>NW_027556402.1:195326690-196788356 GCF_003287225.1 Phascolarctos cinereus | reverse complement strand
TTCTAGGGCTGGAGGGGACCTTTCATGCTATTGTATGTTTACTGTATGGGAAATCTGTTAAAATGTCAGGAATGATAAGGTTGGCTCAAAACACCTAACTTGCTGAGAAAGAATTACGGAGAGTCAGATGAAATCAAAAAGTCTGGGCAAATGAGAGCTGTTTTCCAAAGAGTAGCTACTCAATTTAAGAGAGTGTTTTTAACTAACTGGGAGTGAAAAAAAAAAAGAGTACTTAGGAATCAACTGGATAAATAATAAAATAAATGTATTTGAGAAAGAATTTATTTGTCTATTAGAAAGGACAGAAGACTATTTGAAAAAAAAAATTAACACTGAAACTTCTCCTAAGTCTAGAAACTAGGCCATTTGGGGGAAGGGTAAAATATACCCATCTGAAAGGTCTGTTAATATTGAAAGTAATTTAGATTCCCCTCACACTGGCAAGACGTCAATAGGGTAATTTTTTTAAATGGACAATCTAGAACCCAAGACAAAAGATTAAAGCCAAAAGGAACTATATGTGGATGCCCTGGTGCCTTTCCCATCTTATTTCATACTTCTTCCTTTCAGGTATGTTAAGTTCTAGTCAGAATGGACCATTCCTTGTCCCCTCTACATTTCCAGGGCTCTTTCTCACATTGGTGCCTTGGTTTCTGCCATTCCTTAGGCATGGAATGGCTTCCTCACTCTGCCTATTGAAATCCTATGATTCTTCAAGCCCCAGTTCAAATGTTGCTGTCTCCATGAATCCTCTCCTACCCCTCAAGTTGGAAATGCGCATTCCACCTTAGATCTTACACAGCCCATTGTAGATTTTCTACACTCTTACCACATTCCATTCTGTGTCAGCAACCTCATGTTTGTGCATATCTCACGGGCCCTGTAAGTCTCTAAGTTCCTCGAGGGCAAGGACCACGTCCTACTTTGTACATAGGAGGTCCTTAATAATTGGTGGTGGAATGAATGACTATTGAATAAAAGAAAAAGGGCCAGCACAGACTTGATGGCCTTAAAGACTCTGCCCTGGCTGAAATAATTAGAAGACATTCAGTTCAGTATTTAGTTAAATGGTTTGGCTCTTACCTTAGGTTTCTCTTCTTTATTCTTTTTTTCCAATTTGGAGGTTTTGTGAGATAGCAGAAACTGGATTTCCTTCCAATCACTGTCCAATTTCTCAGTGAGTTCAAGGGCATTTTCTCGTTGAGTCTGTCTCTCACGCTAGGGAAAAAAAAAACAAATCTCCTTAAATCATTAGTATTCTCTTCAGACTAAATATTCTAGTTTTTAGCAAAAAAAGAAGCAACCACATAGTCCAAAGCCAACATATGACAATACAAACAGAAACAGCACAAGTTGATGTTTATTTCTAAAAGATAAAAATTAATAGATTTTTAAAAATCCATTATCTTACTACCTATGATTCGTTAACAAAATTATCTAAAATGCTACACCTTTGCTTATGAAAATGATACACTTCCAGTAAGGTCCCTTCAACACACCCCCTCCTCTGCTGTTAAATTTCCCATTATCTCTTTCCCCTAGCCCCTACAATAGAGAAAGAGCACCAAATCTGGAGTCACAGGACTTGGATTCAAATTCCCAGATTTGTATGACCTTACAGAAGTCATTCTAATCTCCCTGGAACTTAATTTTCTTCATTTGTAAAATGAAAGGGATACGATTTCCTATCAATCTAACTGACCTCTCCTACCTACGAATAGAGCATTGTGCTAGTACCTTATTCATGCATGCATTATGTTTTATTTTGTATCACACAGTTTGCTAATGTGCCTATTTTATCTTCCTTTCAAGACAGAAAGTTTCTGAGAATCAGAGACAATGTCTTCTCTACCTGTGAATATAGTTCTTCACCTCAACAACATATTCTTTATCCCAATGACTATAAAAGTCATGTACACAGCAGAGGAAGCATGATGCTTATCAAATGAATGTTTGAAAGAGAAAAAAAATTAATCATAAGTAGAATCTAAATTACACTCTTAATAATATATTTTATGCAAGTGTCTCATCACTGAAACTATTAGTATGTACTAGGTAAGAGTTAACATAATCTATACTGAAATGGATCTGGGATCTCATCAATCTGGGAGTTTCCTCCAATGAAGCACATTGCAGCCCCTCCAGGCCTAAGACCCTCCTCCACGTTCTTCCAAAATTTCAGTACTGGGTGTTCAACCTCCACACTGGAAGCTTTCCCTGCTTTCTCCTGACTTTCTGAGGGGACCAGCACAACACTGTGACCCTGCTCTTGAGACACGATGAGCAGGGCAGCTTCTCTTCTTCCTTGCTGACATCCATTACTCCTGTTTCTCTGGGGAGTGCCTCCTTGGTTCTATGTTGCTGGATGCGCTCCACTGCCTTCTGGTTGATACTCATTTTTAGTTCTTTAGTGGCATCATGCTGCCATACACAAGACCAGTAAAATGTTAGTATTGAAAAGATAGGTCTTTGCTTTCATTTCATAATTTGCTATTTGCAATTACAGCCTGCTATCTTCTTTCTGTTCAATCCTGGGGGCAGTTTTTCCATCCAAATACAAATTGAAATAAGAGCAATGGACATTCTTCATTCACATGTAGATGTGAATGAAGCATCTGTGTAGATGGGCAGGTCTACACAGTAGAGTTATTAAAGATTTCTTCTAGGAGGCTCAGCAATGTCCTGGGGGTCTGATGTAATCAGCATGCCATGTGCAAACAGCAGTATTTGAAGGACCTTAATATCAACAGAGAATCCCTTCTTAGGCTGGATTTCCTCCTTCACAGTGACAAATAACTTTGATAGGTATACATTTCCCTGTTTAATGGCTCCTCTAATGTTTGCAATCAGAGGGGTCATGGAATAGCATTACTTGTTTTGACATATTCTAAGGAATCCTGAATGATCTTAAAATACTTTTGCTGTAAAAAAGCTTGTAGCATTTTATTCTAGCAAATTAATTAAAAATTTTTTCACTGTCAGCAACATGTACAATGGGATCTGAATAACTCACCATGTCTTTTTCACAACTGTGAGGTGGTCAAGAGTGGTCCATTATGGAATATCATTTGTGAAAGCCTGCTTGCTCCTCACTAAGGCCGTCACTGACGATGCACTTGATTCAAGCATGGAGGATTCTCACAGAACCTGGGTATGGACAGGACTGCAGGCATGCAATCTTTACAAAATTTCTGTACATTTCATCCTCACCAACTGATGGATGTGTCCAGGCTGCCATTATTCTCATGATGGACTTTCTGTCCTTATTTACTAGTATCATAACACATAATAACCAAATATCCCATGAAAAAATGTTTCTGGTTGCCTCTGGGTGTCTGATAAAATCCATTCAGCCAGCTTCTTTCTTTGCCTGTCCAAGGAGTACCCACGAACCAGTCTTCCAATTAACTGTAGCTTCCTTCTTTTTCTTTCTGGTTTTGCTTATAGCAAGGCATGTCAAGAATAATATGATTTTAAGCCCCTCTGGTGACATGTCTATTTGTTGGTTACTGGTGAAGCATCTCACATTTAGAATACCAAAAGGTAAATGGAAATATATTGATGGTCTAAAGTCCATACATGATTCTTGCTGCTCTCTGCCTCCTTTCCTGCCTCTCTGCCACCATCACTGCCGAAGCAGGAGGGAGAAGGCACAGAACAGAAGATCATGGTTCATTTTCTTTTGTTTCAACACTTCTCTCATTACTGTCTCATGAAAATGCTGTGAGGTAGATCACATAAGTACTACTCCTGTTTTACAGGGAGGGAAACTGAGTCTTGGAGAGGTGAAACAAATAAAACTGATTTATCTCCAGGAGGCCAACCTACTGGTCACATACAACTCTGTAATCAGCTTAGCAGATGTGATGGAAAAAAAACCCCCAAAAACTTGGTCTCTTATCAGGGGCATAGTCGGAGCTTTCCCAGCATGGCAAAATTTGCCAGAGCTTACTCCCCCCACTGTCATGTCACAGTGGAATAGGACTTTATTTCTTTTACAAAATATTTATATTTAAAAGTAATTATTTTTAATCACATTTTAAAGCATTTAAACATAGTCTAAATATGATAAAATCATACACACACAAAATCTTTCTGTATGTCTTTCCATGATGTGGCATTTACTTTCATGATTACTAAATTGTTCCATGCTAAGAACATAAACCCACCTTTTCTTGTTTTGATTTTGCAATGAGTTCTTCAATAAGTTCTTTGCGTGATTTTGGTTTCTCTTCCTCCTCTCCCGGTTCAGAGGCTTTCTTTCGAAGGAGACCGCCACCTCCTCCAAAATGGGAAGCAGTTAACTCAGCTGCAGAAAAATAGTGATGAGAACTAACATGAACCACACACAGATTCACGGTTTGGGAGTGTACTATTACAGTACTCTGCCAACATTTCTCCTAGACTAGTCATAAGAAGGACTGAATAATTCCACATTCAAGCAAAAAATTCATACAGACCATCTTGAACACAACATATACATAATGGCACTTATCAAATATTACATCTGAGTCTTCAGGCAAATCCAATGTACTGAAACTTAACCCTACCATTAGAACCTTTGATTATCAGGATTATTTCCCCCCTGAAATCAACTTTTGAGGAGAAAGGAGCAAAACGCAAGGAAATGAAATGAAATCAGGGATTTATTGGAAAAAGGAAGGCTAGATGAGATAGAAGTTTTAAAAAGAAATCAGCTTCCAGTTGTGCTCTAGGATTACATTTAGTTTAGTGTCTTATATCTTCCTGTTCTATACCTAGAAAATGATTACCTGAAATCATATAAATATTCATGTTCAATAAACTCTATATTCAGGGATTACATATTACAGGATTCATCAGAAGGGTCTTTTAAAACAGTTTCCTTTGGTGCATTTCAGCTATGATTTGAATTATACTTGACCTTTCAGAAACATGTGTTATACAAATTAAAATAGATACACACACCATACACATACATATTGTATTTAAGGTATTTTTTAAAATTAGGGTGTTTTCTTTTTTTAACATGAAGGAGAGATGAAAGGATCCCATTGGGCACTGAAGAGTACGGAGTAGACCAGGCCTCTCAGAGGTCTTCCTCTTGCTTTCAGGGCACATGTGGCCACTCACAGCACTTCAAAGAGCAGGGAGTCCTCAGCTATAATCCATCGAGTAAAATGGTGGATCACTGGGCCTTATCATCTGCCCTGCTCTTGTGCCAGACCATCAGGCCTTACTATCTACCCTGCAGTTCAATCTTAAGGACCATGAGGCTTTCTCACCAGTCTCGAAACTGAACCCTCTTAGGGATGTATTCTCACTCAGTTAGAACATTAGTTACTAAAGAACAAGGACTGTCTGACTTTTCTGGTTGTCTGGACAGCACTTAGCACAGGGTAAGCACTTAATAAATGCTCTTCATTCATGGACAAAGTTGAATTTCTCTATTTTTGCCAACGGCTGATTTTATAAATACTTCTTAGTGAAGATTCAATAATATAAACAGCTTCAAAGAAATGATTTTTAAAATAAATATCCAGTCATCAGGGGAGCTAGATTCCAAATGACAAGTTATTTTGGAGAGACCAATATGTTACTTAATAAGGTTTTACTTCATATTTAGTAGGTGACTTTTTTTTGGGGGGGGGGTTAGGCAATGGGGTTAAGTGACTTGCCCAGGGTCACACAGCTAGTGTTATGTGTCTGAGGCTGGATTTGAACTCAGGTCCTCCTGAACCCAGGGCCAGTGCTCTCTCCACTGCGCCACCTAGCTGCCCCCATTAGGTAACTTTTTTAAAAAGCACTTTAATTACAAAGCACTTTTCTTAACACTTCTCTCATGAAGAAGCTATGGGGTTGATCACAGAAGTATTGTTCCTATTTTACAGGGAAGGAAACTGAGTCTTAGAGAGGTGAAGCAATTTGCTCAAGATCACACAGCTAGTAAATGGTAGGGTTAACATTTGGCTTTAGTTCTTATTGGTAGGTGTTCTAGTACTCTTCCCATCCTTACACTCAGAGTTAAACTGTAACTCATTTTCATCTGTACTTCCAAGTAAAGGTACTCATTAAATGGCTATTAATTTATTTTCTTAAGAAAAAAACACCTTCCCAAATACTCTTGAAATAAAGAAGATATAATGATTCTGAAAGATTTCCAGATTTTTTCAAGTTAGTAGGGTTACAGAATTTAGACCTGGAAGGGTTCTTAAGAAATTATTTAGTCTAATCTCTTTTCTACAGAGGAGTAAACTGAGGCCCAGAAAGGGGAATTTATTTTCTTAAGGTCACAAAAACAGTAAGAAGCAGAGCTGGGATTCAAAATCAGGTCTTCTAACACTAAATCTAATGTTCTTTGGACTTTTTTTTTCTCAAACGAATACAGTCACAATTAGTTTTCTCAGTTCTCTGTCTTAGAAAATACTGCTGTTTTTCTCGTAGAAAGTTCCCAAATGATTTGGCGGGGGGGGGAAGAGAAGATAACCCCCCACAGGACCCCCAAGATGGTACAGCAATGGCCGTGAGAATGAAATATTCCTGACCCAGATACATCCTCCTCACGATAAGGACTGACACTTACAAAGTGCCTGAAGGTTTGGATCCTCATACTAATCCTGTGAGGTAGACACTACAGCAGGTATTTACCACCATCTTACAGAAGAGGAAAATGAATCTCACTGAGTTTAAGAGACATGTTCATGCTAAATGTCAAGGGCTCTCGTGATTTCAAGTTTGGCACAGCCAGATTGTCAGAAGCTGCCTTGAAGGCACTAACTGGTTAAGGGGTTTTTAGAGGGGTCTGGAACCAACTGATTTAGAGTCACTAGGGGATTCTGGGGTACAAGATGTAGGAATGTTCTGGTCTGTAGCTCTGTTGGCAGATGCTAAGATGGTCTGATTTTGTCTAGAGGGCATTTGGATGTTACACAACCCTTCAAGACACCAGATGCGGAAAATTAGGCAAGGTCAAACATTCCAAGACACTAAATTGACAAAACACAGATGAACACATACAATACAAACTGTGTGTTGCCAAAACTTCCTAGTTCTACAAAAGGCAACACATAATCCACAAGGAAATTATTCTAGTCAAAATTTCAGATGTCTACAAAATTCTGCAATTGATATAAAAAAAATTATGTCTGTCATTTACACCTCCATTTGTTTCCTCTCCCTCTTATCAACTAAATTGTTTTTTAATTGAGATAGAAGAGTATGGAAAGATTCAATTTCAAAAGCTTTGCCATTTTTTATTCATCCATGTCCCAAAATATCATTTTAAAATCATTCTGAAAAAATTACATGCCTCCCTTCTCACTCTCACATAATTAGATGGCTGCTATAATAAACTTCCCTCAAAAATATCCCAAAACATCTAGCTTGGAGTTCAGGTCAATGTTAGAAACCACGGCTTCAGTTTTGGAAAATGCAAGACCAATTGTTTTGTGTATAACTTCAACTATAGAAATCGTGGAGGTCAATCTATTACTAAAAAAGTTAAAACAGAACTTATCTGGGAGAGGAAGGTGCTCTCTTCAGCACTATCCAGTAAATCATAAAGGCCAAATGGAGGACAAAAGTCATGAAGTTTATTGTTGAACAGCCACAAAATGATCTGAAACAATGTAAAGTTGAAAAGAGAAAGGAAAAATAAAATGGTGACCATTTCTCTTTAAAAATCACCCAGCATCTGGCAGAATAATTTGACAACAATGTTGCCTAAGAGTCATGCTTTTTACCTCCCAGTGTTCTTACACAGAACAGCTGGTTTTAAACTATGTGTTGCTTCAATTCCTTTTTTTTTTCCAATGGTTTATCCAAATATCAAAGGGCAGTTACATGCTTTATATTCCTTGGGTTTCCATATGCTTAAGGAAAAAAATGACAATTCCCCCGCCCAAATTACATCTTTTAGCTTTGTGTTGTATTGTTCTCAAGATTTTGCAAAAGCTGACAAATTCTGACCTGAAGTCAACGAAAACTAAAACCCAATTCGTAATTACATTACTGTAATTTCACAAGCAGAGGATGTAGAAAGACCTGATTTCTAACTTCTTTTTACAAAGGAAAGCAAAACATTTAATTTCTTAGGGTTCATCCCTTTAAAAAAAAAAAGAGAGATTGGCATCACTTCTCAAAGAAATTTGCTTTTGTTAGTAAAAAAAGTATACAAAGATAAAACATACTATGTGATGGCTATTACTTCAAAGGAATGGTTATTTTGCAGGGTATAGGTAGTCCCTTGTACTGATATAGACTACAGCACCTCCCCCACATTGGTAGATGTCCTTCATTAGCCATTATGGCTAAAAAGATGTATCCTTTAGTGAACAATTTTTTGATTAGCTTTCTGAAGTCACATATCCCAATTCTCAGAAGACAGGCACGATATATATCAATAGGCCTATTCTTCAAGCTTTCTACGGAATAGTCTCTGACGAGGGTCTGCAAATTATGGTCTAATGGCCAAATCCATTCCACTTCCTGTTTAAAATGTAAAAACCATTCTGGGCTGGTAGACCATACAAAACAGGTGGTAGGGTTAGATCTGGCTACTGAGCCACAGTAATGCCAACCCTGAGTCACTTCTATACCATAACGCCGTAGCAGAGAAATATTTCAATGGAGAATGGAACTGCTACAGGTTACTATTATAATTATAATGATGATGATGGTGTGATTTACAGCAAAATCACAAATTATAGGCTTGAAGAGTAACATATTTACCTCCCCTGTTCTGAAGTTGAGGAATTGCTTTTTTCCCCTTAAGTGTAGAACTTTCTCTAATTTTATCTTGTTCAGGTTGGCCAAGCATTCTCAACTGGCAAGACCTTTCTGGATCTTGACTCAGTGTGTCAGCTCTTCCTTGAAGCTTTGTGACATTTACAAATTGGTGATCTATGCCTATGGTTGATTTGTACTTATGCCTTTATTATCGAAGTTAATTATACAAATGTTAAACAGCACAGGGTCAAGCACAGAAAGTAGAACAGAAAGAGTATTCCAGTTCCAGTGGCAGGTCTGGCATTGCCTTTGGGCAAGTTACTCTCTCTCTGGGGTTTATCACTTTGCTTCATTTATAAAACACATGAGACCAGGTATCTAAAAGGTCCCTTCCAAGTCTATGGCTGTTATTACTTGTCAATTTATCTTTTTTGTTCATCAGTGTTTCTTTTGCAGGTCTCAATTTACTTTTAGAAACAAAAGGAAAAAGGACAATAGCATATCAATAGGAAGGAAACTTAGCATAAGGTGATAATATTGCTATTATTCTTACCAGATAACATTCCTCTTTCTTCAGTATCACTGTCACTATCAACAATGTCATTAAATTTTTCAATATCTGCCAAAGATTGGCCATAATGAGTTAATTCTTCATCTTCATTGAGATTATAAATGCTTTTCTTTTCATTGTTACGCTGGAAGAACAGAAACCAGCATTAATTAGTTACCTAACATTTCTCACAATAGTTTGGGGTAGTCTGCCAAAGTTCATTCAACTAAATAGTAACAAACACTTTTCATAATTACATATTTGGGTTTTTTTTGTTTTGTTTTGCAAATTTTATTCTGTTCCATGTCCTTCACTCTCTAATCGGTGGATTAGTTTAATTTTGTTCAATAAATTCTACAGGAATATAGTATTACCCAGAGAAGAGGAATTTTTATTTTAACGGACAATCAGTAACCATTTTCACACACCAGGTCCATTCTAAGAAACAAGCACACTAAATAGTTTTAGGCATGCCACCATAAACCATAGCTTAAATGCTAAAGGTGGCAGGGGATCCAGAACAGCCAGGAGGCCAAGATAACATCTGTTTTGGATAGGATGTTTATCCACTCAATTAATATTTACTAAGCTTCTTTCTATGAGGGGTTTAGTATGTATAAGAGGTATCAAGTGTGAGGTAGCCAGTTCTGAGGCCAGGGATAATTAAATGCTTAAATGGTAAGCATATTTAATGAACAAAACAGGCTGACTGTCTTCACTGGTTATATAAAGTGACAGCTCAGAAATAAAAAACCAAAACCAAAAAATAAACCCTCAAACGCCAAACCCAACCTTCCCCTACAACACATATTTTCCATACCTGTCGTTCCAGAGCAAACCTCTTCATCATCTTTTCCTCTGGACTTATTTTAGTATTGTATTCCCCAAAGCGTTTATCTGTAAATACATTTGACTTGTCCCTTTCTTTGTACTCTTTCAGTAGGGTTTGTGTACGCTGAAAAACAAAACACAAAACAAATTAACAAACAACTTTCAAAGACCAAAGGGCAAGTAAAAACAACGTGTGCGGCAAGATGAAATCTGACTCTCAGAATTTAGGTTTTCTTCCATATAGTACCATGGTTCACACAATAAGAACTCAGACAAGGCTTCTCCTCCTCCTCCTAATAACAGATGATTGTTTAGTGAATTATATACGTATATATAATTTCATTTGTTCTATAACAACTCTTTAAGGTACATAGTGTTATTATTCCCATTCTACAGAATCAGCAGCGTAGGATTTAAGCAATTAAATGACGTGTATAATCACAGAGCTAATTGATTGAGCAATACCAGCTTGGAGCTGAAACCCAGGTTTTCTGTCTCCAAATCCAATGATTCTTTTAGTATGTTAATCTGTTTCTCAAGATCACTATCAGCATTTTTTAAATGGGGGAAACTGAACCACTAGTACTCCATTTTTAGATAGGAAAAGAAATCAGCAAATCAGCTAGTTTTGTCAGTGGGATGCTCACAGTGCTAAAGGGTCCATAAAGTAGACAAGCCAAATATACTGAACTGCTTTTTCAGCTGTGGCAGCTAAAACTAGTAATGTGTTTACATTAGGCTTGCTTTATTTGGAAAAAAATGGAATAAGTTTAGATCCCTTGGATGATAAAGGGAGAGAAAATTTACCGTATTGGTCCAAATATAGGCTGCTCTCAAATACGGTCTGTTAAAACTAAAAGGAGATTTTTTTTTTGACAAGAAAAAACAGAAAAATAATACTTATCACAGGTTACACTTGGCTTTTATATGTGCTGGGAATGGATAGATGGATTATGCTTGGTTCTGTGTTATTTGATATTTTTATCAATCAGTCAGATAAAGATATAGTTGGGACGCTCATCAAATTTGCAGATGAATGAATAAAGCATTTATTAAACATTAATTTTTTTCTAGCTCTATAAAATAATTTTTTGGTAGTTTGGTACGGCAGATTGATTAATTTAGGTAGAAGTGTCATTTTTATTATATTGGCTTGGACTAACCATGAGCAATTAATATTTTTCCAATTGCTTGGATCTAACTTTGTGTGAAAAGTGTTTTGTAATTGTAAATATAAGGATAAGTTGAAGAAATTGGGTATGTTTAGCCTAGAGAAAAGAAGACTTTGGGGGCAGGATAACAGCATTCAAGTATTTGAAGAGCTGATACATGGAATAGGAATTAGATTTTTTTCTGCTTGGCTCCCAAGGGCAGACTTCAGAACAAAGGGCTAGTTAAAAAGAGGTAAATTTAAACTTTTTTTTAAAATTAGAATTTTTTTCCCCAATTACATGTAAAGACAATTTTCAACATTCATTTTTTATAAGATTCTGAGTTCCAAATTTTCCTCCCTCCCTCTCTCCTCTCCCCCAGATGGCAAGCAATCTGATATAGGCTATATACGCGCAATCATGTTAAACATATTTTCACATTAGTCATGTTGTGAAAGAAGAAACAGATCAAAAGAGAAAAACTACAAAGAAAAAAAAAACAACAAGAAAAGTGAAAATAGTATATGCTTTGGGCTGCATTCAGACTCCATAGTTATTCCTCTGGATGTAGAGGACATTTTCCATCAGGAGTTTTTTCAAATTAATTGTTTTGGATCATTGTAATGCTGAGAAGAGCTAAGTCTATCACAGCTGATCACTGCACAATGTGGCTGTTACTGTGTACAATGGTCTCCTGGTTCTGCTCACTTCACTCAGCATCAGTTCATGTTAGTCTTTCTAGGTTTTTCTTGAAATCCACCTGCTCATCATTTCTTACAGCACAATAGTATTCCATTACATTCATATACCACAACTTGTTCAGCCATTCTTCAACTGATGAGCATTCCCTCAATTTCCATTTCTTTGCCACCACAAAAAAGCTACTATAAATATTTTTGTACGTGTAGGTCCTTTTCCCATTTTTATGATCTCTTTGGGATACAGACCTAGTAGTGGTATTACTGTATCAAAAGGTATACACAGTTTGAGTGCCCTTTGGGTAGAGTTCCAAATTGCTCTCCAGAATAGTTGGATCAGTTCACAACTCTGCCAATAATGCATTAGTGTCCCAATTTCCCCACATCTTCTCCAACATTTATTATTTTCCTTTTCTGTCATATTAGCCAATCTGATAGGTGGGAGGCGGTACCTCAGAGTTAAATTTGCATTTCTCTAATCGAGAATGATTTAGAGCATTTGTTCATATGACTACAGATACCTTTAATTTCTTCATCTGAAAACTGCCTGTTCATATCCTTTGACCATTTATCAATTGGGGAATAGCTTAAATTTAAACCTGATATAAAGAAAAGTCTCTTAACAAAAACTATCCAAAAATAAATGGGTTGCATTAGGAGGTTGTGGGTTCCTGCTCACTGGAAGTCTTCAATAAAAGATTTGACCTTTTGCTGGGTATGCTGTAGAATGGGATATTTTTCAGGTATAAGATGTGCTATACAGCCTCTGAAGTCCCTTTCAAATCTAGGATTCTGAGATTTCCTCATCTGTTATAAATGAGGTGAGGTGGTCGACATGAAGGCCTCTAATGAGACTTCTGACTCTAAATATAGGATCCTAAGAAGTAATATGATTATTCTCTTAAGTCTTAGAGTCTCAGACCAAGGCAACATTTTTCAAGAGATTTTTTTTCTCTCCAAAATGCCTGTTTTCAAAGCCTCATATAGGTTTAAGAGAGGATCAGGTGTTTTTGAATGATATACCAAAGTAATTTATGCTCTGGTAGGTCCAACACCAATCTAGAAAAGTTTCTCATACGGGCCCAATCTTTCCAAGTCTGGAAAGAATCAGAAAAAGAATAATGGTTAATGGGAATGAATTTTTTGGCCAAGGCAACTCATGAAGACAGTCTCCTAAGGCACAGAGGGGTTCTGATCTGCAAAGAGTGAGGGACTACCAACACAGAAAAAAATAACAGATTCTCAAAACTAAAATAATATTTATTATATTTACAATTATACCTATAATAATTATATTAAATTATAAGTAGAACTTTGCTTTACAAATACTATCATGTTTGCTCCTCATAACAACCCTGAGAATTAGATGCTATTATTATTCTTATTTTACACTTGAAAAAACTGAGGCAAACATAAGTTAAGTGACTTGCCCAGGAACACACACAACTAATAAGTGTCTGAGGCTGCATCTGAATTCAGGTTTTCCTGACTCCAGGCCCAGAAGTGGCTCCATTATTTAAGGATTAGGTTGTAGAAAACCTACAGAAAGCAACTGGTTAAAAACACAGCTTTACAAATGATAACATACTATAAGTAATCTGTTATTTTAGGAACAGATAACTCATAAGTTAATTCAATCACACCTAAAGACGAATATGGTACACTGCACATGAATAACTCTTCCCTTGCAATCTTTCTTTCACTCTAAAAAGAAGTGTTTGGAGGTGGGAATGGATAATTATTTGAGATCTCACTCCTATTTAGTAAAGAACAGTGACTCAACCACAGTTACAAAGCAATCCACGGCAAAGTCATTCAGACTTCAGATCCTCTAACATTTCCCTCTTCCTTCTTCACGTTCTCTTATTCTTGAAAAATGGTTAGCAGCAGGGAGATTACAAGTGAATTTGTGAGAACAGTCTAGACTGGGGGGGGGGAATCTCGGGCTTCGAGGCCACATGTGGCCTTAAGAGATAGTTCTCCCTCCGTTCAAATTTCTGGATTAACTATCTTTGGTCCAAAAGAAGACCAAACAAGGTCTTTGCCCCATTTCCTTTCTGAAGTGGGAGATCTAAAAGGGGACAGACAGACACACACTCCAGCAACAACACAAGAGCAGGAGCAAGTAAGAAGAAAACAGACATGGACAGGTGGATTGAGATGCAGCTCCAGGAGGTCGAGACGTATCAAATGGGTTCTGATTTCCTCTCCCGCTCTGTATCTGATGTCGGCAGAAAGTCGGCGGCTCCTTTAATTTAGCAGTCTGTCTGCCCTGGCAAGGACAAAGCCTACTTAGCGAAGGCTGTAGTGCCAGCAGTGGTTGACGTTTCAAAGCAGAACAAACAAATCTATCCAGGGAGGAATTACGCGAGGAAAACATTTTTCTTGATTTCTTCCCAAAATATCTCTGTACATGAAAATGGTACTTTGGCTACCATACTTTAATAAAGCCAGACAATCCACTCTCTTCACCATCCAAGGAGGATGGAAATAATTCAATAACTACTCCTGCAATACAATTTTAGCACTTTGAATAGAACTTCAGAAATCGGTCAATGCCTTTGTAAAGGATAAGAGTTAAAGCATAACTTCTTAGAACACAAGCTCTTCACACAGCAACAGCTCTGCTATTGTGTTCCAGAGCCTGGCCTGCTGGCAATGAATGGCTTGACAAAGATTTCAAGGAGCCCTCCCCTACTTCCACATTTTTCTTTTGGTTCTGCGTTTCTCCTCCATTTTTTTACATATTACTCTTCTAAGTATTCAGGTCAATAACAGTAGGTGTTTGAGAGGGAATTAAGGCGAAGAAAACTGAGAGTTTACTGTGCAGTAACACTAAAAGCTCAATTTGATGATGCAGGATCAAACTTGGAGTCTTAACTGTTTAACATACGTGGGCATGGCTTGGGAAATTTAAGCGGTGGACTTATACCAACGGTGTGGCTATGTCTGATCAAACAGAGAAGAAAAAGAGAAGAGTAATCCTTGTGAACAAATGGCTAGAAATATTAAACAGCAAGCAAGCCTGACCCTCATAAAAGCTAGCATAATTTCAAATGGTTATGTTTTCAAGCACTCTTTCCCACAAAAATACAGCTCAAAATTTTGACGGGACTAATAAATCCAAGTTATGGACCACCCAGTAACACTTAGAATAGAATTCTAAAATAGGCACTATAGCTGTTTGTGGGAAACATGCATCATGATAAGTTTTACACGTTCTTGAGTCACACAGATTCTCCTTGGAGACATTCACAATGCTAAGGCAATGCTACAACAATGTCAGGTCCTCTTCACTATGTGTTTATTTCATTACATATAAAGTGACCTTGATCATCTTATATTCTTCTTCTTTCTACTGAAAGTAGATCCTTTCTACTCTCAAGTGGGAGTACAGGATTTAGACAAGGAAGGGACTTGAGAGATTACCTAGCCTAGCCCAACCCTTTCATTTTACAGATGAGGGAGCAGGAGGCCCAGCGATTTTCACAAGGTCAAAAAAGTAGGAGCTTGTTTTGAGTTTCCTACAAATACAACATGAATAAAGTAATACAAATGACCCGTAGCACATAAGATTTCCAATTTTGAGAATATTCAGGAGCCTATAATTGTGGTTCATGGTTACAGAATATTTGAAAAGAAGCAATAATATGAAAGATTCCTTCTTTAGCCATGGATGTTTCTTCCTGAAACAAAGTTCTGCACATTCATAATACTAGATCCCTTACTCAAGATTAAAGTACATGACTGAACGCTAGACAAAGTTTATAAAAATGAAACACTTTAACAGGCTGAGTGGGGTGGTCTGACATACTCATGAAGGGGTAATGCCTGGATCTCTGAGGGAGTCCCCTCAAGCATCACAGATTTTGTTTCAGCTCAACAAATGAGGGCCAGCATGGCACAGACACAGTGGATAGAATAGGCAGTTGTTCAGTTGTGTCCCACTCTGTGACCTATTTGGGATTTTCTTGGCAGAGATACTGGAGTGGTTTGCCATTTTCTTCTCCAGTTCATTTTACACTTGAGGAAACTGAGGCGAACAGGGTTAAATGACTTGCCCAGGGTCACATAGCTGGTGTGCCCGAGGCTGTCAGGAAGAAGAGTACTTCCTGCCTCCAGGTCCAGTGCTCTATCCATTGCACCACCTAGCTGCCCATAGTGGATACAGAGCTGGCTTTAAAGTCCCAAAGACTAGAATTCAATCCTGCCTCTCATACATACTGGCTATGTGCCTTTGCCCAAATCTCTTGACCTCTAAGTGACTCAGGCAACTCTCAAAGACCATAAACTGGAGAAAAAAGCGCTGACCTTCACTAGCAGCATTCCTCACCAAGCTCCCTGTACCAATAAAATCACAGATCTAGTCTCTTTGCTGTGACCTCTTCCTTGCACCCTTTGCCAAACAAGCAGAACGATATAAACTACTGTGAGAAAAGTCTGTCAAAATTTTTAAATGGGATAGACTCCCAGGCATTCAATGTTTAAATTCAATTTTATTTTATTTTCACCTCCAAATTCTCTCCCTTTCCTCCCCCCTTCTCCTACCCACTAAGAAGGCAAGAAAAATAAAACTCATTACAAATATGCATAGACATGCAAAACAAAATTTCACATTAGCTATACCCCCCTCCCCCTCACTCCCCATACACACAAAGCAAGAAATAGAAGAAAGTGCTTAAATCTGCACTCTGAGTCCATCAGATCTCTATGTGGAGGTGGACAGCACATTTCGTTATGAGTCCTTTGGAATTGTGGCTGCTCATGAAGCTGATTGGTTACTAAGTCTTTCAATGCTGATTATCTTTACAATATTGCTTTTACTGTAAAAACTGTTTTCTTGGTTCTGTTCACTTTAGTTTGCATACAAGTCTTCTTAAGTTCTTCTAAAACCATCTCCTTCATCATTTTGTATAGCACTCTAGCATTCAAATGCAAATACCATTACCGGTTCAGTCATTTTCTGATGGATGAACACCCTGTCAGTTTACAATTCTTTGCAAAAATGACTATTAGTGTTTTTGTACAAATATGTCCTTTCCTCCTTTCTCTGATCTCTTTGGGGGCTTTGTGCTTAATACAGATATTACCGGGTCAACGGCTAGGGACAGGTTAGTGACTTTTTGGGCATAGTTCCAAATTGCTCCCCAGAATGGCTAGACCAGTTTACAGCTCCAGCAATGGTGCATTAATGTGCCTGCTCTTCCATAGCTCCCCCTAAATTGCCATTTCCCTTTTTATCATCTTTATTGATTTGAAGGGTGTGAGGTGGAAGCTCAAAGTTGTTCTAATTTTTATTTCTCTTATTATTGGTTAATGACTTGGAACATTTAAAAAAATTTTTTGACAACCTGCATTTCTTTTTGACTACTGCCTATCCATATCCTTTAACCTCTTACCTACTAAGGAATGTCTTTTGTCCTAAACATAGTTTAATCAATTCCTTTTATATCTTGGGTACCAGACTTTAATTTATTAGAGAAATATGCTGCAAATATTTTTTCCCAAGGTAACTGCTTCCCTTTTAATTGCATTGATTTTATTTGTGCCCCTTTCCAATTTCCTATAATCAAAACTGTTCATTTTATTGTCCATGCTTCTTGATCAAATATATTTTCTCTATCCATAGTTGCTTAACACTGAATCTTTACTACAATAGTGTTTTTCAGTTTATCAAACACAATGCTATTAATGTTCAACTATTTCTAGATCTTGTATATCTGATGTTTCATTCATCATTTTCACTGGCCACTGAAATCCTTTGGCATGCTCGCAGGCCAACCTGGAGGCTGAGGTTGTACAGGTCTGCTCTAGGACTAAATTATTTAGCCTCCATTTAAAAGATAAACTATTTTTTCCCAAAGTCCCTTTATTGAATATAATTTTTGAGTTATGATCAGTGAAAGATATTTAATATTTTTGTTTTTCAGCATTTATGAGATTTTTGTGCTTTAACATGGTCAATTTTTGTAAAAGTGCTCTGTCAATTGCCATTCAGTAATTGTCAGAGATCTATCACATCTAACTTTCAGAAACTTTCTCAAGTCCTTAACTTATTTCTTGTTTCGCTTTTTGTTGGCTTTGTCTACATCAGAAAGAACCTCAACTATTATAGTTTTGCTATGTACCTCCTCTTGTATTTTAACCAACTTTTTTTTCCTTTAAGTATTTAGATGCCATTTAGTGCACATATATAACATACTGACATCATTTCACTCTCAATGATTCTTTTAAGTATAATTTTCCCTGTTTCTTTTAACCATGACTATTTTTACTGTTTTGTTTGTTTTCTTTTTTCTTTTTGGTGAGGCAATGGGGGTCAAGTGACTTGCCCAGAGTCACACAGCTAGTAAGTGTCAAGTGTCAGAGCTCTATCTACTGCACCACCTAGCTGCCCAAGTTTTACCTTTTTTTTTCAGTCTGAGATATTGATTGCTATCCTAGCTTTTTAAAATTCACCTAACACACAACAAATTCTTCTCTAGTACTCTCTCTCAATTCTGTATGAATCTTTACGTGTACTTTTTATAAACAAATTATTGCTGGATTTTGTTTTCTACTATTTTCTTCTGTTTTATGGGTCAGCTGCTCTCATTCATACTCATGGTTACAACTGTTAATTGTGCATTTTCTTCTATTATATCCTCTTATATTTTTTCTTCACTTCTCCTCCCTTACTCCCCCAAGGATAAAAGTAGTTAAAGAGGATGTGATCAAGACAAGTGAAAATAGAATAGAAATGATCTGCTCCCACTCTAGTACTCTTCCTTTCTTCTTCCATCACTGGTTCTTACCCTTTTTTTCTTCCTTTCAATCTCTCCTTCCCTATCCTATGCACCCTCCAAAGTAGAATTTTGATTTGTGTCTATTCTCTTCTAGGTATTATTTTGTCTCTTAAAACATCCCCTTTTCCTTTCCCTACCTGTTCCCCTGTTGAGCTTACTGTGTTTCTACACTAAATTTTGTTTGAGAGTGTTAAACTCTCCTTTGTCCGGTCCAAGTAAGCATTAAGCTTATGGTGCCTGCTTCCCCTATCCCTTCTTCTTCTAATTTTGTAGTTTTCTCACCTACTCCGATTATGAGAAATCGTGAATCTTAACCGTCTTTCTGCTTTTCCCTTCCCCTTTCTTTTCTTAAGAACATAAAAAACAAAACAAATTTTCCTACCAGTCCTACTGTCTCCCTCAATGACTCTTGAAGACACTTAAAGCACCCTTATTTCTTCTTTCCAAATTATTACAACGCAAACATGTGACCATAATTTAGCCTTTTCAATTTGTTCAAATGTAAATGTTTCTTTTGATTCCTATATTTTCAATACAGAATTTCTATTAAGCTCTGGAATTTTCAACAGGAATGTCTGAAAGTTCGTAATCCCACTCAAAGTCCACTTTTTCCCACTGTAGCATTATACTTAACACTTGCAGATTGAATTATTCTAGGTTGTAAATTTTTTTAGTTTTCTTTTGGTAAGAGTATTTCAAAGTTTCCTCACCTCTATAGTGCTAACCACAAATCTTGTGGATCCTTGGAACTTGAACTCTTTCTTTCTGGCTGTTTCTAGTACTTTTTCTTTGACCTAGAAGTTTGGATTGTGGCTAAGATGTTCTTGGAAGTTTTCATTTTTGAGTTTCTTCCAGTAGGTGACTGGCAAATTCTATTTCCAGTTTGCCTTCTGGTTCTAACAGATACAAGTAGTTTCATTTATGATTACTTATGATATGATATTCAGTTAGGGTTTTTTTGGTGGGGGGAGGGTGAAAGTGTTGAGGGAATCTAACGATTTTTAGATTCTCTTTCCCTGACTTGTTTTTCAAGTCAGTTTTTTTTTTGAAAGTAGTAGATACTTTACATTTCCCATTTTTTAAAAATCTTAGATTTTGGTCCCATATTTCTTTCTGTCTCATGAAGCCCCCGATTTCTATCTGGTCTCTTCTCCTTTTCAGAGAGTTGCTCATGGGTTAGTTTTTACTGCATTCTGTTCTAAACGACGAATGACAACTCTGGCTGTACAGAATGCTTTTTACTTTATTTATTTATTTATTTTTAATATAAATTTATTTATTTTTAGTTTTCAATATTTACTTCCACAAGATTTTGAGTTCCAAATTTTCACCCCATCTCCCCCTTCCCCCCACCCCAAGATGGCATGCATTCTGAATATCCGTTCCCCTAGTCTGTCCTCTCTTCTATCTCTCCCCCACTTCTCTTATCCCCTTCCCCTTCTATTTTCCTGTAGGGCAGGACAGACTTCTGTACCCCATTTCCTGTATTTCTTATTTCCCAGTAGCATGTGAAAACATTTTTTTTAAACACATGTTTTTAAAACTTTAGGTTTCAAATTTCCCTTCCCCCTCCCCACCACTCATTGAAAAGGCAAGCAACTCAACATAGGTTATATATGTGCCGTTATGCAAAACACTTCCATAGTAGACATGTTGTGAAAAACTAACTCTATTTCCCTTAATCTTACCCTGCCCTCCCATTTATTCTATTCTTTCTTTTGACCCTGTCCTCCTCAGAAGTATTTGCTTCTGATTACCCCTTTCCCAATCTGCCCTCCTCTCTATCATCCCCTGCTCTCTTGTCCCCTTCTCCCCTATTTTCCTGTAGGTAAGACAGATTTCCTACCCAATTGAATGTGTATGTTATTCCCTCCTTAAGCCAAATCCTATGAGAATAAGATTCACTCATTCCCTCTACCTTCCCCATTTCCCCTCCACTGTAAGACTTTTCTTTTTTTTTTGTGAGATAATTTACCCCATTCTACCTCTCCCTTTCTTCTCTGAACATAATCTTCTCTCATCCCTTAATTTTAGTCTCCAGATATGACCCCTTAATCTTCAACTTACCCTGTGCCCTCTATCTATCTATCTATATATATATATACATATATATAATTTTTTTCCTTCAACCACCCTAATACTGACAAAGGTCTCATGAGTTACAAATATCATCTTTCCATGCAGGAATGTAAACAGTTCAACCTTAATAAGTCTCTTATGATTTCTCTTTCCTGTTTACCTCTTCATGTTCCACTTGAGTCTTGTATTTGAAAGTCAAATTTTCTATTCAGCTCTGGTCTTTTCATAAGAATGCTTGAAAGTCCTCTATTTCACTGAATGACCATTTTTTCCCCTGAAGGATTATACTCAGTTTTGCTGGGTAGGCAATTCTTGGTTGTAATCCTGTTTCCTTTGCACTCTGGAATATTATATTCCATGCCCTGCGGTCCTTTAATGCTAAATCTTGTGTTATCCTGACTGTGTTTCCACAGTACTTGAATTGCTTCTTTCTGGCAGCTTGTAATATTTTCTCCTTGACCTGGGAACTCTGGAATTTGGCTAAAGTGTTCCTCCGAGTTTTCCTTTGGGGATCTCTTTCAGGAGGAGATCGGTGGATTCTTTCATTTCTATTTTGCCTCTGGTTCTATATCAGGGCAGTTTTCCTTGATAATTCCTTGAAAGATGATGTCTAGGCTCTTTTTTTGATCATGGCTTTCAGACAGTCCAATAATTTTTAAATTCTCTCTCCTGGATCTATTTTCCAGGTCAGCTGTTTTTCCAGTGAGATATTTCACATTTTTCTATTTTTCATTTTTGGATTTGTTTTACAGTGTCTTGGTTTCTCATAAAGTCACTAGTGGCTTCCAATTGCTCTATGCTAATTTTTAAGGAAGTATTTTCTTCAGTAAGCTTTTGGACTTCCTTTTCCATTTGGCCAATTTTGCTTTTTCGGGCATTCTTCTCCTCATTGGCTTTTTGGACCTCTTTTGCCATTTTGGTTAGGCTATTTTTTAAGGTGTTATTTTCTTTAGTATTTTTTTGGGCCTCCTTTAGCAAGCTGTTGACTTGTTTTTCATGATTTTTTGCATCACTCTCATTTCTCTTCCCAGTTTTTCCTCTACTTCTCTTACTTGCTTCTCAAAATCCCTTTTGAGCTCTTTCAAGGCCTGGGACTGATTCATATTTTTCTTGGAGGCTTTGGATGTAGGAGCTCTGACTTTGTTGTCTTCTACTGGTTGTATATTTTGATCTTCTTTGTCACCAAAGTAAGATAATATAGTCTCAGCCAATTACCTGAGTTTTAAACTCTTTGTTAAGGTAAGAGTCTGCTTCCAATGTGGAGAATGTACTGTCCCAAGTTTATATAGCTGTTTTCAGAGATACTTGTAGGGACCCATAAATTTTCAGTTCTTGCAAGGTGGTATGATAAGGGGTGAGGTGTTTACTCCTTTCCTGACCTGTGCTGTGGTCTATTAGTGACCACAAGCACTCCTTTCTGCCCTGAACTGAGAGGAAGGTTTCCTGTCCACAGCCACTACAAGTTCCACCACGCCAGCGCTCCTCCTCAACCCAGGACCGCCGCCCAGAACTGTGACCCAGATCCAAGCACGGGCAAAGCAAGAGATTCCTGCCTCAGCACCAGCAGAGAGATCCCTGCAATCCCCTCTGACCAGCCACTTGATCCCCCCTCAGTCTGTGGGTCGGAAGCTCAGGAGGCAGCTGCTCCCCCCCCCAGTTCTTAGGGAACTGGAGCTGAGACCCCACCTTCCTCTCTCAGCACCATAGAAACAAACTTTTCCCACTGACCTTCTAAGTTGTCTTTGGCATTTGTGGATTGAAGAGTCTGGAAACTGCCACAGCTGCCTGCGATTCAGTCCTCTGAGGCCTACTCCAGGTTCCCTGTGGCCTGCGCGCCCACACCACGCTGCGCTGTGCTCTCAGCCAAGTGCGATATACCTTTCTGATCGATCATCCAGGTTGTCTTGGGCTAGAAATTCGTTCCACTCTGTCTTTTTGTGGGTTCTGCTGCTTTAGAATTTGTTTAGAGACATTTTTCACAGGTATTTGGAGGTGTTGGGGGGACAGCTCAAGCAAGTTGCTGCTTTCCCTCCTCCATCTTGGCTCTGCCCCCCCAAATGTTTTTTAAAAAACCCACTCTTAGCTCATGGGCTGTATACAGGCAGCTGGCTGGATTTGGTCTGTGGAACATAGTTTGCTGACCCCCATTCTCAATTACTGATTCTCTTTACAATGCTTTCCTCTAAAGCTCTCACTTCAAATTAAGTCAACATGTATTTACTAAGCAACGGACAAGTGCTTGTCACTGTACTAAGTGCTATTTCATTCATAATTTTTTTTCCTTGTTCTTTCAGATACTATTGTAATACTTGTGGCCAAGACAATTTTCATTGAGGTTCTGTTTAAAGTTGTTGTAGTGTTATTTTGTTCCCCTGGATTGGCAACTTGGGCATCTCTTGATCCACTGGATTTCTTTACTGTGACCAGTATCTTCCTCTGTTTACTCTTATTTCCCTAGTCTTGTTTCCAAATTGGGGCTCAGCACCAGGGCCAGGGCCAATGCTCTCCCAGTCTCTCTCTCTCTTAGGTAGGGAGACTGGGTCTTGATTGGCTCTGATGATAATCACCTCCCCTCCTGTGGCTGGTTTTCATCTTCTCCTAGTGTTTGCCTTCAGAGCGCTAGTAATTTTTAGATCCCTTAGATTGTTAAAGGTCAGAGCGTTAGGTATCATCCCTTTGGCTCATTTCTAGCCAGAAGCCTACGGATTTCTGGAGCCACTTGGGCATCTCAATCTGTACTTATGGCTCCAGTGCTAGTTTTTAGCTGTAGCATTGTATGTTTCTGACTACCCTGAAGCATCCTCAAAGCTCTTCAGTCTCCTGCCCTCTGGCACTGATTATATAGGCTTTAGGTGTCCCGGGAGTACCTACCTCCGGTTCATGCTGCCAGGTTTTTGTCTTGTTTGCCTGTATTTAAGGAGGTTTTTTTGGCAAGGCCTTTTTCTTGGTGTTTTTTAGTTTTCTGTTTTGTCTTTTTGTGTACTTCTGGTATAGATGAAGTCACTGTAGTTTCTCTTTGGATTTCTTGATCATTATTTGGTTAGGGGCTATTACTGGATCTCTGCTGGAAAACAAGTATGAGAGGTGGTCTCTTCTGACACCATTCATTCAGCCATCTTAACTGGAGATCTTCTAACAGTTTCCTTCAGGGACTTTGTTGGTACTTTTAAGTTCCTTTCCTGTGCCACCAAGGAAGGCAGGGGGAGATTTACAGAGGAACTGTACAAACAATGCCGAAGTGGAACAAGACATTTTACTTAACACACATGAAGTCCTTGGGGGCTGGGACTGTGTTGCTTTTCGTCTTTGTACTTTCAGGGCTTGGCATAATGATTAGGGAACAGGTAGCCTTTCTCATTGTATATTCCACAGTAAACCACATTTCTAAAGTCAAATAATTGATTCAAAGTGTAAAGAATAAGCATAGTACTTTGTACAAGGCAGGCATTTAATGTCTGGAACACCTACTTTCCTCAGGCATCTGACTATATGCTTTTCCTACTCAAATCAACCCACTAATACCTCTAGGGTAAAATATAAACTTCTATGCTTAGTCTTTAAAGCCCTTCACAACCTTGCCCCAAACTATCTTTTGTCTTCCATTTTTAAAAATTTATTTTTTTCAATGAACAAATCTGTTTTCTTTCCCTCCTGACTCTCCCAATCCACAGAAGACGAAAACAAACAAAACCCTTGTAACATATACACAGTCAAGTAAAACAAATGACTCCATTGCTGTGTCCAAAAATGATGTGTCTCACTATGTGCTCTGAGTCCAGGACCTCAGACAGGAAGATAGGTATCACGTTTTATAACGAGTCCTCTGGAACCTTAGAGTTCTTAGGGATTTCCAAGTTGTAATGGCATAAAGTCCTCTGGTTCAGTTCTGTTCACTCAGTATAAGTTTATACATGTTTTCCCAGGTTTCTCTGAAGCCATTCCTTTCATTATTTCTTATAACACAAGAGTACTCTATCACATTCATATACCACAATTTGCTCAGCAAAGTGACAGCAGCCCTCTCAGTTCCTAGTTTTTTGCCATCACAAAAGACTTGCTATAAATATTCTATACATATAGATCCTTTTCTTCTTTCTTTGACTTTTTTGAGGGTACTGACCCTCATAGTGATATTACTGGATCAAAAGGTGCACACAGTTTAGCAGCTTCTTGGGCAGAGTTCCAAACTGCTTCACTAGGTCCCAACTTCTTTGTAGTCTCACTGGATATTATTACCTACCTACCACACTTTGCAATAGAGTCAAATTGGCCTGCTCTCGGTTTCTCACCCATAACACTCCATCCCCTGTTTCCATGCCTTTGCAATGGCTGTCCCACATGCCTTCCCTTGGCTTCACAAAGTCCCTCTCTTCCTTTAAGCAGCTTATCATACCAACAGAAAAACTACTCAAAATGACTGTTTTCCAGTCTCACAAAGAAGTCAGGAAGCTGATGAGTAACAGCACAGCCATTGCTGCTGACAACCTGTACTTGCGCACGTAAGTACAAGGCATATATCATAATTTTTCTATAACACAAATGATATCTTTGCACATATTAATAGTGATTGAGGGAATCTCATTACAGGGACCACATAGCTTAGAACATCACGTGTAGTTCAAGAGAGTTTTTTGCAGTCTGTCTTTTGTTTTCAAAGAGGACCAGTGACATCGTGGGATGATGTCTTGACTTGCACATAAATTGCATTTAAGTGAGGAAGAGTTGTGCAACATGATCAGCCCCTCCCCCCCCTCCTGAGTCACTGAAGGCTAAGGGCAAGACAGAAGTCAGGACTACTGGTGATGGCCTGGTATGCAGCAGATGACCTTGACATTTTTGATATGATTTGGTGAAAACACTAGTGAAAAGGGTGGAGGGTGGGAAGAAGTACCTGATACTTTTTTTTAAAGCACTTTTGAATCAAAAGAAAATATGGATATGATTGAGGATGACTTATGTAAATAAACATTCTATTTTTCCAAAGGGAAAAAAAAAGCACCTTAAGCATCATCTTCTGAAGGAAGTTTTTCTTGATCCCAACTACTAGTACTCTCCCTTCTAAACTACTTTGTATTTAACTACTTTGTATATGTTTATATTTACTTATGCTATATGTATTTACTTGTCTCCCCCATCAGAATAGAAACTCCTATGAGTACGGATGATTTAATTTTTTTGTACTTGAATATAACAGCACAGTAGACGGTAGGTGCTTAATAAATGCTTACTGACTGCTGACTAAATGGAACTGAATGCTGGTGGGAAAGGTCAAGTTAGCTTTAAATGTCTCTGTGTCATACAGGAATGTAGTAAAATCAAGAACGTCTGAGCTGAAAGTCTAGTGAAATAAAGGTGAGATGAGACAAATTCCAAAGCCAGAATACTGGAAGGCGATGAGGCCCTTTCCAGTCTGCAACGGTACCAAAGGGTAAGTCAGACAGGCAGAAAGGAGAATAACTAGATAACTGCTGAGATTTCTTCCTCTTCTCTGACTCTGAGTCAAAGTTGAATATGACCTATGAAAACTTATTATACTTTGTAATTTAGTTTATGGTCTGATTTCATCAAATCACCAGTGAGGTTAACCAATTCAGCTTCAAAAGTCTCAATAGCACAGTCTGACTGACTGTTAGGCTCTGTTTAGCTAGTGGTTATTCCGCTATGGTTTATTCTAGCCTTGAATCTTCATCTTTATACATTTTAAATGTTCTCTATGTTCTCTGTTCCTGTCCCATTCAACTAATTCCATGAAGCATCTAATTTCTAATACAATTTAATTCTGAACTCCTTAGCTTGCACTGTTTTATATTTCATCACTGCAACAACATATTGCCCTAGCATTCATACTAGTTGGTACACACTTACTTTACGCTTACACTGTATATACTGGATATGGATGTGTTATTACCTATTTAGTCTTTTTTTGGGGGGGGTGAGGCAATTGAGATTAAGTAATTTGCTCAGAGTCACACAGGTAGTAAGTGTTATATGTCTGAGGCTGGATTTGAACTCAGATCTTCCTGACTCCAGGGCCAGTGCTCTATCCACTGCGCCACCTAGCTGGCCCCTACCTATTTAGTCTTAAAGAAGCACCTAGAAAACATAATTCAATTTCAATTTAATTCTGAGCCTTCTAAGAACAAAAAATGGTAACTTATGTAACTGATCTTTGCAAACCATTATGAAGTTCTCAAACCATCTGGTCTTTATTAATCTTATTTGCTGTTGGCACCCCAAAAGGCAAAGAAAGGTCTAACTGCAGTAGGTTACAAATGAAAGCAATCTGTTACACTTTAAACTCCAAAACCTAGGAGAAAAACCACTCTTCATCTTTCTTGACCTTTTTGCTCCCCACACCTGAAAAAACCCAGCTCATTCCTTGATATATGTATCCCACTGAGTAGATTTTTCAGATTCAAAGAAAAAGTTTTCTTTGTATATTCTGTGGATACAGAAAACTCCATCTTCATAAGATTCTAATTTGACCATCCTGCCTATGGAAATCAACAACAAAACACTATTCACACTCCCATTCTCATTCTAAAAGCACACAAGCATTTTCCATATTTACCAAGAGTCCACTGAGTTCAAATACTAGATTGGATTTTACAAGGACCATAATGAACACTGAACAGAATCTCTGCTCTTAAATGGTTTATAATCTAGTGAGACAGGCAAGTTAAAGATATACATATCCATTTAATTAAGAAGATATATACACATGTGTGCATGTGTATGCGCACACACACACACATCCAAATATTGATGTTTCAAATATCTTACTGTGAATGTGTAAACAAAATCACGTTCTGGTTCTTACCTATCAAAGTAGGTCTTTTCTAAATTTGTTCATGACATTAAGACTGAGAAAGGTAGAGGTTAATTAAAGAAGAAAAGAAATAAGTCAGCCTTGGTGCTACGTTAAGTACATACTATATTCTGCATGTGGTACCTTAATTTGAGGGCAGCTAGGTGGCACAGTGATTAGAGCGCTAGGCTTAGAAACAGGAAGACTCATCTTTATGAGTTCAAATCCGGCCTCAGATACTTAGCAGCTGTGTGACCTTGCGTAAGTCATGCAAGTCACTTAACCCTGTTTGCTGGAGAAGGAAATGGCAAACCAATCCAGTAGCTTTGCCAAGAAAACCCCAAACAGGGTCAACAACAAATCTTAGTTTGTACCTAAATAAAGTTGAATAAGGCACTGCTGACAACAAAATACAGCTATACAGGCCACAATGTACCATTCCTTCCAACTGTTAGTTCTGTTTCCTTTAAAGAAATCAGCTCTGTCTGCAGTACTTTCTATGAGATCATTTTCAACAACTCAATCCAATGTTTGTGAAGCACCTTCTAGGGGCAGAGTAATGTGAAGTAAGCCATTTCTCCACCCTTACCAAGCTTACAATCTGGCAGGAAAAGAAAGCATATACAACTACACATACAATTACTATATCATATACATGCAAAAGTAGTACAAAGTACTGTGTGAAATCTGATGAGGCAAAGACTTGTTCTAACCACAAGGAAGACTTTATGGAGAAGCTATCATTTGACCTGAGTCTTTAAGAATAAGCAGTATTTCAACACTTGGAAGGGAGGGTATTTCAGGTACAAAACAGTATGAATAGGGGAAAGTATACCACATATAAGGGTGTGAGTAGCTAGCTGCTGATGATAAAAATATAACAATCAGTTCAAATATGTATTCAATTACAGTTAACCAGAGAGTGGGAAAACAAGAGAAAGCCAAGCAAAAAAACCGTGGAGATTTATGTCTAATAGTTGCCCACTTAATTGAGCCTAATTACCCACAGAATTATCATCTAATAGGGAGATTGTTTGAAAGCCTCAGATTTCTGGGACCACATTACTACATTTAAATGTGTATTATTGTTCTGCCCTCCCACTGATACTGTAAGTAAGGTCTCTGCACTTATATCTGTTCTTCTGCCTGGGAATGAAAGGGACCTCCAAGCCGGACTGGATCAGTTCCTTGTCTCTAGGACACCTACTTTATTTTAATTTTTTATTGCGATTTTTTAATTAACTAATTTATTTTTAGTTTTCAACATTCACTTCCATAAGCTTTTGAGTTTTAAATTTTCTCCTCCCATTTCTCAACTCCACCCGCACCCCCACCCTCAGACAGCATACAATCTGATACAGGCTCTACATATACATTCATGTTAACCATATTTTCCCATTAGTCATGATGTAAAGAACAATTAGAACTAATGGGAAAAACCATGAGAATAAAGCAATAAAACAAAACAACAAAGAAAAAGGAGAGCAAATAGTAAGCTTCCATTTGCCTTCAGACTCCATATTTCTTTCTCTGGGTATGGACAGCAATTCCCATCTTTTGGAGTTGTCTTAGATTCTTTCATTGCTGTGAAGAGCCAAGTCTATCAAAGTCAGTCATCCTATAATGTGGCTGTTACCATGTACAATGTTTTCCTAATTCTGCTCATTTCACTCTGCATCAGTTCATGTAAGTCTTTCCAGGTTTTTCTGAAGTCCACCCCCTCTTATCATTTCTTATAGCACAACAGTATTCCATTACATTCATATACTACAACTTATTCAGCCATTACCCAATTGATGAGCATCCCCTCAATTTCCAATTCTTTCCACCAGAAAATGAGCTGGTACAAATATTTTTGTACATGTGGGTCCTTTCTCCATTTTCATAATCTCTTTGAGATACAGATCTATAAGTGGTATTGCTGGGTTAAAGGGTATGCACAATTTTATAGCCCTCTGGGCATAGCCCCAAACTGCTCTCCAAAATGGTGGGATCATTTCACAACTCCACCAACAATGTATCAGTGTTCCAATTTTCCCACATCTTCTCCAACATTTATCATTGTCCTGTTTTGTCATGTTAACCAATCTGATAGGTGTGATGTGGTACCTCAGAGTCGTTTGGATTTGCACTTCTCTAATCAATAGTGATTTAGAACATTTTTTCATAGGACTATAGATAGCTTTAGTTTCTTCCTCTGAGAACTGCCTGTTCATATCCTTTGACCATTTCTCAATTGGGGAATGACTTGTATTCTTATAAATTTGACTTAGTTCTCTATACATTTTAGAAATGAGGCCTTTATCAGACACTGGTTGTAAAAATTCTTTCCCAGTTTTCTGCTTCCCTCCTGATCTTGGATGCATTGGCTTTATTTGTGCAAAAACTTTTCAGTTTAATGTCATCAAAATTGTTCATTTTTTATTTCATAATGTTCTCTATCTCCCATTTGGTCGTAAATTCTACCCTTCTCCAAAGATCTTCTACTTTATTTTTAAAAGGAGAAAACAAATAGTTATGTATTGAAAAGACACTTGGCCTGTAGTCAAAAGACCTGGATTCAAGTCCAAGTTAATTAAACATTGAAGAAAAGGTAGTCTTTTATTTAAAGAAGCTAAATGGTCTATGAAGTGTGTTGAACTTAACCCAAACTCAGGTACAAATTCTACCCATACACGGTAGCTATGAAGTCTTAGTATTTTTTGGTCTATAATAAGCTTTGAAGGATTTTGAGCAGGGTTTTTGCATCATTAGTTCTATGCTTGAGGAAGATTCATACTAATCTGCTGATCAGGAGATCAACAGTGACCAATGAAAGAGTAACTTTAGAAGTGGCAAGGACAGAAGCAAGACTACAAGGAGCTAAAGTGTGAATGGGTAATAAGGGTGAGGCATTGAATTTACAAATTTCTGAAGGAACAGAAGAAAGGACAGTATTTTGAGGATTAAAAAGGTTGAAGGAAGTTTTTTCTTTTGTTTTAGGATGGAGAAACTTGGCCATGTTTGTAGATAGAGGAAAAGGAGCTGGTAGAGGAGGATAAATTGAAATGAATAAGCATAATATGAAGTGGTTTATCAAATGATTTCAAAGGTCCTTTGCAACCCTAAATCTATGACATCCCACCCATATGGAAAAGGAAAAACTGAAGAAATGACACCACAGAAGTAGCAGAGTTAATTATGGAATTTCTCTGAAACTGGAAGCAAAGAGAAAATGATGAGTATAGTCAATAAAAAGCTCTGACACGGGATCATAGATTTAGAGCTGGAAGAGACCTTAGAGGCCATCTGGTCCACCCTCTTCATTTTACAGATGAGGAAACTGAGACCTACAATGGTTTAGTGACTTGCCCAAGGTCACACAGATTACAGTGACAGAGGCAGACTAGGACTCTTGTCTTCTTAATTCCAAAGCCAGAACCTTTTCTACCGTACCAGTAGAAGGAGCTTACAAATCAGTTGTTTATCAGACTGAAGATACCTTGGATCAATCTCAGTTAAAAAACGTTTATTAAGCATCTACAATGTGCCAGGCACTGTAATAGCTGTGGATACAAAGAAAGGCAAGAGATTAGTTCCTGCTCTCAAGGAACTCACAGTCTAAAGTGAAATTTTAGTAAATAGGAAGTGAAGTGTTCCAGGAATTTAGAGGATAAGACTAGAATTGGGGGCCTGAAGAAAGAGGGCAAGATTTGAAATAGTAATTGTGGGGAATGAGTTAAAGAATCAAAAAGAGATAAATATAAAAGTCTGTTGAGTAGCAGTGAAGGGCTAACTAGGGGACACTGCATAGTGCACTGGTCCTGGAGTCAAGAAGATCTAAGTTCAAATATCACCTCAAAAGTTTACTAGCTATGTGACCCTGGGCAAGTCAACCCGTTTGCCTCAGCTTCCTCATCTCTAAAATGGGGATAAGAATAGCACCTACCTCTCAGGGTTGTTGTGAGGATCAAATGAGATGACTGTAAAACACCTAGCAAAGAGCGGCACACAGTAAGCTCTATGTGAATATTAGTAGTTACTAATTATTATTATCATTGTCATCATAAGAAATGGCTTTTGAAGAATTAAGAACACCGTCCAAAGGAATAAGAGTTAAAGTTAGCATCCTTTCCTTGATTCCACCAACTAGAAGTAATCCCTGTCCCTCCTTGAATCTCTCAGGTCACTGTGTTCTCCTATCCCCTTAAAAATTTTGAGATACATTCTAGTCAGCTGTTTACCCATCTTCATTCTCCCCTCCCAATAACAACAGCCTACACAAGGTTTTATAGCTACTATCTTACTTGAGCCTTAAGCCCATGAGATAGCTAATGTAGGTACTGGCATCTAGGGCTGAGAGTAGCGACTCACCTTAAGTCACATCGTTTAGGTAGTCAGGACTCCATCTCAGAGCTATTTCCATTTTATCAAAGTTAGCTCCCAGGGGGGATCTTTTTCTTATATATAACCTTAGCACCATAATCCCCACACACAGCAGACCCCAGAATAAATGTTTGCTGAGCTGTGATGAATAGGTTAGGCAACAACTCTGGATAAAATATGTCCAGAGGGAAAAGGGCTCTCTAAGGTGTCAGGCCTTTCTGTATAATCTCAAGAATGACCCTCTTGGGCCTCAGATCTGTGTGACCCTGGGCAAGTTATGTAACTTCAGTGCTATAAACAACTCTTTTAAGACTGTAGCAAAAAAGATGCAAACCTGCATTGGAGGGAGGGAGTTTCATCACCTAGGAGTTCAGTTCTCTTCACCAATAAAATTACATACCCAGTCTCATCCTATTTAGCACCTAACTTAAGCACTAAGAACATAAAGCATGCTAGAATACAGAGGCAGCTAGACGGCTCACTGTTGGGCAAACGCCTCAGTTTACACAACTAAAAAAAAAGAGATAATAATAACACCTGGCACCTGCCTGGCACACTGCAAGAACTATGTAGATGCTAGTTAATATTATTACTATTATTCGATGGCACTGAAGCTGCTTTCAAATAACTTAAAATCCAACAACAATGAGGAAAATGAGATCAGTCCAAAGGAAACGGGCGGCTAAAGTTCAAAGAGAAATCTGAGTCGGGAGATCTATTTGGACGTGGGGGGCGGGCTGTTCATTCCAGGCACGGGGGGTAGGTAGGTAAATGAAGGAGAGCAGGGCAAGGACGGGAACCAGTGCACAGACTAGTGTCAAGTCAAAGGGTAACAGTGAGAACAGGCTGGAAAATGAGATCAGAAAGGCCTGACCCGGTGTCCTGCCGAGAGCCCACCCAGGTGTCCTTGGGACGGGAGGCACCCTGGTTATCAGCGATGCTATTAAGCTTCGTGGGCCTGGAGGGACCCCGGGAATTTTCAACACGAAGATGGGCGGCCAAGGCCCCTCCCTCCCAACTCGCAATTCCACGGAGCTTGATCCCGGCCCCATCCCTGGGCTTCCCGGACAGGGCCCTCACCTTCTTGATGGCCTTGGCTCTGGATATCCCCGGCAGGCCCACGTCGTGGCGCGTTTTCCTTCCCAGGATCTGGAACTTCTGCCGGTTGATCTTGACCTCGAAGGGGTTGGGGTTGGCGGGGGGCTTGGCCTTCCGGCCTCCGGCCCGACTCCCCAGGGCCTTGCCCCTGGCTTTGCCCATAGTGCACGCACAGGCTTCCCACAGAGCCAGCGGACTCGGCGATATCCCGGCAACAAAGGAGGGAAGCTGAGACAGACCCGGCACCGAGGCAACAACGTGCGCAGCCACGCCACCTGACGACTGACGACTAACTCTCGCGACAACTGAACCTTCCTCCTTCCCAGATCTCGCGAAGGTCTATTAGGAACCTACAAATCCCAGCATGCAATCCTCCCTTGAGTCCAGTTGGGGTCAACTGCGGTCCCTCTACGGGACCACAATTCCCAGAAGGCTCAGCAATTTACTTCCGGGACACTCCCCGTGAATCTCCCTATTCCAGCTACCGTGTAGCCCTCGGGTAGTTGTAGTCTCCAGCGCGCGCATGCTGGCGAGTCTACAGGCCGCAGGGTGGGCGGACCCAGCGCTTGGGGTCCCCCTAGCGGAGGGAAGCCTTTGGACGCTCGCGGAGGAGGAGCGGTGGAGGAGGAACAGAGCCGGGGAGGGCCTACGAGGCCGCGGGGGCGGAGTAGGCGGTGCCTCAGCCTCCTGGGCTCCTCCCCCGGGGGGGAGAGAAGGAGGCGGCCACGATGGGTCAGGCATTTGGAACTTGACGGGGCCCGGGAACGGGCCCGCTTGGACTATGGGGCTGAGGAGAGCCGGGGAGGCGGCAGCGGCGACGGCGTTTGCAGCCGCGAAGGCGAGGAAGCCGTGACCCGCACCCGCCGAGCTCCTCCCTTCCTTCGGCCCCGGCCCCTCGGCCGGCCGGCCGGCGGCGGCGGCGGTTCCCCCTCTCCTGCCCGCGGGCGGCAGCGGCAGGCACCGGCTTCCCCCTACACCCTCTAGCGCCGGGGGCGGGCCGGGGGCGGTGGCGGAGACGCGTCTCCCCGGGGTCGCGGTGGGAGTGCCTCGCTCCGGGACTGGCGCCGGCACCGGGAGAGAGATGCGCCTCGGAGGCTGCGGCTCCTCCCCAGCGGCGGCGGCGGCGGCGGCAGAGGCTGATCATGGAGATTGAGAACATCGTGGCCAACACGGTGCTTCTCAAAGCCCGGGAAGGTGAGGGCGGCTGCGGGCGGGGCGCCCAGGTGCGCCCGGTGGGCTGCGAGACATGCGCTCTCCTTCCCTGCTCTCCCCTGACTTTCTCACCCCTCTCCTCCTGTTCCCTTCTCTCTCCCCCTCCTCTTCCCGTGTCCCCCTCTTCTCCCCTAGTTCCTTGCCCTCTCCCCTCCTTTTCCCCCTCATTTCTCTCCGCTCTCCCTCTTTTCTCTTTTTTTTCTCTCCCCTTCTTTTCTCCCTGTTCTCTCTCCTTTGCCTTCTGTTTTCCCTGCTTCCCATCTTCTCTCCTCCGGCACCTCTTCTCTTCCTACTTCTCCTTCTCTCCTCGATCCCCACCTTTTCTCCAATTCTTTTCCACCTTCTCCCCCTTTCCATTCTCTCTTCCCGCTTTTACTCTCCCCTCTCTATTGCCTTATTCTGCTCTTCTCTCTCTACCTCCTCTCCCTCTCTTATCTCTCCACACCCTCCCCTTCTATCTCCACCTTCTTCCTCGGCTCTCCGTCTGCTCCTCTCCCCTCCCCTTCCCCCACTTATAGCTCCCCTCTCCCACTGTTCTCTCTCCTCCTCCTCCTTCTCTCTCTCCTCCCCCCCACCCTCTCCGCTCTCCCCCGACCCTCTCCGCTCCCCCAGCTCTCCCTCCTCGCTATCCCCTCCTTCTCCGGGCGCCTCACCACCCATTCTTTCAGGCCTTTATAGAAACTACAAATGCTGGACTAAATTCTCCCGGAACTTCTGACTAGCCGCGGAGTGTTTGTTTTAACCATTGTGTAAGGAAGGACTTACTATCTCTTGCCTTCTTATCCTGTTCCTTACTCTGCTTAAAATCTAATGGCAAATACAAGCAGAGTGTTTCTTAGAACTCTGATCACTGGAATTGCATTCCTAGTTCTGCTCTTCCTCTGTTTTATCTAGTCTCACCAGCGTAGCTCAAGTGAGCCTGTTTGGATTGTACATAATAACCTGTTGGGAAGGAAGGGAAGTCGGATCTACTTAAGCTCTCGAGTCTAATCAGTCATTTGTTTAATATGTGGTGGCCTTTAAAGGTCTGAGAAAATGACATTGGAAACTACCCTGGGCGATTGCACTAGATCTGTGTTAAATTCACAAGCATTTATTCAGTGCCTGCAGTGAGTCAGGCACATAGGCTTTGGGATTACAAAGATAAAAGTGAAAACAGGAGCTTTCGGTCTAGATGAGGAAGACATACATATACGTGTACTTATAGGTATATGCAAAAAAGAAGGTGATTTTGGGGAGAAGGCACTAATCACTTCGGGGATCAGGAAAGGCATAGTGTGGAAGATGGCACTTGAATTTATTAGGCTTGAAGAAAATTAGGGATTCTGAGAAAGGGAGGCAAAGGGGGAGTGCATTCCAGGCATGGGGGACAGCCTGGTATTTTAAAATTAGTTTTTAAATTTTAATAGCTTTTTTTTGGGCAGTGATTCTGCTAAAACCATGTTGTTGTTGTTGTTGTTGTTGTTATGATGTGGCAACAGACAAACAAGTTAGTTTAATTCATATTCGTGTTCAAATAATTCACTGTGGATCAATACTAAACCAGCACTTGGTCAAACTATCTGGTTTGGGAGCCTACTGTAGTAGTCCTAGCACTAAATAAAGTAGGTTGTCTCCCTCTCCTTATAATCAGGCATAGAGTTCTAGTCTCTGCCACATTTATTTCCCAGAGCTCTTTACTTGCCCCAAGTTAGCAATTTCTATTCATTTCCTTGGAATAATATTGCTGCTTTACTTTTGTTTTCCTTAACAAATGTAAATAAACTGTGGATTCATTACCAATTGTGCATGCTTTCAGAGAACCTGAAAGGATAGTTGAATTGTATAATCTATTTGGGCTTTTGGTTCATTAGCCAAAACTGTCGAGGTCAGGAATGTGCTGTTTCTGTTGATGTCATACTAGACAGCATCAATAATTCATCCCATCAAATAGAAAATTGCATTAAGTTGTGTTGAAGATGTTCATTTGGAGCACACATATCTTAAATCTCATTTTTCATCCTTTTTTCTTCTTTATGAAAGTTTAATGCTTTTTTTTCCTTTTATCTCCTGAGAGGCTTTTGGGAAGAGCATCAGTTATCAACTGCATCAATACATTTTTCATTCAGAGACCTTGATAAAAGGACTGAATGTTGGACTGAAAATGTACAGGGACTCCTGGAATAACATTAATCCATAGGCATTGTGCAAGTTTTAAATTGAAAAGTCACTGATTACTAAAAACAATATAATCAGTCTGTAAGCATTATTTAAGCACCTACAAAGTGCCAGGCACTATGCTAGGTACTAGGGATACAAAGGCAAAGGTGAAACCATCCTTGACCTCAAGCTTAGGGTCTAGCCTGGGTGACATGTATATGAAATAGAAACAGAATAGATACAAATTGATCAGGTGACTTGTTGGGGAAACCATTAGCTATGGGGGTACGCGTAGGGGATGGGGAAGTAGGAAAGGCTTCATGTAGAAGGCTGGGCTTGAACTAAGACTTGAAGGAAACCAGATTCCAAAATTGGAGTCAGGTTGTAAAGAGTTTTAAATGATGAACAGAGTTAAGTTTTTTTTAGAGGTTGATTGAATAGGTGAATGATGTGGTCAGATCTGTACTTTCGGAAAATCACTTTGGTTTTAACTGTTCCTTGGTGCTTGTTGGGAAGAGTAGTGGAGAGGGATCCTGACTTCATTGGTTTAGGGGAATTTCCTTGAGGAAAGTTCTTTTACCTTTGCAGGTAGTTACTGGCTCTACAATTTAAGTCTTTACAAGTTGCCTCGGGGTACAGAGAGTTAGATCCATCAGTAAGCATTTATTAAGTGCCTGCTATGCACCTGGCTCTGGACTAAGTGCTGGTCATACAAAGAAAGGCCAAAAAGGTCTCTGCATTGGAGGAGTTTACAATAATGGAGGGTCAACATACAAACGACTATATATAAACAAGTTACCTATAGGATCAGGAGTAAACTGTCGCTGGAGGGAAGGCACTAGAATTAAGAGGGATTGGAAAAGGCTGTCATTTTAGCTGGGACTTGAAGGAAGCCAAGAGGCAGAGATGAGGAGAGAACATTTCCAGCAAAGAGAGATAGCCAGAGAAAATGCCCAGAGCTAGGAGACTGAGTGTTTTGTTCATGAGCAGAAAGGAAGCCACTGAGTTGACTAGTGTGTGGTGGTAGAGACTGTATAACATGTAAGAAAATAAAGATAAGCGGGGCCAGGTTATGAAGGGCTTTGAACACCTAACAGAGGATTTTGTATTTGATCCTGGAGATGATAGGAAGCCACAGGAGTTTATTGAGTGTGGGGGTGACATAGGCCTGCACTTTAGGAAAACCACTTTGGCAGCTGAATGGAGCAGGATGAACAGGAATGGAGAGAGGCTTGTGGCAGGAAGACCAACCAAGCAGGCTCCTGGAACAGTCTAGGCGTGAGGTGATGAGGACCTGTACCAGAGAGGTGTAGAATTAGTGACTTGTCCAGGGTTAATCTAGTAAGGATGTGACTGGATTTGAATCCAGGTCTTCTTGACCTGCTGGCTCTCTCAAAAAGTGGAGTCTTCAAAACATTTGTGAGGAAAATAGATGAAAAAAGTTATTCTTGATTTTTAAATAGGAAAACTGATTTGAGACTGAAAGCTCTAATAACAGCTATAAAAATGGGTAGAGAACCTGATCTCAGTTGTTTATGTTTAAAATGCATAGTTTTTTATAAAAGCATTTATCAAACCATAATCTACATCTCACTTGCCAGAGAACTTAAATGTTTCACCTGATATGAGGGCTAGGGAATCCCCTGGAACACCTTTAGATGGTAAGTTTTTTTCAGAATTGGTACTTTTTGTTTCTTATTTTTTGGCCTCTGTACCCCTAGAACATAGCTTAGTGCCTTCGGTCAGTCAGGCAACATTTATTAAACACATACTGTGTGCCAGGCACCGTGCTGGGTATTGAAGATACTTCTGCCTATCAGTGAGCTTACTACAGCTTGTATGCGTGTAAATACAAGATAATGTGGAGGGTCTAAGTTTCCTAGGCAGATGAGGGGGATCAGGAAGGGTCTTATGGAGGAACTGGAACTTCAGCTAAGCTGTGAAGGAAGCTAGAGATGGAAGTGAAGGAATGGATATGGAAGAAAGGCAATGTCTTGTATGAGGAATGGGGGGAAAAAAGGCAGTTTGGCTGGATTGTAGAAAGTGGGCTAATAATGTTTAGAAAGCCTGGAAAGATCAGCTGGAGCCTGGTTGTAAAAGGCTCTTCGTGTCTTCTTGCTAAATAGTGCCATTTATATTTGATCCTGGTGCCAGAGCTGCTGGAGCTTATTGAGCAGAGGAGTAACATAGCTAGTCCTAGTTTTAGGAAAATCACTTTGATAGCTCTTTGGAGGATGGACTGGAGAAGGGAGACTGGAGGCAAGGACAGCAATTAGGAGGCTGCTGCAGTAGTCAAGGTGAGAGGTGATGAGCACTCTGAATCAGTGATGGCTGGGTAAGTGGAAAGAAGTAGACAGATGCAGGAGCTGATATGGGGTTAAAGTTGACTGGCAACTGACTGGATATGTGGGGTGAGGGACAATGAAAAGTTAAGGGTGACTGAGGTTGCAGACTTGGGTGACTGGAAAAAAGGATGGTGCCTAGTACATATTAAGCATTTAATGGTTATTGACTGACAGGTACACTTAACAGAAATAAGAAAGTTTGGAAGTGAAAAATATTGAGCTCAATTTCTTTTGGACATATGGAGTTTGAAATGTGTATAAGGCATCCAGTTTGAGATTTCCACAAGAAATTTGATGATGCCTGTAGTTGATTAAGAGCTAGCTTTGTAAGTAAGGTCTGGGAGTCGTTTGCATGGAGATGGTAAATGAACCCACACGAGTGCAAGGTCACCAAGAGAAAGAGTGGAGAGGAAGAAGAGAAAAGATCCCCAGTCAGAGAGTTGAGGTATGCCTACTTTTAGAGCATGAGATATTGGTGATGATTAGCAAAGAATTTTGAGGAGTGTTTGCATAGTTGGGAAGTTGGGAAACAGTGTCATGGAAACCTGGAGAAGACAGAATATCTAGGAGTAGAGGGTGGTCAACAGCATTAAATGATGCAGAAAGGTTGAGGAAATAAGAAAAGGCCCACAGAATTTGGCAATTTGGAGGTAAGTGGTAACTTTAGGGAGAGCATGTTTAGGGTGCTTAATACATGTTAATTGAATTAGCAAAAAAATTCAGTATTAAATACAGTTGTGTATTAAATATTTCTTACTCATAACTACAGATTGAAATAGTGAAGTCAGCAAGAATTTAAGTGTCTAAGCACAGGGGGCACAAAGAAAGGCTCTCAATCTAACGAGGGGAACAATTTATTAACAACTGTGTACAAATAAGGTATATACCAGAGTAAATTGGAGATAATCTCAGAAGGAAGGCACCGGTATTAAGGGGAAGGCTTCTTGAAGAAAACTGGATTCTAGCTGAGCCTGGAAGGAAGCCAGAAAGCAGAGAGGAGAAGTTAGTGAACTCCAGGAATAGGGGAGAGCCTGTGAACCCCACCCGCCTTCCCTGGATTGGGAGGAATGGCAAGGAGGCCAGTATCACTGCATGGAGGAGTAGGTAGACAGGAGGTAGACAGGAATGAGGTATGAGAAAACTGGAAAGGCAGGAAGGGGCCAGGTTGTGAAGGGCTTTAAAAGCCAAACAGAGGACCTTGTGTTTGATCCTTGAGTCCATAGAGACTCAATGAATCTTATGTTGATGGGTAATGACATGATCAGAGACTTAGGAAGTTAGAGAATTAGATAATGAGAAAGACCACTTTGATAACTAGATGGTGGTTTTGGACCAGAGTGGAGGAGAGACTTGACACCTAAGTTGCAAGCTTGGGTGACTGGGAAGTTGGGGGTATCCTTGACAGTAACAGGGAAATAAAGGAAGAACAGATGGGGTTTGTAGGAAAAGTTAATGATTTCAGATCTGGATATGTTGAGGTTAAGATAGCCACAGGATCATCCAGTTGATGACTTAATTTTTTCTAGTTTGCTCTAAAATTTCCCTCATTTACCCTTTATCCCAGCTTCCCAAGACCAGCGTTTATGGGTTCTATTAAAGAATTTCAAGTCAAATAGTATTCAACACTGGATCTGTATAGATCAAAGTTTTTAATTTGAGGTTATTGAACTTTTAAAAATATTTTGATAATTGTTTTTTCGATGTAATTGGTTTCTCTTATAATTCAGCCTATTTTATTTTATGCAGAAAAGCATTGTTCTGGGAAAGAGGTCTGTAGACTTCACCAGATTGCCATAGGAGCTCTTGACACGCAAAAAAAAGGTTAAGAATCCCTGCTATATGTTGGGTTTTATAGAGTTAATTTCATTATTATTGCTCCTCTCTTTTATCTCTTCCTACTTGGTGTTCGTGAAGCCTGTATAGATTCTCTTGGATCACTCAAGCACCTTGGATATTCTGTATAAATGGAGGTGTTAGACTAGTGTTGGGGAAGGGGCACTGGCCTTAGGAGGCTCAGCTATTTCACAGGGTTGTGAGGAAAACACTTTTGCAAACCATAAAGAGCTGTATGAATATAAGATATTATTATACTTCCTACTGATAGAAGAGAGGACTTAAAGGATAAGATACTAGTTTTAATACTGATATGTCTGACTAAAATTAATAATACCCAGCAAGAAATTATATTTTGTCTGAGATTTTGTGTTGTCTGAGAATCACAATATTTTTAATATGGTACTTTATGGTCACAAAGGTCTTGTGCCTCTCCTTTCATTTGATCCTCACAATCCCCCTAAGAGTCAGGTTAAAATACAAGGATTGTTTAACCCCATTTTACTACTGATAAGGAGACAAAGGCTCAGGTTTAGTGACTTGCCCAAGGTCATACAGCTGGGGAGACAGGAACTCCTTCTCCCATGCCTCAGTGATTCCAGTTTTAAATAAAATTTAGTTCAGTTGAATAAGCAAATGACTAGGAATGTGAAGGAGAGTGCTAATTATTGCTTTTCCACAAAGTTGTTTATAGCCTTTATAAAACGAATTTCTCCATTTACGAATAGTTTGCAAAGTAAAAATATTAAAACTGGACTAGTCCTTGTATTTTAGAAAGAATAACTAGAAAGATTCCAGTTATTCAGATGTTAAATTGTACAAGACTGACATTTTATTTTGCTATAAAAGATTATGACTTTAGTGGTTTTAAAATATAAAATTTCAATTTATCAATGAAGTAATGCTGCAAACTCCATGTTGTTTAGATTGTTAATCAGTTGCTTCACTGTGAGCAATGAGCCTCAGATTTCTTTGTTAGGAGAGATTGTCGTTATAAAATTTGGTCACTTCATGGAGAGATAATTTCTTAAGTTATTATTCAAGCCCCCAAGAATTTTTCTAAGGTGACACTTATTACTTTTTTTTTTTTAAAGAGGAAAGGGAAGCTCTAATGACCTTAATTAGGTTGGAATTAGTAACCATTACTGAAGGCTTATACTTACACCAAACTCGGTCCCTCCATTCCTGTGTGACCATTTTTATTATTTCTAGTAACAATACTCCTTGTACCCCTGTGACCGTGAAGAACTTATATTTTTTTGAGTTATACACTATTGTCGATCACTACATACTCGTTAACATATAAGGCTGTATATCTGTATATGTATGGATGTATTGAATATCATAAAAATCTTCTTTCGTATTAACAGCAAAAACAAAAACGGGGCTCAGATAGTGCAAAAATAAGAGAGATGCTGTGCTGAAATCCTGAAATCATAATAGATTCACAGTACAGAAAGTGAGACTAAGCTTGAAGAGTTAATCTTTCTCCACTCTTTTGTTTTTATTTTATGTAAGCACTGTGGCATGCTTTAAGAATTCCTCTTGTAATCAACATCTGTAGTGTTTTCAAAGAAGAAACACTAGAAAATGTAAATTTCTTTTTTCAGAGATACTGGTCTTACTCAGGAGATACATTTATTAGCATTAGTATTATTTAAGTAAAAACAGACCTTTTGAAGTTTTGTTATTGGCACCTTTTTTGAAGCATGTTCCCAGTAAGGACCTTCCTGGTAATGATGACATGCATTTGGTTTATCTGGCTCTGTGTATTAGGAAATTAACTTCCACAGAGTGTGTGTGTAATACAACGACTATAGTCTGACCTGTTGGCACTGGAAAATACATTGTTGGCTTAATATTAGTCAGGCTAGTAGGAGATTCCTGGATTTACTTCAAATAAAACTTAAGTTTTTGTCTTAAACAGCCAGATACTTGGAAAGTCCTTCCTTTTTTTTAGGAATAGCCAAAAAATGTTGGCAATTAATAGTGCTTTACAACAGTTGTTTATTTCTTAGTATAACAGGCACCTTTAAGCCAAAGGAAGTGTGAAGTGACTATTATCATTAAGATAGTGAAGGCCAAAAATCACTTATTCTCGTAATGTAGTTTAAGCTCGACTAAAAACTGGAACTTTTTTCTGGCATGAATGTCCAATTTATAGACCTTTAGTCACTTTCTAAATAATAACTTTGGATTGTTGCCTATCTCACTCCTAAGACAGGAACTTCAACCCTTTTTATCTCTGGGAAATTGCAAGCATAAATATAGAGATATGAATGGGTTATATGCACGTTAATGTGGCTTTTGGCCTTGTTTATCAATTCAATTAGTTTTTTTTTTGGACGTCCTATTATTATGTTGTTAGAAAAAAAAAGGAAGTAAGACACTGATTTAAAGAAGTAGCATTTTGGAGGGTGGTTACTTAATAGTTTTCAGGTAGAATACTATCTAACAGTTTGTACATAAATATATAATTAGGGGAGAGGTAGGTGGCACAGTGTTTCGAGCAGCAGGCCTGGAATCAGGAAGACTTGGGTTCAAATGTAGCCTCAGAAACTTAGTAGCAGTGTGATGCTGGGCAAGTCACTTAACCCTGTTTGCCTTAGTTTCCTCATCTGTAAAATAAGCTGAAAAAGGAAATGGCAAACCACTCCATTATGTTTGCCAAGAGAACCCCAAATGGGATTACAAAGAGGTGGACAGGACTCAAACAGCTGAACAACATCAACAAAGATATACAAACACACTACAAAGGTAAAATGTACAAGGACATACATATGTATGTATAGTTTCCTCATGTATGAAATGGGGATAATAATAGCACCTATCTCCCAGGGTTGTTCTGAGGATCAAATGAGATAATAATTGTGAAGCACTTAGCACAGTGCCTGGCACCTTGTGAGGGCTACCACTAATTATCATCATTATTATTATTATTTCACTTAAATGCTATACTTTCTCATCTATTTCTCGACAGCCACATAGTTATGTACAAAGCTAAAAAAACATGCCTCTTGCATATCTCTTATGTACTAATATTTGGTTTTTGTGATAAGAATGAATTATTTTTACTTTAATCATTTTATTTTGGGCAAAACTAATTTTTATTATAAGATTAAATTTACTGCTGAAACAAGCTAACAAAATAATAACTCTTAAACTTGGAAGAATTTGTTAAACCATGTCACAACTTAAGTAAAGTATATTCTTAAGTCGGTGTGAATACAGCAAATGCTTGTGATTTTATTTCGTGATGTGGGTATTCCCTAAACTGAGATGGATTATGCCATGTCTAAATCTTAGATTAAGAGTTACTTGAGGTTCACAGAGGCTTACTGACTTGCTGATGGTTAGTTAAGTGTCAGAAGTGGAACTTGAATCCAGGCATTCGGTACAGGAAGACCAAGGCATCATATGCCATTTTGTTTTAGCCTCAGAATTTTTCCTGTCATACTACATTGTAACATTCAAATGACTAATAATATCTTATCTATAAAGTTGTTTCTTCATGTAGTATGGCTGATTGTTGCTTGTTAATTTATCTAATTTTCTCTTTCCAGTGTTTTGACATCTTGTGAAACCATTCTGAAAGGCATTCATTACTTTCATCATCTACTTACTGAATGTTCACAGTGTCCATAATGTAGCAAGAAGTCATGTATATGTTTAAAATGTGTTAAATAGAAATGACAGTAAACTTATGTTCAAATGCTGGCAGTGGGAATGGGGAAAAAAAGGAAAACTGAGAAACATTTTGAAGAAACAAAGGAAGGTACAGAAATATGATAGTTCTTTTTGAGGAGGCAAAGAACTGGAAACTAAGGAGGTATCCATCAGTTGGGGAGCAGCTGAATTATGATGTATGAGTGCAATGGGACACTATTGTGTTGTGACACATGAGACAGTTTGGAAAAATCTAGGAAGATTTTATCATCTATATCTAACGTTGCCAAGTCCTGTCTTTTCTTTCTTTTTAAATTTTACTTTACTGTTGAAATGAACAAGCCACCATTTTCTCTCCTTCCCTTTGAAGAAAAACCATATGAAGTGATGCAGAGTGAAGCGATCATAACTAGGAGAATGATTTATACAATAACAACAACATTGTAAAGATGACTTTGCAAGACTGGAATGCTCTGATCACCGCAATGCCCGACATCATTCCAGGAGACTGATCATGATGATGATGACAGTGATAACACAGACTCCCTTTTTCCCCTGACAGAAATGACAGACTTAAGATGCAGAATGAGATATAGCTAGGTCCTGATTAGTATAAATAATGAATTCATTAAAGTGGTTGCATGTATGTAGAGTTATAAAATATAGCAAAACATAATTATTGGTTCCAGCCCAATGGAAATATGCAGTGTGAATTTGAATAATGCCACTATGTAAGGGGTTTCCTTATTTCCACTAATCAAGACCTAGCTGTATAATGACCTGTGTGGGAATTTGCTTTGCTTGACAGTTCATATTTTTATTATAAGGATTGTTGGGGGGTTTTTTTTGTCTTTTTTTTTTCTTCAGTGGGAGGGAGAGAAAATGGCTTGTTAATTGAAAAAGTAAAATTAAAAAACAACAGAAAGTAAGAAAAGACAGGACTTGGAGACATTGAATAGAGTTGATAAAGGGAATGAAAAGGCTGTTTAGCCTTTAAAAATGGAATAATCATGAATACTACTTATGTGTGATAATTGTTTACTGACTCCAGAAGTACAGTAAATGATAAAGTCCATGATAGCAGAGATCTTGTCTTCTTGTTTTGTAACCTTCACAGCTCCTAATGTGCTAATGAACACACAGCAACCCTTAACAGATGTTTGAATTAACCTTTCCTTTCTTGGACTTCAGCACTTTCCATCTTATGTACTTACTATGTTATTTGTATTGTAGCAGATTGTTAGGTATTTCTCTCTTAATGGAATGTAAGCTCCTTGAGGGCAGGGGATATAGTTTCATTTTTAGATCTACTTAAATGTTGTTCACACAGAAGATGCTTAATAAACGTCTCCTGAATTCACCCATTTATATTCATATATACATCCGTATAGTCAGTCACATATGTTAAAATATGCAAGCACATGTGATAAGAAATGTGTCTACTTGCACTGACCCGTTTGTTGTGTGTGCATAATATCTCTTCCTAGAATGTTGTTCCTCTGCTTATGCAGATCTTAGTCATCCTCCAGGGTGCAATTCAGGTTGTGCCTCTGCAGACAGGTCTTTGCTAACTGCAGTCCACAAGAAGAGACTAGACCATACTGTTTACTTGTTTTCTGGTGGTTTCATGAAAATTACATTTATCTCTCCAGGTAGATTGTTTTAAGTCCCTGAAAGACAAGACTGTGTGGTTTACTTTTCCTTTAAAAAATTCTCTTTCCTCCTTTCCCCTAACTCAGTGTTAGGCACATAATAGGAACACGACTGACACTCACTTCAGTGTTTAGAAGTACGTCACCGTGTGGTGGAGTGATAGGGAGCTGGCCTTTGAGTCTAGTATACCTCTGTTTAAGTCCCACCTTTGTCCTTACTAGCTGTGTAATTCTGGGCACGTCACTAATCTCTCAGTGCTTTAGGCAAGTCTTGAAGATTATAAATTGCAGAGAATATGCTGACCTGCATTAATAGAGGGAGTTTCCTTTTCCAGGATTTCCACATACAAATGAAATCACCATTCTGGTCTTTAACCCTATGTGTCAAACACAGTGCTGGATGCTGGGAAGATAAAGCACTCATATTCTAATTGTTTTGTGCATACTAGTTTTGTCTTTCTAGGTAGATTATAAATTCCCTGAAAGCTAACACTCTTCCTTTTATTCCTTAAAAAAATCTACCACCATCACTATCCCCATCCTTCATAGTATTAGGTATGTGATAATTTTGCCATGATTCTCATTCATTTCCAATTCAGCTCAGTCAGCCTTTTTAAAGATCCCATTATATGTCCTGCAGTCTGGACAGAGAGCTGGCCTTGGAGCTAGGAAGACTTTGGTTCAGGTCCTACTTCTGAAACCTGGGGCCAGTCGCTTAAGGTGGTACCTGGGACCATGTTCTGAGACCCTAAGGAGCCAGTGTGTATTCACTAAGTTTCCTTATCTGGGATTTTCCTTATCTGGGAGTTTCCCCTGTTGATGACATGAGAGGTTCAGTCCCTGGCCTTATGTGCTGGGCCCTGGGCTGCATTCAGGGTAGATAAAGACCCAAAATGAAGCAGTTTCTGCCTCAAGGAGCTTACATTCTACTGGGGAAAACATGTGCCTAGAGAAGTCTATGCAAAATCTATACCAAGTAAACCCAGAGTAATTGGGAGGGACAGGAAACAGGGCCTGGCATAGGACTTGGCTTTTTTCTGAGCCTTGAAGGAGGTTGTATGAGGGGGAATAATGTGAAATCAATATGGAGAGGTAATTTGGAATCATTGTAAAGGGTTTTAAATGCCAAATAGACATGCAGAGTTTAGAAAACTATACTTCGAAGACCTGTGTTCAAATCCTGCCTCAGATTCTTTAGCTATGTGAACCTGGACAATTCGCTTAGCTTCTCTGTGCCTTGTTGACTATGCCTCAGTGGCCTTATCTGTAAAATGAGGATTACAATAGCACCTACTTCACGGGATTGTTGTGAGGATCAAATGAGATATATGTAAATCACTTTGTAAATGTTAAAGGCTTCTATGAATGCTAACTAGTAGTTATTAAGCAATAGAAAGTCTTAGAATCACTTTTAACAGAAAGATGATGTGCAGAGAAGGGGATGAATGTGAGGAAAATTGGGGATTGTGGTTTTTGTTGAGTGATTTGGAAACTATCATCTTGATATCCTCCAAGGATTACTTCTCTTTGCATTGTAATTTTAAGAAAAGTAATTGATTTCCTGGAAGTGCAGCCTCAGGATTTTGACATATCCCTGAGAGCTATTGAAATGGTATAGTGCTAAATAGAAAGGGAAAAATTAATGTGAACTTACTATCACTTTAGCTTCTTTAGGCTTAGCCTCATTAGTGCTGTGAATGTTTCTGCTTCAGAGACATTACTCAAAGGTAGAAATTTTTATTTGCTTTTTAGTTTTTTAAACCTGTCCTCGTAGTTTGTAGAATGATAGTGCCTCAGAGTTGGAAGAGATCTCAGAGGTCATTGAGTCTAACAGTATCTCTAACAAACAGTCATCCAGCTTCCTTTTGAACTCTTCTAGAGATGGGGAACTTGTCACCTTATGAGGTGGCTCTTTTTACTTTTGAACAGTTCTAATTGTAAGGAAGTAATTCTTCACGTAGAACCAAAATCTTTTTCTCTGAAACTTTGACCTGTTGTTCTTTATTCTGACTCTTGTGCCAACCAAGTCTAATACTTCTTCTGTATGATGGCCCATTATATTTTTTGATGACAGCTATCCTATCCTCCTCCCTAAGTCATCTCTTGTACAGGTTAAAGATCTCCAGTTCCTTGAACCATTCCTCATATAGCGTAGTTTCTCATTCCTTTGCCATCCTAAATTGTCTTCCTTTGGACATGTTCCAGTTTGTTGTTGTCCTTTCTAAAATGTTATACTGAGTAGGATTCTCCATATATGTCTAACCAGGACAATATAATGGGACTTTGTGGACCTTGTGCTTCTTTCTGTTAATCATGACCACCATCATCATAGCAATTGTTTATATAGTGGTGGGTTTTTTGTATATATTAGCTTAATATTACAGCTCGAAATTGCATAAGCTGTTTTGACTGTCTTCTTACACTATTGGGTTCTATTGGACATGTTTTTTTAAATTTTAACACCTGTGAAATGTCATAATTAAAAGATGAGTTAACACTGTGCTGTCTTCTAGTTTCTATATACACTATGACATTTTTTTTAAGCCCAGGTAAGGTCTTTAGAATGAAGTGGCCTATCCTCCTTAGTGTAAATATTGCCAACGAGGGCCATTTTTATCCTTTTTCTTCCCCATTCCAAAACATTTTCCTTTAATACAGATCTTCCCTTCCATGCTTTGAGTCAGAACTCTATGTGGAACTTTTCTGTATGGTAGAAAACTCTGTAATCTTATCTCATTAACACTTTCCCCCTTCTCCTTTGTGATAGCTCCTTAAATTGTTAGGACAAATACATTATTTTCATAAGTCTACATCATTCTGTGTCTCCAAAAACTTTTTCTTCATGGGCATAGTGTTGTCCACCTCTACTTCCTTTAAGTTCAGATTCTGCCTTTCGCTTATTATTTGTGTGGCTTTGGACCATACTTAAATCTCTTTGTGCCTCACTTTCCTCATCTGCAAACTGAGAGGGTTGGACTATATGACCTTAAGGTCCTTTATAGCTTGAATTCTGTAAGCCTATGGTCCCTCTCCACCTCTAAATCATCCCAGATAAGCTTTAACACATCCAGAAATTTGCAAGGCTGCTATGGAATGAATGAACATGGTTAGCAAATATTGAATTAATAAAAATCAGTAGGATATATTTTATTCCATATAACCACATAACCAAATATTTCTTTTTAAGAATGTCAGTTAATTGAGCTTTAATAAGACAATGGGTGTGAGAATGTAGGTTTCTCAAGGTCAAGGGACTATTTCATTTTTGTATTTGTAGTCCCTGCTGACTAATGCTGTGCCTAGAATAATAATTGGGGCTTAATAAATACACTTAATCAGGTGTTTATTTATTGATGGAGGCAGATGAAGAACTGCACATATTTGTAAAAGAAAACTTCTGGTTATCTTCAGAAATGAATGAAAAATTCTCATGATGAATGAGAGCTCTTTTTTGTATCCTATGTGGCATAGAGATTTGACCAATATGAGTTCACCATTCATATTTTCATACTTCCTTTTTTCTTTTTAATTAAATTTTTTTGTTCTGATTTTAGCAAACATGAATATTTTTATATGCAAATAACAGAAAAAGAGGATTGCTTAGAAAACAGTGAATCTCTATTTTTGTATAGCTTTTTAAAAAGTATACATTTAATTTGACACTCCAGTACTTTGCTTATTCATGTCCCCTTCTGCACACCTGCTCTCTTTTTAAAAATGTTTTATTAACATTTTTTCCTTCTTTTTTTTGACACTACTGTCATTATCCCTTTATCTCCTATTCTCCCTCATAATTCTGTTCCCTCCCAAAAAATGCAAGTTCTTTCTTTTAACAAATATGTATAGTTGAGGAAAATAGATTCACGTATTGGCCATGTCTAAAAGCGTGTATGTCATTCTATACCTCTAGCCCACCACCTCTCTGTGGAGATGTGTTGGTCTTATGGAGTTGTTATTGTTTATTGTATTGGTCAGAGTTCTTAAGTCTTTCAAAGTTGTTTTTATTTATAGTATTGTAGTGATTGTATAAATCCTTGCCTTGATTCTTCCCAGTTCACTTTTCGTCAGTTTCATACCAGTCTTCTCAGAATTTGCTATTTTGTTATTTATTACCTGCCACTGAGTCTTTTCTTTTTTTCTTTTTCTTTTTTTTTAGGGGGGGTAGGAGGGGGTAGGGAAGAACTCAGTGGTCTCTGTCTCATCCAGGATGGGAGTACAATGGCTGTTCATGGGCCAATCTCAGTACTAATTAATATGGAAGTTTTAACCTGCTGCATTTTTTTTTGTGACCTAGGCCAGTTCTCCCCTCCTTAAGTAGCCTGGTGGCCCTCCACTCCCAAGTGCTCACCATATTGATGTTGGACTTAATGTAGTCACCCAGTCAACTGTAGCCCTATAGCAGCTCAGAACTCCTGAACTCTTAGAGCCTCTTCAACAGCAGAGAACACAGGCACACACCACTATTCCGGACACTCCTTATCCTTTTGTCAAGTCAGCCTCTTTCGGCCTTAGTTTCCCCATTTCTACAAGGAGAGGCATTCACTGAACATTTATGAAGTGCCTACTATGTGTAGTTCATTATGCCAGGTGAATAGAGGAGGTATATAGTTTACATATGACATAAGCCTTGCCCCTGTAGAGCTTATGGCCTATTATTGGAACAAGATACAAACAGAAATAACTATAATATGTAATATTACATGATCAGTGCGTTAGAGAGTTACAGAGGAAGTATTTTGGTGAGGGCTAAAGAGGAAAGGAAAGATCTATATCCAGGAAGACTTTCTGGAAGGGGCAAAATAATTTGGGTGGTGAGCTGTAATCAGAGGTCATCTGAGGTTCCTTCTACTTCTGCTGGGTGAAATATTCTCCTTCTACCTTGGACTAAAGTCCAGGTGAGCACTGACTCCTTAACTGGTAATTCCCTCTAGTTGACAAAGAAGCTGTGGCGGTTATAATGGAGTTTTTTTTTTAAAGGTCAAAGTAAATTCTATCGATGTCTATTATTGCTACAGTGGAGATGTTATATGCCAAATCACCTTTCACTAACCAGTGATACATTTTATTACTTATTAATAAGAAATGATGAATCTTGGAAAGAAAACATGACAGATTTAGGAATTTCATAGACAGCATTTTCAATGTGTTATTTGATGTAAAGATTTGATTGCTAGGGTACTTAGTGACAAACTCAATTAAGAGAAGACAGTGAAATATTACTTGTCATTCTTAGCATTTTGGACGTTCTTTAAGACATAATCCATTTTAAGATGATTCAGAAATGGGAGCCACGTAGTCTTCAGTTTTGGACCAGTAAGCTAATTATCCTCTTCTCAATCTCCTCCACAAAGAAATCCGTCATTTCTTCACTAATGATAATGTATAGGTTTCATCATTACTGCTACAGTATTGCTAACAGCCAAGTTGTATCCACTATCTTGGTTTTGGTTTTCTTAACAAAATATTTTTCTGCTCAGTGAACCTTGATTATTATGACTATAAACTTTTTTTATTTAATTAATAAGCCAAATACTGTGCCTGGGAACACACAACTTTTCATAAATTTGTAAAATGAAAGCTCTCAGAATAAGTAATGTTGAGACTATTGAAAAATTGAGTGTAGTTTGCCTTTACTTTTCTCTAATTATAACCCAAATTAGGCCTTTGTTGACCAAGGAAAAAAACGACAGTATACAAAATTTAGACTTTTTTTGGAGATCTTGGAAAGACAATGGGAATTTTGACTAAAAGCTCCATGCTTAGGGGAAGTTAGGAGGCGCAGTGGATAGAGCACTGGCCCTGGAGTCAGGTGGACCTGAGTTCAAATTTAGCCTCAGACACATAACACTACTAGCTGTGTGACTCTGGGCAAGTCACTTAACCCCAATTGCCTCACCAAAATAAGCAAACAAACAAAAGTAAATACATAAAAACTATGCTTAGTCTGTTCTTGGTCAAAAACACATGAAATATGTGTGTGGATATGTAAATGTATAATTGTAAGGAACATATGTGTAGTGTCCAGAGAGGCATTTTGGAAGTATTGTTAGATTCTTTATAAGTATCATAAGATATTATGCAAATTAAATTGCTCCATTAAATAATAACCCCAAAGTGTATTTAGAAATAGAAAAGTTTTGACATCAAGTTCATTTGCATAGTTTTTCAGATTGCCTTTATTTTCTTTGTCTTTACAGTTTGACTATTTGCTCTTTGACTTCCCCTTTCAATTATCCTCCTGTCATCTGTGTTCTTAAAATACTGAGATTACCTTGAGTTTATGGTTATTTCTGGATTTACAGGAATGAAAAGGTGAAGCTATATTACTATTCGTGGGTCCATAGTGGTAGCAGCTAGGAAACGGGGATCAACTTGGGGGAAAACTGAAGTGTGTTTGCAGGTCTGGAGGAGCTAGGGCAACAGCGTTTACAGTTGAGCTTATCTGATTTTCCTGTGAGCCACCAGAAAAATCTTAAAGGTTCTGACTGATGGGTCTAGGGTGGCTTCCAAATGCCTTGCAGAAGCCAGATGTCTCTTAGCCCACGATCTGGATCCATTATGACTAGAGGAAACCTTTGAACCACTTTTATTATGTTGAGATAGGTGCTACTGAGTCTAGCATTATAGAATGTTATGACAAAGACATTATGAATCTTAGATAGATATAGATTGCATGTAAAAGAGCCAAGAGGAGCAGCTGGTATCCAAATATTGCTGTTGTGTGATGAATATACTATTAAATGCTTTCTTTGTCTTAGATTTCCTGGTTACTCTTGGACCCTCTATGACCACAAGATTAGTCAGCTGATTCCCATATTCATACCTTTTGATGTTCCATTCCTTCTGTGCCAGATGCCTGCTCACTTCTCTGCCAGTTCCTCTCCTTTACCTTCTTCAAACCCAGGTCAAGTCTCACTTTCAGGAGCATTTCAAAACTGTATTCCACTTGATTATTCTTTTTGTTGAATCACTGTAGTATTGGTGTATTGTAGAATTATTTTACACTTAATGATACTTCCCTAAAGATAATGTTTCCATTTGTTTCTCACATGTTTTCTGTCTCCCCAACTACAAGCTTCTATTACATAATTTCTTTGAAAGTTGGTAACTTTCTTGTATTCGGTGAGATAGCATGGTATAATGAAAACAGTCCTGAATTAGGAGTTAAAAAAGCTTAGTTTTTTAAGAGCACGTAGGGGACACCATAGAGGGTGTGCAATTAGGAAGAACTGAATTCAAATCCAGCCTCAGACATTTACTAGCTATGTGACCCTGGGCAAATCACTTCACCTCTGTTTGCTTCAGTTTCCTCAGCTGTAAAATGGGGATAAGATAGCACCTACCTCCTCAGGTTGTTGTGAGAATCCAATTTGTAGAGTGCTTTGCAAACCTCAGAGCACCATAGTTTTAGGTTTTGTCCCCACATCTTACTAGATGCGTCACCTCAAACAGTGACTTAAATTCTTTGTGCTTCGTTTTTCTTTTTCTGTGAAATGGAGTGAAGACTTGCACTGCCCACCTCAAGGGGTTATTTGAAGAAAGTGTCTAGAACTTTATTGTTTGGTCTCCTATAGCATTAGTATAATACATAGTAAACTTTTTTTTAAATATGCAGTGTCTCCTAGTATATAGTCTAGAACAGTCAAACCAGTTTTCATTGCCTGTGTTCTGATCTTAGCCTATCTGAGACCAGCCCCCTAGTTATTTAAATTTGGTATTGGAACAAAATAAGATTCGTTCAGTAGTCAACAAAAAGAAATTTCCTTAGCCATAAGTAAATGACAGAAGGCTGTTCAATAAGTGCAGGCATCTTGGACCACTTGAGTTGATTCAGCTGAGTAAAGTTGCCCAAGTTGTGCATCGTCATATGCCAGCTAAGCAAGATCAGAGAAAGTTCCTCTGGAGCTCCTCCTGCGAGTTTTGTACTCAGGCAGCCAAGAGGTGATGTCAGAATCCTGGGCCTCTAGTCCTTTAAGCCAACAAAGTCTTGATGCCTCTCATGGAAAAAACTAGCCTAATTTATGATGGGGCAGGGATTAGTTTATTTGCTCCTACCATCTCCTGTATTAAATAATGTGGAATGTGTGGATAATGTACTTTCTGTGGAAACATCTTAAACTCAGTGTGTCCAAAACAGAACTTATTTTTCTCCTCAAAATTTTCCTCCCCATCCAGAATTCCCAATTTTTGTCAAAGGTACCTCAAACTTCTACATCAGCCCTCTTGCTCTCTTCCCCTCTGGTCATCCAAGAGAGAATATTGGCAGAGTGGATAGACTACTGAACTTGCAGGCCAGGAATTCTGACTCTAAATCCTACTTCTGATGCTTACAAGCAACTCAACCTCTCTAAGCCTTAATTTTCACACTTTTAAAGGAGAGATATACCTGAAGTAGCAGTTCTTTATAGAGCTCTTGTAGCATCTCAAGTGAGATACTCATGGCACTGGGCTTTAGCACACTTTAAAGTCATAGCTCTCCTACCTTTTGTAGCTAATCTCCTTGAGAAGACCTCCATTCGCTTTCCTCTCACTTTCTTCTTAAGTCTCTGCAGTCTGGCTTCCAACCTCATCATTCAACCAAAACTTCTTTGCTGGATCTTCAACCAGGTCGTACATCCAAATTTTGGGTGTCCCACAGGGCCATGTCCTGGTCCTTTTCTACTTCTATACTATTTCTGTTGGTGATCCTGTCCTTGGCTTGCATGGATTTAATTATCTTTATGGCTGATGAATTCCCAAATCTACATATCCAGCCATAACCTCTCTGCTGACCTCCAGTCTCACCTCTCCAACTGTGTATTTGACATCTCGAATTGGATGTCCCTTATACCACTTAAATTCAACATGTCCAAAACTGAACTCATCTTTTTCTCTAAATCCTCCCCACTTCCAAACTTGCCACTACTGTCAGTGATACATCATCCCAGTCATCCAGACTTTTAACCCAGGTGCCATCCTGGACTCTTCACTCTCTTACTCCTCATATCCAATCTGTTGCCAAGGCCTGTCAATTTTATCTTTGTAACTTCTCTTACACGTGCCTCCTTCTCCCCTTTGATATTGTTACCACCCTGGTGCAGGCCTCTCATGACTTAACACCTCTACTATTGCAGTAACCTGCTGGTGGGTCTGCATGCCACAAGTCTGCCCACTGCAGTTTATGAGCTGCCAAATTGATCTTCCTAAAGGACTGGCCTGGCCATGTCACCCTCAGTAAACTCTGGTGGCTTCATATCACCTCCTAGATCAAATAGAAAATCCTCTGTTTGACATTCAAAGTTCTTTTATAACCTGACCTTCATCCCACCCCGCACCCCTCATCTTTCCAGTCTTCTTACACTTTGCACTGCCCTAAGTTCTCCCCAATTCACTGACATTGGCCTCCTTGTTGTTTCTCAAACAAGATACTCTGTCTCCCAGCTCTAGGCATTTTCACTGGCTGATCCCCATGTATAGAATGCTCTCCCTCTGCCTTTTAGTTTCATGTGCTAGCTAAAATCCCACCTTATACAAAAAGCCTTTTCCAGTGTCTCTTTTTCTAGTGCTTCCCTCTGTTGATTATTTCCTATTTATCCTGTTTGTATATAGTTATTTTCATGTTATCTCCCGTATTAGATTGTAAGCTCCTTGAGAACAAGGAGCTTTCTTTGTATCCTTAGTGCTTAGCACAATGCCTGACATATAGTGGATAGTTACTAGATACTTATTGACTAACTTCTGTGGTGTAAGTAGGGCCTGAAAGGCTTGGCTGATTTCTTGCCTCCACAACCTTGTCTCTTACTTTTTATGATTTTAGATAAATGTTGAAGTTTGAGCCACTAAAGGAAGAATAGCAGAAGATCTAAAGTTAAGCTGAAGAGTTAGTTACAGACATTGATTATTTAAATTCCATTGTGGTGTTCTGGTTTGAATTAGAGCTAATAAATGGTGAGAGTTCTTTCTTTCTGGAGTGAGTCATCAAATTGCCAAGAAATTTCCTCACCCATATTGAAGCTTTTGTGTTTGTAGATCTATTTGGTGCTCCTGAATAGTGAAGATAAACTAGAAAGCTTGTCATACAGCTTTGGACCAACTCTCTTAAGACAAAGGGATTTGTTCCTTTATGATAGTGATAGAACCATCAGTATTAGTGAGGTTAAGAATGACCCAGGTGAAGCAAGGCCAAAACCAGTTACTGCTAATTATCTTGAAGACCTACATTAGGTAGGTGGAAGAATTGCCCAACTTTCAAGCATGTTACTGGTGTGTAATCTTTTTGGTACTACACTATGTTTTGAGGGTTTGTTTCTTATGTTACTTGGACATTTTTATATATTATGAATAAAAATTTAGTCATTTATGGGTTTGAATTTTCTATTTTTTGTACTGAGTTGTACTCGACATATACTAAAGTCTTCATAGAAGAGCTCGGATTGAACATGAGAATTTTGTTCTTTCTAATTTAAGCTTATTTGCCTTCAGAAAGGTAATTTTCATAGTAGATTCTTTTGTTTATTGCTTGCCACTTCCTTTTCTCTTTGGTGACACCCTTCCTCTCTCCCCCACCCAGTGTGGCAACAGTATCTTGTGGTAAGCATTACATATTTTTAGATTTTTTTTTCCATGTCTTAAGCTGTTCGGTCTTGTTACAACCTGTCTATATTATTTGTAAAGTTAAGTTTGAGGCAAAACCTGTTCAGCATGAGTTAGTCTAGCTTTTGATTCTAATCACATTAAATATATAATAATGTGTAAATGTTAGCTAATACTAAATATTTTTAATTAATTAATTTATTTTTAGTTTTCAGTAATCACTTCCATAAGTTTTTGGGTTTTAAATTTTCTCCCTTCTCCCTCCCCTCTTCCTCACCAAGACGGCATGCAATCTGATATAGGCTTAACATTATACATTCCTATTAAAACATATTTTCACATTAGTCATGTTGTAAAGAAGAATTAGAACCAATAGGAGGAACCATGAGAAAGAAGAAACAAAACAGAAGAAAAAAAAGAGCAAATAATACTGAATATTTTTGACGACTTGTTCCAGACTGTTATAGAAGAGACCTCTTATCTTGCAGAATTATAAAGTAGAAATTGTATATGATAGTTTAATCAAAATGAAAGGGGTTAGAAATTAGAAATTATATTGCTGATGGTCTAAGATAATTGTTAGATTTTTTCTCTAGAATGTACATTAATTAAATTATATTTTTTCTTTAGAATGCAGATTATTAATCTTTAATGAAGCACATCTGATAAGTCTATCTTCATGAAATATATTATAAACATATAAATTATTAGTCTGCTGATATCCCTAGAATGTAAGACTCGGTTCTTAGATTTGGAGAGAAATTACTTTGAAGGATTTTTAGGTGGGTTAGGTTGCATTTCATTCATTTTAAGTACACAGTTTTAACCTTAATGATCTATCTAAAAATGTAGAGTAATTTCAAACTTTATTCAGCTAGGTTGTTTATCATTAAATATAGCAAAACCTTAGCTTCAGGAAACCTTGCAGAATGAGTGATTCTGGATAGGCTAGTTTTTCAGATGACCAAGGATTTTAAAGCCAAGCTTTTAAATATTTTTGACCCTTTTGAATGGAAATCTTCAAAAATATATTACACAATTTACCTGCTTCTTTCTTAAACAGAGGTTACTGAATGTCATTTAACCTTTTCCTGATTCCCCATGATCAGTTGATGTTCTGTACTATTACAGTAATTCCTTCAGGGCTTTTGAAAGTATGTAATACTGTTCCTATGTTAAACTTTATCAGGCTGATGTGCTTTTTAGTTATGCTTGCTTCTGATAGTTTTCTTATCTTCTTTCCTATCGTCTTATTGGTATGTTTACCTATAGCAGTTCTGCTTTCCTGATTTTGTTCTTTTTAACCTGTTGTGGGCTTGGATATGAGATATTTAAACTCATCTGTGAAATGTGTAAGTAGGACCTGAGAGGGCTCTCTCTCCTTTAGGTTATATTGTACCAAATTTTGATTTTCTTTAGCTTCTATTAATTGGCTCTAGGGAGCTGACCAAGGAATAAATAAGCAATTTTAAACTCTCTTACATGTGAAAATCTTTTAGATGCTTAAAGACAACTATCATACCTACTCCAGCTTCTCCAATTTTTTAACTGCTTCTCCAGTTCTTTCACTGGAGCTTTTATAATATGATTAATAGGTCCTTTGCAGTCTTACTTCTCATCTTCTTGATATCCTCTGTGGTATCCAGAATGGAATATTGAAGATAAAGCCTGACCAAAGTATTATAGCTATCATAGTTCATATTGCATTATAGTTCCAGTTTATAATTGGGACTCTACCTGAGATCTGTCTTTACTTCTTCTCCAGGTATACAACTCTTTTGCTTTCTCTAGGAGTATTTCATCCCCTCTGTTTATATTTAATGTAAAAGTTTTAAGTATCAGTGTGGTAAAACTAGCTAAAGGAATGAAGCTCCTTTAAGGATTTTGATTTCTTTCAATGAGTAAATACTAGATTAAACTATTTAAAATACTATCAAAATTGATGCTATTGAAAAGGAAGTAGGAGATAAGCTTGTTTTCTAGATATGCCAACCATACTTATAGTCTTGTAATATATTTTTAATAATAATATACATGTTTAATACATATAGCTGAGACTTGGCAGAATGATAGTATTCCTTTTTAAGTGACTAGTTATTGTATCACAGACTTGATATGGAAATATATGTGTGTATATTCATTTTTTATACACTTTAAGGAATTGTAATTTCATTGATCTAGATAGTCCCTTTACTAATGCAGATTGCAATCTCTCTTTAATTAGTAACTATCCTTAGAGATTTTGTGTTGGTTAAAAATTTCATCACCCTATTGCCAACCTTATCTTGAATTTCTTTTGAATTGGGATCATAGGCATGTAGTCCATTAGTAGGACCCATGTTTAAAAAGCTGTTCGAACTTTGTAGAATCTGCTTTCCCATCCCCCTCCAATTGAGAATGAAAGGAAATCCAAATCTGTTACAAACATGTGGTGTCGAGATAGATGTCCTCATTGGCCATAGCCAGGTCCAAAAACATAAACGCTTGCATGCATCCATACACTTACACTTGCATGTATATGTAAACATGCATATATTTACATATGTATATCTCATTCTGTACTCTTTCACCTCTTAATTACTCCTCTAGAATCATGGTTGATCATTGTGATGGTCATAGTTACCAAAAGTTGTCTTTTAAATATTGTTGTCATTGTATAAATTGTTCTCCTGGTTCTTCTCGTTTCACTCTGCATTATGAAGTCGTGACTAGCCAAGTAGGAAGAACCAGTGGTCTTGTCATTTGTTCAGGGATAGAAACTGAACACATAGGATTGATAATCTATAAATGCTAAGGTTCATGAATTTGAGCTCAGATAGTACTCAGTAACAGTAGAGCCAGATGAGAATTTTTTTGGGTAAATTTTTAAATTTTAAACTTAAATACAAAATAAGAAAAGAAAAAAGAAACAAACTGAAATAATACAAAATATGAAAGAAAAGCATTGCTATGTGCATAGCAGAACGTGAAAGAGGATTCAAAATATACAGCAATAAATTTACATTTCAAGAAAGCCTATATTATAAATACTATGTGTTGTGTTGAGAGCCATCCATCTTTTCTTTGCTTCCTTTTAAACTTTCTTTTGTTCTCTGCTGTGCACTTTTTACTTTGTTCTTTTCCCCCCTACCCTCCAAAGCTTACACCCCAAGGCTACAATTAAATGTGGATATATTTATATTTTATATATATATATATAGAGAGAGAGAGATACATACACATATACATGTATATACACATATACATACATATATAAGCATATGCACACAAAGATATACATATTCATAAATGTACCTGTACACATATATGCTTACTTACACATACATATACTTATATCTATAATCCTACTCATATAGTAATATACATTCATATGCATCTATATAAGACTGAGAATGAGAATTTTTAAAATCAATGTGCTAAAATCTAAATAGGGGTTCCCAAAGTGGACAATACTGCTCCCTGGGGAGCACTGGACAGATCCAGGGGGCAGTAGTGGCCTCGGGTGCTGTTGGAGGGGTGTTAAATAAAAATAAGAGGGCAGTGGAAGCATAAGGAAAGAAGAGAAAATAAGAACATTTTGAAAACCATTTGGTTATGTGACACAATGCTGCGTCATCAAAATTTCGGTGCAGGAAAAAACCCACAGATATACAATAAATTATTAAATTTAATATGTATCATTTAAAAAATATATTTTATATTGTTTTGAAATGATGCAAATTTAAGAAAAACACTAAAGGGTTAAAGAGTTCCAGGGAGGGGGGCTAAGTAATTTTTTTTAAAGGGGGCAGTAAGTCCAAATAAGTCTGAGAACCTCTGATCTAAAAGAAATGAAGTAGTATCAGGTATGAAGAACTTGAATAAACTTTGGCTTTCCTTACATGTTCAAAAAAGTGTGAATGCAAGCTTTGTAAATGTTATCCAAAAGTGCCTTCATTTGTATCAGTCATCTAGTTGGCTGCTATTTATAGCATGCTTTGCTGGCTTCTTTTTTTTTATTATTTTACATATAGAAAAAATCACCAATTTTCCCTTTTTAGTGTTTGTCTCCCTCATACCATTTAATTCTGACTTGGAACACGGTGGACTCTAGCTATTTGCACGACTGACAAAATGAAGGGGAAAGAGCAGGGTGGGGTTAGATTGGTGCTGCAGCTGCAGGAGCCAGGAAAATAGTAAAAGTTCTATAAAAGAGACCTAGTGTAACATGTGTTGAATTAATTCTTCAATTTACAAGTTGTAGTAATACAAAAAGTCTTTATACGGATAATTCTATAATATTATATCTAGATTACTTTACTATATGTCATGTAAAATCTTAGATCTAAAGTTATGTTGCAGTATAGAGAATTTTATAATTGGTTAAAAGTTATCTCTTTTTTATATGTTGAAAATCATGGATAAGTAAGTGTCTATTTATTTTCCTTATTTGCCCTTAGAAACAGTGTGCAAGTTCTGGCAGGTTCTACTCTGCTGCAAAGGTTTCCTATTGGAAGACTTTTCTTCAAGAAAAACATCCCAGCTCCTTCTACCAATCCTCATATGGCAAGAACGCAAGATTCTTCATTATTCTGGTTGCCTTCTTTTGGAGGCTTCCTTGCTTATTACTGTCCTTACTAAAATGTGAATATGAAATAAGGGGTCCTAATCAAGAGCCAGAGAGTTTTATTAAATTTGTTCTGTTTGACTCCAGGAGCAATGGGTAGAAATTACAAAGGATGTCAGGAAAACTTGCAAACATTTAGAGTTATTCAGACATGTACTGGGCTGCCTTCAGAGGCTCCCAGAGTGTTCCTTCTTATTGGAGGTTTTCAAGCAGTGTCTGGATGACCATTTATTTGGGTTTGTTAATAATGGGAATTTCTATTTTTTTTAATGTGGGTTAGCCTATATGACCACTGAAGTACTTCCAGTTTTAAAATTCTGTGATTCTTTGATTCTGTTTAGCCTCCATTACCACACATGTAATAGCCACATATGTGAAGGCTAGGATTGTTAGAAATAATTTTTCTTGTTGTTGAAGATACATGCCACTGAAGTCATATTGGACATTTGTAGGCCTTTGTATTCTCATTTATCATCTTTTTTTTGTTTCCCTTAGGAGGAGGTGGTAAACGACATGGTCGAAGTAAGAAATGGAAGGAGATGTTAAAGTTACCCCACATCAGCCATTGTAATGAACTCAGATATACCATTGGTGAGCTAATAATGCATTTTGTGTGTTTAAAGCTTAATATGTTGCCAATTGTTTAAATAGACCTTGTTAGATGTTACTGTGTAAGGTTTTCAATGCATTTTTTTTCCTTGGGTATCAAATTCACATTTGTAAGACAAATTCTCCTTTTCTTCTCATATCTCTTTTCAGTGAGAAATACTGTAGGTTTCTTAACCTGTAGTTAGAAAGTGTATGCTAGTTGACTTAAAAAAAGAAACTCCAAAAATATTTTCAGTATTTTCACATTTTTATCTCTTAATGAATTAGTCCGCAATGTTCTACAGTGCTTGAGTTCCACTTTGCTTGAAGAGCATAAATGCTTTTTGAATCAACAATTTAGGATTATTTTATAAGGATGACTTCATAAAATTGATTACATTTCTCGTTTACAGATTTAAAGCCTTTTTAAAATTAAGTAATGAATGCTTGCTGAATAAATGGAGTATGAAAGCAAAATGTAAATGTCTGCACTAAAAAACTGCTTAACCTGAAAAAAATTATTAGTGTTATAGCATGTTATTACCAACTTTGAATGGCAATATTAAGAATATAATCACCCAAATAAACTTTTTTTAAAAATTGGCAGCCATAAGCCAAACAGGAATCATTCCTGTTACCCTGTCCCTTAACTTTCTGTTTCAGTAATAACTAAATGTGAGCTCTAAAAATAGTGGTTTGTATATGTTTTTCTCTTGTTGAAGAGGTAGTGGTTTGGTGTAAAAAGCCCCAGATTTGGAGGCAGAGGACGTTGGTTCAGTCCTGGCTCTGCCATTTACATCTCTTAACCACTCTGTTTCTGTGCCTTTTCTCCAAGGTGAAGGTATGTGACTAAGTGACCTTCAAGTTTACTTCCAGTTCTGAATCTATGGTTGTAATGAGTAGCTTTATTTTTGGAAATTATGCATCTATGAAGTGTAAAGTTCTTTGAATTATCTTTTGCTTAAAAATTGGTGAGCACTGGAAGTTATTTTGCTATACTTTTGATATTGTCATCTTGGACAAAATATATTGAAGTAAGTGCAGCATTGGCATATACTATGGTTACAAATCAGTGAGAGTTGTGGATCAAAAAATCTATCACAGGGACTTTTGACCATATAGCTTAAATAATGACAGCCTTAATGTGCAAATTTAAACAAACACTAGGCTAATACATTCTTTATCATTTGTAAAGAATTTGAAGGAAGATTCCTTCATCTCCTTCCTTTTAAACTAGTCATAGTAATCATTGCCCTTCTTGTTCCCAAGGCATTTTATTTATGATGAAAATGCAACTAACCCTAGAACCATGAACCCAAAAACAAACATGGTCATGTACTGGGCAATATTTTATATGGTAAAGTCTTTTAAGAAAAAGATGAAGTAACTAAAAGTTGTGGATCAAACTAAGCTCCTAATGTTCAAAGAAAAACTTTAACAGATTGGAAATTAAAATTTTTTTCTTAAAACAACAAGTGTTAGTGTTTACAAGTGAATCAGGCAGGTCTGTATGCCAAAAAGTTTGGCTAACCAAATGTCAACCTTTAGTTTGTTAGTATTAACGATATGTGCCATAAAACCATATTTAACAGCTGGTTGATTGTGACTAATGAAGATTAAAGTTTTGTAACTTGGGCTCTACTTCTGTTAGAATTGTTATATTGGTTTTCAAAGAAATGTGATTTCAGTGCTCAATTTAGCTGTATCTTATCTACTGTTGCTATTACTGGAAGTTAATAAGATGTGAAATTCCATATTTAGTTCTGGTCTTTTCATCAGACTAATTTGAAAGCCTTCAATTTCATTGAATGAACATTTTTTCCCTTGAAGGATTATGCTCAGTTTTGTTGGATAGGAAATTCTTGGTTGTAATCTCAGCTCCTTTGCCTTTCAGAATATTACATTCCATGCCCTCTAATCCTTTAATGTTGAAGCTGCCAAATCCTGTGTAATCCTAATTGTGGCTCTCCAATATTTGAATTATCTTTTTTTCTGGCTGTAATATTGTAATATTTTCTCCTTGGCCTGGAAGTTCTGGAATTTGGCTGTAATCTTCCTGGGAGTTTTAATTTTGGAATTTCTTTCCAGAGGTGATTGATGGATTCTTATGTCCATTTTACCCTCTGGTTCTAGGATATTAAGGCAATTTTCTTTGATACTTTCTTGATGTATGATGTCCAGGTTCTTTTTTTTGATCATGGCTTTCAGGTAGTCTAATAATTCTTAAATTATTTCTCCTTGATCTGTTCTCCAGTTTAGTTGTTCTTCCAATGAGATATTTTGCATTTTCTTCTTTTTTTTTCATCTTTTGATTTTGTTTGATTGATTTTTGATGTCTCATGGGGTGACTAGCTTCCACTTGAAAATAAGGAGTTATTTTCACCAGTTAGTTTTTTTTTTAAAACTTCCTTCTCCATTGGCCAGTTTTACTTTTTAGAGAGTTGGGTTTTTTTCCAGTAAATTTTTTGCCTCTTTTTCCATTTTTTTATGCTTCCTTTATCAAGCTGTTGACTTTTTTCATGATTCTCTTGCATCACAATCATTTCTCTTTTCCAAGTTTTTCTTCTCTCTCTCTTATTTTATTTTTAAACTCCTTTTTGAGCTCTTCTAGGAGTTCTTTTTGGGTTTGAGACCAATTCACATTTTTCTTTCAGGTTTTGTTGACATGTTAACATTGCCATCCTCTTCTGAGTTTGTGTCTTGATTTTTCCTGTCACCATAATAACTTTTTATGGTCAGGTTCTTTTTTTGGTTTTTGCTCATCTTTTCCAGCCTATTTTGTTACTTTTAAAGCTGAACTCTGCTCCTGGGGTGGAAGGGGTACTGTCCCAGGCTCCTTGTGACTGGAGCTATGGGCCCTGGCTGATTGTTTGGTGCTGCTCTGGGGCCCCTTGTGCTGTGTTGGGGGCAGGGGAAGGTCTGGTGACTCACTTGGTGCTGCTCTGGGGTGGGGGTGAGTGCTGTGGTGAGGGAAGTGGGGGATGTGGGAGGTGGCTGGTGCTGCCCAGAGCAGCGGGTGTCTGGCAGCTCATCTGGTGTTGCCTTGAGGCCTGGGGCAGGGGTGGGGTCTGGGAGGAGTAGTGTTAACATTTACTGTTAGCTTGGTGCTGTGCTGAGGCATATGGGAGGGGCCTGGTGCTGGTGTCTGGTTGTTCACCTGGTGCTACATTGAGGTACATGGGGGCCCCTTGTGCTGTACTGGGGTTCTGATGCTGTGATGAGGTGGGGGATGTCTGGTGCTGATAGTACACCTGGTACTGTGATGAGGCACCTGGGGGGGGGGTGCTTCTGCACTGAAGACCATGAGGGTGATTCTGCACAGGAGCTGCATGGGAGGGGGGCTAGCTGCTTGCCTGCTACTGCAATGGGGTTCTGGAGCCTTAGTCACTAACTTGCATTGGGGCCTCTCTCTGGCATGCAGAGGCAATGCCTTGCCTGGTAGCACTGCTCTTTTACTTGAGTGAGACAGACCTTTCCTGATAACCTTCCAAGTTGTCTTGGGTTAGAAAGTTGTTTCACCCTGTCTTTTTTGTTGGTTCTGCCTTTCCAGAATTCATTTTGGGGTGCCATTTTATAGTTGTTTGGAGGTACATGTGGGAGAGTTCAGGAAATTTCCTGTTTACCATCTTGGCTTCTGGAAATCTGGGAAATACCATAGTACACAAGTACTTTTTATTTATATATATGTTAACATAGCAAATGGTAACATAAAAGCATCTCTACTTCATGGTTTGTATTTATTAAGAGTTCAGTATTTTCCTGATTCTCCCTTCAGTTCCTTTTTCCCTATTGCACTGGAAGATTTCTATTATTCCTTTATGTTCCTAGAGTGCTTTCTCTGGATTGCTCCTTTACCATGCTTTACTCTTCCTTGTATTATATTTACATGTATCAGTGTCATATCTTTGCGGTAGTCTATGTTGTTTTTCATTTTTGTGTCGCCATTCCCTAGCATAATGAGTTGTATTACAGTGGTCACTACTATTTGTACTTTCTTTAATCTCTCCAATCCTTTTATAAATTCATAGAATTACAAACTTGCATTCATTTGGAGCATAGAGTCATTTTGGTGTGTACTTCCAGTTCATCTGCTAGTCATTTAGAAAAATAAAGTAGTCAATATTGGCTTTTTGAGCATCTATCCATTTTATTTAATCCATGCAAGTGGAAAGGATGTTCTCTAAACAGATGTCACAGTGAATGAAACTAAACAGCTGTTCCTAATTATAGGTGGTTTATTTGACCTCTTATGAAAGGAAAATTATGTCTATTTGAAGTAATGTAGTAGAGAGGATATTTGATCTTTCTTTTTTCTATCTTTTGGGGCTTCCTTCTTAGTTTTGTGTATGACTTTACTTGAAAGTATTACTCTTAAGTAGATTCCCTTTGCTTTTGTTTTGGAAAATTATGAATGACAATTTCCTAGTTCATTCAGCTATTAGTAGTTTGAAACAAAGAAGTTATCCTGATAACCTTAAGCTTTTTAGCTGTTGGCTTATAGTGGAAATATATTAGCAATAACATTTTCCCTGTATTACCCTAATGATTAGTTGGTTAGATATTGAACCTGACATATTTTTCTTCTGGTTGTATGTCAGATTCTATGGTCTGGCTTTTTTTTTGCACTGTTTGCTCATGATCCCAGCCAGTTACTTGAGTTTTAAACTCTTTGTTAAGGTAGGGATCTGCTTCCAGTGTGGAAAATGTACTGTCCAAAACTATGGGGGTTTTCTGCAGCTGTTTTCAGAGCTACTTCTAGGGACCTGTAAATTTTCAGTTCTTCCAAGGTGGTATGATCAAAGGCAAGGTATTTATTCCTTTTCTGGCCTGGGCTCTGGTCTGTGAGTGACCACAAGCACTCTTTTCTGCCTTGGAACTGTGAGGAGGATTCTCTCTGCATCACTACAAGTTTCACCATGCCAGCATTCCTCCTTGCCCCAAGACCACCACCCAGAACTGCGACCCAGATCCAAGCACGGGCAAAGCAAGAGAATCCTGCCTCAGCACCAGCAAAGAGATCCCTGCAATCCCCCTCTGATCAACCACTCGATTCCCCCTCCATCTGTGGGCCGAGAGCTCTGGAAGCAGCTGCCCCAGGGCTGCACCGGGACTGGGGCCTGACCAAGCTTCTCTCTCACCATGGTCAGACATATTTTTCCTACTGACCTTCTAAGTTGTCTTTGGTGTTTGTGGGTTGAGAAGTCTGGAAACTGCCACAGCTCCCTTTGATTCAATCCCCTGAGGCCTGCTGCAGGTTCGCTAAGGCCCAGTCTTTCCCTGTGTAGCCCATGCTGAACTGTGCTCCTTTCCCAGCCTGGAGCAATAGACCTTTTCAATCAACCATCCAGGTTGTCTTGGGCTGGAAATTTGTTTCACTTTGTCTTTTTGTGGGTTCTGCTGCTCTAGAATTTGTTTAAAGCCATTTTTTACAGGTATTTGAAGGGGTTTGGGGGAGAGCTCAAGCAAATCTCTGCTTTGACTCCACCATCTTGGCTCCACCCTGAACCTGACATATTTTTGTTGGACATTCTTAATCCTTCTGACCCCTTATTCTTAATAGTAAATATATGTGTGTGTGTGTGTATTATATATACACACACACATATATATGTATACATATATATATATATACCCTTATCTAATTTACAGACCTTGCCTTAAAAGTTTTATGTAAATCATATCTTTGTATATCAACAATATTTTAAATGTATTGAAGAGGATTTTGTTTTAAAGGAATCCAATGAGGTCATTATATAGAGTGTCCCAAAAATCTTAGTGCAACGTAAGCTTATAAAATCTTATTATTTTTATTGAAGTGCATTAAAGTTTAAACTGCACTAAGACCTTTGAGACACTCTCTATAAATAATCGCCAGTTATTTGAATCACATAGTTCAAAGGAACCTGAGTCATCCAGTTTAGCTATTCCTAAACAGAAATACCTTTTACAACCCTTCTGACAACTGATCCATCCAGCCTTTTCTGTAACGTTCCCGATGATGGGTAATTCACTGCTTCCTTTGATAGTCCATCCTCCTGCTAGCTCTGATTGTAAGGAAAGTTTTTGCTATATCAAGATGAGATTTGGGTTTTTATTGCATGGGTCATGGGCCTTGCTCCTATCTGTCCTCTGGAGCCTTGCAGGTAATTATAATCTCTCTTCCAAATGACAGCCCTTCAAATACAGTACTGTACTTTGATACTAATAGTGTGGTCTTTCCCTTGGCCCCTCTAGAAAGTCCTCTCTTCTCTAGGCTAAACTTTATGAATTCTTTCCACCAATCTCCATGTGGCATATTTTCCATTTATTTTCCCAGTCTGGGCATCCTTTGAACACTCTAAAGTTTGTCCATGCCTTTCCTAAGACGTGATACTTAGAAGTGAATATGGTACTCCAGATATGATCTGACTAGGACAGATTTGATAGTTTATAACTTTCTATCAGGATACTACTCTTATGTTTATATATTATTTTATTTTATTTGCTGTCATGTTGCTCCATTGTTGACTCATGGTAAGCTTTTCCTATTTCCTCTTTTTTGGCATCAACAGCTAATTTAAATAGGTCAAGTTGAATTGTTCCATTTCCATGCCTAGTTTAGTATTGATTTTGATCTTTGCTGTAGTAAGTTAATTATCTTACTGTACACAGTTGATTCAAGAATGACTCCCATAAGAATAACCAGTTGTTCCCAGTTTCATTTAGAATGAATTTCTGTGTGTGTGTGTGTGTGTGTGTGTGTGTTTGTGTGTACTATTATTTGGTATTCATGTTCAGTAGCTACTGGGTGTTTTCTTGAAGAAAATATTCCTTAGTAGTTTATAAGAATTTGTTCTTTTATTTCTTATTTCTGAACCATGTTTTCCAATATATTTGTTAGCCATCTTCCCCTATAGTCTCCCCAGAATTGAAGTCATTGAGTATTGTTCTTTCAGTTTACATTGTAAACAGTTAGGTGGTATAGTAAATAGAATACTGGATTTGGAGTCAGGAAGACCTGAGTTCACATCCTTTCTTAGGACTTATTAGCTGTGTGACCTGGGCAAGTCACTTAACTTCTCTCAGCCTCAGTTTCCTTATCTGTGAAATGGGGACACTAATAGCACCTACTTTATAGGATTTCTGTGAGAATCAAATGAGATCATATAAAGTGCTTTGCAGACCTCAAAATACTACATAAATGCTGCTGTTATTTTTATTGTAGTTATGTATATTGTTATTTTCTTGACTCTTCTTACTCAGTGAGTTTGTGTGTCTCACCATGCTTCTCTGTATTCATTCTATTTATTGTTTCTTTTAGCATAATAACTTCCTATTACATTAATGTACCACAAGTTTCTTTAGTTGTTTTTCTTGCTGATGGGGCATCTACTTTGTTTCTAGTACTTTGCTACTGTAAAAAAAAATGGTGCTATAAATATTATGTTTTATGTGGGGGCAGGAGACTTTCTTTTTTGTCACTGACCTCCTTGGGGTATCTGTATGCTGCTGAAGCCTCTGGGTCAGAAGGTATGACATTTTAGTAAATTTGTTCACATAATTTCAACTTGTTTTCCAGAATAGTTAGAACAATTTATAGCTCTACCAGCAATTCATTAGTATGCTTGTCTTCCCCCAACTATTGTAGCACTGAAGAGTATCCATGGTTTTCATCTTCTGTTATTTTTACCAATTTGCTAAATATGAGGTGAAACCTTGGGGTCATTTCTCTTACTAATAATGTTTGACATTCTGTCATATAGTTGCCAATAGTTTGCATTTTTTTTGAGAGATGTTTGTTCATGTCCCTTGAACATGTGCATATTGGCAAATTACTTGGTCATGTGTTTCTTTTAGTTGACTGTTTAACTTGGAAATCTGACTCTTACTGGTGATATATAATGGAAAGATTTTTTTCTCCGTCACTTCCTTCCTTATCCTGGTTGAATTAATTTTGTTTTTGCAAAAGCTTTTCAATTTTATATAATTAAGTAGATTTTTATCTTTTGTAATTGCTTTTATCCCTTGTTTTGGTTTAAAATTTACCCCCTCATCTTCTTTGTGAAAGCTTCCTGTTCTACTTATGTTTTAATTGCTTTATAGTATGATCTTTAAGATTATGGGTGGGGAGAGAAGGGAATAAGCATTTTATACAATACCTACTATGTTCTAGATACTGTGCTAAGCGCTTTACAAATATTATCTCATTTGATCCAGCCACATGTACAGTTTGATTGCATTATGGTTTCTGGTTTAAGATCTGTATTATTTGTCCCAGATATACATACCTTATACATACTACTGGCAAGTTCTATAGCAGAGGTTCTTAGCTTTTGTTGTACCTTTGAAGGTCTTTGATATATGTTGTAGGCTGATGAAGCCTATGGACCTCTTCCCAGAACAGTGTACTTGAAATATGTAAAATAAAACTCATAGGATTGTAAAGGAGACCATTTATATTGAAATGCATTTTCAAAACATTTAAAAAATAAGTTCACAGACCTTGGGTTAAGAACCCCTTTTATTTAGGGTATCCATTTGGATGCATATTGAAGTCTTTGCAATAGAATTCTTAATTCCCCTTATACTCCTATTTCTGACTTTCTGGACTTTAGACTCCTACCCTTATTGGTGTCTCATCCTGGCACTTCCCTCAGCATCTGGGGCCTCCTCACCCTGGAATCCTTCTACCCCTGTGCCCTGCTCACCACGTTATATCCCTCAGCTAAGACTACTGCCCCTTTCCCCCTTTCTCTATTTTGTGAAGGGTGCCGAGACTAGCCTGCCTTCATTCCTTTCCTGACCCTGTTCCTTGACTTAATAGACTTCAAAATCATTTCCTCATGCGGAGTACCTTCATTTCCCTCTTTCCCTCCTCTTTTTATTTCCCTTTTATGTGTTGTCTTCCCCCTTTAAAATGTAAGCTCCTTGAGTGCAGGGACTGTCTTTTTGCTTATAGAAGTAGCTCTAGCTCCTAGTATAGTTCCTGACAAATCATCAGCACTTACTAAATACTTTTTTCCCTCCTTCATTCATTTGGCCTTTTCTTTGTGGATAGACTGACCAAACTCCTTTGAGCGATTTTACATCTTTTCCGAAGGTGCTGATCATTGTAGAGAGGATAATGGAAAGGCAAATGGTGGGTGTGAAGAGGCTATAATGTATAATCAATAAGCTATTCCAAAGGGGAATGAGATTCAAAGATATCATCGAAAGTCTGTATAACAGGAAAAAGAAGATGGGCTTGTCGCATGGTGAAAGCAGTGTCTAACAGTTGGATAGCTAGAATATTCCACTAGCTTCCCTCACCATGATGGAAAAAAGTGAAGAAGGTCTCTAACAGTTTGGTTGAACTCATTCTGGGAAACTTTTGAAAAGATGGGGATGAGACTCTCACAAATTAGGCAGGCACAGATGGCTTTATACTTGGGAGAGAACTTCCAATTGATTAAGATTACAAGTCCATTTGAATATGATATAAAATATTGGTCTAAACTAGGGGTGGAAAAACCTGTGTCTTCAAGGCCACAAATGGCTTTGAGGCCACAGGTTCCCCACCCCTGGACTCTAAACCAAATTTCTGCCAAATTTCTTTCCAGTTTTCTCAGTAATTCTTGTCAAATAGGAGGATCTTTCCAAGGTGACTCATGTATGTTTTCTGGTTTGTCAAACAGTCAATTACTGAGTACAGTTGTTCCCAGTTCATCCTTGTCTAAGTTGTTCTTTTGATCCATTAAAAAATTTTTTTTAAACTAGTAACCAAGTTTTTATGATTATTACTTTGTAATATTATGTGAGGGCTGGCATTACTCTTACTTTATTCCTTCTTTCTTATTTCCCTCAATATTCTAGAACTTTTGTTACTGCAAATGAATTTCTTTATTATTTTGTCTAACTCTGAAAAGTATCCCCTTGGTAGGTTGATTGGTAGCACTAAATTTATAAATTTCTGTAGTATTATCATTTTAATTAAACATATTTCCCTGGATTATGCATTACTTGCTATTAGTAATCAGCCACTGAACAAAGCTTTCACTGTGGTAACATTTATCAAGAAATAAATCTTATGTGATCCTCACATATATGACTTTATTTGGGGAGAGAAGAGAGAATTTAGGGGCAGCATTTTCTCTACAGATGGCAAAGCTCTGTGTGTGTCTGTTTTACATTAAGAAAGAGCATATATGCTCTGTGTCTTTGAGTGAACTGTTTACCTGTAGAGGATGTAATTTCCTATGGAAAATCCTTTGGCAAATACTGTTCCTTTATCATGTTTTCATCAAAGATACCATGAAAATAAGAAAGTGGGCATTTTGGTCAGTAGTGATTATTCTCTTGGTTACCTTTTTTGGGGAAATATCACTACCCATAATTTGTTCCATTTTTTGTTATCTTCCCCTCCCTGAGATAGATTATTTTAGAAAAAAAAAACCTGACCTTTACTGCTTTCATGATTGTTATCTCTAGAATGAATTGCCTTGGTATTGTGCAATTTCCTTGACATATATTTTTCAGGTTTACCCGATCTTCTCAACTTTGTCTTCTGAAGTGCTATGTCATACTTCCTTATAGGGTACGTGACAGTCTAAGGTATTAGGATCTAATTCTCACCATTCTTGTACTATGATGAAAATAAAATACCTTAATAGTGCAGACAAATTTGCTCCATTTTCCGTCTGTGTGTCCTCCTGCCCACATCATTTCTGAATGTTCTCAGGATGATATGACTTATTTAAACCTCATGTCATGCTTTCTGTAAACTTGTTTTTGCTTCCATTACTTTTTACTATTTTATGAAGTGATACTGCTCATAATCTTTTACCATCCTCTATTGTTGTGTTTTTTTTTTAAATGTGTTTTTTATTCTGAACTGGCTGCCGTGCATCTCTTCTGGGAAAGGAGAATAAGTCTTTGCTGGTAAAGGCAGTTTCTGGAATGTTTTTGTCTTTCCATTGTTATAGTTACTTTTAAAATTCAATATCTGTGGGAAAATTAATCTTTGCTTTTTTTACCTTAATTTTTGTCAGTGATGGCCCATTTGAATATTTCAAGTTGAAACTGTTGTAGTTGATTATAGTTCCATCTTTTCTCTATTCCTTCTAATTTGTTAATAACATTTGACCTTTAATTTGTGGATGGTCTGATTGTATAAATAGTTGATTCTGGTATGACTCCTATGTAATCTTTCCTGCTTTTCAGATACAGTATAATTTTTTTATGATGATGTATTCTTTCGGTATTTTGTCTAGTACCTTCCAGCTGGATGGAAGTGTTTATATTGTTTTGATGTGAGGCTTCTGACTTAAATTCTACAAGGCGTGGGATTCTTTCACTCAGACCTGAATCATGTTTTCCAGAATACTTTTTATCATCTTTTCCTTGTGCCTCTCTTTGCTTTAAAGTCACCAAGCATCAAAATGTATGTCTATCTGATTCAGAGGATCAGTTGTGCATAGAATTTCTTTAATTCATCTTTTGTAATAAATGTTGACATATGAGCTACAATTGGTCTTTTCATTCATTTTCATCATGTGTGTTGCAATAAAAGATGATCAAGCATCCCAGTAGATATGTTCAGACAGAGTAGCACAATGGATTGACTCTATATCCAGTGGTGTATCATAGTTGGGACCTTCTTGGTTGTAGTCCTAGCTCTTTTGCCCTCCGAAATATATTCCAAGCTCTCTGATCCTTTAACGTAGAAACTGCTAAATCTTGTGTTATCCTGACTGTGGCTCCACAATATTTGAATTGCTTCTTTTTGGCTGCTTGCAATATTTTCTCCTTGACCTGGGAGCTCTGGAATTTGACTGTTATATTCTTAGGAGTTTTCATTTTGGGATCTCTTTCAGGAGGTTGTTGGTAGATTCTTTCAGTTTTTATTTTACCCTCTAGTTCTAGAATATCAGGGCAGTTTTCCTTGATAATTTCTTGAAAGATGATGTTAGGCTCTTTTTTTGATCATGGATTTCAGATAATCCAGTAATTTTCAGATTCTCTCTCCTGGATCTATTTTCCGGGTCAGTTGTTTTTCCAGTGAGATATTTCACACTGTCTTCTCTTTTTTCATTCTTTTGATCATAAGCACTCTTTTCCACCCTGGAACTGTGACCAGGGTTCTTGCTTCCCTGTGGCCACAAGCTCTGGTGTGCTAGTGCTCTTCTTTGTCCTGGGACTGAGACCCAGGACTGTGGCCCTGATCCAAGTTTGGACGGTGTAACAGAGTACTGCCCCTGGTGCCAGCAAAGGGACCCTGATAATCTTTATCTGACCACTTGTCTGGTCCCCTTAATATCTATAGGCTGAGAGGTCTGGAAACCTCCAGTGCCACCACTGATTGAGTTGCCTCCACGGGCCTGCTTCTGGTTTGCTAGAGGCCCTTCTGTGGGCTGGATTTAGCTTCCCTCTCACCTTGGTGCAACAGAACTTTCCTGCCAACTTTCTAAGTTGTCTTGGGCTGGAAAATTGTTGCACTTTGTCCTTTTGTGGGTTCTGCCACTATAAAATTTGTTTTGAGGCATTATTTAAAGGTATTTGGAGGGTTTAGGGGAGAGCTCAGGTGAGTGCCTGCCCTTTTTCTGCCATCTTGGCTTCACTTCTTTAATGGAGTGAGTTTAGAGAAAAGAGAAGACTCAGTGTAGTGTCAGGGGATATCCCAAATAAGGGGGTAGAAGAAAGACTGAATCTCTAGAGATTCAGGACCAATCAGACAGGTAGAACTGAGGAAGATTTTACTGGAGCAAAAAGGACGCAGTATGTAGGGTAGAGAAGTGTAAGGTACTTGGGCAAGATCAGGGAGGAGAAAGAACTAAGGAGGTTGTTGGAGTTGTTGATTAAAAGATCACTGCTGAACTTGGAGGGGATGATTTCAGTAGAGTGGTAAAGTTGGAAGGCACATTGCAAGGGATTGAGAAGTAAGCAGAGGTGAAGTGGAGGCATCAAACATTCATTCTTTCTAGAAGTTGAGCAGTAAAGGAGAAGGAGAGACAAGGCAAGACCAGTAGCCAAGGGAATAGGCTTCAAAGATGGGTGACAGTGACCTATTGAACTAGAGTTAAGACTGAGAAGAGAAGAAAACAGAGAGCGGAAACAGATGAGGAGCTGGGCAAATAGCAAAGAACTGAGAAATTTCTGGTCATGGGAGTTACTAAGTGCAAGCTCATGAGGAGGGAGGCAGCAGAAGAAAATAAAGGGCAGGAGATGATGATTAGAGAAGAAATTTTAGAACTTGGCATTCAGGACGTCATCATTTTCAGATGACAGTGTAGATCATTTAACAGCTTTGCCTTGAGTAGGCCCTTTTTGCTTTCATTTGGAGGAGGACTTTATTTCTAAAGTCCCTTTCAGCTCTAAATCATGCAGTCTTAAGTGGATAAGGACCCTTGTGTGGGTTTTCTTTTCTTTTCTGAGGCAGTCTCATCCAGTGTAGAAGTGTAGTCTTGGACTGCTCTTAACAGAAGCTCTGACTTCCATTTCCATGGCAATTTTGCCCCTCTTCCCATTCCTAGAAGGATCACTATATTAATGCTATAATTTGAACTCAAGCAAATGCACCAGCTTCAGCCTCCTTAATATTAGGGACTGTATGCGTGTGCCAGGCACCACATATTTTTGTCATTTGTTGCCTCCTACATCAAGCAGCTCTACTCAAGATTTTATAGACTTTTTTTTTTACACAGCTAATTTCATGTATGTAGGAGTAGCCTTCTCAGGTGATTCATTAATTGAGGCATAACTTTAGTAAGATTTCATTTGAAGATATTCTGGAGTAGATCTTGTCTTCTCGACTTCAGTAAAAAAACAAAAAGTATCAATCAGTCAAAAAGCATTTATTCAGCACTTAGGTGTCAGTCATGGTAACAAGCACTGGGGATGCAAAGAAAGGGAAAAGAATAGTCCCCGCCCACAATAAACTCACATTGTAATGGGGGAGATGTCATGTAAACAACTAGGTTTACACAAGAAACATACTGAGTAGGTGGGAATTTTTATCAGAGGAGAAGGTACTAGCATTTCACAGGGTACTAGGATAGGCTTCCTGAAAAAGGCGGATTTGAACTGAGATTTGAAGGAAGCCAGGCATTCTAAAGGGCAGCTAGGTGGTGTAGTGGATAGAACACCAGGCCTGGAGTCAGGAAGACCCAGGGCAAATCACTCAACCCTGTTTGCCTCCATTTTCTCAAATGTAAAATGAATTGGAGAAGGAAATGGCAAATCGATTTAGTATCTTTAACAAGAAAAACTCCAAATGGGGTCATGAAAAGTCAGACATGACTGAAATGACTGAATAACAACAAAAAGGAACTTTAAGAGGCAAAGATGAGGAAGAAGAGCATTAAGGCTTCTAGGCATGAGGGATCACCATTTCTAAGACATGGAGATAGAAGACAGAGTGTTAGATAGAAACCTCAAGTAGGTAAGTATAAACTGGATTGGAGAGCGCGTGGAAGGAAACAAAGTATGAGAAAACTGGAAACATAGGAAGGGGTCAGATTATGAAGAGCTTATATTGCATTAACAAAGGTCTTAATAGATAATAGGAGTTTATTGAGTAAGGAGGTGACATGGTCAGACATCTACTTGAGGAAAATCATTTTGGTAGATGTTAGGGAGAAATTTGAGGCAAGGAGACCAATGTAAGTTGAGGTGAGGGGCCTGAACTAGGGTGATAGCCGTGTACTATATCAGCAGCTGTATTTGTTGCTTTTTATGTAATACTTTTTCACTCTCTTTAGTGCCTAGGAGATTCACATTAAAAAAAGTTCCCAACTTAAATGACCACTTTTGTTTGGGGTGTGACTCTACTTTAAAAATGTAGCTCATGGAATTCCCATACTCCACAATTTATTGACAAATTTATTTTAGGTGATTTGTGCAGTAATCAAACTACTAGTGTATGTCATTTAAACAGCAATTATAACAAATAATGATGTTAAAAATGAGTTTGTTTCCCTCCTAACTTCTGTTAAGTAATTTTTCATATTACTTGAACTTTGATTTTCCATTTGATAATGCAATGGAATTTTTTTTCTTTTACTGTAGAAGAGAACAAAGTTTGAGTTCTTGTAATGAAGAGCAAATTAATTACTGATCACTTACAGTAAGGCATTTCTTTAAGTTAACATTTCGTAAGCACAATTTTGAAAATATGTACTTCTATTTTGTGTATTTATAATAAAGGTGGAAACTCTCCCTATTAGATTGACTTATCTGATTGCTAAAATTAAATTCATACGTTAATCACTTTAAGCATTTGTTGTTTTTAATTCTTCTTGATCCAGAGCAAAAATTAACTTTCATATATTCTCAAACAGATTATTTCTGGGGATTAGTAAAGTGCAAAAATATCAACCAGTTACATAGGATTCATAAGATACATAAACATAATACAATTACTAAGTAGATATAGGCGTATAATATTTTCTTATTTCACATAGGTAAGCAGTAGAAAGTATAAATCATGTGCAGAGAGACTGAGTTGGAAGACAAGAGAAACTCAGTTCTGCTTTCTTACTCCTAGCTCAGTCATTTGTCATGATTTGGATTACTCAGTTCTAAGGGAATGGAGGTATATACAGTACAATTTCTGTGATGAGTATAGTGTTTGAGGTACCATGACATAGTGTATAGAGCTCTGGACTTGAATTCAGGAAGACCTGTTCAAATCCCACCTCTGACACCAACTGGTTGACAGTAATCAAGTTGCTTGATTTCTTTGAAATGAAATAGTGTATATGACAAGTGTTGCCAATTTGAAAACATTAAATAAATGCTAGAAGTTACTTTATTGAGCAAAACTTTTTTTTTTAACTTCCGGTCTTCTTTTCCACTTCCCCCCAACCTTCTCCCTACCACCCCCAGCCACATCTCCAGCTCTGCTTTCAAATACCGCTTTCTTTCGGTGGTAAAATGAGTTGACTTGGGAACAAAGCAAATGTGCCATGTGCTACTTCTTCTGAATTATCTTTGCTCTCCCCTTTGCCATCATTTGAGATGTTTATTCATAAGAGTGAATCTTTTATTTTCTATTAAAAATGATGAGTATACTGCTATTAAAGTTGCAAATAATGTTTTGATTTTCATTATGTCAAGTGTAAACTAAAATTTAGAAAATCACTTTGCAGTTTTTAATAGTCATGGTTGTTTACTTTTTCTTCTTATACTCAGAAAAGGACTATAACAGTCTCTGTGACAAACAGCCCATTGGAAGACTACTTTTCAGGCAGTTCTGTGATACAAAGCTTGATCTAAAGAAATGCATTGAATTTCTGGATGCAGTGGTAAGCAACTTATCTCAATTTATTTTGACTGCTTAGTCACGTTTTTTAAAAGATAATAAATAGGAACATACTATAAAAGAGAGTAAATCACTTCACATTATTCTTAATTACACTTGAGCAATGATGTAAGAGTGAATGAACCAGTTTTCTTAGAGTCAAATTATCATGGTAAAGAAATTTCTTTGGTGTAAAATTGTAATCCATATAGTATTAAAGCTGTGTTTTACTATATCCCATGTTAGATCCTAGATAACTCGGAAGTGGCCTGTTGGTTTTGGTTTTTGTTTTGCTGTTTTGATTTGGAGAGAAATTAAAATTCCAAGAAGTGCTCTTTTGAGTGTCTGAAAAGTATCTTTTCATTTCCCAGATGGCAAACATTCGTAATACTCTTATATGCTGAGTCAAAAGGATATGGAAGACATACTGTTATGAGAGTCACAATGAGGCTGAACAGAATTGGCCACTTGTTAAGAGATGTCTTTGTACTCCTATGCCTTGTTTTACAATTTCTGTGGTTGTCATTTTGTTGTAGACAAATTCTGGCTCATGTGCTCCTGTGGTTCAGGCTCGGGATCAGAATGAAATGAGAGTGGTAAATAATATAACATTTACCAAAAGAAAGCTTACTGAACAATCATATGGACAGGGTCTTCAGCAAAAATAGAGAATTGGTTCAGTGGGGCATATTTCCTCCGCATTTTACAGTATAGTCAGTGTACTGACTCTGCATTGGGAAATTTATTAAACCTAAGGAATGCTGACTGCTAGCATATAGGATTTTATGTCTTAGGTGATTATGAAGTTAAGTGAACCATTGAAGTCTTAGTTCTTTTGACTAATTAACTTTCAAAGCTAATTTCATTGCCTTTCTAGGGGAAAACCATCCTTTGTTGAAGAGATCTTCCAGTCTTCTCAAACCAAGCGTAACAAATTTCTAGTTTGGAACATGGCCTAACTCTAACTTTACTTGACCCAACTGTTTTAGTAGTAGGTAGTGTGCCTTATATATCTAAAGAAATTCTATTTTCTGCTCTTGTTTAAGTAGAAGCATAAGATTTCAGAACCATGAAACTTACTTAGATGGGACTAAGAACAGGGGGTTTGTGGTCGCTCCTCTAGGAGCAGTTGCCTAGAGTACTTTCTTCAGTTTGTGCAGTGGATGCAAAGTTTTCTTTGTGTGACCTATTATTTAGCTTCTTTTGCAGACTGTACCAATCAGTTAACAAATGTTTATTGAAGTCCTACTGTATGCATTGAAATGTGGTGGTCTTCCTTAGAGCTAGATTCTTTAGCTTAGCTTTACATTGATTTAAAATTATTACGCCTTTGGAGTAACAGTAAACTACTGTGCTAGTGTTTTTCTTTTGACTGTAACTGGGTGCTCTCACTCAGCCATATTTTCTCATTAGAGCACTTTTCATCCCATCGGGTGTCTACCAGAGAGCCTGTCAAGTTTTGTCAGAAATTTCAAACCAAGTAGTAGGGGAAAAGCACTAGATACTGTGATCAAAATAGAACTTGTCCAGTTAACTTCAAGAAGATTAAGATAGGACTGCCTAGCTCCTTGGTAGGTCTTGTGGAGGATAAGAAGAAATATAAGACTTAATTAGTGCCTTGAAGGTCACAATCTAGAGAGGACTAACAAATATGAAACTGAACACAGTAAAAGAGAGGCGACTAGATATAAAAAGAACCTATTTTAAGTTGACTGAAAACTCAAAATGAATAAACATTTTTCGTGGCGGCCTCCCAAAAGCTAATTAGATCTTAGATAATATCAACAAACATAAAGTGTCCACATCAAGGACGATGATTGTCTCATAGTATTGGTCAGACTACATATAGATTGTGTTGAATTCGGAGGAACAATGTAACTTTATTATATCTAGGGAAGGTCCAGTAGGATGATGAGGAAACCTCAAAATAGACATGTAAGGATTAGTTGAAGAAAATGAGTGTTTGTCCTGGAGGAGAGTTAGGTAAGATATAATAGCAATTATAAATCACTCAAATATTGGAAGAGGGATTAGACTTTTTCTGCTTGGCTCCAGAGAGGAAAAATTGGTCAGTGAGGGAAATGATACTCATAGGCTTTATCTGTGCTTCAGGGCCTATAAAGTACTTGACATACATTATCTCACTTGGTACTGGTATCAGCCCTGTGAGGTAAGTGCTGAAGGTATTACTGTCTCCATTTTACAGGTGAGCGAACTAAGGCTCAATGTAAATTCCTTGCTATAGCCCACAGCTATAGCTAGGAAGAGTAAGAGCTAGGATTCCAACTCAGGTCTTCTTAACTCTAAGTCTAGAACTCTTTCTACCATACCACACTGTTTCCAAAAATTACAGGGGAGCAGATTTCAGTTTAATTTAAGAAGGAATTTCCTAAAAATCAAAGCTGTGTGAAAGTAGAATGAGCTGCCTTGGAGAGTGGTGAGTTCTTAGGGCACCAAAAGTGTTCACGTAGAGGCTGGGGGATAGTTTATTGGGGATGTTGTAGATGGGCTCCCTCAGGCAAGGGACTAACCTATTTTTTTGCCTGTCTATCTATTTATTTCTTTGTTTACGGGATCATAGATTTAGAGCTGCAGATGACCTAGGTCAGCCCTCTCCTTTTATGGTGAAGGAAACTGAGGCCTAGAAAAGTGAAGGAGTGACTTGTCCTGAGGTCACACAGATAGTGAATAGCAGTGGTAGGTCCTTTGATGCCAGAGAGAATATTCTTTCCCTTACACCACCTGCTGTCCCTTCAGAGTTATGGAACTGATCTACTTGAGTAGAGAGATTAACCTAACATAGAATCATAGAAAACTACAGTTGGAAGGTACCTCATGTTTATTTGGTTCAATTCCTTCCCCTGCCCCCCTGCCTCTCAAAAAGCATGAATTATACCCATAAATCCCTACAAAAGTGATCTTTCATCCTTTGCTTTCACAACTCTTGTGACAGGAAACTCCCTATTTCAAAAGGTTTTGAATCATCATGCCTGAAGGAATGGATAAGGAGCTATCCATAGGCCAGGAAGACCTGGCTTCAAGTTCCACCTCTGATAATGCTTGATTTGTATGACCTTGAGCAAGTCACTTGGCCTCCGGTGCTCTAGGCTACTCTCAAAGACTCTAAGTTTTGGAGTTGCTGATCTGCAGTGGTAGATGGAATTTCTTCCACCTTGGAGTGGGAGGGGGGAGGTTTTTATTCTTCATAGTTTTTATTCTTGTTAAGGTCCTTTCCAACTCTAGGATTTGGAGTCTTTGAATAGCAAATAATTCAGTAGCAATCAGGATGTATTACTAATGATCAGTGAGGTAATAGTTCACATTTTACTTCTTTCTTGGAGCATTAGGGACACACTGTTGACCTGGCAGCCACTGTGCTCTTTAAGACTACCATATACAGAGAAGCTGATTAACTTAGGGAGTGATTCTAAAGGATGGGGCTAGGTGGTCCTTTAATTTACTCTTTGCTCAATAGGTGGACAGATGAGCTATAGGCTTTGTTTAAAGACCATTAGGACAACTTTAATGGTTTGTTTGCAAATCATTAAAAGTTTTGCAGTAGGTAATTTGATCCCTACAATTACATTTTAGATCTAATTTGTGTATTCCTTCATTCATTGAGTACCTTATGAGAGGCCTTGTGTCCTAAGGGGTGGGGTATAAAGGTAAATAAGGCATAGTTCCTTTTTTTATGGGGATTTTCATCAACTAACTAAAAAAAAAAAACTCCACCAAAGGGTTACCACTCAGATAGGAACATAACAACAGCTCAGATAGGACTGATTAAATACATTTAGTGTTGTACACCTGTCATGTTTAAGGGCAAAGTCTTCTGGTGTAGTCTGCTGGGCAGAGAAGTGACTATTAACCTTTGGAAACCATGGGCTGTTGTGTAGTCATAACTCTCAGGTTTTCCTTGAAAAATACCCTTTTACTCCTACTTAGCCAAGTATTTTTCCTTGAGTTTTTTCAAATTGTTACCTCCTTACTTTTATAGCAGGGGTTGCATTCACAATTAAATCCATTTTTAAGTATTGCTATCGGTTTTTTTGATGTTGTTCTTTTATGTCCTTTAAAAGCATTTTCTACAGATTTAATTGTAATCTGTGATTAAATATTTTTGTTTGGGAAGACATTTCTGAAATGCAAGCCTGTGGGAAGATGATTTGTTCAATAAAACTTCAATTTGCTACAAACTTTGTAAAGGAATATATCTATTACGTAAGTTGAGTTGCAACACAGGGAGATGGTTGTGGATGCTTTCCCCACCTAGGGGAGGGATGTGTTTGTCAAAGTTTTTTTTGAACAACACAGGGATAAATTACTTATGATTTCAGTGGCTCCCTTCTAATTTGAATAGCTCTAGTTCTCCATTTTAAACCCCTAATTGGTTAGTCGAGTCAGATTAAGAGTGGATCCTTGTTTGATCTAGATCTCGTTCAAACTTGTGGTCCCCTGCCTCAAAGTCACTTTAGTAGTAATTGAAGCCTTTGACCAGAGGTACAAGTAGCATTTGTTGAATGTCTGTAGTGTGCAGGAAATCGAGCTGGTTGCTTAGGTTGATAACCTGTGACGTGATTCAGTTTAAAAAAGTCTCTTTGGGGAAAGTAAGCCACCACCGAAGCAGACTTCAGATAAATGTGATGCAAAGAAAACTTACAGAAGCTTTTTTTTGAACCACCCTAGGACTACAAATTTATGTAAGAAACCTAGAAGGCATTTTTGTGGCAGTGACTTCTGCTCCAAGGATGAGTGGACTTCAGGCTCTAGTGATTTGAGCTGACTTTTATGAAGTCATATGGTAATAATGAGTAGCCCTTGAGAGAGGCGATATGGTATAGTAGAAATAGAAAGCTCTTGAATCAGAGCATCTGGGTTCAAATCCTACCTTTGATGCTTATAACCTCTCTGACCTTGGGTAAGTCCCTTAACCTCCCTATGGTTCAGTTTCCTCATCTGTGACATGAGGGGGCTGTGCTAGGTGGATTTTGAGGTCCCTTCCAGCTCTTGATCTATAATCTTAGCAAAGTCAGATGTTAAGTCACTTCCATTAAGATGCATCCTAGAGTCTATCATATCTAAGATAATGACAAAAATCCATTTTGTGGACTTTGCAGAATTCTTTCTGAAGCAGTATCCTCATTCTGAAGAGCTTACACCTAAAATGATTGTCAGCTCTTAGAGTTACTGGATTAAGGCAGAGAGCATTTTGATTCATTTACCTAGCACATTGGACTAGGTTGTATCAGAGGATTCTGCCAAAATGGTGGTTGAGCTAAATTATGCTTTGGGGTGTGTGTGTGTCTACGTGAGTGCACATACGCATGCACACACCCGCCAGTCAGTAAGGAAGCAAAATGTAGCCCAACCATTTTGTGTGTGTGTGTGTGTTTGTGTGTTTGTGTTCATGTACATACTTATACACACACACACACACACGTAGGCACATTATATCAGAGGCAAAGTTGTATACTTCAGAAATATCCTAATTATTGAGGCTTGTTGAGCCCTCAAATAGTTCTCTTTTTATTTTAAGTAAATATTATTACTTAGTTTCTATATCCAACTGCAAGATAGAAAGTTCTGATCCTTTATTGTTTCAGCAACTTCTCAGAGTTTAGATCTTTATTTCTGTCTTAAATTTTGTATTTTAAAAACTTTAAGGTAAGGTGGTTTGTTTTAGGCACATTTTTATTCGGTCTTGAATAAAGATTATTTAGCCCTTGGGATGGCAATTATGGTGAGGGCCGGGGACTGAAGAGCCTTGGGAGGCTTGGAGAAATTAAGTGAAGTACCCAGTGTGACAAAGCTAGTGAACGTCACATTTTTAATATGAACATAGGTAATTCAGTTGCCCTGATAATGATAATGTGGCAAAGATAATTATTTTAGGAGAAATAGAAATTATTTGCCTGTAACCTGAGGTCTCTAAAATTGTTATCTAGGGTAGACTATAATGGATTATCATTTACCATCTCAGCAGAAAGTTTAAATGATAGCTTAAAAATCATCTTTTGAGTGACAAAGAATATGGGTGAGAATTTTTTTTAAAAGATGTGTTCTCCTCTTTTCTTGATTCCTCTCATGCCTTGGAGTAGCTTTCATTCTTACTACATCCAGCTACCGTACTTTTTCTTCTCTTGCTAAATGTCTCTCAGTGTATTTATGTGGATGCTAATTTAGGGAATGCATGTTCTCTTAAAATAGTTTTAAGGAATGTAAGAAAAAGGAAAAGGTACTACTCTGGTAACATATGGAAGGGGTGACCTTAGAGTTGCATTATTGCTCATTCCCCTTAATCCCTATTCCGTTCCTGAGCCTTATAATGTGGAAAAGTTTATGAGTAAAAAGTTTCTATTTTGAATAGATAATTCATTTTCTTTCCTTATCACTTTTTTGAAGAGTTGAATAACTTTCAGACCAGATCCAGTTTAGCACTATTACTGATTGTACTCCAGAAATTAAATTTTAAACATTCAAAATTTGACAGTATCCATTCATGTCATAACTTGTACATATTAGGAAACCAAACATATCTAGCACTCAAGTAAAAAAAAGAACGTAATTTGCCAAAGGTGACGAAATTTGTTTTGATGCATAGATATAAATCTATAGATCTTTTAACCTTTCTGTCCTACTTTATGACTAAAATAATGCTTAATGATTTAAGGTAGTAAATCTAAATATAATTATTGAATGCTAGAATTAAAAAGGGGGCATCAGCAGTCATCTAGTCTAATGCGTGAATCCTGTCTACCAGATCCCCGACAAGGCATCATCACATCCCTCCTTGAATACTTCTATTCATAGAAGAAACTCAATCCCTTTGCCTATTATGTTTTTGGACAGCTCTAATTATTAGGAAGGTTTTCCTTTTATTGAGGTAAAATCTGACTTTTTGTAACATATGCCTCTTATTCCATTGTACTTTCTGGATCTAAATAGAGTAGTCCTAATCCCTGTCCCAAATTATAGCTTTCCAAAAAGTTTAAGAAAACCGTTGTTTCTCCTCCCCCCGCGTTGCCCACCTCCACTGCACGTCTTTAATTTTCTTGCCAAACAGACTCGGATCCTTCACTTGGATCCTTGGTTCTTTGGATCTTCTAATTAGAAGACTGATCAAATTGCCCTTATAAGGGAAAATTACAGAGTGGAAATGAAGAGACAAGCTATAGGCTAGTGTATCCAAACCTGGTAAACTAAAATTTGGTACAGCGTTAAGTAGCCCGTAATCCAGGGGCATAGGCCCTGGGGCAGGAGGCAGCCAAAGGTTGCTTTGCTTCCACAGTAGGAATAATTACAGGGAAAAGAATCAGGCAAGACTTCTTCCCTTTGCGGGGCAGCTAGGTGGCCGCAGTGAATAGAGCACCAGCCCTGAAGTCCGGAGGACCTGAGTTGAAATCCGACCTCAGGCCAAACACTTGACACTCTCTAGCTATGTGACCCTGGGCAAGTCACTGAACCCCAATTGCCTAAAAACAAAAACAGAAAAAAACTTCTTCCCTTTAGTCACCTTTATTTACATAAAATGACACCTCCTTTCCCAAAGACTGATGGTAATCTACAGATTGTTGGTTGAGAAATAGAGATTTAGTCTTAACTCTTGAAAAATATTTATTCATATATGTCTTGAAAACTGAACAAAGATAAAATCAAAATCTTTTTATGTGATATCTAAAACCTAATTCATTATAACAGCTTGTATGCCCAAGCTATTCATTTTTGTTTTGTTTTGTTTAGTGCTCCCAAATCAAAGTATAGCATAGAGAGAATTTAGGAAAACAATGGGGCAGCTAACTTCTTAGTTTCCTAACCCCCTTAGTAAATGACAGTATGTCCTTAAGTCAGCTTCCTTCACTGTAAAATGAGGTTGGACTAGTTGATCTCTTAAGATCCCTCCCAAATCTCAAGTTACATGAGTATAAGCTTATTAAGTAGATTCCATTAGTGAAAAAAGTGGAGGTTTTCTGAATTATTTTATCAAACAAGTGGGCAATTCACTATGGTAGGGACTGGGAACTGCAAGGATGAAAAAAGCATCTCTAGTTCAGGAGTTAACTGTCTGATAGGGGGATGATAAGTTTGTGAGATAGGGCTAAAGGAAAGAACCAGACTGAATTAGGAAATTTTGAAAAGAAGAGATGGTTAAGAGAAGTCATCAAGTAAAGGGATCAAAGAAGGCTTCCCTAAACCCAATAAGCACACAATTTAGGTTTGAATGATTTATTCTATATGTGGGTTTATATTTGGTTTTGTTTTGTTTTATTTTTTAAGGTATAAAGCATGGACTTTCCCCCCCACTTTTCTTTCCTAGGCAGAATATGAGGTGGCTTCAGATGAAAATCGAAGAGAGACTGCTCTGACGGTTTTAAACACATACTTCAACAATGGGGTATGTTTTATTCTCTAGCTGATAATTGTTTGTAACTTGTTATTCTTCAAATTCAAACTTACAACTCCTTAGATTCCAAGGAAACATATTAAAATGCAAGATGTTTTAAGTTAATATTATGTCAATATTATTAATTTGCGTTTTCCTTCAATTAAAGGAAAATGTCAGAAGAAAGTTTTCCCCAAAACTGAACAGATTGTTAATTTTTAAGATGTTCTCCTGTTCTAATTTAGTTTGACTAGAAATTAGCTAAGGCTAAAAATAGCTTTTACTGAGTCATTATTGGTGGATGGTTTTATGTTTTATGCATTGCTTTATCGTGTTCTATCTAGCTTTTCTTTTCCTATGTCTATGGCATAGTTCCCTTAGTGTGACTTTCTTAAGCTAAAAAAGTACTACCTAATATAAAAACCACAATTATTTGTTTAGTTATATATGTAAATTTATTTCAGTCATGTCCAACTTTTTGTGAACCCATTTGGTGTTTTCTTGGCAAAGATACTGGAGTGGTTTGCCATTTCCAGCTCATTTTACAGATGAGGAAACTTTGGCAAATAGGGTTAAGTGATTTGCCCAGGGTCACACAGCTAGTAAGTATTTGAGGCCAGATTTGAACTCACGAAAATGAGTCTTTTTGACTCCAGGCCTGGCTGTCTCTCCACTGTACCATAGCTACCAAGTATATAAGTTTAGCATCTAATAATAGTTCCTGCCGATAATTGAAAGAAATAGTGTCAGTGCCTTGCCCTCAAGGAGCTTATAATTAGGTAAATCAAAATAGTAGTTCCCATAATGCTTTGGGGTTTCCAAAGTACTTTTATTGGAATGATCCTTTGAAGGAGGTAGTATACGTATTCTTATACCCATTTCACAAATGAGGAAGCTGAAGCTCAGAGGCAAAGTCATACTATAGTAAGTGTTGGAGCCAAGGCTCAAACCAAGGGCTTCTTACCCCAAGTCCTATAGCTTGGCCAGATTGTGTTGCCTTCCTATGGAGTTATGGTTGTTATCCTAAAAGTGAGAAAATCAAGTCTTAGAGAGATTCAGTGACTTGTCCAAGGTCAAACAGTGGGAGGACTGGAAACTCTTGTGTGTCTTCTGACTCTCCATTCATTGTTCTTTCCTGCTACACAGTGAGTGACCATTGTCACAAGGGGGTGCGTGATTAACGACTAAGTAAGTGGGGACAAGGGCTTTAGGAGTTAATAGCAGGGTAGAGTGTTGTGCTTTGGGAAGGCTTCTTAGAGGTGGCAGCGCTTGAGTTGGGAAGTGAGAAGTGCGGAGCTGGAGAAAAGTGGGGAGGGGGACCTTAGGAAGGGAGAAGGTACGAGAGCAAAAGCACAGGAACAGAGAAGATGGCGAGATTCACCTCTGGAAGGTGCCTAGTGATCAGGTTCACAGGGCAGGTTGGGTCCTGATTGTGAAGGTACTTGAATGCCAGGCTAAGAAGTTTAGGTTTTTAAGCAGTTTGGTAATGTGAACAATTAAGTCTTGTAGAAAGATTAATCTCATTTTATGTGTGGAATAGATTGGGGGGAGAGGGGAAACACCAGAGACAGAGACCAGTTGGGAGGGCTATTTATGGTTTAGGGCAGTAGTCTTCAAACCTTTTTGATTGCTTACTTCAACTAATAAAAATTTTGAGTTCACTAATATATGTACTTATTTGTAAACAATATATGCATGCTTCTCTCCTAATAATCATATACATTATAAAACTTACAAAAATTGAGATGAGAAAAGAGTGAAATAAAGGTGAAATAAGATTAGATTCTAGAGTCAGTAGGAAACCATTGGATTTTATTGGGTAGAAAGTGATGTGAGTAAGTCTGTGCTTTTGCTTTAGGAGCTGGGTGAAAGATTCAAGTTCGGAGAGTTGTGAAGCAGGGACACTTTTAGGTAGCCATTGTGATGGTCTAGGCAAGAAAGGATGAGGGAGATTGTTGGCTGAGGGTGTAGAAAGAAGGGGACAGATGCAGAGGATGACACAGAAGTAAAAATGACAAGATTTGGCCACTAATTGTATATCTGTGGTGAGGGAAAATGAGATGAGCATGATCCGAATTATAAAATTGGTTAACAGGATAGATGGTGATGCAACAAACCTAATTCATCCAATCAAGAAGCTGTTAAAATAGTCACAAGAGATAATGAGAGCAATGAAATTGAAGAGGAAAAGATAAATTTGAGAAATAGCAAGGAAGTAGAAGAGCATCTATGTTGCATTGATGAATTATAATTAACACAAGCTGATTAAAATTTTAAATATTAACTATTTAAATATTATTTTTAAAATCATGCATATATTCAGAGAAGTTACTTATCTCCGTGTCAGGGTATAATAGGAATGATGAAGGAATAGAAGTTTACCCTTTTTCCTTGTTTCACTTTATACTTCTCTTATTTGAAATTAATCTGAAGACTGTTTTTTAACTATATTGAAGATAAAACAATGTAATATATCTTATCTTCCTCGTTATTTGACTCTTCCAATTTATCTTAAAATAGTATTTGAAATAATTTTGCTATTCATAGAGAAAAAACTGAAACCTTATTACAATGCTGTCATTAGGGGTCTTGTCACAGAACCTACTTACAGGTAAAATAGCCATATGATGATTAAATTCTTTTGGTATTTCAGAAATGAAACCCCATTGAGATATAAGAACAGATCATGGCAGAGTAACTATCTTTCCCTTTCTGACAGGGCTGCTAACCTGGGAGTGATGTATATAGTTTACCTAGATTTTAGCAAACCATTTGAGGAAGCATATTGTGCTGTTCTTGTGGAAATAATGGAGAGATTTGGGCCACCTAATAATACAAGTTTAGATGAATCCAGAGCAGTTTGAACAGCTGGACTCAGAGAATAGCTGTTAATAGCTTGATGTCACCTTGAAAGGAGGGATCCCTTAGAAAGCCACAGGGTTAGAGGTATGGGCCTGTGCCATTTATATTAATAACTTAGAAAAAGATATATATGACATATATAAAGTTTGCAGAAGACAAAGCCAAAAAAGATAGCTAATATCTTGCATAATAGTTAAAAACGAAAAAGATTTTGACAAGCCAGAACTACAATAAGATAAATGTAATAGAGGTAAATGTAAAATCCAACACTTCAGTTAAAAAAAAATCGTCTTCACAAGTGGAGGTATTGGTATTGGAGTCAGAAATACAAGAATAAGGGGAGCTAGGTGGTGCAGTGGATAGAGCTCTGGCCTTGGAGTCAGGAGGACCTGAGTTTAAATCTGGCTGTAGACACTTGACACTTACTAGCTGTGTAACCCTGGGCAAGTCACTTAACCCTGATTGCCTCACTAAAAAGCAAAAAAACCACCCCTAATTCTTAGTCTTAAAAAGATCTGGCTATTTTAGTGCATTATCAAATCAACATGTCAGTGGTATGATATCAGCCAAATAAGCTAATACTACCAAGCACTGCACTGAGTAGCATAGCCCCTAGAAATCAGGAGGTGAGAGTCCCAAATTATTCTGCCATGGTGAGCCATATCTGGAGTTCACTTCTGAATGTCACAGTTTAGCAAGGGTTTTGAGAAGAGAGCAGCCAGGATAAGAAAGTATCTTGAGTCCATGCCATGTGATAATTAGTTGAAAGGACTGGAGCTGTATTTAGCTTGGAGAAGAGAAGATTCAGAGGGAACGTGAGAACTATCTTCATGTATGGGAAGGATTTTAGGGTGGAAAAGAGGCTGTTCTTGTACTGTTCATCCCCATAAAGCAGAACCAGAAGCAATGTTAGAACTAAAAAAGACAAGATTAGCTTTTCTGTAAGAAGTCCCCAATCATGAGAGCCATCCAAAAGTAGAATAGGTTGCTTCAGGCTATCTCGGGTCATGTCCCATTGGAAATGTCCCGAAAGTCTAGATGACCACTTACTGTGTTAATTTGTGGTGGGCCTTCTTCTTTGGATATGGGTTGGATTAACTAGTTTCGAAAGTGCCACCAGTCTGGCAATTTGTTACTTATCTTGCAACATTTGTTGCTGACTGACTTTATCCTAAATTCTATTCTGTAGTCAGATTTCATTATATTACTTTGGATATTTTTTTCTTATGGATACTTCAATACTTAAAAAGGTCTGTATTTTTGTCAATGTAAAGCTTCCATTCACACCGTTACAGATTACAACCTCTTTACACCAGTCTTCATTAATTGCTTTAGCCAGTGAAATTCATTAGCTGAATGAAGACCGACCTTCTGGTAATGAGCCAGTCTATATTTAGGTAAGCTGGTTGTCTGACCGCAGACACAATCCATCGTCAAGCCTATTCTTAAAGCTTTCCCTGCTTTAGAGGACCTACCTGAGCTTTTATTGTGTAGACATAAACTTCAAAGACTCACAGCAGTGGCCCTCCATGACTCAATGAAGACATTAGTGTAGGGCCATTGTGAAAAGATTCTTAGGTATTAAGTGGTCAAAAAGTTCATTTTAAAATTAGGTTGCTGAGATGATAAAAGTAGAAAATGGACCGTGTGCTAAAGGTTCAAGAAAATGATTGCTTTAGTCATGAGCCACTGGTGCCACACCAGTAATAGCCTGTGAAGCCTTAGCCTGTACTGTCAAGGGACCATCCAGGGGCCAACTTGTTTTGGCTGTTGTTGTTCAACTGCCTCTTTCTCCAGCGATAAGACGATTTGGTACATGTCCAGTCACCTGCAGGTCTTTGATATCCTTCTAGGACAGACCACAAATTCTGTTGAACATGTAAAGTCCTTCACAATCTTGCAGCCCAAACTGCCTTTTCAGCCTTATTAACCTTTTACTAGGCTTCTGATGCTCTGTGGTCCATCCAGATTGGCTTTAGTGATATTCATCACTCTACCTCCCATTTCCTTACCTTTATACTACTGGCTCTCCCTCATACCTAGAGTATACTTACCCCTCACCTCCATCTCTTAGCATCCCTTGTACTTCAGGGTATTATTTAAAAACAAATCTATGCATCTTTATTTTGACCCCTCTTCTTATTTATCTGGGAGCTAGCAATATCTCTCTTTTTTGTTTCTGAAGCAAATGTATATTTGTGGAAGTTTTTAACCCTTGTTGTCATTTTCTCCATGAATAAATTTCTGTAAGGTTTTTTTTTTCAATGTTAACATTAGATTATCTTTTGCAGTTGAGTGTTTTTTGGTCAGACTTAAGTAGCATGCAACTTGTACTTTCAAAAAACATACAGCTTTTAAGAGAATAGCACTAATGAGTAGAACTAGTGAAGTATATCAAGAGAAATTCTAAAAGTTCTATAAATATGTACATACACACATATATATACACATATACATTAGTGAATAATTTTTAGAATTATGTAAACAGTCAATCCCCAGAACACAATAATAGTTAACATATATTGAACTGTTTCACATTTATTGAGTGTTCACTGTTCACATTTATTGAGTGTTATGAATTTTTTCTTCTCATTAGTTATGCTATTTTTTTAACCTGTTTTTGACTTTGCAGTTTAAAAATTCTGCCTCCAGGTATAAAAACCCAACTGTTTGTCAGCTTAATTTCACAATCTTAAGAAATCAGAAGATATTATAAAATATTTAATTGGAACTCTTTTTATGTTTCTAGTTTCAGTTACGTACAAATTCAAATTTTGCCAAAATTAAACTAAAGTCTCTATAATCAGTCAATTAATTTGATTAACCTTTTCCTCTTCCTTCCTTGAAAAGCTTTGCTAATAAAGGATTTATTTTAAGATTATTAATTGTGCTTATATATTTGGTTTGTATTATGTGAAGTCTGCTGCCCATTTACCGGAAATACCTCAGGATATAGTGAAAGAATGTAAAGAGAGGCTGGAGCAGAGCCCTTGCAAAGAGCTTTTTAAAGACTGCACTAGGTAAGTAATGAATGCACAGCACTGTAATTATTAAGAAAAATTGTAAAATATTATATTGCCAAGACCGGATGTTTAAGGTAACTTTTTCCTGCTGTCAATTAAAAAAGAAAACTCTACAAATATTATCAAAGTATTTTCAAAATTAAGATAAAATTCCTAATCAGCTTACTCTTAAGTGAAAGCAAATAGGTTCAAAAGTAAGAGCAAGTTAATAGTGAACTGAAGAATCAGGAATTGAACTAAAATTCTCTGTGATTTATCTGCTGCCTCAAGATTCTGCCTGCTCTTTCTCCCAGCATTTCATTCTTAGGCTTGAAAATAAGCTACTAATTAAACATAAACTTCCCTGAAAACATCCTTCTTCTGGAACCTTGAATGTATGGCAAAAACGATGACTGACTACTAAGGTAGCCAAAGCTCAAATCGCTCAGGGATTTGTTGATTTGTCTTAGGAGACAAAAGCGTTAGGGAATATGCAGATTTCAGTAGCCTGGTCTCTTGCTGATCCTGTCCACGGATAAGGTTTTGTATTAGTCGCAGTTCAAGTATTCCTAGGTTTTACAGTCCTTTAATGCTTCTGGTTCATTATCATGTTATATTTCTGTAATCCTTTTACATTAAAAATGTAAAATGCTTTCTCATCTATACTTCAGTATCTTCATAATAGCTTTCTGTGGTTATTGGAAGGATAACATTAGCCTCATGTCTCTGATGGATATTAGAGCAGAATCATACAGCTATTTGGTGATGAGCCATTACTAGAACCTATAAGTAATGGTCACTAGAAGTTCCCCTAGTCATGATATTCATAACCTGGGATCTACCCCAGCAGAGTTTATGAATAGATTTCAGAAGATCTATGAATTTGGATGACAAAATAAATTGCATCTTTTTTTTTTTTTATTATTAACCTCTAACTGAAATTAGAGGTCTTTGCATTGTATTGGTCTTCTGTGGGTGCTTTATAATAAGGCACATATATGAATAAGAGAATGAGAAAATGTTGAGGAGTTGTGACCTGTGTCCACAGACTGAGTTCCTTTGGCAATCAGATCATAGATCATTCTATGTATCTAGGATTTTGGACAATTGTGTTTGTGGGGAAATAAGTTTGAAATATCAGTTCTTCAATAGACCAGGCATCGTGATACTATAGCAACTGCTATTGCCCTTTATGGTTAGAAGTATTTAAGTCACTTTTTCCCATCAGCCTAGATTATTTAAGGATTAAGTGGGATAGGTATAGGGTCTTAAACAGAGACAAATCTCTCATCTTAAAACAGGAGGACATTGAAGCTGAAGAGGTGTAGTACAAAACACAGTTATGTTAGGTATGTGGAAAAAAATTACGGCCTGCAAGATCAGGTGTGTAAGTAAGAAAGATGATTAAAACTAATGTGAAGAATGAAGAAAAAATTAATAACTATACCTCAAAAGTCACTAAATTGTTTATACTCTTTGACCCAGCAATATAATGACTAGTCCCACAGAGAGAGGGAGAAAACTAATATGTACAAATATATTTATAGTGGCCCATTTTGTTATAGTTAAGAACTAGAAAAAGAAAATAAGAACTAGAAACAAAAGTGGGTGCCCATCAATTTGAAAATGTCTTAGCAAATTATAGCGTAGGAATTTAATGGAATATTATTATTCCATAAGAAATGATGGAAAGGATGGATGGAAAGAAGTCTGGAGAGATTTATATGAACCAGTGTAGAGTGAAATGAGCAGAACCAGGGAAATGATTTATGCAAAAACAGGGTTGGGGGACTGTAGGAGAGTACCTCTTTCTACATAACCCAACCAACACTGAGTTTCAAATAGAAGATGTTACTTCAATATTATTTTAATTGGCATATGATTATTAATGAGTTGGAGCCTTTTTCCATTGTTTGTTGAGTTGAATTGAATTTGACCATTGTGGTCTTTTTTTAATATTTTGGATTTTTGTTACATTTACCAAAATTTTTTCTTCCTTTTCATTATATTGTTTTTGTTGCTTAGGTTTTTTTAATATAATCAAGAACAACTGTTTCTCCCTTTATAATTCCTGTTTATTGAAAAGCAAAGCCATCGGGACAGCTAGGTGGCGCAGTGGATAGAGCACTGGCCCTGGATTCAGGAGGACCTAAGTTCAAATCCAGCCTCAGACACGGAACACTTACTAGCTGTGTGACCCTGGGCAAGTCACTTCACCCCATTGCCTAACAACAACAACAAAAAGACTAAGTCATCTCCCTATCACAGTTAAATACTTTGTATTAGTTTCTTCTGCCTTTTTGTATAGTTTGTGGATATTCATTTTGGGGGATTTTTTTTTACATTTAAGCCTTTCATCAGATTGTAGTTCACTGAGGTACATTGTGGGAGATGTAGGTTTAATGCTATCTTACATTGATAGACAAATCCACATTTTCTTGGGTACATTTGTTAAATAACTAATTCTTTCACTAGTTTGTATGTTCTCCAGTTTTTGTGTGCTTTTTGTGATGTCTGTTCCATAGCACAGGAGAGCCCTAGACTGATCCTCAAAGAGGGGCTTGCTTTTAAATCCCATCACTTCTCTTCTTTGGGCATCTGCTCCTCATCTGTAAAATGAAGGTGCTGTAGTTCATTGCTTTTAAGGTTCTTTGCATCTACAAATCTGTGATTCAATGATCCATTTTTAAAAATTATTTTTATTTTTTGCCCAATACAAAATAGATTTGAAATTAACAGCTTTGTAGTATGTTTTAAAGTCATGGAATATAAGAGCACATTCTTTAGCTCTTTTTCCTCCCAGCATCCTTCTTTATGGTTTTACCTGCTTGTTTTTCCACATAAATTTCATTGTAGCTTTTTATTGCATTCTATGAAGAAGCACCGTTGGCATTTTGATTGGAATTGCATACATTAATTTTGGGACTATTATCATTTTTCCCCGTCAGTTTGATATGTCCTTGAATATTATTTCACTCTTCAGTCATTGTGCTTTTCTGAAGGTATTTGTACAGGTTATGTGCATTCCTACTTAATTCCAAAATGTATGATAGCTACTGTTAATATCGTCACTAGGGTTTATTTTTCTTTTTTATATTTTCTTGATCTGTATTGTAGCCTCAGCATTAAAAAGTGAGGCAATGATTAAATAAATAGTAGGTTAATATAAAAGAATACTATAATTCAGTTAAGATTGACAAGTATGAGGAATATAAAAAATGAAAACCATTATAAAGTAATGCAAAAGAAGTAAAACCAGAAGAAGGGAGAACTTGCTGCGATTATATCAGAAGAAAAGAATGATTTGTCAAAGAATCTTGACTGAGAATTAACGAGAGTGATTGAAAAGTTTATTTTATAAATTGAATTTCATAATTTGAAATTACAAATTGACTTTCATTGATTTAAATGTAAATACAAAATAATTCCATTGTAATATTTTGTATTATTTATAATTAATTTTTAAAAACAACTATGTGACAGACCTGAATATTAAAAAAAAAACAGAAGAAACATGAACCAAAGTATATTGAACAGTAGTCTAAAGTGTAAAAAGGAACAGACTCTACAAATACAACTGTAGATAATAATGCTGTTATCCATTATCATCCTCAACTATCTAAGGAAATGCATTTTTAATGGGCACTTGTTATTATTAGCATGTTCTCAGACACCTGGATACATGGAATAAATATTCCCCAATAATTATCTGCATGTGAAACTCTATGTTCCATAGCCATTTTCCTGTTTAATTAAAAATATGTTCTCAATCTCCAGTAGAGTATTGCTGTAGCAGTGTAATAACGCCAGTGGCAGCACAAGTACTAGGGAGTCAGGATTCCAAATGTCCAAATTTAACCCATTATATATGGAATTTGTTCCCCGAATTATGCAAAATTTCATGTAATCAGTTCTTTTATGGTAGATTAACTCATTTCACTCAGTTGGTCCATCAATATGAAGTCATATTATAATACAGTAAGATATAATTATTTAAAATATTTTTCTAGGGTTGTCCATGATTATTTAAGTGGAAGACCATTTGAGGAGTACCAAGAAAGCATGTTTTTCTCTCGATTTTTACAGTGGAAATGGTTGGAAAGGTATGGTGTGTTTGTATCTTTTTTTTTCATGTTAATGATGTAAATAGCAACCTTTGATATTTTATGTAAATTTCATTGTAATTTTATAGAATTCTATCATGGAAACTCATTATTATTTACAATGTTTATCCCTGAAATTTAGTAAGAAGACTTTGTTGCTGAAATCATTGAAATAAGTGATAAAATTTCTCTTGGTTCAGCTCTATATGTTATTTTATTTTATTTTTTTATTCATGTTAGCCTTCTAGGTAAGACATTTAGTGATTAGAATTTATAAGACCTTTGGAAAATCATTCATTTCAATTACGTTTTTGCTTATAGAACATGACTAAAATGACAGGAATATTCTTTTGAATGCTTTTTTCCCCCCTTTTCATGTATCCTCTTCCCCTCTGTTTTTTGTGTTTAATAAAATTTAGTGAAAATTATAATAAAGCTACCACATACATCCTGGATTTAAAAAAAATATCTTGGCCCCAAATAAGAGATATAAGAAGATATGACTCTTTTGCAGTAGTCAGGGTCTATGGATATGGAACATTGTATATGAAGTCATATTTTTTAGGTATTGTTTAGATTTGCTTTTTTTTCCTCTTTTTTTAAAATAGTATTTCTTCCAATTATATGTAAAGACAATTTTAAACATTCACTTCTACAAAACTTTTAGTTCCAAATTTTTTTCCCTTCTCTCCTCTCTTCCTAAAATAGCGAGCAGTGTGATATAGGTTATATATGTGCAATCATGTAAAACATATTTCCATGTTAGTCATAGTTGTGGAAGAAAGAGAACAAAAGGAAAGAACCATGAAAAAAAATTTTTAAAGTGAAAATAGTAGGGGCAGCTAGGTGGTCCGGTGGATAGAGCAGTGGCCCTGAAGTCAGGAGGACCTGAGTTCAAATCCAGCCTCAGACCAAACACTTGACACTTACTAGTGTGTGACCATGGGCAAGTCACTTAACCCCAAATGCCAAAAATAAATAAATAAAAATAGCATACTTCAATCTGCATTCAGAATTCATCAGTTCTTTCTCTGGATGTGGATAGCATTATCCATCATTAGTCCCTTGTAATTGTTTTGAATCATTGTATTGCTGAGAAGAGCTAAGTCATTTATAGTTGATCATCACACAGTGTTGCTGTTACTATGTACAATGTTCTCCTGGGTCTGTTCATTTCACTGTGTATCAGTTATATGAGTCTTTCCAGGTTCTTCTGAAATCTGAGTGCTCATCATTTCTTATTAATTACACAGTAATATACATGTATATACCACAGCTTTAGTTCTAGTCTCCCCACTTTTTTAATGGACTCTCAGTCACCATGTCTTTGTGATGTGCATACTATGTTCCAGGCACAGCCTAGGGAGATAAAGAAAAGCAAAAACACAGCCCCTACCCTCCAGGATCTCACATTCTAATGTGGGAGAAAACTGCAAACAACCATATACAAAGAAGTGGAGAAGGTCAGGAAAGGCCTTTTGCAGAAGGCCAGATTTGAGCCAAGTCTGTGATGAGTCCTGGAGGTAGAAGGAGAGCATTTCAGTCATGGGGAACAACCAGTGAAAAGGCCTGGAGCTGTAGAATAAATGGAGGGGAGCCACGTCAGAGAAGACAAGAGAGGCAGGATGGGGCCTAGAAGCAAAGGCCTTGCAAAGCCATTTTGGTTTGGGGTTTTTTTTTTATCCTGGAGGTGATGGGACCCAGAGGTGTTGTTAGGTAGGGAGGTTATAAGGTCAGAGCTGTGCTTTGGGAAGGATCACTTGGGCTATTATGTAGATGATGGCTTGCAGTGAGGGAGATGTAAAGCCCACTTAAGCCTGGCCAGAAGGTGATGAAAATAGTCTAGACATGTGAGGAGGCACAAACTTATACCGGGGGTCAGCATGTGAATGGTCAGAAGGAAGACAGAAAAGAGCTGTGGCCAAGGGGGAAGTAAGGCTTGAGAATGGTTTGTTCTGTAAATGCTCCCCAGGAGTCAAAGGGTATATGCTAAAGCTAGGAGCCTGGGTTCCTTGGAAGGACAGCAATACTCTCAGCAGAGTTAGTTGAGAAAAGGAGAGTACCTAGGGGAACGATGAGTGCTATATTGGACTTTTTGAATTTGAGATAACTCCCAATCAAAACAACAATTGCTTGTTTTAAGGCCTTCTTCAATATGGTAATACCAGTCCATCAGCAGACTTTTATGAAGCATTTCACTATATGCCAGTTATTGTGCCAAGAGCTCAGTATACCAAGAGAAAAAGCAAAATCATTCCTTGCCATGAATGGGAAAAGAGGGAGTGCAGAGCAGAAGCTCACACTCTTCTTTGATGAAGTAGAGTAGCATGAAGTGTGATCCTCCCCTGAAAAGATGGCAGACCTTTCCTACAGCATCTCTGCTGAGTGGGAGAATCAGGGAGTAGAAAGGTCATCTTGTGCAAGTGAGGACCCTTTTCCCCTGTATCATTTGGTGCCATTAGTACCCAGAATTAGTAAGGACTGATGGGTAACTCTGTATCTTATTGAAAATCTCTTGGAAAGCTTGAAAGGGTCATTGCTTATTAAATGGATCCATTCCACTAGAAACAATTTTTATTTCTTCTAGATTATTCCTCTATAGGGCTCTCTAGGTCCTGACCATGAGTACCCATTGTGCTCATTAGCATTCATCTGGTCAGTTGTATGTCCTCTTCCACATAATCACTTAGCCAAAGGAAAGATACTGATCCTTTAATCAACTAGAATCAAGCAACAATTTGGTTTGTTTACTTTAAAGCAGACTTGTAATGTGAGAATCTAACCTATGTTCTGTTTTTGTTTTTGTGGACTAGGCAACCTGTAACAAAAAATACATTTAGACATTACAGAGTTCTAGGAAAAGGAGGATTTGGAGAGGTGAGTAATGGGGGAGCTATTGTCAGCAACAATTCTTGAGAGATTGGAACAAAATGAAAATTGAACCTCAAAGCATCAGTTAGAATTAAAGTATTATGCCAGTATTGATTTAACTAATAAATATTCTTTGCTGCTAATTTTTTGATGAGCATCCCAAGACATTTGTGAAAATCATCATTGGATATTAATAAAAAAGCATTTGATAAGTATATAAAAATAGGTTTCATCATGCAAAGGACTCATTCCCTTATATCAGAGTGATTTCTCCTCACATGTCTCAAAAGAGTTATTCCCTCCCCCCCATTCATTCTCTGTTTAATCCATCGTGATTCAAGATTGTTCCATTTCTACAAAATATAGTTGTATAATAAAAACTTAACATATATACAGTCGGTCATTCAGCTTTGCTTACAATTGTAATTCTAGATTAGTTTGAACATACATATTTGTCACCGCAATCAGTAATTACTATAAAGATTGTGAATATAGCAAAATCTTTTTAAGAGACCTACCCCAAATCTGCGAAATATAGTCTCTTTACCAAGTACAAATATTCAGATCTTTTAGATAGTAGTCACTGTGGTTGTTAAGCATAGTTGATTGAGAAAGAAATGCCACTGTAATCTCCCAGTTGTTTTACAAAATATTTGTGACCATATTTAAAATACGTTTATTTGTTGATTGTTAAATGCCTTCTATCTGTAGAAGACCAATATACTAGGTGGCTGGGTGAAATAAAAAATTTAAGGTCCCGTCCCTCATAGAATTTACAGTCTAGTACATTACAGTCTAGCAAGGGAGAATAACATATATACAACAAATAATTATGATCTATTTAGAAATATATACCTTGACAGCAGTGTATGTTATGATTTGGAAAGTGCTTTCTCACAACAACTTTGTAACATTGGTAGGTCAGTTGTCATTTTACATTTGAGAAAACTGAGGCCCAGAATTTGATACATATTAAGTTATCAGAGCAGAGACTTGAGTCTTACGTCCTCTGACTCCAAGACCAGGGTTATGTTCATTACACTGTGCTGGATGACAAATTATAATACAAATAATACCTAATTGCATCCAAAAACAATTATGGTGTATGATACATGTGGACCTTCCACCTCCACAAAAGAGTAGATTGAGAGTGTTCCTTCATCTCTCTTCATTAGAATCCTGCTTGGTCTTTATAATTTTGTTATATTTACTTTTGATTTTTTTGGTATTGTAATTCTTTCCATTTACATTGTTGTATTACTATGTATATTATTTTCTTGACTCTGCTTACTTTTTTCTGCATCAGTTCAGATAGATCTTTCTGTCATTGGTTTTCATCACATGCATCATTTCTTATAGCACAGTAATATTCCATTACATTCATATACCACAGTTTGTTTAACTGTTCCCCAATTGATGGGCAGCTACTTTATTTCTGACTCTTAGTTATTACAAAAAGTACTGCTATAAGTACTTTGGCATATAGGGGTTTACTTTTTTTTATTGATAGCTTCCTTGGGATTTAAATCTATAATGTAGTCTTCTGGGTCAAAAGATATGGATTTGCATAATTCCAAATTGTTTTCTAAAATGGTTGTGCCATTTTACCACTCTACCAACAATGTATTAGTGTGCCTGTCTTTCCATAACCCTTCTAACATTGACTATTGCCATTTTATCATTTTTGCCAATTTACAGGTTGTGAGGTAAATCCTCAATGTTGTATTTATTTGCATTTGTATTTTTATTAATGATTTGGAGCATATTTTCATGTAGTTGTGAATATTTTGCAATTCTTCTTTTGAGAATTGTTTATTCCTATCCTTTGACCACTTATCTATTGGGGGAAAAGCTATTAGTTTTACACACACACACACACACACACACACACACACACACACACACACACGCAGAGAGAGAGGTGTGTCATACACACACATATAGTTGATATATCTTGGATACCAAACCCTTATCAGAGAAATGTGGTACAAAGATTTTTTTTCACATGTGACTACTTCCCATCTTGTCTTAGATGCATTAATATTGACTGTGCAGAAGGTTTTCAGTTTCATGTAGTCTAATTTATTGATTTTATCTTTTGTAATTGCCTCTGTCTCCTGTTTAATTAAGAATATATCTCCTACCTATAGCTGTGAGAGGTATATGATCTTTCTGATTTTTTTTTTCACAGTATGATGATAAATATTAAGGTCACATATCTATTTTGAATGTGTTGTAGAATATGGCTTAAGATGTTGGTCTAAGCCAGATTTCTGCCAGACTGCTTTCCAGTTTTCTTAGCAGTTCTCTGGTGTTGTTTTATCAAATAAGGAGTTTTTCCCTAGGTAATATATGTTTCTGCTTTATCAAATACTGAGTTATTGAGTTCTGTTGTTTTTGATTCTACCTTGTCTATTATGTTCCATTGACCTTTTGTATTTTTTAATCAATACCAGATGGTTTTGATGACTTCTGCTTTATAATACAAGTTTGAGATCTGGAAGTGATATTCTCCTTTTCATCCTTACTTCTTTTCATTATTTACCTTGATTTTTTTCTGTTGTTTTTCTAATGAATTTTGTTATTATTTTGTCAAGCTCTGTATAGTGTCTCCTTGGTAATTTGATTGACATGCATTAAAAGCATACACTAGTTTTGGTAGTATTGTAATTTTTATTATATCAGCATGGTCTACCCACTATTCTGCTAAGCTCTTTAAATTGTCCCTTGTTTCTTTAAGGAACACTTTTTTAATTGAATATGTACAGGTATTTTGTATGCTTTTGTAGGTCAATCCGCAGATGTTTTATGCATTTTATAATTATTTAGAACGTGATTTCCCTTTCTGTTGGGGCAGCTAGGTAGTAGATAGAGCACAAGACCTGGAGTCAGGAAGAGTTGAGTTCAAATCAGCCTCAGACAATTACTAGCTTTTGGAACCTGAGCCAGTCTCTTAACCTTTGTTTGTCTCAGTTTCCTCATCAAAATGAGGATAATGATAATAGCACCTACCTTTAAGGATTGTTGTAAGATTCAAATGAGATAATCATAAAAGCACCTACAGAGTACCTGCCATGTAGTAAATGCTATTAAAAATGTAGATGTTGATATTAATAATATAATACATGTAATTAATAATAACTATCACTAGGTATTATTACTTCTTGTGTTTTGTTATTGTTGCATAGAAGTGCTAGTGATTTTTGAGAATTTATTTTGTAGCCTGCAGCTTTGTTGACACTATTTTCTCAGTTAGTATCTTTACCGATTCCCTAGGATTTTCCAAGTAAAACATCACATCCTAAGCAGATAAAGACAGTTTTATGTCCTCTTTGCTGTCTTTATTCTGTCAATTCCTTTCTCTTATCTCGTTGCTATTGCCTGCATTTCCAGAGCTATCAAAGACTAGTGGAGAGAGTGAACGTCCTTACTTCACTCCCCTGTTTGTTGGAGAAGGTTCTAGTTTATCCTCAGTACATATCATGCTTACTTTTGGATTTAGATAGATGTTCTTTTATGCTATTAAAAAAAGTCCTTCTATGCCTACCTGTGCTTTGTAGGGTTTGTTTTGGTTTGGTTTTTTTTAGCATAAAAGAGTGTTGTAGTTTGTCAAAGACTTTTTCTGCATCTGTTGAGATGTTCATGTGGTTTGGGATGTTTTGGTTTTAAATATGGTTAATTATATTAATTGTTTTACTAATGTTGATTTATCCTTGCATCCCAGTTATAAATCCCACATGGTCATAATGAATGATTTCTTTGATAAATCATTGTCGTCTGAGAGGATTTTGTTTAAAATTTTAAAGTCAATGTTAATATATTGGCCTATAGTTTTCTTTGTGAGTTTATCTTTCTCTGTTTTAGGGTATTAGGAATATATCTGTCTCATAACAGGATTCTGGTAGTATGATTTCTTTTTCGATTTTTGAGAATAATTCATAAATTATTGGTACTAATTGTTCTTTAAAAGTTTTAATCCATCAGGACAAGGAGTTTTTTACTTTGGTAGTTCTTTTATGTTGTTCTTGTTCAGTCATTTCGTTGTATCTAACTTCATGACCCCATTTGGGGTTTTCTTGACAAAGATACTGGAATGGTTTGCCATTTCCTTCTCTAGCTCTTTTTACAGATAAGGAAACTTTGGCAAACAGGATTAAGTGACTTGCCGTCAGTCACACAGCTAAGTAAATGTTTGAGGCCAGATTTGAACTCAGGAAGATGAGTCTTTCCCTGGCACTCTATCCCCTGTACCACTTTGCTGCCTAAGTTCCTTTATGGCCAGCTCTATTAACTTTTCTGAGATTAGATTATTTCAGATCTCTATCTGGTCTTCTAATAGTTTATATTTTTGAAAATATTCCCATATTTCTTTTGTTAACTTGTAACTGCACATAATGTGCTGTGATTATTATTTTTATTTCTTCTAGTTTTGCCATGGCATTAGAAAGAGGGAGGGAGACTACAGTTTGGGTTGTTTTGTTTTGTTTTTTGTTTGGTTGAGTTTTTTTTAATCTTTTTATTTATTTATTTATTTAGTTTGGTAAGCCTTTGTTGGATTCTTGGTTCTTCTAGTGCAACCTTGGCTGCCTGTACTGTGGGAAGTAGGGGAGGGGTGCTGAATGAGTTCATGGTCAGTGAGGGTCAGTTCATGAATTTTTATGTTATTTTTATTTAACCTTCTTTTGGATTCTTTGTGTCATAAACCATGAGGACAGCTGAAATTGCTTTATATTTGGTACATACTTTCTGTCTTGGAGAGATTTGAGAAGTCAAGGGAATCAGAGGAAATATCTAGTCTTCCATCTTGTTTCTCATATGACCCAGAGGACTTCACAGATATACTCTCCGTAATCCAAGTGAAAAACACTCATTCCATGAGAACCTCAGATGACAATAGTGGCTCCACCTTGACTAAGAAACTTTACCCCTTCAGGCCTCAGTTTCCTCATTTATAAAATGAGCAGCTTAAGGTCTTGTCTGGCACTATAATTTCATGATTCTTTGCTGAATTTGTCAGGAATGTGTTTTGACGTGCTAAGAAATGGGACAGTATAGTTTATTCTTTTTTTTTTTTGAGGGTCATAAGTTGGCATTTATTAAGTTGAAGAACAGATTATGAAGGGGGTGGGGGGCACATTCATAACAAAGTCCAAGGTGGAGCCCTAAGGGAGAGGGAAGAAGGAAGGAGACAAGGAGAGGAGGGCCTGTCCTCTGTGTCTGCTCCAGACAGGGTTGATCCTGATTTCTGAGCCTTGGTCCAGGGCACACAATGAAACACAGGATAGGTTGGAGTTCCAGGGACTACAGGTTTAGGAAGACATCGAGGGGTGGCCAGAGTTACACATCCAACCGGGGGTGGGGGCTGGGATTCTCCTTGGATCAGCAGCACCACTTCCTTGTAGGAACTGGAGCATAGTGATGAGTTCCATCCCACTTATTTCAGCTCTTATGAAACATTCTTGTAGTTAAAGTCTTTGTGCTCAAGAATCCTTTCATCGCCTCCCTAACCTCTCGTACTCTGCTTCTAGTTTCTTTGAACACCCATCCAACGCGTAAGCTGCTGCTCCAGAGCTGCTACTTGCTCCTCACTTAAAGTGATCTGATCCAGACAAGGCTGAAGGGCCGCATATCTCTGGTTTAAGTCCTTTAGGTTTCCACTTAGGTTTACTGCAACATCTTTCATTTCTAGATACTTCAAGCTAGTCAGTTTGTTCATATTTTCCAGTTTATAGTCTTCACTGGTGGCTATCAGCTCGCCTGTTAGGTACGTGGCCATTTTGGAGAACATATCCTGACACAGCTCCATGACGTCTGCCTTGGCAGGCTCTGTGGTCTCTACCACAGCATTGTCTAGGCCAGGGAAGGGAAGAAAGAGAAAGGATGTAAGGAAGGATGAGGATGGGGAAGGGGGAAGGGAGGGCAGTAGAGAAAAACAGTTGTATTCTTTAAACATGGAGTCACTATGTAAGGTCAGCATTTATTGATACAGATTTCCAGCCATCTCAAAATTTTAGCACAGTACTACAAATAAAGCAGGACTGAGTCAGTGAATATTCGTGGAGCACTGACTTTTTTATCTCTGCACAGAATCCTGAAGTATTTGACTTGCATGACTCCTCATTACCAGAAGAATGGAAAGATTGGTTGAGATGGAATTATCTGCATAGAGATGGTAATTAAACCCATGGGAACTGATAAAATTACTGAGAGAATATTAATGGAGAAGAGAAGAGGGCCTAGGACAGAACCTTGTAGAAACAGGAAGTGTGTTATGGATAATGAGACAGCAAAGGAAAATGGAGAGAGTGTTCTGAGAAGTAGGTGGAGAACCAGGAAAGAGTAACAGGAGCACAAGTATGTTCTTACTGAATATGTGAGATGTGCTCAAGGCACAATACACAGAATCTAGATCACCAATTTTTTACCATTCACAGAAGGATCTAGGAAGATCTGTATTGGAAGACCCCAGAAACTATCCCAAAGAAATGGTGTTTTAAGGATGTCTTTCCAGGATCTAGCAGCCCCTTTGTACCACTCATGGTGGTGATACTAAAGAAGAATAGAAAAATACAGTTGTATATAAATGACTGGACTACAAACAAGAAAACTTCTGTGACAGGAAGCAGTCACATAACACCTGCATGTACTCTTAACCCAAAAAAAAGGCCATTCATTCATTACATGCCATCAGGGATTTCCAGAAGCAGGCTCCCCCAAACCTCCGTATGGGTTGGTGGCAGGCACGCTCTCCTGTGTGTACTTCTGAGGCTGGGCCCTTATGGGTTAGTCCCCCCTCATGTTAGAAAAAAAAGTAAGATAGCAATAATAATTTTTCTTATATATTCCTTTTCAAAAATGATGTAATAGTCTATGTAAATTCTGACCTCACCTCGTTTTAAGAAAAATTAAAGCAAATTCTGGGAGGAAAAAGAGATATATAAGCTAGTGGGATTGATTCATGGGGAATATTTCACAAGAGTTTTAAATATGTAGACAGTGCATATGAAATAAGATTCTCTATAGGGGCAGCTAAGTGGCACAGTGGATAGAGCACTGACCCTGAAGTCAGGAAGACCCGAGTTCAAATCCAGCCTCAGACCAAACACTTGACGCTTACTAGCTGTGTGACCCTGGGCAAGTCACTTAACCTCATCTGACTAAGCGGGGGGGAAAAAAGATTCTGTATAGAAGTTTTCACCAGTTGACTGAATTGTCATTGTTGCTTTCTGTAGTATAATGATGATACTGTTATCTTAGTGAAATGAGGCCTTGTAACCTGAAATTTTCTTGAATCAGTACGGTGGCTTGTATATTCCATTCATTTTTTATTAAAATTCTTGCTCTCTTTATTTCTTGTGGTCTTGACTTACTGTCTCAAAAATACGTGGACCTGTACAAAGCTAATTTGTGTGGTTCTGTGTCTGTACATCAGCAGATCTCCTTAGACTTGATTTCTTTGGTCTTCAAAAAATTTGTCTTTGATATCTTTCAAATGGATAAACTTTATGAAGTCATATACTTAAATGTATACACCATCTCATTAAATACAGAAGTGTAAGCAGCCTAATCAGTATAAGGTATAGCATCTAGATTTCCACCCTCATAGAGGACTCTTATTTTTCTGTAGTCTTCTTTGCAGTATTTTCCTGTTATTCCTGTGGTATTTCCAAAGTTAGCTCTTTTTTTATTAAAACTTTTTGTTTTGAAGTTAAACAACAGAAGATCCTTTCCATAGACAAAGCAGAACATTAAGAGGATTACATATGAATTTCATACTACTTGCTTTTTCCCAAACTGTCCTGCTTATTTGTGTTTCTTTCTGAATGTCCTTCTTTTCTTGTTAGTGCATTCATTGTCATCATGATTACTAATTCCACTGTCTCCAGCACCCTCTCCCCAATTATCCTTGAGAAAGAATTGGGGGAGGGGCAGCTAGGTGGCACACTGGATAGAGCACCAGCCCTGGATTCAGGAGGACCTGAGTTCAAATTTGGCCTCAGACACATAACACTAACTAGCTGTGTGAGCCTGGGCAAGTCACTTAACCCCATTGCCTCGCCAAAAAAAGAAAAGAAAAGAATTGGTGGGGAAATCCTTATAATAAATAAACATAGTTTTTCTCAGGGGTGGGTAAAATGCTTCATGATACATCTTGTAGAAAAAATACGATTGGCCATTGCTTTCATCAGAGTTTTCGTAGAGTCAAAGTTGCTTTTCTTTACAGTGTTGTCCTGGTTCAGTGTCAGTTATGCAATCCAGGATTCTGTAAACTCTTTCGTCATTTCTTATGGTTCAGTAACATTCTGTTTCATTCATGCGTCGTGGTTTGTTCAGCCAGTTGTCCTAAGAAGCATTTCTTTGCTTTTTCCTTTTCTTTTTTAAATTTCCCCTTCAGATTCAAGAAGTTTGTTTTGCTTGTGGGTTTCCTCCCCAGCTTGATCCTTCATTTTAAAACCTCTCCCACATCCCAACTTGTTTCTTTGTTGGGTTTAATGTATTTTAGGGTTTTTTAAAGGCAGTTGGGGTTAAGTGACTTGCCTAGGGTCACACAGCTAAGCGTCAAGTGTTTAGTCTGAGGCCGGATTTGAACTCAGGCACTCCTGACTTAAGGGCTGGTGTTCTCTCCACTGCGCCACCTAGCTGCCCTGGGTTTGATGTATTTCTACAGAATGTGTTGAGCCCTCCTCTTTTTGTCCATCCCAAATGAGTGGAGTTCTGCCCACTTTTCTAGTCACTTCTCCATGTTTGTAGTCTTCTCATAGAGCCGGTTATGAGAAATAGCAAGTTCATCCCACACACACCTTCCTTCTTTCTCCTCCTTTGTACACTAATGTATTCCTCCCTGTCTTCTCTTTCCCCTTTTTAAACCCCTAAACAGAACCAATCTATCATCTAGGACCTCTGTGTTTCTTATTTAACTCCCTCAATACTCTTTGAAGACATTAAGGTTCTGAAGGGACACTCATTTCTCTTCCTCATTGGAATGTTTATACTGTCTCATCCTATAGCTTCTTCTAGTTACTCAAATTTATGTTTTAAAATTTCTTTGGACTCTTGTTTTTGCATTTCAGAGTTTCTAAATTTCCTCTGGTCTTTTCATCAGAAATAATTGACCATCCTTCATCCCATTAAAGATCTGTTTTTTTCCCTTTCGGCTAATACTGATCTTTACAGGGTAAGTTAATCTTCATTAAGCCTGTGTATCTTTTGCTTTTTGGAATTTTTTCCCCCAAGATTTTATTTTATGTAAAATGGTCCTGTGTGAATCCTGACTGTAGTTCCTTGGTACTTGAACAACTTTTTGAAATCTTGTAGCATATTTCCTTTGGTGGGATAGCTCTGGATTTTGGATAACACATTACTGGGACTTTTCCTTTGGGGATTTATTTCAAGAGGTGATCGACAGATTCTTTCTATCTTTGTTTTCTGATTCTAATAGGTCTGAGTGTTTTCATTTGTGATTTTTTAAAATATAATGTCTAGGCTTTTTGGTTTTTTTAGTTGTAGTTTTCAGGGAATCCATTGAGTCTTAAATTATCTCTCCCTGACTTTTTTTCAGGTCATTTCTTTATTTATGTGAAATATCTTACATTTTCTTCTATTTTTAAATTTTGTTCTAGTATTTCTTGCTCTCTCATGGAGTCAATTGATTTCTATTCTATTCAGATTTTATCCATTTGTTGGGTAACGTTTGGCTCTTTCCCTTCTAAGCTATTTATTGTCCTTTTGGTTCTTTGCTCCCAAGCTTTTATCTCATTTATTTCTTACTTCATTTCTTCTATGTATTCATGTCATCCTTGTGGAAGATGTATTGTTTTCTTTGAGGCTTTGCTTGCAGTTGTTGCAGAGACTAATTTTTTTATACTGGTTGATGTTTTCTTTAATTTACTCATCTCTCCAGCTTTAGTTCCTGAGTTAGAACTCCCACTTTCTCTCAGGGCCAGACTCTGCCACTTTTAGGTGGGGTTGTTGGCCCTGATTGCTTTCATCCGGGGTCCCCTGAATGCTTGCTTAACCTCTTCTGTGGTTAGGACCCCCTGAATCTTTGAGGTTCAGAGTGGTAGATCTTCAGGGCTTTCTGACCACTGTGGGATTTTCTAAGAGGAGCCTTCTGCACTTTCTGTCTCTAGACACAGAGTGCTGCAGGTTATACGTATCTCTGGTCCAATAGTGTGGGGACGCCAGATCTACGTGCCGAGGCTGGCAATAACTTTGCCGACTAGCCTGTTTCCTGTTGCCCGTGGCCTTCTGGCTGGTTTTATGATTCGTTTGGATTTCTTGATCATTATTTGGTTCGATGAATTTTTCTGTTTGTGGGCCTCCTGTTTAGGCGTCCATCTTGTCCAGAAACCTCACCTCACGTTTCTTGTGGTAACGCTGATTTCTTATTCATGGGTAAAAGACTCTTATTCAATTTGATAAGAACGTGCTAGACACTGAGCTTAGGTATTAAGGAAATAAAGATGAAAATGAAAACAGTCCCTACTCGCAAGGAAGCTATATTCTAATGGACAGATTACATACAGTTTGTATTAATGTGTACCATTGATGGTCTAGCTATCTGTTATACCTGAGGCACGTTTCTCCCTAGGGAAGGTGGAGCTTTTTAAAAAGGGCCTGACTATGCTTCCATTAGTCCCTTGCTCTGGCATCCTTGAGGTTTTTTTTTTTTCCAGGAAGGGAGGGCTGCGTAGGGCACTTTTCCAGATGAAGAGTTTGAAATGCTTCCTTTTTAGCATTGTTGGAGGAGGGGGGGAAATTTTTTCAAATATAAGTGTTTCTCCTTTGTTTAGCAATTCATTCCAGTCCTGATCTTGCGATTAGCAATCTAGTTCTTTGGTATCCCTGAAGTACATTTCTCTCAAAAGTGGAGGTAAAATCTTTGCCTTTGACTCTACTAGTCTCCTCCTTTGATATACTTGAGATATGTTTCAGGATGAGAAAGGAAGCCAGGAATTTGTGAAGGGGACTTTCTAACATGAGGAAGTTAATGCACTTCTTTTGGATAGCTATGGAAGAGGAGCTAGGGATTGTCTGATGTATGGATCATAAAGATATCTGTTGTCTCCATCCATAACCTTGCCACAGATGGTTCAGTTCTCTGGTAGACGTGTGACACACTTGTTCTCACTAGAAAGAGAGCTTTGAAGGGGATTTTTGGTTTGAGGAGGTTGGCACACTTTTGAAACTGGTAGATTTCTTTGACTCTCAGTGGTCTTGTGCTAGAGAGGCTGTAGTGGCTGGAGTTCCCAGAAGAAGAAGACCCCTGCCCTCAAGGAGACTCCCATCTGACCAGCCAGAAACACGAGATTGGGAGCAACTATGTATAGGTGTGGGTACTCTCCCCTCAGATCAACCATCAGTAGCATCACAAATCCATCACTGATGCTGGGGGCTGCTGCTGGACCGGTTTGAAGGCAAAAGAGAAAGAGATGGAGCAAAGGACTTTTCAGGGCAGATGTTAGATATTATGCCCTACCACCATACCTCTAATCTGGTTTCTCCTGACATACATACATACATACATACATACACACACACATATACACAAACATACATACATACACATATACACACATACATATACACATACATACACACGTACATATACACATACATACACACGTACATATATACATATATACTATATACATATATACTATATACATACACACATATATATATACATATATATATATATATATATATATATATATGTATGTATGTATGTATCTGCTTTCTCTTACACAACCATTCTCCGCAATTGGGATGCCAGGCAGTATTAATTATTATGTTTCTTGCTTAAGAAATCACATTTTCCCCCTATTTGCCTCCCTGGACTTCAGTTTCTTTATTCATAAAATGAGGGTAGGTGTTAAATAAATTATCTCTATGGGATTCATTACAGCTCTGATTCTAGGACTTAATGTAAGTTTTATGAATCCCAATAAAAATGTTCTAGGAACAAAACTCCTTTTTCCTGCCTCTCCCAAACTAAATGTATTGGAGGTTGACATGAATATTTTAGCAAGTTGTAATTGTTATGAGGAAAAGAGACACTTTTTAAAGACACCAGGGTCAAGACTTAAATTGTAGATTAAATTGAACACATTCAGTTTTTACTTGAAACAAATAAACTATTATGATTAGATAGGTGTTAGATTAGATTAAAAGTGACTTCTGAAGTCTCTTCTAGCTTAGTGTGATTTTTCAACTCGTTGCTTTTTTTGCTGTGTTATCAGTATGGTTATAGAAATTTATCTATTTGAAACAAGGAATTCCTGTAAAAATTATGTGGAACCCATCCAGTGCAAAGAAATATTTAGGACATTGAAGACCCAAGTATGCTTCACACTAGAAAGAGAGCTAATAAAAGTGGTGTCAAATTTGACTAGAGCTAAGCAGAACAAATAAGCTCCTGCCCAAATGAGAATCAATTTCCTTTTTTTTCTTTCAAGCTTATCTCTGAAAAGTTATCAAGGCCTCATACATACCATTAAATAAGTTCATTGATTACTTCTCAAAGATCTTTGACAAATTTGACTTGTCCACCATGCCCTTTAAAAACTTGTTACTAGGAAGTCTTATAATCTTACAAGAGCCAATCAACCTTGCTACTTAAACCTCATCTGCCCCTTCTACCCCTCTAATTGGAGAACAGAGTCATAAACTCTGTTTAAGAAATAAGGATAAGTTAGACGTCGCTTCATTTCCCACTCAGCAGTACTCATTTTGGACTAATTTGGCTCATCTACAACCATGCCCCTCCACTGGGTGCCTTCCTTTTCCCCCTTCTCCCCTTTTAGCTTTCTATGTTTGTTATCTTTGCCCTTTGGATTGTAAGCTTCTGGAGGGCAGGAACTCTTTTTTTCTTATTTGTATCCTTCACACTTAGCACAGTGCCTAGCACATAGTAAGCACTTTATGTTATTGGCTAACAGAATGATTTTATATTTGCATTTAAATGGCCCCAAATCAATGTCTATATTTGAGCATCAAAAGATGAGTACTTTTCTCGTAACTGGTCAGAGTCCTGAATATAGGCTATAATATATGCATTGATTGTCTATATATAATGCCTAACAATCTGTTTTCAAACTTGGAAACCTTCCAGTATGTTATTGTCCTCATAGATTCTACTTCATTCTTGTTATCTTCCAAAAGACAGATCTAAATTATCTGGTTTTAAAAGGTCATAAGACTTAAATGGAATCAATTCCTGAAAAATAGATTTCCAAGTAATTCTTCCAATATTATTGAAGTTCTTTCTTTGCCTTAATATTAAATTCAATAAACATTTATTTAGGAGCTACTACACTGCAAGGCTCCAGGGATAAAGGCTAGAAAACACAACCTTTGTTCTAAAGGGTTACATTCTGTGAGTTAGAGAGTCAGGCACATTTGCACAGAAAGAAACAGAATTTGATGAAAGCACAAATAACTAGGGGCTCAGGAAAGGCTTTCTCTGTTCAGTGCACCTGAGCTATGTATGATGGTGGACTGACTGGCCGTTGAAGGCACAGAGTTAAACAGAGTGAATTCCTGGTATTCAAGCCAGCCTGTGCCAAGACAATATGGATGGAGGTGGAGTGTGAAAGAAAAAGACCAATTTGACTGAAGCACAGAGTGCATGATGGGCAGGATGGAGGGAAGGAAGTATCCTGTGAAATGTCCGGAACAGGAGAGGAGCTAGCCAGACTGAAAGACTTTCGATGAGTAATTTGTATTTAATCCTAGAGGCAGTAGACAATTACTAAAGTAAAAATGTATTGACTTTTTTATCTTGGCAATTTTTGCTTTTTCACTTAATGTAATTTAAATTTAAAATAATAATTCACATTTATATAGCATATTCCTTCAGTTACCCTTTGAGGGAGACAATTCACATTTTATCCCCATTTTATTAGTGAGAAAATTGTGGTTGAAGGAGGTTGTGATTTACTTACAGGTATATTCTAAGCAGTATCAGAGATGGGGCTCAAATGCTAGTCTTCTGACTTCAGACCTAGTCACCAGCTTAGAGTCTTGGAAAGTATAATGAGTTCAAAAAATATACCATTTTAAAATTTAGTATGTCTTTGTAGCCTGCTTGCAGATTTCTGATGATCTTGATTGGATTTTTCTGTTCTTCATTGCTTTAGATGGATTCAGAAGAGAGAAGAAATTTTTAAATAAAATTTTAAAAATAAAATTAACAGAATAAAAGATCATTTTAGACTAGAAAACATCAGAAGCATATGAAGCTCTTTTTTTTTTTCGCTCTTAGGTATGTGCCTGCCAAGTACGGGCAACAGGAAAAATGTATGCTTGTAAAAAGCTGGAAAAAAAGAGAATTAAGAAGAGGAAAGGAGAATCTATGGCATTAAATGAAAAGAGAATTTTAGAAAAAGTGCATAGTAGGTTTGTAGTAAGTATCTCTTTTTTCGATCTTATAAAGTATAAATAATGTTAATTGTTTGGTTCATCTACAGCAGTGATGTCAAATTCCAATAGAAAACAGGAACCACTAAGCCATATGAAAACAACCCCAGAAGCCACAAATTACCTTGCTTTAAAATGTAATGTTATCTATGTTTTATTGTTTTTGTTCATTTGTTTCAGTTGTGCCTGACTCTTCATGACCCCATTTGGGTTTTTCTTGACAAAGATACTGGAGTAGTTTGCCATTTCCTTCTCCAGCTTGTTTTATAGATGAAGAAATTGAAGCAGAATAGGGTTAAGTGACTTGCTCAGGGTTACACAGGTAGTGAGTGGCTGAGGCCAGATTTGAACTCAGGAAGATGTATCTTCCAGGCTCCAGGCCTGGCACTCTATCCACTGTGCTACCTACTTGCCCCATATTTTATTGTATTTTTATTTACTTTGTTAATTATCTCCTAGATAAATTTTTATCTGGTTTGGGCCTCACTTGCAGGCTGCATACGGCATTTTTGACATATATGACTCTACATTATTTCTATCAAAAACCTACTACTGAACTGACTAGTTCAGTTTCTTCGGTCATAGCCCCGTTTTTGGAAATCACAGTATTTTTGTGAGCTCATGTTCATTTTTAGCATCTTGTATTATCAACATGTCAATAACAGTGGTATACTTTTATGTTTAATTTTTTATTTTTATAAACAGTTTATCCATTTTATACTTGCTCAAACTTCTTTAGATTTCCTTTTAACAAACAAAACTGCACTGATCTTTTGGTCTTTATGTATCATTTTTAATGCTAATTAGGAATATCATTCATTAATAATTATACATTTTTTTCAAGGTGAAAGATTCTATTTAGAAATTTTTATTTAGAATCTACTACATGTTTATATGGGTAAAGTTAGATAGTCATCATAGTTCTTTTTCATTAGAATAATAGGGTTGAATGTTTCAGTTTTTTTAAATATCATTATTTTGGTTTTTAGGGACAGCCTTTACTCTAGGTTTTTTTACTTGATGCCCTATTACTATATTGATGTTGCTTTTGTAATTTATGAATTTGTATGTGTGGTTAAAAATATCACATTGTGGGGCAGCTAGGTAGCGCGGTGGTTAGAGCACCGGCCCTGGATTGAGGAGGTCCAGAGTCCAAATCCGGCCTCGGACACATAACACTTACTGTGTGACACTGGGCAAGTCACTTAACCCCATTGCCTAGCCAAAAAAAAAAATCACATTGAGATATTTTCAATACTGTGCCTAATCTTGCCATTAAGAAATGGTTTGGCACTGTAAAAGCTAGATGACATGGATTCTAGAACCTTAAAAATGCTCCCTAAAAATAAAACCATATACCTCATTTTCATTTTAACATAGATTTTGTTGAGGAGTGTTGGTTGGAGAGAATCCAGAAACACAGGATATATATGATTTTCTTTCTTTCAGACATCACCTAAACATAAATGACCTAAAATGTCATTTAAGATTTAATATTCTAATCTTATGCAGTTATCTTATTTTTAATTAAGTTGTTGGAGTCAACATGGTGCTATAAATGCTATACTTGAAGTCAGAAGACCTAGGTCAAAACATGGCCCTGTGACCTTAGGCAAAAATTTGCTTAACCTCTCTGAGCATCAGAGGTTTGTAAAATGAGGACACTCATATTATACCTGAATTACTTTGCCACATAGAGTGATAGAGATGATTAACTGTATGTAAAATGCCTTATCAAGCTTATAATGCTGTGTAACTATGCTATTAGTGATAAGATATTCTCTTAGAAATTTTTCTGAACATTCACATATCTTAATTTGCTTTTTCTGCAGCCATTGCTTTAATGGAAATTAGCTGATCGAAAATATAGCTTGTTAAATAACTAAGAGTCTGTAATCTAAGTTGAATTTTTTTTTTTACAACGCACAAGTAATTTTGTTTGATTAAATTTATTTTCTCTACTTAAAGCCGGATGACTTAATTTCCTTTGTACTTGCCACTACCATAGAGCCTGGAAATTTCTCCTTTCTACTGAATTCATCATGCTTGTCAGTATTAATAAGAATAGTGGTATTTATCATTCAGTATTCAGCATAGCAAAAACTGTAGAGCTTATTTGTAAATTATGCTGGAAATCCCAGTCACCCAGTTTAGGAGAGTTGTTGGCTGGTTTCTTTCTGGCAAAGCTAGATAAGATTTTTGGTACAAATTATTAGCATCCACATTGGAAGGATTCTTATAAAAGTCTATAGACCACCGTAGATAGAGTGCTATACTTGCAGTCAAAACCATGTGAGTTCAAATCCTGCCTCAGACACCTAGTATCTATGTGACCCTGGACAAGATCCCACTTATTAAATGGGGATAATTATAGCTGCCTACCTCAGAGAATTGTTTTGAGCTTCAAATGGGATAATATAGAGAAAGTGCTTTGCAAACTTTAAAGTGTTCGTAAATTAAAGTAAGTGAGGACTATTACTATTTGTAATTCTTCCCTGTCTTTTCCTTCTTGTTTCTGCAACAAAACCAATTCCTTTTGATAAGAAACTAGTATGCTTTCTCCGCCTTTTTTTCCTTCTGTCTTTCAAAAAAATTCAAAAAGTATAAAATGTCTATCAGTCTTACATAGGTTCTCTTCAGTTTCTGCAGTTTGGGTGGCAGGTTGACCCAAAAAGATGGACTGAGAATTAAAGGAGTAAGTATTTCCTTCATCCCAGTGCCTCCCTTCTGTGAATTATCCCCAGTTATTCCTGTATATAGCTTGTTTATATGTCGAGGTTTGCATGTTGTCTCCCCCATCAGATGTGAGCTGCTGGAGGACAGGGACCGTTTTCTGCCTTTCTTTGTATCCCTGGCTTGCACAGTGCCTGGCACGCAATAGGTACATTAGGGAATATTGTTGACTGACTAGTAGCTATTGGTATTCTCAAAATGTGAGATTTATTGAATCAGTGTACTTCTAGAGGAACTAACCCGTGTCAGTATTGATTTCTCACCACATATAAAACCAGAAGATAAAAGTAAGTTGTAACTAAAGGAAAGGCTACCTTGCAGGCTCTCCTTGGAATTGAAGTTGGTTTTCCTATGTATCTGAAGGCAGCAAGAGACATCACTTCATGGGACACGTGGTCATTTCATGTTGCAGGGACCTTAATAAATGTTTACAAGAAAGCCACCATGAAAATATTGTAGATTACATTCCCAACAGTTGTTTAAATGTACAAAGAAGTAGAGAAAGTCTGTGAAGAATTTTATAAGACCCTCCACATTAAGTTGACATGTAATTTAATTTTCAGTCATTAGAATGCAATGGTGGGCGGTTTGATTCTAGATTAATAAAGAGACCTAAGGCAATATATGCCTTAGATTACACAAAAATATCATTCCTATATAGTGTTAATACTTTCTTCAAGAAGAGTCCTGAAGTGCTGAACTTGGTGAGTACCAACTATCCTAAGTAAAATGAAATATAGACTTTATCTTTCCAGAAACAGACTGGTTACCAATCTAGGAATAATTTCAGAATCATTTAACTGTATGCATTCAGGCCATCAGCTTGTTTAAAGCCAAAATCAAAATCATTACCAAATTATAAGAAAGAATAAAAGTGGAAACGAGATAACTTGCAATTAAAAACAATCCCAGCCTAAATGTTAGAAATATATATTGACCACAAAAAATAAGAAATGACCAAAGAGCACTCCTGCAGAATATCGCCATTTCTTTAGGAAGTGGAGTTGTAGTTAGTCATTGGCTATAACAGGGAGGCCAAAGAAGCCTAGAAACACGTCAGCTGTAAAATATTGGATGTACTTGCCACGCAAAGAAATTCCGTAGCAACGGCAACAATGGCTTAGATTGTGTTTATGAAATTGTACTGTGGAAGACAGAGGAAGACTGTGAGCAGTATCACTTCATGAAATTGTTAGAAGCAGTGTTGGGAAAAGCAGGTTTATAGGAATCTTAATTAAATTGCTTAAGCCAGACCATCCCTAGAGTCTTTAAGGACTCAGTTTATTAAGTATTTATTAAATGCCTACACTGTGCAAGACATTGTGATAAATGTTGAAGATACATTCACAAAGTACAATAGTTTTTCTCCTAAAGAATATTATGTTCTATAAGATGGAACTAGGAAAAAAACCAACAAATGGGAGGGAAATGTAAAAGATCTGCCTTGTGAGAAACTTATCCCCGTCGTCATAGTCCTGGTTATACATTGCAGGGAAATAGAAATGATTCCAAAGGAAACAAGACCAGGTGGTGCAGTAGACCAGACCATGTCTACTCAGTGGAGATCCGTCCTGGAAGCAAAACAGTTTTGAGGGTGGTGAGAAATCAGTTCTCAACATAACAACCGTCAAGGAGTTATTAGGTACCTTGTATATGCTAGTTACTAGACTAGGTCTTTGAATACGAAGATAAAAATGAAACAGGGGCTGCCCTCAAGAAACTTAAATTTTTATTGGAGGAGACATGGAAGTACAGAAAAAGTACAATGTGACTTGGTTGGGGAGAAGTACCAGCAGCTGAGGGAATTCAGAAAGGCCTCATATCCTTGATATATGAACTGAGCTTTGAAGGAAATTAAGGATTGTAAGAGACCTAGGTGAGAAGGGATCATATTCCAAGCACTGGGGACAGCCTGAACAAACTCACAGAGATGAGAGTCTTTGGCTTATTTTTTTGTTTTGTTTTTTTTTGGTGAGGCAATTGGGGTTAAGTGACTTGCCCAGGGTCACACAGCTAGTAAGTGTTAAGTGTTTGGCCTGAGGTCAGATTTGAACTCAGGTCCTCCTGACTCCAGAACTGGTGCTCTATCCACTGTGCCACCTAGCTGTCTCAAGATGGGAATCTTATGGGAACTGTAAGAAGACTGGTTTGGCTGGACCAAGGAGTCCTTGTAGGGGAGTATGGATATTAAGGTTGGAAAGATAGGTTGATGCCTGGTTTTAAAGGGATTTAAACGTCAAACAGGAATATAAATATGACATATCTGAAAGAGGGAGGGTAGCAGATGCTTAGAAAAAATTATGGACATTATTATTAGGAAAAGTAACAATGAAAATGTTTTTAACTACTGACTCATATCCCTAGTTTCTCATCTCTGTAAATCTGTGAGAAGGAATTACATGTATATTAAGTGCATACTTAATAAAGAACTGAGAGGAAAAGTTCTTTGCAAATGGTATTCTATAGCAAACCACAGGTTTATTGTTACGCTATTGCCTAGAAGGTGTGGAGAACGCTAGCTCCCACTATGCTTATTGTTTGTTGGCTATGGAAAGTATTTAGATCAAAACAAAATGCTGCTGTAAAAGCTCCCCTTGCATGCAGATGTTAAAATCATAGAAGGTTCCCTGAAAGATGCAACAACCTATGTAACTTTGTTCGACAGCTGATTATTAACATCATTCAGTCCATAAAATAGGTATTTGAACAATTCCCTTTTGGTGATAGATCTTCCACATGCTGATAATGTATTGCTTTAGAACATTGTAGAGCCTCCTGCTTTTCCAGTCTTCTTATACACTTTACTCCCCTCGATGCACTCTGCCATGTACCACGCTGGCCTATTTGCTATTTCTCCCATACCCCATCTCCCACCCCCATGCCTTTTCCCTTATTGGCCCCAAGCCTGGAATTCTCAGCCTACTCGTTAGTTTTCTTAGCTTCTTTATTTTGTTAAAAATTAATTTATTTTGATTTTTCAACAGTCACTTCCATATGCTTTTGAGTTTAAAATCTTTTCCCCCTGCCTCCCCACCACCTTCCCCAAGACAGCGCACAAAATAGGCTATACATATACATTCCTGTTAAACATATTTTCACATAAGTGATGTTGTAAGTAAGAATTAGAACCAGTTGGAGGAATTTAGCTTCTTTAAAGACTAAGCTAAGACTCATCTTCCTGAGTTCGAATCTGGCCTCAGCTGTGTGGCCCTGGGCAAGTCACTTAACCCTATCTGCCTCAGTTTCTTCATCTGTAAAATGAGCTAGAGAAGGAAATGGCAAACTGCTCTAGTATCTTTGCCAAGAAAACTCCACATGGGGTCACATAACTGAAAACAGCTGAGCAACAACAAAAAGTCAGCAGAGGTGTGCGTGCGTGGTCACTGTGAATAGGCAAAGAATTGCACGTCAAAAGGTGCCTGAAATATGTGATCGAAGAGATGTACGGAGGTCTCAAAAACCTTAGTATAGTTTTAAGCTTTAATGGATTAAATAACTTTAACAGGACTAGGACTTCTGGGACTCTCTTTCTGAAAATGAAGGTAAGTCTGCAACATAGTGAAAGTAAGCAATTACCAATAGACAGCCCATTTCATCAGTTTGTGTTAAGTAATACCGAAAGCCCTAGGAGAAGATCCAAAAGATATTAATGGATAATTTACAGGACATGGATAAGAATCACACTAGATGAGAAGGCATGAATATCTATTTACAGCATTAAAAGGAATATCCCCATTGCACTGATCAGTGGATGCATCTTCATTTATCTTTTCAGTCACCTTTTAGCATTTGTGATCTATATTGTCTTCTTTTCAACCTATAGATACTGTCCATCCTTAAGAAATCAACACTGAAACCCTTTTTTTGTTCTCTATTTTTCCATTTCTCTCCTTCGTCTGAGCTCCTAAGTCCTTTAACATTTGGTTGCTTACTCAGTAACGAAGCAGAGATCTACACTTAAAAACTACCTCCTACCTGACAAATACAATAGATACTTAGTGACTTAACTTATTTTATTTCTCTAAAGTATTTGATACTTTCAGGTAAACACTGTTCATCACCCCTGGCCTGGGCTTCTGTAATAGAGCCCTACCTTTCATTGTTTCTGTGTGCAATGTCTTTTCAGCAGCTCTGTCGCAAACATCTTCACTTTCATAGTAAGAGTCCCTCAGAGCACGGTCTTTGATCCCTTAGACTTCTTATTTTACAGAACTTTCATGGATTTAATTAACTCTGTGGATAAGTCTCTTTTATCTTATCAATTAGCTTAGTCTTATATATCAGCATTCTTTCCTATGAGACATTTTAAACAAGATATCTTCCCAGATGTCCAGCATACTGAGATGTAGGTGAATTGTTACATGGATTAAATGGGATATAATAGATATGAAACCATTAATTGATAAGTTGTAACTGATAAGTTATCATATTTACTCCATAATCCTCTTTGATAGTAGACATTAGCACTACCCATCTAGGTATCCAATGCCAGGAACCTCAGGGTTATTTTAAACTTTCCTTCAGACTTTGGAACAGATGACAAATCCTGCTGTCCCTTCATGCATCATCTATATGTATCTCTTCCTTGATTTGAGCTGTGGTCCTCTCTCCCCTGCTATCTTAGAGCCATCTCACCTTATTTTTCTCCTTCCCGAACTACCCCGTAGCATCTCTTCTTATACTGCTACCAATGTTGGCTTTTCATGTTGCCCCCTTCCTCTGTGTTATGGTGACTTCCTGTTATCCTGCACATTCAAATTAGAGGTTCTCGTGCATCATTGTCACGTACTAAATAAATGCCAGCTGTGTGCTGCGTGCACGTCAAAGTGCCCAAATTATTTTCCTCTCTCAATTTATCTAGTCTATTTGACATCTCGTGTGTGAGTGCCCAATGCCACCTCCATATGTTCATTGTGTTCCTGCCTGAATCTTCTCTGAAGCAATACCTGGGATGCTCTTTTGTTTTTTCTTCTCCGGCTTCTTCATGCCCTCCACTCAGATACTCCATGAAACTTCACCCTCTTTAGATACCTGCTGGAGTCTGTGCTGCAGATGTTAAACTTCTACAGCTTTTAATTCTCTGTCACATCCATCCAAATTTATTTTTGTCTTTTGCCTTAGAAATAAACATGCCTTTCACCTGTGTGTTTGGTAAATACCTTACTATTTATTCATGTATTGGTTTCATTCTGAAGTCTTTATTTCTCATCTATTTTCATGTTCCTGAGACTTAAATACAGTCATTACTCGAACAGGGTGCAGGTCTGGGTAATTATTTTGCACAGTGCTCTGTACATGTTAACGATTGATAAGAGTACTTAAAAGGACTTATGGATGCTAAGTACATTTTTTCTTCTTCAAATGCTTCCGTGTAATGCTTCTTGAAAAGTTAGAATTGTCTTCTTTTTTAATTGAGTAGCTTCCTTGACAGTTCATCTTAATCTTTTTGGCTCTGTCTTTTAGCTTTTTAGGCTCAATTGCATGGATAAATGTTGAATAATGAATTTCAAGAGCACCAAAAATATATTCGTCTTTAAGATTATCCTTGAAAGTTATTTTGTAAGGAGGTTCCAGTTTCCTGGTTATTGAATTATATCCCTGATGAGGTTATAGGTTAAAGGCAACTAATAAGAATTACCTTAGTAAACCACAAAGATTGAATCGAAAGGAAATATGAATTCTAATAGCACTCTCTAGGAGTCTCTCTGGGCACCATGTCGTTTTAGATAATAAAGCCTAAAAATACATAAATTGTAGTTGACTTTAAGTTAAAAAAGTTGAAGTTTAATTCCTTTGAATCTTAAAGATAAGGAACTGATAGTAGATTTAGTTGTGTACAATACTAGGAAGTAATCTCTTTTATTCTTAAACTGTCCTTGGCTATTCACATTAAGATTCAGCAAAAATGAAACAAAAAAAAACTTTCTGAATTTTAAAAACTATTGATTTTTAATCTAACTTTTCTTTTGACTAGAATATTTCCCTTACTCCTCTCTAGCAAAGGTAGATAAATGTATGTATGTATGGCTTGTCATTCATGAAAAAATCTCATTGGTTTTGGTTGTTAGAGGAATCTTACTCTTTTATCACTTTTGAAATCTCAAGTAAAAAAAAAAGTTGCTGCTCTTTCCTAGCTGTGTGTGGCTATTTTAAATTTTTATTAATAACTATTTTTATTCAGTCACTTAATAAAACAGTAGGGCATTTATATCTCTGGTATCTTAGATATACATAGATGTCTGGATTTCTTAATTTTTGAAAAACTGATTTGGAGTAAATTTTTCTGTTTAAAGCCCTTCTCTGATCTGGGGTTGTGTAGCTGATGTTTGATTCTTGAAGGCTCTGCCACCAGGGCACAAGATTGTAGATATTTTTAACTAGAAAGTATCAGATACAAGGCAGGCAGTGGACTGTGTGTCTCTTTTCCATTGGCTATGTCAGCTGAGTTCAGAAAGACTTTTAACTAGAAGGTTGGCAACCAAATAACAAGTATTTTTGGCCATAGAAATTTATGAAAGTGTTCACTAAGGCTGAGAGCAGTGGTTGCAACCTGCATTAGGAGTTCCCACACAGATGAAATTAAATTATGAAAATAATTACATTGAAATATTATCTGCAGGTTTGCTTATTTACACAAAAGGAAATGCTGTATTTCCAATTGTCCTTTTTCATTGTGTTTCATTCTATTTTTTTCTTTCCAGTTATTCCATATATTTAATATCTGTATAGTATTTTATACTTAAATAACCTTTTGTTTATACTTGATTTTTCCTGATAACAAAACTCCTAAGATAGTTCAGTATAATTATTCACGTTTTACAGATGAGAAAATTGAGACACACAGAGAAAAGTTGAAAAATTTTCCCAGGATCACCCAAACAAGGTCAGAATCAAAATCCATTACCTAAGTTCCCACTTCAGTGCCCTAATCCATGTAACTGAAATAGTGAGAAGATTAGGAGTCAGTAGGACTAGATATTCCAAAGTCAGGTGTACAACTAACTTGTTTTGTGACTATCCAAGTCACTTTCCCTCTTTGCGCCTCAGTTTCCTTATCTGTAAATGCGGGGGTTTGATTATATTATTGATATATACTGAGGTTTGATATCTGAGGTCTCTTCTACTTCTACCACTATATGATGTCGTTATAGTTATGCTCTTCAAAGGCGGGTGGTCATTTACCACACTTTTTGGCTTGTCCCTTTTAAGTGTCTGGGGTTCAGGGCTGATGCTAGGAAAGTTTAAACCACATCTGTTTCATGCTGAAACCCTTCAGTCTTGTTTCCCCTCGTTTGTGGTCTTCGAACAAAGGGTGATGACCACTTGTCAGATGGCAGATTCCTTTTCAAATAAGCAGTTGGACAAGATAGCCTTTGAGATCCCTTTTTTGAGTGAGTGGAGAATGAGGTGAACTAAAGAGATCTTGCTGAATGTGGTGCTAAAATATAGGTTAATGGCTAATATGTTTTCTAATTTTGCCAGGAATTAAAGTGAAGATTTTTGGTCTATGTTTTGTGGTCTCTGTTCCCTTTCCTTTTTTAGAAATGGTGATATTTGTACTTTCTCAATGCTTCTGTACCTCTGTCATTCTCCAGAGTCTTTCAAAGAACACTGACAGTTAATTAACTAATATTGATTAAATTCCTGCTATGTGCTAGACACTGTGCTTAGCAGAACAAACAAACCCGTCCCTGCTCTCAAGGAGTTCAGTCTAAATCTATGACTATTTATTTCCCTCTTCATAACACTCCTCTCTTGGTGGTTCTTCTCCTTGTCTGTATCCCTCACCAGGAGCATCATTCGTGATCCTTCCCCTCTGTAGAGGTATACCCTAGGACTCTGTCCTGGATGACTCTCTGCAGATCTTTATGCCCAGCTCTCATCTCTCTCCTGACTCGTTTTAGACTACCTACTGCTTGTCTGGACATCTCTACTTGCATGTCCCATAGGCAACTCAAATTCATCCTATCGAAAATGGAACTTACAATCTTTTCCCCTAAAACCCACGATTCTTCCAACTTGCCTGTTTTTTTCAGGAGCACTATCAGTCTTCCAGTCATCATGTTTGCAAGTTTGAAGTCATCTTTGACTTTTCTCTTTCCCTCTCCCTTCACCCCAATTTCCAGGTCTTCTCACTTCTACCTCTACAACATGTCTTTCCTCTTCTTATTGCTCTTATGGCTTCCATCTTCATTAAAAGCCTTAATTACATCTTAGCTATTGAGTATCTCCTAATTTTTCTTTCCAAAAATATCATATAGATACTTGTGTCTCTTCATGGAATAGTCATAAAATAGTAAAAACAACACTCCAATAACTGGTAAAGGATCCAATGTTTGTTTTTAGCACCCCTTTATAATACAGTATTTGAATGCTGTTTATAACTAAGCATAAATCAAATGTTTCCAGTAGTACAACAATAAATCATCCATCATTATATATGAAATATGTAATAAATTTCAGGGGACTTAAGAAAAATATATTTAATTCAGGTACTGTAAAACAATTCAAGCAATAAGTATCCATTGAATTTTCCCTAATTTCACAGAGATGGAGGATATTATTTTGGTCTGAGTGTGATCTTGTTTGTCTTAGTAGTCATAGGGCTCTATTTTTATTTCTACATCAAGTTGGACCTGTTAAAACTCGAAACAATTATAACTTGGATGATTCTTAGATTGTTGTCATGTTAATTTTATGTGTCCGTGTATTACATTTGTTCTTCCTTGCCTGATAAAATCTTCCTGATTGTATTTGCTTAATTGTAGTCTTTGCATTTCATCCTCTCTTACCATTTTGTTTTGTTTTTAGACAGAATTAGAGAAAATGGGGGAATGAATGGTAACTGTATCAACAGGACTTTTTTGTTTTTAGGTTAGTTTATCCTATACGTATGAAACAAAAGATGCCCTATGCTTGGTGCTGACGATCATGAATGGAGGAGATTTGAAGTTCCACATATACAATATGGGAAACCCTGGCTTGGATGAAGAGAGGGCTATTTTCTATGCTGCAGAGCTGTGCTGTGGCTTGGAAGATTTACAAAGGGAAAGAATTGTTTACAGGTAAGAGTTAATGGCAGCCATGTCCTCTACAAAGGTCCCTTCTCATTCAGCATGGGAGCTCTAGATGGAGGAAACCAGCTGTTCAGGAGGCCCATCCTATGCTTTTAGAAAAGCTTTGTCATATTAGGGAGATCTCTTATGCTATTAAAATCTAGTTTATAAAAATAAACACATTTCTTTTTAGTTTTCATTGAGGTTCATTTGTATAATATACCTGTCTGTATGATCTCTACTGAATGTAGTAGTAAAAGTGAACTTAAAGTTTTTAGGTTAGAAATTGACATTAATTTGTGTTTGAACACATATGAAAAGAGAACATCTTTCTAATCTTATAGATAATTCATTTAATTCTGTTATATAAATTAGCATGGACTCAACAGAAAAAATACCCAAGGAAAATCTAAAAAGCAACAGTTTGTGATATGATGTGTTTTTTTTCACCTGAACATAATTTTTAAAAGATTAGAAATGAACTTTATTTAGTAATATTAGCTTCAAGTATTTAAATTAATTAAAATGTTCATAAAGTATAATTGCTAGTAAAATAATAAAATTATTAAAAGAAATATGCTATTTTAACTCACTGTTAAGCATTTTAGAAACACTTTTTAAAATTAAAAAACACTTAAGTAACTAATAACAAATTCTTTAGTGAGACAAGCACATTTATTTAGTTATTTGCCCATTCATTTATTTATTTATTTATCTGTTTATTTATTTGGTGAGGCAGTTGGGGTAAAGTGACTTGCCCAGGGTCACACAGCTAGGAAATAAGTATTCTTAAGACTTTTGTATACTGTTAATAGTTTACCATATATACAAAACATTCTAATTAAAGCCTTTTACCAATTTAAATTTTCTTTCCCCAATTTAATTTAAATTAGTCAGTTTTCTATAATCCCAGCCTCCTTTCCTATCAAATGTTTTCCCAATGCAACTGCCAAGGAACAAAATTGATTTCCTTTACCTCCTCCCACTTTTTGGGGGCACTTTTTTTGGGTAGAAAACCAAAACAATAAGGGCCTACTTTGTGCACTCATGAAATGCAGTCTTTACCTTCTGGGAGCTTGACAGCCTTGGGTCATGGCTGTTTGGAGGGAGAAGACAGGCATACAGATAACTTGCTGTGAGAAAGAGCACTGGGTTTGAAATCAGAGGACCTGTGTTCATATCCCAGCTCTGTCACTTACTACCTTTCTGGGCTTCAGCTTCCTCATCTATAAAATACGAGTGTTGAACAAAATGGTGTCAGAGGTTCCTTCCAACTTCAAATCTGTGATCCTACAATCCTTTGTGTTTTTGTGAACTTTAATATTTGATATTTCAAGGAACAGTCATTTTATCAGTAGATACTCTCAGTACTGATGAATATTATAACTATGCTGTCATTTAAAAATTGATCTCTGAGAATTGCTATGGACAAAATATTCATTAGCCTATAGCTCATATGGTGACCAGCTACTGTATTACAATTTGGAACATAATTAAATGCACGGTTGGTTGTTGTGCTTCATTCTCGAAGAGGACCAAAAATAACATCACTATCTTAGAGTCAAGCTATAGCGCATCCAGCTGTGGCTGATTAGACCGATACGAGCTCAGAATGCTCTACCACAGGTCGGACACAAATAGTCTGTGTGAACATTTGAGGTAGATTCCCTAAATTTGTGCATCTCAGATTTCTTTTGAGCTACTTCAGTTCTGCTTTGTTCTTAGAGCACAGCACCTTTCTGATGAGGACACACCATTCTGGGAGGTCCTGTGCCAATGTCTCAATTCCAGTTCCAAAATTCCTAGGAGAGACCTTGAAAGTGTCTTTGTATCGCTTCTTCTGACTACCACGTGAGCTCTTGCCCTGTGTGACTTCTCCATTTGACATTCGAACAACATAGCCAATCCATTGTAGTTACTCTCTGCAGCAGACTTTGAATGCTTGGCAGTTTAGTTCAAGAAGGGACCCCAGGGTCTGGTATCTTATCCTGCTAGGTGACCTTCAGAATCTTCCTAAGATAATTCAAGTGGAAGCGATTCCTGTTTCCTGGCATGGTGTTGGCATACTGTAATCCAGGTTTCACAAGCATACAAAACGAGGTCAGCACAGCAGCTCTGTAGACCTTCAGTTTGGTAGTCAGTCTAATACCTCTTCTCTCCCGCACTTTCCTTCGGAGGCTCCCAAACACTGAGTTAGCTCTGGCAATGCATGCGTCAACCTCATTATCAATGTGTACGTCCCTGGAAAGTATACTACCGAGGTAAGTGAACTTATCCACAGCATTCAAAACTTCTCCATTTGCTGTAACCAATGGTTCCACATATGGATGGTATGGTGCTGACTGATGGAGCCACCTGTGTTTTCTTGGTATTAATTGTTAGGCCAAAATTAGCACAAGCAACAGAGAATTGATCCATCCTTTGTTATATCTCAGCTTCAGAGGCTGCATTGAGTGTACAATCATTTGCAAACAAAAAAATCATGCACCAACACTCCTTCCACCTTGGTCTTGGCTTGTAGCCTTTTCAAGTTGAAGAACTTACCTTCAGTGCAGTAGCTGACTTTGATCTCCTGTTTGTCCTCATTGAAGGCATTTAATAACATGGCTAAAAACATCATGCTAAAAAGCATGGGAACAAGTATATCTTGTTTCGCTCCATTGGTGACTAGGAAAGCATGAGAGCATCGTCCATTAACCAGAACCATGGCAAGTATGCTATCATGAGACTGATGTACATACTGATTAACTTCTCTGGGCAACCAAATTTTGACATAATTTTTCATAAGCCCTCGCAACTGATAGCATCAAAGGCCTTGGTCAGATCGACAAACATTCTGTACGGACCTCTGTTCTGCTATTGGCATTTCTTCTGGAGTTGTTGGGCAGCAAACACCATATCGATTGTTCCTCAGCCCTTTCTGAAGCCACACTGGCTCCCAGATAGATGACCATCTTTCAGGTGAAGGATCAGCCTATTAAGGAGGACTGGAAAGAATTTTGCCAGCAGTGACTAACAGTGAGATTCCCTTGTGATTGTTAAGGCACAATCTATTTCTTTTACCTTTATAAAGGTGGACAGTGGAGGTGTCCTTGAACTCTTGGGGGATAACCTCCTCTTGCCAGGTAACCTAGAAAATTTCAGTCAGCTTTTGTATGAGCAGTGGACCGCTCCCCCCCCCCCGATTCAGGCTGTTCAGACACCCAAGGGGCTGCCAAATCCCACTGCTGCTTCCAGGGGGAAGATGACCCTGTAGTCTGGGCCACCTGTGTTGAGGATTGTGACTACGGCTCCCAGGGTATCTGCACCTGCTGCTTCGTCACTTGCCTGTAATCACAGGACTTTTGAGATAGATAAAGATGGCAAAATAGTGTGGATGATGTCTTTTGATTTGTACATAAATTGGATTTAAGAGAGGCAGAGTTGCACAGAATTGTTGGCCTCACTGTTGTCCAGAGTCATCACAGTTCATTGGCAGGACAGAGTCAAGACTACTGGTGATGGCCCAAGATGCAGTGGATGACCTTGGCGTCTTTGTTGTTTAACCAGGCTTCAAACATAGTGCCTACTTCAGCTGTCTTCATAGCCATTGGAACAAATTGTTCTTGTCAGCCTATTCCACCAGGGCAAGACTTCACTTGCTTGGGGTAGACACCCCCCCCAACTCACTGATGGATTTGAGGCATATTGATTAACCTCAACCAGTTTAGCCCATCTGCCTAAATGGTTTGCTGAGATATGGCCCCCTGTGCATGCTACAGCTTCTTGGAGCCACAGGTGAGAGTTAAGTGGATCAGGTGGACACCAAAGGTAGAAAGCAGCCCTTGCACCAGAGATACTAGTCTCCCCCGGACACACCCTGAACCCAAAATACTTTTATGAGATTCTTAGAAGAAGGAACTGCTTCTAGTTGGGGAAGCTTAATGGAGGAGAGGTATTACTTGAACTGGGCTTTGAAGCTAGGGTTAGGATATGTGGAGTGTGTACAGATGATTGTATTGAGATAAAAGAGAGCATGAAGAGGTCAGAGAATTGTGAATCATCAGATTTGGAGCATAGAATACATGAAGGAAGTAATGTGAAATAGGTCTAGAAGGGTAGGCTAGAACCAGGCCGTGTGGGGCCTTGAATGTTTGGCTGTCAAGTGTGTGTTTTACTTGATGTACCAATGAGGAAACCATTCATCAAAGCAAGAGAATGACTTAATCACATCTGTATATTAAGAATATTAGTTTAACTGCAGTATAAAGGATGGATTGACATTGAGTATGTAGGACATGAAACCAGTTAGGAAGCTGTTAACAATAATCAAAAACTGAGGTGATAAGAATCTGAAGTAGGATGTTTACAATGGAAGGGGAGAAAAATGATAGCTGTGATAGTACCACATTTGACAGCTGACTAAGAAAAGGTAAGGTCAAAAATAATCATCAAGTTTCAAGAGTGTATCACTAGGAAAGCATGGTGATGCTATCAAGAGAAATAAGTAAGTTAGGCAGTAAGTTGAATTTTGAATGGGAAATGATGGATTCAACTTAGGGTGTTGTTTTTGGAGTACTAGGAACATTTATTTGGAGATTTTAAATAGGCAATGAGAAATACTTAATGTTCAGAGAGAGAGGTTGGGGCTGGTGATGAAGATTTGGGAGTTATCTGCGTAGAGGTCAATCAGCAAGAAACTATTAAGCACCTACTATATGCCAGCCATTCTGCTAAGCACTAGAAATACCAAAAAAAAAAAAGGGCAAAAATAGTGACTATTTTCACAGAGCTCAAAAATCTAATGAGAGACAGTCTTTGAAGATTTACAAATGATAAAATGTCACCTAGGAAGGAAAAAATACCCAGAGGAGAGGAAGCAGAGTGGTAACCCTCAAACTTGGGGATTAGAAGAACAAGGGAAGGAAACCAAGAAAAACTAAATAGGGATGGAGGAGAATTGATAAGAATGGTCATTCCATGGTCAGCAAGCATTTATTAAGCACCTTCTATATGCCAAGCACTGTACTAAGCACTGGAGATACAAGGACCTGTAAAGACAGGTCCTGTCCTCAAGGCGCTCACAATCTAAAGGGAGAGACAACATGCAAACAGCTGTGTACAAACAATCTGTGTGACACGATAAATGAGGAATAATCAGCAGAGCAAATTAAAACTAGAAGGGGAACTTGAAGGAAGGAAGCCAGGAGACAGAGATGAGGAGAGGTAGCATTCCAGGCAAGGGAGAGGGCCAGTGATAGTGCCTGGCGCCAAGAGATGGAGTGTCTTGTTCAAGGAACAGCCAGAAAGCCTAAGTTGCTGGATTGAAGAGAACTTGGTTGTCGAGGGGTTTGGGAATGGGGCCGTGTAAGATGTAAGAAAACTGGATAAGTAAGAGGGCGTTAAGTTTTAAAGAGTTTTGATTGCTGGAGGATTTTGTATTTGATCCTGGAGATGATAGGGAGTCATAGGAGTTTATTGGGTAGGGTCTTGATATGGTAGGACCTGCACTTTAGGAAAATCACTGGGGATTGACTGGAGGATTGACTAGAGTAGGAGAAACTTGGGTCTTGTAGACTGACTAGCAGAACATTGCTGTAGTCCAGGCCTGCTCTAGAGTGGTGGCAATATCAGAGGAGAGAAGGAGACATATTAGATATGTTGCAAAGATGAAGTCAGCAGGCATAGGTGAGACAGTAGTTAAGGATGATACCTAGGTTTCAAACCTGAGGGGCTTACATTCTAATTGGGGAGGCAACACATAAAAGGGTACTAAAAAGTGCAAGGGTGAAAGGGAGATAGAGAAGGTATCCTCTCCAGGCAAGGTAGAAGAGCCCATCTCTAGAGATTCAGGAGCTGACTCCAGAAAGTGAGCAGTGGTTGGCCCCAGGCTCTTCCTCAAATGGAAGTTCTGGGCTAGAACTCCCTGATGAGAGGAAAGAGCCAGCAACAGGAGCAGAAAAGTCCCTGGGGTGGGAAAGCAGTTAGGACAGTGATAGAAAAGCTCAGAAGTAGAGCCGGGTGAGAAGATCAAATGGAGATAATCACTGAGTAGTTGTACATAAAGTGCTGTGTAACTCTTAAAGCACTATATAAATGTAAAGAATTACAGAAATTACAACTATTTTTAGCTTTAACATTTTAGCACAGAAACTCACTGTGTGTATGTATACACAGGAATTAAAAATATATCAAATATATTCCTATCCCCACTTTCAAATCTAAAGAAACAGGTTTTGTTTCTTGGCCCATGCTATACCAGAGTGTGTAAGCAGGTCAAAAGGATGAGAACAATTAACAGACCATCTCCTGTTTTCAGTTCGCAGAAATGTGGATTTTGTAACCATTAGCTGATGAAGCTTTAAGTGTTTATAGGAAAAGACAATCATTTCCTAAATCATGCTTTCAGTAACTTAAGTCAGCTCTTTTAATTGCATTTGGGAACCAGAGATTCCGTAACAGAGTCTAATGTCCTCCATGTGGGTTGTATCTATCAATAGTTGGATCTCACTGTTCTGCACTGACATTTCTTAGTGCATTCAAAGGGTAATTCCAAGGAAAAATAATTTTGGTTATAAACAGCCTTAAAGTTTATGTAGTCACATAAGGAGCACAAAATAATAAACAATTCTACTTCTTAGGAGAAATTTATAAATATAAAGAGAAAAGCCATATTTAATATCTCAGAATTCAAAAGCTTTACATGTTTCCAATAGCACCCTGAATTTTCAGATTTTAATAGGCAAACAAAAAACATGTATTTGGTTTCTGCCCTCCAGTAAAGAGGAAGAAGATGTTTCATTTTGTGAATTTTTTATGCATACCCTGGCTCATATGAATTAAACTTTAGCTCCAAATTCATGCTGACTTAAAAGAAAAAAAATTTAAAGCATAATATTAAAAGTCTGACTAAAATGAATATATTTGCTGAGTATACTTTGAATTGTTTGTTTCTCTTACATTCTTAGATATAATTGAAAGAAGTCTTTTGATACTTCAAAGAGGATAAAAATTGGATGGTTATAATCATCTGCCAGTCATACTAAAATCAACTTTACCAACTAATGTCAGTTACTTTAAGGTTCCTGTGGCCTACCTTATGTCAGATGTTTCCAAGCATGCAAATTTTTTTACTGTAGTATTTCTTTGTAAAAGGTATTAATCATCAAAATTTATAGACATGAAACATGTAAGAAGGATGAATGAAGGTCCCATTTTATGTAACCAAATGTATATGCATAAGTAGACCAAACTGGGTAGAACATCATAGAATATAGCTTTGCCCACCTGTAAACTGCCCATTGGACCCATGATTGAATCATTGGATTGTCCCAAATTATCAATAGTAGGAGTAAGGGTGATTGTTGTTGTCTTATCCTTAAACAGTTCCTATCAGCTGCTAATTTCATACAATTAGTAGAAATAAATCCATTGGTCTACTTTGGTTTAACCTCTGCTACATCTGCTTTTTACTACTTTATACAACTTCTCTTCACAATAAGATCACGATCCGTAGCAAAATTTGCAGAATCTACCTGTGCAACAGTGAGAATACCTCCAGATTCTGAATTGGACAACTTGGGTTCAAATCCCTCCTCTGCCTGTACATCCTTTGTGACTTGGGCAAGTCCTGTAACTTTTCTGGACTTCAGTCACCTCATCTATAAAATGAGAGGACTGAATTAAGTGCCTTCTGAAGGCCCTTTCAGCTTAAAATCTATAATCCTCATAAAAACCTCACAATGAAAGGCAGAAATATTAAATGCATCATTTTCACATCATGATGCAATAAAAATTACGTGTAATAAAGGGCCAAGGAAAGATAGACTAAAAACTAATTGGAAACTAAATAATCTAATCCTAAAGAACAGGTGGATCAAACAATAAATCATAGAAACAATAAATAATTTCATCAAAGAGAATAACAATAATGAGACAACATACCAAAACTTATGGGATGCAGCCAAAGCAGTTCTTAGAGGAAATTTTCTATCTCTAAATGCTTACCTGAATAAAACAGAAAGAGGAGATCAATGAATTGGGCATGCAACTAAAAAAGCTAGAAAAAGAACAAATTAAAAATCCCCAATTAAATACCAAATTAGAAATTCTGAAAATCAAAAAAGATTAATAAAATTGAAAGTAAGAAACCATTGAACTAATAAATAAAACTAAGAGCTGGTTTTATGAAAAAAATAAAATAGATAAACCTTTGGTTAATTTTTTTAAAAAAGAAATTAAATCAAAAATGTGGAGCAATTTTGTGTAACTGTATGCCAATAAATCTGACAATCTAAGTGAAATGGATGAATATTTACAAAAAATATAAATTAAGCAGATTAACAGAAGAGGAAATAAAATACTTAATCCCATTTTAGAAAAAGAAATTGAACAAGCCGTCAGTGAACTTCCTAAGAAAAAATCTCTAGGGCTAGATGGATTTACAAGTGAATTCTACCAGACATTTAGAGAACAACTAATTCCAATGCTATATAAACTATTTGGAAAAGTAGGTGAAGAAGGAGTCCTACCAAATTCTTTTTATGACACAAACGTGGTACTGATACCTAAAGCAGGAAGAGCCAAAACAAAGAAAATTACAGACCAATTTCCCTAATGAATATTGATGCACAATTTCTTAATAAAATATTAGCAAAGAGATTAGAGTAGTTTATCATGAGGATAATACTCTATGACCAGGTGGGATTTATACCAGGAGTGCAGGAACTAGTTCAGTGTTAGGAAAACTGTCTGCATAATTGACCATATCAATAACAAAACTAACAGTAGATGCAGAAAAAAAAATTTAAAAAAATATAGCACAGGGGGCAGCTAGGTGGCACAGTGGATAGAGCACCAGCCCTGGAGTCAGGAGGACCTGAGTTCAAATCTGACCTCAGGCCAAACACTTAACACTTACTAGCTATGTGACCCTGGGCAAGTCACTTAACCCCAATTGCCTAAAAGCAAAAAAAAAAAAATAGCACTCATTCCTGTTAAAAAGCACTGGAGAGCATGGGAATAAATGGAACTCTCCTTAAAATGATAAGCAGTGTCTATTTAAAACCATCAGCAAGCATTATATGTAATGGGAATAAGCTAGAAGCATTCCCAAAAAGATCAGGGGTAAAACAAGGATGCCCATTATCACCACTCTTATTCAGTATTGTACTAGAAATGTCAGCCTTAGCAATAAGAGAAGAAAAAAAAATGAAGGAATTAGAATAGGCAAAGAGGAAATAAAAGTACTATTCTTTGCAGATGATATGATGGTATACCTAAAGAATCCTAGAGAATCAACTGAAAAACTACTTGGGGGCAACTAGGTGGCCCAGTGGATAGGGTACTGGCCCTGGAGTCAGGAGGACCCGAGTTCAAATCTGGCCTCAGACACATAATACTAGCTGTGTGACTCTGGGCAAGTCATTTAACCCCAATTGCCTCACCCCCCCCAAAAAAAAATAAATAAAAACCTAATTGAAACAATTAACTTTAGCAGAGTTGCAATATATAAATAAATCCACATAAATCATCAGCATTTCTATATATTACCAACAAAGCCCAGCCACAAAAGATGGAAAGAGATATTGCACTTAAAATAACTGTAGACAATATAAAATATCTGGGAATCTACCTGCCAAGACAAATCTAGGAACTATATGAACACAATTACAAAACTCTTCACACAAATAAAGTCAGATCCAAACAATTGGAAAAATATCAATTGCTCATGGGTAGGCCTACCTAATATAATAAAAATGACAATTCTACCTAAATCAATTTACTTATTCAGTGCCACACCAATCCAACTACCAAAAATTATTTTATAGAGCTAGAAAAAATAATAAAATTCATCTGGAAGAAAAAAAGGTCAAGAATATCAAGGGAATTAACGGGAGAAAAAAATGCAAAGGAAGGTGGCCTAGTCATACCAGATCTAAAACTGTGTTATAAAGCCGCAGTCATCAAAACAATTTGGTACTGGCTTAGAAATAGAGTGGTGGATCAGTTGAATAGGTTAGGTACACAAATCACAGTAGTAAATGACTATAGTAATCTACTGTTTGATAAACCCAAAAATTCCGACTTCTAGGATCAGAACTCACTATTTGACAGAAACTGCTGGGAAAATTGGAAAATAATATGGCAGAACCTAGGCGTAGACCAACATCTCACATCCTATACCAAGATAAGGTTGAAATGGGTACATGATTTAGACGTAAGGGATGATACCATAAACAAATTAGGAGACTAAGGAATATTTTACCTGTTAGAGATAAGAGAACATTATGAAATGTAAAATGGATAATTTTGATTACTTTAAATTAAAAAGGTTTTGCACACACAGAACCAATGCAACCAAGATTAGAAGGAAAGCCAAAAGCTGAGAAACAATTTTTACAACCAGTGTCTCTGATAAAGGCCTCATTTCTAAAATATATAGAGAACTGAATCAAATTTATAAGAATACAAGTCATTCCTCAATTGATAAATGGTCAAAGGATATGAACAGGGAGTTTTCTGATAAAGAAATTAAAGCTGTCTATAGTCATATGATAAAAATGCTCTAAACCAGTATTGATTAGAGAAATGCAAATTAAAACCACTCTGAGATAAGACATCACATCTTTCAGATTGGCTAACATGACAAAGCAGGAAAATAATAAATGTTGGAGAAGATGTGGGAAAATTGAAACACTAGTGCATTGTTGGTGGAGTTGTGAGCTGATCAAACCATTCTGGAGAGCAATTTGGAACTCTGTCCAAAGGACTATCAAACTGCATACCCTTTGATCTAGCAATACCACTACTAGATTTCCCAAAGAAATCATGAAAAAGGGGAAAGGACCTACATGTACAAAATATATTTATATCAGCTCTTTTTGTGGTGGCAAAGAATTGGAAATTGAGGGAATGCCCATCAGCTGGGAAATGGCTGAACAAGTTGTGGTGTATCAATGTAATGGAATACTATTGTGCTATAAGAAATGATGAGCAGGCAGATTTCAGAAAAACCTGGAAAGACTTACATGAACTGATGCTGAGTGAAGTGAGCAGAACCAGGTGAACAGCAACAGCTTAACTAGATTAACTGTGATAGACTTAGCTCTTCTCAGCAATACAGTGATCTGAGACAATTCCAAAGGCTTGTGATGGAAAATGCTAACCACATCCAAAAAAAGAACTATGGAGTCTGAATGCAGATTGAAGCATACTGTTTTCACTTTTTTTGTTTTTTCTTTCTCGTGATTTTTCTCTTTTGTTCTTACTCTTCTTTTGCAACATGACTAATATGTTTAACATGATTGTACATGTATAACCTATATCAAATTGCTGTCTTTGGGAAAGGGGTAAAGAGGGAGGGGAAAAAATTTGGAACTCAAAATTTTACAAAAATGAATGTTGAAAACTATCTTTACATGTAATTGGAAAAAATTAAATACTATTAAGGAAAAAAATAAAATAAAGTAAAACCTATAATTCTACAATTATCAGTTTCTAATGGTATTAGACCAGGTTGCCTCTAAAATCTCTTTGATCCTAACCAGTTAACATCCGTTAAATCAAGCACTTTTTTTCTGCTTTACTTGAAAAAGTTTGTTTTTATCTAGAACTTTAAGAGGCCCGTAACTATGTAGAGCCCACTTTATTTGCATGATCCTCCACAAATATTTCAAGATTAGAAGTAATTGAGAAATTCATGTTGATCTTATATGGATTTATTAAATATGAAAGACATTTGAATATTTCTGTGATGAACTTGATCACTTTTGAAACTAAATACATCAAAATATATCTTCCATCACTAATAATTTATTTGGACATTTGTTGATAGTGTTTACATTATGAAGAAAGGAAGAATGAGACAGTAGGAGACTTTTGAAGGATCAGGAAAGCAGGAAAGGATCAGGGGTAGGGAGGAAAGGAGAGACAAGCAACTTTTTGCCTAAAAAAAATGGTAGTTTGCATTGAGTTTTTTGAGCCAAAGAATAGGTTGACTAATGGATAAAAATCTCTACTATTAAATTCAAATCTGCTTGCCTTTATTTATTCTTTAACCCCACAAAAAATGGAAATAATGGCATAAAGAGGCAAAAAGAGAATGTTCAGTTGCATGTTCAAGTAATGCAATTGTAACATATAGCTGCTATGGTCATTAATTCACCATGAGCCAGATAAACCCAGCCTCAGCTTTTTTCTCTGATGCTGAGAAAATTGCATCTGCCAACATGTGTTTATACAAATATTTGTCAATGTCAGCAACCTAAAACTAAACAGCTAGATTCAAGAACCTCATGTGGATTTTGGATGATTCTTGCTAGGGTTTGATTTCATAAAAATTAACAAATGTAAACTTGTGGCACAGCTCTGTTTCCATTTGTCGTTCTGTTCATAGGAAAGCTACTTGTTATGATAAGTAACTAAAACTGTTGTTAAGAATTGGTCAAATTGATATGATAAATCTAAATGATAAACTCTTGGTGGCAGTGTGGTATTTTTGTCTTTCAAAAAGACCCTAATACTTGTGTGTGGTGAAATGTAGTTTGTCGTGAAAAGGCCTGACAGATTTCATTTGGGATGATTGAAGAGAAATATTTTATATTAATTTTTGCCATCTAACCCAGAAATTAATATTCATTGGGTCTCTTATATCTATTGGGTGAGTTGGATTGTAGAATGAAAAACAGGTGACATCTTTCTCACTGTAGAAGAAGCAGTGGCTTGTTGAGCAGCAGAGACATCTGCAGTATAGTGGAAATAGCTGGATTTGGAGTTGGGAGACCTGAGTTTAAATCTCATTTTTGCCCCTTCCACTAGCCATGTGGTCTTAGACAAGTTGTTTTTCTTATCTGAACTTTACATCTGCAGCTGTCTTTTAGACATCTTTTTTTTTTCTTTTTTGGTGAGGCAGTTGGGGTTAAGTGACTTGCCCAGAGTCACACAGCTAGTAAGTGTTATGTGTCTGAGGCTGGATTTGAGCTCAGGTCCTTTCAGACATCTTGAAGTATATGTCCAGTAGACATATTAAACTCAGTATATCCCAAACAGAACTCATTATCTTTTCCCCTAAACCTTCCCCGCATCCTAACTTCCCTATTACAGTTGAGGCCAACACCATCCATCAGTCCCTCAGGTTCACAATCTAAATGTCGTCCTAGATTCTGTAGTATCTCTCACCACTCCCACATCCAGTCTGTTTCCAAGGCCTTTTATCTCTGTAATATCTCTGAGTATACCCCCTTCTCACTTCTGACACTGCAGTAGCTCTAGCCGGCTGGGGGGTCTGCCTGACTCAAGTCTCTCCCTACTCCAGTCCATTCTCCATTCATCCAGTAAAGTGATTTTCCTAAAGTTCAGGTCTCATTATGTCACACACACACACACACACACACACACACACATACACACACACACACACACACACACACACACACACACACACACACACACACACCCCTCCCACTCCTCAATAAACTCCAGCATCTTCTTATTGCCTCCAGAGTCAAATATAAAACCCTTCTGTTTGGCATTCAAAGCCTTTTAAAAACTGAGCCCCTCCCATTTTTCCAACCTCCTTCAACCTTACCACCGTGGTGACATGGTTTTTGATCCAGTGACAATGGCCTCCTTGCTCTTATGCAAAAAGGACACTCCATCTTGTGGATCTCCACATTGTTCTGGCTGTCCCCCATGCCTGATACACTCTCCCACCTTATCTCTACCTACTGTGTTCTTTAAGTCCCAACTAAATCCTGTCTTCTGCAGGAAACCTTTCCCAAACCCTCTTAATTCTTCCCTCTTTTGATTATTTTTTTAATTATATAACTTGATCTGTATATATTTATTTGCAAGTTGTCTTCCCTGTTAGATTGTAAGTTCCTTGAGGGTAGGAACTCTCTTTGACTTCTTTTTGCATTCCCAGCACTTAAGCATAGTGCCTGGAACAAAGTAGACTCCTAGTGAATGCTTATTGACTGACTGTCACAATCCATCTTCTACACACTTGCCAAAATGACTTTCTTCAAGCACGGATCTGAGATGTCACTCTCCTGCTCAATAAATTGCAGTGTGATACTCTTTTGCCTTTAGAAGCAGATATACAAGCTCGTTTGTTTGGCATTGAAAGGCCTTCACAATCTGGGACCAGCCTACCTTTGCAGGCTGGTGCCATATGGACTCTCTTCTTCATTCATGCTTTGGTTCTGCCCAGCTGGCCTTCTTGGTCCTTACAGCACTTTAGGGCCTTGACACAAGCTGACTCCCATGTCTGAGATGCCTTCCCATTTCACCTTCTCCTCTGAGAATTCTCTGTTTTCTGCAGAACTCAATTTAAATTCCACTCCTGATCAGTCTCCCCATAAAAATTACTCTGTATTTGTATGTTTTGTATATACTCTTATATACATGTCTCTGTAACAACAACAATAATTACCCAGCATTTAAGGCAGAGAGCTTTATCAGCATCTTCTCATTTGAACCTCACAACAACCCTGTGAGATTAGTGCTTGCATTATTACCCTCTCTTACAGATGATGAAATGAGGATCAGAGAGGTCAAATGATTTGCACAGTCATGTAGTTAGATCATGTCAGAGGTGTGACTTCGACCCTGTTTTCACTTCATGTCATATAAACGCTTTTGAAGGAGGGACTTTTCGTTTCTGTTTTTCTGTCCCTAGCACAATATCTGGACTATAGTAGGCACTTAATAAATACTTGTTGATTGATTAATTCAGTGGCCCTCACTTCAAATAAATTTTCATTTATGGTTTAGAAATGTCATTGAGAACTATTTAATTATGTCTGATAGGAGAATATTAGCCTGATTTATCTACTAAATTTGAAGTCAAACATTTAACATTTCAAACTAGATGAAATCCTTTTGAGTAACATATCTTTCCTTGGGCTAAAATAAATTAACTTTTTTTCCTTTTACAGTGTCATCCAGTCTTCAGATTGTCATCCTTGTTTTATTCAGTTTAGATTGTGAAAATTAGAATACTCTAACAACATTACGTAGTTGTGAGTTGGTTAGTTTCTTTTTACTTATACTTTTTTTCTTGTCTTAGAGCCTTTGAAGCAAATATGATAATTACTGTTTTGCAACTAGAGGTTACAATTTTGCTTTTGTTTATGTTATTTAATTTATAGGGATTTGAAGCCAGAAAACATTCTCCTGGATGATCGTGGTAAGTGATGGCATGCCTTCAACCTATAAACAATTACATTCATTAACAGGATCCTGATTTGCATCTTTTTAGACTATTAAAACGTAATAGATGTGGTGAGTGTAGTCCAGTCACTGCTCCAGCTCTGTAGTGATGAAGCATGCTTTAGAGAGATGGGGGACTAGAGGTGTAGAATGAGACATACATTTTCAGACACCACCAACTGTGGCAAGAAAGAACTTTTATTTTTTAGATGTAGTGTTATGGGGGGAATGGGGATTAGTGATACAGATGAAAAAGGAAAAAAATGAACTGAAACCCAAAAGAGATCAGAAAGAGACACATACAAATAGGGCAGTTAGTATTACCATCTTAAATTTAATATATACTTTTTGAGAGGAAACCTTGTTTCATATACCGATTTCTTTTTCTATTGTTCTTTGTATATGAAAATCTTTGTGTATGAAAGTTGGGGGAAAGGCAAAGATTAGATGTAACTTCTAATTAGAACATTAGAACATTTGCCAAAATCCTTTCAGTGATTCGAAAATTAATCACACACCCCCTCCCCATCCCGCTATGAAAAGGACAGAAAAGGGAAGTAATTAAGGATCACAACTGGAGAAGAGGAGAAATATTAACTGTTGCTGCACAATCTTGTAGCTCTGAAGCCTCTTGCTTTGTTATATCCTGTCTCCTCCCTTGTCCCCCACCCTTCTAACACTGACCAGTATCTGTGCTTGCCTGAGCTGTACAGGTGGGGTTGTTAAGGCTCTTTCCCGATGTTTCTACTGCCATGTTGGCCTGGGCCCTTGCCTATAGGGCATGGTTCATCAACCAGTACAGATAGCTCTTAGGGGGTGTACCCTCAATAGAATGTGGGCCCTCCTGTATGTTGGGTGGATAAGCCCAACTTGAGTGGAGGGTCCTTCATAGTCACCCATGCAGCCAGAGTGCAGTGGAGGCCTGAGGGAGTGTCCTTCCTAAAACATGACACATAGAACTGAACAAAAGCACTGACTCCAGAGCCAGAGGACCTATCTTAAAATCCGCACTCTGGTGCTTTCTATCTTTGTGTCTTTGGACAAGGCACTCGAGCTCTCTGGCCCCCAGCTTCCTCATCTGTGAAACAGGGAGGCTGGACGAGACAGATAGCCTGCCTCTGAGATCCCTTCCAGCTCTAGACTGATGTGTTCCTGTGATACAGGGCTCCTATTGCAGGTATCCGATCAGGACAAAATATAATGGGATTGTCACCTGCTAATTCCTCTCTCAGTGCAATGTGAGTTCCTCTTCCGCTTTCTTGGCTGCCATAGCAGACTCTTGTCTCACTGAGCTTGCTATCCACCAAAAACCCCAGATCATTCTAAGGCTAATTTCTGTCAGGCCGTGTCTCCCCTACCTTGTACTTGTGAAAGTGATTTTAGCTCACGTGTAAGACTTCTAAGACTGTAAAGGCATCTTATTAGATTCTGCCCAGTGTTGTAGCCTCCATTATGTTCTTTAGTTCTCCTTCCTGGCTGTGTATCATCTGCACAATTGATAAGCATTCCATCTCTTCCTTTGGTTATTTCAGATCCCACCTCTGCTGAACTACACAGGGAACATTGGGCAGATCACTTCATTTTCTTTGCTTAAGAGTTAATCTTCTTACTTTATATGTGCAGATGCCAATAAATTCTAGAATTTATTTCCTTTCATAGGAACCATGCTGGTGATATAGAAAGGTTTACTTAAGAGTCAAGAATACATTCTCTCTAATATATTAAACTATCAATTAGGATATCTACAGAAGGACTTAAGAAAATTTGACAGAGTTTCAAAATGCAGCAGCCTATTACCAATTAGAAACTGACAATAATAAGAAAGAGTTATACCATAGAAATCTCTTACTCCAGCTTCATACATTAGCCACTGGTATAGTCTTAGTCATATTTAATATAAATAAATAAAATGCCATTCCAGATTCCCTTTTCACTCATCCTTCAAAAGATAATCCTCTGTCATAATTACTTTCATATTTCTGTATTGTGTGTAATCCATTTGCACTTATTTACCAAAGGGGTTAATTTATCAACCATATTACCAATAAGCTGAACACTTTTTTACGCCCCTGTAACCTACTCGTCTTCTGTCAGTGAGAAAATAAATACTGTGTTTTGGTTTCTTGAAGTGTTTGTATGCCTGGGTCGTGATGGATAAATGGCCAGCCATAATTTCATTTCTTGTTGGTGATGAAAATGAATTGATGATATTTTTGGTAAATGTCAAGATGGTAATGTGATCATTTAAAGTAAATGTTTCAGAATGTGAATCAGTTTCAATGGTTTTAAGACAAAGCTTTGATTCATGATTCTTATTTTCAGTGTTGATGTTTTAGTTTCATTTGCTTTTACATTTTTTTTTAACATGAATAGGACATATCCGCATCTCAGATCTTGGGCTAGCTATGCAGATCCCAGAAGGAGAAACAATCCGAGGAAGAGTTGGAACAGTTGGCTATATGGGTATGTGATATGTTTGTAATTCTTTAAATTGCTTTCACATAACATTCTCTGTGAACAAAGACTGTTTCTTTGTGTCCCTAAAGATTAGCACAGTGCGTAGCACATAGTAAATGCTTGTTAATTGATTGATTGGCAGGGTAGGCGGAGAGGCAGTAAATAGCATGTGCAAGTCTACTCAAACCACTGATACCACCTTGACCATCACTTCTTCTCAGACTATGATGTAGATAGCCACAGGGCCTTGAGTCTAAGAGCCCCAGGAATAGCATTGCCTAGACCAGCAACCCTGCTTCCAGGCCTCACAGCCATCACTGAGGGGTGCAAGCCCTCTGAAGAAGGGGCCCTGCTGTCCTCCCCCCCACCAAAATCACCTGCTGAACAACGGCCACCAACAGGCAGGGACCACCTCCTCAGCACGCCCGGGGGTTTAAGACCCAGAAGGGAAAGTTCTAGACGGACCAGAAGCCTTGGCCCTGTCAAATATTTCACCATCAGAAATGGATGTAGTTTTGTCAATGTAAATAATGTTAAAGAAGATGAATTATTATCTGCTTTGACACCATACACTAAACACCAAGGTACCTTTCCATTTTACATACAGCCAAAGCTTCCTGTAGGTATAGTCTCCTCCTATGTGTGAATGTGACCTCCCTGAAAGGAGGGGCTAACCCTAATGTTCTGTTATATCCACACTGTTTAGCACATTGTTTTGCACAGAGTGAGTATCTGTTAAATGCTTTTTTCATTCATTCATTCATTGATGGCTTCAGAAGAGTTTCAAAAGGCAGAATTATCAGATTTGACTATTGGAAGGGACCTTAGCAGCCATCTGGTCCCTATGTGATAGGAATCTTCATTTTAGCATACTAACAAGTGGTCATCCAAACCCTGCCTGAAGACCTCAAAGGAGAAAGCAGCGACCGCCAGTCAAGGCAGTCCAGTTCACTTTTGTACACTTCTTATTGTTAGGACGTTGTTCCTGACCTCTGTCCTAAATGAGGCACTTTGAGCTGCTGCCCATTGCTCTTGGTTCTGCCTCTGGGACCCCAGAGAACAGTTCTGATCCTTCTATGCGACAGGCCTTCAAATACATGAAGTCAGCTGTCATGTTCCTCACTGCCATAAGTCTTCTCTTCTCCAGGCTAAATGTGCCCAGTTCATTCAATGGATTATTATATGACATGGACTCAATGTGTTTCTGCATCCTGATTGTCCTTTGAATACTGTCCAGCCAGAGAATCCTTTTCTCCTGGAAGTTCACTGCCCCTCTAGATCTCTTACACTGGAAGTGTCTTCCACCTTGCATCTTCTTCCTTTGGTTGTCTGATTCCTTCCAGAACCTCCGTTCTGGCTAGGAAGATGTCCTAGCCAGCCATGACTTCATTCTTTTCCAGGCCTTGCTCATGACTCTCTGGACTTCTTTTCCTGTCCCCCCCAAATGGCTTATTCTCCCTCTGCCTTCAACTTTCTTTTGTGTTCCTTCTCCCTTTTAAATATAAGCTCCTTGAGAGTAAGGGCTGTTTTTCTTTATGATGATATTTGTGTGCCCAGTGCTTAGCACGTAGCAAGTGCTTAATGAACGCTTGTTGACTTGTTGACTTTTTAAACTGTGGTTCCCAGACTAAACATAATAACACAGATGTGGTCTGATGGGGCCAGCATTCAACATAGTGCAACTATCACTTCACTATTCCTGGAAATTACACTTTCTCTTAATGCAATCCAAGATCCCATTAGCTTTTTTAGTTAGCCCCTCACATAGCTGACTAAGATTTAGTTTACAGTTCACTACAACTATATCTAGCCATGTCTCTGCTGTTTGTGAAGTTGATTTTTTTGTGTTTACGTGTATCTCTTTTTAATGTTATCTTATGAAATTTAGTCCTTTTAGATCCTCAATGTGTTATCCAGTGTGTTAGCCATCTCCCACAACTTGATGTCATTTGCTGATTTGATGATCATGCTATCTGTGCTTCTTTCCAAGTAGTTGATAAAAATGTTAAAACAGGGGCAACTAGGTGGTGCAGTAGATAGAGCTCCAGCCTTGGAGTCAGGAGGACCTGAGTTCAAATCCAATCTCAGACACTTGACACTTACTAGCTGTGTGACCCTGGGCAAGTCACTTAACCCCAATTGCCTCACCAAAAAAAAAAAATGTCAAAACAGTTTCCCCCCGGGTGTTCCACTAGGGACCCCTAGCCCCATCAACACTGAACTGTTTTGCAGCCCATCTTTGAGTCCAACTAGTTCTGAACCCATCTCACTATGTTCTCATCTAATCCCTATCTCTCCATCTTCTCCAGAAGAATCAAATGAGATGGGGTTGTTGGGTTTTTTTTTTCCAGAAGCTTTTCTAAAATTTAGGTGAACTATATCCCTGTCATTCCCTTGATATATAGGATCCACAGTTTTGATTCCTCACACAAGGAAATGGAGATATTTACAGTTAGAGTAGAATAAAGATTACTTTTAAGTCCTCCAGAGCCCCTCACTATATACAGCCTTCTAACCACTTTAAAGTTTCATGAATTTGGAAGTGATAATCTTTTAAGTCCAACAGAAAGTAAAAATTACCTTATATCTGTATTAAGTACATGTTAGATGACTAGAGTTAATTAATAGGAGTTTTCAGTGCATGAAAATTTGAATGTCACAAAGCCCTGTGAACGAGGGCCAGAAGTCCCATTCTCATCAGGAGAGTACACTTCTCATTTTGCTGCTTCTTCTGGCTATCTATCAGTAGTTTTGACTGGGCTAGATGATGGTGAGCAAGCTGATAGTCATTTAACAAGCATTTATAAAACACTCGGGTGTCCAGCATTGTGCTAAGTGTAAAAAAAAATGGGACGTTATTGAGAGTCAGAACCGGAGAAGGAGATACACATGCACAATCCTACATTTTGCCTGGAACATCCTAGTATCAGATGTTTAGTCATTCCAGGTTGGTTTCATGTTCTTTGAATATTAAAAATATAAAGTTCTGGTTTTTTTATTTGGAATTCCTTGAATAACATTCTATAATGCCTCACTGTGGCTTGGAGGTATAACCTTTGGTGCTTGGGGGTAAGCTTTTAGCATGTTTATCCTACCAATCTGGAAAGTTTTCAAGAACAGTTCTAGTAATAGACTGTATGGATGTCATTTAAAGACAAGTTTAATTAAGTCCAGAAAGGGTCATTATCCAAGTTAGCTGCACAGTAATGAATTTGAGATTCACTGGAACTTTCCAAAACTGTCCACAAAATTGTAAAGGGATTGCCCCTGCTTTGGTGAAGGGAATATCCACATAGAAGAAAACACAAATCCTTTTAAATATTGAAATATTTTGAATTAGTTATAAGATAATCTTATGTGTTATTTTAATTAAAACTTTTTTTCTGTTTCTTTTATGCAGCTCCAGAAGTTATCAATAATGAAAACTATACATTTAGTCCTGATTGGTGGGGACTCGGCTGCCTAATTTATGAAATGATTCAGGGACAATCACCATTCAGAAAACGCAAAGAGAAAGTCAAACGTGAGGAGGTAGACCGCAGAGTGAAGGAAGACCAAGAAGTGTACTCCGAGAAGTTTTCAGAGGAGGCGCAGTCTATCTGCAGGATGGTGGGTGAAGATATATAGAGGTTTGGAAAATAAATTTCTAATACATTTTAAAGCATTGTAATTATAGTAGTTTTCTTTTTTAAAATTCAGTTGTATTTTTTCAGTTCCAAATTCTCTCCCCCTCCGCCTTCTCCACTCATTGAGAAGGCAAGAAAAACAAAACCCATTGCAATTATATATAGGCATGCACAATAATTCCCGCATTAGCCATGTCAAAAAAAAAATGGAAAGAAGGAAAAGAAAATGTGCTCTGATCTGTTCCTCTCTCTATGAGTATGGGTAGTATGTTTTATCCTGAGTCCTTTGGAACTGTGGTTGGTCATTGTGTACATCAGAGTTTCAAAGTCTTTTAGAATTAATTGTCCTTACAGTATTGTTATTATTGTACTAAGTGCTTTCCTGCTTCTCCTTACTTCATTCTGCATCAGTTCATACAAGTCTTCCCAGGTCTTTCTGAAACCATCCCCTTCATTCTTATAACACAATAGTTTTCCATCACAGTCATGTACTATAATTTGTGCAGCCATTCTCCATTTGAGGAACATTCCCTCAGTTTCCAATTCTTTGCCACCACAAAAACCGCTGGTATACATATTTTTGTACAAATGAGTCCTTTTCCTCTTTCTTTGATCTTTTGGGGTATCAATCCAGTGATGATATTGCTGGGCCAGAGAGTATGTACAGTTTAATAATTTTTTGGCCGTAGTTCCAAATTGCCCTCCTGAATGGTTGGACCAGTTCATAACTCCAGTAACAATGCATTAGAATCTGTTTTCCCACAGCTCCTCTAGCATTCATCATTTCCCTTTTTTTATCAACTTAGCCAATCTCAAGAGTGTGAGTTGGTACCTCAGAGTTGTTTTAGTTTGCATTTCTCTAATTACTACTGATTTAGAGCATCTTTTTTAATTTGACTATTGATAGCTTGGATTTTTTTCTTAAAACTGACTGTTCTTATTCTTTACCATCTATCAGAGAATGGCTCTTCATATAATTTTGACTCAAACATATTTTTGTATCTTAAAAAGGAAACCTTTATCAGAGAAACTTGCTACAAAGACTTTTCCCCTCAGTTTCTTTTTCCCTTCTAATTTTTGCTGCATTGGTTTTGTTTGTGCAGAAACTTTTAAAAATTTTTTGTAGTTAAAATCACCTGTTTTACCTCCTATGAGCCTTTCTGTCTTTTTGTTTGGTCATAAACTCTTCTCTTATCCATAGAGCCAACAAGTAATTTCTTTCATTTTCCTTTAATTTGCTTGTTATGTCATCCTTTATGTCTAAATCATGTATCCGTTTGGAACTTAATCCTGGTATACAGTGTGAGATACTGCTGTACACCTAGTTTCTACCTAACTGTATGCTTGTTTCCGAAACAGGTTTTGTCAAATAATGAGTTCTTGCTCCAGCAGCTGGGTTCTTTGGGTTTATCAGACACTAGGTTACTATGCTCGTTTGCTTCTCCAAATACTGTGTACCTAATACCTAATCTCTTATAATGATAAACTTCTCTCTTTCTTACTCAGTACTCAGTATCAAATTGTTTTCACAATTATAATTTTATAGTGTAGTTTGAGATCAGGTGCTAGTAGACCTCCTTCCTACACATTTTTTTCATTGATTCCCTTGATTTTTTTTACTTTTGGTTCCTCCAGATGAATTTGATTGTGTTTTCTAGCTCTGTAAAGTAGTCCTTTGTTTTATATGGCACTGAATAAGTAAATTAATTTAGTTTTGCCATATATAGATAGATAGATGGATAGATATAGATATAGATGTGTGTGTGTGTGTGTGTGTGTGTGTGTGTGTATTGGCTTAGCCTACCCGTGAACAATTATATTTCTCCAGTTACTTAAGTCTGTCTTTATTTGTATAAATATTGTTTTGTAATTGTATTCATAAAATTCCTGTGTTTGTCTTGGCAGGTAGACACCCATGTATTTTATACTATCTGTAGTTATTTTAAATGGAATTTCTCTTTCTGTCTCTTCCTACTGTGTTTTCTTCATAATATACAGAAGTGTAGATGATTTGTATGGGTTTATTTTATATCTTGCAACTTTGCTGAAGTGCCCAATTGTTGTGATTATTTTTTTATTTGACTGTCTTGCATACTCTAAGTAAATTATTATGTCACCTGCAGAAAGTGATGGTTTTTCTTCCTCTCTGCCTATGCTTTTTCCTTTTGTTTCTTGTTCTTGTCTTATTGCTATAAGCATTTCTAATTCAATATTGAATAGTGGGAATAATAATGGACTTTATTGCTTTACTCCTTATTCTACTGGAAAGGCTTCTAGCTTGTCCCTACTACAGATAATGCTGGCCCTTGATTTTAAATAGCTAATACTTATAATTTATATAGAAGTTTTCATTAACATATATTTTCAGGGTAAATACTTAAATATAAATAACTAATCATTCAGATATTCGCTCTGTGTGGGGCTCCACAATTGAGGAAGGAAAATATGCTTGAGACAGTTGACCTTTTAGAAGAAAGGCCAAGTGTCAAAACCAAGTAAGCTGAAGTTCAAACAGTAAAAAGTATCAAATGAAGAGGTTTGACTCAATGATTTCTAATGTTCCTTCCTGTTGTAATGTTCTAAGATTCTTTGACTTTCCCAAGAATTCAAACCCAGATCTTACTTTTTCCGTTGCTTTTCTGTAACATTTTAAAGAATAAGCAAAAACTGATTTCATCACAGTCATAACAATGTTAGAGCTGGAATGAGTCTTACATAGATGAGAAAACTAAGGGTAACATAAGTAAGATATTGGCTCCAGGTCACATGTGTAGTAATTGACAGAGCTGGAACGTGAAGCCAGACTTTCATGACATTATTTGCCAAGGTTCTTCCTAATACAACATATTAACAAAAGAAGCAATAGAAGTATAATCCTCTAAGCAAACTTTATTTTTTAAAGGAAATAAATTTATTTTTATAAGCATTTATTATCTCTACTTACTACTATGTCTTCTCTATTGAACAATTAAAAAAAAAAGAGCAAACCCTCAACAAATATACACAGTCCAGCAAAACAGATTCTCACATTAGTCATGTCCAAATAGATATGTATCATTTTTTCATTCTTAAGTCCATCACTTCTCTGATAAGAGGTGGGTAGAATATTTCATCTTCAGTCCTAAGAGCTCATGATTTATCATTGAATTGATCAGTGTCCTAAAGTCTTTCAAAGTTGTTTATTTGTATAAATTGTTCTTCTTGTTCTGCTTGCTTCATTCTACATTATTTCCTAGAGATCTTCCCAATTTCTTCTAAAGCTATCCATTTCCCATCTCTTATCGTGTAATAACATTCCATTACATTCATATACCATAATTTGTTTGGCCATTCTCTCTTAGTAAATTTGTAACAATTTTGGTTACTGCCTGTAGAAAAAATATAATTCACATGAAATTAAATGTGAAACATATAACAGAGACTGGCAATACTATGATTTTTCTCTGTCTCCCAACGAGCATACCCAAGGAGTAATAAATGAAATGAGTAATATTTATTACTTGCTCTTTGTCCTGTCCTATAACACAAAGTAGGCCGGGCATTGTCTCTATAACTCAGTGTTTTTGAGGACCGTCATTCTAAAAGGGCAAAAGAGACCAGTCCAAATTCAAGGCATCATTTTCCAGACTAGAAGTAGACATGTGAATATGATGGTCCCAAGGCATGATCCAAATATGAAATCAAAGTTTCATCAAACAAAATGAAGCTCAAATGGGAGAGAAACAGTTTGAGATGAAGAAATCAAAGAATATTCAAAATCAAGGCAAAAATTCAAGATCATTTCTAGGCATAGCAAAGTGGGAAAGAAATGAGGAAGGAGTCATATTAGGAAGAGTGGCAGTGACAATGTAATAAGTAAGGGGCAATTTTTGTAATAGAGGTATAGGAGGAAGAAAACTCCCAGTAGAGAGTACCAAGATTCACTAATGCCCACCCAAACTGAAGCTTATCAAGAGGAGGCTGGCTCAGACAGCTCCTCTCACAAGATTAATTCTGCCCAGGTTCCAGTTGGCTTCAAGGACTTATTTATCATGGGTATAGCAATGTATAAATTATTACATATGCTTATATGTTCACCTCCTCATAGGAAACTTCAATTTGCCCAAGGGGTATGATTCTAGATTCTAATACATCTCTCTAGTGGGAAATCCAAAGAAACTCTGGGTCCATTTCTCAGATCACACTTGAAAAGGGGCTAATATTTCCTTCCCTGTAAAAAAGGTAAAAAAAAAACCTGCCCCAAAATCTCTGTCCTTGATATTATTGTCATACAAAGATGTAGGCAGTTTCCCCATCTTTTTTTTTTTTTGTATTAATCAGATACATGGGCCAACATAGAATTCAAGGGGATACACTCAGGATATTAATAATATGAGTAAACACTGGCTACTTTTAACTAGAGAGAGAGAGAGATTGATTTTACCCTATATCTCTTCCTTTAACCAAGAAGGAAACCAGGTTGGGGCCAAGAAAGACATGCTACAGGTTCTGATTACCACCTTCCTATAACCAGAGTCTATCAGAGTAGCAACCTGTACCTGAGGTTGCTAGCATCTAAAGATCAGAAGATACACTCACCCCTGACCACCACCCTCCTAAGTCTGCATGTGTACAAGAATGACACAAGTCCCAAAACCAAGTTCAAAACCTGTCACCAAACTGATAAACTCAGAGATAGTATCTATTTGGCCGTTTCCAGAAGTCTGATGTCTCTGTGGCTGTACTCTCCAAGTTGCTGCCTAGGATTCAAGGAGTTAAACTCGTGAATTTAGTTTACCTAAATTCTTCTAATCCAGACTCAGTCCTTGACATATGAAGCACTTTTAGGTACAGAATAAGAAGGAAGCTTTTTGGGTGATAGTTTGTGTTCTTTTTTTCTTTTTTTTTTAGTCTAGCCTCATAATTCAGGCTGCATTTTGGCATTCTAGTTCTTTAAAATGTTATCTTCAAATATAGTCTAACATAACCAATTCATAGTAAAGGCAAGGAGGCCTTTCAGTTGTTCACAAGTCTAAATTTTAAAACTTAACCGTATTTTATATTTAGAGGATCTGTTTGAATAGGTCTATAAGCGAGCATATTTGTTTATAATTTGTTTACAATGGTATCTCAGAAGTGCTTAGTTATTTCTCTTTAGTCATATTAACATTCCCCCACATATTTTAGCACCGTTACTTAATTAGCAAACCCTTACTTTATAAGTAATGCTTCAACATCTATTATCTGCAATATCACAAATTCCAAATCAGTAAAGTCTGAATTAATGTTGGATACACTTAGAAATTTTCCTCTTCTTTTTGTAAACGTCATTCAATTCTATTATATTTATTCTAGAGGAGTTTTGTAAGACAAAATACTTTTCATTTTAACCTAAAGAATTAAATTGATCCCCTCACTTCTCTTTTATGCAGTTACTTGAGAAAGATCCAAGAAAACGATTGGGCTGCAAAGGAGAGGGAGCTGCTGGCGTGAAACTGCATCCTATTTTCAGGGACATTAACTTCAAGAGACTGGAAGCAAACATGTTAGAACCCCCTTTCTCCCCTGATGTAAGTATAAAACCTTGAAAACCTTGCTTAGAACCATCATTCATCCATGAACACAAATACAGCACTGCATTGAAAATAGACCTCTCCCCTTATGTAGACTGCTCCCCTAAAATGAGTTCTTTCCAAGGAGAAAAAAGCATACATTGAAAAATACCCAAAATTGACGTATTAAAAAATAACTATGCATATATATTTACTTTGAAAGCTTAATTTTTTTTTCAATTCAGATAGATTTGCTTCATCCTTATCATGCTTCTTGTCTTTCTTACTTTTGTCATTATTTTCCTCCTGAGCCAGAAACACATGGGTTCATGTCCTTACCTGTGTGACCCTGGGCAATTCCCTAAGACTGTAAGTTGCAGAGAAAGTGATGACCTGATTTGTGGGGGAGAGGTTTCCTCAACTGGAATTTCCCTCTACTGGACTAAGCCCTATCCCTATTAATAGTAATAACTAGTATTCATATAGTACTTTAAAATGTAGAAAGTATTTACATTCATTATTACTATAATAGAATTTAATCCTTTTTAACAGTAGTAGGGGGAAAAAAAGCAATAGTGGGATCACATGCATCAGTTGAAGTGAAAACAATCTTTAGACATTTTAAACTAGATAAAGCTTAGCTATTTCTACTTCATACTTCATGACTTTTTCTTATCTTTGTTATCAGTGTTCCCCTTAGCATTCTAAAGACTTCTCATATAGCAAAAGAAATAAAGCATGTTGCATCAATGACACAGGTTGGTCCTTTTAGGTATTGCTAAATTCTGGTCCTTTTATAATGATTAAGTTTTTTTCTCTTATTTTATTTGATAAAATGAAGGCTTCTTAAATGGTTAAATGCTGACTGTAGGATGTGATTTCCCTTGAAGAGAAAAATTTGTTTTCGTATTAAATCCCAAAAGAGAGTTCTAAAACTGATGTCAACAAAGGTAATGTCATTGGCTAGCAAAGTGGAGGAGAGAGAGCACAGAGGTTAAGTCTGAGGCCTGAAGTTCACTTACCATCTGGGCTACTTTATTATATGACCTTAGGTGAGTTTCTGGCCCTTAATTTTCTCATTTGTGAAACGAGGAGATTGGACTAAATGATCTCTAAAATCCCTTCCAACTCCAAATCTACAATCGTATGAATAAATGTGTCACCTTTCAAAGTGACTTATTTGAAGAGGACAGCATTCTTATTGCCATGATGAAGAAGGCAGGGCAATTGATGTGTGGCTTGGTAAGGCAGCAGCAGTTGTCAGTCTCCCTAACAAGGGCAGTAATCTCCCTTTCATTCTTTTTTTTTTTTTGGTGAGGCAATTGGGGTTAAGTGACTTGCCCAGGGTCACACAGCTAGTAAATGTCAGGTGTTTGGTCTGAGGCTAGATTTGAACTCAGGTCCTCCTGACTTCAGGGCCGGTGCTCTATCCACTGCGCCACCTACCTGCCCCTCTCCCTTTCATTCTTAAGCAGCACATAAAAGCAGGAAGACCCAGACCCCCTGGATTGGTGGTCTCACCTACTATACTTGTAGTATAATGCTCGCCTCTGTCCCTTCCTCCCCTAACAAAGCAGGAAGCAGGGGAGGGCCAGTATTGAGCCTCCTCACCCCCAAATTCTGGATATCCCCAACCTGCAGCAGCTGCCAAGGATCAGAAGCTACACTGATCCCTAACCACCAGCATTCCTCCTCCTGAATGCTACCCTCCCTCCCTCCCCCCCCACCCCTTTCTCAACTGCTCCTTGCTTCTCATCCTTTGCCTTAGATCTCCACCTCTCAACTGAAACTCTTTTCTCCAGGGTTACTAATCATTTATTAGTCGCTAAATCCAGCAGCCTCTTCTCAGCCCTCATCCTTCTTGACCTCTTTACGGCCTTTGACACTACTGACAATTCCCTCTTCATGGGCACTCTCACCTGCCTGCAGTTCTTGATAGTGTTTTTTCCTGGTTTGCCTCCTGCCTCGCTCAGTGTTCTGTTCCTTCCCAGTCTTCCTTTGCTGGATCATCACCCAGGTACTGTCCCTTGTCTGTTTGTATTGCAGAGTTCTGTTCTCACTGTCAGTGATTTCATTAGCGTCCGTGGGTTCAAATCTATGGAACAAAAGCACCACTTTCTAACCCAGATGCTTCTTTCTTAGGTGGCTGATAAGTCTGTCAGCATCATTCCTTTTGTAAGAAACACCAGTGCCTCCATCTTGCCTCTAGGATAAAATACAAGCTCTTCTGCTGGACATTGAAAAAGCCCTTCGCAGGCTAGCACTGATTTATTCCCTGTTGCTGCCCCTTGGAGGCCATGCACTCCAACCATGGATCTTGTTTGCTTTCCCTGCGTGAAGGTTCCATCTTCTCTCCCTGAGTCACTGCACAGGCCCTCCCCAGTACCTGCCATGTTCTGCCTCCTTTCACCCCTTTAGAATTGCTCCCCTCCTGACAGCTCAGTGCGTGCCAATGCCACATACAAGGCAGTATACCTGCCAAGTCTATAAGTACTTCCTACACCCCACCAAGAATTACTGTTTACGTTGTATTTGTTTTGCATTTACTTATTTGTGTACGTGCTGTTTTCCCCCAGTAGCGTACAATTTCCTCATGGACAGCATCTGTTTCCGTTTTATTTTTGTATTCCCAGCACCTAGTACAATATCTGGCACATATATATGCTTAATAAAAACTTGTTATGGTTGAAGTTCACAGCCTTTCTCTTGATGACATCAGTTATCTCTATATTGATGACTCTCCTAGTTTCCTAGTTTCTTGAATTCTAGCCCTTCATTATCAAAAGAGGAACATTTCCACCTATATATGTGTCCTGTATGTCAAATGTCCTTTGGACATTTCCTGCCTCCGCAAGCTATCCTCTCGCTACGCTTCCCTATTTCTATTGGGGGGTGGAGGCAGTTCCCCCATCTCATTAGACATCTGTGTTCATAACCTTAGGGTCAGCTTTGATCCTTCCGTTGCCCCTACCCACCATATGTCGTCAGTTGCCAAGTCTTAATCTACCTTCACACTATCCTTTACGTCTACCCCTCTCTGTCCAAGTATACATCTGCTATCCTAGTGAGACCTTCCTTACCTCTTGTTTTGACAATTATAATAACCTCCTAATTGATCTCTCTGCTTTAAGTGCATTTTCACAAGCCATCCCCCTGTGCTTGCAATACACTACCTACTCATCTTGTCTTTCAGGATTCCTTTATAAGCCCTCTTCCTCACACACTCCTTCCATTTGTTGCAATCCCAGAAATCTTGCTCCCCCAACATCCCTGATTGTCCTTCAGTGCAAAGGATACACACCTCCTGTACCTTGTCTTCCCCTACCCCCTTGAGCCAGTAGGAAGAAACAAGCATATTCCTTTCTCTCCACTGCCACTTGTACATCTTCCCTTGAAAAACACGAAAAATCCCTGCCTTCAAGGGGCTTTTATTGAGGGGGAGGGGGAATGACATATTTGCATATCAGCCCCGGAAACTGGACTGAGGAGAAGAGGGTACATCGAGATGTGTCTTATGTAGAAGGGGGCCCTTGAGCAGAGCTTGGAAGGAAGTTGTGGACTCTGTGAGGTGGAGGTGAGAAGAAAGGGTATTTCAGACAAAGAGAGCAGCCTGCCCTAAGGCACAGCTGGGGGAGAAGAAATGACACATCAGTTTGGCTGGAAAGTGAAGTGTGTGCAAGAATAGCGTGCAGTAAGCCTGGGAAGAGAAGTTGGAGCCAGACTGAGAGCAGCTTTAAATTCCAAACAGAAGAGTTTATGTTTTGTCCTAGAGGTCAGAGGCAGCTTCCTGTGTCAGGGAGGGGCATGGTCAGACCTTGTTTTAGGAATGTCAGCTGGCAGCTGTGAGGAGGATTGTTTAGAAGGGGGAGAGACTGAGGTCCGCAGATCTGTTAGGAGGCTCCTGCAGCGTTCTAGGGGAGAAGTGATGAACGCCAGGACTAGGGTTGTGGCCATGGGACCTATTGATGGGGGCCAGAGGCTAGAGTTGTAGAGGCAGATTGGTGGAGGAAGAGAAAGAGCTAAGGGTGGCATGAAGGCTCCGAAGTGAAGTAACTAGATGTATTTAGCCTCAAGAAGAGCAGTCTCAGGGAACTTGGTAGCTGTGTTCACATATTTTAGGGGGCAAAGGTTATAGAGGGAGGGGTTTGACTTGTTCTGTTTGGCCCCCTAAACAAAAACAAAAATAATAGGTGGAAGTTGCAAAGAGGCCAATATAAGTTAGAGATCAGAACAGTCAGAGCTGCCCAGAAGTGAAATGGGCTGCCTCAAGTGTGCTGGGTTCCAGAGGCTTGGGCAGGGGTTGGGGGTGGAGGGTGTTGTAATGGGGTTTAGATCTGACTGGATGATGCCGAGGTCTCTTTGAGCTAACAAACTCTGGTTTTGTGGAAGGATCTGGTGCCCTCCACAGAAATAGTGAAGTTAGGAACAAGAGAAGTTGTTTAGGCTAAGTTCTGAGTCCTCTGTAGTAAACGATGAATTTCAGATGTGCAAACGTTGAGGCCGGACATCCACACCCATCTTTGAGTTGCACAAACACCTCCTCCCCGTCTTGTGTTATATTTGTCTTATAAGGAGCCTTCAGGGCAGGGGCAACTTTACTTTTATCTCTCCATCCAAAGCGTGCTTTACTTGTGCTGAAAGAATCGCAGCCTCCTCTCATGGATCATGAGCATCAGTGGAATTTTCCTTCAAAACATCATTTCGTTATTAACAGTTTTCTTTTTAAAAATACAGTATGTAGCCAAAACTTCCAAATATTTGTTAAACTTGCATCTGAATTCATGCTCTTTTGTGGGTGGAAGAGATGTATTTCTGCCATGGAGGCCATCTGTTTCAGTGGCTCTGGATAGTTCTCAACTCTGATTTCCGGGTTCATTTTCCATGCCACCTAATCCCAGAAACATAGACAAAGTAAGGCAATGTCTTTTCCTCCAATCTGAGCCTCAGTTTCTTTATATGTAAAATGAGAGCATTAGGTCAGATCTCTTAAAGAGTCTTTCAGTTTCATTCAATTCAATAAACATAGGGTGATGCAGTGGATGGAGCACTGGGCCTGGACTCAGGAAGACCTGAGTTCAAATCCAGGCTCTGACAGTAGCTTTGTGACCCTGGGCAAGTGACTTGACCTCTGTTCATCTCAGTTTCCTTTGCTGTAAAATAGGGACAATAATAGCACCTACTTCACAGTTGTTGTGTGCATCAAATAAAAGTGCTTACCATGATGCCTGGTACATAGAGTAGGAACTTTGCTAGTTTCCTTCCCTTTCCTTCCTTTCCCTACACATGAAAGGCACTCTACCAGTTGCTGGGGATATAATAATAGATATAACACAAAAGCTCTCATGGCACTTTTATCCTAATATGACAAAGAAATGGACACAAATAGCTGTTGTAAAGGAGAGTGAAATAAGTGCAGAAGAAAGATCTAGATAAAGTTTTGGGGGAAATTTGAAGAAAAAGATCACTTTCAAATGGGGGAGGCTGGGCATGCTTCCTGGAGTCGTTAGAATCTGAGCTGAGCCCTGAGAGGACAACAGAGAGCTAGAGGAGGTTGGAGCTCATTTTAGACACTGTAAAAAGGTGCAGGAAAGGAGAGAATAAGATTATTGGATGAATGAAAGTCTCGTTTGACAAGTACATCTGTTAGGTGAAAGGAAGAGTAGATAGGGACTAGTTGTAGAAGCTTTGAAGAACCATTTATACTTTGTTCAGTAGGCTATAGGGACTCACTGAATGTTTTTGTGAGGAAGAATGACGTATCAGAGTGGCACAAAGATTACTAGGGTCACTCTGTGAAGGATGGATTGGAAAGGAGAGAAGACAAGTCCAGAAATGATTTAGAAAGCTATTTATTTCAGTAACCGAAGCAACAAGGAGTCCTTGAGGGCCTCATATAAAGGAGGAGTCCTCTTGCATACATGCAAAAGAGTCTGAACAAACTTCTCGGAAGAAGAAATTCAAATGTTTGATACCCATATAAAAATGTTTCAGACTAATAGTAATAAGACAAATGTAAACAAATTTAAACAACTCTGAGTTTTACTTCACACCCACCAAATCGGTAAAGACATTAAGGACTGAAGGAATAAATGCTGAAAGGCCTGTGGGAAGTCAGGAGCATTAATGATACTCTTTTGGTGGATCTGTGAATCCATTCAGCTTTTCTGGAAAGCAATTTGGAATTAAATGAGAAGTCCCTCAACTTTTTATATCCCTTGATCATATAGCACCATTGATAGAAAGGGAAATCTCATATGAATGAATGGGGAGGAGAGCCTTTACTAATCACTTACTCTGTGCTAGCACCACGCTGTGCTAAGCACTAGGAATACAGCTAGAGAAACAAGACAGTCTGTCCTCTTAAGAAGGTCATACAGTAATTGGGGAGGCAAGAGGGGAGAGGACAAGGATGCCACCCAGGAAGGTTCAGCTAATGAAAGGCTAATGGAAGACACAGTAGCACCTAAGGTGTGGCACGTGGCAAGTCCCAGAGTATTCAGTGGTAGAGCATATAGTAAAACTAGGTAATTCAGAGAGCATAGTAGCATAATGCCTAGGTATTCATGGTGTTGGTAATAGATTTCCTGCTCTTGAAATTATATAAATGCCATATCTGCCTTGCCTATGACCACTGGGAAATGGGCCCAAGTATCCGAGTAGAGTAGACCTCTTCCAACCCCAGTGGAAATGGCATTGGGTGGGCAAGGGGGTGTTTAACATTCAGCCAGAAGAGGGAAAAGGGAAAGGTACTCTTTATCCAAAAAAAAAAAAAAAGGAACACAGATGCCCACATTTAGGTAATGACTAAACAAATTGTGTTATAGTAATATAATAAAATATTATCGTGCTATAAGAAATGATGAATATGAGGAATTTATAAACATATAGAAAGATTTAAACTAAAACCACAAAAAAAAGAAGTCAAATTCAATTAATTCAACGTCCAGTTTTGGTCCCTTTCAGTAGAGGGGCATAATGTGGCATTGTTCTCATCCATGGTCACTTTATAATTTTGATTTGCTGTGCTGTTTTATTTTGTTACGAGGGTGGATTTAATGAGTATATGGGGAATACTGTGGGAAAGGACTATGGTGCAAAAATGAAAAGACATCAATAAAATTTTAAAAATAAATAGCATATAAGTGTCTTGTTGATGGTGATTAGACCACCTAAAAAAACACATGGCAACAATATATCTGAATATGGAAAGTAATGCTTATGTATATTTATAGCTATATAAACATATTTTTTAAACAGTCATTCATCTTCATGAATAGCTTAGGTTTCTCGATACAGGGTTTACTCAGTTTCCTTTGCAGTTTTGAAGAGAAGAGTTCATGGTATTCAGAGCCCTAGATGACTTGTCCTCAAATTCCTTACTGTGGGGAGCCATGCTAGTGGCACATTATGGACTTCCCTCACCCTTCCAGCTCCAGAATTTCCTCCTACTCAGCTTGAGGTTGCATATCAGTCTGAAGAACAGGCCTACTCATCAGTTCCCTACTGAAGATCAGAGGACTCAGCTTGCTGCTGAGGATGATTCTAAAGCTCCTCTGCTTAATGGGTAGAAACTACCAGAGGGGGGACTTCAGTTTTACCCCAGATGCACTTATTTACTAGTGCTGAAATATACTGAAGTTTCTTAACAAATATGCCAGTTTCTTAACAAAACAACATCAAGTTAACTTTCTTAAACATTAGTACCAGGACCCTCAAGATGTGGTCTACAGACTGCTCTTGCTCCATAGGTGCTGCTTCATGCCAGAGGAGAATGTGTTGGTGGGGCCACTGGGTTCTCTGCTAGTTCGAGGAGAAACAGTCAAAATGGAGACTGTTTGCCATAGATTAAACACAGCTTGAGAGCACTGGTCACAGTTTGTATAAAGAGTGAGCCATAGCATATCAAGAAAGAAAGCAGGAGTGAGCATGATGGAGATCCCTTCTCCCCCACATTGGACATCACACCTTTTGCCGCCTATAGTCCTGCTAACTATGAGAGCTGTCCAAAAATGCAAAGGTCTACATAGGCAGATGATGAATTCTTAAGAGTAGAGCTAAATAATTATCAAATAGGTATGTTGTAGAGGGAATTAATACTACAAGTGGACTTCTGAAGTTTTACTTAATGATTCTAAACCTTACCCACCCTTCCTACTTCTCTTCCATCTATAGGGAAAAAAAGTCAAGAGTCAGAGGCCATGCTCTACAAGAGGTTTAAATGCGGTGGCAAGTGAGTGGGAGATAATATCCTAGGTCTCAGAGAGACTAAAAATTAGAAATGAGGGGAAAAAATGGCATTTTTCCCCCCACTTAATAGTACTTTATTTTTTCTGATTACATATAAAGATAGTTTTCAACATTCACTTTTATAAGATTTTGAGTTCCAAATTTTTTCCTCCCTCCCCTCCCCCCTCTTCAAGACAGCAAGCAATCTGATACAGGCTATACATGTACAGTCATATTAAACATATTTCCATATTGGTCATGTTGTGAAAGAAGAACCAGAACAAAAGGGGAAAACTATGAGAAAGAAAAAAATCAGTATGCATCAATCTGCATTCGGGCTCCACAGTTCTTTCTCTGGATGTGGAGAGCATTTTCTGTCATGAGCCTTTTGTAATTGTCTTAGATAATTGTATTGCTGAGAAGAGCTAAGTCTATCAAATTTGATCATCTCACAGTGTTGCTTTTACTATATACAGTGTTCTCCTGGTTCTTCTCACTTCACTCTGCATCAGTTCGTGTAAGTCTTTCCAGGTTTTTCTGAAATCTGCCTGCTCATCATTTCTTATAGCAATAGTATTCCATTACATTCATATACCACAGTTTGTTTATCCATTCCCCAATTAATGGATATCCCCTCAAATTCTAATTCTTTGCCACCCCAAAAAGAGCTACTATAAATATTTTTGTAAATGTGGATCCTTTTCCATTTTTTATGATCTCTTTGGGATATAGACCTAGTAGTAGTATTGCTGGAACAAAGGGTATGTGCAGAAAAACCAGCGTTTCTAATTAGAGAATTGATTTCTTTGTACCATTTAGATCACCGTAGAAGAGCATTAGGTAAATTGTGTGAAATTTTGCTGCAGCTTGAAAGTGAATTATTTTTAAAAATACATATATATTTTATATTCAAAATATGTTAGTTCAAGATAAGCAAAGCAATTATGCAAATATTAAAGACTTTCTTCTCTTTCTATACACAGCCACGTGCAGTATATTGTAAGGATGTTTTGGATATTGAGCAGTTCTCGACAGTAAAAGGAGTGAACCTGGATACTACAGATGATGATTTCTATTCCAAATTTGTTACAGGCTGTGTCTCCATCCCCTGGCAAAATGAGGTACTGTACCCTTAATTTAGGTCACTTTAATAACTATAAATGAAGGGAAAATGTTAATTTATCTTAAAATTTCTTTTATCCAACTTATATCACCAGAGGGGTAGGGGCAGGAGGTATACCAAATCTGTAACCATGAGAGTGCCACAGTTAGCAATTGACTAGAAACATGAAAGCTTCATTTACTGTAGTTTGTATAAATTGGAGCAGATGGTGGCCATCTGTTTGCTTAGCTCAGGATGATGGAGAATTGCCCACAGAACCTGTAGGCTCTCTAAGGCTTATTTCTACAGTGAAGACCAGGAGTCCATGTGATATCGTTGTCTTCCTCGTGGGTATATGTGTTCCCTGTTCAAAAGTGCACCATTATTGATGAGACAGAAAGAGAGAGCGATTTGTATCTAGGTAAATAATTTAGTGTAATTGTGAGGAAACAGTATAATCTTTTATTAATGTTTTTCAAATGATTCCAGAGAGATTTTACACCAACCTTATCTATATTGGTATATACATTTTTATTTTATTTATACAGTTAAGGAAATGCTCTTTGTGAAACCATAGAAAATAGGAAATAACAGAGGAAGAAATTTAAAGGACTTCAATTCCACAAATATTTATGAAGGATATGCAAAGAACTATGCCAAGTTCTTTGGGACAAGCTCTCTATACCTTTCTTAATTGTAATTAATTAATGAGAAACATTAATGGGAAATACAATCATTAAATAAGACAGCAGCTATGCTTTGGGAGGCAGCAAGGGTTTAAATCTGGCTCTGATACTTAGTAGCTGTGTGCTTTTGGATAAATCACTTAAGTTCCCTGACCTTAGTTTCCATATGTATAAAATGAGTATAAACTAGATGACCTGTCATTTCTTTGATGAAATATATGATCATATGATTCTTTTTTTGCTTTTTGGTGAGGCAGCCAGGGTTAAGTGACTTGCCCAAGGTCACACAGCTAGTAAGTGTCAAGTGTCTGAGGTCAGATTTGAACTCAGGTCCTCCTGACTCCAAGGCTCTGTCCACTGTACCACCTAGCTGCCTTTGATTATGTGATTCTTACAGAGCTTTCAGTCAAGTAGAGGGGAATGCTTACATATACACTAGTAATTGTAATACAAAATAGAATGGAATATAAATCCACAAGAGAGATACTCTTTAGTGAAGATTGTTTCCATTTGGGAGAATCAGGAAGAGGTAGCGTTTGTTGTAGTCTTTGAGGATGGGGTAAGAGTTCAGCTAGCTGTCAAGATGAAGGAAGAGGATTTCAGGAATAGAGACTACTCTGAACAGAGACCCCAAAGTGTGACATTGTTGAATGTATATAAGGGACAGTGAAAAATCTGTTTTGACTAGAGCAAGCATCAGCAGTCTTTTTTAAGGGAGAACAAGTTCTGAGCTTTAATAGCTTTAAATTGTACTAAGACTTCTGGTACACTTTTTTTTTTCAGTAAATACATTAATACAATAGAGGAGGCATGCATGCATAGTGAATAGAGAACCTGCCTCAAAGTCTGGAAGACTTGGGTTTAATTCTTGCCTCTGACACGTACTATTGTTATTGTACTATTAGTACACTTAAGAAGTCTGTGGCAGGTCATGTAATGTCTTGGTGGTCCAGCTTCTCTCTGGGACTATGAATGAGCGGCAAAGCAGTTGAAGATCTATATTGGTAGAAAGTGGTTCCTCACCAGGAGTATCCAATACCAATGAAGTTATAGGTTTGGTCCAAAAAAAAAGGTCTAGAAAGACATAATGATTTGTTTCTGGAAAGGTCCGTGTTAGAAAGAACAAGTGGTGAGAGAACCCTTAAGAGCTGCTATAGCCTTCTTTCATTAACACATCATTATGATGTTTCTCATCAATTAATTACAATTAAAGAAGGTAGAGCTTGTCCCTAAGAGCAGTCGTGTCAAACTCAAATAGAAACCAGGATCACTAATCCACACATAAAGATCCCTCAAAGCAGCATATTGAGTTAGTTTTAAAGTATAATGTTATCTGCTTTTTATTGTATTTGTATTTATTTTGATTTCCCAATTTGCATTTTAATCTGGTTCAGCTGTACTGCAGAGTTGCCTACTTGTTTTACACTTCAGCCTAAGAGAATAAGGATGGGACAAGAATGAAAGGAGGGAATCATAGCCAGAGAATATCATGGGAATTACTGAATAGAGACAACCACTACAGACAGGAGGCTGAAGTAGGCACTGTAATTTGAGGGTGGGGAATGGGAGTGTTCTGTGCTTTATTTTAAACTAATGCTAAGTTATAAATTGGATTATTCCACTTAGTTGTATGTGGAGAGAGAGCAGGGCTTGAGAATAAGCCTTAGTTTATTTTTCAACTCAGTTCTTAAGACATTTGAAGATTAACTAGATTGATCAGCACAGAGATTCAGATTTATTTGATAATTTAGGATAACAGAACCATAGGTTACATACCCTTTGGTTGAGTATAACCAGTGGAAGGGAGTATTAATAGAAATAGCTGGAAAGGTTTGATCAGGGCAGGTGGTAGTGGACCTTAAATGCTAAACTAAGAAGTTTGAATGTTATTCATTATGCATTAAGAAATTATTGAAGAGTGTTGATCAGAGTGACCTGATTACATCTGGCCTAATAAAAATTAATTAAGTAATGAGACAAAGGATGGATTGGGATAGAGAGACCAGTTAAGAAGCAATTGCGATTGTTCAGGTGGAGAGTAACAAGAGTCTCACAGGAGTGGGCCCGCCCAATATTTAGTTAAGAGTGCCAGAATCTTACTCAGTGGCTTGGGGATTTATGTCTACAAAACTCATTTTTGCTTTGCGGTTTATCATGATCATTTTTTTTCTGTTACCTCTCTTTTGGATGCAGATGATTGAAACAGAATGTTTCAAAGACATCAATGTATATGAAAATGACAAATTGACATCAGATCTAGATCTTAACAAGCTTACTCCGAGACCAAAGAGAGGCTTCTTCCATAGACTCTTCAGAAGAGGGGTAAAAATCTTCTCCTGGGATAGTTTTCTTTAAGTATTAAAACCAAAAATGTGTCTTACTAAGCATTTGGAAATAGTAGTTATTTTTCTTTGAACTTTTAAAAAAATGTACCCTTTATAAGAAAATCAAAGTTCAAACATCGTTTTAATAAATAATCAGTGCTATGCCCAGTTGAAGTCTGCAGTTATGATTTGCATAAAGACTGTAGACTGACACTGTACTATAATTAGACATTGCATAATAGTTAAGGGTTACTGACGTCCTACCTAAAATGTTCTTACCCTATAGAAGAAGAACTAAAGCAGAAATCATTAAATATACAATTATTTTTTAAAATAAATTGTTTTTTTAATTACCAATTTTTGTAATGCTTGTAAATTATCTAACATTTAAAATTGCTGAATGGCTGTATTATTGGACCCTTTAAGTCACTTCTGCGAGAAAGATTTTTTTGAAAACGAGAAATTACTGATTGTCACGTGTAAGAGAATTTCTATTGTATTGAATTTAGAAATTGTAATTCCCAAGTGAAGGTTTTTCTCTTTGGACCAATGTAAAATATTTTTTTTAATAACTTTGGATTCATCATTTCATCAGTGTAGACTTTATTCACAATGTGATTTTTAAGCATGCCCTTCTGTAAGCCTGAAAATCCATCCTAAGCGTTAGAGGCCTGGTCCTCATTACATATTATGGATACCACTGTAGAACTGATAAGCTGTTTTTATAATCTGTTATATTTAAATTTGACTCGCAAACTTCATTGTAGAAAGAAACCAAAGGTCATTATTAATACTACAGTCACTATAAGGATAAAAACAAAGTCCTTGGTCCTAGGAATTTTTGGGAACTGTATTTTTCCATGATTAAAATTGCTACATGCATGGATACCAAATTATATTTACCGGGAGAAATTCTCATTCACAATCCGCTGTTTGGTCTGGTGTGCTCCTAACATGAAATATTTTTCAAAGTTTAAATTAGACTACTTTAATAAGTATAGCATTTCCATATCTCATACATAAAGAGCTGAATGTTTAAAAAAATGTTACTATTGTTAAAAAAAATCTACACCAAAATGTAATTGTTGTATATTATTTTAACCAATCAAATGTGTAAGTTTGGCTAACCTATAAAAGTAAATGGAATTAAAAAAAACATGTAATGAAGCTGAGCCTTTTCTGTTGTGAATGGCTTATTTTATGTACCTGCTCATTGTGAGGAGAATAATGGACGAGTTCAAGTAAACTAGGAGAAAATGAGCTTTTTCATCTTAAAATTGTAAAGATGAAAATTGTCTCAACCTGAAGCCATATTGGAAAATTGCTCAATATGCCTTAGAATTTAAGTTCTAGTTAGTTGGCATTGAAACATTAATTAAAACAGCCAATCTGCTTTTTTTTTGCAGGTCTGTTTTAAATCTGGTTACAGCGATGATGAAGAAGAGCCAACAAGACTTTAAACCACTGTATAGCAGCCAAAAAGCCAAATGCAAAGAATGAGTAAATTCTGAATATTTTACTGTATCTATGAACTGTAATAAAAATTTTATTATAAATTTTAAAACATTCTGTATGAGCTTACAGATTTTGTACATTTGTACCTAAATTATGTTCAGATGTATATTTTCACTAAAGTTGTATTGAAGAAAAAGCCATAAAATACCATTTTGGTGTAATACATTTATTGTTATGTATTCCAAGACGTATATAGAGATAGCCATGTCTGAGTACATGTGAGGTATGTGTATGTTGACTGAAATGAGTTGGGAAATGAGTATAAATATGCATTTGGTGGGAGGATCAACTTAAATCACAAGTTATTATTTATGATTGCTCAGAATCTTTATTGAACTTATATGCAATAGCAGGAAATGGCATTAACTTCCTGGATTTGTACTGATTTCTAGGACATGGGGAAAAGATTTACTATTCCTCTTCTCAGGGTGCATTCAAAAGTACAAAAATAAAATCACTTTATAGTTATAGGGGGAGCCATGAATGTTGTACAGTATCTTTTTTTTTTTATTAATGTAGCACAGTTCTTTCAGAGGTTTATTTTTATTCCTTCTTCAGCTGTGCTGTTGTGAATTCACATATACATCTGCCCAGATAGATCTGGTATCTCTATTGCCTTTCTTATACGAATATATTTTACCTTCATACTGTTGATATTTGTGTGGCTGGTTATGGCTTTCTGCTAGACTATATTTATCTACTTATTGAAAGATTGTGTGGTTTCCTGTGACTCTGGAGTCGCATCCTTGGCAGCCATTAAGAGGGTGCTAACCAAGTGCTGAACTATTCAAAAATGTGTTTTATTAAAGTAGCATTTTGGGTATTTTGGTTCCTCTGTTTGCAGCTGGATATAAAGTTCTTAACAGTGTAAATAAAGACTTGCTTTTATGTTTCATAAGGAGGGGGAAAAAAGAGGCAAGTGACAGGGGAGAGAATCCCAAAACAGTAGTTCTGAAAAGTATGTTATAGCAGCCTGTATAGCAACCAAGGCTACCACTGTAAACGTAAAATAAACGTCACGTAAAGGTGCTCCAGCTTGCTACAACACTCACTTTACTAATAAGAAACTCAGCTTTTCATAAATTAATACTGCAGCAAGATATGTGATACCCAAATTAATGATATAATTGGGATAAAACTTGAAAGACTATTGTGCCAGGAAGATTTCTCATAGAATTTTTTTTAATATTTTATTTTTTCACAATTCCACATAAAAACAATTTTAGCATTCTTTTTTCAAATGCTCTCCTTTTCTCCTTCCCCTGTTCCCTCACTGAGAGGGCAAAAAGTATAATATAATATAGGTGATAGATGTGCAGTAATGCAAAACATTTTTCTGTATTAGTTAAGTTGTGAAAGAAAACACAGATCAAAAATTAAAGAAAGTTTTAAAAAGTATGATTCAACCTGCATTCAGACTCCATCAGTTCTTTCTTTGGACTTGGATAGCATTTTTCATCATAAGTCCTTTGGAGCTGTCTTAGATCATTGTATTGCTGAGAATAGCCAAGTCATTCACAGTTGATCATCATATAATATTGCTGTTACTGTGTACACTGTTCTCCTAGTCCTGCTCACTTCACTTTGTATCAGTTCATGTAAGTCTTTCCTTATTTTTCTGAGAGCATTCTGCTTGTTATTTCTTATAGCATAATAGTATTCCATCATAATCATATACAACAACTTGTTCAGCCATTCCCCAATTGATGAGCATCCCATCAATTTCCAATTCTTTGCCACCATACAAAGAGCTGCTGTAAATATTTTCGTACAAATAGATCCCTTCCCTTTTTGGTTTTATCTCTTTGCAATACAAACCTAGCAGTAGCATTGCTGGGTCAAAGGGTTTGCACAGTTTTATAGCCCCTTGGGCATAGTTCCAAATTACTGGCCTGAGTGTCTGAATCAGTTTACACCTTGACCAATAGTACATTGTGTTTCAATTTTTTCAAGTTACCTCCAACGTTGGTCATTTTCCTTTTGAAATGACTATGGATAGCTTTTATTACTTCATAAGAAAACTGCCTATTCATATCCTGTGGCCATTTGTCCATTGGAATGACTTGTATTCTTATAAATCTGACTCAGATTTTTGAGAATATATTTGAGAAATAAGGCCTTTATCAGAGAAGCTTGATATAAATTTTTTTCAGTTATAATTACTTGTGTATTTTCCTCCATCTTATTTTCCCCCATGTTTATCCTACTCTTTTCACCCTGTCCATTCTCAAAAATGTTTTGCTTCCTACTGCTGCCTCCCCCAATCCTCCTTCTCTTCTATCAGCTCCTCACCCCTTCTTTTATCCCTTTCCACTACTACTTTCCTGTAGGGTAAGGTAGATTTCTATATCCAACTGAGTGTGTATGGTATTCCCTCTTTGGTTGAATTCCAATGAGAGGAATGTTCAAGTCCTCCCCCTGATCTCCTATTATATTCAACTCATACCTGTACCCTCTGTCTATGCATATTCCTTCTAACTGCCCTAATAATGAGAAAGTTCTTAGAGGAGTTACAAATATCGTCTTCCCATGTAGGAATGTAAACAGTTTAACCTTACTGAATCCCTTATGATTTCTCTTTCCTTTTTACCTTTTTATACTTCTCTTGAGACTTGTATTTGAAAGTCAAATTTTCTATTCAGCTTTGATCTTTCCATCGGGAATGCTTAAAAGTCCTATGTCATTAAATGGGCATTTTCCCCACTGAAAACTGACTACCCAGTTATGCTGAGTAGGTGCTTCTTGGTTGTAATCCTAGCTTAACATCATTTTCCAAGACCTCTGATCCTTTAATGTAGAAGCTACTAAATCTTATGTTATCCTCACTGTGGCTCCACAATTATCTGAATTGTTTCTTTCTAGCTGCTTGCAATATTTCCTTATTGGGAGCTTAAGCTCTGAAATTTGGCTATAATATGCCTGGGAGTTTTCATTTTGGGATCTCAGGAAGTGCTTGGTGGATGCTTTTGATTTCTCTTTTATTCTCTGAATCTAAGATATTGGGGCAGTTTTCCTTGCTAATTCTTGAAAATATGGTGTCTTAGGGGCAGCTAGGTGATGCAGTGGATAGAGCACTGGCCCTGAAGTAAGGAGGACCTGAGTTCAAATCCGGCCTCAAACCAAAACACTTCGCACTTCCTAGCTGTGTGACCCTGGGCAAGTCATTTAACCCCAATTGCCTTAAAAAAAAGAAAGAAAGAAAGAAAAGAAATATGATGTCTTGGCTCTTTTTTTGATTATGGCTTTCGGGTAGTCCAGTAATTCTCAAATGATCTCACCTCAGTATGTTTCCAGGTCAGTTTTTCCAATGAGATAGTTCATATTTTCTTCTATTTTTTCATTCTTTTGATTCTGTTTTGTTGTATGTCTTGTAGGGTCATTAGCTTCCCCTTGCCCAATTCTAATTTTTAAGGAATTATTTTCTTCAGCAAGCTTTTGCACTTCCTTTTCCATTTGGCCAATTCTGCTTTTTAAGGAGTTCTTCTCTTCAGTGGATTTTTGTGCATCTTTTGCCATTTCACCTATTGTGTTTTTTAAGGTGTTATATTGTTCAATGGTTTGGGGGTTTTTTTTTCTGTGCCTCCTTTACCAAGCTGTTGATTCTTTTTGCATGATTTTCTTGCTTCAATCTAACTTCTTTTCTTAATTTTTCCTCTACTTCTCTAATTTGATGTTTAAAAATCCTTTTTGTGCTCTTCTTTTGGGCCTGAGACCAATTCACATTTTCTTTGAGGTTTTGGATGTAGAAGTTTGGATTCTATTGTCTTTGAGTTTGTGTTTTAGTCTTCCTTGTCACCATAGTATCTTTCTGTGGTCATGTTCTTTTTTTGTTGTTTGCTCATTTTTCCAGCCTAGACTTTTAACTTTATGTTAAAGGTGGGCTCATCTCCCAGGGTGCTGGGGGCACTGTTCCAAGACTCAGGTTTTTTGTTCAAATGTTTTCAGAGCTAGTTATGTGGGTCTGTAAGTTTTCCGTTTTTCTAAGGTGGTATGGTCTAAGGAGAGGTGTGTTTATTACCCTTGTAGCCTTCACTCTGGTCTGTAAGTAACTACAAGCACTGTTTTCCACCCTGGAACTGTCACCAGGGCCCCACTTCCCTACAACTCTAGTATGCCGGTGCTCCTCTTCACCCCAGGACTGCAGCCCAGATCCACATATGGGCAACGCAACAGAATTCTACAACAGTGCCAACAACAAAAAAAAGCCCTGTAATTCCCTTCTAACCAGTACCAAACCCTCTTACAGTCTGGACGCTGAGAGCTCCATTAGCCACTCCTGCAGATTCAGTTGACCCCAAGGCCTGCTGCTGACTTGCTGGGGGGGTTGCATGTGCTGAACTCCCATGTAACAGACCTTTCTTGCTGATCTAAGTTGTCTCGTGCTGAAACATTATTTCACCCTGTCCTTTCATGGGTTCTGCTGCTCCAGAATTAATTTTAAGTTGTTAATTTAAAGTTTTTTGGAGGGGGATTTGGGAGATAAGTCCCAGCCTTTTCTCTACCATCTTGGTTCTGCCTCCTCTCATAGGATCTTAAGAGTTTTCTGAAAAGGACTCAAAAATGTTCTCGTTTACACTTTCCAAAGCTTGAATCCCTGCTACAACAATCCCAACGAGTAGCCAGCCCATTTCTACTTGAAGAATGCCAGCAATAGGTGACTCTGCTTCTGAAGGCAACTTATCCTCCTTTGCAAAGCTCTGATCGTGAAGTTTTTTTCTTACGTTGAAGTGATATCTTTCTTTAATTTCAGCCGTTGATCCTAGTTCTTTTTTCTGTAGTTAAAGAAAACAAGTTGAATGCTTCCAAAACTCCGTTGGAACCCAAAGAATAGTAAATTAGTTTTTGGTTTTCCAATCAAATTCTTTTCATTCTGGCTACTAATATTTTTACATAAATCTGACTGAAACTTTTCCCAGCCTAAGATCTATTCAAATGGATAGATTCTACCTAGCCCAGCTCCATCCAAGCAAGTTCACTCGTTTTTATTTAATTCATTTCAACAAATGTTAAGTGCTTGATTAATAAGAAGTACTGTTTTCTCCCTAAATCTGTCCTCCCTTGAATATACTAGAAGCTGTTCTACTATTTGCCATGTGACAGGAAGGTTTTAGGCTGTAGTCTAATCTATCTCATATTTTTCAAAGTGTTCATTAATCTCTCAATGGGATATTTCTCTCCATTGATAAGGACTGCATTCTCCCTGTCTCTTCCTCACCCCTCCCCTTTTTCGTTGGTACATGAGCAGCGGTGGCCCAAAGAATTCATCATTTGATAACAAAGCTTCTGAGGATGGCCCTTTCCACTTCTCATTCTCCACTGACCTTTAACAATGCAGCCATAGACCCTTCTAGAACCTTTCTCAGCATGGCATAGGGAATGGCCAGAGTTTATACTGTGCTGATATAACTTTCAAGAGCCCAGGGTCAACCCTTACATCACGATAAGGTATCAGAGAAGAGAGCCCCTCCATTCTACTCCCAAATATCCAGAATTAATTTTTTGGGACCAAAAATGAAGTCAGATTGAAATTTTAGGAGGCACAGCTACCAGGCACTTTCAACTCTGGACCCGTCAGTCAAGAATAGGTAGATTTTGCAAGGCTACAGGAGTGTTTATTAATCCAATTTTTATGGTCAGAATGAGTATTGTATCTTTCAGCTGTCCTGATTGCATATGTGTTATATCAGAAAAAAGCAGAAGAACTTTGTGATGTATGGCCCATAGTTGATTGTTTTTAATGGAGAGAAATGAATAAGGCCTGATAGACTTGGGATAATTTACAAGAGCCCTTTGTTTTTAAAACTCTCCACGTTCTGGGCTTCTTAGGGATGAGTAATTCACTAAACAAGCAGCTCTTGTTGCTCTATTTTAAAATCAAGTTGATTTTGAACTGTGCTTCTAGAAATAAAATGTGCGTCATTGCTTTAGCGGAAATAGATTCTCCACAAATGTTCACTGGATTCTCAAGACTTAGAGGCCAGGCCCAGGTTTGGGAAGAATGTACTTTAAAAGGAACAAGGAATGAGATATCTCAGATTTGATTACTCTATCAAAATCTTCCAAAAGCTTAATTTTAGACCAAGGTAAGCAACTTGGGGTACAGATGCCAGAGTTATCCCCAACATTTGGGTTTTTTTTGGTGATTTGTAATGTGAAAAATTAGAACCCTGGATTTGGAGTCATCAAACCTGCAGTCAAAACTTGGCTTTATTTATCATGACCTGGGGCAAGTTACTTCACATATGTTTCCTAAACCAAGGTCGGAGCAGGTCTAGCAGTGGGCCCAATTGGACATGGTATTTGTTTGATTAAGATTATATTTGCCTCTGTATATTATTTTTTTAAATATCATACTGACTGAAGGAAGTACTGCCTAATGTCTGTTCTAGGTCTAAACCCTCTTAAACTAATGGAAAAACGCAGAAAATGCTCGCTGAATAACTCCTTCAGCTATGGAACTCCAGGGCCCAAGCTCCCTCGATTGGAGAGTTCCTAATCTAGCTGTATCTAGGATGGCTGCAGCCTTGCTTCACTCTAAATAAGCTCAGTCTGTCTTTTCTCATAGAGCTCTGAGGGGACACCCTCTGGACCAAAGATTATGCCCTTTCGACTCTGCAATTCCTACCCTAGGGCCTGTAATGCCCTGAGCGATTCTTATGGATCACTATAAGCTATCCTGTTTCAGGCTGTTCTCCTGCCTTTCTCGTTTTGAAACCATAATCAAATCCTCCTGCTCTGACATCCTTAAAGTCCCAACTAAAATCCTATCTTCTACAGGAAGCCTTCCCTAGGGCCCTTCTTAATTCTAGTGCCTTTCTTCTGTTAATTATTACTGTATATAGCCTACTTTGTATTAGTACAGGGCCTGATACCTAGTAGGGATTTAATAAATGTTTATTGATTGATTGATTTCTCCCACGTGATACTTCAAATCAGCTTGCCTGAGGGAGGAAAGCCTGAGGTGAGTTCTTAAAATTCAGATGTTCTTGAAGGTGTCCCAGTCTTCCCTCTTGATAACTCAGGAGGAAGCTGACACTGGTCGTACTCCTAACCATTCTTTCCATAAATTGTATCCCTGGGATCCTTGAAGGGCACCAGACCTTGAAGGCTCTTGAACTCAGTGTCCTTGAGGCTGTGCTCATAGAACAGTCCACCAAGTCCTTTTCTCCCTTACCCCCCATGCCCTGCTATAGTTACTACTGCCAGTCCTTCCTCTGGCCAGCCCCACATGCCCAGGCATTATCCCTGACATCTCAGCCTCCGTTATCCCAGCTCTACTAGCGTTTATTAAATACTTTTATGTTCTGAGCTCTGTCCTACACCTGGGAGGGTAAGTTTGGTCTAAGATTACATAACATGCATTAAAGAAGTGCAAAACAAAGCACTGTCTAAATGGTAAGGCAACTATCAACAGCATTTTAAGAGTCTAAAAAGCAATTTAACCAAACCTTTTTGTCCTCTCTTTTCTAAGCTGTTACCTTTCCAAGCAAATTGACTTTGTCCTAAAAGTCAATACACATTGGTTATTATGTGCCAGGTAAAAACTACTATGTCCCCAAAACCACCTTTGCTCCCATAAACCTGTGGCCAAGAGCTGCAGCTCTGGGCTCATATCAGCTAGATTCAGTCTTTGGAGTTTTCTCACTAACAGTCTCTGGTATAGTCCTCCAGACCTAAAGCGCAGTCTTAATTGGTACCTCTTTCATCTCTGCTAGTTCTGGGCTTGCTTCTGCATATTATGGCTCTTTCCCCAACTGTTCCTTGTGAGGTCCATGTTGTCTTCCTCCTTAGATGGTGAGCTGCTTTTTGCCTTTCTTTGCCCAGCACATTTGGGACACTTAATAAATACTTGTCGACTTCTGCTTGTGGACTCCAGCTGAGTCCAGGAATTCCTCCAAGGCACACCCCCTATACTTGAAAACCAGTCCTCCTGATTTCTACATTACTTCTCATGAAACCCACTAACTACCCTGTGCGGTTAACTTACTTTCACTCCTTAACTCTTCTCTCTTACCTTTCATAAGCATTCAGTTAATTGCCAAGTCCAGTTGAGTTGACCTGCAAGATATCTTTCATCTATCCCTTCACCTTAATTGTGAATTGTTTAAAATTCCCTAGTATGTAGCATATATTGCTTAAAGCGAAAGGGAGTGGGGAGCCACTTAAAATTTGATTTTTTCCATATTAAAAATAAAACAAAACACTGCCTCAGTGTTCCTATCTACAATTTTCCTTGCACTGAGTAAAACTGCACATCTATCTAATGCTACACCTGTGGGACATATGATTGAATTATCACTGAGTTAAGCGATGACTAAAATGACATAGTGTGTTTGGCGCAGAAATAGATAAAGCTAATTACTTTAGTAGAATCTCCCCATTCCAGTTCTTAATGGTCGTTTAGGCAACTAGCAAAATAATTCAGGGAAATAAAGGTGGATTTGACTCCAGGAGACAAGAGCTGGCTTCCTCTGGTTGAACAGATCCCCTGATAAAATTTGAAAGCTATTCTCAAAGTAACAGTAAGAGCAACATCATAGGAAAGCAGCAGGAAATAGACACCAGACTATTTCAGAATGGGATACTTCACAAATGAAATGCACTTACTCATTTGAATGTCTTCATAATGTGTGTGTTTTTTTAATGGAAGACTCATTTAACAAGTCACTTAGTGCAATACACCTAAAAGGAAATCCCATTACTATGAAAGATCTAAATAAAGGACTCTGTTTAATACAGTATTTAATAGAAATACTCAGACCAAAATCCTAAAATTACCCCATTGCAGCTCAAAATTGTCTCCAATAACTTAAAAAAAAAAAGCTTAAATGTGTGTGCCTTACAAGGTGGTAAACAAAATAAACTAGGGGGAAAAAACATTTTTTTTTTACTTTTGAGTTGTAGACATAGGCTCCTAATTTCTTTTACAGAAAACATGTCTCTCAACACACATCTCAGTGTTCCATGTAATGTGCTATATAAAAACATTTAACGTGATTGAAAATGCTTTAACCTACATATGCTTTCTGCTTAGTACACTCTGACAAATACCTTGAGGAAAGCTGAAGCAGTTTAATAATTCAAGTCCTTATTCAATTTGGTTATTAAGTCCCAGATGATTGTTTTTCTGTAGTTCAAAAATATTAAACTTGAACTTTTAAAAACAATCTGGATTCGACTTACAGTAAGCATAAATCACAAGCTTGTATTACAAAACCATTAAACTTTGTTTTTGTGTGTTTTTTAAAGTTGACCAAGAGTCGGTCAGTGATCAGGATTCCTCATCCACCACTCATACTGTATGTACATGCCAGATGTCCCTTCCATTCTGTTCCTTCTCATAAGATGCCCAGCTCATGCTACTGTAGAAGCTGCTGTTCATGGCTCCTTGGCTCCTTTATCTGCTCATGCTATTCTGACCACCATAACTTCCTCCATAAATTTCACTCAGCCTCTGGCAGGCCTGATTGCCCTAACTGGACTTGTTTGGCAAGCCCATGTCTCCCATCATTTGGCTACCCTAAGCACCACCACTTGCTCTTGCTATAGAATTAAAAATGAGTTCCACATATCTGTGTTGCACATTTGCTTTGTCTTTTGACATAGCTGCCATAGTTTTGTCTTGTGCAGAGTCCAAGTTGAAAGGGAATTCACTAGAGGAGAGGTTTCCCAACTGTAGGGTCCATTCCCATGAGAGCTGGGGGCTTGGGGGAAATGGGTCAAGACCATGGGGGTCTTGGAGCAATGGCCAAAATTACTAGATATTTTAAAGTATGCCTCTTGCATAAACACTCCCACTTTTTCCTACAGAAAAAAAAGATCAAATCAAAGTCACTAGAAGGTAAACTAATAGCAAATTTGCTCCAATTTATACTAAATGCAACACAATATTTAATATAGTATATTCAAACAAGGTCACATCTGAGTCAGCATGTGTCTACATTAATGCAATATGCCCCCATTGGTGTATATTTCTGACTCAGATGAGTCAGATCCTGTTCATGCTGCTTGCTGTATTTGATTGTGAGGTGTGTAACCTCAAAATTAATCTTTTTTAGTAAATTAAAAGCTCTATAATGTCTACTACATTTCTCAACATCCTTTGGTTCAGTAAATACAATAACTGTTTTGCCCCACAAAATTGCATCTTAAAAAAAATGAAATAGCTTAATAAGAGTTGTAAATAATTGTTTGAAATTTGAAACAAATTCGGATGTCTTAATTTTTGTTTTATCAATTTTTTAAAAATTAAACAATATTCCTTTGTAATAGATAAATATATAACCAGTGTGAAGAGAATATCCATTGGAACTGCTAAAATTGGTACAAGCAAATACAAAAGAAACAACTTAAGAAATAAAGAAACACAAAGTAAAAGCCCAAATCTCCAAAAAAATATGATCTACTATATTTGGACTCAAGCATTTTTATTAATGGAAAGGAAAGACTACTTTGTTTATTTTGTGTGAATGCTTTAGCTGCAGATATCATGACACCTCATAAATTGAAATCTCTTGGAAATAAACATACCAAATATGTTGGCAAGAGAATTTGTTTTTAATAAGCAAAAACCAAACTTAAAAACAAATAAATTAACCACCTCACTCCTTTGCAGAGGTAGGAAGTCCATGGGCATAAAACATTACATGTGTTTTCAGACTTTTTCAATGATTTTTTTCTTTTTCTTTAAAAATATTTATTATACATGATGGCTGTCTGGGAAGAGCAAAGAGAGGGAAACTGGGAGAAATTCTGATATAAAAAAGCAATAAAACGTTATTTTTAAAAAATAAAAACTTTTTTATAAGTCTGTTTACATCATATAAAGTTGCCTAGTTGCTCAATGTAAAATACCTCATTTGATAAAATTGTTATTGCTACCTGCAGCTATTACTATGGCTGAAATGACACTTGCTAAATAATATTGAAAGCATTTTTGACTAGTCCCACTTGCAGATAATACAGTGAGAAGGAAACTTAATTACTTATGTCTGCAGACCTTTGCAATCAGTTGGGAAACTAAAATCTTCCTATTTTATATTGCAGGTTAATGAAGCAATTTCAAAATTTCAAAAAACAGTACACAAACTGATAGCTTGAAGGGACCCTAGAGGCCACTGAGTCCAACTCCCTTGTTTTACAAATGAGGAAACTGAGGCAGAGGTTAAGTGACTTGCCCAGGGTGACACAGCTAATAAATGTCTGAGGCAGGATTTGAATTCAGGTCTTCTAGACTTCTGGCCTAACATTTCTATCCACTGTACCCCACCCCCCCATAAACCTCTGTATCCTTAAAGATGTTCACTTGATTAGAAGTGTACAATAGATTGTAGAAATTGCTTTTGGGGATTTGTGTTTGAAAACCAATTGATTCACCATCAAGACAAATTTTCAATAACATACTTTTAATGCAAACTATATGGTGTGAGAGAACTGTATTGAACTCTATTTTGAGAAAGCTCAGTCCATGTCTGGACAAAAGCACAGATTTTCCTATTTGTATACCTCATTACTAGAATACTCTGATTTTGTGCCCACCCTTCCTGCACACACTGTATGTATTTGTGAGCGTGTGCCTGAGGGCTAAGGGAGGGAGAAAGGTATTTTGTAGCTACTGTTCTTCCTATACTGTCTTAGTAAATGCCTATGCTTTGAGATAATTATTTCTGCTGGCTGACTCTTATAGATAAGCTCGCTAGTACAAAGCTTATGAGCCATATAGTTTTTGGAGTGTGTACACATACACAGGTTAGACTCCCTCTGAGCTTGATTTGTAGTGGTCGCTTTTGGAGAAGAAGTATTATAGCTCCAACTTCACTATCTCAGGGAGAGACCTTATATCTAGTCTAACACCCTTATTTTACCTTGGAAGAAGCTGAGCTTTAACATAGTGCTTAGCCCAGTGCCTGGCACATAATAGGGATTTAATAAATATTTATTGACTGACTAAGGCAGTGTGATGCAGTGGAAAGAGTTAATTAGCGTTAGAAGTCCTGGGTTCAAGTTCCTAGAAAGATTTTATTATTATTATTATTGTTGTTGTTGTTGTTGTTGTTATTATTATTATTAACTGTACCTTGGGTACAGATGGCTGATGATAACTTATTTTTTCACCCCTCCTATTTAAGTAAGCCACATAGCAATCCAGTGGACTGCACGGTACAGTGGCTCTGAATGTCAGAAGACATGGGTTCAAAGCCCACTCCTCCCGCTTTCTGCCTAGGTGATGGGGGGCAAATCACTTAATCTCTCTAGACCTCAGGTCCTCATCTGTAAAATAAGGGAGTTGGACTGGATGGCTTCTGAGCTTCCTTGGAGCTCTAGACCTACTAGCTTATGATCGCCATTTGTAAAATGGGGATACTAGAAACAACTCAATCACTTACCTCAAAGGGCTAGCGAAAGGCTCAAATAAAGTAACATGGAAAGTGCCCAAAGTCACGTCACCAATAAGTGACAGGGTCAAGATTTGGACTCAGGTCTTCTTAACTCCATATCCAATGCTCTTTCCATTGAACAAGCTCTTCCATTTCACCAACAGATCTAAATTCTTATCTATGATTGTTCATTTCATTCCTGAAGGTGAGCACCAAGGATATGCAAATGTCTTTGAGCGTTGCCATTATCATCTCTCTTAATTTTAGGTCTTCCACCAAACATCTGCTTGAACTTCTAAACTAGACTTCAAAACAAAACAGAACAACCACTGACATACCCTCCCCCCCAAATTTTTTTTAAAAGATCATCTCCTAGTGGAAACTAAAGTCTACCATTTTGTCTAGCAGTGCTGCGTTAGGATTGTATCAACATTTTGTACCTAGAGATGACTAGTGAACTATTAGGATTTATATGCAAAGAAAACAAGAAAGCAGCATAGTGAGGTAGAAAGAACACCAGAGTAAGTGGCAATCCTGAGACCTGCCTTGGTTCCAGCCAATAACCTATCAGGGCCTTAGGCAGCAAACTCTCTGATCTCATTCTTCCCATCCATCAGAATAGGAGGATGAGAGACCCAGTGGAGGATTTCTGACATCCCTATGAATTCTACCATGACATGGAAAGCCCTCCTTGAAAAACAAGCTCCAATAGTTCAACAAGAAATAGATGTACAATGATCGAAACAGTTAAATATAGTGATATAAAGTGCATAGTTTAAACCTAATTGTCAGGAGAACTGGGCTCTAGACATTTCTCAACCTTAACTAGCAATGTGACCTTGGGTAAATCACATCCCTGAATTTGTTTCCTTCCTTGTAAGAGGGGGGGATTGGACTATATGTTCTAGCTTACGGCTTAATGCACTTGATAGCCCTAAAACTCCCAGGATTCTTTCCAGTTCTGACATTCTATGAATTTATGAACTATATTTAGCCTCCCCTTAAGAGGACCATTTGAATACCCAGAGCTTGCATGGAAGAATCAGTCTATTAGACCTAAAGATTTCAGTGTTTATACTTCTGAAATACTTCCGCCATTCATGATCTCAGGGATATTGTTGAAGTAAGTGGATGGAAAATGATAGCTACAGTCAAGTTATTATTTATAATATCCTAGATTTAGCTAGTCTGTAAGAGCTGAAAGCACTTTCCCATATTTTATTTATTTTAATAACAACCAGGAAGAGTAATTTGGAGCAGATATTAATATCTGCAGATTACAAAAAGAGAAACACAAATGCAGGGTGGAAAAGTAATTTGCTCAAGGGCACAGAATGATTCTTTGGCAGAAGCAGCCTTGGAACCCATTTTCATCTGTGGTTCAGCTAGAAACTTGGTGACTCCCAACTGAAATTTGTTTTTTAAAAAAAGGTTCTTCTACCTGAAATCATGGAATCTCATAGCTAGAGGAGCCTATAGAGGTCATTTCTTCACTCTTGCCCATTATAGAAATCCCCTCCATAACATTCCTGGCAAGTGTTCTTCCAATCTTTGTTTGAACTCAATTAAATTCAATCAACATTTCTTTGTTGTTGTTGTTATTTTAATTTTATTTATTTTATTCTGAACTTAAGAAACAAAACAAGCATTTCCATAATGTAGTAGAATAGAAAAAAGATGATTGTACATGAAACTGCAAATCTATTATGTACAACTTGCTATTCCTTTTAAACATATAATAAAGTTATCATGTAACATTTTTCTTTTCACTTTTTTCTTTTTTCCCATTTAATAATATTTTATTTTTTTCTGATTACATGTAAAGACAGTTTTCAACATTCACTTTTATGAGATTTTGAGTTCCAAATTTTTTCTCTCCCTTCCCTCCCTCCCTACTCCTCAAGACAGCAAACAATCTGATATAGGTTATACATGTACAGTCATATTAATCATATTTACACATTAGTCATGTTGTGAAAGAAGAATCAGAACAAAAGGGAAAACCACGAGAAAGAACAAACAAAAAAAGTGAAAATAGTATGCTTCGATCTGCATTCAGACTACATAGTTCTTTCTCTAGATGTGGATAACGTTTTCCATCATGAGTCTTTTGGAATTGTCTTGGATCATTGTATTACTGAGAATAGCTAAGTCTATCAAAGTCAGTCATCATACAACGTGGCTGTTACTGTGTACAATGTTCTCCTGGTTCTGCGCACTTCACACAACACCCATTGATCAGCATTTCTTGTATACTAGTATATTGTATACTAGTGCAATGCTAGGTTCTGAGCATACAGAATGTATACATATGTACATCAAATATATACAAGATAAATAAAAGTAATTTTGATGTGGCAGCACACTAACAATTGGAGGGATCAGCTAAGACCTCACTTATGGAGGAGGTGGCACCTGAGTTAGAAGCTGAATGGGACTAGAGATTCTATGAGGCAGAAGTGTTAGAGAAACCATTATCAGCCATGAAAGCAGCCCTAACAAAGGTATCAAAGCCAAAGATAGAATGTCGTGAGCAGAGTGAACAGCGAGGAGACCAGTATGGCTGGAATGGAGACTATGTGAGTGACTGTAATGGGAAATCAGTCTGGAAAGACTGGTTGGAGCCAGATTGTAAAGGGCTCTAAAAGCCAAACAGGATGGGGCTTATATTTTATCCCAGAGGCAATATGGAACTGCAGGACATTCCTTGAATAGGGGAGTGACCCTTGTGCTTTAGGACTATCACACTTCAGTGAAGGGGAACTCTTTACCTCCCAAGAAAGCTTTTTCCAGACAAGTGAGCCAGATGGTCAGGTAGAGCCCTCAAGAATCAGTGACCCAGGATATTCAGAACAACCCTGTGTAGGATAAGTATCATGCCTGTTCCATAGTTCCACAGGTGCATTTTTTTTCCTCCTCTTTCTCAGGGATGATGTTATTCTATTCACCTAGGAGCCAGGTGGTGCCATAGTGCAAAGAGTGCCAGATCTGGAGTCAGGAAGACTCATCTTCCTGAGTTCAAATCTGGTCTCAGACATTTCCTAGCTGTGTGACCCTGCGCAAGTCACTTAACTCTGCTTCAGTTCCTCATCTATAAAATGATCTAGAGAAGGAAATGGCAAACCACTATAGTATCTTTGCCAAGAAAACCCTAAATGGGGTCACAAAGTGTTGGACATGATGAAAAATGACTGAACAACCAATAACCACTCTCAATATTTTCCTTCCTGAATAATTTCTTCCATCATATTTAGGCTTTCCTCCCCTTCTCTAATTAACCACAAGGTAATCATAATAATAGCTAGCATTTATACAAATTTACAAAGCACTTTACAAATACAATCTTATCTTCACAACCACCATCAGAAATAGATGCTATTATTATTCCCATTTTACAACTGAGGAAACTGAATCAGCCAGAGACTAAGTGACCTGCGCAAGTCACACAGCTACTAAATGCCTAAGGCTGGATTCAAACTCAGGTCTTCCAGACTTAAAGTCCAGTACTCTATGCACTGTGACAGGTGTTCCTCAAATTCTTTCAACTTCTCCTCTAGCAGGGAAAACAGATTGTAAATGTAGCAGGTGTAAATCATCATAAAGCTGGCTTGGGCCTCAGAGATCATCCAGTCCAATGCTGCCATTTTGTAGATGAGGAATGAGACCCAGAAAGTGGAAGGAGCTTGCCAAAAGTATAACCTCAGTTCTGCCAGTAAGTTGCTGTGTGACCCTGAGCAGAGCTGTTCACTTCTGACCTCACTTTTCTCATCAGGAAAATGAAAAGATGGATTGGATTTGGTATCTGAAGTTCCTTCCCCCTTTGAATCCTAGGAAAGAACCCATGCCTACATATTCCCCAAGACTTTTCTATTGCATACACCATAACTGATGACTGCTTAAGGCAGAAACAAAAACATAGTATATATTCTGCATGTCTCTTTACAATTCTTTTTGTTTCCATAGTCCCAAAGGCTTCTGGATGAGCTCCCTCCTAGAAGCTCTCACTCATATAAATGATAAAAACTGCTTACTTCCACACTTGTCTTGGGAAGGGCCACTTTTGAACCTGTTTAATCCTGCCCTTCTCCTACCTATTACCTTGCTAACTTGTTGTTGCTGACTGGTTAGCAATTAATAAGCAAATGAACAGGCCTTCTTAGAACAAACTCACATAGAATCTAGCAGATTGCTTTCTACACTGTAATAAGCAGCATAAGTAGTTTCCTGCTCACCTAGCCACCTCATTTGTTTCTGTGCTTGTTTGAAATGCCCCTAGACCTAGATCAATTATAGGTGATTGTGGTAGGGATTATCCCTGCCTCCCCAAGAGAAGCTGTCCATCCATCTATTCCACCCATCCCCACATGCAGGGATTCTTAGGTACATTCATTAGAAAAAGGGTTCATCTGTTTCTGGTCATATTGCCTAAGGCTGGAGAAAAACCAGTAGCCTCATAGGGCTAAAGAGCTGCCATGCGATGGAAGCATAGTATTTGCTCTCCTTTTCTTTTGTTGTTTTGTTTCTTCTTTCTCGTGGTTCCTCCCATTAGTTCTAATTCTTCTTTACATCATGACTAATGTGAAAATATGCTTAATATGAATGTATAAGTAGAGCCTATATCAGATTGCACGCCATCTTGGAGAGGGGGGAGGAGGAGAGGAGAGAAAATTTAGAATTCAAAATCTTAGGGAAGTGAATATTGAAAACTAAAAATTAATAAATTGTTTTTTTAAAAAAAGAGCTACTGTGAGCCGGAGATTGTAGAACCCATGCAGAGGTAGAGAGAAGCCAGGGCCCTGTGGGATCAAAGTTAGAGAGAGATACAGGGGAGAAATTAGGAGCCATGCAAAGTTAAGAGCTAGAGGTGCTAAGCAATCCTGAGCCATGGTGATGAATAGTCGGAGGAAAGTAACAAGATGGAGTGCTGAGTGGAAGGCAAAGAGATTGGTGGGGCAAAAAGCTGGAGCCATATAGAAGTCCAGACTAGAGTAAACAGGCCTCTGGAAAGCTAGAACTATTAGAAGAGAAACTCCAACTTTACTCTTACACAGAGCAGTGTAGTGGGTCATGGGATCTATACAGGACCCTAGAAGGGTTGAGGTCCTACTGACTTTCTTTAAGCTAGACATGGATCTATACTGTGTTTATTCTATAAATAAAATCTGTTCTGTGTTTGATACCATGTTACCCTGACTGATTATAAGGGAACTAACGGCCACTTTTGAGGGAAGTGTCACACACTGAATGTTCTAGTGTTCACCTGGGTGGCAGCAAATGTGCTATAGAGAGATCATCAAAGTGACCTACCTCTTTGTGTCTGTGGAAGCCTCTGACAACCTCTTGGAATCTAGTCCCTTACTTCATCATTCAATGGAAACCATTCTCTTCAAAGTTACTTTAAAAAAATTACTAATCTTTTTTTATATATCACTTAAATTCACCCTTGTATATCCCCCCCCAGGGAGCCATTTCATTTTCAAAGAATATATACATATATATATATATATATATATATACGTATATATATATATATGTATATATATATATATATGTATATATATATATATGTATATATATATATATACGTATATATATATATATACATATATATATATATACATATATATATATACATGTATATATATATATATATATGTGTATATATATATATATGTATATATATATATATATATGTATATATATATATGTATATACATATATATATATTTATTTATTTATTTTGGCTTTTAGGCAACTGGGGTTAAGTGACTTGCCCAGAGTCACACAGCTAGTAAGTGTCAAGTGTTTGGTCTGAGGCCGGATTTGAATTCAGGTCCTCCTGACTTCAGGGCTAGTGCTCTATCCACTGCGCCACCTAGCTGCCCCCTCAAAGAATATTTTTAAAAGAAAAAACAATAAACAAAAATGATCAACACATTCAAAAAAATCTGAAAGTGCACATAATGTCCTATACCTGTGTCCTTTCTACCTCTTCAAAGGAGGGGGAAGAGGTAATTTTTCATATTTCTTTGTTCCCAAGCTTGTTCTTTGTAATGCTGCAATGTTCACTTTTAATCGTTCTTTCCATTTACTTTGTTGTAGTCCTTGTGTATATCATTTCTTTGGCCTTGTTTACTTCATTCTGCATCAGTTCATGTAGGTCTTTTCATACTTCTCTGCATTCATCATATGCATCATTTCCTGTAGCGCAGTAATATTCCATTATTCATTGACTGCCATTTGTTTAGTTGTTCCTCAAGTGATTGGCATCTACTTTGTTTCCAATTCTTTCCTACCATAAAAAGCGTTGCTATACATATTTTGGTGCTGTTATACATATACATATAAGGACCTTCTTCTTATCAATGACCTTCTTGAGTATAAATCTAGTAGCAGAATCTCTAATCAAGAGTATGGAAATTGTAGTCATTTTATTTGAATAATTTCAAATGTCTTTCCAAAATGATTATACTGATTCACAGTTCCACCTGGAATGCACTAGTGAGCCTATCTTCTCTGAACCTCTCCAATACTGACTGTTCTCATTTTTTGGTCATCTTTCCCAATTTGTTGGGAGTCAGGTAAAATCTCAGGGTTGCTTTGATTTACATTTCTTTTATTCTTAGTGATTTGAAGCATTTTTTTTCTATATGGCTATTCAAGTTTGCAATTTTATTGTTTGAGAACTGATCATATCCTTTGATTACTTATCTGCTGGGGAATGGGTCTTGGCATGTGTGTATATGTATATACATATGTCTATACACACCTATCTATGTATATACACATACACACACATATTTCATCCCATTCCATTTCATCTCTTCCAAAAGATCACCTCCTTTGTAATTCCTACTCTATGGCTTTATTTACATCTCTATGCTGATAATTATCAAAATCTACCTATCTTGTCCTAATCTCTCTGCTGACACCTAATTTCACACTTCCAAATGCCTTTCAGATATCTTAATTTGGATGTCCAGTAGACATCTTAAACTCAGTATGTCCAAAATAGAACTCATTATCTTACCCCAAATCCTTTTTCCACTCTTATCTTCCCTATTACTTTTGAGGGTACCACCATCCTCTGAGTCCCTCAGGTTCGCAACCTATGAGTCATCCTGGACTCTTTACTATCTCTCACCACCACATTCGAGCTGTTGCCAAGGCTTGTCTGTTTCACCTTTGCAACATCTCTTGGTCTTCTGACCGTCTCTCCTCTGACATTGCTACCACCAGGTGCAGGCCCTTATCACTTCATGCCTAGACTATTACAATAGCCTGTTGGTAGGTCTTCTTGCCTCAAATATATATATTCTTAGAGCAGCGAGGTGGCACAGTGGACAGAGCACCAGCCCTGGAGTCAGGAGGACCTGAGTTCAAATCCAGCCTCGGACACTTGACACTTACTGGCTGTGTAATCCTGAATGAGTCACTTAACCCCAACTACCTTACTAAAAAAAATATATCTGTATATATATATATATATATATATATATATATATATATATATATATATATATATACACACACACATACATACACATATATACATGTGTGTATACACATATGTATATATATACATACATACACATATATACATGTGTGTATACACATATGCACATACACACACATTCCCTACTCCAATCCATCCTCCATTCAGACACTAAAGTGATTTTCCTGATGCGTAGGTCTGATCATGTCACTCCCCTACTCAATAAACTCCAATGGCTCCCTATTGCCTCTAGGAACAAATACAAAAAGCTCTGCTGGACATTCAAAGCCCTTTACAACCTATCCCTCTCCCACTTTTCCAGTCTTCTTATACCTTTCTCCCCAACATGTGCTCTTCCATCCAGTGATTCAGTCCTTCTGGCTGTTCTATAAATAAAACACTCATCTTCTTAACTGGCCCCCATGCCTGGAATGCTCTCCCTCCTCCACTCTGACTACTGATCTCCCTGGCTTCCTTTAAATCCCAATTAAAATCCCATCTTTTAGAGGAAGCCTTCCCCAACCCCTCTTTATTCCAGTGCCTTGCCTGTGTTAAATTATTTCCTATTTATTTTATACACGGCTTGCTTAGTATATATATATGTGACATATAAATATAAATCCCTCATTAGATTGTAAGCACCTTGAGGGCAAGGACTGTCTTTTGCCTTTATTTTTTTCAAATCCTCAGCACTTATCAAGTGGCTGGCATATAGGAAGCACTTAATAAATGATTATTGATCACTTGATTGATATTTCACACTTACATTTCAGTTGTCTATTTATCTTGGATATCAAACCCTTATCCGAGATATTTGATACAAAGTCCCCTCCTCCAAGTCACTGTGTTTTCCTCGATGCATTAATTTTGTTTGTACAAGAGCTTTTAAATTTGATGAAAGAAAAATGATCTATATTATCTTTCCTAATTATCTCTATCCTTTGTTTGGTTGAAAACACAACTTCTTCCTGCAGCTATGAAAGGCATATAGGGCCTGCTTCTCTTTTTAACTTTTTTGTGGTATGATCTTTAATATTCAGGACACACATTCACTTTTATTTTTATTGTAGAATATGGCATAAGATGTTGGTTTAAACCTAATTTCTTCCAAACTGCTTTCTAGTTTTCCCAATTTTTTGTCAAAGTCATTTGTGTTCTGGGGGTATATCAGACACTGGGTTATTGAGTTCCATTATTTTTTATTCCTCCTTGTCTAGATTATTACTAATGATCTCCTAATTGCCAAATCTGATGGCCTTTTAGACATTTAGACATCAAGAATGAACTTCTTGACTTCTGTTTAGCATTTGATATTGTTGAGCACCCTTTTCTCCTGGATATTCTTTACTTTCTGTTTAAATTTTTTTTTTTTGGTGAGAATGCTTTCTCTTGGTTTTCATCCTATTACTGTGACCATTGCTTCTTGCTTTCCTTTGATGGGTCACTATCTTTATAGATCCAGGGTAAAGGCCAGTGAAAGTGACCCTGTCAGTTCTGCACAATGAGCTGGTCTTTGTTTGGGAGCCCGACACAACCATGACTGTGGTAGCACCTGGTGCTGGAGTGGTCCTCTCCTATTCAGTCATTCAGGATTGTGCAATACAGGGCTAAGCAGATGAGGAAGGTCAACAGCTCATGTTGGAAAGGGGACTGATAGTAATTATATGGTCATCTACTACATCGTGGAGCCATTGCTAATTGTCTTGACTTCTGTCTTGTCATTGGACTTTGATGACTCTGGAAGAGAGAGTGAGACTGAAAACTTTGTGCAACTCTGCCTCACTTAAATCCAATTCATGTGCAAGTCAAGACATCACACTATGATATCAATGATCTTCTTCAAAAACAAAGTTCAAGGGGCAGCTAGGTGGTGCAGTGGATAGAGTACCAGTCCTGGAGTCAGGAGGACCTGAGTTCAAATCCAGCCTCAGACACATAACACTCACTAGCTGCATGACTCTGGGCAAGTCACTTAACCCCAATTGCCCTCACAAAAAAAAAGTTCAAACAACAAAATCAAAAAGTCCCCACAGGTCCTGGGTTGTGTAGTGTTTAGGGATCCAGGATGACTAGACTGTCTTGGTCCAATAGGGAAGACAGTAATGGATTTGGAGTCAGAGGACCCAGGTTAAAATGAAATTCAAGATCTGCAGTTTATCCACTGTGTGACCTTAAGCAAGTTACTCTCCCTCTGCCTATGTAAATTGAAGGAGTAGGAAAGTCCCCACCAACTCTAAATCCAATGATCTTATGAACTGTGAGATTCTGTGATTCCAGGCTCTGGCAAACCCCCTTCTTTCCATTGGCTTCAGGCCCAAGACAGACTGCAGTGGCCTCCATATTCCTTATTTGTTTGGATAAAGGCCAGACAAACTCACGCCTGGCCTAGAACCAGAACTCCCTGACTCTAACAGTAAGAAACTCAAATGGAGGGGCCTGCTCTGGTATCTTTTGTGCTAGGTTGTTCTGTGAGCATTCTCTATTCTCATTTGAACCAGAGTCCTCATACACTTCCCTGTAGATCAGGGATTCTTAACCTCGGGTTTGTGGGTAGATTTCAGAAGATTCATAGATTTCTTTTGTTATCCTATGTGTCTTTTTTTAAAATTTAAAACACTATTCTGGAGATAGAGAAACAGCCCTCCACCTGTATGCAATTGCCCCTGGGGGACACCCCGACTGGAGGGGACACCTGTCTAGCTTCATGTCCTAGGCTTTCTATCTCTCTTTTCTCTGTGTCTTTATCCAGGCTGTATTTTCTAGGTTTTTTCCATCATCTTTTTGCCTTTGCTACTCTCCCTCTATCTGTCTTATTATATCAATTACTGTATCTCTATTTCTTTTGTCTCTGGGCATCTGTCTCTTTTTGCCACTCTGTTTCTGTTTTGCTCAGAGCTTCCCATCTCCTCCCACTCCTTCAACTATGTTGTTCCTGATATCATTACTGCTTCTATTGCTAGCAAGAGGAATGAGATGGGGGTGGCTAGGCGACTCAGTGGATAGCGCTCCAGCCTTGGAGTCAGGAAGACCTGCATTCAAATCTGGCCTGAGACACTTGACACTTACTAGCTGTGTGACCCTGGGCAAGTCCCTTAATCCTGATTGCCTCACCAAAAAAAAAAAAAAAGGAATGAGAATAAGATCATGGGCGGCCTCACCTGTATTTCCCCACTCCCAACCCTATCAGGCTATGCTGTTCATCTACTGAAGATTTCACTGTGGGAGTATCCTGCTTTATAATCACTGGGTCTTCCCAGCTGCTCTCTGTGCCCACTGGGACCTTTTCATGCTCCTGGAGAAACACAATCTTGGACATCAAGAGCTCTCACAGCAGCTGTTCAAAGTGGACTTCCAGGTGCCTTACCCTTAGTACAACCCCAGCACCATCAACCATGACCTAAGTCTGCTCTACCTCAAGAAGCCAGAGAATCTGACCTCCAAAGTTCAACCCATCAAAATGACACAAGGCAGTGCCAGCCCCAGGAAAAGTCACCCGTTCTCAGGCTGGGGTACCATTTCCAGTCCTACTGTCTGTTATCCCAGAACCCTCCAGTGTGTCAAAAATCAGTATCTCCTCTAAGGAAAAATGCAAAAATGCCTACCCAGGAGCCATCAGTTGAGGCATGGTCTGTGCTGCGGATGAGAAGGATGGAGAGGACTCCTGCCAGAGTGATCTGGAGGCACCTTGGTGTTTGAAGAGACCCTGCAGGGCCTCATGTTTTGGGGCATGGAACATTGTGCCCTGGCCAGATATCCAGGTATCAATACCTACCTGAGTCATTATCACAACTGGATCTAGAATGAAATGGAGAAGCAGTGACATACTTCCTCTAACCCCTGGAAAGGCTGCCTAGTCTCACCTGGCCCCAGTCCTTCCCTTAGAGACAGGTGGCCTGAAACTCCAGTCCCACACCCTGCAAAGGAGCCCCAGCATCCTGACTTCCCCAGCCCCTGATTTCTCTGATCAACTCAGTTGACCTGTCCCTCACCTCCAGGGACTCAGGCATCTTGACTTCCCAACCACAGAACCTTCTGAGGACCCAATTTTCCTCATCCCCATTTCCAGCTTGAATTCAAAGGCATGGAAAGGAAATCAAAGGTTTTAGGGATGTAGAGAACTTAAGAGCACAAAATAACAGGTCCAGAAGAGACCTTTTAGAGAAACCATCTACTCCAATTAAGTTGTACAAATGGGGAAATTGAGGGTTAAAGTGACCTCCTAATGTCACATAGCCAGGATGTAGCAGAGCCAGATACAAAATTAGTGTTTTCTCCCTGATGATCTGGGGTCTGAAGGTACAGATCTATCCCCAACCTCCCAGACTCACCCTAGCTCCTTCCATGGACTCACTACCATCATTGCTCAGTATCCAGAGCAATCAATAACTGAGCTGGTACTTCTGGGTCAGTCCTCCCCCAGCCCACACCCACCGAAATATGTTTTGAAAACCCCATTATTCTGACACCCAGGACACACAAAAACAGTTAAGTAGACCTGCAGAAGATCAGGGCGGTTTTTTGGCAGAGATTCTCTCTCTCTCTCTCTCTCTCTCTCTCTCTCTCTCTCTCTCTCTCTCTCTCTCTCTCAGGCAATTGGGGTTAAATGACTTGCCCAGGATCATATAGCTAGTAAGTGTCAAGTGTCTGGTCTGAGAACAGATTTGAGCTCAGGTCCTCCTGACTCCAGGGCTGGTACTCTACCCACTGCACCACCTAGCTGCCCAAGAGATTCTCGATAGAAGTATATGCACCTCAACCCTGGCCCTCAGAACTCTTAAAGTAGAAGTACTATAGCATGTTGTCTATTTCAGATGGTACCTTGTGGTCTTCCATGAAAATAACAAAAATAAAATAAAAATAGAAAAATCATATAAATAAAAATAAAAATAATAGAAAAAATAGATACATGATATTATAGCTCTTGGAAGTGTTATGGCTTAGTGTGAGATCTGTTTTCCTTAGGGATTCTCATCTGACCTTGACACAGCTTGGAACCCACTGTCTAAAATGAGGTGATACAACAGGAGACTGTGAGTTTTGATTTTTGTAACCTGAGCCAGGAAAAGTCACAGGCTTGACTCAATCAGCTTTTAGCATTAAGGAGCAGTAGAATCCTAGGGCAAGCATTACAGACTATTCTGATGCAATCTCTCAGGTGGGGTGTGTGTGTGTGTGTGTGTGTGTGTGTGTGTGTGTGTGTGTGTGTGTGTGTGTGTGTGCGCGCGCGCGCTTTCAGCGATGTTAAAAGACAATCAGAGCATAAATAAAAACCAGTGGAGCACAGAGTAAAAAGCCAATTAGATGGCAGAATTATGAGCAACCACACATCCACAGGAGGTAAGGTAAGCACCATCTGTTTTAAGGCAGGGGTCTTACTGGACCAGATGTGACACGCAAACATGGAAAGTCAGACTTCTAGGTCTAAGTGTGTGTGCGGGGTGGGGGCAGGGTATATCAAGGCACAAGAGCAATGAGAAAGCTGGGCTGGTATGTCTGGTAGAGATATGTGCAGTCAGAAAACAAAGACTGTTTGTCCTAAGCAAGCCCAATAGGCCTCCATGGCCTATGTTAGCCAGATCCTCCATAATGGGCAAAAACAGACATGCCCCTCAAACTCACCATGTCCAGAATGAACTCATAGTTTTACTCCCAAACTCCTCTGAACTTAGTTCTGTTGAGGACACTATCATCCTCCCAGACCCCCACGTTTGATACTTTCTATCTCTCTTATGCACAGCCATCATTAGACATTCTTATTTCTTAGGAAAGCAGAAAGAAAGATGACCTCAAATAAACTTTTAAAAGCAAATTCATTTGCACGGGAGTTGAGGGGAGAGACCTCAGACTCTAGGACACCACCCTGTAGGGAGGAGAGATATTCCTGGAAACTATGAGGTCACTGCTGGGAAGGGAACACAAGTGGGGCTGGATCAAGCTGGGAAAGAGCTCATCAAGGGAACAGCCACCATGGGAGGAAGCAGGCCATCTGGTAACTTCCTATTTTAACAAATTCTTGCTACTTAAGTGCTAAGCTCGGCTGTTTCTATGCGCTGAAATAATATAAGTTCTGTTAGTAATCCCCTACATTTTGGTGTCCTGGGGCAAAGATTCGGTCACCTTGAGAGACTGTGTCTGTAGCTCCTTATAAGCAAGAGGGATGATTCAAAGGGTAGTTTTTCCAAGCTGGAAGGAGAGACTAAAAGCTCACAGGCTATGACAGGGGAAGCCTGGGAAATTTCTGCTTTCTACAGAGAAGAAAGGGGTACAGGACAGACATGTACTAGCAATAAGCTGATAGCAAAGATATTTAGCTTGCTGCCCCAAACTAAATAATCACGAATGGTTGCATCCTTGTCTGTCTCACTGACCTCCTTAAGGTGTGATCTGCCTGTACAGAATTTGCTATTTCTATGGAAATACCTGCTTGCCATGCCTGGCCAACAGGAATTACTACCCTCAGGAGTTTCCTGTTCTGTTTACAATTTTCCTGTTTTCTCTCTTACTTTTATAAAGAGCTTTGTTTCCAGATAAAGATAAACTAATTTTTCTTGCATTCTGAGCCAATGGTTTGGATTAAGGAGAGGATCGAGGAAGGCAGGGTCAAAAGGGAACCTAAGACCAATATCCTTAGATTTAACCTCGAGTTTGTATGAAGCTTCATTGATGAATAAACAGAGAAAGGTTTCATATGTAAGGTACTTTCTAAACAGTAAACCACTCTATAAGTGTCAGCTATTATTATTTCCACAGTTATGGATCTGCCCTCACCCCCATATTTAATCTATTTCCAATTGGTATTGATCTTACCCAGTGCAGGGATATGATTTTGAAGTCCCAAAAGTCAGGGACTTGACCAGGAGTAGAATGAAGGCAAATTGGCCTTCTTCTTCTAATTGGCCTCTCTTCACTAAGTAAGAATATTTGGGAGGAATACCTCAATGGGAAAAAATGAGGGTGGTGATGAAGGGTCTCATGCAGGGATATTTCATGATGAGCAGGCCAAAGAGGTGTTAGGATGTTCCAAAGTGAGGAAGTGTCATCAAAATCAACACCAAATTAGAAGAAAGAATAAAAATTAGATTATATGGCATCCAACTGAGACAACTCTGACATAACCAACATGAACAACTTCTTTTTAAATTTTATTTTTAAAATGTTAGTAATATTTTATTTTTCCCTAATTACATATTAAAACAATTTTAACATTCTTTTTTTTTAATTTTGAGTTTCAAATTCTATTCCTCCCTCCCTCCCCACCTCACTCCTTGAGGTGGTAAGCAATCTGATATAGGTTATACATGTGTAATCATGTAAAACAATTCCATATTAGTCATTTTGAGGAAGAAAACTTGAACTAAAAGAAAGAGAGAAAGAAAGAAAATGAAAAAAATTATGCTTGGGTCTGTACTCAGATGCCATCAGTTCTGTCTCTGGAGGCAGATAGCATTTTTCATCATGAGTCCTTTGGGATTGTCTTGGATCATTGTACTGCTGAGAATAGCTAAGTCATTCATAGTTGTTCATCATAAAATATTACTGTTACTGTGTACGATGTTTTCCTGGTTCTGCTCATTTCACTCTGCATCAGTTCATGTAAGTCTTTCTAGGTTTTCTGAAATCATCCCTGAACAACATCTAGATGCTGAGAATTAGGAAATGGATAAAAGAAGAGGGGACACAGACCATTTCCTAAGGAAGTTTAACCAATGTAAATCAATCACTACAACAAAGAAACCCCCAAAATTATCCTAGTAAGCAAATGCTTGATTTCCTTACAGAGATAATGCAACTGAAGGTTTACTTTTTTTTTTCTTAATTCTGTTCCTAAGTTTGGTTTTCACAGATGCTTGGGAACTGCCCAGGACTTTCCTTTCTGTATGATCCTTCTTCAGTATTGTTCTTTCTCTTTCAAGTCTGCAACAGGCACAATCCCTATCTCCAGGTACAAGGTCCCATAGGAGTCTGACATCAGGGAGCATTAACCAATAAACAGTAGCTCATTTGCCTCAAGAGTTTGATATGAAGACATGATAGAGAGACGGCATATTATTTCGCAGGTAAATGAGAGGAACAGGTTTCTTTTATCCTCAGGATTGAGAAACAAGATTTAAAGATAGAGAAAGGCTAGGACAGAATTAGAATGGGGAAAATGGAAAGTGGTTTCGATTGGCTGCAATATGGAGTATGTGGAGGGAAGTAGCAAGAAATAAAGCTGGAAAGCTATATTGGAATCTAATTGTCACTTTATTAGGTAGGCAGTAAGAGTTCACTAAATGTCTTTGGTGAGAGGAGTGATGTGATCAGAAAGATGCCCTGAGAAGATTACAAGGGCAGTTTTGTGAAGGACACACTAAGGAAGGGTCAGGCTGAATTCTGACAGAGTAGATAAGAGGCTAGGCAGCTAGGTGTGCAGTGGATAGAGCACCAGGCCTGGAGTCAGGAAGACTCATCTTCCTGGGTTCAAAGCTGGCTTCAGACATTTACTAGCTATGTGACCCTGGGCAAGTCACTTTACCCTGTTTGCCTTATTTTCCTCATCTGTAAAATGAGCTGGAGAAGGAAATGGCAAACCATTTCAGTATCTTTGCCAAGAAAACCCCAAATGGGGTTACAAAGAGCTGAACACAACTGAAACGACTGAACAACAAGAAGTTAGGAGGCTAATATATATTCTAGTTGAGTCTGAAACATTTATCATATAACATTGGCTCCAGGATCAAATTTAAAATCCTCTGTATGCTATCTAAAGCTCCTCATAACCCGACCTTCCCCTACCTTTCCAGTCTTCTTACACCGTACAACCTCACATGTACTCCTTGATCTAGTGATATTGACTTCTGTTGTTCCTTGAACAAGACAATCCATCTGCTGACTCAGGACATTTTTTACTGGCTGTCCCCCATTTCTGGAATTCTGTCCCACCTCATCTCTGACTCCTGGTTTACCTAGCTTCTTTCAAGTCCCAACCAAAATTCCACCTTCTGTAAGAAACTTTCCCTCGTACCACTCAATGGTAGTGCCTTCCCTTTCTTGTTTCATTATCTCCAATTTATCCTGTATCTATATTGTTTGTACATAGTTGTTAGTGTGTTTTCTCCCTCATTAGCCAATGAGTTCCTTGAGATCAGGGACTATCTTTTGCCTTTCTTTGTTTACTCAGTACTTAGCACAAGGCCTCACATGTAATTAATAAATGCTTGTGGACTGATTGAGTATTTTGTATTAAAGATATCTATTTGTGCCCCTCCTACATGGTAATGTTTATATAAATTGTGATTTATCTACACTTTGTAACACTACCTTCCATCCTTACCCCCTAACTCTCGATAAGCACAGTGCTTCTGCACAGAGAAATAATTTTCTGAAAAGATGAAATGAGGTTCTGAACCAAAGTGGTGGCTGTGGGCAGAGATGATACAAAGAGAGATACAAAGCAGAAAAAACAAGACTTGTTCAATACTGGAGAAGGAAGAGTTACTGAGCTATGTAGAGCCTTGTATTAGTCTCTGTGATGGGTAGAAAGATGAATGAACAATGGATATAGATACCTCCTTGATCTCACGGAAGTCATAGTGTGATGGGTGAGACTGGATGTGAAGAAAAATAACTATAATGCAAAATAAAATATGATACATGCGTAACAGAAGTACAAACAACTATTGGGCAAAGTATTTCCACACAAGGAAGAAAGACTAAATTACAATAATAATGACCTTCACTAAGGTCAGGATTTCAAATTAGTTGAATATAGAGGACCTGAATTTGCTCAGGATGCCAGATTTTCTTCAGATACTGGACGAGAGAAGCGAGAAAACTGCATTGATTCAAATCTTTTGGTAATTCAGGGCAAAACCTTAGCCAGTGGACTTAGGTGTTTTGGCCCTGTTGGCATCAGTCTTACCGGGGGAGGCACTTTGTTAGTTACTTAGTCCAATCTATTAGGCTTTATCTGACCATCACCACCAAGGGCTGCCTATCCCTCTGCTTTCGCCTTTAGTCTTGAATCTTTGCCCCCTAGCTCGTTAGCTTCTCTTCCCTTGTATAGCCTATCTTGCTGTTGGGGAGGAAGTAGTTCATTTGGGCTGAGGTAGCCATGAGGGTCTCAATTGGCCAGACAGCCTCAGCTTTTCAAAATCTGATTGAACTCTTTTACATGACCAGAGCTTCCAAACTGGAATTCCACAAATCAGCATTCTTGGGTGTGACCCTTCTCCAAGTAGCATGCAATAGCAAGGTTTTAACTTGATGGATGTTTTCACAGCTCAAAATACAGGATCCTTAAAGGGAAAGGGAAAAGGACCCACACATACAAAAAAAATTTACAGCAGCTGTTTTTGTGATGGCAAAGAGTTGGAAATTGAAGGGATGCCCATCAGCTGGGGAATGGCTATGGCATATGAATGTAACAGAATACTATTGCACTACAAGAAATGATGAGCAGGCAAATTTCAGAAAAATCTGGAAAGACATAGGAATTGATGCAAAGTGAAGTGAGCAGAACCAAGAGAACATTGTATACAGTAACAGCAACATTGTGTGATGACCAACTTTGATAGACTTAACTCTTCTCAGCAATACAATGATCTAACACAATTCCAAAAGTTTCATGATGGAAAATGCTATCCACATCCAGAGAAAAAATTATGGAGTCTGAATGCATATTGAAGCATATTTTTTCTCTCTTTTTTTTTCCTTTCTCACAGTTTTTTCCTTTTGTTCTTCTTTCACAACATGACTAATGTAGAAATAGTTTTTTTATAAAAAGTATAGTATTCAATAAATCTTTGAGAGTCAACCCCCCCCCCCCAAATGCAGGATGTTTGATGCATGAATTTAAAGTAAAAATTTCCAGAACTGCTATCCAAATGTTCTATTAATCATCTGGGTAATTTCAGAAAATCCCAGTTACCATCACCTCTCTTCTCAATAACTTAATACATATATATATATATATATATATATATATATATATATATATATATATATATATATATATATATATATATATATATATATACATATTTGTCAAAGTACATGGTGATTTAATTTGGATAGTTTTACCTACTTCTTTGCTATATATATATATATATATACATATACACATACATATATGTATATATATGTATATGTATATGTATTTTACTTCATCCTCCACAACAGATGTTGGAGCCAAAGCTGCACAATTATTTTCATGGTGATCTTTTTGGAAATACTTATCATGAACACTGAAATCTAAGATGACCAAATGTTCCATGAAATGGAACTTTGGATCCAAATGTTCCATGAAATGGATCTTTGGATCCATGCTAAAGTAAACTCCATCTACTCTTGTATTTTTTTTCTGTAAGGAGAGCCTACAAGCCATCCTTTCATTTAGCTACAATTAACCTTATACCTTTTAATTTCATTAATTGAGAGAATAGCAGTGTTAATGTGGTTCAGTTTTTCCATTATTATGTCAATTCTTAGTCAGTAAACTAAGATTTCACATTTGTAGAACTTATAATGAAATTAATGTTTATAGGCAGTCAAAAAGTTGTGATTTTTCTTTATCACCCTCAGCCCTCTTTCTTGCCACTCCAGTAGAAAGAGCTGTCTACTATTATTGCCTCTGATTCCTCTTGCCTCACTCCCTTAACATTTTGCAACTAGGTTTCTGACTTTACTCTTCATCTCCTGAATGTTCCCTTCTATCATGGTTTGTGTGACGTTATTCTCTTTTGGGTCTTCCCTCAGATGGCTGACCATTCATTCTCACTGTCCTTTGTTGGATTCTCAACTCGCAAGGGAGGATTTATCCCTAGGCTGTGTTCTGGGCCCTCTTATTTCTCTACTCTTTCCCTCTGTGACCTCATCTGCTCTTTTGGGTTCAACGATCATCTTTATGCTGATGACTCCTAAATAGATAGTTCCATCCTTAGTCTCTCTCTTAAGGTTTATTTCCATATTGCCAACATCCTACGAGATATTTTTAACTGGATAGCCTGTAGGTATTTCAAACATAATGTTTCTGGAACCGAACTTATTGCTTATTACTTTCTCCAAAATCCTACCCTTTTTCCAAACTTCCCTGTTACTATCTAGGGCAGGGGCAGATGTGGCCTCGAGCCACAGGTTCCCCACCCCTGGTAGGGTCACTCTTTTACTCACCTGTCCTCAAAACTTTGATGTCATCCTTCACTGCTCACTTATACGCATATATACAGTCACTCACGCACATACATGTACATATGTGTGTTTACATAAAACCTGTTGTCAAATCTTGTGGTTTCTGCCTTTCAACATTACTCAAGTATTCTTCAAGTCTTTCCTCCATCTATCCTCTACACAACTGCCAAAATTATTTTCCTAAAGTTTAAGTCTGAACATATCATCTGCCCCTCCCTCTTCCACTGCCCAATGAGCTCTAATGCCTCCCTATTACCATTAGGTTCAAAATAAAACTTCTTGAAAGCCCTTTACAACCTGATTCCACTTTACTTTTCCAATCTTAATACACATTTCTCCCCTTCATACACACACACACACACAGAGCAGAAATGGCTTTCTTAGTGTTTCTCGCACGGTACATTCCATATCTCATATCTGCTCCATTGCACTCTGTCCCTGATGGGTGGAATGGACTCTTATCTCCCTTCAGCTTCTTACAATCCCTAATATCCTTTAGGGTTCAGCTCAAGGGCCCTCTCCTACCTTTCCTAATCCCATCAGCTGTTAGTCTCAGGGGTGAGACATGTGAGTCCCCAGATTCCCCACCTGTTAGTGACTTCCCTAATCCCAATCACCAAATGTATCTATTTGTACAGTCCTATATTTGTACATATCATCTTCTTTGACTAGACAGCAAATTTATTATCTTAATTCCAGTGCCTTCCCTCTGTTAATTATTTCCAATTTATCCTGTCCATAGCTTGCTTTGTATATTTTTGTTTACTTGTTGTCTCCCAAGTTAGATTGTGAGCTTGAGGGCTTGTGTGTCTTTTGCCTCTTTTGGTATCTCTAGTGCTTAACACTGGCACTTCATAAATATTGACTGATTGACTGATGACTGAAGGCAAGGATTATTTCATTTCTGTCTTCATATCACCAGTGGCTAGCCAGCATAGATGCTTAATAAATGCTTGTTAATTTATTGATTGTGGATGTAGGATGAATCTGTACAGGAGTAAGAGTCATGTTTAATTTTTCTTTGTTTAATGGGTTGCCACGGCCAAAGAACTCAACACAGTGGCCAGCTTTCTTGTAACAAGTTTCTCTTAAATAATTTGGTTCTTAAATTTCAGGCTTGTCACTAGGACTGTAGGAGAAGCTTTTTTTTCTAGCATGGCAGAACCTGCCAGAGCTAGTGTTCTCTTGGTCCAGTTTTTGAGAATCCAGGGTGACCTCCATGCCACAATGAGCCACCAGAATATAACTATGTATGAGGAGCAGCTTAAATAATATGTATGCTGACTTTTGACCAACCTCCGAGGTCAAAAAACCCAGACTGTAATGATTATTAATTAGTAAGATATCAAAATAACTGTAAAGATACAGTGTTATAAGGTATAAATATTTTTCTGAGTGTACAAGGGGTAATCCCATTGGATGATGGGAAGGGGGCAGTCAGTCAGGCAATCTCTGAAAGACAGTCAGTTGCAAGTTCTCAAGAACAGAGACTCTGGAGTGCTTCGCGGAGAGGACATCTGGGCCAAGAGGAGTGGGGGGAAGAGAAGGTAATTTCTCTTTCCTCCCTCCCTCCATCTTTTTTTCCCTTTCTTTCCCCGTAACTGGCTATGGTGTCTAGTAGCAACTTGTTCAGAGGGAGACATCCCATCTAGCAATTCAATAGTTCATCAGTCTATTATTATTTAATATTAAATAATTATTATTTAGTCCAGCAGGTTGAGGGTAACCCACAGGCCTCAAACCCATTGGTGATTTAGGGGGATATCTACCCTAAACATGTGAAGACTTCCCCCAGTGGATTGGGTAGATAAGAACAATTTGTTCCAATGGCCTTGCAGGTGGCTGAAGTAGGTGCAGTGGACTGCTTAGAGCTTAGTCACACATCAGAGACTCCAAGGTCGTCTACTACATTATGGGCCATTGCCAGTCATCTTGACTTCTGTCTTGCCAATGGACTCTGATGACTCTGGATGAGAGAGTAAAGCTGGCGACTTTGTGTAACTTTTCCTCACTTGAATATAATTCACGAGCAAGTCAAGACATCACTTATGAGGTCACTGGTCCTCTTCGAGAACGAGGGAGCAACAGCAACAGTTCATTGGTCTAAAAGAGTTTGAGGCAGTGGATACACAAAAGATGGTCAATTGTGGGAGTAAGCAGCTTTGAGGAAATCAGTGAGTCGGTTAGTCAGTGAACAAAAATTTATCAACTACCTACTCTAGTGAGCCAGCTCTGGAAGCAAGAGAGTTAGATCTGGCAAATGAAAGTGACCTACGAAGAGAAGCAGCCTGTGGGAACCCACCTGAGAAGCAAGGAAGGCGACAACAGGACTTTACGAAGAGAGAAAGGACTTCCACGTCCTTTGGGACCAGGAGTTGTGAGCTGCCTTTGTTGCACATGTATCTAGAGGTGGGCTTCACTACTACTGTTCTCTCAGTTTGAATTCACTCTTTACAAGAACACTATTTGTGGGAGAATGCACCCCAGGTTTAAGGAGTCAGTGTTTTATAGCTACTGTTTTTCCCCATCTAACTTACCAAATGCCCTTGCAGTACTAGTTAATAGTATATGCTAGCTAATTATTAATGGAAAGCACACTGAAAGGAGACAGGGTTACAGTGAAAAAAATGTTAGAATTGGAATCAGGGGTTCTGGGGTTCAAATCCTAGTTCTTCCATTACTACCTACATGGTGTGGTGGTTAGGGCATTGGGCCTGGTGTCTGGAAGACCTGAATTCAAATGTGGCCTCATACAATTACTAGTCTGACCCTGGGCAAGGCCCTTCATCTCTGTTTGCCTCAGTTTAATCATCTGCAAAAGGGGGATAATAATAGCACCTACCTCCCAGGGTTGTTATAAGGATCAAATGAAATAATAATTATAAAACACTTAGCACAATCCTTGGCACATAGCAAACATTCTATAAATATTAGTTATTATTATTATTGGCAGCTTAGCTGGTTCTACTGGAAAGAGCATTTGTTTTGGAGACAGACCAGTCTAAATTTAAGTCTAGCCTCAGGCACTTTGTAGCTGTGTGACTCTGGGCAAGTCACTTAACCTCTCATGCCTCAGTTTTGTCATCTGTAAAATGCGGATAATAACACCACCTACCTCCCAGGGCTGTTGTGAGAACCAAATAATATTTGTGAAGTGCCTGGCATGTAGTAAGTATTTAATAAATGCTTATTTCCTTGCTTCTCAGAACCTTGTTTTCCTTGTCTGTGAAAGGACAGAGTTGAAGTAGATTACCTCCAAAGTCCCTTCCAGTTTTAAATCTAAGTGCAGAGCCCTGTGTTAGATGTATGGGAAGATATGAATGCCTAGCAGGACTGGAATTTAGAAGTGGGAGAAGACATTTAATAATACTTCAGGGGTCCATGATTTTATCTCTGCACTGATTAAGATCAAAACTCCCCCACACTTTTCATGAGTGGCTGTGGTTAAAAAAAAGAACCTCCAGGTGGCTAAACCTCCAGTCATGAGACATCCATTACATCACTGAGCCTGTACTTTTTATCCTTTCCATATCTGTAGGGTCTGCCAGAGGTTGTGTTCCATTGGGGTCCCCTCTGTGCTGTGATGAGGACCCTATGGACAAACAACTATAATAGCCATCTAAAAATAACAAATACCATTTATCCAATGCTTTAGGGTTTTAAAAAGCATCTAAAGTGTAAAAGCTGTTTTCCTTACCACAATTCTATTGGGTAGAAGTATAAGGTTGATTGTCTCCCTTTTATAGATGAAGAAGATGAGGCTCAGGAAAGCTGGTAAAGTATCCGAGTCAGCGGTCTAAAACAAAGGTCCTGGGAATTGAAATCCAGAGCTTTTTCTGCTGGACTACTTTAATGGATTTCCTACTGGACTCTGGAACCCACACACCCATCCCTTCAGTTACTGTGCAGAAAAAATACAGCTCAAATCCTCATCCAGTGCAGAGTTCAGGCAGGAAGTGCAAGTCCAATAGTAAAGTATTTAACTAAAACACACTCAAATAACAAACATCAGGCAAAACCATGCAGTGAGTCCCCCATGAACAGACAAGAAGACTCTCTCATGGCTCATGGGCTAGCGGGAAAAAGAAAAACTTTCTTCCCAAGAAGAAAAACTTTCTTCCCAAGAGAATTCATGGCAGGTGTCAAACACAGGGCCCACTCGAATGCAGAATGAAGCAGATTAAAATGCAGTTGGGAAATATTTAATAAAATTAATGAAAATAGAATAAAACATAGACAATATTAGATTTCAAAACTAAGTCAATATGTGGTCCTTCTAGTTAGGTCTGACACCAGTGCTCTAAGACAAAGGTGTCAAATACTGGGCCCACTCCTAAGTGCAGCCAAAACCAGACTGAAATGTAACTGGGAGTCCCAATGTAATTAAAATGTAAGACAGGGACAGGGTTCCTAACCTGACATTCAGGAACAATTTGTTTCCATGGTAATCCTATGTATTTTATTTTATACATTTAAAAACATGATTCTGAGAAGAGGTTCACAGGCTGCAAAAGGAAGTTAAGAAACCCTGTTCCAAGATGAGAGGTTGCCTTGTACTATGTCTGGGACATGTTTTGGGTTAGTGCCTCTCCTCTTAAACTGTCATTCACAGCACTTACGGCAAAGCTGTAATTCCCTGAATCTTTATGTCATTAGCTGCCACTGCTGAAGCTCTACTTCCCCTTACCACTGTGAAAGACACTTCACTGCTGCTGCTGCCTCTTTGCTTCTCTCCAAGTTCCCAAGTTCTTCTTGGCCCCAGCAATCTTATCATCACTGTGACAAATTACATTTGTGTAATACTTTAAAGTTTGAAAAATGCTTTCTATGTTATCATGTCATCTGAGATTTGGAACAGTCCTGGAAGCTTGGTATTACAGATATCATGCTCTCTTTTTATAAAAGAGGAAACTGAGACTCAGAAAGGTTGAGTGCAGAGTGAGTCCATGGACACACATCAAGTAAATGTCCCAGGAAGGAGTCAAAACCGGGTCTTCCCGATTGGATTCTGAGATGATCACTCTATCCACTGTCATTACTGTTACAATCAGACTATTTGCCAAATTCTTTGGTCCATCTTTTCATTGACTCAGAGACCTGCTTCAAGGGGCTGCTTAGACAGTTGTGAATTACCTTCAGGCTCCTTTTCCACAAATGGTCCCCTCCTTCTTGTGCCTAGCTCAGTCACAGTGAATACTTAACTCCTTCCTGCCTCAGAGGGAAGGTATCAGTTGCATTCTCACACCATCTACCCTCATAGGCTATATCTTTCTGAGGTTGGGATAACCACATGTACCCCTCCTATCATTTCTGTGTACCTCCTAAATGTGGCCTTGCCCCATTAAGAAGATGGTGAGGAGGTGGTGGTGGAGAGCACATGCTGCTAGCCTTTACAGGAATTCCTGTTTTTGCAGCTTTTAACCCTTTTACATGCCCCCTTCCAATAAAATAATACATGAAGCAGCATTCAATAAATTGTTAGGTGCCCTTTTCATGCTAGGCATTGGGAATACAAGAAAAGGCAAAGACAGTCTCTACCTGCAAAGAGCTTACAATCTAATAGTGATGGTGGTGGGGACAACAAGCAACCAAATATACACAAACAAGCTATGTACAGGATAGTATATATGGGATATAGGGATATTTTGTACACCAAGCAAAGTATCCTGTACATCATCCTGTGTCCATGGCTCCTCTCCCAGGCTGGACACTGAATTTCTCCAGGACAAGGACCTGTACTGATCAGCTCCCACCTTCTCGGCTTCCAATCCAGGGCCTGGCAAGAAGGCAGGCTTTCCTGGTTGATTTGAATCGGGCTGCCTCTGAAAGGAAGGTTAGATACTGGGAGGAACTTTTTGACTGGTCGGGAGGGCTCTGTGTAGTTTGGGATGTATTAGTGGCTAAAGTGCTGAATCCCGTACCAGGAGACCTGGGTTCAAATCCTGTTGCCAACGCTTAGACTAGGGCTAATTCAACTTGTTGAGTCTCAGTTTCCCCTTATGTACAAGGAGAACTCCAATCCCCGCACTCTTTCATTCATGGGTTGTTATGTGGCCTCGAAGCTCTCTGGAGATGAGGCAGACTCCAGGACAGGTTTAGCTTAGTTTCTTCCAGAGGCCGGGGAATGGACAAAATGACCTTTCAGAGTCCCTTTTTCCCCGGGTATCTCTTAACTCCTCTTGACGTAGACGAACCAAGTTCTCCCTACAGCGGCAGCTGCCAGTGCTACAGCAGGGCCCCGCCCCGTAGGGATGGGCGGGGCCCAGGCCTGACTCTCGTCTCCGATTGGCTGCCGCAGTTTCTGCCTCGCTGTCACTCCCCGGGGCGCCCCCTCTCGTCAGTGTCAGTGCCTCCTCCCTGCTCAACCCCGCGCCGAGGGCCGCTTCCCGTCGCAGGGGCTGCCGGGACAGTTCCAAGATGGCGGCGACGCTCCGAGCCGTCCTTGGTCTTTGCCAAGCGTTCCATTCATTTCCCGGCTGCTGAGCGGGGCAGCGGAAGCGCGGGAGAGGCCGAGGGCCGCGGGGGAAGGCGCAGGGGGCCACGCCGGGCCCGGGGCCGGCGCCGGGAGCCGCGGGGCCTCCCGCTGACAGGCCGCCATGGCCACCCTGGAGAAGCTGATGAAGGCATTCGAGTCCCTCAAGTCCTTCCAGCAGCAGCAGCAGCCTCCGCCGCCGCCAGCGCAGCCTCCGCAGCCGCCCCAGGCGCAGCCGCCCCAGCAGTCGCCGCAGCAGCCGCCCCAGCAGCAGCCGCCGCCGCCGCCGCCGCCGCCGCCGCCGCCGCAGCCCGGGCCGTCCGGGGTGGAGGAGCCGGCGCACCGACCGTGAGTGGCTGGCGCCGGCCGGGCGGGGAGAGCGAGGCGCCCCGGCCCCTCCCGGGACCCCGGCGGGGGCCGCCCTCTGACCCCGAGGAAGGGATGGGGGTGGGGCTGCATCCTCCTCCCCTCCCCGCCCCAGGGGGCGGGCGGCCCGAGCACCTGTTGTCCTGGCCCGGAGGGGACGCGGGGACCCCTCAGCCTGTCACCTCCCTGGCCCTGAGGGAGGGGCCCTCGTCACACCTCCTTGCCAACCTGAGGCGACATCGTGGGGACCTGACCTCTGTCCCCTCCTAGGCCCAGAGGGGACATCATGGGGACCCACCGTCCTGTCCCCGACCCGACCCGTCAGCACATGGAGACCCCTCAGCGTGTCACCTCCTTGGCTTCTCTCCCTGTCTCCTCCCCGGCTTGGGGGACTTTATAGAGCCCCGTGCGTGCCTTGAGGAGGGGACCAGAGGTCCCCATCCTACCCCTCCCCCAGCCCTCCGGGGACACCGAGGGATCCCCAGCCTTGTTCCCCTTTCTGGGCTGGGACTCCACTAGCCCTGTGGGAGGGGAGATTCTCACGCCCCTCAGAGATCCCGGAACCGTGGACCTGTTTCTCTTCCCGTTAATTTCCTCGAAGACTTAAGTCCCCTCAGAGTCCGTGTATTTGCAGATGATCGGTCCTCCTCCTCCTCCCATCTCCCGTCAGCAGGGTCTGCTTCCTGCTAGATTCCTGGGGCGCTTGCCGCTTCTCAAAGTTTGAGGGGAAGGAAGGATCAGAGGAATTTGAATGAAATCTCGAAGTTGTGGTCAGTGAAAAAGGTTTATGCAGAGTTAATTGTTCCAGCATTTAGAAAGCTAATGACTTGGTCATCGTGGGGGTGAAGGGTGGGGCAAAGGATGTCCAGTGGAGGGGGTACATTACAAAAAGAACCTTAGGGTTGACTCTTTTAGAGCTGAAAATTTTGGCTTCATTACTAAATTCCATAGAGTGTTAAATTCTAGTCAGGGTCAACATGATGATGATGATGACAGTGACGATGATGATGACAGTGACGATGATGATGATGACAATGACGATGATGATGATGATGACAATGACGATGATGATGAAGGGGCCCAACTTCCCACTTTCCGTGTTGGTCTGTACGAATTTGAATAGGTTGTACATAGTAATAAAAATAATAAAAAAGACTTATTCTTAGTCCAGGAATTTAAATTTTGAATAAAGGAGAGAGAGCAGTTGTGACAGTATTTGGGAAAATTGCCTGAAGTCCATTTTTTTTTCTCTTAGAAAGAAAAATGCTTCTGGGGGCTATAGTTCAATTGTTGCAAGACTAGTAAGATAGTCTTGAATATATTTTCCCTATGTTATTTGTAACTCGTTTGAACTTGGCACATACGATAATTCTGAGATGCAAATTACAAAAACATGTCAATTTGAATGAATGAAGAAGCATGTAAGTGCTTACTATTTACCAAGCACTGGGGTTGCAGATAGAAAAGTGACAATCTCTGTTCTCAAAGAGCTCACATTTTAACAGGGGAAGACAACACATATAGGAATAAAATAAATAAGACTGAACTTAACAAATGTCATCCTTTTATAGACTATTCACCTAGTTGTCTGCTACTCTGTATTCTTGAGAATTTACTTAATTGAAACAAATATATAGGCCACTATGAAAGCTGAGGACTTGATGTGAAGTTTTGTCTGTTTTTATCAGGAAGAGTAAAGATGATGTCAGTGAATATTGGCTTGAATATAGTCTTGTACCTTTTTAGTAATATCATTGTAAATAAATAAGAACATAATTCACTGAAAAATAATTATGCAGAATTACTTTAACTACTTTGTTGGACCTAAATGTCCGTAGGTGTAAGTTCTTTTTCCACCAATGCCAGGCAAAACCCCTTTTTCATCCTGTAAATTCTTGTGTGTCCTCACATAAATCCTCCTTAGAGAACCTGCCCAATGTACTGGGAACGTGACTCTGGTTCTTTTATTGGCTAAGGATATGGGGAGAACAGTGGAATTATTCATCTTTGGTTTCTCAGTTTTGCTATACAACTGGTCCACCTTTTTGTCCTGGTCACTGCTGCTAGCTTAAAACATTATTTAAATCAAAAGTTTATTTTTACTCTAAGATTATGTTTCTGCAGACACAAAACAATCCATTATGGGCAGTTTGCTTTGAAAAATAGTATATATTAAATTTAACAAGGTAGTAATCAATTACCCAGCTTGTATCCCCTTCAAAGCTTTGTTTTCTTCTGTGTATTTTAAAAATGTTATATTGAGCCTCTTTTTTTTTTTTGGCTAGGCAGTGGGGTTAAGTGACTTGCCCAGGATCACACAGCTAGTAAGTAAGTGTCAAGTGTCTCAGGCCGAATTTGAGCTCAGGTCCTCCTGACTCCAAGGCCAGAGCTCTGTCCACTTATCTACTGTGCTACCTAGCTGCCCCTTTGCCTCTTTTTTTCACTAAGACCACTATCTTAAAGGAGATGATTTTGCCTAGCCAGGTTTAGAGAAGCCTATCATCAACTAGTTTGCCATAAACCTTTTGTTACATTTTTTTTGGAAGTACCCTATAACTTATTCCCCAAGTAAAAGCCCTTATGTATAACAACAACAAAATAGTCAAGCAAAACACATCCACATATTGGCTTTATCTAAAATTGTCTCATTCTACGCCTCTAGTTCATCACCTCTCTGCCTGTAGGTGTGGTGAATGCTTCTTCATTACTCTAAAATCATGATCAGTCTTTGCACGGTTCAGAGTTTTGAAGTCTTTAATTGTTTTCCTTAACATTATTATGGTAATCATATACATTGTTGTCTTGGATTTACTCATTTCATCCTGTATCAGATTCTAGAAATCTTATCTAGAAATCTTTCTCTGAATCTGTCATATTCAGTTCTCTCATTTTCATTATTCTCATATTTTTTCATTACAGTCATATACCATGATTTGTTAAGGCATTCCCTTGATGAGTGTGTACCCACTTTGTTTCCAGTTTTTTGCTACAAGAAAAAGTGCTGCTATGATTATTTGTCCATATGAATCTTTTCCTTCTGTCTTTGACCTGTTTAGGATATATGCCTAACAGTGGTATTGCTGGGTCAGAGGGTGTATATATATATATATAGTTTAGTGATATTTAAGATATAGTTCCAAGTTGTTTTCCAGAGCGCTTGGATCAGTTCACAGTTCTATCAACAGTCCATAGTGTGCCCATTCTCCCATAACTGGACCAACAATTGCCGTTTTCATTTGTTGTCATTTTTGCTAATCCTGTTTATGTGAAGTAGAACCTCAGAGTTTTAAACTCTACTTATCATATTCAGATCATTGCTAGTAATATGCTGTTGTTTCTTCATACCCTCCATGAATCTTTCCAGCGCTAGTAGGGTTACTTATAATTTGATTCTTCCAAAGTTTTGGCATATCATAATTTATAGACATGAGTTATCCCTAGTGGTATTAAAGGGATGGATATTTGTGGCAACGAGGAGTTTGGAATTTGCAAGTAACTAGGCACTCAATAGTATCTCAAATGTGAGCTAGCCCAGTCTCTTCATTTTATTTTATTTTATTTTTTAGGCAATTGGGGTTAAGTGACTTGCCCAGGGTAACACAGCTAGTGTCAAGTGTTTGGTCTGAGGCTGGATTTGAGCCAGGTCCTCCTGATTTCAGGGCTGGTGCTCTATCCACTGCATAGCCCAAACTCTTCATGTTCAATTCTGGGCTCAGTTTTTTTTTTATCTTAATTGGTGTTCAAGTGTGCATGTTGATGGACTGTCAGTCTAGATTCGTATTATAGACTAAGCAGCATATGTTTTTCATCTACTTCTGTTTTTCCAGTGTGGATGGTTAGAATAACTCTTGCATTTATTCTAGCTTCCCTATGGAGGCTTTGGGAGGATTCTTGGTCTCGGTATGGTTAATGTGATGGATGCCATGTACAAAATTACTGTTAGAAAGCACTAGTTTAAAGTTCATGAGATTTTGCCACACAAAAATGTGCCAGGTTAAATTTTGGAATGATAAACTAGAATCATCTTAAGCCTTACCATTCTGTTCAATTCAGCAAATATTTAAGAAGTATAAACTAAAGCTGTGGAGTGGGGCTTCGTTAGAAAGATTAGACTGAAACCTCCTTTGCCTTCTAGAAATTTACATTCTGTGGGAGGGGAAGGGATACAGCTGGCACACATCTGTACCCATTAATTATATGTACTCTAATTTGAGAAAGCTATGAGCATTAACAGGCACTTACTAGCTATGTGACCCTGGGTAAGTCATTTCACCCTGTTTGCCTCAGTTTCCTCATCTGTAAAATGAGCTGGAGAAGGAAATGGCAAGCCATTCCAAAAGGGGTCACATGGAGTCGGAAACCATTAAAACAGCTGAGCAGCAAATGAGCATCAACAATTGAAAGGACCAATGAAAGCTTCGTGTGTGTGTGTGTGTGTGTGTGTGTGTGTGTGTGTGTGTGTGTGAAGAGGTTGAGGAGGGTGTGCAAATGTTTAGAGGCAAGAGATAGCATTGTGAGTTTAGAAAGTCATTAGTAGGCCAGTGTGGCTGGAAAGGAGGGTGTTAGAAAGCCTGTGTGATGAGGAGTAATGTGTATGAACTATAAATTCATTGAGGTCAGGATTTAGTTTTAGTTTTTGAATTTCAGCTTTGAACTTAGTACCTTGCTATGCTATAGGTGGAACATAATTTGAGATAGAGACAAGTTTAGAAAGATAGGCTGGAGCCAGATTTTTAAGGAACTTGAAGGCTAGGCCAGGGGTGGGGAACCTGTGGCTTTCTAGGTCCTTGGGTATGGCTTTTTGACTGAGTCCAAGTTTTACAGAACAGATCCTTTTATTAAGCGTATTTGTTCTGTGAGGTTTGGATTCAGTCGGAGGACCACACTTGAGGACCTAGAGGGCCACATGTAACCTTGAGGATGTAGTTTCCCCACTCCTAGGCTAGGCTAAGGGGTTATTTTGTCCACAAGGCAGTATAGGGCTACTGAAGATCTCCCCCCTTTTTGGGGGGGGGCTAGGCAGTGGGGTTCAATGCCTTGCCTAGGGTCCCACAGCTAGTAAGTGTCAAGTGCCTGAGGCTGGATTTGAAGTCAGGTCCTCCTGACTCCGGGGCCAGTGCTCTATCCACTTCGCCACGTAGCTGCCCTTACTGAAGATCTTTTGAGCATAGTAGTGACATGGTCAGTCAGACCTGTGACTTACGAAGATGATTTTGGTAGCTGTGTTTAGCTAAGTTCAGAGAAGCCTCTCATCAACTGGTTGGCCTGCAACCTTTTGATACATTTTTTTGGTGCTACAACAAAGCATGAAATGAGGACTAAGGCTAATAGAATTTTCACTCTGTATTAGTGGAAAGACTACTCAGATGGTTTAAAATACTTGTGAAGTATTGAAATAAGCATTTAGTGGATGGAATGTTAGGTTTGCAGAAGAGAAGGCCTGGGTTCAAAATCTGGCTTTGCCCCTTAGTACTAATATGAACTTGATGTAGTTCTCTAACCTTCTGAACCTAAGTTTCCTCATCCATCAAATCATTTTCATAAGGATAACAGCGTTTATATAGCATGTTAAAGTATGCAAAGCACTTTATATTTGACTCCCTTCCCCACAATGTCCATGTGGTATTATCCCCATTTTTACAGGTTAAGAAATTGGGACTCAAAGAGGTTAAATGATCTGCCCAGTGTCCTATAGATAGTGAGGGTGGTCTCCAAAATGGAAGACTCATGGGCTTCAGGATCACCCATTTGGAGGGTGGGAAGGTGAGTCTCCTATAATCTCCAGTACAATCATACCTTCCTTCTTACCTGGTACCCCCTGACATTACTCCACTCTGCTCCCTCCTACTACTGTGAAAATTATCAGCCTCTTTCCATTGACTCTGGCTCCCTTTGACCCTCATTAACCTACTTCATTGGCTGTTCAAGGGCCTTTGGGAAAATTACTTTCCTTCCTCCCCACATCATATTTACACCCAGTTCCCCAGGCAGCTGGAAAGCAAGCACTTTCTGGTGGCTCTGTGCTCGTTGGCTGGCTCTGTTAGCAGGCATGTATGGGAAGATCTTTATTATTTTTTTTCCCCCTAAATCCACTGCTTTTCTGAATTCCTCTACTACTGTTGAAGGTACCACCATGCTTTTAGAAGTCAGCCAAGTTGACAAGTTTGTTGTTATCCTCAGCTCCTTAACTCTCACTCATATATTCAGTCATCTGCCACATACTGTTTTTCTACCTGTACATCTCTCATATCCCTCCCCTTTTCTTTACAGAAATGATCACTACCCTGGTTCAGGCCCTTATTCTTGCCAGGACTGCCAATGACTTTCTATTTGGTTTTCCTATTTCAAACCTCTCCCCATTCTGATCCATTCTCTGCATAGCTGCCGAGGTGATTAACTGATCTTGTTACTTTCCTACTTAAGAAACTCTAGTGGCTCTCTGCTGACTGTAGAAGAAAATATTATTTCATCTTTATCCCATCCTCTTTAAATTTCTATTTTGTGTCTAAGTTTTATAATTTACAAAAGCATTGGTTCTGTAGTATGTGTATATAACTTATGAATAAGTCATTTGGGGGTATATGCTCAAAAATATTTTACTGAAGGGAATGCATGATTAAGAAAGGTTGAAAAACTACTGGACTTAGATGACCTTTAAAGGCCCTCTCTTCCTGCCCTACATCTGTGATCCCATGATTTTAAGTTGAGGAAGAGGCTGATGCAAATAAGGCATATTTACTTGCCCTCCCCTCCTTTCTTACTCCCATAACTAAATTGAAAAACTTGGAAATCTCATTTGACTGAAATATGCCGTGTCTATTTTTCTATTTTATGACTGGTCTGTTGGGAGTCATGTTAGTGGAGAACATATTTTGAATGTTCCAAGTGGAAAGCAGAGTCTGAACAAACTCCAGGAAGGCAGACTCCCCTTCTTTTCATATGCTTTCCTATGTCTTGGTGGTGCATGGAGAAGAGAGATGTTGGAAAATGGAGAAACTGTTGCTACTGCTGCTTCTGGGGAGAAGAGTGGGCTCAGGCTATAGTCCTAAGAAGAAGGTGGTTATAGGTTGCTCTCAGGTATTTTACGAGCCAGATTTGGGGAAATTATGGCCTATATTCAGACGAGTGATGTATATTTTAATATAGGATCTTTTTCTTTTCAACTTGTATTTCATGAGCGATTTAGTTTTGAACATGGTGTGGCCAAACAGCCATGTAATGACAGTCCTTAGAAAGAAGCACTTGGGTGTAGGGAGGAGGCCAGGCAGAGCATGGCAGCTGTATGGCCCAGTGGATAGAGCACTTGCCCTGGAGTCAGGAGCACCTGAGTTCAAATTTAACCTTAGACAGTTACTAGCTGTGTGACCCTGGGCACTTAATTCCAGTTGCCCCCCCCCCCCAAACCCCCAAAGCCCAAACCAAACCAAAAACAAAAACAAAGCACTTCAAAGACCTTCCAAGTATATTGTATTAAGTGGATGCCTAATATATGCATTTTGAATTGCGGAATTGACTCTTCATCCTGTAACCATTAAGTCTCTTTTGATTATGTACTTTTGTTTTTGATATTCAAAAGGCGATTGTATCTTTAGTTCTATGTAAGAGTTTCAGTGAAGACAGACATTTTTGTTTTAGTAAGATATGTTGATTTTTTTTCCCCTGTAGTAAGACTTATACCCAAATTAGAATTTTTCCAGCTTAATGCTAAGAAGAATGTTTGGAAAACCTTGGGAGAAGAGGATTTTAAGGAAATTTGGTGTGCCTTTGCAGTTTGGATAATTTAGCTGCTCAACCCATCTCTAAACTTTATTCTTTTGTCCTTAAAGGAAGTAAAGTAGTTAAATATGTTTTTTACCTAGTGCAAAATAATCTAGTATGGACCAGAAAGCCTCACATACAGTATATTCATTAGTTGTCCGGATCTAATGTTTTTCTGATTTTAAAACCTAACCTAAAAAAGGACATCTCTCTTTTTCCCCTGCCAATTTGACACAACTTGGATTTTTTTTAACCTTTAGATACAGTATAAGAGGTTGCTTTAAGGCTAGCTTTCCAAAATAGATTAAAATTTTTTTAGAACAGGTAAAAATATTTTTGTGGAATGTTAGTACATGTCTTAAAGACTCAGCATGTCCAAGTGGTATTGCATATTAGTTCCAGGAACTGAAACAAAATTAACAAGTATTACAGTGTATTTGTTCAGTGTTTTTAGCTGTTAGAAAACACAGACATTCATCAATAGAACGGGCACAGAAGTTTCCATCTGTGTTCAAAAAGTTTGGAATCCTCAAATTTTTTTATCCAGCAGGGACCATAGATATTATCTAGTTCAACTCCCTCATTTTACACATGAGGAGACTAAGATCCTGAGAGGTAAAGTGATGTGCAGGGGTCAGGCAGCTAGTTAGTGGTCTAACTGGGAAATTAACTCCGGTCTCTTGACTTATGGTTCTTCGTGCTTTTCATTAGACCACGACCACCTCACCTGTACCACGTATTCATTATGAGTCACAAACTGATCTCAGTTTTTTTGGTGTTAATGTTCCACTTGAAAGTCTGTCTTTGGAAATAAAATTCATCAAGGCCCTTGTAGAAAGCGTCTGTTTTATGGGCTAGTCCTTTCTTTTGATCTATGGATCAGCAATGCTAGACCCACGTTCAGTGTTTTAGTTCAGGTGTTTGAATATCAGCAAATACTTTAGCTCCTTGTCAAATTAAAAAATGTGTCAGCCAAAGGCAACACTGGTTTAGAATGTAAATTTTTTTGTAAACTCTGAGAGAAGGATGGGGAAAGACCATGAGTGATACTGCCTCGAAACAGCAGGAAATGGTGGAGGGAAGAACAGGTTTATAGAGAGATTGGTGAAAAACCCATTAAAGATGGATTATCTTAGGAACATTTAGGGATAAAACTGGAAGGGAGACTAGAAACAGATGAAAAATGGATTTCTATAATGAACTGTTTTTCTCTGTCAGTGACAGGTCTCTGATATCAGAGTCACACGAGGAAGTAGAAGTGACACTAAAAAAAGCAAAGATGGAAAGAGTAGTTTTACTGGACCAAGCATACACAGAGGAAGTTTATGCTGCTGAGAGGTGGGGAGGGACACATAATTTTGAAAGTGGTGAGGGACTGATAATAAAGATCACCGAAAGAGGGGAGAATACTAAACACTTGGAAACAATTTTGAGTATTATTAATATTGGAAAGAGGGAATCAAGATACCAGTAATTACTGACATCTATTCCTACTTCCTCATCTGTATAGAATCTTTATGAGAAGAATGTACATAAGCATTAGGAGCATCCATCTTTGATGAAGATATGAAAAAGATATAGCCAGGCTTTTGCAAATAGGTGGTGCAGTGGATAGAGCACCTGACCTGGAGTCAGGAAGACTCATTATCCTCAGTTCTAGTCTGGTCTCAGACACTTACTAGCTATGTGACCTTGGGCAGATCACTTAATCCTGTTTGCCTCAGTTTCCTCATGTATAAAATGAGCAGGAGAAGGAAATGGCAAACTGCTCCAGTATCTTTGTCAAGAAAACCCCAAATAGGTTGACAGAGTCAGACATGACAGAACAAAATAAGGCAGCTAGGTGGCACAATGGATAGAATGCTGAGCCTGGAGTCAGGAAGACCTGAGTTAAAATCTGGTGTTGTTGCTTTAGACACTTGCTGTGTGACCCTGGGCAAGTCATTTAACCCCTATTTGTCTTAGTTTCCTTATCTGTAAAATGAGCTGGAGAAGGAATGGAAAATCACTTCAGTATCTTTGCCAAGAAAACCCCAAAGGGGTCACAAGGACCTGGACTGTGGCTTTAACAACTGGACAACAACAACACTTATAGCAAATCTGTTCTTTCCAATAATGTGATTAAATGAAAGGTGTAGAAGACATAGGATCTCATTGTGCTTGTGGTTTGTGATTATTTATTAAAAAGCATTTTATTCAGTAGAGAAAAAGATTTTCCTCTAATAAGGAATCTTCCATGCACACGTCAAAAACATGGAAGATTCGTTGAAGGACACAACAGATTATGTCAAGTGAGCATAAAACAGAAGGGATTTATGCTCACTAATGATGTTTGCAACTATCGTGGAGGGTGTCAAGTACAAAGTTCAAATGGCAGAGAGATTCCCTGTTCATAGCCAGGCCCTTTCGATCTTTCTGGATTATATTGTGCTGATTGTATCACCTACCCACTGCCAAACATCCTATTAAAAGAGATCTGTAATCACTCAAAAGCGTTTGGCCAGTTAAGACAGATGGATATCTTATTCAGGAGAGAAATTAAGAAATGCTAATTATACTACAAATAATACAATCTGCTCTGCTTCCTAATAATAGTTTTGGTATGACAGTTGAAATTCTGCTGTACAATAAATTCATTTCAGGTTTCTTTTATCTGCTTGGTCCTACTGTTATGGGTGGTATTGAGCTTCTACCTTTAAAGATATTTGTAATTTGTAGCTAAGTAAGACTCTGAGTAGAAAGAAGAATTTAACTAAGGGGATTGAATCATGTTTGAATTTTGCAATATGTTTTCCTGATAGTTTTTACTCTGTGTACTTGTGATGCATAACTACGAATAGCTTATTTTGTTGATAATAAACTTCTTCAGAACCATTGGGACTGGTAGATTTAACCTATATAAAGGATTAACTTCTAATGAAACTTATTTTCTGAAAAAGTCCCAGTTCATCCAGGATGCCTCTTTATCAGAAAAGTATTTCTTCTAATTCCAGTCAAGTGATTGGGAGGGTTTTCATTTGTTGCCTCAAGTAATCCAGGTTTTTAACTCCAGCACATCCTGTGATTCAAATGTTAGAGACTTTCTCCTTACTCTTCTGTTTTTAAAACTTTTTTATGCTAAATTAAAGTTCAATGCCATTGAATAAAAATGACTTTGGAGATAAGGGCTCAATTTTACACATTGAGTGTATCTGTCTCTTTGTTTTTTATTTTCCATCATGAAGACCCTTGTATGATTTTTTTACTTGTATCTTTACTTATATCTTCTTCAGCTTTGTTTGAAATTGGACAACTAGAATGGCATATTATATACTCCAGATGTTAGTACTCCGTGGCTTTGTACAGGATAGAATAATGCTTTCTCTTTTGTTTATCGTGTTCTTATTCCTAACAGTATGTCTCATTTTAGCAGTTTTATTTAAGACATCTTTATTTTGTAGGGGGGCATTGAGAGGGTATGACTTGCCTAGGATTACACAGCCAGTATATGTCTGAGGTGAGACTTGAACCCAGGTGTTTTGGCTCTGAGTCTGGAGCCATTCAGCTACTCTGCTGCCCCTCATTTTTTTTTTTTTGGTGATGCAGTTGGGGTTCAGTGACTTGCCCAGAGTCACACAGCTAGTAAGTGTTACATGTCTGAAGCTGAATTTGAACTCACGTCCTCCTGAGCTACTGCGCCACCTAGCTGCCCCTGCCCCCTGCCGCACCTCATTTTGTTTGACCAGAAAGGCTGCATTTGTTAAGCTTCTATTATTTTGCTAGGCATTTGGAGATTTAGTAACATATATAAATAAGACACTGTTCCTGTCCTCCAGTGCTTACAGTTTAGTAGATCAACAGAGTGCTTTTTTTTTTGGCGATTGGAGTTAAGTGATTTGCCCAGGGTCACACAGCTAGGAAGTGTCAAATGTTTGGTCTGAGGCAGCAATATACTTTTTAAAAAGTTTTTTGTAATCCTCTTTAATCCTCCTTTTTTGTCAGCACCAACATATGCAGTACCTTTGACTTTCTTCATTCTGTTCTTAAGTTCTTTTCACTTTTTCCTGATATCTTTTTCTCTTAATACAGTACATGCTTTGCAAATTTGTGCTTTCTTTCATTTTTCTTTGAATAGTTGAGGGAATCATAAATCATGCCAAAACCTGGCTTTTAATGCAAAGGTAGAGATTACATTGAGACCTGTCTTGTACAACTTGACCATTTTTTTTATTGAATTTCAGTTTTGAAATTAAGCTCTGTTGTGTCAGGATGAAGGACATTGCTAAAATCATCTGTTTACATTGGAGTTATCTGCTAAAAACTTCCTGATTCTGATGATCACAGTGTCATTTATAGTGGTAGCTATCCTCTCAAACAACTGAGGAATCGGGGAAAAGATTGATAGAGAATTAAGAGAAATGTTTTAAGCAGTGGCCATCAATTTCAAGATAAAAAATGGATGTATGTTCAAATTTAGCTTTTGATTAAAATTATTGAGCATTCTAGGAATGGGAGTAATGTTTGATTTTTTTAATGCATATTTTAAAGTAGAAATCACTAGCTTTGTTGAATTGGTAGTAGAATGGTGAAACTATTGTTGGTTTTTAAATTTGGGCTTTAGTATACTATGTTTTTGCTACATTAATTGATAGATGGAAAGGATTCCAGTCACTTGAATAAAAGTAATGTGAGTCATACTATTCTTTTTCTGGCTTCACATCTGAAGTATTTTGTCCGTTTCTGGGTGATACATTTTAGGAAAAGAAATTGACAAGTTGGAATATGTCCAGAATAGTGCAGCCAGGGTGGTGAGAAAATCTTAAAATCTGGAGAAAAGAAGACTAAGGGGTAGTATTGCTATCTTCATATATTTAAAGAGGCATTAGATTTTTTCTTCATGGCCCCAGAGGACGGAAGGTAAGTGAAAGATGCTGGAGTCAGATTTTGCCTCAAAATAAGGAAACATTTTCTAATTATTTTAGCCATCTAGTAGTAGAATGTGCTATCTGAAAACATAGTGACTTCTAATTTCCTGAAGATTTTCAAGCTAGAGGCTAGATGACCACTTGTTAGGTTTTTTAATTGAGTCGATTCATATTTCAGTTGCAAGTTGAGCTGGATGACCTAACTCCTCCAGCTCTGCAATTTTTCATTCTATGAAATTTTACAAATATGACTTGATGGTTGAAAAACTTTAAATGCCCAACTGTCATATGAGTAGTATAGAAATAAAAGTTGCCTCAAGATTCTTGTCTTTCTGAATAAGAAATCTTAACTCCTTATTATCTGGCATCTATTATCCAAATGTCAATGGTTCTTTTCATAATAAATCAGAAATTTTGTACAGTCCCATTCCTCTGAGTTAAACCTCCTTTTCTTTGCTGTGAGAGACAACCACCATTGATGACCTATGATGGCATGCTTTTGTGTGTTTAATTTTGTGTATTGTTTAATGTATATATTGTTTATATATACAGGTATGTACATATGTGTGTATACACATATAACAAATATCAACATTGGCCACATCTGAAAATGGATATCTCATTGTATATCTCTTTTTAAACTAATTATGCAGCATGCAGTTTTACTAAATATCTGGCCTACTAATGAAGACTGACAGGGAAGGCGGTTAAGGGTCGTGGCTGTTATTTATCCACCTATAGAACATTCTCCTTCTTTCCTCAGTGAGTTCAGTGCCTGGCTGACAGTTATTCCACCTCAACTTCTGCCTTCATATTATGACTCTTCAACATACAAATTTATGTCCTCTCAACTACCTTTACTTCCCAGTTCCTCAGTCTACTTAGTTCCTATGACCTATCTTCATTCTACTTTAGCTACACACAGAGATGCTCATACCCTTGAACTTGCCATCACCTACAAGTATGCTACTTCCATGATCGTGAGCTCCAAAATTCCATTATCTGATCATAATCTTTTATCATTTTAACTTTTCCTAAGCCTTAAACCCCTAACTGTTCTTTATCCTCACCGTCACCTCCGTCCATCCATCCATCCATCCATCCATCCATCCATCCATCCATCCCTTAGTCCTCTCTCAGGCTATCAACCTCACCTAGTCTATACTCCCTCCCTTTTTTCTGTATTGACTCCTTGGTAAATCACTTAAACTCTGTAGTGTTCTCCGCACTTAAATTCTTTGCTCCCTTATCCAGTGTTGATCAGACCTTGTCATAGCCCAGTCTTAGGGTAAGTAATATTCTGTATTACTTCACTTGGCAATCTCATCTGCTTTCACATATTTAAGTACCATCAATCTGCACTAATCCATTGTCACTTAAATGATTTTTCTAAAGCACCCTCTTCCCGATAAACTCTGGTAGCTCTCTATTGCCTCCCAGGAGCAAATACAAAATTCTGTTGGGCATTCTCTTTTCCCATCTAGCTTTATGATCTTATCAGCTCCTCTAGGGTCCACTTATCATCTCTATACAGATGATGCCCATATCTATAGAGTCCTAGCTTCTCTCCTGAACTCCAGTCCTGCATCATCAGTTGCCTTTTGGACAAATAGAACTGGATGACTTGTGGTCATCTCATGCCCATGTCCAAAATGGAACTCATTATTAATTTTCTACCCTCACTCCACTAACTTCTAGCTTTAATTTTTTCTGAAGTCTAGATCTTTAAAGCCCAGGCTGTAAACACAGGAACTACTTACAGGTTCTGTCTTACTACTGATCATCATAGGAACTTGGTCCTGCTCCATTTCTGACTTGGGCTGGTTTGTTATCCTTTAGGGAAGTTGGTGGCATTGGCTTAGCCAACTACAGCTTAGAACTCCAGAGTTCCAGATCCACTGACCTCAGCTTTCTCGGTACCTAGGCTTACAGTGTACACTACCATGCCTGGTAAACCTTCCCTTCTTCTTAACTTCCTTATTACTATTGAGAGCATCACCATTTTTCCAGGCTCACAGCATTGGCCTCATCCTTGACTTCTCACTTGCCCTCACCCCATGGAATCAACTTGTCAGATCTTGGTTCTGCATTCACATCTTCTCTTATATACTCGGTCAATCCTTCCAACTATGGGTCCTTATCACTTCTTGCCTGAACTACTTCAGTAGTCTTCTAATTGGTCTTCCTGCCTCAAGTCTTTCCCTACTACAATCATCTGTGACAGTGATTTGTCTAATACACAGGTTTGGCCATCTCACCCTCTACTTAGTGAACTTCTGTTATCTCCAGAATCAAATATAAAAGTTTGGCATTTACAGCTTTACAACCTGGACTCTTCCTACCTTTTAAGTTTTCTTATGCTTTGCTGTCTTCTACATGATTCAGCTACATTGACCTGTTTGCTGTTCTTTACATGTGACTCTCCATCTCTCCCGGACTTTTTACCAGCTGTCCCCAAAGCTTGGAGTGCCTTACCTCTTCATTTCCACTAACTAGCTTCCTTGGCTTCCTTCAGTACTTACTCAAATCTCATCTTCTGTAGGATGCCTTTCCTATCCTTCCTTCCCCCCTCTGAAATTACCTTACATTGACATGATATATATTTTGTATGTACAGTTATTTGCATAGTTATTTGTATATTATCTCCCCCATTATAATGTGAGTTTGAAGGCAGGGACTGTTTTTGCCTTTTTTTGTATCTTTATCACTCATCGCAGTGCCTAGTCCATAGTAAATGCTTCATTAAATTCTTGTTGAGTGACTGTATGTCAGTCATCCCCTTGAAGCACTTAGCACAGAGCCTTGGAAGTAGTATGGGTTCAATGAATTTTAAATAACAAATTGCATTTAGAAATAAAAAGTGTGACTAACACAATGTTTTTTGATTTTTTTTTTTTTAGAAAGAAAGAACTTTCAACTACTAAGAAAGACCGGGTTAATCATTGCCTGACAATATGTGAAAACATAGTGGCTCAGTCTCTCAGGTAATTAAAAACAATACATTTTTAATCTTTTATATTCTAAAAATGTCTTATTTCTCCCAAAGAACTAAAATCTTCAAGAGCTTCCATTTAAAATGAATTAATTTATCATCAGGAGGCAAACTCATTTAAAACATTTTTGGCATTCAGAATAATACAACTTATATTCACAGGTAAGACTTTTGTTACTATTTCCTTTTTGTCATTTTATACTAAATAGTTATAATCATTTCACTCTTGTGGTATTCAGTTATATTATCTGACTTAAATTTGCTTTATTTCAAATTGCTTTCATGTAATGAAGGGGGTTGTAGATACCTGTATCTCTTCCTAGCATAAGAATATTGTGAGGATAACATTAAATAGTACATATGACTCTACTGTGAAATAAAATTATCTTCTATATGCAGAGTTGTCATTTATTCTTACTTTTTGGAGTTGGGGAACCATATTCTGCCTTGATGGAACTTAGCAACCTGGACAAGTCCCATCAGATTCTTTATGCAGTAAATTTAGATGCTTAGTAGATATTTTGTGTCTTATTGTTGTAATACCTAATTTCCCCTCCTACATATTTAAATGTGGTATCACACTACTTTGCTACATAAATACAGTAATGAGGTCTGTTTTGATTTAGCTACATTTAGCATTTCATATCTGTTCTAGGGTGACTGAAAAGGGGATGACTTTCTGACTTAGATTTGGATACATTACTAAAAGAATATTAAGTTATACCTTAAGTTCAATTTGTGGATTGCATTTCCATCTGATAAAAAATTTCAGATTTGATATCTTTGGTTATTACACTAAGTGTAGGTACAGTTTATAGAACCATTAACAAAGAGGCTTGTGTAACCCTTGTCCTTGCAGAAGAATTCTATATACATATATGTGTAAAAAACATATGTACATATACACACAGATATATATATATATATCTGTGTGTATATATATATATATATATCTAGAGTTGTAGAACATTGAAAATATTTGGTAATTTGTTGTAGTTATCTCTCGCCAAATTTGCAAGAAACTACAGGATATTTGGATCCTTGAACTTTTGAGTTCTAGGTTTACTTTTTGGAGTCGTTTTTATAGATCCTCCAGGTTTAGGGTATGAAGAGGTATTTGTATGTAAGTACATTGACTTGTGGGCCCTAATGGTCTCTTTTTAACAATTATTTCCCCTTGATTTGACAGAATTAATAGAGTCATCCTAAAAACTATTCTTTCCCAGTCTTGGCTGTTTGGAGGGTTTGGTTTATTGGGTATTTCTGTCTCCCCTGTTTCTATGGAGTCAATTTGGCATATTGGAGAATGTGTTAGGTGTAAAATCAGGAAGATGGAGGTTGAGATTCATTCATGGACTCTAGTTGTGTGACCGTGTTTGAATCACCTTTGACTTCTCTGAGGCCTAGTTTGTCTTCTGTAAAATGGGAATAATAATGCTTATACTGCCTGCCTTGGAGTTGTTGTGAGGCTCAAAGTGTTTAATATATAGGAAGAGTTTGCAAGCTTAGAGTTTTGCTTAAGTTTCAGTTATTATTATTATTATTATTATTATTATTATTATCATCATCATCATCATCATCATCATTTGTGAGGCAATGGGGGGTAAGTGACTTGCCCAGAGTCACACAGCTAGTGAGTGTTATGTGTCTGAGGCTAGATTTGAACTCAGATTCTTCTGACTCCAGGGCTGGTGCTTCATCTACTGCACCACCTAACTGCCCCCAATTATTATTTCTAATGTAGAATACCTCTAACTGGAGCCATTAAAGAGTGCATTGATTGATTAGAGAAATGCAAATCAAAACAACTCTGAGGTACCACATCACACCTATCAGATTAGCTAACATGACAAAACAGGAAAATGATAAATGTTGGAGAAGATGTGGGAAAATTGGAACAGTAATGCATTGTTGGTGGAGCTGTGAAATGATCCAACCATTCCGGAGAGTAATTTGGAACTATGCCCAAAGGGCTATAAAAATGTGCATACCCTTTGACCCAGCTTCTAGGGCTGTATCCCAAAGAGATCATACAAATTGGAAAAGGACTCACATGTACAAAAATATTTATAGTACTCTTTTTGTGGTGGCAAAGAATTGGAAATTGAGGATATGCCCATCATTTGGGGAATACCGAACAAGTTGTAGTATGTGAATATAATGGAATACTATTGTGCTATAAGAAATGATGAGCAAGTAGACTTCAGAAAAACCTGGAAAGACTTATATGATCTGATGCTGAGTGAAGTGAGCAGAATCAGGAGAACATTGTACACAGTAACAGCCACGTTGTGCGATGACTGACATTGATAGACTTAGCCCTTCTCAGCAATGCAAGGATCTAAGACATCTCCAAAGGTCTCATGAAATGCTATCCACATCCAAAGAAAGCACTATGGAGTTTAAGTGTAGATCAAAGCATACTATCTGCTATTTTTTTTCTCCCGTTTTTTTGTTTTGTTTTGTTTCCTCTTTCTGATGGTTCCTCCTGTTGGTTCTAATTTTTTCTTACAACATGACTAATGTGAAAATATGTTTAATAGGAATGTGTGTATATATATATACATATAGCCTGTATCAGATTGTGTGCCGTCTTGGGGAGAGAGGGGGAGAAAAATTTAAAACTCAAAAGCTTATGGAAGTGATTGTTGATAAATCGAAATAAATTAATTTTTAAAAAAAAGAGTGTATTGAAACATAATAGCCTACTTTAGCGCCAACCCTGGAGGATTTAGCAGACTCTCATTAAAGCTTGAGGATTCTAGATTGACCAGTTATCCATAGGCACTAGGTGCTGTAATTCTTTTAAATAAGAGATAATTGTAGAAATTTATCAAAGACATTAGTTCATAGGACAAGAGCCAAATTATCTTTTAAAAGTTCCAAAGTAGGGACAGCTAGGTGGTGCAGTGGATAGAGCACCGGCCCTGAAGTCAGGAGGACCTGAGTTCAAATCGGGACTCAGATCAAACACTTAACACTTATTATCTGTGTGACCCTGGGCAAGTCACTTAACCCCAGTTGCCTAAAAAAAAAAAAAGTTCCAAAGTAGAAGAGTGTGCCAAGACTTTTCTCTAGGTATTTTTTTTTTTTTGGATTATGTTTGTTCCAGATAGGTAGATTGTTTCCAATTTTTTTTTCTTCTTCAGTCCAGAGGCCTGTGGTTCCATCTTTGTGGTGAGCTCCTGCTGTGCAAACCATCTTCACTCATGTGTACATTAGTACCCTGTGGTTTTAGAAAACGGCCTGGATCACAGGCTCCTATGTCAGAAGCAGGGCTTGGGCCTAGATCTTCCTGACTCAAGGCCTTTATGTACTACCTGATACCATGCTTGCATCTTTTATTCTGTGATAATAAAGTGTTAGTCTTCAAAGTTCTATTCCATTCATAGGCATATTGTGAGAATAAACTGAAATTTAAATTTTTATTGTAATAACAACTTACATATGTATCACTTGACAGTTTTTCATATATTTCCTTGTAATTCTTTAATAAGTCTGTTAGGCAAATAATGCAAGTGTTATTAATCAGATTTTGAAGATGAGGAAATTGAAACTCAGTGAAGTTTGCTGATGACACAAGATCTTGAACTCAAGTCTTCTGGTTCCAAGTCCAGTGTTTTTTTTTTAAATTTCACTGTCCTATCATTAATATCATAGTAAAGTTTATATGTAGTAGTCACCATTATAGCATCATATTTGATTTTCAGTTGCTTATGGATTAAAGGTTAAAGAAAAACTTCTTTTTTGTCTTTGGTGGTTTTTTTCCCCCCAAAACAACTTAGTTATTTATTTTTAGTTTTCAACACTCACTTTTATAAGATTTTGAGTTCTAAATTTTCCCTCCTTCCTCTTCTCTCCAAGATGATATACAATCTGATATGGACTATACATGTACAATTATATTAAACATTTTCACATTAGTTATGTTGTGAAAGAAGAATCAGAACAAAAGGGAAAAACCATGAGAAAGAAAAAAACATAAAACAGAGAAAATAGTATGCTTTGATCTGCATTCAGACTCCATAGTTCTTTCTCTGGATGTGGATAGCATTTTCCATTATGAGTCTTTTGGAATTGTCTTAGATCATTGCATTGTTCAGAAGAGCTAGGTCTAACATTAAAGTCAGTCGTCACACAACATTGCTGTTGCTGTGTACAATGTTCTCCTGGTTCTTCTCACTTAGCATTAGTTCATGCAAATCTTTCCAGGTTTCAGAAAAGCCCTTCTTAAAGATGACACATTGATGAGACAAATTCCAAGACCAAAAAGAGCCCTTTCCTCCCCCTTTTAATTACATATGCTAATATCTCATTTTATTATCATCTACAGAGTTTTCTTTAAGTAAATTTTGCATATAATTGAAACTTCTTTAAGTGCGTCTCTACTTACATTTTTTTTTTACCAATTCTTATCGAAAACTTTATGTCTTTTATTCTCACTTTCCTTCTTGAACAAAATGTTGCTTAGCATGGTTTTAACCTTTTCATGAAGGCTTAGGGCCACTATGACCACGGGTTGTCATACTTGGTCATAGTGCTATGTTGTTTTCTGTCATGATTGTGAGTGGAAATTTCTGCTGTCAGTGTACCAGCCCTTCCAGGCCCTATCTCTGTTAGTCTCCTCTGGCCAAAAAGCAAAGAAACTTAGAGTTGGATAGGACCAGAGTCGGTAGAGGGTAAGTCAGGGGTGGAGAACCTGTAGGCTGTGGGCCACATATGGCCTTCTATTCTAGGTCCTTGGGTGCGGCCTTTTGATTGAGTCCAAGTTTTACAGAATAAATCCTTTCATTAAGGGGATCTATTCTGTGAAGTTTAGATTCAGTTAAAGGGCCACACTGGAGGACCTAGAGGGCCTTGAGGTCTCATGTTCTCCACAGCTGGTGTAAGCCTATGGCCTGACACATAGGTGTCTTTAATAAGTGATCTTTGATGATCATTAATCCTCTTCTAGACTCATAGGGGCTTTCTATACCTTTTCTGATCACTTTCTCTTTCTGGATTTTAATTTTCTTATCTGAAAAATGAAAAGGTTGGACTGAATGACCATCCAACCTTTTGTGTCTATGAAGCCAAATAATGCTATTAGAATTGTATATAAATTAAGACTTATCAAGTTTTGTGGCTCAAGGTCCTTTCTTACAGAATAAATTTAGGGTAGGTTTTAATGTGTCAGATTCTGTAAATTCTTCATATTTGTTATTTCTTATGATCCAATTATATTTCATTACATTAATATGCCACAATTTATTCAGCTATTGCCCAGTCATTAAATACCCACTCTTTTTCTAGTTCTTGGCTTCTACAAAATTATTTTGTTATATATGTTTCTGTATACGTTTGGTTATACACACATATGTGTGTGTATGTGTATACATATACACATGTACATATATAGATATAGATATATATAGATATCTATATCTATATCTATCTATCTATCTATCCATCTATCTATATATAGAGATTTTTCTCTCTATCTTTTACTTCCTTGGGTTTTATACTTAATAATGCTGTTGCCAGGTTAAAAGGTAAGTGTAGTTCATTTTTTGTTGTGCGAAATGAATTTACCTAGAATTAGGAGAAAAGCAGTTAATTGAGGAGAAAAATCTTTTCTGCGAATATCTCTTGCAGTGGTTTGATATCCAAAGATAAATAGAGAAGTTATATAAACATGTAAGAACAGAAATCATTCCCAAATCAATCACGTAGTATTTATTAAATTCCTACTAGGTGCTGGGCATTGTGATAAGACAGTACTAGAGGTACAGCTGCAAGAAATGAAGCAGTCTCTACTAGCAAGGAGTTTATACTCTGATGAGGGAGACAACAAGGACATGAGTGTGTGCAGGATAGGTGTAAAGAGAATAAATAAAAACAAATATAAAGTAGTTAAGATATGAATTTGGCAATATTTTAAAAAAAAGAAATCTAAGCTTTCAACAACCCCATGAAAGAATGCTCCAAATCACTAATAGTAAGAAAAGTGCAAAGTAAAACATTTGAGGTTACATTTTATTTATCCATCAGATTAACAAAGATGAATATGTGGGAAAACTGTGATGAGATAGGCACACCAATGAATGCTGATAGAGCTGTGAATTATTCCAGCTATTCTGGAAAAAGATTTTGGAATTATACTTTTCTTCCCTTCCCCCCACTTAAAGAAATTATTATAGCTTCTTTTGGTATTTTTGGTAGGGGAGTGATTGAGCTGTTGTCACTACTCAGACTCATGGGAAAATAGTTCTTCCTTTCCCTGAGAGTGTTTAGAATTTGAGGCAGCCATCATGAAATAATTTGATTTTGGTCATCAACATAAAGTTGTTATTTTCACTTGACATGTGAAGAACCCTCTTCTACACTTTTACGAAATGGTTTTAGGGCAGCCAGTTAGGTTTATCCAATTATATAGTGAAATAAAATTTTCAGATTTAAATCAGTTACCAATTTTGTGAGACAATAACAGTGCCCCTTTCTTTTTTTTTTCCTTTGCTTTTTGGTGAGGTGATCGGGGTTAAGTGACTTAATACTGGGCAAGTATTAGGTGTCTGAGGCTGGATTTGAACTCAGGTCCTCCTGACTCTAAGGCCAGAAGTCTCTATTCGCTGCACCACCTAGCTATACCACGTGTCCCTTTCTTAATTGAATTCGAAGCAGTAATTCACAGGTAGCTCTTGCTCATAGTCTTACTAAGTATGCACTAAAATTAAAGCAAGGTATAAGAAAGATCAAGTTGGGAAATTCTGATTTTCCGACTTTTTAGGAATATTATAAATAAAAATTAAACGAGCCTGTTATGAGGAAAACATTGAACATTTAAGTTTGAAGTTTATGACGTCATCTCTTTAGCCACTGATTTTTTTTTAATCAGTGTGACTTATATAATAACTGTTTCTTCTTTTATTTAGAAATTCTCCAGAATTTCAGAAACTTTTAGGCATTGCAATGGAACTCTTTCTTCTGTGCAGTGATGATGCAGAATCGGATGTCAGAATGGTAGCTGATGAATGTCTCAATAAAGTTATAAAAGTAAGAACTCTTTGTGATGTGTTCATGTTTTTTGTGTTCTTGAAAACCACATAATAAAGAATTCTTATGAATATGCAAATGAGACTTTCTAATCTTTTCATTGATTTTGTTTGCTTGGATGTGCCATGTTGATACCATTTGTCAGGGTGTTGTAGGCATAGTGAATTGTTGGGTGATAATTCACATTCCATAACACTTTTGGAAAGGATGATTTGTCTCATTGAGGCATAGTTCACCTAATGTTACTCCAGATGAATGTTATTGTATTTTTTTGTTGTTGCATTTTTAGATTGATTGACCTAGATGTAAGTATAATGTTGTTCATATGGAACTGATATTATTATGTAATTATTTAATAGACCTCATTTCTTTGTTTTGAACTTCCTCATTTTGTCTGCTGCTACCAATTTGCTCTTGATGGGAACAATTTGTCCTTAAATTTCTGCAAAAGACTAGAAGATTTCAGTGAGGTCCATAACTATTGATTTTAAGTTAACTCTTCTTATGAATTAGTTTTTAAATATATTTATGATGACATAAAGGTTCAGAGAGAATTATGAGCAAATTGGTATGTTTTTGCTAATGTTAGACAATTTTGTAGACATAATTTGAAATTCCCAGTTAAGACTAATTGCTTTTCAGGACAAGCATCATGTTCTGTACCTTTGTGATTTTTTGGAAGCTGCATTTGAATGGGAAGATTGAGACATCCCAGCCTCTGCCATTACTACCCAATTCCCAATTATGTTTTGTAACTGAAGCTTTTGCAATATACATTTCATATGAGAATGACATGAAGTATATCTGGTTTAACTAACAAAAAAAGAAGGTTCTTTTTTTCTTTCATATTTTACTTACATGGATGATTTTGTTATAGTTTGGCAAATAATTACCCATTTCCTCTTATTTTTTCCAAATTAGTCTTTATCTATTTGTTGTTATTTGTGTCAGATGCTTCTTTCATGAAAAAAATTAAACCTTTTAACTGCCTTTTTTGTTGTGTTCTCCAGGGCTATTAGTAAAGCACATCTTCTGTATGTAGTTAAACTATTCTTTTTTTTTTTTTTTAGGCTTTGATGGAATCCAATCTTCCCAGGTTACAGTTAGAGCTTTATAAGGAAATAAAAAAGGTAAGGCTGTGTTTTCTTCTTGGAGAGGTCGAAATCAAGAATGCTTACAAAAATATGGACTTGTATACAGAACTATTTACCTGGATATATAATTTATCTAAACATTTTTTAAAAGAAGAGTATCATTTGCATGAAATAAATTTTTACTATATTGCTTTGACCAAAAAGAAAAGCTAGAAATTAGAAATTAAAATATATATTTAGTTTGAGAGGTTAGAAATTCTTGTAGTAATTATTGTTAGCAGTTATATAGTAGAAAGAGTATTGGATTTAGAATCAGAAGACCTGAATATGTATATCTCCCCTCTATCTCTAATTAGTTCTGTTCACTTTGGGTAAGTCACCTGACCTTATTTTGTTCCTTTACTTGTAAAATAAGTTTGATAATATTTGCTGTACCTCACAGGGTTGATGTGAGAGACTCAAATAACTTTAAAAGTATTAGATTAGACCATAAAACAATATATAAATTTCAGACCCAGCATATTTATATGGTCTTTTTGCAGTTAAATAGATACCATATGCAGTAACTTGTCAGTAATATATCCTTACTTGTATAAAGTCCTTTCAGTGCCAGAGAGTATGTTATCACTAATATATAACCTATTACTTGTTTAATTTCTTAGAATGGTGCTTCTCGAAGTCTGAGAGCTGCTCTTTGGAGGTTTGCTGAACTTGCCCATCTGGTTCGACCTCAGAAATGCAGGTAAGCTGTTTTACTTTAGTGTTCAATTTAATTTATTTTGGTTTATGTATCAAAGTAGTACATTTATCAGTATTTATTTGTATGTGGCTCTTGCCTCCACTAGTGATCTCAAACTATCCATACCTTCTCATCTGATGTAATTCTTGTCCATGTCTTTGTAAGAAATACTTGTAACATTTTGTGGGTACTGATGGTGCTGTCAGCTTGTTCATGTCTTGTTGTCATTTATTTCCACTGCATGAATTGCTCACCTTTTCTAGTCGTACATGTCCTTGTTAATATCTTTTATGTCTTTTCTGTTATGCAGACCATAACTAGTAGTATTGCACAACTCAATTACTTTAATTCTACTTCTTTCCATTGTCCCTTAGAACACTTGGAATCATAAACATATAGTATCTCTAAGAGAATGTTTTTACTTGTGTATTTTTTGGCTTAGACTTTTTAAGATTTCATCAGTGTGGGAAGATCCCTTCATGTACATTATAGTAGATCAGCAGCTTGTCTTTAACTCATAGTCTTCAAGAGCAGTCTGAGGTATTTAGGGCTTAATTACTTAATATTGGTCACAAAGCTATTATGTATGAAAGTCAGGACTTGAACCCAGGTCTTCCTGACTCCCATGCTAGCCCTCTCTTTAATATGCCACATCACCTCTCTCCAGGAAAACATACAGTAGTCTAAAAAGAAAAAAAATACATGTTGAAAATGCTATGTCTGTTTTTCAAGGGCAACCAAATATTTAGAATAGATAAGAAAACCCAGTAGGTGTATTGACAGAATTCCTGGAAGAATGCCAAAAATGAGTCAACAAATAGTTATGTGCCTCCTGTATCCCAGATACTACAGTAAGCACTGGGAATGCAAATCCCACAGTAAAAGAGTAGCGGCCCGCCAGGAACTTGCATTCTAACTGGAGTCAACATGTATACGACAGCATATCCATGATAGATACAAAATGATGATAAGGTGACTTCAGGAGGCAGTTCCCTTCGCTGCTAGTGTGAATTCCAAAGGCTTTGTGTAGAAAGTGGTGCTTCAGTTGAGTCATGAAGGAAAGTAGGGTTTCTAAGAATCAGAGGTGAGGATTGAGTGGATTTCAGAGATGAGAGTGGGGCAGCAGCCATTGTGTAAAGGGATGAAGATGGAAGATGGATTGGCTTGTGTAAGGAACAGCAACTAGGCCAGTGTGGTTGAATTGAAGAGTACATGCAGGGAAATGATACATAAGAGGACTAAGAAGGTAGGGAGGCATCAGGTTGTGAAGACCTTTAAATGCCAAACAGAATAGTTAATATTTATTTGATCCTAGAGTGTAAACTTTAGGAAAATCACATCTGTTTTGTAGAGTGGGAAGAGACTTGATTGAAGAAGGTAGACCAATTAAGAACCTATTCCTGTAATCCAGGTGAGAGATGATGAGGGCTTGAACTAAGCTGATGGCCATGGGAGTTCATAGAGGGATGTATCTGCAAGAGATGTTGCAGTAGAAGTGACAAGATTTGGCGACTAATTAGATATAAGGGGTGAATGAGAGTGAGGAGTTAAGTATGACACTCAGGTTTTTAACCTGAATGGCTAGAAGAATTGCTGTAACCTCAATAGTGAGAGAAAAATTCAGAAGAGGGATCGTTTTCTTTGGGGAAAGATTTTGGTTACTTTGAGTTTGAGATACTTTGAAGCTGTTTAAAATGTCCAGGAGGCAGTTGGTAATGCAATACTGGAACTTAGGAGAAAGACCAGGACTGGAGAGAAAGAGTTAGTGGCCTAAAAGACAGTAACTGATCCCATGGGTACTGATGAAATGAGAGAATAAAGGGAGAAAAGAGAAGAGGACTCAAGACAGAGCTTTGGACTGACAAGGAGTTGTCAGGCAGGAGGAGAGCCAGGAGGGAGCAGGGTCATGAAAACCCAGGATAAGAGGGTGCTCAGTATTGGGTAGTGGAGGTTTTTGGTTACAGTGACCAGCCATGACACCAGAGGTCCTGTTGTTGAAGCCTGTTACCTATACCAGAGGAATAGATGGGAAACACAGAATGACGTATTCACTTGTGGACATGGCTAATGCATAGATTTGTTTTATTTGACTCTTATTTGTCACAAGGGACAGTTTTTTAAAATTTTTGGGGAGAGGAGGTAAGTGATCATAATGCCAAAAAAAGAATAAATGGTAGAAGAGTGAGTCATGAAAGCATTTTTTAAAATGCACAGAAGAGATCAGAAGGAAGCATGTGTCTAATGATCGATAGCATTCCTCTGCTCTAGAAGCTCTCCAGTGGCTTCTTGTTGCCTCCAGGATACAATACAAATGTCTCTCTTTGGCATGTAAAGCCCTTCTAATCTGTCTTTCCTACCTTTCCAAGTTTACTGTCCATTGCTCTCCATCACATACTTTACATTTCAGCCAAACTGACCTACTTGTTGCTTTTAGAATAAGACATTCCATTTCTCAACTCTTCTTTTGTACAAGCTTCCTGTACCCTGCTGCTGAAAATACTTTGTATTTACTTATCTTTATTCATCTTTCCCTCAGTGGAATGTCAGCTCCTTGAGGGCAGGAGCTTTGCTATTTTTGTCTTGGAATCTCCAGGGCCTGTCCTATTTAGAAGGTGCTTAATGAATGCTTGTGGAATGATTGAATGACTGGGGAAGTTGTGATGAAGGAGCAGTATACTTGGAAAGTTAAAAGTGTTATACATAAATAGGGGAATGTCTTAATCTTCCCTGAAGACCTTGTGTTCTGAGAAATTTATAATGGCCCTTTTAAAAAAAGATTAAATTTTATGATTTAGATATCTCTTGATCTTCATTTCTCTACCTCTTTACAAGTTTAAATTGAGTCTTTGCAAGGTCTGTGTGTAAATATTTTTGTGGATCTTTTAGCTTTTTCTTGGCAAAGAGCAACCTTTTTTTTCTTTACATTTTCCAATTGCCTTTTGAAGTAGTGATAATTATATTTCCTAATTATTTTGTTCCTTTTAAAAAATACGATGTCTTCTAACTTGTTTCATGACAACAGATATAGTGGAAAGAGCCCTCAACTAGGAGTCAGAAGACTATTGATTAGCTTTGTGATCCTCAGCAAATTACTTAATTTCTCTAAGTGTCATTTAAAAAAATCTGTTAAATGGAGATAATAACATTTACACTGCTTACCTCTCAGAGTTGTTGTAAAGGTTAAATGAGATAATATGAGATGTAGGTCAAATATTTTGTGACTTAAAATAATAACTCACCTTGATAGTGCTTTGTGGTTTGTAAAGCATATTCCTTACAACTTTGTGAGGGAAATAATGCAGTATTTTATTCTGACTTTAAATGAAACAGTATGAGGTTAATACCTTGCCTAACTAAGTGTTTGGGGTGGGATTTTGGCCTGGTTTCATTCTTGACCTCAAGTTAGCTCTTACTCTGCCACCTGTAATACTTTTCTAAGCCTTAGTTTCTATGTCTATAAAATGGGGATAATAATCTCTGTTTTACTAGATTGTTGTGAGGCTCAAATATGATAGTGTGTGAAGTGTTTTGTAAATTGAAGAAACCAATATAAATGCCAGCTACTCTATAAATATAAGCTTCTGCTGCTGCTACTGTTGCTGCAATTGCTTCTGCTTCTACTACTACCGATAGCTAGATAAAAGCTTTTTACAGAATCTGAACTTTTATGCTTTTTCTGTACTAACATGAAAGTAGGACAGTGTGTTATGCTTTAATCCAGCTTTAACTTTAGTTTCTTCTTTTTTGTTTGTGTTTGCCTCTTTGGATTAGTCTCTTCTAACATATTCAGTACTATTCAGTTAATAATGTTAGAGAATCGTAAAATCTCAGAAAAGAAAGGGACGTTGAAGCCCATTTGAGTAATGTGTATCTGAAAAAGAATCTCTTTTACAACACATGCAACCAGCCTGTGTGTAAAAACCTTCAAAGAGGGGCACCCCACAGCCCCCAGAGGCAGTTCATTCTAATTTTGGGTAACTGATTGTTAGGATGTTTTTCTTTATATCAAACTTAAATTTATCTCTCTGCAATTTCTAACCCATGTCTTGGTTTTTCCCTCTGGGGTCAGGCAGAATAAATCTTATCCATTTTCCATACAACAGTCTTTCAGATGTGTGCCTGTGTGCACACTAAATCTTTTCTTCTAATGGTTAACTTTCTCTGTTTCTTTTAACTGATACTTGTATGGTATGAACTTGAGATCCTTAGCCATCCTGATTGTTCTGCTCTGGACATTCTTCCACTTATCAGTGTTCTTACAATGTAGCACCCAGAACAGATGTTATCTGGTCATTCCAGAGTATAGTAGTAGGATTGTCTCCTTGTTTCTGGAAGCTGTATGTTTCTTAATGTATTCTAAGATTGAATGAGATTTTGAGGGCCTGTCATATCACACTGTTGACTCATACTGAATTTGTAGTACAAGAAAACATCTGTATCTTCAAACTCTGTAGCCAGGATTCTGTTATCTTGTACTTCTTCAGTCAATTAAAAAATTATTTTCATTTTTAGTTCCAAATTCTCTCCTTTTTCTAACCCCTCCCCCACCTTTTGAGGAGGCAGGAAATAAGATACCTATTATACATATGAAATTATTCAAAACTTTTCTGCATTAGCCATGTTTCTTAAAACAAAAAGCAACAAGAATAAAGGGAGAAAATATACTTTAGTCCATACTCTGAATCTGTCAGTTTTCTCTCTGGTGGTGGAGACCATGGAGTTAACTTTTTGAACTCAATTGTAAAATATTACATTTATCCTTATTAAATTTCATCTCATTAGATTTGGTCTAACTTTGAGCTTGTTGAGATATTTTTGGGTACCAGTAGTTTTCCCCCTTTGATTTGTATCATGTTCAGTTTTCATAGACATATCTTGTATGCCTTTATAGAAGTCATTGATAAAAATATGAAGCAATGTAAGGTCAAGCAAAGATCTGTGGAGCACTTCACTGGAAAATGAATCATTAACCATTGAGTTCTGGCTTTTCGGGCAATTCTAAATCAATGTAACTGTGTTGTCTACAACATGCCAGTGTTGTCTAGTCAATATTGCTTCATGTTTTCCTGAGACTTTGGAAAGTGTTTTGCTAAAATCTACGCAAATTCCATCCGTAGCATCTTTGTGTTCCCTGTTTAATTTGGTCAGGAAAGGAAAGTTCCCTGTTTCTGATACAGCCCTGCTGTCTCTTTGTAGTCACTACATCTGTTTCTAGATGTTCAGTAACCTCTCAGGAAGAATTGGGGTTAGGTTAACAACTGGCCTATAATTTGCTTATTCTACTGACTTGTGTAAAGTGAGAAATTTGTCCTTCTCCAATCTGGAGAATAGCACTTTGTCCAATGTTTCAGAATCACTGATGGTGGCTGCATAATCACACATGCCAGGTCTTTAAGTCCAATGGGTTGTAGTTCATTTAGTCCTGATGACTTATCTGAGGAAGGGCCAAGGGCCTTCTTATCTTCCTACTTACCTTAGATACCAACTCTCTATTAATCATGTTTATTCTTTCATTTCCATCATTCTTCTTGGAGAAACCAGAAACAGAATATGAATTGAACAGTTTTGCATTCTTTCCATCATCCTTTATTTTCATCCTTTCTACTTTCTAAGTGGTCCTGTTGCTTTTTTGAGCCTCTTTTTTAAACCATAAAAATGAAAAAAAATCCTTCTTTTTGCATTGTTTTGCCAGCTCAACTCATTCTAATTCTAAATGCTTCTTTCACTATTTTTATAGTACCGCAGTGTATTTTTTAATTTGTTTTTCATTACTCATCTTTTAAAAATGTGAATTGATTGGGGAGTTACTTGTGTATCCACATGTGTATTTACCAGCGTCTTGGTCTCTTTAGCTAATTAGCAGGATATTGAGAATAAAGCAAAATAAACCTTTTGAAATCTGCTTTCCCCAAATCTAGGATACATGTCAGACCATTCTCTGCTTTCTTCCTCTTCTGACTAGAACTCTTAAAATAAAGTAGTTACTCCCTCTCTTTTAAGCAGTTCTTCATTGATGAGAGTCAAATTCATAATATCAGTTTTCTTTGTGTTTCTGTCTCCTTTTAAAGGAGGAAATTATCATTATATAATTCAAGAAATTATTAGTTTGTTTCGGAGGGAAATGGAACTAGCAGATATATAGATAATTGATTTGGCATTAATATATCAGGCTTCTATCCTCTGTTTTTGTTTCTTTTTTTTTTTTTTTGGTCCACATGGCTCTGAAGAATGCTTTAAAGACAATATTGCTTTTCTTTCTGCCTCCTTTTGTCTTCACCCAAATGCTCTCTATCATGCTTGGCTCCTGTATTTTTTCGAATACGTGTATCTTCTTAGCATATAATCCTAATTGTTCTCTTTTCTCCTTTTGTCTGTCCTTTTTCTTTTAAATAATGTACACCCTTTCAGAGCCATATTCTAGTTATGGATCTCATATGACAAAGAATCCGTGGTAATCCTATGAAGGCGAATTTGTCTCCTTGCATTAGAATCTTTAGCAATAAATAAGTATCATAGAAAGCTTTATCTTCCCTCCCATTATGATGTGTTAAGATTTTTTTCTTGTCAAAGTTGAGCATAAGGAATAATTCATATACTTTTCATGTTTACAGACCATATTTGGTAAACCTTTTGCCTTGTCTGACTCGAATAAGCAAGCGAACAGAAGAATCTGTACAAGAGACTTTGGCAGCTGCTATACCCAAAATTATGGCATCTTTTGGCAACTTTGCAAATGACAATGAAATTAAGGTATGGTTGCTTCCTTCAAGTGCATGAACTTGAGACTAATCCTGTATAGATTTGTGGTTTGTAAGTAAGCAGCTGCCTTTTGAGATTTGCTGCTAATGAATGTTTTAAGATAAATAAAGTTACTAGTGAAATTTCAAATTGCTTTCAGATTTTGTCAGTTTAGATTGAACTGATTGGAACTTCATCAGATTAGGAACTTTTCACCTTTAAAATTGTTTTTTTAAAGTGTCATTTAAGGTTGCGATTTTAAGGTACAAAATTTAAAGGTTAGGAGATATGTGTGTGGTTTTTTTGTTTGTAGCATTGAACTAATCTTTTAACTAGTTAAGGATGTTTGAATATCATGATACCTGATAGTTGGGAAGTAATAGCATATAGAGGGTTTTTGAGTCAGGGAATTTGTGTTTGAATTCAGGTTCATGATCTGACTGCAGGTGATCACTTATTCTCTTTCCACCTCAGTTTCTGTGAAATAGGGAGTTGGACCAGATTACATGGTGGGTCACTTCCAGCTCTAGATCTTATGACTTATTAAAGGTAATTGGCAACTCCTTTGCACTTTTAAGTACTGATTAATATTGATCTTGGAGTCAGGAGGGACCTTCCTCTGAAACTGATTGGATATCCTGGGTCTGCTGTGTGCACTATAGTTGGTGTTGAGTGAGTTGGTTTACCTTTCTCAGTTTCTTCATTATGTAAAATGAGAATAATAATACCTGGAGAACCTATTTCATAGAGTTGTTGTAATGATAAGAGGAGATAAATTTGCAAACCTTAAAGCACTACGGAAATGTCAGTTATTATTATTGTCATTGTTGTCTTTCTCATCATCCTTATTATTCAAAAGCTGTCTTCAGTATCAGTGCCTACCTAGATTTCTTTTAAATCCCTTAAGGAGAAGCAGGCTCTGAATTCTTTTTTATTTCTGATGCTTAATATCTAGTGGAGAGACAGACTCTGAGTTATTTCTTATTCTTATGTTATATCATCTGCTGGGGTGTGTGTGTGTGTATGTGTGTGTGTGTGTGTGTGTGTGTATCTTAGGCTCAAAGAGGGACTTAGAGCTGCTCTTGTCTTTGTGGGGAAGTGAATGGAGGCCCGTGGGGACTCCTGGATTGTATCGTCCTTGGGAGAGCATATAATTTCCAAGTATTCATAAAGAATTATATTCTAGGAGCTTTGATGAACAGGTAACATGTAATTACTAAACCTTGGGGGCCTATTTGGAATGGATAGTCAGGCATTGTTCCCTGGTGGGGGCAGTTAGAGTGCTGAACTGGGAGATGGGAGAACTTGGCTTCTGTTCCCTGCTCTACCACCATCCTATTTGTTCAAGTCAGTTCTCTTTGCTGTTCCTCAGTGTTCTCATCTGTAAATGGGAGTAAGGAGTGTATGAGATGATCTGTGAGATCTGCTGCAGCGGTAACAATTTTGGTTCTTATTCTTGCTGGCTTTCGTTGTAGGGAATTTAGTCATTTTTTTATCCTTCTGAATTCAGGGAATTGTTTTATAGCCTTGAAGTACCTAGCCCAAGGCCTTTCATATGGTAGGCATTCAGTGCATGTTTGCTGAACAAAGATATGCCTTGGATGGTTCAGGGCAGGGACATTTTAACCATAATTCATCTTTCCTATAGTGATTATTTCTACTGTAGAGCTGTGGAACTTTTCATTCTAAGTATGTCTTAGCACAGTTTGTAAATAGCCCCATTGTTTTCATTGTATCAACAGCTGTAGAAGCAGAGATTTGGAAAGAAACTGTAGCAACCCTTTGTCCAACTCTTTCACTTGACTAATGACCCGTTTGACCCTTTTGAGTTCTGGAGAGATTAAGTGTCTTGCCCAGTGTTGTGTAAAGCAGATGACAGAGCTGGAGCTTAGTTGTAAGAACCACATTTTTGGAAAGATAATCAAGATGCTGAGGAGATTTAAGCCTATGGTGTCCCAGGGACTCACTATTGAAGCAACAAAGGCCTTTTACCCTGGAGGCAGGAAAACTGAGGGGACAATATGATAGCATTCTTTATGTTGATGATTATTTAGAAAAAGGATAATTTTTTCTTTTTAAATTTGGCTCTAGAGAGCACTGAGCAGAATTAGGAGTAGTAGTTACAGGTTGAAAAAAGCAGAATTTGGCCCATAACTGTTATATAGACGTGGAATAGTCTGTTGGGTAGTTGTGAGTTCCCTATGCCTTGAAGTCTTTGAGTGGGCACTAGATGATCATTTATTAAGAGTCCTGCCCTGGTATGGATAGGATGGATGACCTTGGAGGGTCCTTCCAATGCAGAGTGTAGAGTTCTAGAACCAACTCAGTTATGTGGGATGGGGAAGTCCGGAGCCTATGTGTTGTCTTGTCAGTCAGTCAGTCAACAAACATTTATTAAATGCTTATTCCTGTTCTTGGAGAGCTCTACAGGGTGGTCCTTAGTTTGGAGTATTCCCTGGAAAAAAATTTTGCCTCAGTCCTGGAAGACTATCCTTTAAAATTGGTTGGCTCAAATCTGCTTTTTTTTTTTTTGTGAGGCAGTTGAGGTTAAGTAACTTGCCCAGAGTCACACAGCTAGAAAGTATGTGTCTGAGGTCAGATTTGAACTCAGGTCCTCCTGACTCCAAGGCCGGTGCTCTATCCACTGTGCCTCTTAGCTGCCCCTAAATTTTTTTTTTTTTTTTGCTTTTTTGGTGAGGCAATCCGGGTTAAATGAGTTGCCCAGGATCACACACTAGTAAGTGTCAAGTGTCTGAGGTCAGATTTGAACTCAGGTCCACCTAGCTGTCCCTCAAATCTGTTTCTTGAAAAAGGTGTGGAGAATTTTCTAATGAATAAGTTATCCCTGGAGGCAGCTAGGTGACTCAGTGGATAGAGTGCCAGGCCTGGAGTCAGGAAGACTCATCTTTCTGAGTTCAAATCAGATCTCAGACACTCATTAGCGTTGTGACCCTGGGCAAGTCACTTAACGCTGGTTGCCTTGCTTTCCTAATCTGTAAAATGCGCCGAAGAAGGAAATGGCCAACCACTCCAGGATCTTTGCCAAAAAAGCCCCATGGATAATGTGGTCCATGGGGTCACAAAGAGCCAGACGTGCTGAACGACTCAACAACAACACCACGTACTAGTAGGGAAATAAAAACGTAAATGAAATAGTCCTTGGCATTAAGGAGGAAACAACATCTACATATAAAAAGTGTGTGCAAAATATATATACAGTAAATACCAGGCAACTTTGAGGGCAGAGGCAGCACAAGTTGGGGAGATTAGGAAGAGCTTCATATACAAGGTGACTCTTGAATTTAATTTGAAAGGCAAAAAGGGATTCTAGTAGGTGGAAATGAGGAGGGAGGCCATTCCAGGTGTGATGGATCGCCATTACACAAAGTGTTCAGTTGGTGCACAGGCTGTGTGTGGATGAGATAACCAGTCAGTCAACGAACAAATTTGTGAAATTCCTACTGTGTGCCAGGTACTATGGATATAAAATATAAAGAATGTAACAATCCCTATTGGTGAGGAGGTAAAGAGCTTACATTCTCATGAAGGCGATAACAAGTACGTTAGTATGTACATAATAAGAATAAATATGCCTATAAATGTGTGTGTGTATATATATATATATGTGAGCATACACATACATATATGTTTGTGTGTTTGTGCTGAGACATGTTGCGTTTCAGATATCTCCAGTATGATGAAGTAAGAAATTATTGATAATGTACTCTGTGTCTTAGGCACAGTTCTGCCAGAAAGACTTTTATTTAATTCATCATTGTTCTATATTCTAGCCATTTCTAGTTTGGAGAGAGAGAGAGAATTACAAACTGGTAAAAATCCCTCCCCCCCATCCTTAACTTACCCTTCACCTTCTCTCCCACATGCCCTGACCTCAGGTGATTTGAGATATGGAGAAATCTTGAACAAAATAAAGATCATAATACTTAAAATCTTCAAAATGTCATAATAACTACCCTATTCCTTCCTTGACCGTTCCATTCAAGTCATTCAAATGTTTTCCTGGAACAAAGTGACTTGCTTCCTGGCATCAGTATCTTACTCCTTTTCCAGTGGAGAAGGATGGGTCATAGAACCTTATCTTCAGGGATTGGGAAGAGAAGACTGCTCCCAGACAGATCAATAGCCCAATCGCTTTAGGGGTTTGAAAGGAAATGATCTAAACAATACAGAGGTATTTTTTGCTCAAGATTTTGGTTATCTGCTAATAATGTCTACTTAAGAAGAGGCCTTTTGTTTTAACCTGACTTCAAATCTGAAAGTCTGGAAAGGATATTTTAAGCTAGGGAAATACCATTTCTTAATATTTCTAGAGAAACTAAAAAGGACATTTTTAATGTTTCCACAGGGACATCCGGTCTGAAATGTCTAGTAGTAATTATTAATATTTGGCTGAAACTCAAGGGACTGTTAGTCATCTGCATGGAGATAATAGTTAAATCCATAGGCTGAAAAGGTTATCACCAAAAGGAGTAGAGGAGGAAAGGTTCAGAACCTTGGGGAATACCACAAATGAGTATGATGTGTAGATGATGAGCCAGAAAAAGAAACTTAAGAAAGACCATTCAGACAGGTAAGATGCAAACTAGGGGAAAACAGTGTTGAAAAAAACCAAGAGAGGAAATCGTTATTGATTAGAAAAATGCAAATCAAAACAACTCTGAGGTACCACATCACACCTATCAGATTGGCCAACATGACAAAACAGGAAAATGATAAATGTTGGAGAGGATATGGGAAAATTGGAACACTAATACATTGTTGGTGGAGTAGTGAAATGATCCAACCATTTTGGAGAAGAATTTGGAACTATGCCCAAAGGGCTACAAAAATGTGCATACCCTTTGATCCAGCAATAGCACTTTTAGGGCTATATCCCAAAGAGATCAAACAAATGGGAAAAGGACCCACATGTACAAAAATATTCATAGCAGCTCTTTTTGTGGTGGCAAAGAATTGGAAATTGAGAGGATGCCCATCAATTGGGGAATGGCTGAGCAAGTTGTAGTATATGAATGTAATGGAATACTATTGTGCTATAAGAAATGATGAACAGGCTGACTTCAGAAAAACCTGGAAAGACTTATATGATCTGATGCTGAGTGAAGTGAGCAGAACCAAGAGGACTTTGTACACAATAACAGCCACATTATGCAATGACTAAGAATGTTAAACTGAACCCTTCTCAGCATTACGAGGATCTAAGACATCTCCAGAGGGCTCGTGATGGAAAATGCTATCCACATCCAAAGAAAGAACTATGGAAGTCGAATCGCTATCACTTATTTTTACCTTCTGTTGAGTTTTGTTTCATGTTTCTGATGGTTCCTCCTATTGGTTTTAATTTTTACTTACAACTTCACTAATGTGAAAATATGTTTAATGGGTATGTAAATGTAAAGCCTATGTCAGATTGCACGCCGTCTTGGGGAGGGTGGGGGGGAGGAAAAGGGAGAAAATTTTTCAACTCAAAAGCATATGGGAAAAAAAAATTTAAAAATAAAAATTAAAAAAAAAAAAGGAAAAAACCAAGAGAGGAGATAGGTGATCATCAGTGTCAAATGAAGCAAAATGGGTTGAAAAGGATTAAGAATTGAGTTAAGAACACCAGATTTGGCAATTAAGGAATTATTGATAACTGTGGAGGGAGTCCCTGTCTATTGTTGACTGTTTTTGTTTGCCTCTTAAGTACTTTTTTTTCCTGATTGAACTTAAATTAGTACTTGAGGAATCCATGATTTTAATCTCCAATTGCCTTCTGCCATTTTCTCATCCTTCAGCCCTGTATAATATATAGAGGTGGACTTTATTCTCTATACATACAAGTTAGCACATTTCATCCTGTCTTCTCCATCAGATTGCCCCTTCTGTCATCCCCACTTTCCTATCTATCTTTAATTTCTTCCTGTCTACTGGCAGCTTCCTTCCTGCCTACAAAGGTGCCCACGTCTCTCCCATCCTCAAAAAACTCTTACTTGATCTATCCTTCCCTGATAACTTTTGTTCCACATCACTCCTGCCTTTTGTGGCTAACCTTCTTGAGAAGGCTGTTTACAAGAGGTGCCTTCTCTCCTCTCAGTCTCTTCTTAACTGTCTGCCTTCTGGCTCCCAACCTGATCATTGGACTAAAACTACTCCCTCCAACATTACAAATGACCTCTTAACTGCTAAATCTATTGGCTTTTTCTCAATCCTCATCCTTCTTAACATCTCTCTGTGTAGCCTTTGACACTGTTGGTCACCCTCTTCTTCTTTATACTGCCTTTTACTGGTTTTCTGTGACACTGTTATCTCCTGGTTCTCCTCCTGCCTGTCTAATTGAACTTTCTCAGTCTCTTTTGCTGGACCTGCATCCAGGTCAAACCTGTTAACTGTAGATGTCCCCTTGAGCTCTGTTTTGGAGCTTTTCCTCTGTCAGTACTATTTCACTTGGTGATCTTATCAGCTCCCATGGATTCAACTCTTTATCTTTATACAGATGATTCTCAGAATTTTTTTGTCCAGCCCAAACCTTTCTCCTGACATCCACTATTGAATTGCCTATTGGACATCCAAATTGAATGCCTCATAAACAACATAAACTCAGCATGTCCAAAACCGAACCCATTACCTTTTCCCCCAAACTCTCCCCTTTTTCAAGCTTTTCTATTATTGTTGAAGACACCAGAATCCTCCTAGGCCCCCAGACTCTCAACCGACATGTCATTATTAACTTTTCATTTTCTCTCACGCCCCTTTTCCTGCCCTGTATCCATTTAGTTGCAAACTCCTGTCATTTCTTACCTTCATTAACACCTCTTGTGTATGTTCCTTTCTGTCCTCTGACACTGCACCATCCCTGTACAGGCCCTCCTTAACTCAGGCCTGGACTATTGCAATAGCCTGCTGGTTGGTTTTCCTTCATAAAGTCTCTGCCTACTTCAGTTCATCCTCTATTTATCTGTCAAGATGATATTCCTAAAGTACAAATCTGACCATATCATTTCCCTATATGCTTAACCCCAGTGGCTTCCTGTTACCTCAAGGATCAAATATAAAGTCCTCTGTTTGGTTTGGCTTTATAATGTGGTCTCTTTTTTGCCATTAGTTTTTTTGCGCCTTATTCTCTGCCATGTGCTCTGGTATGCAGTGACACTGGCCCCCTTGCTGTTCCTTGAACAAGGCACCCCCTTTTCCTGTCTCGGATCATCTTGATCCTGTTTTTGGCTGTCCCCTGTGCCTGAAACTTTCTCCTTCCTCATCTCACCTCCTAGACTTCCTGTTTTCCTTCAAGTCTCAGCTAAAATCTTACTTTTTGTAAGAAACCTTTCCGGATCCTGCTTCCTTCTGAGAGCATTTCCAGTTTATCCCACGTGTCTTTTTTGTACAGTGTACGGTTGTTTACATGTTTTTTCCCCATTAGACTGTGAGCTCCTTGCGAACAGGGATGACTTTGTCCTTTTCTTTGTAACCCCAATATTTAGCACAATGCCTGGTATATAGTAGAGCTTTAATAAATGTTAGTTGCGTGATTGCAGCTCTAATATAGATGGTTTCCTGAGTTGCTGTAGCCAAAAAAAGTCTTCATGTGATTGTCAGTTGATCATCTCCTCTACTGATAAACCTGTCTGTAGGTATTTTGTCTAGGCCTCAATTGATAGACATTCATTGTATCTTTTGAACCTTTCCAGTTTAGTAAGGCCTGCTAGAGCTTGTGGTCCCCTACAATGAAAAAAACCCCAAATCAAAAACCCAGGGTCAGCTCTCTGCCATGATGAGGCATTTAGCAGATTTGATTGAATATACTTAGAGACAGTTAGGTGTTGCAGTGGATAGAGCACCTTGTCTGGAGTCAGTAAGACCTGAGTTCAGATATGGCCTTAGGCACTAGCAACTCACTTAACTGCTACCTGCCTCAGTTTTCCTCCGCTTTAAATGGGGATAATAATAGGGCCTATTTCCTAGGACTACTGTGAGAATTAAATGAGATGTTAATAAAGTGCTTAGTCCCGACATCCTTTAAAAAATTGTTTGACTTCAACATTTTCAATTAAGGATACCAACTTAGTTGGTGGCTGTTATTATAGGTGCATTCCATTTTGACTCATTTTTCAAGTGCATTTATCTCTTTCTACTGTTTAAATCCAGAATTGCCTGGCTTTACATACTCTTAATTTTCATTATATTCTCAAAGTAATGGTTATGGTATAAAATTATGATTATTTGTTTACATTCAAATGCAGTAGTAGGTTTTTATGAAAGTAATATTTTTGTGTGAATTTTGATGGGCCTAAATTCTGAGTAAATCATTATTTTCTGTTTCTTCTCTGTCACTAATTTACCTTGGCAAATCCCCTTTCTTCCCCTCCCCTTCTCTTTCCTCATCTGTAAAATGAAGGGGATTGGACTAAACACTTTTTCAGCTTTAACAGTTAATAAAGATGTAAGAAAAACACGTGGTACGGTATATATTTTTCATTAACATAATAGTGTTGTGATTTTGTATTGACATTATAAATTCAAGAAAAGATGAAGTAGATTCATCAAGTTTCAGGAAAATTGTAAGTCCATAAAAAATGTTCCTTTGTCTTGATCTGACTTTCTCTAGTATCTTGTAATTTTGTCACCATAGGTTTTGTTAAAAGCTTTCATAGCTAATCTCAAGTCAAGTTCTCCTACAATACGGCGAACAGCAGCTGGATCAGCAGTGAGCATCTGCCAGCATTCAAGAAGGACACAGTATTTTTATACCTGGTTACTTAATGTACTTTTAGGTAAGGTGAAAATAAAATTTTAAGACATAGTAGAGGCTCTGTAGTTTTTACATGAAGGGAATGGAAAAAAAAAACTTAATGAAAAGGTGGGAGAAAAAAACTAATGAAAGTCATGCTCTTAAACTCGATTTTATGAAAACTTTGCCAGCTTTGTTGATCATAGCACTTGCCATTTTCTGACTGGTTAATATTAAACCTAGAGAAGCATTATGGTATAGAGATAGAGAGCTGGCCTTAGATCCAGGAAGACTTGGGTTCAAGTCCTGGCTCTGACATACTGGCTGTGTGACTCTGGGAAAAATCACTTAACTTCTCCTTATCCCAGGCCACTCTTCAAAACTAGAAGTAGCAGAGAATGATCTGAAAAATTCTTGGTGTTCAGGGCTTTGTCATAAGGAATCCCCATCTACTGTTGAAATGATAGGCGTTGTCGCTATCCTTATAGATGCTGCATTGTGAAGTTCACAAGGGTTTATTGATGCCTCCGGCTCTCTTCAGCATCACTTGAAGGTTGTCAGTTTCTGCTTAGAGACACTGCTTGTATTCTTTATTTTTTTTTCTTATAGTTATCTTTCAAGGCTCAGTTCAGGTGTCACCCCTTCTGTGAAAGCTTTGCTTGTCCTTAGCTTTCCAAATGTCCCCAGTTGAAAATAATTTCTCTTCTTCAGTTTTTCTAGAGTGCTTTGCCTAGATCACTCTTTTTCTCTTATTGTTTTCTACTTCTTTATGTTTGTGTTATCTCTTGCCTCATAGAGGGTAACCTTCTTGTGGGCAGGGATTCTGTCTTATTTTCATCTTTATCACCCCAGTGCCTACCAAATAGCTATTTTAAAAATGTTTGTTGAATTGAATTTGTGTAGTCAAATGTAATAAAGATAAGCCCAAATAAAACCCCAAATGGGAGAATGGGGATTTTAATTCTTTAATTAAAAATGTTTCTTATTCAAGATCATATACTATGTTTAGTGGAGTATTCAAAGAAGAATAAGGCATAGTCCTCAGCCTCATGGAAATTAAAGTCTAGTTGGAGAGTCAAGATATATACACAAAAAACTGTATTACAAGCAGGACTGAAAGGACATAAGAAAGGTGCAGAATTCTTATGTAGTTCTGGGGACGGAGAGATCACTTTCAGCTGGGGGAATTAGAAAGCCTTTGTCAAAGTTAGATGATGTTTGAAGAGTGGGAAGGAATTGGACAGACAGGGCTGGTGGGGAATGGCATATTAGGTGGAGAATAGAATATATATAATGAGAAGCTCTTGTTCAGTTTGCAGATATGATAAAATCCATTTAAAGTCTAGATCCATACTATGAATAGGTTTTACTTTGAGTCTAGTAATAGGTCACATGCACATGATATTGTGTACTTCAGCAGAGAAGTCAACTTGTGGGTGGGTAGGGGGCCTGTAAAACTCCTGAGCCCTAACCAGATTAAAATATAATTGGGAAATATATAGCAAAATAAATAAAAACAGAACACAGCATAGATATTGTTAATTTATGCTTTTCTAAGTCAGTATGAGGCCCCAAGAGATCCATTTCTATTTGAGTTTGACATCGCTGCTCTTTACAATAATAGGGATGTTATTTTTATCCAATGGGATATTTCTGTATTTGTAAGTCACTCTTCTTTTGAAAGAGATATAGATTGTTTGATGGTTGACCTATCAATCAGATGCTAATGACTTTGCTTACTGTTTTGTAGGCTTACTAGTTCCTGTTGAGGAGGAGCATTCTACTCTTTTTATTCTTGGAGTATTGCTCACATTGAGGTATTTAATCCCCTTGCTCCAACAGCAAGTCAAGGACATGAGTTTGAAAGGGAGCTTTGGTGTCACACGAAAAGAAACTGAAGTCTCACCTTCTACAGACCAGCTCATCCAGGTAAGCATTATAATTCTAAAGTAACTATGAAAATTCAAAGTATTAACTGTCTGAATTGCCAAGTAAGGAAAGCTTTGAGTTATATGACTAGGATTAAGGATCAATCAATCAAGAAGTGTTTATTAAGGACTAACTATACGCTTTACTTCATGTCAGTTAATACAAGTCTTCCCAGGTTCTCTGAAAGCATCTCCCTCATCATTTCTTAGAACACATTACTATTGTATCACATTTTTATACTATCACTTGTTCATCCATTTCCCAGTTTGGGGGCATTCCTTCACCTTCTTATTCTTTTCCATCTCAAAAAGAGCTAGAAATATTTTTCTGTATTATTAGTTAGAATTTGTTTGGTTTAGGGCTAATCCCTTCCTTAATCTGTCCTCCCTCTAATTCCTTCCCCACTCCTTCCCTTTCTCCCCCTTTCCTTCTATTTCCCTGTTGATTAAAATGTATTTTGGTACCCAACTCTGTGTGTGTATGTGTGTTCTTTCCTTTTGATAAGTTGAGAATCAGGTTCAAGTGTGAGCTGCTCCTCCACCCCCTCCTCCCTGTTTGTATAGATGTCTACTTGTACCCCCTGAGAGCATGGGACAATTTTCCCTAACCTTCTTTTCCCTTCCCTCCTAATGTATTTCTCTTCCCCCTCTTTCCATTCTCCTCTTAAGATCATCAAGATATAACAGAACCACTCTCAGGTTGTCTGTCTAATCAGACTTCCTCTGCGACCCCTGAGGATGATAATCAGAGGGATCTCCCCCTCCCCCACTTGAATGTGAACAGTTTATCCTTTTTGTTGTTCTTGCTTACCTTTTTGATCTCCTTAATTCCTGTATTTCCACTTCCAAGTTTCTACTCCTTGTTTCTTTTTTTGTCAAGTCTTCTTTTATTAAAGCTTTATTTTTCCCCCTCACCTAATAAAGTTAGTACAGTTTACTGGCCCGTAGAAAGTGCTTTATCTCTAAATCTATCTATGTCTGTCTGTCTGTCTCTCCCTCTCTTTCCCTCCTCCCCCAACTTTATCTGGGAAACAAGTGGTGATCACAAAGGGGTGAACTGACTTCATCAAAAATAAGTGAAGGAAATACCCAGTTTACTAGAAAGGGTTATAATTTAGAGTGCCCAGACTCACTGAAAAACCACAAGATCTGTCACATTGAATTTGGAAAGGTGGGGCAGATATAATTGGGCCCAGTTACTACCAGAGAAAGGTTTTTTGTTTTGCAGCTTATGAAATATGGCTATATTTCCTTTTTTAATAAGGTTATTGAACTGGTATCTCATGGCACTCTATAGTTATAGTTTACTTAGATTTTAATGAAGTATTTGAGAAAGTCTTCCATGCTATTCTGAGGTAAAGATGTAGTATAGTAGACGGCAGTACATTTAGATAGATTTGAGAATGTTAAAAAATTTTTCTTTTGGTATTCTGAATTAAACAAACATTAGCTAAAAGTAGCATTTCCATTTGCAAAGGATAGCTGATGATTATATATGAAACAATGAGATTGTACAATCTGTATTATACACAGTTTGCTTCTTTTTCTTTTTTGTTAGGCAGTAGAGTTAAGTGACTTGCCCAGGGTCACAGACCTAGTAAGTGTTATATGTCTGAGGCTGGATTTGAACTTAGGTCCTCCTGAATCCAGGGCCGTTGCTCTATCCACTGTGCCACCTAGCTGTCTCCCAGTTTGCTTTTCTTTTTAAGCATTTAATACATATGATGTTACTTTCAAACCTTTCCTTATTGTCTGTGATTCCTTCTGAACTTCTTTCTTTTCTCATCTGCATTTTTGAAATGCATCAATGCCTATTATTTTCTTCATTTTTGGATAATAGTATTGCTAGTCCTCTCCTTTCACCTACTCTAAAATACTTCCTCCCTTCTTCCCTCCACATTTTGGAAAAAAGAAAACTCTTGTTACAAACATGAGTTGAGAAACTGTCTTTACTTCTTGGGAGAAGCATATTTGTCAGCAAAGGGTCCCATCGCTGTGGGTCGAAGATAGGAGGCCAAACTGAAGTTAAAGAGTTTTATTAGGGAATCTTTTCTAGATAGTAAAGCATTTCATAGCAAAGGAGGGCACTAGAAAAAGGAGTGGGTGATCCACCAGAGAAAAGGGGAATATTTATAATATAAGATTAAGAGATCACTCCCCACCCCTCCCTTCCCCAGCCACGTCCATGGACCTTAGAAGGCAAGAAGAGACCAGATACTTTTACAATTGTGAAAGCAGTTGTTTTAGACAAAATTGCAATGTTCTCTTATCCAAAGATAACGAAGACAGTAGTTGTACAGTAGTGGATAAGACTATTCACTTTACCCCATAGTCTTGCATAGTGGTTGGGGACTTTCTAATATTAGGCTACCAGGTGGTTGGTGGATTTCAGTGTTGATAATCCATCAAGATGTCACAGAATAATTGTGGTTCCTATTTTTCCCCTACATATGTGTAGTCAAGCAACACAAATCCACTTCTTGGCCATGTATGAAAATTCTCACTTTTTACCCTGAGACCATGACCTCTTTGTCATGAGGTGGGTATTGTATTTCATCATGGGTTCCCCGTAGCTATGGTTAGTCATTTCATTGACCAGATTTCTTGTAGCTATGGTTAGTCATTTCATTGACCAGATTTCTTAAGTTTTTCCAAGTTGTTTTTTTTTTTAAAAAACTACATTATTACTGTAAAAATAAATTTTTTACTTCTGTTCACTTTAATCTCCACCATTTCCTACAAGTGTTCCTTGATGCTATTGGAACTATATTAAAGACCACATCCAAAATGTAGTTATTAATGGATCTATGTCAGCTGGAAGGAGATGTCTATTGGAATACCCAAGGAATCCATGCTTGGCTTTATGCCATTTAACACTGTTAATCAGTAGGGATAAGTTTAGGGGCTGGACCTCTGGTTTCATTAGTGTAGTCAGCTCTTTGGTGAGGATACTAATACAGGTCAAACTTTCTCTGTAACTTATAGTTTTAGAGAATTTTCTAGAACATGAAGAAGTTAAGTGACTTGCCTATGCAGCCAGGATGAATCAGAAGATGGGATTTGTACCCAGGTCTTTTCTTTTCAACTAGGTCTCTTTACATTGTGCCTTTATGCTTTTTATCATTATTAATGACTTGGATAAAAGGTATAGCTTGCGTGCTTACCACATTTACAAATGATTTAAAATTGGGCGGGACACACTGGATGATAGCTAAGATTTAATAAGCTCTTGACAGGCACGAACCTTGAGCTAAATCAAATGTTTCTTTTGAGATGGATAAATGTTAAGGCATCTAACAAGTAAAAGATGAAGTGTTTCTGTTTAGATAGTGATTTGTCTTTAAAATATATATGGGTTTTAGGCTATGGTAACCAAATATCAACAATGTGTTGTGGCAGCTAAGAAAGCTAATGTGATCCTAGGTTTCACTAAAGAAGTGATAATTCTGCAACACTATTTTTTATTCATTCCATATTGGAAATTTATATTCACTTCTGGGCATTATATTTCAGGAAGGAAATTGATAAGATGGCAACCAAAGGAGGAGAACCAGGGTAATGAAAGGCCTTTTGCTCGTGATATCAGAATGAATGAATGACAAAATATTAGGTGATGACTGTGTGCCAAGCATTGTACTGAATGCTGTGGTTATAGATGGAAAAAGTGAGACAGAGTCTAATGTCCAGGATCTCACACTCTAATTCAGGGGACACAGCCTTTAAACAAAGTCAGGACAGATGAAAAGGTTCAAAGGTCTTAAGGAAACAGCAGTAGGGGGGTTAGAAAGGCTCAGAAGTCCTAAGGGCACGGCTTAGGAAGAAGTTTTAGGGGAGACCGTAGGGCTTGGTGGTTCTGCATTTCATTGGAAAGAAAAGTATTAACTTACTTTTTCTAAGCCCTGAGAAAAGGAAATAGATAAGGGTGGCCAGGTTTCCTACTCCTTCATGGGTTTTGGAATATCTGGGGGAAGGGACTTGAGGTGGGATAGAAAAGGGGAGAGGGACCTGGGGGTGTTTATCTTGGAGAAGAGACTCTATAGGGATGTAGTTGCTGTCCTGAAGCATTTGAATTTGAAAGGCGGAGATGTGGAAGAGGCTTTAGACAAATTTTATTTATCTCCACAGGACAGAACTAGGAGCAGTGGGTGGAAGTGTAAAGAGGTAAATACAAGCCTAGTATAAGGAAACAGTTGCTAAATATTATAGACATCCATAAATGTAATGGGCTGCCTTAGAAGGAAGTGAGGCACCCCCTTCCATCAAGCCAAGCTTAGACAGCTTCTTTTTGAATGTATTATAAGGCAAATTCTTTTGCAAGTATGATTTGAACTGAATGGTTACTGAGGACCATTCCAACTATGAAATGCTGTGGTTCTGTGATTTCGTTGAGCTTAGATCCCTCCTCAATAAAGCACAGGGATTGAACTATATGATCTTTAAAGGTCCCTTCTGAGTCTTAAAATCTAAAATTCCCCTTTTTCTGTGTTATAAGATATTAGTTATTCCATAGGAATAAGGCAGTTAATTTTTTTGAGAGACATTTTTCCTTCATAATAATTTTATTTAACAATTTCATACTAGTAGTAGTGAACTAGATGATACAATTTACTGTATTATCTGAACGAAATCCTAATATTAATTCATATAACAGGAAGTCACTTTGAGTTAAGGGTTTTTGATTATCCATGTTGCTCCTCAGCTCTTATAGTTTGGTTAACTGAAATTCATGAACATATAACTAACCTTCTTTTTCCAGGCCCCCCCCCCCAAAAAAAAATTAATGAATATTCCACTGTGGCTCTTTTGGTTCTTAGGTATATGAATTGACTTTGCATTACACCCAGCACCAAGACCACAATGTCGTAACTGGAGCATTAGAACTATTACAACAACTTTTCAAAACACCTCCAGCTGAGCTTCTTCAAGCCCTGACAACTGCGGGTGGTATTGGACAGGTCAGTGTGACCAAAGAGGAGTTTAGTAGCAGAAGTCGCAGTGGGAGCATTGTGGAACTTATAGGTAAGTTATTTGGAATGCTAAGATGTTCAGTTAATGCATGATGTACTTTCCAGTATTTTTTAATAAGTACCAAATATACATCTCATTTTGTTAAGATTCCTTTTAACTTGAAATAACATAATCCAGCATACTTATGTACTTTAATAATCATTAAAATTCCAATAAAATTCCCATGCTAGTCTGCTTGTTAACATGCTTAATACAGTCTTGATAGACTTAGGAAGAATAATTCCAGAAGCCTGGAGTTTTGCTGCTCTTTATAGTTTCTGCCTTTATAAAAATTTCAACTTAACAAAATTGTGTGTGACTTTGTTAACTCTTCTGCTCTATAAAATCCCTTGGCTCCCTGTTACCAGTAGGTGCAAATGCACTCTCTTCTGTCATTTGAATTCCTTCACACTGTAGCTCCAACTTACCTTTCTAGGCTTATTTTATTTTATTTCCTTTTACGTACTCTAGTGTGTAGCCAAACTGACCTTGCTATACCTTAAACACAACATTTATCTCAGATCTTATGCTTTTGAGCTTTCTCAATGATAGAATATAATTATTCTTCCATGTCTGTTTCTTAGAATCCCTTATTTCCTTGGCAGCTTAGCTGAAATGTTACTTCTTATATGAGACCTTTCTTCATTTCCTTCAGCTACTATTGCCTTCCTTTCAAAATTACCTTGTATTTATTTTGTATTTTGTATATTCTTAAATATGTTCAATATAATGTAAATTCCTTGAGGACTGGGACTGTTTAATTTTTACATACCCAGTGCCTAGCACAGTGCTTAGCACATAATAGGTGCTTAATAAAGGCTTGTTGATTGATGGGTGTGCGTGTTTGTGTGTGTGTGTGTGTTGATATTATACATTTATGCTTTAATATTATCAGTTACCTGTAGAACAACTCTTGACTCTTAATAGTCATTTAGGTATTGCTGATACGTGTGTATTTTACTTGCAGTGCTATTAGAATGTTTCATATTAGAAGCAACATTTCTTTTGATCTAGAGAGTTTTATGTGGTTGCTCCTGTGGCCAATGTAGCTGATCCTATGACCATCCATGAAAAGCCAGTTTCCTTAGTAAACAGGATGTTTATAACCCAGGACTATAAAAGCAGATCTGTGTTCCCTTTGTAAGTTTGGTTCTTTGGGTTTCAAATTGTATTTATTTTGGGACCCTATTTTACAAAGTGAGTAATTTAATCTCTGTGAGCTAGAGGCAGGCCCACTATTGGTCAGCATTTCAGTTTTCCTTTGTGACTCTCCCTCTTTCCTTTCTATACCTTAATATCATCTCTATTTCTTTATCATCTTACTTCCCAACCCTTAAGGTTGCCTACATTCTAAAATTACTTTATTCTACTCCCAAAATAAAGTATTACGTATTCTCAGTAAAGTTGGCAGCATCAGTAAACTTGATGTTGGGGGAAAAGCAGTCTGACTAAATGAATTTATTCTAGGATGTTAATAATTAATAGCCTTTACTTTTTTTCAGGGATATTTGCATTCCAAAAGGTGCTTTTAATTTTGATTGGTGGAATTTCTGGGTTCTGTGACTTAATAAAGAATTTTATGTAGTACAAGTGAGACATTTTATGGCTTAACCACTTCGGGGGGAGAGGGGGACTACGGTGGGAAAGGGGGTCATCTTGAGTTATGGGAATCTAGGAGTGTTCAGATGTTAAATAGTTGGGAAAACAAACAAACAAAACAAACGAACATTGTCTCTGTAGTTGAGTACCTCTACTCAAATCCTGGTTCTGCTGTTTCCTTCTTGGCTTTGACAAAGTCACTTTTCTTTGGGCTTCAGTTTCTTCATCTATGAAATTGAATTAGACTAGATAACTTTACTGCTGGCTTTAAATCTTAAGATACTGTAAAACTTTCTATCCTATCCACTGAACGATTCAGTGCAGTTCAACAAGAATTTATGTACCTTATTATGAACAAAGCACTGTGCTACAAATTGGGGATGCAACTACAGAAAATTGGTTTTTGTCCTTAAGGAACAAAAAATTTTCTTGAAGGGTCTCCTTTATCTCCTGTCAAATAACCTCAGAAAAGCTCTCCTGAACACTTTTTTCCTGCTTTACCTGAAGTTCCTGTCCTGTCTTGTTTCTTTGTTCTCCTGGATTTTGGCCTCTGAGTGACTTTGGCCTTGGGTCTCTGCTGTCTAGTTATGTTCCAGGGTGATAGTCCTGTTTTTGGGACATAACTCTATAATCTCTAATCTGGAAATGCCTGTCTTTATTAGGAGTCTTACTCTTCTTCAGTCCTGGCTGTCAGCATAAATATTTCCATCAAACACTTATTCACCAGCCTGAACAGTAAACAGACTGTTCATTGAAACTCTTCATTTTTTGACAAGTTTAGGCAAATTAGAAGAAAATCGACTGGAATTCTAATAATTGCCTAATTTGAATGTAAATATCATTGTTAATTTCAGCATTAAAGCAGTGAACCATATAACCATAGCAATAGAAACTAATATTTACATAGTGATTACTGTGTATAGTCCTATATATTGAAATATGTTTTTACCTATGGAATGTTTGTCTTCATGAACAATTAATTTGGAAGATTGTTAGGATTTGTGGGGTTTTTTTAACCAAAGAGGATTTGTTCTCCAATTAATTAGTCACATTATATTTGCTTATTTATTGGAGATCAAGCAAATATCCTAATGTTTCTGTTATTTTGTGAAATGGTCCTGTCGTGTAATTAACTAGTTGGTTTTATATCTTGTGTCACATCTAATTTGTGTTCAGTATTTTATTATATTTTTATGTGATTTTGAGATTCTCAAACTATGGTACAATAATAATGATTATATCCTTAATCGCAGTTTATGGAATGTATTTGCTATATTCTAGTTTGCATGAAATCCAGCTTTTTTGAAGCTATTAAAAATTCTTTCCTGATTTCAGCAGCCTATTTTCTTACTTTTGCTCTCTATGATTTGCAGCTGGAGGGGGGTCTTCATGCAGCCCAGTTCTTTCAAGAAAACAAAAAGGTGATTATTTTAAAAAGTCAGAGTCTTGTGTGATCTTATTATTTTCTTTTTTTTTTTATAATATATTGGACTCTGTTTCCATGACTTATTTTCTTTCTCTACTTTCATAATGCATTGGACTCTGTTTCCATGTCTATTCTCAGTAATATTTTTTACCTTTAAAAATATTGCTGAAATCCTTGATAACTGGGCTATAATAGTTGTGCAAATTTGTCTTTATTTTCGATTTCTAATGTTATAGGTAATCTGCTTGGTTCTATGTTGCACATGTATACCTGGATTAACTTGTGCCTAGAGGTAACCAAAATAGTTTAATAATAACTAACTTAAAGCATGAAAGTAGAACCCTAATATAAGTCAATTCTGCTCAGCCCACTTATTCCTGGGTGCCTCTGTGCCTCTGGTCAATGTACCTCGTCCAGCCTAATGTTCTGGGTCTACTGTCTCCCCATTGCTCAGCTTTGCCTTGGAATTTGGATTCCTTGTTTTGGTCTTAGGTTGTGTAAAAGTCTATTTGGAATGTTTGTAGCCTGAATTCTGTATTCCCAGGAACATTATTTCCCATTTGTATACATTGTTACTTTGAAAATAACCACCCTGTAATATAATTTCTCTTAAGGTAATGTTCTTGTGGAACTAATTAATAATGTTAAACAGGTATGCTTCTATGCTCTTAACTTCTTTTTGTCTAGATAAATAATATTTTCAGATTTTTTTGCCTATTTAGAACTCTGAGCATCTACCATCTTTGTTAAATTGGAGCCCTGTTATCATTTTGTCAGCCATATTTTGAATACCAGATACCAGATTTTGTGCAAAATATGTCAATTTGACTGCATCAACTAATGCACATCGAATCTATTGATGTGCTTGTACATGTCATAAATTTTTGAAATGCCATTCTCAGTTTCTAGTTCAGTCTCAATGCCCTTTTACTTGAAGGACATTCTCTCATCTTCTATTCTGAAATCTTGAAAGAATGACAATCTTTTTTTTCTCTTTCATTCATTTGTTCATTAAAAAAACACATTTATTAGATGATTGCTGTGTGTAGCACAGGATGCTTTTCATATGATGATTTGCAAGTCTTATTTTCCAGAGGAGGTTACTGTTTTAATGATGGGTCTGTGCATGGCAGGATGGGTATGGATTCAGAAAAGCTTTTTTCATTAGTTAGTAATCCAGATGTTTCATAACTGTTGTGCCATTTGTTGCATGAAGTTTTTGAGATTCATAATTTAATAGCTAGTATTTATATACAGCTTGCTGTGTGCCAGGCCTTGTGCTAAGTGATTTATAATTATTATCTCATTTAATCCTTACAACCTAAGAGGTAGGTGCTATTATTATCCCTATTTTACTGTTGAGGAAATTGAGGCAAACAAAAGTTAAGTGACTTGCTCAGAATTACACAGCTAGTGGGTGTTTGAGGTTGAATTTGAACTCAGGTCTTCCTGACTCCAGGCCTGGCATTCTGTCTGCTGTGCCAACTCTCAGTTTGAAAGATTTACTGCTACTTCTTGGCATGCCTTAAAAATACTTACTAGAACCCCTTCATTTTTTTAATGTGTGTTTTATCTTTTCTTGATTTTCTTGGCAATTGAAGTTTTTTTGCCTCTCGTGCAACCAAATCATTTAGTTACTCAGTTTAGTCACATTTTCCTATAGTGATGAGCTGTGAAGTTAGCCAGAAAGTGACGAGTAATTAGCAAACCAGCTACTAGTGCTTGTTTGAATAGTAGTGTTTGACCAGGGTTAGTTTCATTGTTCCTGTGGGTCAGATAAAAGAAATTATCTTAACCTTTTTCTTAAGAGGATTTAAAAAAACATTGTAATATAAAGTTGTTGCCTTTTTGTATTGTTAAAAACTTGAGTTTTCTGCTTTGAAAATTTCCCCAGTCTGACAAGTTAAATGACTTGTGGCTTTCATGAAACCACATTTAGCAGACCATCCACATTTCTATAATCACCTGAGTTGGGGCTTTGCTACGTTTTTCTCTTTAATAATGTTTTATTTATATGGTTGCATGTAATTTACCTCAGAATGTGTCATACTAATTTAAAGAATAATGCATTAGTTTATTTAATTTAAAAAATTCTTTACTGAGAGGCTCACTACCAGATTGGCCACAGCGTGACAGGTTTTTTGGCCACAGAAGCTCTTGACAAAAGAAGTGTACCCATTGATGAAATCACAGGCCCCTGAAGTATTGAAGATGTTTTAAAATATTTATTCTAACTCGAAATGACACAGTCAGTAAACATACATTAACAACTATTTACTCTTAAAAGTTGATTTCTTTCTTTTCTTTTCTTTTTTTTTTTTGGTGAGGCAGTTGAAGTTAAGTGACTTGCCCAGAGTCACACAGCTAGTGAGTATTATGTGTCTGAGACCAAGTTTGAACTCAGGTCCTCCTGACTCCAGGGCTGGTACTCTATGCACTGAGCCACCTAGCTGCCCCTAAAAGTTAATTTCCACATCTATGACATCTTCTTTATTACTTCTTCTGTATTCCCCTTCTCTTTTTGTTTGTTTCTTTGTGTATATGTACATGAATTTTTTGCTTATTAACATTTTGTGAAGTAGTTTTAAAGCAAGGAATTCTCACAGTTATTTGAACAGTATCTTCTAAGGATATTATAATATACTCTGAGTATTAAGGTGGTGTATGTAAGAAAGCAACTTAATTTATGGAGATTATAAAATAAAATTAATCTGGTGAAAAGAACTCTTGAGAAATGACATTTCTAGGTATCTTTTTATCAGTGAATCCATATTTTATTATTTGAAAAAAAATTGGTGTCCTTTGTTTATATGTGGTATAGATTCCATGTCTTCTCTCTTCTTCCAGATCATCCCCTTGATCTTTCACTTGTAAAAAAGCAAAAACTGTTAAGCAGCACCAGCTGATGCAAAAACCATCTGTATCTGTCAGCCTATGCAACATTCTTCACTCTTAGTCACCCATCTTTTCAAGAAAAGCTGAGAGATGCATTACATCATTTGTTTATGTCATCTCTATGGCCAGGGGTGGTCATTACACAGAAATTTATTTTAACACTAGTTTAGGTATTTTTCTGAGATAGCATTCTCTATTAGTTGAGCACTGCAGTATTAAGCTATTTTCTCTAAATTGGTATAGATTTGAACAGTATCCTAAGATCTTAAATGTGTTTGGGATATTCTTTCTACTACTAGTAGTGGCAGTGGCACTTTAAGATTTAAGAAATCTTTTTCTTACAACAGCCTAGTGAGATAGATGTTATAAATACAATTATTCCCATTTTACAGAAAAGGAAATTTCACTTCAGAGTCCCTTGTTGCTGCTGTCTTCTTGTTTAATGATAGAGCAGAAGGAAGATATGTTTAGATTCTGATAGGAAATCCTTTTTTTTTTTAATTAGGCAGTTGTGGTTAAGTGACTTGCCCAGGGTCACACAGCTAGTAAGTGTCAAGTGTTTGGTCTGAGGGCCACATTTGAACTCAGGTCTTCCTGACTTCAGGGCTGGTGCTCTATCCACTGCATCACCTAGCTGCCTAGGAAATCTTAATTTAAACATTTGCACCCAGGTTTTCCTGTCTTGGGGCCCCATGTATTTTTTCAAAATATAGTTGTTAATGTGAGTAGCAGTATTCTTAGTACTATGTACTGTGAGGAAATCATGAGCTATCAAATTCTGTATAAATGTTAACTATTGTTACCATTAAGGTAGTATGAAGAAGTGAATTAAATCTTCCCATGATTTGAGATTTAGAAGTGTGCATTTTTTGTTTCAAGAAGACCATTATATTTTTTAGGAAAACTAAAAGAGTGATTATTACCATGGGGAAATCAAATTCCCAGTTCAAAACATAGTGCCTAACACTTAAGTACTTAATAAGTAGTTGTTGAATTTAATTGAATTTAATTACTGCATTGTTTATCAGGTAAAGTGCTCTTAGGAGAAGAAGAAGGCTTAGAAGATGACCCAGAATCAAGGTCTGAAGTTAGCAGCTCAACATTTGCAGGTAATTCAGCATTTCAGTTTTATTTAAAAGTTGGTTATCTGACTTCCCATTTAAAATCCCCTATTGTGATCACTGTATACTGATTTTATCGACTGTTACCCATGCTAATGGAGAGATGTAGTAAATCTGTTTTTCTAAAGTATTAACTCACATTTTTTCTTCTGGCTTAAGTCTTTTGGGGAAGGATTTGTTACCTGCATCTCCTGATACACACAGCTGGGCAATTTTCTCTAGAAATGTGAGTTCTGGAGTAGATTCATCTAGTACAATTTCAGTAGTTGGTGGAGATCCTGCGGTGTATTCATCTGGGGCTCGCTTGTTGCTGTCTGCCTGTTTAATGATATTTCCCTTTCTCCAAATGGTTGACATATGCCCATTTCAGAATGACTTTGCATTTCTGGAGCACATGTTCTTGTTTGAATGGAGAGGTAATGAGAACTGGTTCAAGGCTTGTTGGTAACACTGAGATTAAAATAGAGTTAAAAATAGATTAAAATAGGGATTAAATGTAATTTACCCCAGGCTAATCTGAATCTGCCAGCACAATCTTACCACTTGTATCATTCAAATTATTCTCCTTCAAGCAATCAGCCAAATGACAGTAATGAAACACCTGCTATGTGCCAATTAGTAAACAAATGTTTATTAGGATTTTACCCCAAGTCAGGTATCATGCTAAGTCCTGGGGATAAAAAGAAAAACAGCCAAGGAGCTAACATTCTAATGAGGAAGACTACTTGGTAATAAGTAGGTACCTAGGTACATTGTTATTGTTCATTTGTTTTGGTTGTGTCTGACTCTTTGTGACCCCATTTGGAGTTTTCTTTTCTTTTTCTTTTTCTAATTTTTTTTAGGCAGTTGGGGTTAAGTGACTTGCCCAGGGTCACACAGCTAGTAAGTGTCAAGTGTTTGGTCTGAGGCTGGATTTGAACTCAGGTCCTCCTGACCTTAGGGCCAGTGCTCTATCCACTGCGCCACCTACCTGCCCCAAACATATTCCTACATTTTTATATATTTTTTTGGTTAGGCAATGGGGTTAAGTGACTTGCCCAGGGTCACACAGCTAGTAAGCATTATGTGTCTGAGGCCGGATTTGAACTCAGGTCCTCCTGAATCCAGGGCCAGTGCTCTATCCACTGAGCCACCTAGCTGCCCCCCCCATTTGGAGTTTTCTTGGCAAAGACACTGGAGTGGTTTGCCATTTCCTTCTCCAACTCATTTTACAGATGAGAAACTGAGAGAAACAGGGTTAAGTAGCTTGCCCAGGATCACACAGTTAGTAAGTGTTTGAGGCCAGATGAGTCTTCTTGACTACCACTCTGTCCATTGCGCCACCTAACTGCTGTAACAACAACAAAGTGTGCCAATCACTAAACAAACATTTATTTATGAGTGTTTTATTTTTTTTCCAATTTCATTTAAAAATAATTTTTAGCATTCATTTAAAAAAATGTGAGTTCCTAATTCTCTCCCTCCTCCTTTCCCTCCATCTTGGCCATCTTCCTGAGATAGCAAGCAATTAGACATAGATTATACTTGTGCAGTCATGCAAAACCGTATTTCTATATTAATCCTATTGTGGAAAGAACATGAAAAAAAAAAGTAAAAAAAAGTTTACTTTGATCTGCATTCAGAGTCCATGAGTTCTTTCTCTGAAGGTGGATATCATGTTTCATCATTAAGTCCTTCAGAATCGTCTTGGATCTTTGTAGTCCTGAGAATAGCTCAGTCATCCACAATTGGTCATCATACAGTACTGCTGTTACTGTGTACAGTGCTCTCCTGCTTCTGCCCATTTCACTTTGTATCATAGAGCCCTTGCCATGTTTTGCTTTTTTTTCCTGAAACCACCCCTTGTCATTTCTTATGGCACAGTAGTATATTATCACAATCGTATACCACAATTACCCATTCCCAATTGATGGGCATCCCCTCAGTTTCCAATAAAAACAGTTTATTACATCTTACTCTGTGTCAGGCACTATGCTAAGTGCTGGGGACACAAAGAAAAACAGACTTCAAGGAGCTCATGTTGTAATGGAAGAGACCATTTGGTAACAACTAGGTACACAGAAGATACACAGATGGTAGATGGAAGGCATTCTGAGAGAGGACCATATTAGCACCTAAGGGGACCAGGGAAAGAACTCTTGTAGAAGGTGAGATTTTAGCTGAGTCTTTTCTTAAACATTTATTTATTTATTTTTAGTTTTCAACATTTACTTCCATAAGATTTTGAGTTTTAAGTTTTTTCCCCTTCCTTTTCCTCCCCCATCCCCAAGATGGCATGCAATCTGATACAGGCTCTACTTATACATTCATATAAAACATATTTTCACATTAGTCCTGCTATAAAGAAGAATTAGAACTAATGGAAAGAACTATGAGAAAGAAGAAGCAAAACAAAACAACAGAAGAAAAGGAGAGCAGATAGTCTGCTTCCATCGGCATTCAGACTGCATAGTTCTTTCTCTGGATGTTCGTGAGTCTTTTGGAGTTGTCTTAGATCCTTGCATTGCTGAGAAAGCTAAGTCTATTAAAGTCAGCCATCGTACAGTGTGGCTGTTACTGTGTACCATGTTCTCCTGGTTCTGCTCATTTCACTCAGTATCAGTTCATATGAGTCTTTCCAAGCTTTTCTGAAGTCTGCCTGCCATTTGAGCTGAGTCTTAAAGGAAGCCAAGGAAACTAGTGGTGAAGGGGATGGGATAGAGCAGTCTAGGCACAGAGGACAGCCACTGCACAAGCACAGAGTCAGGAGAGAGGGGGTTGTGTGTGAAGAACTGCCATGAGCCAGTGTGGCTGCATTGTAGAGTACGTAGAGCAAAGTCAAGTGTGAAAAGACTGCAGAGGTAGAGGAAAGGGCTGCACAAGCTCCTTGAGTAGGGAAGGTTGTGTGATGTGGGCAGGCCACTTGTAGCTTTTTGGAGGATGGGCTAGAGAGGAGAAATCCTGGAGGCTAATGTGGTAGTCCAGGAAAGAGGTGAGGAGATCTTAAACTGTGTTTTGGGGACATAAAGGAAAGATGCTGGGAAGGTACAATGGACAAAATTTGGTAATATATTGGATATGTGGGGTAAGTGAGAATGAAGATTTGAGGATGATTCTTGGGTGAGTGTCTGGAAGGGTGGTGGTGCCATTGACATTAATAGGGAAATTTGGAAGAGGGGTTGGTTTGGGAGGAAAGGTAATGAATTGTTTGAACATACTGAGATGCCAGTGAGACAGCCATTTCAAGATATCCATAAGGCAGTTGGTGGTAAGGATTAATGTTCTGAAGAAACATTGGGATTGGAAATGTGGATCTGGGAGTCATCTGCATAGATGTAGTTGATCCCATGGAAGGTGATGATATCACCAAGTGAGATAGTATAGGAGGCATTCTTAACTTTAAGTACATAAAATAAAATACATAAAGTTACAGGGACTAGGCCAAAGCCTTGGAGACACCAGGGTTTGGTGGAAGAACATGGATCAAGAACCAGCAAAGGAGACTGAGTAGGAGTGACTGGACAGAAAGGAGAACCAGGCATCCAGTCAGTCAATCAGCAAGGATTTGTTAAGCACTTAATTGAGACAGAGAGAGAGAGAGAGAGAGAGAGAGAGAGAGAGAGATATTCTTGTTGATACATACTAAGTAGGTTCCAGTTAATTTTAAGTACATACAAATTAACCTGCGAGCAAAAGCCCTGGCAGCTGGGCTGCCTGGAAAAGGCCTCCTTTAGAAGTTCTTGCTTTGAGCTGTTTATGGCTTGAAGGAAGCCAAAGATTCCAAGTGGTAGAATTGTGGAAGGAAAGCATGCGCTTTAGGGAGAATGTGTGGGCCAGTGCAAAGACAGGAGATGGAGTGTCACCTGGGGAATAGCAGAGGCCACGATGTCTGGCCCATAGAGTTGTACAGGATGGTAAAATATAAGAAGACTAGAAAGCTAGGAAGAGGCCAGATTGTAAAGAGCTTTAAATGCCACAGGAATTTGGACACTGGTTTGAGTAGGAGGAATAACACAATCAGACTAGTATTTTAGGAAGATCACCCTAGTAGCTTTGTGAAGTATTGATTGACATGGGGAGGTAAGGCTGGGAGACCAGTTCAGAGTCTCTTGCAGCAGTCCACACCAGAGGTGGTGAGTACCTGAAATGGACCAATGGTTCTGTGCATGGAGAGAAGCAGTCAAATGTATGAGATGTTTTGCAAATAAAAAGGATGAAATTTGGCTTCTGATTGGATCTGTGGGGTGAGGAGTCAAAGATAATGCCATTCTGGGTTCCTGGAAAGATGATGGTGCCCTCAACAGAAAATAGGGAAGTTTGGAAGAAGAGATGTGTTTTGGAAAGATAATTCTATTTTGGACATATTGAGTTTTAGATGTCTATAGTATATCAAGTTCAAAATGACCAAAAGGCAGTTGCTGAGATGGGACTGGGGCTCAGAGATGTGTATCTGGGGAAAATCTGCATAAAAATGACAATTGCATTCATAGCAGCTAATGAGGTGACCAACTGAGAGAATGTAGAGAGAAGAGAACCCAAGATGGTGCCTTGGGATACATCCCCAGGGAGTAGGCCTGACGTGTTAATTGATCTGTTAAAGGAGATTGAGGATGAGCCATCAGAGAGATTTGTAGGAGAATCAGGGGAAAAGCAGTGTCACAAAAACCTCATGTAGCATTCTTTTCTTTCAGCCTCGATGAAGAGTGAAATCACAGGTGAATTGGCTTCTTCATCAGGTGTATCAACTCCTGTTTCCACTAGTTCAGCTGCTGATTCCACAGGTCACGATATCATCACTGAGCAGCCCAGGTCACAACATACTTTACAGTCAGACTCTGTTGATCTGACTGGCTGTGACTTGACAAGTGCAGCCACAGATGGAGATGAAGAGGATATGCTTAGTCGCAGCTCAAGCCAAATCAGTGCTGTGCCATCTGACCCTACTATGGACATGAATGATGGGACCCAGGCTTCATCACCAATTAGTGATAGTTCACAGACAACTACAGAAGGTCCGGATTCAGCTGTGACCCCTTCAGACAGTTCTGAAATTGTAAGTGTGCAATGGGCAAAGGTAGGAAGGCCTGGTTTTCCGTGGGGCCTGATGTGTCTCATACCCACTCCACGGAGGCCCCAGTCAATAACAGTGAAGAGGTCAGCTGATCATACCTTTTAGAGCTTGACCTTATTTTATACCTTCACTGCAGAAATCAACTTATTTTTATTCTGTAGATAATGGACTTCTAATAGTCTATCATAATTATTTGGATTGGATGAATGCTACTAAAAATGGAATGTATTATGTATTAATAGAAAAATACTCTTTAGGCCTTCATGGATCTAAGTTAAGTGAAAAAAAGTTGTCAGTAGAATCTGAATCAGCTAAATATGGTATGGCTATCCTCCCTGAATAAATTGGCATTTGCATGTTACCTTTTGTTTTTAAGAGTGCTTTTAAATATTTCCTTGTGCAATATGTTGCATGTGATTGAAAGTCTCTAAATTGTAACTGTAAAAGTGAAACAAATACACTTGTATTTGATAGCACAGTAGAACACTGAGTTACGTATAGCCCCAGACTTAGAATCAGAAGACTTCTAGCTCTGCCTTTTAGAAGCTGCACATACCTTGGGCCAAGAACATCACTTAGCTCACTTTATTCATCCATATAGTGTAGTTAGAGTATGAGACAGTATAATATATTGGAAAGATTATGGGATTTTCAGTCCAAGGATCTAGAAACCTGCCTTTGAATCCTGACTTTGCATTAGGTATCTGAGCCTTCTAACCCCAGATCCAAATGAGTGTCCTGTCCTCGACTGAATTTTTTGATTTTGTAACCACATAATAAGTAGGGATTAGGAATACAGGCTATGGTTTGTATCTTAACAAAGCTATCTGTACTGTTGGAGGCCAACTGAATAATAATAATGATGATAGCTAGCATTTATATGGAACTTTAGGGTTTGCAAAGTACTTTGCAAATATCTCATTTTATCCTCAGGAGGTAGGTGCTATTATTGTCTCTATTTTACAGTGAGAAGACTGAGGCAAATAGAGTTAAGTGATTTGCTGTTGAATAAGAGCTTGACCTAATTAGTTTCAACCAGATTTTAACAAATTGAGAAAAGTTTATCTGCTAAATTTTTCTGAGGAAAAACTCCAATAATAATAATAATAATAATGATATATTGATAAAAGTACTTTATATAATGTTTGCATTTCAACCCAATCATTTTTGTTCTTTTAGATGTCATGCATTCTTTTTAGGGAAAATGTTGCAGTTAAAAGAAAATATTTTCCTGTTTTTTTTTTTTACTTTAAATTTTGTCACTATTACTGATAACATTTGGGAGTGTGTCTTTTATTTTGTTTTGTTTTTAGTTAGATGTTAACAGTTCACAGAATTTTTGCAGATTTTAAATTTAATTATAGAAAATAATTTATCATAGCAATAACTTGAAACAGATTTTAAGAAAACATTATTCAACTGCAGTGTTAACACTCTATTATATATAGTACATTGTGCTAGATATCCAGGGAAATATGATCAAATATGACGTGGTCCTTCTCCTGATTAAATGCAGTGGGAAGAGTCAGTTTTGGAGCTGGAAGGGGCTTTGCTGGGTATCTAATCTTACCTCTGAGTAGGATTCCCTTTTGTGACTTTCTTGACAAGTGGTACCCAACCTTTACTTGAAGATGTTCTGTAATTGGAGAATATATTAATCTCTTACAGCAACTTCCATAGTTAGGAAGTACTTCCTTTTGAGAATATGTTTCAAATAAGTTAAACCACCCTAAAAAAAGAATATTCTAATAAACAAAATTTAACAAATTATAAGACCCATGGGAAGGGACAGTAATATCAGCTCATATTTGTACGACAATTTCTAATTTTCAAAGCATGCACTCACAGGGCCTGGTGAGGTAAGATGTCCATATAATATTAGTCTTATTCTGTAAATTAGAAGACTCAGGTTCAGAAATGGGAATTGAGCGCTTTACATTACATTAGAGCTGATCAGAAATGGAACCAGAACTTGAACTTTGGTCTTCTGCCTCCAAATCCATTTCTGTTTCCATTCTGTACATAATAAATAAGTATTTATTATGCTCCTGATATATCCTAGGCACTGTTTGTGTGTTTCCCTGGGGATACAAATAAAATGAATGAAACAATCTCTTCTTGAAAGGAGCTTATGTCCTCCTGGGAGGCAAGAACTTAAGTATATACAGAATAAATGTAAAGGGAATAAATACAAAGTAATTTAATTAACAAGCTAGTTGAGGGCACTGGCTATTAAAGAGAGACTTCACGTAGAAAATGGCGTTTACATTGCATCTTGAGGGAAGAGAAGGAGCTCTTGAGGTGGAGATGAGGAGGGAGTGTACTACAGGTATAGGTCTCAGTCAGAGATGCAGTAATATATGTCAGGAAGAGAATGCAGGAGGAGAAGGAGTAACCAGTGAGTGTGGAAAGATAGCTGAGGTCCAGTAAAATTTTAAAAGCTAAACAGAGGAATTTGTTATTTGATCATATAAGCAGTAGGGAGCTTCTGTAATTTATTAAAGAGGGAAGCAGAACTACACTCATTAAAAATCACTTTGGTAGCAGTATGCATTTGGGGAGAGAGACTTGAGGAAATTAGGCCATTGCAATAATCTTGACAAGAGGAGATGAACATCTCATCTTAGGTAGTGGCCAAATAAATAGGGAGAGCCGGTTGTTTGTGAAAAGTTTTAGCCATTATAAAGCCTTCCTTTAAGGCTTATTAAAAAGCTTTATATGTATTCATCTAGAGATGACTTGAATATAGGATATGTCAAGTGAGTCTGAAATAACTATAAGCAGAAAGCCCAATAATGAAAAGGTTAAAACTATAAACTTGAAGGTTGGTGGATTTTCCATTTCACTTGTAAAGTATACCTAAAGTCTTTCTCGTGGTTTTTTAAAAAATTTGTCCTAAAGCTGTTTTTGTATTTTTGGCTCATAGTATTTGAAGTGATTTTTTTTTAGCCTTCTAGATAGAAATATTTTTTAGGTAATCAACCTAGTCTGGAAGTTCAAATATAGTCAAGCTTATAATCATAGTAGCTCACAATTTTATTTTATTTTTTATTTTTTTGTTAGCAGCCCACAATTTTATAGCTCTTGATGGTTTCCAGTTTCTTTTCTTACTAGCTGCTGGTGGCTGGTGGCAGGTGGCAGTAACACCAATATGATGTAGTGGAAAGAGCACTGAACTGAGAGCCAGGATACTTATGTGGTACTAAGAAAAATAAGAGTTTAATGTTCCTTTTCTTAATTAAATTTATTCATTTAATGTCATAAAAATTTTATAAATTTGTATTTATATAGCAGGTATTCTCATTTTACAGATTAGGCAATGGAAATTCCAATAGGTTAAGTGACTTGTTCAATGTCACAGTTATTTAGTGGTAGAACTGGGTCTAGAGCTTGAATCACCCGTGTCTTATCTCAGTGTTCTTGTCACTACACAACATTGTCTTATAAATAAGGAAAATTTTCAAACTGATTGTCGTTGTGGGTATTTGTGAAATATTTGATTTTTAACTAGGAGCCGTTATACTGAATTCTGAAGTTATCTTCTTGAACAATATAGGTATTAGATGGTGCTGAAAGCCAGTATTCAGGAATGCAGATTGGACAATTACAGGATGAAGATGATGAGTCATCAAATGTTCTCACAGATGAGGTTCCAGACAATTTCAGAAACTCTACTATTGGTATGTTAATTTCAGCTGATAAAAGAGCAAAAACAGAGACAACCTGGACATTTTGTATTATGATTCTTTCATGTTTTTCAGGAAGAAATCTTTTGGGACTAATATTTCATGACTTATTTATTCTGTGGTCAATCAGTCAACAAGTAGGACCTACTGTGTACTAGGTATTGTTTCGAATGTCAGGGGTACAGAGGCAAAAATGAACTAGGCCTTGCCCTCTGGGAGCTTACATTCTACCCTCATAACAAATACGTGTTGTCAAATGAAGCAGATTCCTTCATTGGCCATGTCTAAAACTATATATCTCGTTCTGCTTTCTATGACTATTACTTCTCTCTGGAAGTGGGTAGAATGTTTTATCTTCATTTCTTTATAATAGTGATTTGTCATTTCATTGATTGATCGAAGTTCTAAAATATTTCAGAGTACACACACACACACACTAAATACAAAGTAATTTGGTTAGGAGGCACTAGGAACTGAAGGGTATCAGGAAAGTACTCATATAGGAGCACATTTTTGTTCAAACTGTTTGGTATAGTAGAGTCATAAACATTTAAGATGTGTTTCTTGGTCTATTTTCTTGGTGTCAGTGAAAATTTGTACTTAAGTATGTACTTTTTCCTATATTGTTATGTGATGGAAATTTTATTGCTTACTTTCTTGTTACAAATTATAGTTTTTATAAATAATAGTTGTGTCTATTTTGGTTAGAAACTCTCAGAGTCTTCCCCTCTCAGACTGATTTTTTTTTGTCCTTTGGTGACTAGGTAAAAGAGTCTATTTTTGCCTCATTTCTTACCTAGCCTTAATTATTGAATGGTTGTTGCCTCAGGCAAACTGAGACCTGGGAAACACCTTAACTTAAAAAAGGCTAAGGTCTTCCACTGCATCTGGGGCCATTCCCCAGTTGTCTTTATCTATATCTTGCCACTGGACCCAGATGGCTCTGGAGGAGAGACTGAGGCTGGTGACTTTGCAGAGCCCTGCTTCACTTAAATCCAATTCACTTGCAAATCAAGTCATCACTTTCCTGATGTCATTGGTCTCCTTTAAGCATAAAGGACAAACAATAATGTAGGAGCTGAGCTTGAAGAATCTAGAGATTCTCTTTTAGGTTATATATGTATATATGTATGTGTGCATTTGTATTTTAGTTGTTAGCCACTAGTAAGGTTATTAATTAATCAGGGTCTTTCTTTGCAGCACTTCAGCAGCCCCATCTCCTGAAAAACACGGGACATAGCAGACAGCCATCTGACAGCAGTGTTGACAGATTTTTATCAAAAGATGAAACTGTGGAGCCAGGTGATCATGAAAACAAGGTGAGGTAAATAACTTAAAATACGTAAATAATTATTTCAAACTGTTGAAAGGTAGATGGCTTTCTAACACCTTCATTAATTTATTTTCTCATTTTTTTTTAAATTTCTTAAAAATTGAATTCTGTTATTTTTCGTAACAAGCTTTTATATTCATTCCCCTTTCCCCTCCCTCTCCTGGCTGAATAACAACAGCAGTGGCAACAGCAAAATAAAACCCTCATGACATATCTGTATTGTCAAGTGAAGCAGATTTTCTCATTAGCTGTGTCTAAAAATGTGTATCTCATTCTGCTTTCTAAGACAACAGTTCTCTCTGGAAGTGGGTAGTATGCTTTATCTTCATTCCTTTGTAATAGTGGTTTGTCATTTCATTGAGTTGTTTCTTTTTATAATGTTATATAAATTGTTCTCTTGGTTCTGCTCATTTCACTTTGCATTAGTTCTTAGAGGTCTTTCCAATTTCTTCTGAAATTCTCTTTTGTCATTTCTTATAGTGCAGTGAAATTCCATTGCATTCAAATATCATATTTTATGCTTTTGCTACTTTACAGTAAATATTCTAGCTTTTCTACCACCTTGCTTTTGTTCATATTGTTTCCGTATTTAGAAAATCTTCCTCTTTCCTTTCTGCCTAACCGAATCCTTCCTATCTTTTAGAAGTAAAGCTATATCCTTCCTACTCTGCTATTTCTTTCTAGACCACTCCCTAGTGATCCTTCTCTTTTCTAAACTACTGTGTGATTTACTGTCTATTATTTGTTTGGCAGTTACTCATACAATCTTGCATCTTTTTTTCTTATATTGTATTCAATCAACAATCATTTATTAAGTAATTATTATTTGTTAGGCACTGTACTGAACTGATTGATAGGAATTGAACCTATCAGTTAAACCTTTAAATTAACTTTTCAGATGCTTTTGCCTTGTGTTGAACCAGTTTGTAAAAACCCCTTGAGGACATAACTTTTTATTTTTCTTTGTTTTCTACACAGTGCTCAAAAATAGTAACTGGTTGGTTTGTCTTATAAAGGTAGATTTACAAATGTATATATTTTTCTCTGTTGTAGCCTTCTAGAATAAAAGGAGATATTGGGCACTTCACTGATGCTGATTTGGCACCGCTAGTCCACTGTGTTCGGTTGTTATCTGCTTCCTTTTTGCTTACAGGAGAAAAAGGTGGTAAGTTTAATTGTAAGTTGGTATGGCAGAAGCCTACCATGATCCCCGTTTCTGGTGTGGAGGTGACCCTAGGCTCTCAAAGGCTGTGCCATTGGAGCATAAGTTCTGGCAGGTGCCACGATGCTGGAGAGGTTTGTAGCGTGGTCCTGGTGGAGACCACATCTGTTGTCCAAAAACCAGCCTTGGTAAGCACAAAGAGACTCCTCAAAAGCATAGGCCAGGGCAGCCCATGAAATGAAGAACAGTACAAAATGGCTCTCAGTTCTGTATGTTCCCTTAAACATCTTCATGGTGGTGGTAGATGGGCAGGGAAGAGGGAAAAAAGCTTTTTTAGACCATCATCATTAATCTGGTTATTTGTACTCAACACATGAAGTCTTATTAATATGACCAACAAGTGGACAAATTGCTGGAGAAACTCAATCGTATCAGTTTCTGCATTCTTCTCACAAATGAAACAAGAACAAAAGACATTGTTAGCTCCATGGAACCACAGCTCACAGGTATTCCTTGTAGAAGCAAAGAAAGGGGTTGGTAGAGTTGCTTTTATTGTATGCCCAAAGGCAACAACAACAAAAAATGATTCAGTGGGACATTTGATTATCATGTGAACAAAGTAATGATAAAATTTTGGAAAAAGACCACCACAAAAATAGTTGCAGCTTATAACACTAGCACTGGTTTCTGAGTATAAAGAGGTGGAGAGATTTTATGGAGATCTTGTTAAGACCCTTCAAATTAGGGTTCTTAACTTTTTTTGTGTCATGCTCTTTGACAATTTTATGAAGCCTGTGGTCTTTGTCTCAGAATATATTTTTTTAATAATTGGAGGGAAAATTGCAAAGGCAGCAGCTTGTTAGAATATAAACTTGTTTGCAGAATCTTATGTTCTTATGGAGAAGGAAGCAAAATCAGTTTATAAAAACTGTTGCAAGATATTCAACTAATATAAGTTATCTTAAAGGCACTGTAGCATGAAAATGGAGAGAGGACAAAAACAGAAACAAAATGCAAAAGATGTACAAAAATCATTATAGCAAATTGTTTTTTTCTGCCCCAGACAGTGGAACCAAAACCCTTATCTGTAACTTCACAGTCCTAGATATGCTTATGCCTGAAGTGAAATGCTAGTTGAGACAACAGTAGAAAAAAGCTGAATTTGGATCATGTGTGTGTGTGTAGGGTGGGTCTGTGCTACAGGTGACCATTTCAGGTTGTTGGAGGATCAATAAATCAGTTATCTGAAGTATGGGAAGATACCAAAGGTGTGGAAAAATATTAAAACTTATTAATATTTAAAAGGTGACTCAGAGGACATCAGTAACTACTGATGATGTGTGCCTACTTTCTCATCTATACATAATCTTCATGAGGAGTCGTCTGTTGAGGATATCTTAGATCAGGGTATGTTTAGGGAACTAAATAGCTTTCTTAAGTGATATTCAACAGTATTTTGTTGACAGTATAAGATCTCATTTTAATTGTTGATAATGAAAAAGGATTTGATTCAAGGCTTAAAATGTGATACGGGTTCTTTTTTGATGAGGTGTCCCCCATCCATGTATTAAAATTGTTTAGGGTTTCTTACAAGATATTACTTAAGAACTAACCCTGTTCAGTTACCCATGATGATAAATGGCAGGCAGTGCGCAAAGCAGAGAGGTGTATGCCCTCTAGTGATGATAGCAGCTGTAGAAGTGATTCCCTGCAGCTGCAGAGGTCCTCTAAGTGCTCCCCTTTGTGGAGACCATTGTGCTGATTGCTTCAAGTTCCAGAATATTACAGAGCCTCCTTTGAGAAATCTGTAATCACTCTAAGGAGTTTGGCCTGAACATCCGCACAGGAAAGACCAAGTGGATAAAGAATGTTTTTTGCCCCGTTTTTAACATGTCTTTGTATGGGCAACTTAGACACAGTACAGGTAGACAATCAGTTTGGCCCAGAGTTGAATAAGAGGAAGAGTTGCAAAACCTCTTTAATAACCCCAAGTTTCCAATGAAAGCAAAGGTCCATCTTTTTTTTTTTGTAATTACATTTTTATTTTTATTAAATTATGTATAGGAGCAATTTTTTGATATTCTGTTTTCTTTTTTTAAATTTTGAATCCAAATTCTGTCCCCTCCATCCTATTGCCCATCTCCCTGCTTGATAAGGGAAGTATTTGATATAGATTATTTATGTGCAATCATGCAAAACTTATATTCTTGTTAGCCATGTTGTGAAAGAAAACATGGACCAAAAAAAAATCCTCAGGAAAAATTAAGAAAGTTTAAAAAAAGTATGCTTCAATTTGCATTCAGACTCCATCAGCTCCTTCTTTGATGATGGATGGCCTTTTTCATCATTATTTTCATCATTTCGTCATAGCATTTCCTTTGGAAATGTCTTGGAATATTGTGTTCTTTTTCTTTGTATTGTTCAGGCCAACAATTCAGTTGCAGTTCTTTGCCACCACCAAAAGAGCTGCTATAAATATTTCTGTACATATAGGTCCTTTTCCTTTTCTTTCTTCTTCTTTTTTTAAAAACCTCTTTGGAATACAGACCTAGTAGTGCTATTGCTGAGTCAAAGAGTATGTACAGTTTTATAGCCCTTTGGCCATAGTTCCAAATTGTTCTTTAGAATTGTTTGATCAGTTCATAACTCCACCAGCAATGCATTAGAGTCTCTATTTTTCCACATCCCTTCCAACATTTGTCATTTTTTTTCTGTCATATTAGCCAATCTCATAGGTGAGAGGTGATACGTCAAAGTTGTTTTGATTTGCATTTCTCTAATCAAGTGATATAGAGCATTTTTATATGACCGTAGATAGCATTGATTACTTTATCTGAAAACTGTTCATATCCTTTGTTTATCAATTCAGAAATGACTTGTAATCTTAAAATTTGACTCAGTTCTCTATATATTTGAGAAAGGAGGTCAAAGGCCCATCTTTTGAATACCAGCATTCTTATTGGTATTGCTGTATGGCAGGGAAACATAGAATTTAGTAGTCACTGGAGAATTATAAATGAATATCACTCAGAGGTCAATTGAAAGACACATGGTGGGTGTCAGGCTGCAACCTGTAACCATTGAGGTATTTTGAAGAATGGGAGTAAAAAACATAAAGCAGTTGTACCATAGGAAAAGAAGGGACATTGGTCACATGCTGACAGATGACAAGTGGACAGCTGCGGTTGCTCTGTTGGTATCTTTATGATGTGAGGAGAAAGCAAGGAAGGTCCTTGGCACATTGGAGTTAGAGGTGGGGATCTACCTGTGCGGAACTTACGGAAAAATAGAGGCGAGAATCACTCATGATGGCAAGCATGAATAGGTTGTGATCAGCATCACTGGGGAGAACTTCCAAACCAGTGAGATCCCAGATCCATTGAAATACTGGAGACTATGGCAGATGTAGAGATGAGTAGAAATGAGTATCAGCTTGTCTTAGCAGTAGTTGTTCTTCATTCCCATTCCTTAAGAAGTGTATATGCAGCATCAAAGGGACTAGATTTTGTGGTCCGAGTTTTATGTTTCAGTAGATGGCTGGATCTGAGTCTGTTGGTCACATGTTTGTGAAGGAAGTGAATGCTATGGAAGAATGCTAATTTAATGAGTATGGTTTTGTTTCTTAAAATAAAGTTAAAATTAAAATTTTAAGAAACACAGTTTTCTTAAGCCGAATGAAAGGTCTGTTTTGTCTTTTTGCAGCATTGGTTCCAGATAGGGATGTGAGGGTAAGTGTGAAGGCTTTGGCAGTAAGTTGTGTTGGAGCAGCTGTGGCCCTTCATCCTGAATCTTTCTTTAGCAAACTTTACAAAACACCTCTTGAGACCATGGAACACCAAGGTATGTTGACAGTTCCTTTTTAATTCTTTGTAAAACATTTGAAGTATCCTATTTCTATAAAATAATGTTGTATTTGGACAACTGGCACTTTATAGTTTGTATCCAAGTATTCTAGTCTTAGAGCAGGAAGAATAGGAATATTTTTAGTAAATTGTTAACTGGGTAATATTTCAGCAGTCATATCTGCCTATGGAAAATGTAAATGGTAGCAGTGTTGAATTTCTGCATTCATCTAAAATGTTACTTGGAATATTGGAAAAGATGAAAAAGGGAAACATAATAGCAGATTCGTATGTAATTGCCTTAAAAATAATAAAGACTTCTTGAAAGGAAAGCTAGAAAGATTATGAATTATGTTTGAAATATGTAGTGTTTTGAATAGGTGGTTCAGAGAACTATGCCACTTTTGAGTGCTGTATTCTACTTATAACTTAAAATCATCAATTATTTTAGCCCTTTCAAATTCACATGCCTTTCTTATTCAGATTTTCTTATTTTTGAGCTGGTGTTCAAAGTATGTGTTTTCAGAAGCTTTTTCTCTGAGTGTAAAAATTTTAACTAGATTTGAAAATTTGATGGTAAAGAAGTTTATATGTAATAGGTGTGTGATTTATTTCTACAGAGGATCAGTATGTCTCAGATATCTTGAACTATATTGATCATGGAGACCCACAGATTCGAGGAGCCACTGCTATCCTTTGTGGGACCATTATCTACTCCATTCTTAATAAATCTCGCTTCAGTGTGGAAAACTGGTTAGCAGTTGTCAGAAGTTCAACAGGTAAAGGTTGACTTCTAAAGTTATTACCTACACCAAATGTCTCATTTAAAAATTGTCTTGAATCTTGTTTATAGATGTGTAGAAAAACATTTATTTTCATCTTTTTTTGTTTAGGCAATACCTTTTCCCTGGTAGACTGCATCCCTTTATTGCAGAAAACTTTGAAAGATGAGTCTTCTGTTACCTGCAAGCTGGCTTGCACTGCTGTGAGGGTGAGCAATATTGTTACTGCCCCAAGGATGCTTTGTATGTAAAGATCCTCCATTGTTTATAGTAGGGTCTCATTTGAGTATTTTTCAGTGCCTGATCACACCTTGCTATCTTTGGCTTGCAGCATTGTTTCCTAGAAAGAGCATTAGTTTCAATCCCAGGAGACACAGGGTTTGGTCCTAATTCTGTCCTTTCTTAGCTGTAACTCTGAACAAATCGTTTCCTTTATATCTCAATTTTCTTTCTATAGTATTAGAAGTTACTGAAAGAGTTGTTGGGAGGGTCAAATGACATTATTGTTTTTCCAGGGCAGAAGTATCAAACTTGATTAAAATGTTATTGGGAAATGTTTAACAAAATAAACAAAAATGTAACATAATGTTAATTTGTGGTTTTCTAAGTTAGCATGTGGCAGGGTTCTATTTCTGTTTGCTATGAAACTAGGGCATTGGTTCTTAACCTTTTTAATGGCATGAACTGATGTCATGTCAGTCTAGTAAAACCTATGGACTTTTTCTCAGAATAATATTTTTAGATGCATAAAATATGATTACAAAGAAACCGATTATGTTGAACTACAGTTATCAAAATATTAAAGTAACCAGTTCACTAACTCCAAGTTAAGAACTCTTAGTCTAGGGGATTCTTTGTTATTGTAAAACTTTGTACAAATAGGAAGCTATGGTTATTGGCCAGGGTTAATAGCACGTGATGAGACCTAAGGATGGGATAGAATAGGAAAAACGTTTAGGAGGTAGCATAATTTTTTTATATTTCCTTTACTAAATAGACTTGCCAGTATAATTCTTAATACATATTTTATTCATCCAAATGTGTGGTATATCAGTTATCTCAATGCGTTGGTGTTTTAATTGGTTGTGTTGTGAATGTGACTGTTACATTGCTGGTGTGTAGTGTCTTGAGTGGTGCTGTATAATAAACATTGAAAATGCCTGTTTTTCAGCACTGTGTCATGAGTTTGTGCAGCAGTTGCTATAGTGAATTAGGATTACAGTTGATCATTGATGTCTTAACTCTGAGAAATAGTTCCTACTGGTTGGTAAGGACAGAACTTTTGGATACTCTTGCAGAAATTGACTTTAGGTAAGTGATTATTCTTTAAGCATTCTGTTGATTCACTCACTGATATACAGTGAGTGCATTTCTCTAGTAAATTTGACATAAAAATGTGAAGTCCATTTGTTAAGCAGGTATTGAGAGCTATCATAATTCTATGAGTATGCTAATCTTAGTTTTGGTTTTTTACATCACCAAAATTTCCCCTAGTATTCCTTTTCCTTCTTTTACCAAGGTGCCATGCCATTTAACAAATAGTATTTTTTTAAAAACAAAGAAAACGAAGAGGTAAAAATCAACATAATTTATTAATGCACAGCATAAGTCTGAAAATATGTACATGGTACAGTATTATACCTTGGCATAGGGGTAGGGTGATGGTGTCTTTTCATATTTCTTCTATTTTTTCTTTCATTGTTTTTTGTTATTTTTAAGAGTTCAAATTATATTTTAATTTTTTCAGTCATCAGAATTCTTTTTTACCCTAACACCTCTCCTTTTCCTGTTCAGCTTGAGAACTAAAGAAAATCTAACTGCTTACAAATATGTATAATGAATCAAATGTATAATGAAATAAAATTCTACATTGGCTTTGTCCAAAAAGGAATTTTCCTCATTTTCCACTTGAGTCCTTCCTTCACTTCTCTATCAAGAGGGGAAGAGCATGTTTCATCATCAGTCCTTTGGCACTGGAGTTTGTCCTATGCTGATAAGAGTTCCTAATTCTTTCAAAGTTGTTTGCCTTTGCCATACTGCTGTCATTGTAGAAATTGTTGTATTGGATATACTCAGTTCAGTCTGTATCAGTTCATAGAAGTCTTTCCAGGTTTCTCTGAAACCATCCCATTCATTGTATCTTTCATCATATTTACACACTGTAACTTTTTTACTTATTCTCCAGTTTATGGACACCCCTTCAAATTCTTATTCTTTGCTACCTCAAAAGGGCTATACATATTTTTGTACATATTAGAATCATGGTGGGTTTTAGTTTTTTAGGTTTTTTTTTTTTTGCTTAGGACTAATTCTTCCTTTAGTCTCACTCCATCTCCTTTCTTTCCTGTTTCCCTGGGAGATTAAAGGAGGGATGAGTCCTAAGCAAAAAACAGAACAAAACAAAAAATAACTTTAATGTGTCTTTTCTTCAACCTGGAAACTCTGGATTTTTGCTATATTCCTGGGAGTTTTAATTTTGGAGTTTCTTTCAGGAGATGAGCAGAGAATCTTTTCTATTTCCACGTTGCCCTCTGGTTCTAAGAGATTGCCTTCTGCTTCTAAGAGATCTGGGGTCTAAGTGGTCTTTCTTTAAGATTTCTGGAAATAGGGTATCTAGACTCTTTTTTGGGGTGGGGTGTCTTGGTATTCAGATAGTCCAGTGATTTTTAAATTTTTTCTCCTCATTCTGTTTGCCACGTCACTTGTTTTTGCTGTGAGATATCTCACATTTTCTACTATATTTCAGCCTCTTTGCTTTATTTTTAATATTTTTATTGCCTCATGGAATCATTGGCTTCTATTTGTTCCATTCTGATTTTGCTTGGGCAAGATTTTAATGCCTCTTGTGCCAAGTTGTAATTCCTTTTCCAATTCTTCTAAAGCTCTTATTTTTTTCCGTTTTTTTCCCTCAAGTACTCTCATTCCATTAATAAAAACATTTAAAACTTTTGTTTCATCTTTTCCAGGCATTCTGTTTGAGTTTGTGGCCAACCTGTGTTTTTATCTGAGTCATTGCTTGTAGATGTTTTGGAGTCATTCTCTTCTGTGTTTTAAGTGTCCCTGTCACCATAATAAGTTCATTGTATTTTGGTTCTTTTTTTACTTTCCCATTCTTCCACCCTATATCCTGACTTCAGACTTGGTGTTATTAGGGCAGCACTTTTAGAAGGAAGATCTGGGCTAGTACTGTTGCTTCTTTCTTGGACTGTTAAGTGTTAGGTTAATAGGACCATAGGGACAGACTTGGGTCATGCAAGCTATCGGTACTCCCACAGTAATCTGATTCAGAGCAAAGTCTGTTCTCTGCTCCCTTGGTCTTCACTCTGCAAGTTCCTGACCTGGGTTTGGGTCTGAGCAAGAGTGGATACTGTTGGACTCAACCAGTGTCAGCCAGCTAGGACATTCTGCTGATTCAGAGTAATAGAATTACAGGCTCTCCTTTGGTCTGAAGTTCCTGCCTGGATTATTCCTCAGCTGGCTGGTCTAGGTTTAGGAAATGAGATCCCATTCTATACCTGGCATCTGAGCCAAACTGCTGCTGTTACTGCTGGCTTCTGAACTTCCTCCTTTCTCGGTGTACTACCCAGGGCCTCCTTTGCTGGGAGCTATCCCTGAGTGCAGGCCTGTGACTCAAAACTAAGGAGAAGTCAGCAGAATTGCCAGTTGGCACCTGTATGAATCACAGTACCCTAATTTGTTTCTGGTGGTATCACCCTATGGGTGCTGGACCTCGTTTTGTCCTGGTACACAGGTTTTCCCTGGGTTCTCTGGTGTTCCATGCTTGGCTGAACTGCCTTAAGCCAGTCTTCTGTGTCAACAGATCTATCTGTTTGTCTCCCTGGGCCTGACAAGAGATGCTCTGTGACTTTTTCCGGATTTCTCCATCAGGATGTGTTCTGGTGCATTTTCTGCATCTGTAGAGAAAAGTTTTGTGGCCAGGAGCTTGGCTGCACTGCTCCTCTACCATCTCTGTTCCTCATAACTTTTCTTTCTAAACATACATGTTCTTTATGATTTTGTAACATTCACTTTTGATATTTTTTGTGTATGCTTGTTCTTTCCATTCACATTTCTGCAGTCATTATTTATGTTTTATTGGTTCTCCTTCATTTTATATTGGTTCATATAGATTTGTCTATGTTTCTGTGTGTTCATCCCATTTGTCATTTCTTGTATGTAGCACAGTAAATATTCCAGTACATTCATGTACTGGAATCCAGATGGGCATCTACTTTGTTTCCAATTACTTTCACAAAAAGTGCTACTATAAATATTTTGGTTTATGTGAGGACTTTTTTTTAAATCAGTGGTGTATAAACCTAGTAATGTAATCTCTGGGTTGAAGGGAATGGATATTAAAACACTTCATTTTCATACAAATTGGTTTCCAAATGGTTGTACTGATTCACAGCTTCATCAGCAATGCACTAGTGTGCCTACCTTCCTGCAATCCCTCCAACATAGACTATTCCATCTTTTGTCATCTTTGCCATAAATTATAGCTTTCTTTAAGGGAGATGATTTCAAGTTTTGCCTAGAATTTTTTTTGAGCAAAAGTAGGTGTACTCAGTTGACTTTGACTTTTCATAACCCTAAAAATGTGAATTTCTTATAAGAAAAGGAAAAAACCTAATTTTCTTTGCCCACTTTTTCTTGTATGAAATTTTTTCTTTTTATTCATTTAATTAGATTTAATGCTATGTATGTATCTCAGTTCTTATATTTATTTAAAAAAATCCCCTCAAGAAATATCCTTTCTCTTGAGAAAGAAAACTGATTAGCAAGTTCTGTTCTTTTGTCCATTTTTGCAAAGATTTTAGAATATTGGTTATGTATTTTTGAACTGTTCCAAAGAGATTAAGTGAGTGGTGCTACATTCCCTCTGGGGTTATAGAAACAGTTTGATATAAGGAATAACTTCCTATGAATCTGAGCTCTTTGTAAGTGAAATGGATTCTTTTAGAAGTTAGTGGGTTAAAAAAAAGAGGATTATCTCTTACTTACAGGTCTTCAAATGTAGGCTGGATACTCTTTGGCCATTGGTTGGAATTGATAACCTCTGATGTCTCTTACAACTCTAATTCTGAGTTAGTTTTTGAAAACAAGTCGTATTTTTGTCATTTTGAATTGCTGTCTGCAGTAGTTTAATTGTTGAGTCTTCTATGTGTTATTGTTTCCTTTTTAAGGTTAGTCAGCTTTTTGGAGGCAAAAGCAGACCATTTACACAAGGGATCTCATCATTATACTGGGGTAAGCAGACTACTTTCTGAGATGGTAGATTTTTCATTTTTCAAGAATTGGAATCAGATGGTTTATCGTTAGTGTTTAAATTCTTTGAGTCTACATTATTTGATTTTATTTGAAGAGTGTGATCTTATTTTCGTTGTTGAAACTATTTGATATCTAGAATGTGCAGAGCATCGAGCACTGAGTTTGTAGTCAAGAAGACCTGAGTTTGAAAGCTGCTTCAAACACTTACTAGCTATGTGACCCTGGAAAAGTCATTAACTTCTCTCAACCTTAGTTTCTTCTGTTAAAACGGGGATAATAGTACCACCTACCCCACAGGGTTGTTGTGAGGGTAAAATGAAGTAACATATATAAAACGTTTTATAAACCTTAACTTCTACATATGAGTGATAGCTATACTAGTATTATTATGTCATGAATTCATAGCTTATCACAGTGATCTTTGCATGGTAATACATATTGGTCTGAATAATGTTGCTTTAACTAATTTGGTTTAATAGTAACTTCATTAATATGTGACCAAAAAAAAAAAACCAGTGAAACAGCTCATCTCACTGTATTGTTCTGAAACAATCTTATGACCTTGCCTAGCTGGTTGTCCATTAATAACAATAACATTGTTCACAGGAAACTTAACTGAATCTTGGTAATATTACTTACTCTCATATCATGCTTCTTTTAAAGTTTGTTAAAATGTTAAGCATTTTGCCTGTCCTTTGTTTAGATTTATGTGAGCCAGTAAATCAGTTGTCCCCTGGTATTTCAGAAACCTTAGTATCTAGGAGCTGTTCCCCCCTTCCCCCCCCCGATTGTTATGAGAAGCATACTTTGTAAATCTTGAAGATGCCCCATAACTGTGAAGTATGATTATTACTTAATCTTTCTCATTCTTTCCCAAAAGCTTTTAAAACTGCAGGATCGAGTGCTCAATAATGTTGTCATCTACTTACTTGGAGATGAGGATCCCCGGGTGAGGCATGTTGCTGCATCTTCATTAACAAGGTATGAGCTTCAAAGATGTGAGCCATAATCAAAACGAATTTAAACATTCAATTCAGGGGAACAGATGATCATCTGTGGACCATATATAGGCTTTTCTTTGGGCTGAATACTAATCCATCTAATTTAGATAGTAATTTAGCCAGCCTTTCAAGTAATTTTTGAGAATACATTTTAAAATACATTTGGTTCCTTTGTTGGTAATGTATGCCTAGTCTTATCTTTCTCTCTCTGTTTTTTTTTTTTTTTTGTGCTAAGCTTTGAGGTTAAGTGACATGCCCAGGGTTGCATAGCTACTAAGTGTCAAATGTCTGAGGCCGGATTTGAACTCAGGTCCTCCTGACTGCAGTGTTCTATCCACTGCCCCACCTAGTTGTTCCAAGTCTTATCTTTCTCTACTCCATCATGTTAGCAGCTTCCAAAATTACCTTTTCAGTGCATGGCTTTGAACAATGTCATCCCTTTGCTCAAAAACCCTCAATGGCTCCCTATTTTTTAGAGGAAAATGTATCCACACTCCTTAGCCTGGTATTCAAGGCTCTACATTGTCTGTTTCAGCCTGCTTTTGTAATTTGATCCCATACTACTCACCTTTTGTATTCTCTTCCAATAAAATTGGATTACTGTTTGCTAAATCATCTTGTCTGATCCTTTCTTGTCTTCATATGTTGTGAGGTGGGGGTGGGAGGACTGTTCTTCATGCCTAGAAACTACTCTTTCTTATTCTCTGCCTATTAATAGCTTTCTCTTCCTTCAAAGCTATTTAGTGTGCCATGTTCTCCGGGCTCTTTTCCTGGATCCCTCAACTGAAAATGACCTCATTCTTTTATAGTTTTCCTAAAGAACTTTGTTTGAATTCTTCCATTTTCCTTATGTTTCTCTCTTTAATATATTTCTTTTTCTAGATACCTATTATATTGCTAGCTCTTTGATGTCAAGACTTTCATTATTTTCCTGTTTCTGGCACATTGTTTTGTGTACACCACACATTTTTATTTACATTTATGGTGCATTTGCATTTATGGTACATCTTAAAAACTTTCATTCATTTATTTATTTGTTTTAGGTTTTTTATTTATTTTTAGTTTTCAACAATCACTTCCATAAGCTTTTGAGTTTTAAATTTTTCTTCCCCTCCCTCCCCAAGATGGGGTACAATCTGATATAGGCTCTACATATACATTCCTATTAAACATATTTTCATATTAGTCATGTTGTAAGAAGAATTAGGACCAATAGGAGCATATTTTTATTGTTTAAGATATGACTGTTAGGTAATTTTAGGATGTTACTAGGTATATAAAAAAGCATGAGAAACTATCTCATCGATGAGTGATCAGGGATCTGAACACACCCTGTAAAATTTTAAGTTGCCAACAAGTTGTTGATCTGCTTCTCTGGGAGGAATTTCTACAGAAGGAAGCTCCTTACACCAATGAAGTCTCAGCTCCACAGCAAAAACCAAATGTCTAGAGTGAGTCCAGACTGCTGTGCTCAGGGGTAGGGGAAGTAAAAGATTGAGTAGGAGAACCTACCATCATCTGCAGTTTTGCATTTGTGCATTACACACCTCAAAGGAAGTGCTGTATAGTTCCTGAGCAATGAGTTATTTGAGATCAGGAAGACTCTGTAGATGCCATGATATTTTTTATTGTATTTTTAAATGGTAGAAATTCAACAAGTGAAGAAAAGGAGGGAAGAGTTTTCAGTTTAAAACAGGGTTTCTTAACCATTTTTGTGTCGTGAACCCTTTTGGCAGTTTGCTGAAACCAATAGACCTCTTCTCAGAATATATTTTTAACTGAGGAAATAAAATATGTAGGATTACAAGAGAAGCCATTTATATTGAAGTCCAGTTTTCGAGAGATTTTAAAAAACAAGTTTAATTGAACCTAGGTTAAGAACCCCTGGGTTAAAGGAGTAATATAATCAAGGCATGGAACCTGATTACAGAACACGTATGAGTGGATGAAGGGTAGCCTAGTTTGGTTGGATTGTAGTATAGGGTTTGTGAAGGGGAGCAACATGAAATGAAATTTAAAGAATAGTTTTTTGCTAGGTTGTAGATGTTTTTGGCTGCCAGAGCCTTGGTAGGCAGTTGGAGATGCTTAAGTTTTTTGAGCAGAATAGTAACCAGGTCTATGTTTAGAAAAAATTATTCCGGTATTGCTGTGATGGGTAGACTGGAGGGGGCTGAAAACCTGTCACAAGTGCCTTGCTTTTACTAACAATGTATAGGAAGAAATTGCCTCTTTTGTAGCTAGGGGATCAGCATCATTCATTTATTTGTTCTTCTATTCCTTAAGAACCATGCCCTTTTTAAAAAATATGTATCTTTGCTGATGTCTTTTGTTTTTATATCATCTAGATTTCTCCTTAACTATCCTCTTCCCAGTGAGCCATCCTTTATAACAAAGAATTCTTTGTTTTTTTCTTTTCTTTTCTTTTCTTTTCTTTTCTTTCTTTCTTTCTTTATTTGTTTGTTTATCTGTTTATTTGGCAATTGGGGTTAAGTGACTTGCCCAGGGTCACACAGCTAGTAAGTGTCAAGTGTTTGGTCTGAGGCTGGATTTGAACCCAGGTCCTCCTGACTTCAGGACCAGCGCTCTATCCACGCTCCATCTAGCTGCCCCAAAGAATTCTTTAAAAAAGAAGAAAAAAAATTGAGTTTAATTAATCAATACTTTGAAAAAATTTGATGTTAAATGAAACATTCCATGATCTTTATCTCTGTAAAGGGGCATCTGTTCTTTTGAGCCAGGCTTGCTCTTTATAATATCATAATAGTGTTTATTTTTCTAACCTTTATTTTTTCAGTTAATGAAAGTTTATCTTTTCTTCTCCCCTCTCCCTATTTGAAAAAGAAAAAAAACCCACAACAAAACACTTGTAACAAACATCTGTAATCAAGCAAAACAAATTTCTGAATTGTCCATATCCAAATACACACACACACACACACACACAAATAAATACACACAGATACAGACACACAGACACACAGACACACACACTTCAAGCTTTGCTCTCAGTCTATCACCTCTCTGTTAGGAGGTCAGTAGGATGTGTCATGAGTTCTTTGTAATCATGGCTAGTCAGTGCTTTCATTAGAGTTTTTACATCTTTCAAAAGTTGTCTTTCTAATGCTGTTATTATTGTATAAATTGTTCTGGTTCTGCTCATCTTACTCAGCATCAATTCATACCAGTCTTCTCAGGTTTCTCTGATCTATCAACTTCATCATTTTATACTGTACAATAGTATTCCATCACGTTTATGTATCATAATTTGTTCATTCCCCAATCAATGCATACTCCATCAGTTTTCAGTTCTTTGCCACTACACAAATAGCCAATATAAATATTTTTAAAATATTCATCCCTTTCCTCTTTCTTTGATCCCTTTAGAATATAGACATAGTTCTTACGTCAGATTGCTTTCCAGAATAACTAGACCAGTTCTCAACTCCACCAACAGTGTACGTATTTTCCTTTAGCCTTTCTGGCATTTGACATTTTCTGTTTTTGTCAACTTTGCCAATCTGAAGTGTTTGAGGCAGATCCTTGGTGTTGTTTTAGTTTATATTTCTCTAATTATTAGTTATTTGGAGCATTTTTTAATATAGCTATTGATAGGTTTGGATTTCTTTTTCTAAAAACTGCCTACTCATATCCTTTGACCATTTATTGGCAGGAGAATGATGCTGCTGCAAATTTTTTTGTGTATGTGTAAAAACCTTTTAATTGTATGTGATCATAATTGTCCATTTTACCTTCTGCTATCTCCTCTATCCCTTGTTTTGTCATGAGCACTTCTCCTTTCTGTAAATCTGACAGGTAATTTCTTCCTTGCTCCTATAATTTGTTTATGATGTCACCCTTTAAGTCATGTTGACAGTCTTCGTATGTGGTATGAGATTTTGGTTAATGCATCGTTTCTACCAGTTTTCTAGTTTTCTAAGCAATTTTTGTTGAATACTGCCCTCTTGTCCCAATAGCTGAGATCTTTGGGTTTTTCAAACACTTGGCTACTATCCTTATTTGCTTCTGTATATTGTGAATCTAAACCAGAGGTGGGCAACCTCTGGCCTCGAGGCCACGTGTGGCCCTCTAGGTCCTCAAGTGCAACCCTTTGACTGAATCCAAACTTCACAGAACAAATTAAAGGGCTGCATTTGAGGACCTAGGGGGCCATATGTGGCCTCAAGGCTGTAGATTCTCTTCCCCTGACCTGTTTCACCAATAGGACTTTCTATTTTTTAAACTACTACTAAGTAGTTTTTTTGGTATGACTTTGTAGTATAGTTTAGGATCTGGTAAGGCATCTTCTTTCCCACTTTTTAAAACATTTTGTTTGAAATGCCTGACTTTTTGTTTTTCCAGGTGATAGCGTTATTATTTTTTTCTAGCTCTAAAAAGTAATCGTTTAATATGGCATTGAATAAGTCAGTTCATTTAGGTAATAGTGTCATATTTGTTATGAGTTTGGCCTGCCCACAAACAAGCGGTATTTCTTCAGCTGTTTAGATCTCTCTTCATTTGTGTAAAGAATTTTTTAGTTGTATTTCTATAGTGTCTGTATGTATCTTAATAGCTAGACTCCTAGGTATTTTATACACTCTGTAGTTATTTTAAATGGAATTTCTATCTCTTCTACTGATGATTTATGTGAGTTTATTTTATATCCTGCAACTCTGCTAAAGTTGTTGATTGTTTCACATAATTTTTTAGTTGACTCTTTAGAGTTGTCTATGTAAACCATTATTCTCATTTGCAAAAAGTGATATTTTTGTTTTCTCCAGTTTCAGTTGTTTTTGGTGCTGTTACCACTTGTGTAGTTGTTGACATTTTCACTTTGTGTCGGTTCCTGTAAGTCTTTCCATATTTCTCTGTTCTAACCATGTTCATTATTTTCTATTGCAAGATCAAATTCCATTACATTCATTAATCAACAAGTATTTATTAAGCACCTGCTACATATTAGGCATTATACTAGGTGCTGATGATCTAAGTACAAAGGACAAAGTAATTTCTACTTCTAGAGAGCTTAATGGGTGAGATAAATGTATATAAGTATAAATGTAAATATATGCATACACACACATATTATAGAGGCCAATAATAAATTTAAAGTGGATATACGATCTGGATATTGAAGATCATACTACAGAAAAATCACAAGAAAAGCAAATCACTTACATTTTATATCTGTGAATAGATTTAGATGAATTCTTAACCGAAGATCCATAAGTGGGCTATAGGCAATTGCAAAGTACAAAATAGGTCATTTTGATTACACGAGATTGAAAAATGTTTGTCCAAGCACTAGTAATATATCTATTATAACGGATATAGCTGACTGGGGAAAAAAATCTTTTAATCATATTTTTAGGTTAAGGCACACCTACCCACCCCCACACACGTACCCCTAACAGAAAGCTTTAAGACCCAAAACCGTTTTCCAGTGGTGACTAAAAGATATGAACAAACAGTTCCCCAAAGAATTTCAGAATGTTAACAATGATGTGGAAGAATTCTTCACATCACTAATAATGATAATAATAATACCTAATATAAATGTAATGCCTACACTGTGCCAGGCAGTGTATTAAGCACTTTACACTTTATTATGTCATTTGATCTTCATAATACCCTGAGAGGTAGGTTCCATTATTATCCCATTTTATGGATGGGAAAACTGAGGCAAACAGGTTCAGTAACTTGCCCTGGGTCACATAGCTAGTAAGTATCTCAGACTAGATTTGAACTCAGGTCCTCCTAACTCTAGGCTGAGAGATCTTTCTATCACATCACCGTGCTGCCCCTTATAAAGGTAATGTAAATCTAAACAACTTTGTGGATTTACCTCATACCCAGAAAATTAGCAGAGTTATCAAATGATAGCAATCGTGTTGGAAAGGCTATGGGAAGATAGACACATCAATGTATTGTTGGTAGAGCTGTGGAACACAGTTTGGAAGTATGCGAATAAATTCATGACAACATCCATATCCTTTGACCCAAAGATTCTACTGCTAGGCATAGGTCCCAAAGATATCACTGGTCAAAAGAAATATTTAGAGCAGCACTTTCTTTGTGTAACAAAGTACTAAAAATGTGGTAGAAGCCCATTGATTTAGGAAACCCAGCCAGTTTTTATAAAATATATTATTGTCACTTGCAACAACCTTGATTTGTTTTTATATTTTCAGTCTGCTTGAGAAATCTGTCGGTGAACAAAATCTTGAAACTCATTGTCAACTTTGTATGCATGAGTTCAGAGGTGGTCTTAATACAGACAATATTAATGCATATTTTATTTAATAAATGGTTTTGTTTTCATGAATTTTCATTTCCTTATTGTATTCAAGGCTTGTTCCAAAGCTGTTTTATAATTGTGATCAAGGACAGACCGATCCAGTTGTGGCGGTAGCAAGGGACCAAAGCAGTGTCTACCTGAAACTTCTAATGCATGAGACTCAGCCTCCCTCTCACTTTTCAGTCAGCACTATCACAAGGTACGGTATTTGACGTGTGTTTTGTCTATGGTCTGCCGACTCTTACTGGATGATTGTATTTAAAACTTTTAAAATAAAGATAATTTTTGGAAGAGAAAGACTTTGATTTGGTAGGCAGCATAAAAAAAGTAACAGATTTGGAGTCAGATAACTCGGGCTTGTGTCTGCCTTATAACTCAGTGACTCTCATGTGGTTTTTGAGCATGCCTCTTTCTTTTTTGAATCTTTGTTTCATCATCTGTAAAATGGTGATATTAATACTTGCATTAAGCTATAATGCATTATGTAAATGTGAGCTACTTTTTTTGAGTCTTCTTATGAAGTCTCTGCGTGGTTAAATTAGTAAACTTTTTACCTTTTTAGGAGTCTGTTGCCCCATTAGCAGTTAAGCTCTTTGTATTAGAAGCCCTTTTTAACTATTTGAGTTATCCTAGAGTGGAACTGGATGACTCTGGAGCTGATGAATTTAAAATCTCTGAGGATCTTGAAATAGAGGCTGGCTAACCAGTTGGGGATGTTATATAAATGGTTCCTGATCAGAGTAGGTTAGAGTTTGGACTAGATGACTTCCGAGGTTCCTTCCAAATATAAAATCATGTGATTTGACAAAAAAATGTCCCCATAACTCCTTTGAAATGGTAGTCGTAACCCATAGATTTATGTTTTGTATCATAGAGGCAGCTAGGTAGTATAGTGGATAGAGTTCTGGATTTGGAGTCTGGAAGATATGAATTTGAATCCTTCCTCAGATAGTTATTGGCTGTGTGACCTAGAACAAATCATTTTAACCTCTTGGTCTCATTTTCCTCACCTGTGAAATGAGATGATAATAGCACCTACCTCACAGAGTTGTGAGACAACTGAAATAACATGTAAAGAAAGAATTTTATAAACCTTAAAGTGATATATAAATATAAGCTATTATTACTGTTATTTTTAACACCAAGTTAGAGCTGGTAGGGCCTTTAGAAGTCTAAGAGGGAGTTTAGCTCCTTCATTTTACAGGTGAAGAAACTGAGACCCTGAGAGGTTAATGGCTTGCCTAAAATTACCCAGGTAATATTAGAGTTGAGATTTGAACCATAGGCCTTCTGACTTCAAAGTATGTTATCATTTCTGGGCATCCCATTGCCTCTTAGAATGACCATGATTTTTTTTTTTACTAAATTTGTACTAGATAGTTTATGGGAATACATTATTATTACCTGTTTCCCAAACTCATCATTCTGTCTTGTACTGAGCATTCCCACAAAATGTCCTCTATTCCTGTTTCCTTCTTGGGTCTAGTTTCTTTGCACTCATTGGCACAAGAATCTGTAGCATTTTGCCTATTTGTCCTTGGTCCTTTGGCACCAATAGTGCAGATGTTTTCATCATTATTCAGGATCATGTTTATTTATTTAGAGGACAGAGAATGTTATATAGGATAGACCTGGTAGGATTTTGGGGTTTTGCTTGAGAAGTCAGCAGTCATCCAAAATTTCAAACAGATGTATTAACCAGTTAATTCAGTTAGTTTTTTCAGAGGTATATTTGCTGAAAAAAGTGTATAGCAAGGATTGTAGTCCAGGGACATTTCCTTAAAGGTCTGGGACACAGTCTTCTGTAAATATGTACAGATTCAAAAGGAAAGAGTACTCAGACTTAGAGCTCATGTGGCCAAAAGATACATCCAGGGCTTCTAGTTATTGGCAGTCTTTTTGACTTTCCCTTGAAATCCAGGGCTTTGCTGGGCTCCAGAGTTTGGGGCCCTTGTACACTTCGGAAGCTTTTTTTTCTTGTGTCCACTTTGTTTTCAGCTTCTCATGCAGATGCACCTGGGGTGAAGCTATAAGTTAAGATTGCAGGGGAATGTTTTTTATGAAGTTTCATATTTCTGTTCAAAAGCTTGATTTTTTTCAAAGAAAGGCTTGCAAGGAGGGGGTGTGTTATTTTTTAAATGTCTGCCTTTTAAAAGCTATATTTTATTTCTCTAACATGATGGCCTGCTTCCAAGTGATGGGTTTTTCAAAAAAGTGACTCGTAAATGACTTGCTTACTTAAGCAATTACTTGTATTTCTTTTTTTTTAAATTTTGTTAGTTTATTTTGATTTATCAACAATCACTTCCATATGCTTTTGAGTTGAAAGTTTTTCTCCCCCTTCCCCCCCCAGCCCTCCCCAAGATGGCGCACAATCTGATATAGGCTTTACATTTACTATTCCTATTAAACATACTTTCACATTAGTGAAGTTGTAAGTAAAAATTAAAACCAGTAGGAGGAACCATCAGAAAGATGAAACAAAACTCAACAAAAGATGAAACAAAACTCAAGAGAAGCTTGTATTTCTCTCTTAATTGAATAAAACCTTTGTCAAGTGAAGTGACAGGCATTATTTTTAAATGTCTTCTATTCTTATTTAAAATACTAAGTTAAAAAACTTGTACAAAAATATCTTTGACATCACAACATTTTTCTTAAAGATAACTTTCTTTGAAGTCAGTTGTATTTTCTCATTTTTTACAACTTGTTTTGCCTAAATAGTATATTCTTGTCAGAACAAAACATCTATTAAAGATATCGTATGAATACTGTTGTGAAATCAGAAATGAAATGTTAGTGTTTATGATTTTCAAATAGAACTGTTTGACAGGTTTAGAATATAATTGTTTTTCTTAAATATCAGATTATAAAGTGAAGCTGCCAAATACTTTTATGTGATTAAACTTGGGTTATCAGCTGATGGTATTATTTTTTTAAAAACTTGAGTTTTTAATCTCCTAAATTTCTCCTTATTTCCTCATTGTGAGTCTTCTTAAGGTCATTTTAGCAGAGAGGAAACTTTGTCAAGTTGTATCAAGTTGTAAATGCTTTCTTTCCTTATGGTCTTGGTTACATATGTTTTCTCAGGATTAGTTTAGCTGAATACAGAGAACCTTGTCAGTAGGTCAGTAGAAGTGATACATTCAGTAATTTCTGGAAATTTAATGTAGAACTTTAACTTTTTCCTGTTTAATTTAGTGTATGATTCAGTGTAGTATAGTGGAAAGACTAGTGGATGAGTGGTAAAATCTGGCTTCTCACACAGACTTTGACATTCCTAAATTATCCGATGTTTAGCAGGTCACATCCTTCATCTGTAAAATGTGGATACTAATATTTATCCTGTCTTCATAAGGTTCTGAGGGCCGAATGAGAGGAAGGCTATAAAGCCTTCTAAGTGTAATTTGCATATGAAAGGAAAAATGCAAATCTATTATTGTGTATTTATTATAATTGTGTAGTTTGCCTGTATGTTTGGAACTTAGCTGACTGCTTTGTAACAAGGAACATTAGATACCTGCTATGACATTGCAGTCCTGATACCATGTAGCTGTTCACATATGCCTTAGGTAAATTAACCATTTGCAATATAGACTAATAGGAGCCACCAGTATCCCTGAGTCATAAATGCCATTTTCCGAACGCGTTTATTTTAACTTATATTTTAACATAAGCATATTTATTTTGGTTTTTTTATTTGTTAGAATATACAGAGGCTACAACTTACTACCGAACATAACTGATGTGACAATGGAAAATAACCTTTCTAGAGTTATTGCAGCAGTTTCCCATGCACTGACAACATCAACTACACGGGCACTTACAGTAGGTGTTTTTCTTTATTCAACCATGATATGTTAATGTAATTTGTAGTATCCATAGAGGCCACTATTTACTGTTAATTTTCAAGTTCATATTGACCTACTCTGCTTCAGTACATTCTTGACGAATTTGGTCTCTGTTTAGGTTCAGTAATTGAGGGTAAGGCCTCCAGTTTATAGTTGAGGCAACTGAAGTGTCTAGGGGTGAAGTCATTTGCTTCAGGTAGCACAGTTAGTGAGTAGCTGGGCTGTGCTTTGAGCTCGGCTCTTCTGACTCCATATGTAATGTCCAATGCTCTATAATAAAACTGCCACTAACTTGTTCATGCTCCTTCGCAGAGTTTCTATGAACACTAAATGGGACCTTTGAAAATTCAAATGGCATACCATTTCAAGCTAGTACTATTTTGTTAAACTGTTATTCACTGGCAGTTAGTTGCATAGTTTTACAAACAAGTTAAACATTTTTTCCCAGCATTAGTAATTTTGCATGGTTTTGCTTGATGTGTACCATCATTTGTATCTATTTACTTGGATGATAATTGACTGTTCATTTTGTTTTTTGTTTGTTTTTTTAAGGCAATTGGGGTTAAGTGACTTGCCCAGGGTCACACAGCTAGTAAATGTCAAATGTTTGGTCTAAGGTCGGATTTGAACTCAGGTCCTCCTGACTTCAGGGCCTGTGCTCTATCCACTGGGCCAGTTAGCTGCCCCCTTGACTGTTCATTTTGAAAAATAGTTCTGTTAAGGGGCAGCTAGGTGGTGCAGTAGATAGAGCTCTGGCCTTGGAGTCAGGAGAACCTGAGTTCAAATGTGACATCAGACACTTGACATTTACTAGCTGTATGACCCTGGACAAGTCGCTTAATCCCGGTTGTCTCACCAAAAAAATAAAAAAGAAAGAAGAAAAATAGTTCTGTTGATCAGCTTCTGCTTCCAAAATAAGTACACATATTAGGGCAGAAAATAATTCTTGATGATAGGCATTCTTCATGTCTCTTTAATTTTTGTGAAGATAAAGTGAAAGAAAAGTCCATTTCTTATTTTGTGATTATAATTCTCTGGCCAAGTATCTGATAGACATATTTTCTCCCTTGTTTTTCAGTGTGGCTGTTGTGAAGCTTTGTGTCTTCTTTCTACTGCCTTTCCAGTCTGCATTTGGAGTCTAGGATGGCATTGTGGGTATGTTTCTTCCTTCATTCTACAGGCTACTAGATTTCCTGCTTACCAAAGCAGTAGCTGTTCACTTAGATATTAGGGTCCATAGTTTGTTTGCTGTTAAGTCTGTAAGCCATTAGAAATTTTTAAAAACCCACCCGTCTAAAATGAACTGTTGGAAACCAGCTAGGTAGACCTTTGGCAAAGATGCAGTTAATTCGAAGATCAATGGCTATTGACTACTTAATTTTGGATAGACATGAGGCATGTTTTATATGTGTGAAAGAGCCATGGTCTCAGAGTCAGAAGACCTGGGTTCAAATACTGACTCTGATACTTATTTGCTCTCTGACCACGGGGGAGGCCAGTTAACCTCTCTGAGTCCCACCCAGATTTCTCATCTTTAAGATGGATATAATAGTCATGTACTTGGTAAATTTTAAAGGTATTTTTAATTTTCTGTTTATTTTGGAATATGAGGTTATTCTCTGTGGGTGTGGGTGTGTGCTTCTCTCATGTATGATTCTCAGGTTTATCATTTCATGAACTTGAAGATGTGATTTAAAGGTTGAATTTGGGGAATCATTTCTCTCTATTGTGTAGGGAATGACTTTTCTAATTGAAATAGTTCTACCCAATGTAAACCATAATACTGTCATAATCCATTCTTTTGTTGGTTCAGATATTCTTGCTGCTGCAAATCATATACCCTCAAAAATGAATGACCCAGTGGCCAACCTTGCACTTAGCGAGACCTTGCTTTGGATGACAAGTACATTCTCTTGCCATCTTGTACTTGAATGAAATATTTTTAACCTAGTTGTTCTTACCAGAATTTAGGCTTGAATTTCTGAACCAAGGTCTTAAAGGCTATATCCCAAGCTACGATGAGACATTATTGGGGGAATTTATATTATCATGCGTACAAATTAAGAGTGTTTTAAGCTGATATTAAATCTGAGTTAGCATATTAAGCATTATTTAGTTTTAGATGTCTAATGTAGGAAATACTTGAATTCTATTAGTCATATATTTAACAGTTGATTTCCTTTACTCTAGGTACCTAATAGCTTCAAGATCATTTAAACTTTTTATAATTTTTAGTAGTTAGCATTCATTTTATATCAATTCACTTTGTTCAGGGAGGACTTTTGTGTGGGGAAATGTTTCAAAAAACGTGCTTAATTATTGTAGTTATATATTCTGCTTACTGAAATATAAATCTATGTATTATGCTATTTTGTGTTTGTAGGAATGTATTTTCTCACCTACTATTTTAAGTTTTACACTAAATGACCGATTGTTTTGGTTATTAAACTTGACTTCATTTGGTTAAAATAATTGTTTTATTTCAAGTGTCATTAAAATGTTGTGGTAACTTAAAAATTGTAGCAAGATAAAAGGTACAGTATCTTCCATAAAGGTATAGGTAGTATCTCTATTTTGAATTAAATTTGATCTTTTATTTTTAAATATTTTATTGTGGTGCTCTGTTTATAGGAATATTTTAATGCCCGTGTTTTCACCTTTTACAAATGTGAAAATATATAGCAAGTTTCTGTTTTGAAAAGAGAAGGAAATCTTATCTACTTTAGAAGATACTGTTGTGTGATGTTATGTAATTTGTGGTTTCAGGGTTCCTCTCCTGAGTCCATCAGATGAGTCTAGGAAGAGCTGTACAGTTGGAATGGCTACAACAATTCTCACCCTTTTGTCCTCAGCCTGGTTCCCCCTGGATCTGTCAGCACATCAAGATGCAATAATTTTAGCTGGGAATTTGCTTGCAGGTACTATACAGGGAAACTAGGCAGTCATCTCAGTCAGATTTCTCCAGAGTAATTTTACCCATTGTCTACTGTTTGGGTTTTTTTTTGCTTTCAGAGTGTTTTATGTGTAAGAGAAAGTAGTTATGAGGTCATGCTAGAATAAGTCACTCTCTTAGTGAAGAATTCAAACTTATTTCTAATCTCTATGAAGCTTATTTATATGTTAGTATATGCATACACATACACACACACATGTATATGCAAGAGTAGTTTTAAGTTAATCCTGTTCCCTTTTTTCTACTCATTTAACTTCACGTAGGCACTTCAGTGTAGAAATAGTTGCTAGGAGGCTGAATTGAGAGACAGGAAAACCTGGGTTCAGCTGCATCCTCTGATATATATTGGCTGTGTGATAGCTCTCTGGGATTGCAGACAGAACAGGTACCTATCTTGATTAATAGTGAGAATTTTCTTCCCAGAAGCTCCTTAACTGATAGACTCACATGTATGAACAATTATAATAATTTTTAAAAACTACTACAAAAATTTAAACAGCCTTGTATTCAAGGCTTTACACAATTGGCAGTTTTCCCTACATTTCCAGATTTACTTTTTCCTACTACGCTCTACTTGTCTTAGGTTCCAGCCAAATTGGATTATTTATTGTTCTCTATAAACATGCTATGCTTTCCCATGTCAGTGCTTTGGCTTACACTAGTTCCTAAACCCGGAAACTTTTTACCTCCTCCACTATCTTCATCTCTACATTTTGAAATCTTCTCTGTCCTTCGTGATCCAGTTTAAGTGCTGTTTCCTACAGAAAACCTTCTTTGATCCCCACCTGCCCCTGGGTAGAAACTTTTTCTTTCCTTTTATCTCCCATAGCACTTTGTGTTTTATGTTGTTACCTTATTCTCTTCTTTTCTATTGGTATTTTATGATTGCTGTGTAATTATTGTATAGTGTTCTATATTTGGCATATGCTGAATCACCTTAGCTAGATTTTAAGTTTCATCAGGGAAGAGATCACATCTTAATTGTCTTTGTATCTCTTCCAGTGATCAACACTAGTTGCACATAATGAGTGTTTAGTAATGACTGTTAGTCAGTAAACATTTATTAAGATTAAGTGCCTGCTATGTACCAGGCACCATGCTCAGTGTTGGGGATACAAATACAGACAGTCCCTGCCCTCAGGGAGCTTACAGTCTAATAGGAGAAGTCAGTGCCCCAAGGAAAGCTGAAAAGCAAGGGGATGGGGAAGGGCAGGGAAATACCTGGTACAAAGGCATGATGGAGGGTTCCATGGGAGTCTCAAAGTAATGTAGCTGGCAAGAGATGGGGATAAAAAAACAAACAAAACGCTGAGTCCCCTCCTTAAGCAGAAGCCCTAGAGCCTCTGGCCCTGCTCCCAAGACAGAGGGTCCTATCAGAAGGGCAAAGAGTAATAATGAAAGGGGAGGACCGAGCAGATTCAATCTTGCAGTGCAGTGAAATTTCCCAATGATGAGTTTCGTGAGGAAGGAAGACATGTTGGAGAGTTCCAAAGAAGTCCAAAAAGCAGTGTAGCTGGTGGGAAATGGAGAGAAAAACAGTGCTGGGCCTCTCCTTAAATAAATGTCCTGGAATCCTGTCCCTGCCCTCCAGTCAAGTGAATGAATATGTATTCGAATTCTTCTTTAAATACTACAATAAACATGGATTTTATTTGTGAAATAACAACGTTCATGTGCTTGCAGCTAGTGCCCCCAAATCTCTGAAAAGCCCATGGACAACGGAAGATGAAACCAATCCTGGAGCCATGAAACAAGAAGAGCCGTGGCCAGCTTTGGGAGACCGAATGTTGGTTACAATGGTGGAACAGCTCTTTTGTCATTTGCTGAAAGCCATTAACATCTGTGCTCATGTGTTGGATGATGTTACTCCTGGGCCAGCAATAAAGGTATATTTCTTGTAGTGGCAAACACAGTAACATTTTGTAAAGACTTAATTGTTTTCCAGCTACAACATGATTTGTTCCTTCTGTCCCACTGTTGAACAGTGGAAAGAATTGAGGATTTGAAATCAGTTCAAATCCCAGATTTGCCACTTACCATGTGTGTGGCCTTGGATCAGTCACTTTGTCTCTCTGGTCCTCAGTTTCCTCATAGGTAAAACAAGATATTTGGACTAGACATGCACTTTAAGGTTCCTTCCAGCTCTAGATCTTTGATCCTATTGTAAATATACTGAATCAGAAATTAAATTGATAAAGTGCTAAATTTAAGAACCCTCTCTAATATTACTTTTCATTTTTAAATTTCATCGATGACTTTTCTATTTAATACTATGGCCATTTCCCTGTGTACATCTTTTCTTCTCTCCTTCAAATCTTCCTTTGTAACAAATAAAAAGTTTAAGTATGACTGCTTTAGCAACTGAGTTTGAAAAACATTATCAACATTCTGTGTCTATAGATTTCTGTGTTGCTACCAAGAGGAAAAAATACCCATAATTTTTAAAAATAAATTTTCAATTGATATATTTTATTTTTATATCACCTAAATTTCCCTTTGTATCCCTTTTCCCAACCTCTATCATTGATCCATTCTTATAACAAAGAAGAAAAATGTAAATTCAGCAAAATTAAGCAACATATACAAAAAAAAGTCATATTCAAACTGTGTTCAATACTCAGGGTCTATCCCTACTTCCAAGAGTCTGAGGGAGATAATTTCTTCTGTCTCTTCTTTTGAGCTGTGATTCTTATTTAAAATGGCTCCTGTTTATTTGAGGTTTTTTCATTTGCAAAGTGCTCTCTTTGTAACAGCCTGGCATAGAGGTAATGTGGGTCAATATACAGGTTCATAGAGCTAGAGCTAGGAAAGGCCTCAGAAACTACCCTCATCCAGACTCCTTATAGGAGAGACGAGAAAACTGAGACCCAGGATGGTGAAATGACTTTCTGAATATCACACTTTTTTTTATCTTGTTAACCATTTAAATGGTCAGATTTCACTTTGTTCTATAAATATAGTCTTGTGCATTCGGAACTAAGATTTATCACAATGCTATTGATAATATCTTTAGTTATCTGTAGTATTTATGTTTTAGGAACTAATTGAAAGTGAAGGTCTATGCATCTAGAAAATTTTCCTTCCCCATACTGCAGATTGATTTCTCCCAGATTGTATTAAGTGAGGGTTTTGGGTTTTTTTTTTTTGCATCTTTAAAAATTAAATTTTATTTTTTTCAATCAGCAAAAATCTGTGTTCTGTCTTCTCCACCATCACCCCTATTCAGATAGAAAAAAAACCAAATTCATGTTACAAACGTGTATGGTCAAGCAAAACGAATTTTTTCATTGTCCTAAAAGGGACATATATGTATCTTCATAGACATATGCACATGTCTCATTTTCCACTTTAAGTCTTTTTCCTCTCTACCTGGAGGTAGGTAGCATTTTTCAGCAAGTGGGTGGTGCAGTGGATAGAGCACTGGGTCTGGAGTCAGGAATAGCTTAGTTCCAATCCAACCTCAGATATTTGCTAGCTCTGTGACTTTTGGCAAGTCTCTTAACCTCTACTTGCCTCAATTTCCTCATCTCTAAAATGGGATAATAATAGTACCTACCTCCCAGGGTTGTTTTGAGGATCAAATGAGATAATATCCATAAGTGCTTAATGCAGTGTATATACTAGGTATTGGATAAATATTATCTTTACTAATTGCAGTTGGTCAGTATTCTTATCAGAATGTACAACTTCATTGTATAAATTGTTCATCTGGTTCTGTATATTTCAGTCTGTGTCATTTCATAGAAGTCTTCACAGGTTTCTCTGAAATCATCCCTTTCATCATTTCTTATAAGACAATAGTATTGAATTCTTTCTTTCTGGATACCTGCAGTGTTTTGTCTTTGAACTGGATGTTCTGCATTTTGGCTTTCGTGGTTCTAGGACTTTTCATTTGGAGTATCTTTCAGGAGATGACCAATAGATTGTATTTGTAGTTTGCCCTCTCATTCTAAGTGATCTGGACAGCTTTCTTTTAAGGTTTCTTGAAATAGGGTGTATAGACTCTCTCTGTCTCTTTCTGTCTCTCTCTTCCTTTTTTATTTTCCTTCTTTTTTTAAAGTGTATGGCTACTACAAGTTCACCTCTTTCCTGGGATTCTTGCCCTGGTTATTCCTCTCCTATAAGGTGGAATTGACATCCTCTTCCATTCCTGGGGTTTGAGCCTGCCACTGCTGCTTGGCTTTTGTATTTGCTACACCCTGGACTGCCAGCTCTAGTTAGAGATCTCTTCCTCTATCGCCTCTGCATCTGTGATCCAGTAATAGTTCTGAGACCTCCTCTTGCCCTAGTGCACAGCCTTTGCTTGCTCAGTGTGCTCCTTGCCAAGACCCTCCTTCAAGTCAATATGGATGTATTGATTATATCCCAAAATGTACTTCTTATTCTGCATGTTTGGTCTTTCACCTCTTTATCAGTAGATGGATAGGTAGAAGTCTTCATCATTGGGCCTCTGGAGTCATGGCTGATCACTGAGTTGATCAGAGTTTGTAAGACTTTCAAAATTGTTCACTTATACAAAGGTGTTATAGTATAAATTGTTCTGTTTCTACTCACTTCAGTTTGCATCAGTTCATAGAAATCTTCCCAAACTTCTCTGAAACCACTTCTTTAAAAATTTCTTTAGCATAATAGTATTCTATCACATTCATGTACCATAATTTGTCAGCCATTTCCCGATTAATGAATACCCCTCCCCCACTTTAGTTTCCAGTTCTTTGTCACTATGAAAACAGCTGCTGTAAATATTTTTGTACCTATAAGACCTTTTTTAGGGGGGTATCCTAAACCTGAGGTCCACAGACTCCCAAAGGTTCCATGGATAGATTTCAAATGCATTTGAGAACTTATAAAACTTAAAGAATTGGGGGAAGGGGGAATTTTCATCTTTTATTTTTACTAATCCTGTTTTTTTGTGTTATCCATTTAAAAGCATTATTTTGATAATGGAACTTTCTTCACCGTTGAATGACTTTACCAGAAAGCCAAAGAGGTTCAAGATATAAAAAGTTTAAGAGCCTTTGCACTTGAACAATAGAGAAATAAGTCCAATTATATTATTTTTATGTTTATGAATGAGAATTGCTTTCTTCCTCTTGTTAGTTTCTGTGATTGTTCTGTGGTCAGTGTTTCCCAGTGTACTCCATAGAAAGATTGTGATTTTAAAAAAATAAATTTTAAGTTCTCCTTCAATATGGACTTTTTGGGAAGTAAATGCTAAGATTTTGAAAACTTTTTAATGCTTGGTTACAGATTATAACTTTGGCATAATATTTTTGTTTTTCTGTTTTAGGCAGCCTTACCCTCTCTGACCAACCCACCTTCTCTAAGTCCAATCCGTCGTAAAGGAAAAGAAAAAGAACCAGGAGAGCAGACCTCTGTACCACTGAGTCCCAAAAAAGGCAATGAAGCTAGTCCAGGTATGGAGAAAGGTTTTGGGGAAGAGGGTATTTGGTGGCAAGATATGACTTGTAAAATTTTAAGTTATTCATTATAGTAATTTTCGATGTGGAAACTTAAAATGTGGAAATTGAAATTTTAAATAGCATTCCAATTAGGAATTCTTATAAATATGTTTTTGGGAAATATCAACAGTATTTTTTAAAGGGCTCGCTAGTCAGTCTACTAGGACTCTAAGTAAATCTCATGTCAATTTTACCACTGGTTCCCAATATTCATTAAGATTTTCTCTATGAAAAATTAATGTTGTCTTGGAGAAAACTGTCTACCTGAGTGTATATTTTTGTGTAGTTCAACTTTATGTTTAGTAATAATAATAAAAATTAATATTTAGATAGCACCTAATAATGCTGTAGTGCTAGGTACTATGGTCAACACTTTACAAATACTATCTCATTTGATCCTTACAACATCCTGGGAGGTAGATACTATTATTCTCATTTTACAGCTGAGGAAATAGAGGGAAACAAGGTTAAGTGACTTGCCCAGCGTCACACAACTAGTGTCTGAGGTCTGATTTGAACTCAGGTCTTTCTGACTCTAGGACTATTGACTCTATTGATTCTAAGACTATTGTGCTACCTCACTGCCTCTCTTATATAATCATGTGTAAATAAAATAAATAATAATATAAATAATATAGCAGCAATTTCATTTGCAAGACACCGAGGCATCATCAAAGCCCTGTGGCCTAGCTGTGCAAAGGCTTAATGAGTCAGGAAAAATTGTGTGTATTCATAGGCACAGTGAAAATCTTTATATAGCTGCCTGATTATACAGCTCAGTCTTAGAATATACAATTTGATTGTGTCTTAGAAAGCAACCTTATTTCTTCCATTCATAATTTATTTCAAGCTTACAATTAGCCATTTTATTTAAGTTAAAGTTTTCTAAAATTAAATTATGGTGCCTAGCACATGGTGTTACACACCATAAGTACCTAATAAATTTGTCATAATATGAAATGTGGAGTCCAAAGTCTAATCTTTCAGATTAATTTTAGATGGCAATGCATGTTTTTGTGTCCCTTGTTTTATTCCTTTAGTTCTTAGTTTAATTATTTTTTCATTGATATTTGATTTCATTGGGGTGTGTGTATTACTCATTCTGATGCTGATCATTACCCCTTTCTGTCTTAGCTAATGATTTCATGAGTTGCTGAGGCTAAAACAGTTCATCCACATACCTCTAGAGACATGCCTTCCTAAGCTTAGCTAGATTGATCTTTAGGAAAAAGACCCAGTATGTAGCACTTGGAAGCCATACCCAGCATGGATTTTGCTTTACCTCCCCCAAAAAGTCTGGTCATCATTTGTATTTATTCAGCAAGTTAAAATAAAGGCTTTATGTTTGATTTCACTCTATACTTGTATTTTGCTTTATGCTACATTATTTTTAATAGCTTCTAGGTCTTCTGATCCCTCTGGACCTGCTATAACAAGTAAATCATCATCATTGGGAAGTTTCTATCATCTTCCTTCTTATCTCAAGTTGTATGATGTTCTAAAAGCTACTCATGCTAACTATAAGGTATTGTGCATAGCTTTCTTTCTGGTTGTTGTAATTCAAAATATGAGAATCCTATTGTATTCAGTTTTATTTATACAGAGAAATCCTAGAATAATATGGTAATAATTATAACTCCAATTTTAATAGTGCTTTAGGTTTTGCAAAGCTTATTTCTTACAACAGTATTGTGAGATAGGTAGAACAAATATTACTAATCCGTTACCACTTAGGAAACTGAGGTGCAGACATGTGGTGACTTGTCCAAGGTTCAATAACTGATATTAGGATGAATATAGCTCTTCTGACTATAAGCCCAGTGATCTTAAGATCACTATATTACAAATGTAAAAATAGTAACTTATCTAGAGATCGGTTTTCTAATGACTGGGAGATAAGTGGAAAAGTCTTTTGAATGCCTAAGTAGCTGTCCTAAAATCTTTTCATTGGTATCATAAGTTATTCTCTCAGAGCTTTATTAACTCTTACTTGATATAAAATTGTCCCTTTTCTTTTTAAACATTTATTCCTGTTGTCATTTTAAAAGGATAAAAACAGATTGGGCCCTGTAACTGATTAACAGTGAGATTTGCTTTATACTCTGAATGCAAAATCCTTTAAAGTCTTAACTTGGCAGTTTTGAAAATGATGGGATTTTTAAAAAAGAAAAAGGCAAAAAAAAAAGCCTCATAGAAGCAGTAGTGAATACAAAGAAATTTCGGCCAAGACCTGGCATGTCTAAACTTCATGAAAGTTGTTAATGATTGGCTATAGGGATCAGAAAGTATTGGCTACATTTTTGTTATCAATTACAGCTTTATTATTTAAGAGTTTTGTGACCTTTAGAAGAGCATAGATAGGATCATACGATATCATTTGATCTCCTAGTCTGACAACTTAATTTTACAAGTAATGGATGAATCTCAGGTCAGAATGGCGATGTGCTTTGTTCAAGGTCATATAAAGAGCTTCAGGTCTCCTTTTTGAGGCATAGAAGGAAGGCCTTGAATATTAGGGGATAGGGACTGGATCTGTGGTTTCACTGGCATAGAAAACTCCCACTACCAAAGCATGCAGGTTAGCACCTTCTCTGCAACTTAATGCCTTACATAGCGGCCTAGAGCACTGAGAGGTTAAGTAAGTTGCCTGAGGCCATGTAGTCTGAATGTATTAGAGGTGGACCGTGAATCCAGATCTTACTGATGCCATGTTGCTTGTTAGTCTTAATTATTTCCCTATAAATAATAGTACTTTATCCCTACCTCCTAAGGTTACATTGGATCTTCAGAATAGCAATGAAAAGTTTGGGGGGTTTCTTCGGGCTGCCTTGGATGTCCTTTCACAGATTCTTGAACTAGCAACCCTGCAGGATATTGGCAAGGTATGTAGTTAATTTCTTAATAAACCATGGCTTATTTCACATTGTTCTGTTGAAATACTCATAGCATTATAGTTTTCAAAAGTTTCTCATAACAAATTCAGCCTTCCAGATGAGTAAAAAATTAGGAAAAAAATGAAATGGGGAAAACAGGCACTCCTACTGTAGTTATGCCTCCCATATGGTCAATCATATGTGAACAGATCTAGCCATCTTTCCATTATAACATACTGTTCCTCTCTATGGAGACAAGAATGTATGGTCATCTGGATTCATACTTCAAGAATTTAGGTCTTGAGGAATTTAAATTTAATTTAATTAATTGACCTTAATTAAAGAGCACGATTTTTCTTTGAGATGTAGAGAGTATCCTTATTTCTAATAACTCTCCTACAGTCATTGTCCTTATAGTATGAGGGAATAATGTCCCTACCATCTTACTACTTCTGATCATTTAAATTATCTTAATTGAGTTCTGATGTATGACTTCTAAATTTAACCCACTATTGTGCCCTTTTCCAAATATCACTCATTACATAACCTCTACTGTTAGACTACTTGCATTTCTTTTTGGGCTGGTTGGGGTCCTAAAATGGGGTATTGCAATGTGTTCTGACTCTTTTTCTATTAGCAGAGGAGGTTGAGACTGCATTTTCATACCACAGCTTAATCTTAAAAGGTTCAAATAAGTATCTGAACCCCAAATACCTGAATCCTGGGAGTGGAGGGTGCCTCAGTGTCATGATTAGTGTTTCAAAACAAAACCTATAAAGAATCTTCACAAAGACAAAGGGTAAATTAGGACTTGTGATTTCACTGGTATAGTACTCCCTCCATGAATTCAGGTTGCCACATTCTGGACACCTTAGAGTCTTAGAGTATTGCCTAGGAATTGAGAGGTTAAGCAACTTGTTCAGTGTCACACAGCTAGACAGGGGCAGGATTAAGAATTTAAAATAGACTAGTTTTAAGAGTCTTAGGTTTATTTGTGAGACCAATTATAATTGGAAAAACTTGCTTGAATTTAAAAGTCACAAATGCACCCCTAAAAGGGAGTCTTCAGTCAGTCACAATTGTTCAGATAGTGTCTATGGACAGTTAGATCATGGATTTTTAAGACAAATGAATATTTAACTTTTGGTTTCATAAAATTACATTAAAAACTAAATATAACAGCTTTGAGTTTTTAATTAGTTGATTGGGTGTGGTGGATTGAGGTGAGTGGGCAAAATGAACAGGTATAAAAGTTAGTTCAAATATATTAGGTTGTAACAAATCCTTGGAGTTATCTTAACTCGCTTCCCTCTTTGGTTTTCTCAAGTGGTCAAAAAATACATTGGAAAAATAATGTAACCAAATTAATGGCAAAGCCATCTGAGTGTTAAAATCAAAGCATTGTCATCAGTCAGTCAACAGATGTTTAAAAGCTTAACTATGCAAAAGGTGTTTCTCTGTTGTAGTTTTACTGTTAATCTTTTTAGTCTGTGGAAGTAATCGCTATTTATTTCACATTTTTCTACATTTAATATACTAGCTACATTTCACATTTGAAGCTTGTTTGGTAGATTCTACTCAGTCCAGCAGGAGACATGGGACTAAGAGCTTGCCTATGATATTTGCCAGCCAGATTGGCAATACAATACTTTATACAGTACAGTACAATAGATTATTCCCTTGACTCCTGGCTGAATACTGTAACAGCAGATAATAATCATTATTTATAACATCTGATGCTTTTTTTTGGGGTATGTAGTGTGTTGAAGAAATCTTGGGATACCTGAAATCCTGTTTCAATAGAGAACCCACAATGGCTACTGTTTGTGTTCAGCAGGTGAGGAAATAATTTTATACTTCTCTGACCTCCACATTTCTCCTTGGCCTTCTACCTCCGTTACTATTGGAAGATGATTGTTTGATGACCATGATGCATGGATTCTGAATTCTTCTGCTGTGTGAAGTTTGGTACATGATTAAGATGCTGCTTGATGTAGTGGTTAGAGGGCTGGACTTGGAAGTACCAAGTCCAAATCCTGCCTCAGACAGTCAATAACTCTGTCACCCTGGTCCAGTCATATAATCTTTCTGAGTTTCTTTTGTAAAGTTTATTGTGAAATATAAAAAGGGATAATTTATATAAAGCAACTTGCAATCCTTAAAGCTCTATAAAAATGTTAGCTATTATGAGTCACTTAGGGCTAAGTCCCCTAAAAGGTTGTGACCTTAGTAATGGTTACACTTGTTCCAAGGACAGGTGTTCTTTGAATGGTTAGGGATATTTAATTACTGCTATTCACTCCAGGCTGCTTTCTTAAGATTTAATAGTCATCCATTTCACATTCTTTTTCTCTGTGATTGGATATATGTATTTATGACATTCATTTGTATTCTAATTGTGTATGTTCTAGTAATCATAATAAGTCTTTGCCAGTTACTGGTAGGCATTCATGCTATCTTCCCTCTTCTCCCGCTCTCCTTTCCTCTTCAATCCTTCTCCTCTTCTCTTTTTCCCTACTTTCTCTTTCCCTCTCTCTCCCTTTTTCACTTTTCTCTCTCTTCCTCTCCTCATTATAGTTGTTTTCCTATTGACCACCAGTCTTTTTGGCCTTAACAATCCTTCCTGTTGTCTGAACCATTAAGTCTTCTTTCTCCCATGATATTCTCAAGTTAAAATGGCAATTTACCTGAATCCCCTTATTGATTATTTTTTTCCCATTGTGTATCTTTTTCATCGTATTTCTGGCAGTTCCCATCATTATACCTCCTAAAACCTTCCCACAGTGGACCCACAATATATCCTACCATTTATGGATTGCTTAGGAAATATTGCCTGGTTTTTCTTTTGCCCCTCTTTTCTTCCTTGTTTGTGCCATACTTATATACATATCATATTAGGTTGTAAGCTTGTTGAGTAAGGATTGTGTTGTTTTTCATCTTTATATATCCAGTACAAGTCCTTGCACCTGGGCCCTTAATATTTGATATTTGTTATGGAATTGATCTCACATCCGAGACCAATGGCCTGTGTTTTAGAGGCAGCTGACTAGGAATGGTGATGATTTATAGGCCGTTGTTATGGAATACAGCAAAGCCAGCTGGTCTTGAAGGGAGAAAACCCATGAACTTGATATTCTTAACACCACCTAAATCCCCAAATGTCCATAAACTCTGCTAGAACATGAACCCATAAACAAGGTTGTGCACTGAGGTTAGACTCAGATCTAAAACATCATAGGTGTTCACAAATTTAGATATGCGGGGACCTTGGCTATCATTGAGTTCAACACCCTACCCTTATTTTACAGATGAGGAAACTGAATTACAAAGTTTAAGTGACTTGCCTAGGGTCATACCCAGTTCTTCTTGACTTCAGGACTAGTGCCCAAGCCACACTGCCTCCCAACAGTTTTGCTGTTCTTCAGTAATCCTCATTTGGATTTTATGCTTATCAACTATTCAGATGACACAAAGCTGGAAGGGATACATAGTTCATTGTATGACACTGAGTCAGGATCCAAAAACATCATGGCACACTGGATAATAGTGCTGGATCTAGTAAAATGAGATTTAAAAGTGAACCCTACACTATATTTCTAAAAATTCAATGCTGAAATTGTAAGATGGGAGAAGAATGGTTGAATAACAGTTTGTATGAAAAAATTCTGGGGAATTTTAAGACAATACTCCTTATGAATAAGCAATTAGATGTAGTAGCCAAAAAAAGCTAATGTAATCATTGGACTTCATTCAAGGAAATACTGTGTCTGTAACAAGGGAAGTCATAGTCTAGTCTCTCTTTCCTTTGTCATAATCAGACCATATCATGTTTAATTCTATGTGCCACATTTCAGGAGGGACATTGATGAGCATGAGAGCATCTGGAGTTAGGCAACCAGAATGGTGAAGGACCGTAAGATTATGCTGTTTGAAGATTGGTTGAATGAAATAGTAACATTTAGCTTGGTGGAGAGAAGACTTAGGGCATATGTGCTTTAATAGCCTAAGTGTTTTCACTTCAAATGGAAGGTAAATTAGACTTGTTCTATTCCGCATCAGAGTATAGAAGTAGGATTAATGAGTAAATATTGTAACAAGGAAATTTGGGGCTTGATATAAGCACAACTCTTTAACAAATAGAGGGTTAATGAATTGGTCTTGCTTAGTTTAACACTTTTCCCCTTTTTTCCCCATACTGTTTCTAGTGTTGATCCTTTTTCTTCTTCTTATCCTTTTTTTTTTTAATATCTTTTCTTCTCATCATCTACTTTTGTCCCCATCCTTTTCTTTTTCTGACTCACCCTTGGGCTCCTCTTTGCCATCTGGTTACTGTTAGCTTTAGGACAGTTGAAAGAGCTGCAGCTCTCTTTTCTTCACCCTACCCCATTGTGTCCAAGACAGTTTAGTCTGTGTTAGCCCAGTATTTTATGAACTTGTAGTTTAATTGCTTTTATGTTTGGGAATTGGACCATGTGGGCAGATTGGTTGTCAGGTGGGTATAAAGGATGTGGTTCCCCAATAGCTTTTGGCTGAAAAGCTTGGGCTTAAGACCAGTTTTCATTAATGGAATGGGACCAGAGCAGGAGTTGGAAAGTTTGTGTTTGGGAGCAGGAAGGAGGATTCTGGGTGGGATGTGGTGGAAATGAAAGATGGTTTGGATAAGATGTGAAGCATGGTCTGGTCTAGGACTGGCTGAATAGAGTAGGATAAATGAGTTTGCCTTTACTCACCAGTCAGGACAGCCTTTTCCCAGGGCAGGAATTCAACAGGTGAGTGGATTAATTTCTTCTGGCCATGATCTTTGGAAGTCCAGTGGTCTGAAGGCAGTTGGCACAGAAATGGCTGGTGTAGACAGCTAAATGTCAGACTTGAATTTTGTTTAGTATGAATTCATTGTGTTATACCTTTTTAAAGACATATAATACTAAGGCCTCTTCAAGGAGATTAATCAAGGGTTAACTAAAGCTGAATAAAAGACATTGTATGTAAGACTCTTTAGTTTAGGTTTTAGTAAAACCCCTACTTGCTAATGCCTTCCCTCCTAAAGTCGCCTTGTATCTCTTTTATTTCTATTTGTACATGTTGTCTCCTCAATAGACTATAAGCTCCTTCAAGCTACAGACTGTTTTGCATTTGTCTTTATGTCTCTGGTGCTCAGCACAGTGCCTGGTAATAGTAGGCACCTAGTAAATGCTTAGTGATTGATCAATGTTTATAGGTCCCTAAAAAAAATCAACATAGCTGATTTGGGCTAAGAATAGATGCTCTACACACTCCTCTGTGAGCCTCATACCACAGAGTAAAGTAAGGCTGCAACAAATCCTGATGATGTAAAAATTTTTTTGGAAAGAATGAACCCTAACATTTGCATTTAGATTTAAGGTGAAAGTGAAGTCTACTCTGTAGTTACACTGGCCAATTCAAGGTTTGAGTAGGCTTTTTTTTTTGGTTGGACCTTTTATAAAAGAGACTTAATAACTAGGTAAATATCCTTTGGTATTATATACTCAGGGATGATTTACATACTTTTGGAATGGGGAGAGAGACTTTAAAGTGTCAAGCTTGAGGATATCACAGAAAGTATTAATTGTTGGTTTCTGTTATTTTCCTTTAGTTGTTGAAGACTCTGTTTGGGACAAATCTGGCATCACAGTATGATGGCTTATCTTCCAAACCCAGCAAATCTCAAGGAAAAGCGCAGCGTTTGGGTTCTTCTAGCTTGCGTCCTGGCCTTTATCATTACTGCTTCATGGCACCATATACGCACTTTACACAGGCCTTGGCTGATGCTAGTTTGAGGAATATGGTCCAGGCAGAGCAAGAACATGACACTTCTGGGTAACAACAATTTTTTCATGATAAACTATAAGAATAATAGAATAATAAGTTAGATTTTCTGGGGGGACAAAGGCTGATCCTCTAAGGTAAGTAGAACAAGAGTCTTTATTCCCATTTTCCCAGCGCAGGAAACTGATCCTTAAAGATTAGGTGAATTTCTTAAGATCACATAGCTAGTAAGTGTTAGAGTTGATACTTGAATGCTAAATTTCTGATTCCAAGTACATTTTGTGTCTTCTGTATAGTTATTGTCATATTTCAAGAATCCGTGATTTTATTTCTGAAGATACTTCTTCATTGGTGGAAATTGCGTTGATTTCATGGTCTTCATTAGTTAACTTTGGTTAAAAAGTTTCATCAGATTTTGGCCAGCTCTTTGTTTGCTAAAAAGGTTCTTCAAACTTAGACTGATCTTCAGATGATTTTTGGTTTGTTTTTTTTTAATGTTTTTATTCTCTTTTTTTATATCACTGTCTTTTCCTAATGACGGCCTTCTCTCCCAAATAGCACCTTCACCTCTCTCAATTAAGTGAAGTAAAAAAAAATAAACCCTGATAAATTGTCCATGTCTGAAAATATATGCTTCATCCCACCCCTGGAGTTTACCCAGCAGCCTTCTGAAATCATGATTGGATACTACATTCATCAGCGTTCTGAAGTCCTTACATGTTTTTCTCTCTGTTATTGTGATCAACGGGTCATTTTTTCCTGTTCTGCTTACTTTTGACTACATCATTTCATGCAGGTCTTCTCAAGTTTCTTAGAATTCTTCATATTCATTGTTTCTTCTGGTGCAGTAATATTCTTTTATATTCAAATACTAAAATCAGTGGGCACACTCTTTATTTCCATTCTTTGCTTCTGTAAGAAATGCTGCTGTAAAGTTTTTTTTGTATAAATAGCACTTTACCTGTGTCTTACACATCCTTGTACTGTATGCTGGCTAGTGGTATCACAAGATGAAGGACATACACAGTTTAATGATCTCTAGGGTATAATTGTAAATTGTTATCCACAATGGTTGGTCCAGTTCAGTGCTCTACTAGCAGTTCATTAACATACCTCTCTTCCCATCATTTCTCTCAGTGCCCCACCCTGTCCAAACATCTACCATTTTTATTGTCCTTTCTATTCTAGTAGGTGTCTGAAAGCCATTCAAGGTTGCTAGAACCAACCAGAGTTTGAAGGGCTTTGTTATCAAAGGCTCAAGATTTATCATCTCCATGCCACAGAGAGTTGGTGCAGTAGGGCTGTAATGGAGCTGTTGTCATGTTCATTATTAAACTGCCAAGATCATGGAAGAGCATATAATAATATTTAGATACTTATTGTATGCCTTTGATATTAATCAAAGGTATAAGAAAGCTGTTTCAACATAGTGAAATTACATGGAGTTTTCAGTTTCTACCATCTAATATTTTCCTTTATTTTTTTGTGATGTGTGATATTATTCTGGTTGCACATTTCTGATAAATAAACCAAGATAGAAGTACAATATTCTATGTAATGTAAGATTAAACTAGTATATAGAGGCATTTGAAGGAACATTCTCTCCCCATTCAGTTGTGGTGCCTTTTTATATACCTAGTGTCTTAACACAGCACTTTTGGCATAGGAGATATGCTAAATGGAATACATAGTCATCATATAATCATAATAACAGCTAACATTTATATAGAACTTTTGATCCAGGCCTGTGATTCATTCATATTGGCAACTCCTGATTATGACGCTACCCTACCAGTGCAGATTGGCAGCTGGACTGAAATTGATACTCTTAGAGAGTTGCCTGCACATACTGAGACATTAAACAAAGTACTCAGGGTCCCACAGCTAGTGTGTCAGAGGGAGTATATTTATCCCAGTTCTTTTGTGTCTAAGGCTAGCATTCTATCACCTTTGCTGTACTGTCTCTTTGTAGTGAGTTATAGCTTACAAATAGTTTTCCTCATAATAACCTTGTGAAGAAGTAGTGTTGGAAATATCTCCATTTCTAAAAGATGAGAAAAGAAACTTCCCTGAGATGTTCTCTTACTTCCTGTGGTCAAATGACTAATGACAGGGCCAGCATCTGAATCGGATCTTTTGACACTGACTTCATTAATTTTGCCACTCCACTGTCCTGTCTTTTTATTTATCAGGAGCTTATTTATATATGGTGTGGATGGTGATTTTTTAGTTGTATTTGATAATCAGTTAAATCATTAAAATAAGACTAGACTGGGACATTTATGTGATTTGAATTTCAGTATAATCCATGGTCTTTCATGTTATATTTTAATTTGCCAATTTTGCCTTGGAATTCAGTATAGATTTGAAAAGCAAATCAAATTATGTCAGTCATTAAACATTTATTAAGCTACTACTATCAGGCACTGTGCTAAGTTCTGGGTCTACAAGAATGTGTAAGAGACAACTCTTGCCCTTGAGGAGCTCACAATCTGATTGGGGCATGTTAGCAAAAATAAATTATTTTTGTTCTTTTCAGTGGTTTGATGTATTGAAGTAGGAGTTAGGAGATCTGGAACCTAATTCTGTCAGATACAAGTTTTATAATTCACAGTTTAAGAAATCATAATATTTTTAATGATTATAACATAAAACTCTTTTAGTGTGGATGGCAGGATGGTGCAGTAGATAGCTGACCTTGTAGGTAGGAAGACCTGTTTTAAGTCTCCCCTCTGACAGAAACTTACTCTTTGATTTTGGGTAAATTAATTTAAGGGGCTGCTAGGTGGCATAATGGGTAGAGTGTGGAGCCTGGAGTCAGGAAGACTTATCTTACTTAGCTTCCTGAGTTCAAATCTGGTCTCATACACTTACTAGCTATGTGACCCTGGACAAATCACTTAATCCTGCTTGCCTCAGTTTCTCCATCTATAAAATGAGCTGCAGAAGGAAATGGCCAAGAAAACCCCAAATGGAGTTACGAAGAGTCAGACAAGACTGAAACAACTGTACAAAATTACTTAAACTCTCTAAGACTGTAAGTCGTAGAATAGGTGCTGATTTATGTTGAGGAGGAGGAAAAGGGGAGATTCCTCACTGGGAATTACCTATACCAATGAAACCACAAGTCTGGTTTTAACAAATAAAATCTGTCACTGTGATGTTGAACCCAGATTTGATGTGTGGGGAAGGAAGTAGTGTGAAGTAGAGAAAGAGCACTGAATATGGATCAGAGGACTTGAATGTGAACACTAGCTCAGTTACTTTTTAGGAGCATCACCTTTGTTTCCTCATCTCTATAATGCTAACAATAATCCTTGGATTTCTTTCTTTCTTTCTTTTTTTTTGGCTAGGCAGTGAGGTTAAGTGACTTACCCAGGGTCACATAGCTAGTAAGTGTCAAGTGTCTGAAACCAGATTTGAACTCAGGTCCTCCTGACTCCAGGGCCCGTCCTCTACTGCGCCACCTAGCTGCTCCAGGATTTCTTATTTTTCTGGAAATGATCTGTATACCTGAATTGTCTCTGCAAATGTGGGCTTTTAATATATTACTTGATGAGTTTAGAAATAACTTCCTTATGAGAGTGTTTCTTTGTTTAAATTTTTTTTTTTAAACAGGTGGTTTGATGTGCTCCAAAAAGTGTCTACACAGTTGAAAACCAACCTTACAAGTGTGACAAAGCACCGTGCAGACAAGGTAAATTCATAATATTGGTTTCTAAATTTTTATGAAAGAGTAGTGGGGCTTCTTAACACTGAAGCTTCTGATTGGATCAGCAAGTTCAGGCCTTAGGGAACCCCTCTCCTACCCTGCCTCAGACTACCATTGTTTAGTTTTCATTGAGAGCCAAATGCATACTCTACTTTGGACACTGAAAACCTTTGGCCCCCATCCCTCTTCTGCCTGAAATAAATCCACTGTACTGTAGGTAGGTAAGTGGAGCAGTGACTGGAGCTCTGGACTTGAAGTCAGGAGACTTGAGTTCAGATTTGGCCTCAGATCTTTACTACTTAGGGAATCCTTCTATCTGTCTTAATTTCTTCATTTGTAAAAATGAAGATGGTTGTAACACTTAATTTCCCAGAGTCAGTGTAAAGATCAAATGAGATAATAATTGTAAAGTACTTTGCAAATCTTAAAGCAGTATATAAATGCCAACTATTATTTTGGTGGTGGTGGTTGTGATTGTTATTATTACTCTGATCCTTAATCCCACCAGCCCCTTTCCAACAGTTATTTGTCAGGCATCATTTGTAATGATCTCTAATGTCTATGGGATTCACAAGACCATCTCTCTTGATGGCCAGCTTTTTCTGCTGTATCACCTTCCTTTTCATCTGCTCTGCGGCTAAAATTCCCTTTTATGTGTTGACTCACCATTAAGTGAGCTTCCTGAGGGCAAGGAAAGTTTTGATTTTTTCTACCTGTGGCTCCAGCACTTAGCATAGTGCTGAGAACATAAAATATGCTTAATCAATGCTCTTCATTCATGCATGAATTCTTTTATTCATCCATCCATCGATCTGGTCATCTATTCATTCTAAGCACTTAATACTTTTCTCTTTCCTTACATTGTATTCAAAGGAAAAATGTTTTTAAATTTAGAAAAATTTAGGTGTGGCTGTCATTGCTTTGATTTGAAGGATCCAGTATAAATAATGATTTATTTTTTTTTTTTAAACTAGAATGCTATTCACAATCATATTCGTTTATTTGAGCCTCTTGTCATCAAGGCTTTAAAACAATACACCACAACAACATCTGTGCAATTGCAGAGACAGGTTCTAGACTTACTGGCACAACTGGTTCAGTTACGAGTTAACTACTGTCTTCTGGATTCTGATCAGGTTGGTCACTTTTATATTCTAAGGTTCTTGCTTTGTATCTATTTATGATTCAATAAAAATTATTTTTATGAGACACTAAAACTTTCTTAGGAAGAAATATAATTTGTATGTTCACCGATTGCACCCTTTAATTGTTTGTTGTGACTAGCTTAATATACTTCAGATGACTTTTATTTGCCTACTTATAACTTTTTTTTCTTCAAAGTTAGGACTTATAAATATTGTTGGATGTTTTCATTGTAAGCTTCAAATTAATTCTGTTAAATTTTGGTTTGTATTTGCAAGATCAGATCAAGATTTTTCCTTTGAGTTATTTGTTATAATTTTTCAAAATCCAAAGATAATCTTCCTCAAGTACAAAACAAGTATAGTAATTCATTTAATAAACATTTGTTAAGTATCTACTGTATACTGAGTGCTGTACTAGACACTGCAGGAGACACAAAGTTTAGTTAAGACCAGTCCCTACCTTTGTGGAGCTTTTTTTTTTTTTGGCTTACTTAATAGGAACATAAGATACCTATATTAACCATTGTAATGCTTGATATTACACAATAAACGTATTGGAAAGTTGAGGATAATGCTGAGATTACAAACCTGGGAGGCTGGAAAGATATTGGTTTCTTCTACATTAATTGGAAGTTTGAAAGAGGAGAGGCTTTAAGGAGAAAGATAATGAGTTCAATTGGACATGCTTAATTTAGGATATCTCAGGGACATCCAGTTTGAAATGTCCAACCCACAATTGTTGATATGGGACTAAAGCTCAGAGAGTGACTGGAGATATCTATCTATCTATCTATCTATCTATCTATCTATCTATCTATCTATCTATCTATCATCTGGAAGTCCTCTGCATAGAGGTGATAGTTAAAACCTACGAGAGCTGATGAGGTTATCGAGAGATAGAGATTATTGGAGAAAAAGTAAGGAGGGCCTACAGCAGAACTTTGGGAAGTGCTTATAGTTAGAGGATGGGACAGGGATGCTGAGCTTACTGAGAAAGAAGGGTCAGACAGGTAGAAGAATCACAAGAATAGAGTGTCATGAAAACCTAGAAAGGAGAGAGTAAGTATTCAGGATGAAAAGGTAGTCAATAGTGTCCAAAGCAGCACATAGTACAAGAGGTGTTAGGACCGAGGAAAGACCTACAGATTTGGAAATTAAGAGTATTAAGTCATGAGTCCTTACCATAGTAGTTGTCATCTTTGAATTTATTGAACAGTATTCCTTTTAAAAAAAAGTTTTATTGCTATGTTTTGTCTTTATATTAGAGATATTTATAGATTACCTGGCTTATGTAACAAAGTAAAAAAATAAATAAAATTAATAATAGAGTGACCTTATTTGAAATTTCTTGCACCATTCCACATATGTGGAAAAAAGAAAAACAAATTCTTTGTAACCAATAGGCATGATCAAGCAAAACAAATTTCCTCTTTGAGTATATACAAAAATACATGTATCTTATTCTGCCTTCTAAATCTGTAGGCATTCTCTCAGGAAGTAGACGGTATGTTTCATCATTGATCCTTTGGGAATCATGGATGGTCCTTTTATTGATCATAGTTCTTACAGTGGAACTGTGAACTGGTTCAGCAATTCTGGAATGTGATTTGGAAATGTTCTTGAAAACTATTGAACTGTTTATACCCTTTGATTCAGTGATACTGCCACTAAAATTATACCCCAGAGAGATCAAAGGAGGGAAAGGACCCATATGTACAAAAATATTTATAGAATTTCTTTTCATGGTGGTGAAGAATTTGAAACTTAAGGAATGCCCTCTATTGGGGAATTGGAAACAAATGATAGTATTATGAATATGATGGAGTGTTATTACATAGTAAGAAATAATAGAAATGGTTTTAGAAAAATCTTTAAAGACTCATGAACTGATGCAAAATGAAGTGAATAGAATGAGGAGAATAATTTATTTAGTAACAACAATACTCTAAAGATTGAAACTTTGAAAGACTTAGGAACTCTAATCAGCAGAATAAACCAACCACAGTTTTGGAGGGCTTATGGTGAAGTATGCTTTGTACCTCCATACAGGAAGAGATTGAGTCAGAAGGCACCCTGAAGCGCATGTGTGTATGTGTGTATGTGCGCGCACATGTGCACACCTTTGAACTTGAGTAACGTGGGAATCTGTTTTGCTTGACTCTGCATATTGTAATGAGTTTTGTTTTTCTTGACTTCTCAATTCAGACTTCTTTAAGAGTGCAGATGGGGGAGATGAGAGAATTCAGAACTGAAAATAAATAAAAATTTTTAAAAAGATATACTGTAAATATTTTTTATATATTGGATCTTTACCTGTTTTCTTTGATCATTTTTTGGCACAGACCTTTTGGTTGTATAGTTAGGTAATTCACTGTTTAATAATTTTTTGTGTATAAATCTAAATTGTTTTTTAGATTGGTTGTATCCATTCACAGGTCCACCTGTAGTACATCATTTTGCCTGTTTTCCCACAACCCCTCCAACATTTATCATTTTCTTTTTTTGACATCTTTAGTACTCTGGTGAGTGTGAGGTGGAATCTCAGAATTGCTTTAATTTGCATTCCTCAAATAAGTAACAATTTGGAGCATTTTTTCATATGGCTATAGAGTGTGGGTGTGTTTCTTTCCCTAAAGAACTGCCTGTTCATATGTTCAGACCATATAGCAAGTGGGAATGGCTCTTATTCATCTAAATTTGAATCAGTTCCTTATATAGTTTGGAAATGAGACTTTTTCTTCAGAGAAATATTTTACAGATTTCCACCCCAGTTAATTCTTTCCTTTTCAATCTTGCATTTGTTTGTGCAGAAACTTTTTAAATTGTATATAATTTTTCCCATTTTTAGACATAAACTTTTGTTCTTTCCTCAAATTTGCCAGGTAATTTTTCCTTGTTTCTCTAATTTGTTTTTGATGTGACCTTTTATATTTATATTGAATTTTTGGCCAAAATTTAATCCCATATGGCTGTCCAATTTCCCCAGAAGTTTTTGTCACATAATGAGTCCTTTTTCCAGTAGCTGCAGTGTTTGTGTTTAATAATTATTAAGGCAGGAGATACATATTATTCTTTATTCTGTGTAGCTACTTTATTTGACTGATCAATATATCTTTAAAAAATTTTTTAAATTAATTTATTTTTAGTTTTCAACATTCACTTCCATAAGCTTTTGAGTTTTAAATTTTCTCCATCTTTCTCTCTTCCCCCCTTCCCAAGATGGCGTGCAATCTGATGTAGGCTCTACATATACATTCTTATAAAACATATTTTCACATTAGTCATGTTGTAAAGAAGAATTAGAATGAATAGGAGAAACCATGAGAAAGAAGAAACAAAACAAAACAAAAAAAGAGAGCAAATAGTATGCTTCGATCTGCATTCAGACTCCATAGTTCTTTCTCTGGATGTGTATAGCATTTTCCATCATGAGTCTTTTGGAGCTGTCTTAGATCCTTTCATTGCTGAGAAGAGCTAAGTCTTTCAAAGTCAGTCCATACACTGTGGCTGTTACTGTGTACAATGGTCTCCTGGTTCTGCTGTCTTCACTCAGCATCAGTTTATATAAGTACTTCCTGGTTTTTCTGAAGTCCACCTGCTCATCATTTCTTATAGCACAATAGTATTCTATTACATGCATATACCACAACTTGTTCAGCCATTCTTCCAATTGATGGGCATCCCCTCAATTTCCAATTCTTTGCCACCACAAAGAGAGGTGCTATAAATATTTTTGTACATGTGGGTTTTTTTCCTCATTCTTATGATCTCTTTAGGATACAGCCCTAGAAGTGGTATTGTGGGTCAAAGAAGTATGCACATTTTTATAGCCCTTTGAACATAGTTCCAAATTGCTCTCCAGAATGGTTGGATCGGTTCACAACTCCACCAACAATACGTTAGTGTTGCAATTTTCCCACATCTTCTCCAGCATTTATCATTTTCCTGTTTTGTCATGTTAGCCAATCTGATAGGTATGATGGGGTACCTAAGAGTTGTTTTGATTTGTATTTCTCTGATCAATAGTGATTTAGAACATTTTTTCATGTGATTATAGATAGCTTTAATTTCTTCCTCTGAAAACTGCCTATTCATATGCTTTGACCATTTATCAATTGGGGAATGACTTATATTCTTATGAATTTGATTCAGTTCTCTATGTATTTTAGAAATGAAGCCCTTATCAGAGACATTGGTTGTAAAAATTCTTTCCCAATTTTCTGCTTCCCTCCTAGTCTTGGTTGCATTGTCTTTGTGTAAAAACTTTTCAATTTAATGTAATCAAAATTATCTGTTTTGCATTTCATAATGTTCTGTATCTCTTGTTTGGTCATAAATTCTTCCATTCTCCATAAATCTGACAGGTAAACTATTCTTTACTCTCCCAGTTTGCTTAAAGTATCAGCTTTTGTATCTATATCATGTACCCATTTTGACTTTATTTTGCTATACAGGGTAAGATGTTGGTCTATGCCCAGTTTCTGCCATACTGTTTCCTAGTTTTCCCAGCAGTTTTTGTGAAATAGTGAGTTCTCATCCCAGAAGCTGGAGTTTTTGGGTTTCTCAAACATTAGATTACTATAGTCATTGACTACTTTGTCTTGTGTACCTAATCTATTCCACTGATTTACCATTCTATTTCTTAGCCACCAAGTAGTTTTGATGATTGCTACTTTATAATACAATTTAAGATCTGGTATGACCAGGCCACCTTCTCTGGCATTTCTTTTCATTAATTCAATCTTTCTATTATTAGATTAGCAATAATTAGAATTATTGCTATATAGTATAGTTTGAGATCTTTTACTGCTAGGCCCCTTTTGTTTTTGTTTCTTATTATTTCCGATGAGCTTCTTGACCTTTTCTGTTTCTATATGAATTTTGTTATTTTCTCTAAATCTGCAGAGTATTCTTTTTGGCATTTGGTGTGGCATTGAATAAATAATTTAATTTATGTAGTGTTGTCATTTTTGTAATATTAACTTGTTCTGCTCCCATGAGCAATGAATATTTTCCCCATTATTTAGTTCAGTATTTCTATAAACAGTACTTTGTAGTTGTATTTATAGCTTTGTGTTTTCTTGGTAGCCAGACTCCCACATATTTTATATATTCTGTAATTATTTGAAATGGATTTTTTCTTTTTGTTCTTTTTGATATTCTATATAAAATAATAATGGTGATAATAGAGGTTGTTTCTTTACTTTGATCTTGTTTGAAAAGTATTTATCTAGTTATCTCCATTACCTGCCGTTTCTTGGTTTTAGATAGATACTCTTGACCATATTAAGGAAAGGTCTATTTATTTTTAATATTTTTAACAGAAGTAGGACACAATAGTTCTTATATTATGTCAGAAACCTTTTCTCCATTATTGATATAATCATGTGATTTGTCTTGTTATTGTTATGGTCTATTATGTTTATAGTTTTCCCAACATGATTCCTAATAATTGACTCTTTGCATTCCTGGTTTAAATCTGATCTCATCATAGTATATAACATTTTTGAAGTGTCTAGATAGTAGTTAAAATTTTTTTTATTGATATTCATTAAAGATGTTGGCTTATTATTCTCTTTTTCTGCTTTGTCTCTCCTTAGTTTGAGTATCAAGATAATATTTATGTAATGGAAGGAATTTGGTAGGATCTCTTCTTTTTTACTTTTGCAAAGAGTTTATTTAATATCAGAGAGAGGTAGGAGACCCAGTGGAAGGAACAGTGGGCCTGGAGTCAGAAAGAAAGGAGTTGAAATATGGCCTGAGACATTTACTAGCAATGTGACCTTAGACAAATCAATTAATTTCTATATGCCTCAGTTTCCTCAACTGTAAAATGAGGATATAGCAACCCTACTTTTTAGGGTTGTTGTGCGGATCAAATGAAGTAATATTTGTGAGGAGCCAAGATAGTGGAATAAAGGTAGGGACTTCCTTGAGCTCTTCCTCAAATCCCTCCAAATACCTTTTAAAAATAACTCTAAACAAATTCTAGAGCAGCAGAACCCACAAAGTGATGGAGTGAAGCAAATTTCCAGCCCAAGACAACTTGGAAGATTGGCAGGAAAGCGATTTTAATGTACTGCAGGTAGAGTTGTGAACCGATCCAACCATTCTGTAGAGTAATTTGGAACTGTACCCAAAGAGTTATGAAACCGTGCATATCCTTTGACCTAGCAATACCATTACTAGGTCTGCATCCCAAAAGAGATAAAAAGACAAAAAGGAAAATGCACAAAAATATTTATAGCAGCTCTTTTCTGGGCCAGAGAATTAGAAATGGAGGGGATGCTCATCAGTTGGGGAATGGCTGAACAAGTTTATGATGGAACACTTCTGTATTATAAGAAGTGATGACTGGGTTGCTCTCAGAAAACCTGGGAAGCCTTGCATGGGCTGATGCAAAGTGAAATGTACTGTATGCAAAGTAACAGCAGTATTGTAAGATGATCTGCTGTGAATGACAGCTATTCTCAGCAGTACAATGATCCAAGACAACTCTGAAGGACTTTTGATGAAAAATGCTGTTCATCCTCAAAAGAAAGAACTGATGGTGTCAGAATACAGATTGAAGCATCCTTTTATTTTACTTTATTTTTCTTGAGGTTTTTTTGGCCTATGTTTTCTTTCACAAAATGATTATTACAGAGATGTTTTGCATGACTATACATGTATAACCTATATTGAATTACTTACCTTCTCAAGGGGAGGTGGGAAGAGAAGGGAGGGAGAAAGGGAGAGAATTTGGAACCCAGAGTTGTAAAAATGAATATTAAAATTTTTTTTTACATGTAACTGGGGGAAAATAAAATACTAAATTAAAAAAATAAAAGGAAAAAAATCGTATTTGTGACGCTCTTAGCACAGTGCCTGGCAGATTGTAGACACTTAATCATAATCATTCTCTTCCTGTTCTCCCAGTGATCTTGTGCTAGAATTTACTTTTAGATCCATCTGTTAATTGTTTTAAAAAAATTTGTTTTTTCTTTGGAAGTTTGTTTATGACTTACTCAATTTCCTTTTCTAATATTCAGTTATTTAAATTATTATTTTTTGTTCTGTTGATCTGGGTATTTTATATTTTCCCAAATATTCATCCATTTTAATTGTCAGTTTTATTGGCATGTAATTGGGCAAAGTATTTTCTTATAACATCTTTTGTTTCTTCATCATTTATTGTGAAAGAAGCAGTGGTCCTAACCTCAGGCAGTTGGGGTTAAATTTGCTCCTAAGTAGGTTGAGCTGGGACCTATTTGTGGCCTTTTGGGCCAGAAGAATATAAAAGTAGCCTTTAGGACTTCTTTGGGGAACTCTCAATGCCCCAGGGAACCCATTTGCTAACTACTTTTAATTTCTTTGATAGCGGCTTTTATGTTCTTGAATTGCTTTTAATTTCTTTGGGAACTCATTCTGCTTAGACAGCTGCCTAAACCCTACTCACAGTAGTGCCATTCTGCTAGCATAGTCTTTAAGAAGCCACTACCATTCATGATATATTATAGAATTCACTATTTTGTCTATTAATCTTTAACCACATGTTGTTTTTGAACTTATTTAAATCAAATATTTTCTGAAACATAATCAGCTGTAAGGATCAGTTTTAAGTCTGAAGTATATCTGCAAGTAGTTCTACATTCAAAAAAATTATTTTGCTAAATGAAATTACATAGATATATAGAAAAAAGGACAAACAGTTCATTTTCTAATTACATAAGTTATAGTATAATATTATTGCTTGATATGTTTAACCTTTTATCTTTGTGTCCATAGGTGTTTATTGGATTTGTCTTAAAGCAGTTTGAATACATTGAAGTGGGCCAGTTTAGGTAAATTTTGAGATTTCAGGTTTAATTCCTATCTACTGATGTCTAAAGCACTATGCAAATATCTTTTATTCCTATTAAATATTTTTTTGGATTGACACTTTCTTTAAAAAGACAATTAGTAATTTACCATTTTATTGTGTAATTACAAAGTTTTTTTCCTATCATGCTTTTATTTTTGAAAAAACTGATCTTGGGCTTATTTGGAAGCAGTTCTGCATACTGTAATTACATATCTTGTCAGTTTTTCTTTCACATTTTTAAACACACAATTAGATCAACAGATTCCAAGGTACATTATTTGTGAGTGCTCCTTCTGATTGGCTTTTTTCTTCAGAAAAATAATTTTTTGCTGAAGGTTGTCTCTATTGAAAGGGAAATATTTCATTTTACTTATATTAGTAATGATTATTAATACTTAGGAATGGGGTAAGGGATTAGGCCTCTGATTTCATTGATATAAGGAGCTGCCCTTGAGAAAACTTCCAGTACTAAAGCATGTTGGCACCTTCTTTGCAACCTTAAGTCTTAGATTGTCGGTCAGCTCAAACACCAAGAGGTTAATAACTTGCCCGGGGGACATACAGCTACTTTGTGTGGTGGGACTTGAATCCAGTTCTTTTTCATTTTAAGGATGACTATCTCTTCTACCTCACTGCTTCTCAATGCTTACTACTTTTATTATTCAGATAAGTTATTTTTGATAGAGTTATCTTCAGGGAGAATATTTTATTTATGTTTGTTACAACTTGTAGGTAGTAGGGTTTCAGTAGCATTTGTATTGTCAATCACAATTACAATTGTAATTACTATCAAAATTACTAAACATGAAGGAAACTATTTTCTTCATACTTAATTCCCAAAATAAGTGAAAATGATATAGAAATAAAGTGACATTTATATTTTTCTCCTAAAGAATAAGTTATTTTGTCTTTTCCTTTTGGACAATTTTTCTTATTTTAAAAAGATACACAATGACTTTCTTTTGTTTCTAGGGAATCAGAGGCAATTATTCCGAACATCTTTTTCTTCTTAGTATTGTTGTCTTATGAGCGCTATCACTCGAAGCAGATCATTGGAATGCCTAAGATCATTCAACTCTGTGATGGCATCATGGCCAGTGGGAGGAAAGCTGTAACACACGGTAACTCAAAAAACACTTTAGTCGAGTCCGTCTCCCTCATGATCTACTTTTCCAGCATTACTCTTTCCATATACTGACCAACAGAGATTTCTTAAGCGTGACTTTTATGTTTGGCCTTGTGCCTGGTCTAAGGAGAAATGTCCCTAAAAAGTAAATTGAAATCACACTGCTTTTCCCCATGGACTCACATCTTGTGTGAGATTCTCCTTTGGGAATTCAATTCAAAAGCACATGTGTATTAAATACCTACATGTTCAATGCACTGTAGTAGGGACTGGGGATCCAAACATGAAAACCAACACAGTCCCCCACCCTCAAGGAGTTTACAGGTTGCTAGGGAGATGAGACATATGCTTAAATCAATATAATTCACATTGGAAGTAATTCATAAGAGAGCTCAGAGATGCATAAGCAGTTGAAATGGGAATTATCTTCTTTAACTAAGAGTTGAATTGTAGTTGTGTGATTGCAGTTGTTTTATTTTGAACTGGGGGCGGGGATTAGTGTATCATTAAGTTACTTTAATGGGTCTTGTTACTTTCAAACAAAGCTTATATAAAAACGTATAATATTGTGTTTTATATCATTAATAATAAAGCATTTTTGATATCTTCGATAAAAGGTACTTGGTAAATACAGTTTATTTCATTTGGTTGTGGTTATTTTGGTTATAGTATATATAGCAAACACTCCGAAAAATCCATTATCTAATGTAATGTTATATTTAAATAATTGTAATTGTAACATAATGGTAATATATCTGTGTTTATTGTGTTGAATTTGAACTTATGTGGCATCCAGTCTTTTCATCTAAAACTTTAAATGGGTAATGTAGAAGACACAGAAGTCTATTGTTTTTGTTTTTTTGATTTTTTTTTCCAGAGGATTTTGGGTTTATATTTACTATCTTTTTTTTTTTAAGTATGAAAATTCTAATGCTTTCTTCAAAAGCTTTTATCAAACCAGCAGTACTTGGTTTAGAAAATCCTCAGCTTTCTGTGATGGCATGGTAGCAAGGGCAAAAATAACCAATTTGGAAACTTTGATTTGATTTTCGAGAACCAAAGTATCAAAAGTATCAAATTTTATTCATTTTTTGTTTCTTGGAAAATTCTTTTAAAGTTACCTTTGAAAAGACTACTTATATATATTTTCCATGTGTTATGTCTTTATTTTCTCAGCCATACCAGCTCTGCAGCCCATAGTTCATGATCTCTTTGTGTTAAGAGGAACAAACAAAGCAGATGCTGGAAAAGAGCTGGAGACCCAAAAAGAGGTGGCTGTGTCCATGTTATTAAGACTTATTCAGTACCATCAGGTGAGAGGAATGTGCCAAATGGTGTTATTAAAATTTTTTTTAATTACCTTTTTGATCATTTAGATATCAATGTGGATTTATTTTGATCCTATTGTAATTTACATAGTACATAAAAGAGCCCATATGTATGGTACTTGTCAGTTTAAGAAACTGGCATTGAATGTCTGTTACATGCTAGTCCCCCTGAATAAGTAATACCCAGATGAATGAGAATGGATTCCTGTGATCATGTTTACAGCCTATTAGGTAATTTAAGGAATGTGCATAAAGAAACTGCAATACAAGCAATGCTATATGACTGGTAAAAACAAAGATTTGGATATTCAGAGGAGGAAGAAATCACTTCTAATTGGAAGTATTCAAGGAGACTTCGTGTTTATTGCTGGGCACCACATTTTGGAAAAGGTGCTGTTAAGCTGGAGAGTGTTTAAAGGTGGGCTATAACATGTCATATGAGGATTCTTTGAAAGAACTAGAGATTGGCTCTGATCAGCACAGTGACCACCCACAGTGCTAGAGGATTGATGATCAAACATGCTACCTAGTACCTTCTGATAAAGAGGCAATGGAACCAGGGTGCAGAATGATGCATGTACTTTTTGGACATGACCAATACAAGAATTTGTTTTGTTTGCCTATGCATATTTGTTACAAAGGTTTTGTGGTGATAATTTTTTTTAAATGACAGCATGTGAGGGAAAGAAAACAGACTTTTGTTAATTGAAAAAAATTAAATTAAAAAAAAAAGGACCAGAGATCAAAAACATAAATTACTCAGGAAATTCAAATTCCTTATTTGATAAGAACTAGTTAAACAATGGGAATGGTGGCAAAGTCCAGAGAATGAATAATGAATGGCTTATCTGGGCCCTATGTCACCATAGAATTTCTAGGGAGAACTCTCCAATGGGGAGAAAGTGGCAGAGTATACTGGTGGTGGTGGTGGAGGAGGAAGAAATGTGAGGATGTATACATGAGAGAGGAGAGAAAGAGAGCAGGTGATGATATAGAATTTTAAGATTTGATGGAAAATCACCTTGAGTCCAGTTTGTCTTAAGCTTTGATTGTACAAAAGGGAATAACGTGAAATAAGTCTGGAAAAGTGTGAGAGTTGGTTTGTGAAAGGTCATTAGTGCGAAGTGAAGGAGTCTATAAGAGGCAGCACAGTGTAGTGAGTAGATGGTGAGTTGACTTCATCATCCCAAGATCTAGACTCAGTTCTTCTTTCTGGTATATACTTGACTGTGACTGGGGCAAGCCTTTAACCTCTTTGTACCTGAGGCAACTCTAAGATTGTCAGTTGAAGAGTAAGTGTTAATTTGCATTAGTCATATTAAGAAAGTCACAAGTTGTATTTTTAAAAAAAGCTTATATTTTATCCTTATAGGCAGTAAAAAGGTTTTTCCCTAGGGAAGTGACCTGGTCAGAGTTCATTTTGTTTAAATTAGTTGAACCAGATAAAGTGATGAGTAGGGAAGTTACAGTGTGTAACCCATATGAGTAGAATTTTGGTAGTAGTGGTGGTAGGGGGTGTTGAGGGCAGGGAGAGTGTATTCCAGTGTAAACAACTCAGGCTCTGCAGACAGAGCATCTGGGTTTCTATCTTTCTGCTGATGTTTACTGCTTGTGTGACCTTGGATAGGTAGGCTCCCTGGACCTTGGTTTCCTTAGGTAAAAATTAGGAGGTTGGACTCAGTGGCCTCCAAAATTTTTTCCAGCTTCGGAGCTGTGACCTATGTTATACAGAAGAGTACAGAATTCAAGCAGCATGGGTTAGTAAGTTAGCAGTACAGCAAGTGAGGGGACTCCCTGGCTAGCAATGTTTGGAAATTTACTTTAATTGGTAGTACTATGGTCCTGGGAAAATACAGCATGAAAGTTGAATAGGTTTCTTTTATTTCTTTTTTTAAATTTTATTAATTTATTTTGATTTATCAACAATCACTTCCATATTCTTTTGAGTTGAAAATTTTTCTCCTCCTTCCCCCCCCACCCTCCCCAAGACGGCACGCAATCTGATATAGGCTTTACATTTACATTCCTATTAAACATATTTTCACATTAGTGAAGTTGTAAGTAAAAACTAAAACCAATAGGAGGAACCATCAGAAAGATGAAACAAAACTGAACAGAAGGTGAAAATAAGTGATAGCGATTCGACTTCCATAGTTCTTTCTTTGGATGTGGACAGCATTTTCCATCACGAGCCCTCTGGAGATGTCTTAGATCCTCGTAATGCTGAGAAGGGTTCAGTTTAACAACCTTAGTCATTGTACAACGTGGCTGTTGTTGTGTACAAAGTCCTCTTGGTTCTGCTCACTTCACTCAGCATCAGACCATACAAGTCTTTCCAGGGTTTTCTGAAGTCAGCTTGTTCATCGTTTCTTACAGCACAATAGTATTCCATTACATTCATATACTACAACTTGCTCAGCCATTCCCCAATTGATGGGCATCCTCTCAATTCCAAGTCTTTGCCACCACAAAAAGAGCTGCTATGAATATTTTGAATAGTTTTTCCATAGTTATGATTTACTGGTTATGATTATTTGTATACTTTTAGCTTTGAACACCTTTAGACCAGTGCCATGTTTTTACAAAATAGCTGAATAGGTTTAGGCCTGGCCTCTGTGCCTAGTGGCCTGGGTGAATTGCCACTAGTTGACACTGGCATTGAACCTTACCTTGACTTTATCACTATCACATAATACAAAGGGAGTGAATATGCTAGACAGATATGGCATATGTTTGTAAGCTTGAATCACTCCTGGAACATCTGGAGCTATAATTTCTTCAGTATTTCAGGGAATCTTTGATTTGATCAACGTGGACACTTTTGTTAGTGGTGCAGGCTGCAGCCCTTCTATGCCATTTGTTATTGGTCAGTTCATCTTTCTGTAAATTCTTAGTTGAATATCGGCCCACATGCCACCGACCTTTTTCTAGTTCTTTTAAATATTTCATAGACGCCACTCCGGTGCTCAGATTGTCTGCTTATGACTTACCCGCATCCTTTTCCTGTCAAAAAGTCCTTAATGATGTCTTTTAAGCCAGTTTTTGAGTGCAAGTCATTGTTGGTAATCTACCTGCTTGGTCCCCTGTGATTCTTTTCATTGCCCTTTGAACTACATGCATTTTTGATAATTTTCACATCCTGATGTTTCTTCGTTGTTATTAGTAATGTACAAAAATGTAATAATAAATTATATGTAGTAATAAACTATTTGTACTATTCAGATTTATTTTTAACTATACAAAAATACTTCTTAAGGTATTAGAGATGTTCATCCTAGTCCTCCAGCAGTGTCACAAGGAGAATGAAGACAAGTGGAAGAGATTATCTCGACAAATAGCTGACATCATTCTCCCAATGTTAGCAAAACAACAGGTTTGTATTCAGAACATTTTACTTGTTAGGAGTTAATAATGCAATATGTACATATATTTTATAATTGTACTTGATCTTAACATTCACTTAAAAAATTTTCGTTTCCCAATTCTCTCCTTCCCTCTAGCCCCTTCTTCCTCATTGAGAAGGCAGGCAATATGATATCAGTTATACATGTGAAGTCACATACAACATATTTCCATATTAATCATGTGATACAGTATTTTTTTTGAGTGGAGCTGCTTCTCTCGTAAAAGGTGATTGATTGTTAACAACTTTCATATTGACGAATTAATCAATCTGTCAGTCATTTATTAAGCACTGACTATGTTCCAGGCACTACCTAGGGATGAATATGAGTACAGATAACGAAACAATCCCTACTTGTAAGGAGCTTACATCTCAATGAGGGAGACAGAAAATACACATATAAATATTCACATCATACATATAAAGTGAGTAAATACATACAAAGAAAAATAGTTAAGTATAAAATAATTTGGGAGTGGAGGCACTAGCAGCTTGGAGGGTTAGGAAGGACTTCATGTGGAAGTTACTGCTTGAGCTACATTTTTAAGGAAATGAAAGACTTTAAAAGACAGACAAGGAGAGAAATTATTCTAGGCATCTGGAAAGTTTGATGTAAAGGTACAGATGGGATATGGAGTGTTGTGTATGGGAAATTAAGACATGTCTAGGTTCATGCCAATCATTTTGTTACTTCCATTAGAATATTGGGTTTTCTACCCTTCTGGTATGTATTAGTTTAAAAGGAAAGTATAATGCTTCACATTCATTAGTTTTGTGGAGGAGATGGCATTTGAGTTAGTCTTGCTGGGATGGGTATTCAAATTCAAACAGGTAGGGGGCAGCTAGGTGGTGCAGTGGATAGAGTACCAGCCCTGGAGTCAGGAGGACCTGAGTTCAAATTCAGCCTTAAATACTTGATGTTTACTGGCTGCGTAACCCTGGGCAAGTCACTTAACCCTATTGCCTAGCCAGAATAAAGGGTGGATCTGCTTTAAAAAAAAAAAAGATTCAAACAGGTAAAGGAGAAGAGTGTCCAGGGCATTTTAGGCAGAAGATCACAAAAATGACATCTCCCCCTGATAAAACAGGATAAATAATATCTCAGTGTACAAAGCAAGTATATTGCAGCTCTTTTATTAACACTTCAGATTATGAGCTTGCGGGTGATGCATTAGGCTATCATTAAATACTCAAAGAGATTAACCAAGTCTTCATTTTCCTTTCAAGTATGGCTTGTATAGTGCAGCCCATCAAGTAAAATTTTCTGTTGCATATAGACTGAAGTATTCTATCAATAATGATAGCCACTTAATCAAATTATTATTATTATTCTTGCCTTTTTTTGATGTAACTGCGTTTTTTTGTAAACTGATTTTTGTAGCATTGCCAGTTGACATGTATAGAGTCTTATAATTATTGATTTTTACAGATGCATATTGATTCTCATGAAGCTCTTGGAGTATTGAACACTTTATTTGAAATATTGGCTCCTTCATCCCTCCGTCCTGTAGACATGCTTTTACGAAGTATGTTCATTACTCCCAATACAATGGTGAGTATGCAAGATATTGCATTGTTGGTGTGCTGAAATGCTCCCAAGTGAGGAGACTGGGGTCAAATCCTCATTCCAGAATTTACTAGATGTGTGAACTTGGGCAGGCCCCTTCCCTGCACTGAGGCTCCATCCTCATCTGTAAAGAGGATACATATATTAACTATTTCACCAGGACAGTGTGATGAAAGTGCCCTATAAATAGGAGTTGGTTGTGTTAGTTCAGTGTAAATTAGAAGTATTATGAAAATGTCAATAGTTATTTGCAAATAATATAAAAGCAAGCAATTTCCCTTCGTAAGGCAGTAATGGAAGAATACTACAAATCTACTTTGTTTTTTTTCTTGCTATTTATAATATTGGATGTTTGTAATGTTTCTATTCTTTCCTCTTTAGGCATCAGTGAGCACTGTTCAGTTGTGGATATCAGGCATCCTAGCTATTCTGAGAGTACTTATATCCCAGTCAACTGAAGACATTGTTCTTTCTCGGATCCAGGAACTCTCTTTCTCTCCTTATCTAATCTCATGTCAAATAATTAAAAAATTAAGAGATGGAGGTGGTAGCTTGCCAATGCCAGAAGATCAAAGTGAAGTGAAACAAGTCAAGTGTTTGCCAGAAGAAACATTTTCCAGGTAAGTGTTCATATCATTTAAGTCTCTATGACTTTAGTTTCATGTGGAAATAGTTTGTGATTAGTTAGGATGGATCTAACTCCTGTCCTTTTGGTATCACTCCAGTTTATCAGAGAAAGTCAACAAGTGTTGATTAAGTTCCTTTATATACTTTGTATAAAATGGAAGGATTAGGAGGTGAGATTCTTAAGGAATTTTAGAGTTAGGAATAAGTATTTTTTATATATGTGTGTGTGTGTGTATATACACACACACACACACACACACACACACACATATCACTGAAAGATAACATATATATTTGGGCAACTCTTGTATTCTGAGCTCTATGCTCAGTGCCATAGATGAGACCAAAATTTGATAACATGCAGTCCTTGCTCTCTAGAACCCTGGGGAATTACCAGGTTATAGAGATTGTGGCTTGACTGAAATGGGCCTTTTATAGTAGAAGAACCAGTCAGTTAAACTAATTCTCAGCATGGATTAGTCTATAAGGTTTTAAAATACTGATTTAGTTATGCTCAGCAGTCTTATACAAGTGCTTTCTTCACTTACTGTTTACACAAATCATAGTTTTTAATAAACAGGAGTACTTTATTGTGTGCCATCTACTAAACAGTTCTCAATTGTTAATTTGCTGTGAAAATAAGAGTTGTAGAGATGGGATGGTAAGAAGGAAGCAAATATAGCTGAGTTGTAGATGACGTCTTTTATTGATAAAATAACTTTCAAATGTCCTTATTCTTCCTCTCCTAAACTTACAAATATAAATAACACACAAAACCAGAGGTTCAGGAGCTTGTTAGAGCTGTTCTCCTTCCTGATATCCCTGTTATTATTGACACTGTTATTCCCCTGGTGACTTTCCCTTGAGATCTCATTGTTACCTTGGATTTTTACTTTTCTCTTTACTCCTACATCCAATCAGACACCAAATGTCACTTCTCCTTTATTAATGTCTCCCTGTGTTCCATTGCCATGCCCTTTATCTTTGGTCAGGCCCTCCTCTGTTGCCTGGATTATTGTATTAACCTCCCCAGTATGTACTCATTTGGGAGGAGGAAAGTGTATGTGTTTTCCACATGATTTCGTGATAACCCCCTGGCCTAATCCTTCCTTACTCTTCTTTCAAGATTCCTCTTACAGCTGGTGGGCATTCTTCTAGAGGACATTGTTACAAAGCAGCTGAAAGTGGAGATGACTGAGCAGCAGCACACATTCTATTGCCAAGAACTGGGCACACTGCTGATGTGCCTGATACACATCTTCAAGTCAGGTACGGGAGCCAGAGCAGCCCTTTACTTCACTTGGTGCTATTCTATTTGCTGTGTCACATCACAGAGTTTCTTGAGGCAGAAGCTGCACACTGAAGCAATAATAACGAGAGCAGCTGACCTACCACGTGCCAGACACTGGGCTAAGCACTTAACAAACATTATCTCATGTGATCCTCATAATACCCTGGGAGGAAGGGCTGGTATTATCTCCATTTTACAGATGAGGAAACTGAGACATGGCCACACAGCTAATAAGTATCTGAGGACAGATTTAAATTCTGGTCTTCCAGCCTCTGGGCCCAGTGTTCTTGCCACTGTATCACCCAGCTCCTCCTAAGCATTTAGTAAATATTTGGCTATTGATAGCACTGATGAGGAGGAATTCTTTTTTTTTCTTCTTCATGTTGACCATGCCCCAATATTCAATTCTTTTTAAAAATTTTTGAAAATTTAGTTAAATTAAATTAAATTTTAAAAAATTAAATAAAAAAAAGTTTTTTCTTGTATTTTTGACAAAAAAAAACTTATTTTGGGGGGTATTACTAAATGTAAAACCTTAAAATAAACCAGGGCCTGAGAGTTTTTTGAGCACTTCAGAAGATATTTATGAAATAGGAGGAAAATCCCAAGCCCTAATGCTTCTGTGTTTGTCTTATTTTAATAGGTTCTAGAATGTCTATTTTGCAAGACACTAGATGGCAGAATTATTACAGACTTATAAAAGAGTTGTCATAAATCTTGTAACACCTAAGTGTAATGTGGTCCTTTAAGAATGAATGTGAGAATACTTTGTCACGTATTAACAGGGTTGTTGCTGCTCCCCTACTCAGTGGTCCAGACAAACTGGCTTCTCTGTTTCCCTCTATGTGTGTACATGTTTAGACCCGCCCCACTTTACCCTTTTTGAGGGCAAGGGCTAATTTTATTTTTTGTCTTTGTATCCCTAGTGCTTAGCACAGTGCCTCATTCATAATAGGTACGTAATAAATGACTTGTTGAATGAACAACTTGCAAAGGATTGCAGAATATAGTGAAAATATGGAAGTATCAGGTATCAATAGCTTTTTCATAATTCAGTGGAATTTAGTTTCTGACCACTTGGATGAGAGACCTAAGGTACTGGAGAGAAAGGGCTTTTGAATATACTCAGGTTTTTACAGTTGCTGAAGTGAATTAATTAAGGAGGAACAATTTTATTGAGTTAGATGAGTAATCCTTCCATACCCTTGCTTAGTTATATGGTGTGTGAGAGTTACAGTAGCCTTAGGGCAAATGCTCTTTGAGGCCATGGTTGGGAGAAATAAAAACATGTTTAGACTGAGTTTGTATTTTTGACAAAAAAAGAGGGCAGATGAAATCATTTAGTCCCTAGAGGAGTTTTACCCAAAACACAAAGAAAGCTGGCATGGAGGCTTGTTGAGATAGTAATCAGGCACATTGCTCCAGTGCCATTGCTTTTCTGTTTTCTTAGGATGATTCATTTTATGCCAGAGTATTGAAGTGAACAGAACATTTTTTTACTTTAAGTATTCTGGTAGCATGTATTAACACTCATATGCCCATGGCATAATGTTGGCCACCATGTTTTTATTTTCTCTTCTCTAGGGAATTTTCATGTTGGGCTATGTGGCCTCTGGTAAAATTTTCTTCCTCTGTCTGTTTTCAGCAAGAATAGGATTCACCCTCTGTGAAAGGATTTCAGGGCACTGTGACCCCAAATGGCATATGTGTTCTTTGACCAAGTTGACTGTGGGTTGCTTTATTTTGAGGAGGGGGTGGCAGGTTGAGGTTAACATACAATGTCATAATGTTCTCAGTGTCAGCATCCTAGGGTGGGGAGCTACCTCCCTGATTTCATAGCCAGAAACTGATGACTGTTGTCTCAAGGCCCTTTGGGAAATTTAAATGCAGAAGTAGTCCCGAGTGTATTTGTGGTGTTGGTGACAGAGGGATGAGGGGAGAAATAAGTTCTTTCTTTATCTATAAAAAGGCTAATGTGCTAATCTTGTTTTAAGTACTTCACTAATAATAATAACTGGTAATTACATAGTACTTTAAAGTTTGCAAAGTGCTTTACATACTATCTTATATTGGCTTCACAATAACATATGAAGTTGGTATCATAGGTCTTATCTCCATTTTATAGATGATTTAACTGAGGCTCATAGAGTTTGTGATTTATCCATTCACATGGGTACTAGTGTGTCCGAGGCGGGATTTGAGTCTTCCTAACTCTAACACCAAGTCTGTCTTCTACACAATTCTTATACTCAGAATCCTTCATCAGTATAATATGGCATTCCCTCTGCTGATCAGATGCCAGCTTTCCCCAACACACACACACACACAGAGTCCTTAGTTCTGATCTTGCCTGTCCTTTAAGCCTTTCCAGCTTAGATTGGATAGTAAGAGCTTAGGCTCTGCTGTTAGACGCTTTACAAACTGATGGACATCTCTATTGCATAGTGAAGTCTAGGAGGAAGATTTCAGTGGAAATTTAAATTAATGTTTATCAAAGATTCTGGAATCTTTTTGTTGGAATCCCATGTCCTAAATACCTTGGATTTTTGAATGAAAGAAAAGTATCTTTTTATCAACTCTTTTTTAGGTATTTCATATTGAATTGCAATGAGGATCAGGGATATCTTCCCCTAAATTGTTTAATTTTTCATTCGTTTCTAGGAATGTTCAGGAGAATCACTGCAGCTGCCACTAGACTCTTTACAGGTGATGGCTCTGATGGCAGCTTTTATACCCTGGAAAGCCTGAGTGAATTGGTACGCTCTATGATTCCGACACATCCTTCTTTAGTGCTCCTGTGGTGTCAGATTCTACTGCTTGTCAACTATACCAACTACAACTGGTGGTCCGAAGTGCATCAGACACCAAAGTAAGAATTTAAAGCTATTCATTGTTTCAGGTGAAGGCAGGCATTTAGCATGTAGAGTGCTAGTTGTTCAAGATATGGGTGCTCCTAGGGGTATGCATTTTTCAGGATTATGGGGTCTTTGTTGAATTCTACTCTACATGAATCTTTTACCATGTGATAGTTGGACCCTTCATATGCTGTAGAACATATGCTATGACAAAACATATTCAAAGTAGCAGGTTCTTTTAATGGGGGCTTTCTTTCATGAGGTATTTTTTTTGAGGGGGTATTTTTCCATTAGATAGTTATTTTTGTTATGTTGTTGCCATAATGTCCCTCTTACTATGTTCTAGTTCTTAAATTGATTCCATAGTTAGGATATTTTGCAATATCCTAACTTCACGAACAGTTAAATGTTTAAATATGGGGCTTGTTATGCTTAACAAAATAATTAGGTAGAAAAATTTTAAATTAGTTTAGGAAAACCTCTTGTCAACATTGAAGGGCACAGGTTATTGCCTGGGCTATCTTGATTTATATTAATAGGTAGAAGGAATCTAGCCGTGGTTGTATGTTAAATGACTCATAATAGCACTCTGTTCTTTATACAATACTCCATGTATTGAAGTCCAGCAGCTCAAGCATGAAAGTTGTCCTACTTTTTGTGGGGTCCACTTTTATATTCAAAACTCTCCCTCCTTTTTTTTTTTCCTTTCTTTTTTTTTCTTTTTGGTGAGGCAGTCGAGGTTAAGTGGAAACTCTCCCTCCTTGACCATGATCTGACATTCACACATACAATTTTCTATTATTTCAAGACTTTCAGGAATTTACAAAATAACCAATCTCATAATGATAGCAGCAGTAACAACTAACATTTATATAGTGCTTACTATGTGCCAGGCACCATGCTGAGTGCTGTATAATTATTATCTCATTTCAGCCTCACAACAACCATGGGAATTAGGTGCTATTATTATCCACACTTTACAGATGAGGAAACTGAGGCAAACAGAAGTTAAGTGACTTGCCCAGGGTCAACAGCTGGTAATTGTTCGAGGCAGATTTGAATTCAGGTCTTTCTGACGTCAGGCCCAACACTTTCCGTATTGTGTGACCAGCAGCGCCGGACAGTTAAAAAGTTTAAATTTTTTGGGGGGGCTAGGCAGTGGGGTTAAGTGACTTGCCCAGGGTCACACAGCTAGTAAGTGTTAAGTGTCTGAGGCTGGATTTGAACTCATCTCCTCCTGACTCCAGGGCCAGTGTTCTATCCATTGCACCACCTAATTGCCCCTAAATATTCTTATAAAAGGTGTTACTACTACCACTTTGAAAGGATATTAACTACTGTTAAAGAGATTTTAGATATCATTACTCATTCCTTTTCAAAGGAATTAAAAAGCAGTGCCAGTTATTTGGCTCTTGGTAGATGGAACACTTCTCTCATGTTTTCTTTCTCCACCTAGAACAGCCTTAGGTTTCAAAGAGTTGGCAATGATAACACACTTCCCTCACTGAGAAGTGTTCCGAAGTGAAATCCTTGCTCAGTATGCTCATGAACTGGTCAGGTAAATGATGATTGGGAGACTTTTCCTTATACCAGACAGGAACTGTGAATTCCAAAAGTGCTAAGGCTCTGTGTATTTTTGTGCATGATCTTGGGCAGCTCATTTGTTCTCCCTGGGTTTTCCTTTTTTTTTTTTTTTCCCGTCAGAAGATCTCTCTAAAGTCTCTTTATATTCTGGCATGCTTTGATTCTTTTCCCACAATCAAATAAGCCAAGCTAATATCCTTAGATGTTCAGGTCACTGTGTTTCTATTTCTGATATTCTCAGTAAATACAAGCTTGAATTCTCTCCCTTTTCCTATTTCTCTTTTTTTCATCCTAGGCTTTCCTCTAGTCCATTCGTCTCTTGATTTAAGTGTTATATGCTTTCTACTCTCCACAACAGGCTTTGTGGATGAGTTCATGATTCTTTATTCTTCCTTCATTCCTTTCTACTTTTAAATACTTCTGTAATTAGACTTGGTTGTGTGTTCCAGTGTTTTCTCATCTCATTGGTCACAAATTCTTTACTAAAGTCCAGATGAAATGTGTTTTAAGAGCTAGGGTGATCTAATGGAGAGAGCACTGATTAGAGTCAGCAGGTTAGTGTTTAGTCCTACTTCTACCATGCCCTGGCTCTTACCAAGTTACTTCACTTCTGCAGGGTTCAATTTCCTCCTCTGTAAAATGGAAATAATCCCTTTTTGCCTGTTTGGACAAGGCAGAGTGTTGTAAATATGTGAAAAAACTTTAAAACAAAAAGCACTATATAAATGGTTTATCATTCCCTATGAAGTCATTGGCTTCTGTTTGGTCTATTCTAATTTTCAGGGAGTTTTTTGCTTGTCAAGGCTTTATGCCTCTTGTACTAAGCTTTTAAATTCCCTTTCCAATTTTTTCTTCCAAAGCTCTTATTACTTTTCCAATTTTTTTCTCACGTGCTGTCCTTCTACGTATAAAAACCTTTTAAAACTCTTTTTCTAGTTGAGTTTGTGCCCAAGCTGTATTTTCTCTGAGGCTTTATTTGTCAGTGTTTTGAAGTTATTCTCTTCTGCCTTTGTGTCTTGTGTGTTCCTGACACCATTATAAAGGAAGCCCATTAAGGTGGGCTTCCTTTTTGGTTTGCTCATTGTTCCAATCTTTTTCCTGACTTTGGACTTGATGTTAGAGCTTTCTGCAGCATTTTTATCGGGAATGTCTAGGCTATTCCTGTTGCTTCTTTCTTTGGGTATTAAACAGTTTGGGGACCTTCAAGCTTTCAGTGTTCCCAAAGTGATCTAACCCAGGGCATAGTCTGATTGCTGGTCTGAACTTTGTGAATTCATAACCTGTCTTTGAGTCTGTGCAAGAATAGACTGCTGCTGTATTCCATCCCTAAAAGCCAGCTGAAAATCTCTCTGATTCAAAGTGGTAGAATGGTAGGATCTGGAGTTACATGTAAAGACCTTGGTTATTCCTTTACAGGCTAAGCTAAATGCTAGAACTGAGTTCCTTCTCTGAGCTTGGTATCTGAGCCAAACCACTCCTGCTGCTGGCTTCTAAACTTCCTTCTTTCTCAGTATGCCACCAGGGCCTCCCTACTTGGAACATTTCTTTCAGCTCTAAATCTCCGATCCTTTGATCAGGATGGTGAATGCCATAGAGAACTCAGGGGTGCCTTGAGGTATTTAAATTTTTGAAGTAAACACAGAAATTTGTCAGATGTTGCCTGAACTCTTAGTTCAAGGTATTTCACAGTTTCAGCATTAGACTGTGCTACATTTCTTTTAGTGTTTTTGAATATTTGAAATATGTTTTTGTTTATTTGTATTTTTGACCATGCCAGTAATTTCTTGCTTCTTTCTTTGTTTTTGTATATAATTGCTTATCGATTCTGTGGCTCTGTCAGCGATTGAAATCTATAACTAGGTCACAGTGTGAATTTGAATAATGTGAAATTTTATTGAGTGTGAATTATAAAATGATACCAGGTCATATGCAAGCTACAATTCAGTTAATATGGTATGTATGAGCTAGTTACAGGTTTTAACTTGTTAGTCTACACTTGCCTGTCATGACTGAGGGACGTGATTTGCTACTACATGCTATAAGACCAACAGTTTAATATTTTGTTTTGAAGAGTCCTTAACAAAATGAACAAAAGGAAGAATACTTCATGTGGAAACACTTTCACCACAAAAAAAGAAGAGGCTTCTTGTTATATTAGAACAAAAATTTGATGTAATTGAATGGCGTGAATGTGGTCATAGTAACTCTAAAATAGGATGAGATGTCAGAATGCCTAGGTTTACTATATGGAATATTAAAAAAAAACACAGCAAAATAAAAGAAAAGAGTCAGAGTTACATCAGCTTTTTTTGTGTTTTGCAAACAACTACAAGAAATAGAAGTATTACCGTGATAGAAATTGAGAGTCTTTTAGCTGAATTAATTGAAGATTGCAATCAGAAGTACATTCCTCTTAGCTGAGTAGCCATTCAGAGAAAAGCTTCAAGTTTATTTAAGACAGTGAAAGAAAATGGAAATGAAGTGGATAGTGAAGACACTTTTACCACAAACATTGGTTGGTTGAATTGCTTTAGTAACTGCTTTAAAAGTAGAGTTCAGTTGCATAACGTTAAAATTACAAGAAAGGTGGTCAGTGTAGATGATGACATGGCTGCTAACTAACCTAATGTTTTGAATAAAATAATCCAAGAAGGTGGATACACTGATCGATAGATTTGTAATGTGGATAAAACAGGCTTATTCCACAAGAGAATGCCTTCTAGAACTTATTATATTTCTAAGAAAGAAAACTCAACATTAGAAATGTCTGAGGATTGCCTAACAATTTTATTAGGAAATAATGCAGAAAGAGATTTTAAATGAAAGTCATTGCTTCTTTATTGGTTTTGAAATCCTCCTGCTCTGAAAGGTTGCAACCATTGATCAATTCCAGTTCTTTGGCATTTAATATGAGAAAGTATCTGTTACTTAAATTATTTTGGAAGACTGGTATTCAAGATATTTTAGCCCAACTTTTGAAAATATTACAAAGGCAAAAATGTTGCACTTAAAGAATTATTGATTTTAGGTAATGTCTCAGGTCATCAAACTATACTTGGTTCATTTTATGAGAAAGTGGGCATGCAAATTCACTGTGATGTGTGTAAAACTCTGCAGCTGCTGGTGTATATATGAAGACTTAAAGAGAGAACATTTTAGGGGCAGCTAGGTGGCGCAGTGGATAGAGCCCTAGCCCAGAAATCCGTCCTCAGACCGCACACTTGACACTTACTAGCTGTGTGACCCCGGGCAAGTCACTTAACCCCAATTGCCTGGAGGGAGGGAGAGAGAGAGAGAGAGAGAGAGAGAGAGAGAGAGAGAGAGAGAGAGAGAGAGAGAGAGAGTGTGAGTGTAAGTGAGAGACTTGGTTAATTTTCTTATCTCCAGTTCTTGCCCAAGACAGATATTGTTGTTAAGTTGTTTTTTCAGTCATGTCTGACTCTGTATGACATCGTGTAGGGTTTTCTTTGTAGAGATACTGCCATTTCCTTCTCCAGCTCATTTTACAGATGAGGAAACTGAGGCAAACAAGATTAAATGACTTGCCCAGGATTACGCAGCTATTAAGTGTCTGAAACCAGATTTGAACCCAGCAAGATGAGTCTTCTGACTCCAGGCCTGGCACTTTATCCACTGCCACACCTAGCTGCCCTTAGGGATTAACTCAGTGGTTTGCCCATTCAGCTGCATTACTGTAATCTGATTAGTTTGAAATCTTCATTTTTCCCTAAATGGATTGACTGCTATTTTTAAAGTGATTGTGGGACTCTATTGTAGGCTTGGCTCTAGCCAAGAATCTTTGTAGTTTAGGTTTGACATGGGAGAACATGAAGTACTGCAAGTACATAGGGTTCACCTTGCCCTAAAATAGGAAGGCTACACAGCAAGGATGTAATAGCACTTGATTTCTCTGGACGTGATCTCCCTCATCTTCATCTGGAAACGTATCTGGTCAGTGTGTCCTCAGGGTTAGGTAACTTGCATGGTCTCAGTCTGAAAGGCCAGACTGCAGACAGCTAGGATCTTATGCCTGCAAGCCAGGAAGCTGCGTCCAGGAAGCTGGGGTGAGTCAGGCCCTATGGAGTAAGAAATCTGTGTCAGAAAAATACTAGTCCTGTCACAAATTTCTTGAGGAGATGTGGAGCCTTCTGAAGCTTTTTGTGGTTAACACAATGAATTTTGCTCCACAGGGTCAAATTAGAGCAAGGGAGGTCTTAATTCCATTGTATTCTGTGCCTTTGAGATTTCTTTTTAAATGTTTTGTTCAGTTTTGGGTGCCATGTTTTAAGGACATTAACAAAATAGAGTATGTTCAAAGGAAGATGACTAGAATGATGAAGTAACTTGAAATCATGTGTAAGGTAGAGTCATTGAAGGATCTGAAGATGTTTATTCTGCAGAAGAGAGAAGACTTATAAGACGAGCAAAAAGCCCAAAAGATAGTTTCTGGGTAATTAATAATCAGTTTTTTAATTAGGCTAGCTGATAATAAAATGATGGTCAGAGGTTTCTCTCAGTAACCAAAGAGAAAACCATGGAGATCATTGAATGCTTAAATATCTTTAGAAAAGGAGATGTCCCTGATAAGTGAAAATCAACCCTGATTGGTGAACATTAAATGAGAGAGTGGACATAGTGAGATGGGCTAAAAGGCTTTGTCTCTTCCTGCTGAGAAAGTGGCTTGATCATGAGACTCAGCCACTTCTGGCAGTCTGGACAAAGGAATCCATCTCTACCCAGACCACTGATTGGTTTTCTCCTTCATGAGCTGGGTCACAGTAAATGTAAGGGTGCAAGGACATGGGTTTATATCCTAAGGGCAAGAATTCACTTAGATTAGATTCTATTTACACTTTAAATAGAGGAAAGATCTCCTAGTTGGGTGGAGTTCTGCCCAAGATTAAGGAGCAGGTTCCTAATAGATTTGGGCAATCTCATATATTAGCAGTGTTCTTCAGAGACTGACTGACTGGCCTGCAGGTCCCTGAATGAGGAAATAGGAAAAAATCTTAACCCTAATTTAATAATTTGTTATTATTATAATAGAAAAATAATAATTCCTCTCATTTAGGAGGCTTATGATAGCAGCCTTCAAATATTTGAAAAGCTGTTGTATGGAAGACAAATTCCACTTAATTGCTCCATAGGGAAGAGCTAGGATCAGTGGATATGCATTACAGGGAAGCAATATAAAGAAGACCTTTTAAATAACTACAGGTATCAAATAATGGTATTTACTTGAATAGTGAGTTCCTTATTATTGGAGGTGTTTAAACTGAGGCTTGATAATCATTTGTCTCAAAATTACCCTTCTTAACAAGGGATGTTTTAAAGATATTTCCTATATCATTAGGGAAGAGATTTGGATTAGATAAATTCTAAAGTCCCTTCCTGGGCAGCTAGGTGGTGCAGTGGGTACAGCACCAGGCCTGAAGTCAGGAAGACTCATCTTCCTGAGTTCACATCTGGCCTCAGATATTCATTAGCCATGTGACCCTGGGCAAGTCACTTAACCTCATTTTCTTTATCTTTAAAATGAACTGGAGAAGGAAATGGCAAACCACTCCAGTATCTTTGCCAAGAAATCCCCAAATGGGGTCATGAAGAATTAGACACAACTTAAACGATTGAACAACAAAAGTCCCTTTCAAGCTCATGGTTTCAGGAGAATATTTTGAGTGTGTTGTTCCTGGAGGAAGGTAAACAACTGGGCTGACTAGGTCCACTACAAGTGTATATTACCCCATCTCAACTGGGCTTTCACTGCATCAAGGCAATCCTTTTTCTTTTCCCTAATTGACTTTCATTCCTGCAGCAGCTGTTCCAAACCTTTTCTTCTCTCAACCTTTCCATACTGTTCGTTTCTTCTTCCCTCCTAGTAGATGACCTCTTCTCATACTTTATTGAGAAAATATTTGCTCTTGCCTTGAGCTTTCTCTTCTCTGTTCTGTCTCTCAAGATCCTTTGACTTTGTTCTCCATCCTCTCCTTTGCAACGGTATGATGAAGAGGCAGTCCTTATCACCAAGGCAGGCACTTCTACTTGTACCCTTGATCCCATCTCCTGTCTTCTATTGCAGATCGCCTTCTCACATAGGCATCTTAAACTCAACATGTCCAAAAAAGGACCAGGTAAACCCTTCCTTCTTCCTACTTTCCTATTTCTACTGAGGGTACCACCATCCTTCTTTTTACCGAGGTTCGCAACTATAATCCTTTTTGATTCTTTCCATCACCCAGTATGTCCAATCTTTCTTAAGTCTTGTCAGTTTTATTTTTACAACATCTCTTGCATCCATTCCTTTCTCTCCGCTAACATAGCCACCATCCTACTGCAGGTCCTCTTCATATGCAATGACCTTATAAATTGGTGTCCTTCCCTCTAAGTCTCTCTCCTGCTTATTCTGTCCTTCACCCAGCTGCCAAAGTGGTCTTTCCCAAGCAAAGATCTGACCATGTCATCCCTTGCTCAGAGAGCTCCAACGGCTGCCAGTTGCCTCTTTGGTATTTAGAACCCTTCATTCTCTGGCTCTCACCTACCATTCCAGGTTTATTGCATGCTGACCTTTCATACCCTCTGCCTTCTAGCCAAAGTGGTCTATTTCAGTTGCATCTCCTTTCATCTCCAAATGACTCCTTTACAGTGAGAGATGTTTTACACAGTCTGCCTGCCATGGCTGAAATGCATTCTTTCCTCACCTGTCCCCTGTTAAAATTTCCAGCTTTTTTCAAGACTCAGCTCAAGGACCGCTTCTTATAGAGAGGCCTAGCCTAGCTGAGGCCAGTACCCTGTAGGTGCTGGTATGTCTTCCCTGTAATTGCTTTGTATTTACATAGTACTTATTTTTCATTTGTTTATCTGTGTCCAAGTTGTTAGCCCCCTAATTAATGAAAGTTCCTTGAAGTCAGGGACTGTTTCTTTAAATTTTGGCTTTGTATCCCCAACACCTAGTGTGATGCCTGGTACATAGTAGGTACTTAAAAATGGTTGTTAAATGAATGAAATAGTGAAAATTAATAGCCTTGTCAAGTTTATAGTTATTTTTTCTTTAAAAAAAATAGACCAAATGAATAAATGAATTCAATATTGTTTGCAGAAATAATTTGAAAATTTGAAAATCAAGCACTTTGTGGTAATAGTGTGGGCAAAGAAATAAGTGCTATTTTCATTTGCTAGGCTCAGGTAAGCACTAAGGAAACAAAGGCAAAAATAATTCCTGCACTCTAAAAATTCACAGTCTTAATTGGAGAGAATATGCCAACAGGAGCTCTGTGGGATAAATGTTAGAAATTGCAAAGGGCAGACACTAGCATTAAAGGAGACTTCGAGAAGCTTCTTGAAGAAAGTGGGATTTTAACTGAGACTTGAAGGAAACCAAGGAAGCCAAAAGAATTTTAGTAATGAGGGACAGTCAGGTAAAGGTCTAGACCTGGAGAGATGGAGTGTCTTGTGGGAAGAACAGCAAAGAGGCCAATGTCATTGGATAATAGAGTGTGGAAAAAATAATATTAGCAAAAGGGGGGGGGATAGAAGGGAAGGCAGATTAGAGGAAGGGGTATACAGAATGCATGCCATCTTGGGGTGGGGGGAGGGATGAGATGGAGAGAAAATCTGGAACTCAAAATCTTGTGGAAGTGAATATTGAAAACTTAAATTAAAAAAAAGAAAAAAATAATATTAGCTAGAAGTTATATAGAGCTTTAAAGTTTTCACAGTGGTTTTACAAATACTATTTCCTTTTATCCTCATGGCAATCCTGGGAGGCAGGCGCTATTATGATCCCCATATTACAAATGGAGAAGCTGAAGCAATCATAGGTTAAGTGACTTACTTAGGGTCACACAGTGTCTGTGAGGCCTCCTTTGAACTCATCTTCTTGACTCCAAGTCTGTGCCCTATGGGGCCCCCTAGCTGACTTGGGAATAGGGTGGAAGAAGACTGGAAAAGTAGGAAGGGGACAGTTTATGAAGGGCTTTAAAAGCCAAACAGAAATTTTTATATTTGATCCTGGAGGTGATAAGTTAGCATATTGCTTCAACACTGCAGGTTTTCAAATATGAAAGTATTCTACTTTTTATATCAATTTACATTTTGTAATAATTCAGGTATTGCAAAAGTCTTATTATAGTTGTAAGCTATAATGATCATCATCATCATCATCATCATCATCATAAACTATTAGATCTTAAAAACTGTATTAAGACTTTTGGGACACCTGGATTATACACAGTTTTTAAAACTATTGTGTTTTGCAGGTCTTATAGTTAAAGCACCATTTCATGTTTATATTCATGTCAGCCCATGCCTTATGGTTTTCATGTTGACATGTGACAATATTCTCAAGAAAACATAATGAGGAAATGTAATTGCTTATCCTTAAACTTTGCCAGTTAGATTTTTCAGGTCTGAAATTCAAAACACAAGTGGGTGCAATATTCATATCATCATAACTCCTCCCTTTTGATGAAATAGAAGCTAGGTAATGTAACTCATACTGCTTCATCACAGTTTTTCACGTATCATAGAATCTTGCTTTATAAAAAGACCTAACATCCTTTTCCTTGTGGAAAAATCTTAAGGGCAAATGCTTGTTGTCAATGTTAACATTCACATTCCTCTGATAGCTTACTGTTTGAAGTCACTTCTTTGTATCCAGTTCTGAAATATGCTTAATTATGCTTACCATGAACAATATTGTTCCTTCCAGAAGGCACAGTCTTTCCAGTGCAAAGCTACTCAGCCCTCAGATGTCTAGCGATGGTGAGGATTCCCACCTGGCATCCACACTTGGCATGTGCAATAGAGAGATAGTACGAAGAGGCGCACTCATTCTTTTCTGTGATTATGTTGTAAGTTTTACAATTGGATGAATAATAAAGGGATTGTTAAAACTCCCAATCCTACCTCCAGTCAGCCCTTATGTTATCTAGTTACAAATTTTGTGGTTTTGATATTATATAACCTTTGACCAATATGTAATCTCAGACTGCCTTTAGTCTTCTAGTTTTTGTGAGGGTCAACTCTTTTTTGCTGCCTAATTGGTCTGTACTCAATCATTGAATATTTGTTTTCGTACTTGTCCTGGAAAAAAATAAACTGGTAGGTCTTTGTCCCCAAATAGTGCCTGAATAGGAAGGATTTGGGGAGTATCTGTTGTGTTGGATCATTTATGCCATTTTTTCCCTCCACTGGCTTGGATAATAGAGAGTTGACTGTAGTGTACTTCAGTTTCATGTGTTTATTTTTCCATCAAACCACAGTAAATAAAATAGATCCGTGGATGCTTTGTTAAATAGTGTTTAGCAAATTAAGCAAATTTATTTAACTTAAGTAAAAGTTTTCAAAGTAAAAGTAAAAGTAGCTTTTTCATTGGTATGATTGGTGCCTTTTTATTTTGCTTTATACCTAGTTTCATTCAGGTTAATATATTTTCTTTCTACCCTGCTCCACTCCCAAAACCCTTTGAGCATCATTCTTTAAAGTTGCCTATTCACAGACAGTATATTAAAAAAAAACCCATAAAATGATAAATAACTTTAAGGAACACAAAAGATGGGGATTGGACAAACCACTTTTTACAGTTTCTCTATAAATAGGTGGTCTTAAAATCTAAAAGATCTAATTTTGGAGTAACATGTAAATATTGTTAAATGAAATAAGAGCATGGGTCTCCCTGTCTTTGTAGGCTATATTATATAGCTAGCTTAGCAGATTGACTGTTAATATCAATCTCATTTTCACTTAGAAAAACCTAGAGATTCCCTTTGGAAATTCCCTTCATATAGACTGAGTTGAAAACTTTTGACTATACAAGACTTAAGATGCTACCTGCCTCTGGGACAGGGCAAATTCTGGCCTTTTGTAGGACTGTTGTCCTCAAGTTCACTCTCAATAAACTTTGTTAAAAAAGAAAAAAAGAATTGGGAACTCTATGCTGGAATTCACTGATGAAAAACAACATTTCTTGTTCTCAAGTAGTTCATAGTCTCATAGAGGGAATATGTCTTAAACACAAACGTAAGATAGGATTTGATTGGGACAGAGGAGAAATCAAGACAAAATACTTTTACGTGTTATCTGACTGACACATTCTGTCTTAAATTAACTCTTGCTGATAATTTTCCAACTTTCTGGGAGACACAACCCATGCACAGTTTCTTGGTGATGATATGGTAGAAAGATCATTGGACTTGGAGTCCAGAGACTTGGATTTGAATCTTGGCCCTTCCACTTAATAGCTTTGTGGCCTTGGGCAAATTGTTTTAACCTCTCTGAGCCTCAGTGCTTTTATCTATAACTTTTGGAATAATGCTAGTTAGCAGTACCTATCTACTTCACAAGGTCATTATTAGCAAAGTGTTTGGTAATTGTAAAGTACTGGAACAATGTGAGTTATGCTAGACCCAGAAGGAAGGGCATTGGAGGACTTGAAGAATTTTTGGTCTCCAGTTAAAATCCTTTGAGCCACCTTTTCCTATCCACACAATTTATGGTCTGGGCATGCTTTTCCTAGACAAAGCCAAAAATATACCGATACATTCTGGTACATAATGCTTAGATCCCATTTTGCATGGACTACAAGTTTGTTGTGAAGTCCACCCATTGTTACTGCCATCTAACACATAATATTCCATAGCTCTTCTTTAGCTTCAAAATTGTTTGACCTTGAAACTTTAGATTTTGTAAATTGAATCTGTTCTGTAACCCTAAAATTTTTTATTTTGTGCTTACAATAAGTGTTACACATTAATAAATCTTCATTATAATCCATAGCAGAGGTTTTTGAGAAACATAGTTTTTAAATTGTGATCATTTTTGCTTTGGAAATGAGAAAATGTATTATTGTGTTCTTTCTTTAGTGTCAGAACCTATATGATTCAGAACATTTAACCTGGCTTATTGTGAATCATATTCAAGATTTGATCAGTCTGTCCCATGAGCCTCCAGTACAAGACTTTATTAGTGCAGTCCACAGGAATTCAGCTGCTAGTGGGCTTTTCATCCAGGCAATTCAGTCTCGCTGTGAAAATCTTTCATCTGTAAGTCTATCCTCAATATACTCATAACAACAGTAATGGCATTTCTGGTTCTCTCTTGAGATAATGAGAATGTTTTCTTTTAATTTCAGTTCTAATTGAATTCAACAAGCATTTATTAAGCACCTACTAAGTACATATTATTTTGCTAGGATGCTAGAGGATAAGCAGTTTTAAAATTGAATATGGTCCCTGCCTTTATGGAACTTCCAGTCTAGTTTGAAGCATGTGATACATAAGCAGATGATTATGGTGTGTCATAATATGTGATAAATCATTAGATATGTTCAGAATAGAAAGTTATGTGAAGAGCAGGAGGGAGGGCTTGCCATCTTCCTAGAGAAGTGAGGGACATCTTGGAGGAGGTAGCATTAGAGTTAGACATGAAAGAATTGATAGGAATTTATCAGGCAAACAGTAGGGATGGGAAGTGGGTGAGGGTGGACATTCTAGGGCCAGGGAAAGTGGGAGCAAAGGCATTAAAGTGAGAGACCATGGAGTTTATTGGGAACACAGAACATCCAGTTCATCTGGAGCATGGAGCAGATGAGGTTAACATGAAATAAAACTGGAAAGGTATGGTAGCCCCTAGGTGTGGAGGGCCTTGTTGCTAGCCCAAGCAGTAGAGAGCCAACTATGACTTTTAAACAGAGCAGTCATGAAGTGCATGCCAAATATATTCCCATGAAAAATCACCTGTGATCTTTTTTTTTTAGCCAACAACCCTGAAGAAGACACTACAGTGCTTGGAGGGGATCCACCTCAGCCAGTCGGGTGCTGTGCTCATGTTGTATGTGGACAAGCTTTTGTGTACGCCATTCCGTGTGCTGGCTCGCATGGTTGACACGCTTGCTTGTCGTCGAGTAGAAATGCTTTTGGCTGCCAACTTACAGGTACAGAAACAAACCCTTGATTTTGATACCCAATTTAAACTTGCCAGTGTAGTCAGTACGATTTATTTATCCAGAACATTTTCTTATTAACGGATAACTTAACTGGCTGGCCAAAACAAGTGTGTATTTCTCATTCGTTTTGTTTGATGTGCATATCATATCTGTTTATCTTTGTTTTCACCTACCTTTTAAAAGATATCTCAAGTAATGTTATATTTGATCCTCTTAAATATAGGAATTTTTGGTTTATATATGTCCCTGTTTTCTACAGAACAGCATGTCACAGTTACCTGTGGAAGAACTGAATAGAATTCAGGAATACCTTCAAAAAAGTGGATTAGCTCAGAGGTAATACTTTTCAATGCAAGTGAATGCTTCAAGAAGAACCCAGTGTCTAAACATTTAAACTGGAGTGGGGAGGTTTAAGTAATTGTTCAAGTGACAGGAGGACTATTTGTTTTGTAAGAGGTTCATTGAAGTGTGTCTTTAAATTGTATTGTCTTATGTTTTGTACTTGATTTACAAAATTAAATTCATTTAGAAACACAAGTGGAAGAATATTGTGTTAGAAGTGTTAGATCGTCTGGATTTCTAGATCTCTCCCTCTCAGTGTCTCTTTTTCTGTTCTCTCCTTCTCTCCCTCCTTCTTTCTCTTTACTACCCTCTCTCTCTGTCCTGTCCTTTTCCCTCTCCCACTTCCTGTCCCTCTTCTTCCCCCTTTCCTTCAAACTCTCCCTTAATCTCTCCCTTTCCCCCTTCCTCTCCTCCCAGTTTTTTCATCTATAAAAACTGGGGCCAGGGGGTGGGGGGGAATGACATCTAAGGTCCTTTTCTACCTCATGATATTTTGATTTATAATTTTTTGATTTATAGTTAATAGTATTTTTTTAAACAAGTGACTTTTTAAGAACACAGCTATAGCACAAAGTGTGGAAGATCTGGTCTTTTGACAAACATTTATTAACGGTGAAGCCACTCATTGTCAAAGAAGTTGCACATGAATTTTAAAATTATTCTAGTCTTTCTAATCATTTGGAGTAAACATTATCTAATTAATTACTGGAGTATTGAAATACTAGTCAGAAAAACCTGACTTAGGTTTTGGCTTCTTACTTGATAAGCCAAATACTCATAATCTGCTAAATGGAAAAAACAGCAAGGAAAAACTACCATTTTCTTTTATCAAATTGTATTTGCAAAGTCCTATATAAAATGTGTCAGTAATGTAGAATACAGGATTTTCGAGCTTAAAAAACATTTAGTGTAGTTTTTATTGATTTTCTTGGATATTTGCTTATGTTTCGGATCAAAATAGGAAGTTTGAAAAAAAGTGTCCTTGAGACTGTGAGGTCTATAGCAGCAGCAGCAGCAGCAGCAGCAGTAGTAGTAGTAGTAGTAATAATAATAATAATAATAAAATTATAATAATAGTAGACCTTTACATATTTTGATTTTATACAGTATTTTGCATATGTCAATAAAGCATTTATTAAACCTCTCTATGTACCAGTTACTGAGTTAAGCCCTAGGGATTCAAACACAGGTAAGCAAGACCATCTCTGCCGCCTAGGAACTTACACTAGAATGTCAGTCAGCCAGTATTTATGAAGCACCTACTGTGTGCCAGGCACTGTGCTAAGCACTGGCTATCCATCCCCCAGAGCAAAAAAACTCAGCTCCTGCCTCTCAGAGTTTGCAGTCTGATGGGGTCACAGTATCCAAAAAATTATGTACAAATAAGACATACATTATAAAATGGAGATAATCAACAGAGAGAAAGTACTAGTATTAAGAGGCCTTAGGAAATGTTTCCCGTAAAAGGTAGATTTTAGTTGGGAATTGAAGAAAAATGAGGAGTGCCTGAGACTGAGATGAGGAGTGAAAAAATTATGGTCATGGGGGACAGACTCTGGAAAAGCTTGAGAGATGAGCTGCCCGGTGGGCGGAACAGCAAGAAGTCCAGTCTTACAAGCAGGGGATAGAACTTTGTATGAAGTGGAACTGGGTAAGAGATGGGGGCAGAAAGAGAAAGGGGATAATGGAGGGAGGGAGGGACAGAGGGAAGGGAGAGAGAAGGAAGAGAAGGAGAAAGGGAGAGAAAGAGAGAGAGGGAGACAGACAGGGACATTCATATATCAGAGCCTGGCAATCCAGAGGTGGAGACCAAGACGCTCATGGTAAGGCAATGAGGATAATGGTAGAATATGAACCTGGGAATGAGACATACTTTGTCTCATTTAATCTCACCCCAATAATTTAGTGATTTAAGTATTATATGTATTATTATGTGCATTTTACAGATGAGAAAACTGAGTCTTTAAGCGCTTGTAACTTGTCTGTGTTCAGCCCAGCTTGTCTGCCTTTTTTTTTTTTATTGATCTGACTTTTAAGTCCTGTGTTGATTTTACACCACACCTTTGGTGATCAGTTGAGGAGGACAACTGGAAGCTACTGAATTTTTTGCCTCTTTATTCCAAAATAGATTTTGTTGTAATTTTTCAGCTTGACATTCTTAAGCCAGAAGGCCCAGTGTGGAACTGGATATTAGTCCCTCTTTTACTCCTAAATGAGCCTTTCAAGACATGACCCTGCAGTGGCAGAAATTTCAGGTTGTGTTTCAGGGTTAGGTGTTTAAGTAGAACATAGTTAAGGAACTCTAGCTTTCTGAACTTTGTGGTAGGCTGTCTGCTTCTTGTGCGTGCATTTGTGAAGTATTATACAGTATTCTGCTGCATCAGAAATTTCATGAGTTTCAGTGCTTCCTCCAGCAGTGCAGCCCCTTACGTCCCCTTCAAAGTGGTCTTAATGAGCTGCTGCGCAGAGAAGTGTGTCACTGGGTTTCCAGTCTTCTGCTCATGAGCTTCTTTGAAATTAGGGAGGCTTAATATCAAGTGTCAGGGAAGCAGTTTGTTGCCAGACTTTTCTAGCTTCTCAGGCACTGCACTAGGACTGTGATTTCAATTAATGCCCCCCAGTCATCTTCTGAGCCGAGCAGCACAACTCTTTTTATCCTCATTATTCAGATAAGGAAACTGAGGCCCATCGAGGTCACGCGACTCTTCCAAAATCAGATAGCTAAGAATCGGTGGGCGTTAGATCCCCCAACTCCAGAGTTCTTAGAACGCTTCGCGTTGCCTGTTGCAAATGTTCGCTGAGGATATATTTTTAGAAAATTGTTCTTTCTAATGCGAATAAAACATAGCTATGATTTGGAATTAAAAACAGCATCGCTTTCTGTAAATTTGTTATTTTTTAATCTGACTAGTCTCATTCTGATTGGTACCCATATTCAGAGTATTACATGCTTATTCTCATTCTATCCATGCTTTTACCATTTCACGTAACTGCAGTCTGTTAATAATTTTCAGAATTCCTTATTTCTGTGATCAAATCTATAATCTTAAATAGATTGTTATTGGTAGGGGTTAAACCAGGCAGCCTTTAGGATCACCTGTACTCCAAGTTCCTGTGTTTTTATTTCACTTGTGTTTCAGACACCAAAGACTCTATTCCCTGCTGGACAGGTTTCGTCGTACAGTAGCGCCAGAGACAGCTAGCCCTTCTCCTGTAGTCACTTCACACCCCCTGGATGGGGAAAATCACTTGTCACTAGAGATGATAAATCCAGACCAAGTAAGTGAACAGAGCTTTTATTGACAAGTATACACTGTCTTATAAAACAGTCTTACCTTGTAATAGCCGTGGGTGCAGATGGACGTAGCAGAGCTAAAAAATATTCTTGGGCTTTTTTAGAGTGTGCTGTCTTAGGCTTGTTTCAGTTACTAGAGTGGCATGATGCTCTAGGGAGAAGTAGGCTTAAAAGTTTGACCGGTTAAAGGTCTTAGGATTATTCAGTTTTTGGCTCTTTCACCTTATATCGAGGTAGAAGGGGGACAGTGGCCTTTATAATAAAGAGGAAGGTAGGATAGCAACTCTCTTGCTTTTTCCCATTTTGAGGCCTCTGGGGTTAGGGCATAAGCACTTGGGAGGAAATGGGGGAGCTTTTTCTTGTAAAAAAAGGAAATATTGGATGGTAATTCATTTGTAGGAGGTGAATTGAACTCAGAAATGGAGATGTGAGGATATGAATGGAGACAATTGAATGGGGACAATGATAGTTTGAATTACCTTACTGTAGAAAAGCTCTTCAGATTTAATAGAACAGTCCAGCTTTACAGATGTTTTCTCCACTCCCAGTGCTCATGTCTCTTCTTTGATCCCTTTGTGCTTTGTATTCTTTTATCTGACTCTTCTCACCTTCATCAGCATCTGAGATTACTTTCCAACAACCATCCTCACCCTTCTCTGCTTACTTGATGGAGTCAGGCATTTTGCAGGTTGCTATGTATGATGCAATAGAACTCTCACTGAAGACCTGGCCCATGTTGCTTTCTTTAACCCCCAAAAGAAACTTATTGAGAAAGGCACTTTGTGGAGAGAGACATGGCTGAGGGAGTTCAGGTTTCTTCTCCTTTCCTTTTGGAGAAAGATGGGTATCTCTCCTTCCTGTTTTAGTATAGCTAATTTGTAAGTCTCACAGCGCTAAAGAAGAGAGCTGGTAACTGATGGGGGGATGGTTCAAAAAGCAAAGAAGGACAGGATACCCTGTAGAGTATCCTACAATCATCAGTTTAGATCTCTGGCAAAGCAAGTGACATTCATAGCCCCCGAGGTCTGGCAAAAAAGAATTGCATGCAAAATTAAGCATTTCAAAAATTTTAAACATTTAAGTATATGCTGTGTGCATAATATATTTATCACCATACACAAATAGCTAAAGCACAGGTCCTGCCCATGAGGAGATTATGGTCTAAGAAGGCTGCAAGATATTTACTCAGATAACAATAATATTCAGTAATACATGATAAGTGGAGTGGAAAGATACAAAATGAAATTGAGATCAGGAAGGCTTTATGGAGAAATTTACATTAGAAGTGAGTTTTAAAGATTGGATAAAAATTTGGGCACTTTTTTGAATTTGGTCTTAAAGTCAGGAAGACCTAAGTTTGAATCCTAATGCAGACACTTACTATTAAGCTATGTGACCCTAGGGAAGTCACTTAACCTCTCTTGGTCTCAGTTTCTTTATCTGTAAAATTTAGGTGATAATAGCACCTACGTCCTGGATTGTCTTGAGATAACACTTGTAAAGTGCTTTGCAAATCTCAAAGTGCTATATAAATGTTAGTGGTTTTTATTGTCATTACTATCATCATCATCATCATCATCATTATGTTGAAGACCTTTTGTGAAAGGTGATTTACTACCTTACATTTCACTTTCACATAGCTCTTATTTTTAGGACAAGAGAGAAGTGACTGCTTAATGATAACAATTTTGTGGAATGAATGAATGAGTAAAGTATTTCCTTTATGCAAGGCACTGTGCTAAATCCCTGTAGAAAAGTAAGACCTCTCAAGAAGGTCACATTCTACTGGAAAATAGAACACATGGAAAATTTCAGTAGCAAGTCAGATGGAAAGGTCCCATGGTCCTTCATGCAGTGGCAAACCAGATGTAATTACCTCTTCTTTAATGTCATTTATACCAATAAAAATCATTGGTTTCTGATGTTAAATCATTTGACAGAGCCAAGGATTTTGGTGGCAAGAACTTTGATTTCTGGGTCATCAGTAGCTGTGGTTGTAGCCCCGAAGGAGCAGTGGTCAGGGATTGTTTCCCAGGATGAAGCCACTGGACTGGAAGCATTTCCACTTTCTACTCTCTTGGTTTGAGGTCCTGAGGCTGTCTCCCTCAGGGTCTGAGGGGAGATGGTGGTCAGGGGTTGCGGTGGTAGTGGTGGTGATCTGTTATGCCTGGTACATAGTGCCTTGCTGCTTCAGCTCAGTTGGCAACCTGTGCTGTTAGTTGGCACTTGATGGAGGTAAAATGTAACACTTGTTTGTTAAACTTTAAAATCAATTAATTCCTCATGGAATTAATTGAAGTAGGAGTTAACCTGGGCTAGACCAAAGGAAAAATTATTCTTGAGCCTAGATGAAATTGAATGAGTTTTAAAAGAAAGGACTTGTCTTTCAAAACTGTGTTTCATACCGACCATTAAAACGAAAAAGTTAATCATTTTTCTTTTAGGACTGGTACGTGTCTCTAGTCAAATCTCAGTGTTGCACTAAGTCAGACTTGGCACTGCTGGAAGGTGCAGAGCTGGTAAATAGGATTCCTCCCGGTGAACTGGCCCCCTTCATGATGAATAAGGTAAGTATTCTTTGTGCAGAAGATGGGGTAATCTGTTGCATCATTTGATTTCATTTACGTTTAGTTCCAATTATTTAGTAGGTAATATACCATACTTGAAATATACTGCCCGCTAGGCAACATACTGTTCTCGAAATGTATAGCGAATGTAACTGTTCTGTATAAGAGTATTTCTCATGGTAAAATTTATTGTATCTTAAATACATATAAGGAATTTTATTAATCATACCAATATTAGTCTTCTAGGATAGTTGAGTTGAATTCAGCCATTCATATAATTAAAGAAAATGAAGATTTTTCCAGAGCATCACCAATTTTTTGAGTGTCACCTATAATGGAAATGAGTGAATCTTTAACATGACAGATAATACAAAAATCCAGATTGGTATTTGTCTTTAAAAAGTGTGTCACTTATGTTTGAATGTACCACATTTTGTGTCCTATTTGCAGAATTCCCAAATATATGAAGATAAATTAATGAAATGTTCGTTAAGTAAAATTGTTTATTTGGTTTTAGTTAAGTTTTCAAAGAAAAATGATACCTAGTATCTTGGGAATTCATTTTAAAAAATCATAATAGATTTTCTCAGCTGAAAGTAACCTTAGAGATATAGTTCAGCCCCATCCCTCATTCATGAATCCCTTCTATAGCGTCTCTGGCAACCAGTGAGGCTGGCCTGTGATAATACAACCCATGAGGACCTTGGGAAGTGTCTGGTTTCCCAGTTTGACTGTTATTCCTCTCTCCTCTGCAGTCTCTTCCTGCAGTTAATAGATTGTCCTTCCTTAGCTGTCTTTTAGGGATCACCTAAGCAAACTGCTGTCATTGAACCAACCTTTAATCTTGAAATTACTTTAAGGAACTCCCCCAAGTTACAAGAACAAATAAAGTCTGTGGGATGTTAGCAAAGGCAGATAATTAATACAAGCTGTTAAAAAAAAAGGTAGATATCAGCAGTTCAGTTAACTATGTTGAGTACTGTAGATGTGAACTATTAATAAACTTAAGAACAGAAATTGCCTTGAGTTGCTTGACTTGGTTGTATTGTAATGGCTATTCCACATTTTGGTTCCTACTTAAACAATGAATAAATAAGAAAGCCTGAATTAATGAGAAGAATTTTTCAGACTTGGAAATTGTTGACTTGTTCTTAGCTGAGTATGCAAAGGAAACATCAAGAAAAAGGCTTGTGAGGCTCTTCCCTGGAGAAGAGCACTGCTTCTAGTGTCCAAGGACCTGAGTTCAGATCTACTCCCTGACATTAGTGGAGTGACTGTAGTCAAGTCACTTAGTGTCCTGGAGCTCGGTTTCTTCAAGTGTAGAATGATGTGGTTGGCCTACATGGCCTCCCAAGATCCTCTTCATCTCTGGCTCCTCTCTGTATGTGATCTATGTGAGTAATCCATTGTAATGAAGTTGGTGAAGAAGCCACCACCCTCAGGCATCTAGTGTATGAAATATAGGGGTGAATGAAATAGTAATTTATGACTCATTTTTATTAATGGCAGAGATAATCCCCTATAATTAGCATTCTGATAATTTACTGCTGAGATATGCTGGAGGGTTGTTTTCTGTCATCCTTTCTATTTGCTTTTTTACCTAATGGAAATATGTAGCCTCTCATCCTTTGCCTTTGACCTTTGTGATTTCAGGAGTTCAACTTATCCCTCCTAGCTCCTTGCTTAAGTCTTGGCATCCGTGAAATCTCCGGTGGTCAGAGTAGCAGCCTATTTGAGACGGCCCGGTCAGTGACCCTGGACCGTGTGGCCAGCCTGGTGCAGCAGCTTCCAACCAACCATCATGTTTTTCAGCCCCTTTTGCCCACTGAGAATTCAGCCTACTGGAATCAGCTAAACGACCTCTTTGGTAATAAAAAGAAAAAAGTCATACTTGTTTAGCTATTTGATAGTGCCTCCTCCAGTGTCCTGTGTTGTGTGGGGAATAGCCGTTCAGCTTGGAGTCCAAATGCCCTGCTTCAGGGTTTCTACTTAATTGTGGAATCCTTAGACCATTTGTTTATCCTTTCTGAACTCAAGTTTGCTCATCTGTGAAATGAACATAAGACGAGGACACAATCTCTACACTCTTGTGAGGATCAAATTAGATTACATAAATGTTTCTCTAAAGTACATTACGAAACAGACACAAATGCTTAGAGAATGCTCTTTGGCTAATACATTTTAGCTATTAATTGATCTAACTTTGAGCAGCACATCTAAGTATTTTAACTAAAATTTAATATTTTTGGCAGTTTTTTGAAACTTGTTAGCCCTGTAATTGCATTTTTGTAAACCTCAATTTCTCTACCAATTAAATTCTTTTCTAGGAAATGCTGTGATTTATCAGTCAATTACTACCCTGGCCTGTGCCCTTGCTCAGTACTTAGTACTATTTTCTAAGTTACCAACTCATCTTCAACTTCCTCCTGAAAAAGAAAGTGATGTTCTGAAATTTGTCGTGATGGCACTTGAGGTAAGAGCATAGGAGTGGCAAGAGACTCAGGAACCCATTTGCATTTCCTATTTAAATGTGTCATTGGGTGAGAAAATAGGAGCTGGGGTGGGTGATTATAGGTAACTAACCTGCAATGGAAAGCCACTTCAGCTTAAAAGTAGTAGAGGGTTAGGATTTATTGCTTCATAGAGTCGTCAGCATATTTCGATGTTTGATTAGTGATTATTTTCAATGGTCATACTTTTTTTTTGGTAGAAGAGCCTGAGGTAATTTAGTAGAAACAAGGATATGCCCTTCATTTCAAAAACGTCCCTTTAAATACAGTGTAGGTAGTCACCACGCTGTGTGTTAGTTTGAAAAAGACATGAGCATATTAGGCAAGTAGAAATTGACCATGTTGGAAAGCATGAAGTTTTTTATATAGTGAGTAGAGGTTTGTATTCCAACTGAATGCATGTGTATTGCCTGTTATGAAGCGTTTAGGGAGATGATGGCTCATTTTAGACAGATTATATATTCTGACAGTGAAAACAAGAGGCAGGCCCACAAGTGACAGAGAGCCTTAGAGACTCTGTACAAGTTTCCAAAGGGAAAAACTGAGGGGGTGAGTGGAATTTCTCATTAAGTGTTTTGCTTTTCAGACAATTTATATCGTAGAAATGATTAGAATGTGAAGGAGAATATTGTCCAGGTACTTCAGGGAAGGTCACTTATGCTGCATTTTACTGAAGATGAAGGGGACAAACAAGGCATTTGGGCCCAAATGATAAATATTTTATTTTTAGGATTCTTCAGCCCTGATCAAGGGACTGACTTTAGAAATTCTTGTTCTCAGAGTAAAATCTGACTTTTAATCAAAGGCAAAGGTGGAACTTTTAAAGCATCCTTGATTGTCTCTAGTTGGCAATGACCATTCTTTCCCCATGTATTTCCCACAGTACCTTATTTGTACCTCTCGACTATGTTAAGTAATGTTGTGGTTTATAGTTTTACATTTATGTTTTAGAGTTTTATCTTTGTGACTCATCCCTCTGTTGGACTGTACACTGCATGAGGGCAGGGACAGTCTTTTGTCTTGATTTTATCTCCCTCCTGTTGCCTCGCACAGTGCCCCTTGTACACAGTGCTTTCACTACAAATGATCATTGAATCAACAGTTCACATTAATAATTCATACATAGCATGTTTTAAGCTTTACAAAGAATAAAGTTTAATTGAATTTCAAATTTGTATTTTCCTATTTTAGGCCCTGTCATGGCATTTAATACATGAACAGATGCCATTAAGTTTGGATCTGCAGGCTGTCCTGGATTGCTGCTGTCTAACTTTGCATCTTCCTGGTCTTTGGAGTATGTTGTCTTCAGTGGAGTATGTCACCCACGTGTGCTCCCTAATTCACTGTGTTCGATTTATTCTAGAAGCAGGTGATTAAAATATATGTCATTGGGGTTTTTTGCCCCCTCTAATTCTTTCAGAAAAGATCTGGCATTGTTCACTATTTTCGCATTTAGGCCACAGGTTGTACATTTCCTAGAATTACTTTTAAACCTTATGTTAGCTTTTTGATCCCTGGGCCAGATTTGGTGTTTGGTGTTCCTGGTCTTAAGTGAACATCAGATTAATAAAATCACATTTTAAAAGATTACTTTTCCTCTGGCTTCGTTTGTGGCAAATGTTTCTATACCACGTGCTTATATATTATGAAATTAAAAGGCTTTTCCTTTAAAAAATAAAAAGGTCAAAAAGTCCTGCTGAGGATTAAGAGCCAAAAATTTTTTTTTGTTTAAGTTTAATGTTAATTCTGTGCTGTGTTTCAGTAAGAACAATACAGATTCTGTATCTGTGGCTCTGGTCAGATACCCAGTAGTACAAATTAGCTTCAGGTTACAAATACTGAGCAAAAGAGGTTGAGTGAGCAAAGGAGAGCAAGGAGTAAAGGGGGAGAAGGGAAAGAGGGAAGGAGAAAAACCAAAGAATTGAACACACATGCAGGCTTTTCAATACCACCTTCAGTGCTAACCTGCTGTGAGGGAAGGTCAAAGTTGGCAAGAATGAACAGCCATGGATTGTTGGGCTGTTACCAACACCATTTCATCACAGTTTGGAAATAGTTTTTTACAGCAAACCCATCACATAAACATTCCAACGCAACCCTGTAACTTCTAGCTAAACCTCATGTGCCCTATAGTGTGATAAACCTCTCTCCTAGACTCTCGCTTCACCTAGAAGTCAAATGGCATTTCAATGCAATATCCATTTCTAATGGTTATCTTGAATGGCCAAAATTTTAAAAACTGAATATTATTTAGTGGAACTTAGAGGATGTTTTAAAATTTTACTTTCTAAAAAGTTGAACTTTATACAATGTTATTTTGAAAGTTAGTTATATAAGTGATTTTAATCTGAGTATTTGTAATAAATAACTGATTAATAAAGATTCGGGGATTATTATTCAAAGACAAGAATTCCAGATTTGAGAAATTGTGTGTTTGTTCTAGTGAATTATTAAATAGTCACTGATAAAAAAAATCTTCAGATATGAAGGTTACAGAGGGTCAGAGTGTGATTAATTGACAGCCAGCATTTTAAATTCTGATTTCTTGTGAATATGAAGAGTTTCAAGAATTAGTCTTTGTCTGGTCAGCTCAAAGCACAGTGCTGGTGTATGATCAATACTTAATAACTGCTTGTTGAGTAATTGATTTGTTGCTTAGTAAAGTGATTCTCTTATCCAAGACCAAGGATAGCAAGTCATCTGTACTATCATATTGACAGAACATAGAACCATTGCTCTGAATTCTTAAGGCTAAGGAAGTATGATCATCTATATATAACTGTTAAACTGTATTGAAAAACTTTTTTTTGGTCTTTATATAATTTTAGTTGCAGTTCAACCTGGGGACCAACTTCTTAGCCCAGAAAGAAGGAAGAATACTCCAAGAGGAGTCAGTGAAGATGAAGTTGATTCAGATGTGCAGGGTTAGTTTTATGGCACAATTTTTCTTTCCTTGTTCAAAAAATTTTTTCTATGTAAGAAAGAAGTTCCTATTTTGGATCATTATTTGTGTTAGGCTTAATGGAAGGAGGTATCGGAGAATCTCACAGGTAGACTAGGTATCAGAAGTCATCTCACCCAGCCTGCACTAGAATAAAAGTTCTAAGATAAAATTATCTTTGGTCGAAAACCTTAGGTAAGGATGGAAAACTTCCTCTTCCTCCCTTAATCCCCTCTCCACCAGTGGAGAGGGCAAAAAATACAATACCCAATATATATAAGAAGTCATATTTCCACATTAGCCATGTTCCCAGAGGAGGAGGGGAAGGCAAGAAAAATAAAGGGGGAAAAATGCTGCAACCTGTACTCTTGGTGGACAGCATTTTAACATCATGAGACCTTTAGAGTTGTGGCGGATCATTATGTTGATCAGTGTCACTAAGTTAGACAGTATAGTCTTAACCATATATTTGCCTTTTTTTCTGAACTCTTACTTTTGATTGACCTCAGAGGTGGAGGTACCACATCTGTGCTAACTAAAGTCTGCAGTTTCTTGCCTTCTGCTTCTACAGTGCTTTTCTTCTGATAGGATTATTTGTATCTGAATCAATAGAAGTAGACATGTCTTTGGAGATTCCCATCCATGTCTTGGATACTTGCTCTGGGATCACAGCAGACATCTTATTATTAATTTCAGAGTGACAAATAGCTGTTGTCTCTGTACTTTTCACTGGGGAGTGAGCACAACTAGTCAGCTCATCCCAGAATCCTAGAATAGCAGTTCTAATGGAGCAGAAGGGCCTTCTATTCTAGACTAATCTATTTTTGAAAAAGGGTCCCTTCTGTAATATACCTAAAATTGATTATCCAGCCTCTGTTTGAAGACATTGAGCAAGGAAATCTCCTACCTTCGGAAGCCATCTGTTCTGCTTTTGGATAACTCAGATTGTTAGGAAGTTTTCAACTATCACAAGCCTCTATTTACCTCTCTCACTTCTATCCACTGCTTCTAGTTCTGCTCTCTGGACCCATGCAGAATAAATCTAATTCATTTGCTGTATGTCAGCCTCTCAGTCCCCCATATTGTATTTTCTACAAGTGAAACCTCCATAATTTTTTCAGCCAGTGCTCAAGTGTCATAATCTCAAAGTCCTGCATCATCCTATCTACCTTCCTCTGCATGTTTCTTTTTCCTGAACAGCATCTTTCCTTAACTATAATGCCAAGTACTGAGCACGGTCCTCCGGATGTAGTCTGAGCAGGTCAATATATAATAGCATTTTTGCCTCTTTGGTATATTCTTTCTTAAAGCTACAATATCATAATTATGATTCATATTGAATATATAGTAAGATAAAATCCTCAAATCTTTTCCAAGTGAGCTGGTTTCTGGCTAGCTCTCCCTATCTTCTCTTGGGAAGCTGTTTTTTTAAACCCAAGCATAAGCCTTTCCATTTATCCCTCTGGGCTTTGTATCACTTGCCAGCTAGATAAGTATGGCCATCTTTCTCTGAATCTTTATTTATCTAGGTCATCGATAAAAATGTTAAGCAGACAGGATCAAACACAGTTCCCTAGAACACATCGCTAGAACTTTTTATCCACATTGACATTGAACCATTAATATTCCTTTTTGGGTCTGACCATTTAGCTCATTCTGAATCCACTTAACTGTACTAGTATCTAACCTACTTTTCTCCAACTTTTCCACAAGACAGCATGAACAATTTTGTCATCTGCTTTATTGAATAGGAAAACTATATCTGTAGCTTTTTCTTGGTGATGTACTTATGAAATAATAACTTTCAAAAATGGTAACGAAGCTAGTCTTATATGACCTGTTCTTGATGAAGCCACGCTTGCTCTTTGTGATCCCTACTTATTTCCCTAGATATTCACTAACCATCCTTTTAATAATGTATTATAGGGAAAACAGTATACATACGGATTGTAATAATGCAAAGGAAAACAATACAAAATGGAAGCTGAACTCTGAGTAATTACAGCAATTGGTTTTGGTTCAGAAGAACTATTAATGAAACTTGTCCGTTCTCTTGGTAGATGCAGAATGCCTCCTATACATACATTCTCTTCTCTTTCTGAAAATCCAGGTAACATTTACCCTTTTACCATCTTCTGGTAGTTTCCCTTTCCCCAGGTTTTTCCAAGATTATGGACAAACTCAGGAATAACATATTCCAGGTCTTTCAGGCTGTGAGTATGTAACTCTTGCCCGGGCCTGATAAATCGCACTCATCCAATACAGGAGGGGGTCATCTTACTAGTCCCCTGCTTCTTTTGCATGGCAGCTCCTTGTTAATCATTTTGGTTCATTTTCATCTAAAACCGTTCTCCTTAGCAGTGTAAGAAACGAGTAGGATTCAGGCAGCTGTGCCTGCTATTTTTCTCTTACTGTTGTTTCAGCCTCTCCCAGCTGTGGCTGTGGCCATTCTTTTCTCTATTTCTTTTTGATTTTTAAAAAACTTTTGTCTGTTGGGTGATAGACTCCCTGTGCATCCATCAGAAGCCTGGATAATGGAAATTCCTCACAGCTACTATGTCATACCTCCTAATCATTCTTGTGATTTGTTTCCAAAACTACTCATTTATTTCCTTTTTCTGTAGTATTCACTGTTATTCTGTAAGGATAGTTTCCTTTATTCTTGTTCCTGGACATTTCCCATGGAGTGTTAGAAGCTGCTTCACCCTCTTTCCCTCCCTATCTGTGGAAAGAGCCTTTTATATTTATTATATATATATATATTATATATATATATATATATATATATATATATATATGTATATATGTATATATATATATATGTATATACACACACACACATATATATACTTCATGCCAAGGGCTCAGTGGGTTCTGGGTCACAGTTGTCTAGCTTCCTCACGTCAAGATTTTCTTGTACCTCTTCATTCTTATCTGCTTTGTTTTTACCCGAAGCCCTCTTATTTTTAAAGGAACAGCACTTTATTCTCTCTAATTTGGACAACAGAAAGCAGTTTCTTGGTCTCCTTTACTTTTTCTTTTAGAAGAGAGAACACTTTGCACTCTGAGCTTAGATATCAATTAATTTGCTGTGTCAGCAAGACAAGCATTATACACCAAAGCTTTACGAACATCTTAAACCAGATGTCATGTATGCGTCTCAAATTCAACGTGTCCAGAACAGAACCTCATTATCTTGCTTTTCAAACGCTTCCTCTTCTCAACCTTCCTATTGAAATTGAGGACATCACCGTTCTGCCAGTCACGAAGACTCATAACCTCAGCATCAGCCTTGACTTCTGTCTTTACCTCGCCCCACATACGCCATCTGTTGTCAAGGCCCATCTCTTGTATTTGTCCCATTCTCTCTGCTCACACAGGTATGAGCCCTCTTCGCTTCACACCGGTCTATTGGGGTACCTTCTGCTTAGTGCCTCTGCTTCGGGTCTCTCTTCCCTCTTGTCTCTTCAAAGTGTATTTCTCAGGTGGAGGAGATCATGTCACACAACCCTCCACTTAATCAGGTCTCACTTCTCATCTCCAGCTCCTGGTTTTATTTAAAATTCAACTCAAACCTCACCTTCTTCAAGAGGCCCTTCCCAGACACACAGCCCCCAACCCCTGCTCCCTTTAGTCCCTACTCCCCCCCTTCCCTCCGAGAATACCTTCTGTATGCGTTGTATAAATCTGGTATGTACCTTGTTATTTACATGTTTCCTCACTTAGTAGAATTTGAGCCTCTTGATACAGAAACCATATTTTTGCCTTTCTTTGTATCTGTCCCCAGTGCTGAGAGCATAATGTCTTGTACACAGTAAATGCATAATAAATATTTGTTGATTTACTGCCTCCATACTTTATTCAGGCCACTGCTCTTACGATTTTTGTATATGGATCCTTTTCCTTTTTCTGTTGCACAGTTTAATGGATTTTTGGGCATAGTTCCAGATTGCTTTCCAGAACAGCTGGACAAGTTCACATTTGATGTAACAGAACACATTTGGATTCCTTTGCCACAATGTACAACAGAGCATTAAAGTATTTGTTTTCTTGTAGCCCCTCCAACGTTTGTCATGTTTCCTTTTTTTGTCAGCTTTGAGATTTTCATTGATGTGAATGAAACCTTGGAGTTGTTTTAATTTGCATTTCTTGAATTATTAGCAATTTAGAGCATTTTTATATGTCTATTGATAGGTTCAATTTCTTCCTTTGAAAATTGCTTGTTCACATCTTTTTATTATTTATTAGTTGATAATTGAAAGCTGTCCATTTTCCCGTATATATACTATTCCTCACCCATAATCCCTTACCTCTACAAAGAACTGAGGAAGGTGCATTTACTTATTTCTTCTTTGAGGCCAAGCTTGGTCAGTACAAATTTATAGCATTCCATTCCAGTTGTTGCTCTTTCCACTTATATTATTGTTGGCATTGTATGCATTGTTTTCTTCATTTTGCTCACTTCACTTTTCAATTCATCTAAGTCTTTCCATAAGTATCTAGCATATTATTTGTTTCTCACAACATAATAATATTCTGTTACAGCCATGTATCATAACTTGTTTAACTACTTCTTAATTGATAGGACCTATTTTGTTTCCAGTTCTTTGTAGATAGAAAAACTTCCTGCTCTAAATATTTCCTAACTGATGTTATTTTATTGTATTGTTGCTAATTCTTAGCTTGTTTCCTAGTGTGAGACTTGACATTGTTGTCTGATAAGACTAGTGGGTAGTCCACACTGTTATACTTAATAGAACATGTATAATATCTTTCTGCATTCCTATGCATGAATTTATCTGTGGATAAAACTGTTTTATGCCAACTGTACTTGTTTCTTTCCTTAAGTTCCCAAGTACATTACCACTGCTTGTGAAATGATCGCAGAAATGGTGGCATCATTACAGACTGTGTTGGCTTTGGGTCACAAGAGGAACAGTGGAATTCCAGCTTTCCTTACTCCTGTACTGAAAAACATCATCATCAGCCTTGCTAGACTGCCACTAGTCAACAGCTATACTAGAGTGCCTCCCTTGGTGAGTATATCCTGTTTTCTATTTCCCTGGGACTCTAATATAATTTATTTTGAAGCTTTGTGGCATTTTCCTCAACTGCAAAATGATAATAATAATGGCACCACACCTCCTGGGTTTGTTGTAAGGATTAAGTGAGATAATATTTGTAAAACTTTTAGCACAATGTGTAGTATATGGTAGGCACTTAATAAGTGCTTATTCTTTTTCCTGTCCCCTAAAACTCTTCTACCTCATTGGGTTGTTGTGTGAACAGTGCTTTGGAAACTGCAAACCAATATGTAGATATGAATTCATTTTTAAAGCCCAATTCAGGTGCCAACTTCTCCTTTATGTCTTCTCTGATTTTCCCAGGTATAAACACCATCCCTGATCTTAAATCTTTTATATCGTTCATTATGTTTGCATCTCACCTATGTAGTCTAAGTAGTTGTATTATAATTATTACTATATTTATCTTATCCTTTACCCTACTGGAACATAATCGTCCTCAGGGCAAGGAATGTGTCTCATTTAATTTTTTATCTCCTTTGACTAGCCCAGTTACATAGCCACATGTTAGGTGCCTAATAAACATGTGTTAAAGTTATTTGAGTTACTAATATTGTTAAATTTCATGGTACACTTACCTAAATGCTTTATGAGTTTAGAGTGGGTATGTCAGTAAGGTCTCAAAATTAGAGCTGAGCCTAGTAGGTTGGATAGTGCTAACCCAACTTGATATAATTTATCCATCAAGCACACACCTCAGACACATAGGTTTTATCAAGACTTGGTTATCATTACTGAAGTCTCAGATCCTCTTAAGTTCTTCCATTCTCTCTATGAAAAGCCGCCACAGCTTTATTAAGATAATTCCATTCCTTTAACATGTTCCAACAGGTGTGGAAACTAGGATGGTCACCTAAACCTGGAGGGGATTTTGGCACAACGCTTCCTGAAATCCCTGTAGAATTTCTTCAAGAGAAGGAGATCTTTAAAGAATTCATCTGTCGTATTAATACCTTGGGTATGTGTCTTGCTAAAACATTTTGATTAAGAAGATGGGATAATTTTGATTTTCAAGCATGTGAGCAGAAATATTTCATTACGCATTGATTCAGATACTGTAATATATTCTTTTACATTACAGCTTTCTTATGGGTAAGAATTCAGTTTAGCAAGTATTTATTAAGCTTCTACCATGTTCAGGGTACTATTTTACATGCTTGGAAAGAAAAAACTTTTTTTTAATATAAATTTATTTATTTTAAGTTTTCAGCATTCACTTCCACAAGTTTTTGAGTTCCAAATTTTCACCCCATCTCCCCCTTCCCCCCACCCCAAGATGGCATGCATTCTGAATATCCCTTCCCCTAGTCTGTCCTCTCTTCTATCTCTCCCCCCCTTCTCTTATCCCCTTCCCCTTCTATTTTCCTGTAGGGCAGGATAGACTTCTGTACCCCATTTCCTATATTTCTTATTTCCCATTAGCATGTGAAAACATTTTTTAAAAACATATGTTTTTAAAACTTTAGGTTTCAAATTTTCTGTCTTCCTCCCTCCTCACCTACCCTCATTGAAAAGGCAAGCAACTCAGTGTAGGTTGTACATGTGCAGTTATGCAAAACACTTCCATAGTAGACATGTTGTGAAAAACTAACTCTATTTCCCTTAATCCTATCCTGCCCTCCCATTTATTCTATTCTTTCTTTTGACCCTGTCCCTCCTCAGAAGTATTTACTTCTGATTACCCCCTTTCCCAGTCTGCCCTCCTCTCTACCATCCCCCTGCTCTCTTGTCCCCTTCTCCCCCTATTTTCCTGTAGGGTAAGACAGATTTCCATACCCAATTGAATGTGTATGTTATTCCCTCCTTAAGCCAAATCCTATGAGAATAAGATTCCCTCATTCCCTCTCACCTTCCCCCATTTCCCCTCCATTGTAAGAGACTTTTCTGGTTTTTTTTTTGTGAGATAATTTACCCCCTTCTGCCTCTCCCTTTCTTCTTCTCTGAGTATAATCCTCTCTCATCCCTTAATTTTATTCTCTGGATATGACCCCTTAATCTTCAATTCACCCTGTGCCCTTTATCTATCTATCTACATATTCATACATATAGTTTTTTCCTCCAACTACCCTAATACTGACAAAGGTCTCTTGAGTTATGAATATCATCTTTCCATGCGGGAATGTAAACAGTTCAGACTTAATAAGTCTCTTATGATTTCTCTTTCCTGTTTACCTCTTCATGTTCCACTTGAGTCCTGTATTTGAAAGTCAAATTTTCTATTCAGCTCTGGTCTTTTCATCAAGAATGCTTGAAAGTCCTCTATTTCACTGAATGACCATTTTTTCCCCTGAAGGATTATACTCAGTTTTGCTGGGTAGGTGATTCTTGGTTGTAATCCTATCTCCTTTGCCCTCCGGAATATTGTATTCCATGCCCTGCGGTCCTTTAATGTAGAAGCTGCTAAATCTTGTGTTATCCTGATTGTGTTTCCACAGTACTTGAATTGTTTCCTTCTGGCAGCTTGTAATATTTTCTCCTTGACCTGGGAACTCTGGAATTTGGCTAGAATACTCCTAGGAGTTTTCCTTTGGGGATCTCTTTCAGGAGGAGATCGGTGGATTCTTTCCATTTCTATTTTGCCTTCTGGTTCTAATATGTCAGGGCAGTTTTCCTTGATAATTTCTTGAAAGATGATGTCTAGGCTCTGTTTTTGATCATGGCTTTCAGATAGTCCAATAATTTTTAAATTCTCTCTCCTGGACCTGTTTTCCAGGTCAGTTGTTTTTCCAATGAGATATTTCACATTGTTTTCTAATTTTTCATTCTGATGGATTTGTTCTACTGTGTCTTGATTTCTCATAAAGTCACTGTCTTCCAATTGCTCTATTCTAATTTTTAAGGAAGTATTTTCTTCAGTAATCTTTTGGACTTCCTTTTCCATTTGGCCAATTTTTCTTTTTAGGGCATTCTTCTCCTCATTGGCTTTTTGGACCTCTTTTGCCATTTGGGTTAGGCTATTTTTTAAGGTGTTATTTTCTTCAGTATTTTTTTGGGTCTCCTTTAGCAAGCTGTTGACTTGTTTTTCATGATTTTCTTGCATCACTCTCATTTCTCTTCCCAGTTTTTCCTCTGCTTCCCTTACTTGCTTCTCAAAATCCCTTTTGAGCTCTTTCAAGGTCTGGGACTGATTCATATTTTTTTTGGAGGCTTTGGATGTAGGAGCTTTGATTTTGTTGTCTTCTTCTGCTTGTATATTTTGATCTTCTTTTTCACCAAAGTAAGATAATATAGTCTGACTCTTTTTGCGCTGCTTGCTCATGATCCCAGCCAATTACTTGAGTTTTAAACTCTTTGTTAAGGTACGAATCTGCTTCCAATGTGGAGAATGTACTGTCCCAAGCTTCAGGGGTTTGTACAGCTGTTTTCAGAGATAGTTGTAGGGACCTGTAAATTTTCAGTTCTTCCAAGGTGGTATGATAAAGGGCAAAGTGTTTACTCCTTTCCTGGCCTGTGACCACAAGTACTCCTTTCTGTCCTGTAACTGTGAGGAGGGGTTCCTCTTCACAGCCACTACAAGCTCCACCATGCCAGCGCTCCTTCTCACCCCAGCACCACTGCCCAGAGCTGTGACCCAGATCCCAAAACTGGCAAAGCAAGAGATTCCTGCCTCAGCACTGGCAAAGAGATCGCTGCAATCCCTCTCTGATCAGCCACTGGATTCCCCCTCAGTCTATGGGCCGGAAGCTTGGGAAGCAGCTGTCCCATCCCCCGTTCCCCCAACCCAGGGCCACGCTCTTGGGGAATGGAGCTGAGACCCCGCCTTCCTCTCTGAGCACCAACAGAAACAGACTTTTCCCACTGACCTTCTAAGTTGTCTTTGGCATTCGTGGATTGAGGAGTCTGGAAACCTCCACAGCTGCTGGAGATTCAATCCTCTGCAGCCTATGTACCCACGCCGCGCGGCACTTGCTCCCAGCCCGGTGTGATACACCTTTCTGATCAATCATCCAGGTTGTCTTGGGCTAGAAATTTGTTTCACTCTGTCTTTTTGTGGGTTCTGCTGCTTCAGAATGTGTTCAGAGCCATTTTTTATGAGTATTTGGAGGGGTTTGGGGGAGAGCTCAAGCAAGTCACTGCTTTCACTCTGCCATCTTGGCTCCACCCCCAAGAAAAAGCTTTTAATAGTACCCAGTTCTTGCTTTCTTATAGATGACAAACTAATAGAGAGATATAACCTATTCACAGATAATTATAATGAAAAATAATACATGATAAATGCATAAGAAAGGTACAAAGTGCTATATGAGATCTTGGGGCTCTGAGGAGGCTTCTTTTGGCCATCTGGCTTCTCTTCTATCACTAGCCTGTCTCATCCTCCATAGGTACTGTTCCAAACCTTTTTTTTTTTTCAATCTCTACTTAAGACTTTAACACCTTACACACTTAAGACACTTCTTCCCCACCGTACATACTTAGGACATTCCCTAGCCACTTACTTCACTGTGAAGATTGTTTCTTCCTAATAAAAATCTTCCATATCTTTAAATATATATTCGCAAGGCCCTGTAATCCCCTTAAGTCATCATTCTATATCACTCCTCTCTTTTTTAGCCAAATTCCTAGAAAAATTGTCCATATTCATTGCTTCTACTTTTCTCTTCTTCACTTTGCACTTTGGCTTCTGACTTCATCACTGAATTGAAACAGCTTTCTCTAAAGTCATCTCTTGTCAAATCTGATGGTCTTTTCTCTATCTATGTTTGGCTCTGTGGACTGCCCTTTCTTATATGCTTTCTCTTCTCTGTTTTTTTATGATGTTGTTCTCTCTTAGGTATCCTCCTACCTTTCTGACCTCTCCCCTTTCTCTAATTTGTTGCTTCATCATCCGTATCATGTTCCCTCATTCTGATTGTTTTTCATGGATTTGTCCCAGTCCTAGCTGTGTTCCTGTTCGAATGCAGAGTAGAGAGATTTGAGGCAAGGACTCTCAGTTTAGGAGGCTGTTGTAGTTGTCCTTATGAGAAGGCGTGGAGACCTGGATTTGACCGGTTGTAGTGTGAGTGAAGAGAGGAGGATGGATGCAGAAGGTTTAGTGGAGATGGAATGGACATTAAGTAGCTGATTGGGTGTGGGAGTGAGGGAGAGGTCGGGGTCGAGGAGGACTACAGTTTTACCAAGATGACTACAACCTGAATAACTGAAAGAGTGATGATTTGCTCAGTAGAAATAAGGAAGATAGAGAGAAAGATTGGTTTAGAGGAAAGCTCTGTTTTGTACATATTGAGTTTTGAGATGCCTATGAAACATCCTGGTAGAAATATTATCCAGAGTGTTGGTGATCCAAGCCTTGAATTTAAGAGAAGAGAGATGAGAACTGGCTATATAGATCTGAGTGTAATCTGCTTAGCAATGACAGTTAAATCCATGGAAACTGATGAATGGAGAGAGAGAAGAGGAGAGGACCTTATCTCTTCTCCCCATTATTCCTACTTCTACAGTGCCATCTAGACCCCTGTCCTACCCACCTGAGCTATTATTATACCAATGCCACTATTTTCTCTCATCCTCTACCCAAAATTCATTCTTCACAGAGTTGTCAGACCAATCTCCCTTATATATAGATCTAATTATGTTTCTTCTCTGCCCAAAAATTCTTAGTGGTATTTTATTAGTGGCAAAATAGCTCCTTTTCCTGGAATTTAATGCCCTATTCATTATGGTGTAAACCTGCTTTTAAATCCTTATCTCATATTGCTTTTCTACATCTTCAGTCTTCTATCCAAACTGAATTATTAATTGTCCCCCCATGGTGCCCTATGTTTCCCCTTTTTTAAATTGTTCATATTTTATATCTCTAGAATTCAGTTCAGTTTAATAAACATTCATCACACATCTACTATGTTTTATCTACCTATGGATAAAAAAAATTTAAAAACAGAAAAGCAAATAAACAGTCCCTTCCCCTTAGGAATTTACATTCCTCTTAAATATACCTTTTCTTCTGCCTTTTCCTTCCCCTCACTGAACCTAGTTAATTCACATAATTAAGTTTATTGGCTATATTTTTCTTTATTTTTACCTTAGTATAAGAGAATTATAAGTAATTTAGTATAGCACTAACAGTGGTGATCTTATTAGCTCTTATCAGTTCATCTCTCATCTCTATAATGAGGACTGTCACACTATTTATTATTCAGCCCTAGGCTCTCTCCTGAGCTCCAGTACCATATCACCAATTGCCTATTGGACTTTTCCAACTGGATGCCCATACATATCTTAAACTTAACATATCTAAAACAGAATTTATTATTTTACTATTAAATGGTCTATTACAGGTAGAGATTATCCTTTTCTTTTTACTTATATCCCCAACACCTAGCATAATACTTAATACATAATAGGTGCTTGATAAATATTTGTTGACTAAAGGAGGGAGAAAAATTTGGAATTCAAAATCTTATAAAAATGAATGTTGAAAACTACCTTTACATGTAACTGGAAAAAATAAAATATTATTAAGTGGGGAAAAAGCCCCAAAATAAAAATAAATACTTGTTGATTGAATGGTTGGTATAATCCTTTGTTCCTTTAACCTTTCCACATAACTTTCATTTTCTTGAATTGTCTTTGTCAGTATTCTTTAAGTTCCTTACGTTCAACTTTTGAGTTATGAGACTCAACATTCTTCTGATAAGAATCATATGATTTAGAGTTCAAAGAGATCTCAAAGTTCTTCTTTTCCAGATCCCTCATTTTACAGGTGAAGAAACTCAGGCCTAGAGAGATTAAATTATTTTTCTGAGATCATATGACTAATAACTGATACAATTCAGACTAGAGCACTAGGCTTCTAACCCTAAGTCCAGGGCTCTTTCAATGAAATAGTATTGCTTTTTCCTCATAATATTCCGTTTTGAATGTGAAACCTGAACATTCCTTCAATAAGGGCCAGCTAGTTTAGCTTGAGTTTACTAGTTGTATAAAATTTTGCTTTTAATATTTTAATGTTCCTAGGATGGACAAGTCGTACTCAGTTTGAAGAAACCTGGGCTACCCTCCTTGGTGTCCTTGTAACTCAGCCTATTGTGATGGATCAAGAAGAAAGTCAGCAGGAAGTAAGGCTACAGATAGACTGCATCAATTGCATAAATATGATTCTTGACTTGAGTTCGTTGTGGTTTTTTGGGGTTTTTTTGTGAGTCACCTGGAGTTGAGTGACTTGCCCAGGGTCACATAGCTAATAAGAAAAGTTCATTTTTAAGTTAGAGTTTGATAGATATTCAAAACCTATAAATGTTTTAATAATCAGTAGCAGGAGTTACAAATCTATAAGATGACCAGATAATTTCTTCATTTATATCCTAAATGTGTTGATTAGGGGGAAATTAACAATCCTGTTCATTCTTCATATAGCACCTCTGAAATTCAAGATTTTAAAATATGGAAATTATGGAAATTGTAAAGATGATGATATTATTCTGAAAGTTCAAACGTCTCTGAGTTTTGTGTATTGGTCAAAATGAGAATTGTGTAGAAGTTATTATGATGATGATAATCTGTTAGGAAAAGGTTATGGAAATACTTCTATGGTTTACTTTTCATGAGTCATTTTTGAGGGCTTATTAAACTTCCTAACTATGTTGATGAAATTCAGCACCTTTAAGCGCCATTTATATGCAGTGCCTTATATTTGGTGTTTTGGAAGACATGTACATTTATGTAAGACAGTCTCTGCCTTCGTTGAGCATATAATCTATATGGGGATGTGACATATACAAAGACTATTATATGTACTACCAATAAGAATGCATGAAGTCTATGAGGAAAGTACAGATAGTGCTTTCAGAGTTTGAGGAAGGGAAGGTCCTTTTTGACCTGGGGATTAAAGAAATGATCCATGGAGAAAATGGCCTTTGAGTGAGATCTTTAAGGGTAGATTTTTAAAGATTGGATAGGATTTCAGTTAAGTTATAGTAGAGGGACGAGGAGGCATGGAGAACAGCTTCAACAAAGGCTGAGAAGTGGTAATACCAGATACACACAGGAAAGCCAGTGAGTTGGAGTATCGATTATGTGCAAGAAAATGGTAGGAAAATGCCTGAGAAGGATGAGTGTTGCTTTATTATGAATGGCCCTAAATATCAGGCTAAGCAGTCATGATTATTTGGTAGGCAGTTAGGAATTACTGAAAGGTTTGAGCAGAGGAATAACATTACCAGAGATCACAGTATTCTGAGTCTTAGAAACTGTAGTCAGGCAAACAAAAAGTTATTAAAGTGGGGAGACTTAGTTATGATTAAAGGTGAAAAAATATAATATTTCAGAATATATATGCCTATCCTGACATCTCTGATTTTAGCAAAATAGGGTCATAATTGGACATAGAGAAATTCAACAAGAGCATTGGTAGAATTGAGGGGATAGTTCCTATAAAGACTATTTTACATTTTGTCATAATTGAGCAATCCTTGCTCTAAAGAATATAGACAGTTACTAAATAGAATTGTAGATAGTTGTATATGCATGGATGCTTGACTAGGATGTTATGGTCGACTTACACGGACAAAATAGAAATAATGGCCATTTAGGGAAATTGTATGCTTTCACAGCATACCACAAGAGATTGTACTTCTCTTTCATGTGTAGTTCAAGGACCACTAGGGGGCTCTAAGACCCTTTTAAAGGGGTCACAAAATAAAAGCTCTTCATAATAATACTGTTTTAATTTCTGTATGGTAACTGTCATCAGTAGATAATACCCACATAAACAAAAGTTCTTTTTGGAAGTCCCCAAACAAGTGAAGGAGTCCTGAGACCAGAATGCTGAAAAAACAGCCAGCGTTCCAAGTCTCATCATTACAGTAGTCGGATCCCAGAATCCCTTGATCTTCCTGTTTGTAGGGCCAGCATCTTTGGTTGGTCTTAGTTTGTCCTTTGTGTTCATTCATAAGACAGACTTCTTCCTTTTACAGGAAGATACCGAGAGGACCCAGATCAACGTTCTTGCAGTACAAGCCATCACGTCCTTGGTGCTAAGTGCAATGACCCTTCCTGTCGCAGGCAATCCAGCAGTGAGCTGCTTGGAGCAACAACCCCGGAACAAAGCCCTTAAAGCTCTGGATACAAGGTACTTAAAGCTCATGGAGCAGGTGAGAGGTAAGGCCATGCAGAGTGGTTGAAATAGTGCTGTAGTCATCTGGTCCTAGGACTGGGAACTGGAACAGATTTGGACCATAAAGATTACCTGGGTCAGCCTCCTCACCTGTCTGCAGAGTTGTTTAAAGAGTTTACCTGGGGTGACACAGGTGATAGAAAGCAGAACTGGAGAGGGTACTCTGGCCCACATTGCTCCTTCATTTTGAAGCCTCCTGTATTTATGGTCCTGTGATCATGAATAGGTCTTATAACTTCTCTGAACCTCAGCTTCCTTATCTTTAAAGTGCAGGTGATATATACTTTACAGGGTTATTATGGGAAAGGCATTTCTAAACCTTAAAAAACTTCATACGTGTGAATTTTTACTGTTTATATTTAATGATGTTAAAGGTCTTGGTATCTTTTTTCTTTTTTTAAATTATAAACTTAATAAATATAATATAAACTTAATAATGATGGTCTGCAAAAAATAAGCGGACTAAACATGAAACAAAACATTACCCCAAACTTTTAGCATATGCTTTGAATCTCCAGCACCAAACATAGTAAAAAGATTGAAAAACAACATTTTCCCCATTCTAAGGGAACTTATATTCATAAGGGAGACAAGACACATACACAAATAAACAGAACCAAATTAATTAATAAACAAGCAAAAAAAGAAAATGCTTTCTGTTTCCCCTTTTTCTGCCATCATTGGCCTTCTTCTGCCATCATTGGCCTGCTTTCCTCCCTTCCTTCTTTTTCTTTTCTTATTTAAAATAGTTGTCAACATTATGCTATTTTGCTGCATAAATACTGGTTTTGATGATTTCTCTTTGCATTACCTAATATAGGTCTTCTGTGTTTCCTCATTTTCTTTATATTTATCTTTTTTTTAAAAAATGGTTCCATGATATTCCATTACATTTATTTACTATAGTTTATTCAGCCATTCTGTAGTTGTTGGGGAATAAAGTTCCCCCCCCCCCAATTATTTGCTCTTACAAATAATGTAGCTGTAAATATTTTTATATGGATAGCTCCATTTTTCCTTTTTATGATTTCTAAAAAAAGTTTTCAAATTTTATTATTTATTTTTAACACTCTTTAAATTTTGAGTTCCAGATTCTGTCCTTCCATCCCACTCTGTCACCTACCCACTGAGAAGGCAAGCAAAATTATATCAGTTATACATGTGAAATCATGCAAAAACATTTCCATATTAGCCATATCGCATAAAACAAAAAAACACAGCAAGAAAATTATACAAATTATACTTCAGTTTGCACTTAAAAGTTCATCAGTTCTCTCTGTGGGGGTGGATAGCATTTTTTCATCCTGAGTCCTTTGGAATTGGCTTGGATCACTCTATTGATCAGAGTAGCCAAGTCTTTCACAGTTGCTCATCATTACAATATTACTGTTACTGTGCACAATAATCTCCCAGTCTTTTTTTTTTTTTTTGCTTTTTGGTGAGGCAGTCAGGGTTAAGTGACTTGCCCAAGGTCACACAGCTAGTAAGTGTCAGGTGTCTGAGGTTGGATTTGAACTCAGGTCCTCCTGACTCCAAGGCCAGAGCTCTATGTACTGTGCCACCTAGATGCCCCTCCCAGTTCTTCTTTCTTTACTTTGCATCAGTTCATATAGATCTTGCCATGTTTTTTTTTCTGAAACTACTCCGCTCTTCATTTCTTATAGCACAGTAGCACTTCATCACAATCATATGCCACAACTTGTTCATCATTTGATTGAGTGATGAGCATCTCCTCAATTTCCAATGATTTGTTACCACAAAAAAAGCTGCTATAAATGTTTTTGTACATACCTTTTCCTTTTTCTTTGATCTGTTTGGAGTGCAGACCAAGTACTGTTACTACTGAGTTGAAGTTTTTGCACAGCTTTCTAGCCTTTTGGTCGTAGTTCTAAATTGCTCTCCAGAGTGGCTTGATCAGTTTACAGCTCAACTAACAATTTATTAGTTTATCTATTTTCCCTCATGCCCTCCAGCATTTGTCATTTCTGATAGGTGTGAGGTGGTACCTCAGAATTGTTTTAATTTGCATTTCTCTAATCAGTAGTGATTAGAGTATTTTTTCATATGACTATAGTTAACTTTGGGGTTTTTTCCTCTGAAAACTGCCTGTTCATATCCTTTGACCATTTATCATTTGGGAAATGGCTCTTATTTTTATAAATTTGATTCAGTTCCCTATGTATTTGATATATGTATATCTGTATCCCTTTGTATATTATCTATATATTTGGTATATAACAATTATAATAATATAATAATTTTTGTATGTTTGATATATATATCCCTTTATCAGAAAACATTTTTTGTATTATTTCATTGTCTATGGTACCTTTTAACAAAATATAGTTTCTATGCTTATCTCTTTTAATTGGGTCTGGTTTTGCTCTTGTTTTGTCTGAGATCATGATTGTGTTTTTTGTTTTAGCTGAAACATAATATATTCTGCTCCAGCCCTTTATTTTAAACTCTGTGTCTTTATGTTTCAAGTGTATTTCCTGTTAACAGAATATTATTGGATTCTGATTTCTAATCTAATCTGCTGTCCCTTTCCATTTTATGGGTGGTCTCATCCCATTCACATTCACTGTTATATTTACTAACTGTATTTCCCTCTATCCTATTTTCTTCTGTTTATATTTCTCACTCTTTTTATCCCATCCCTTCTCAAAATCTGTTTTGTTCCTAACCACTGCTTCCCTTAAGCTACCCTCCTTTTTGTCCTCCCTTCTCCTCCATATCTCTTATCCCCTTCCCCCTTCTAGTTTTATTGTACAAGATAGATTTTTCTCTATCTATATCTATAATATATATGTGTGTGTGTATATATATATGTATATATATATATACATATATATATATATGTATACACATATGTGTGTGTGTGTATTTCCCTCTTTGAACAAGTTCTAGTGAGAGTGAGGTTAAAGCATTACCTGCTGTTCCATTTTCCCATTTGACTATAAAAGGTCTTTCTTGTGCCCCTCTTTTATTTGAGAAAATTTTCCCCATTCTCCTTCTCCCTTCCCCCTTCTCCTAGTGCATCTCTCTCACTCATTTTTTTCTGGGGAGACGGGGAAGAACATCCCAACATAATCAACTCACACTCATGGCCTCTTTCTGTGTAGACTCCTTTTAACTGCCCTAATAATGTAAAGTTCTTAGAAGTTACAAGTATCATCTTCCCATGTAGGAATGTAAACAATTTAACCTAATTGAATACCTTTTGGTTTCTCTTTCCTGTTTACCTTTTCCTGATTCTTCTGAGTATTGTATTTGAAAGTCAAATTTTCTATTCATCTGTTTTTTTGGTCAGAAATGCTTGAAAGTCCTCTCTTTAATTAAATATCCATTTTTTCCCCTGAAGGATTATACTCAGCTTTGCAGGGTAGGTTATTGGTTGTAATCCTAGTTCCTTTGCCTTTTAGAATATCATATTCTAAGTCCTTTGCTCTTCAGCGTGGATCCTGCTAAATCTTATGTGATCCTGACTATGGCACCATGACATTTGAATTGTTTTGTTTTGTTTTGTTTTGTTTCTAGCTGCTTGTATTATTTTCCCTTTGGGAGTTCCCAGGAGCTCTGGAATTTGGCTAAAATATTACAGGGAGTTTTCATTTTGGGATCTGATACCAAGATCATTTTCCTTGGAAATTTCTTGAAACATCATATGTAGGCTCTTTTTTTAAATCATAGCTTTCAGATAGTCCAATAATTCTTAATTTATCTCTCCTCAGTCTATTTTCCAAGTCAGTCGTTTTTCAGATGCAGTATTTCACATTTTCTTCCATTTTTTCATTCTTTTGACTTTGTTTTATTGTTTTTTGATGTTTCATGTAGTCTTTAGTTTCCATTTGCCCAATTCTAATTTTTAATGAAATTGTTTTTATAAGTGAGGTTTTGTACATCTTTTTCCATTTGGCCAATTCAGCTTTTTAAGGAGTTCTTTTCTTCAGTGAATTTTTGTGCCTCTTTTATCATTAGCCCAATTCCGTTTTTTTAAAGTGTTATTTTCTTCAGTATTTTTTTGTGCCTCTTTTACCAAGCTGTTGAATTTCTTTTCATAATTTTCTTGCATTGTTCTTATTTCTTTTCCCAATTTTTCTCTACCACTCTTATCTCTTTTTTTAACTTTCCTATGAATTCTCATTGGGCTTGGGTTTTCTTTGAGGCTTTGTAGATATTTTCACATTGTTATCTTCTTTTGAGTTTTTGTCTTGGTCTTCCCTGCCATTGTAGTAGCTTCTTATGGTCAAGTTCTTTTTGTTATTGTTTGTTCATTTTTCCAGCCTGTTTCTTGACTTTGAACTTTATGTTAAAGTTGCACTCTGCTCACCTGAGGGATGGATGGCAGTGTCCCAGCTTCAGGTTGTTTTGTCCTCTTTTTTTCAAAGCTATTCTGGTGATCTGCAAGTTTTTGTTGCTTCCAAAGTGTTGCCATACCTGGCAAAGGTATGGTCCCTGTTCTCCTGGTCTGTGCTTTGGTCTTTGGCCAGGCAGGCTTCCTGTTGCACTGCAGCTGTAAGTGCTAGCACTCGTCTTGACCCTGGCACTGTGACCAGGTCCCCTGCTCTCCTATGGCTACAAGCACAGGTACTCCTCTCTGCCTTGGAACTGCGACCAGGGCTCCTACTCCCTTTTGTCCAACTACCAGCGCTCCTCTCTGTCCTGGAACTGCAACCCAGGACTGCTTATGGTTAATAGAGTTTCCAGTCAGCATCACTGTACCTAGTGCTAGCAAAGGATCCCTGATCTCTTTCTGACCAGTTGTCTGACCCACTTACCAGCTCTGGACTGAGTGTTCCTGAAGCTGCTGCTTCTGCTGTTGTGGTAGCCTCTAAGGTCCACTGCTGATGGTGCTGCCACCACACATGCTCCTGACAGGTGCTCATCTGCATATTGCAGACCTCTCCTGCCAACCTTCTGAGTTGTCTTAGCCTGAAGAAAGGGCTATGCCCCTCCTGAATTTGATTTGAGCAATAATTTTAAAGTTGTTTGAAGGGGAGTGTTGGGAGAGCTCATCTGGGTTGTTGCCTTTACTCCACCATCTTGGTTCTGTCTATGATGTTGTTTGAGAAGTAGTCTTAGCATTGGAATATCTGAGTTGAAAAGTATGGCCAGCTTTACAGCTCCTACTGCATATTGTTCTGCATATTGCTCTCTCTATTTTCTCCAAAGTGTTTTCTCTGCCTGATGTTATTTTTTCAGTTGCGACTTAAGGCCAACCATTTACCCCCCATTATCTCTAATGTTTGCCTGCCATTAAGACTACTTAAAATCCCATGATGTTGAAATAGAGACTTTGCTTTCTGGACTTCCTCAAATAGGATATTATAGGGGAAATACTATAATAATTGTAAGGAAAATGTTGGAATAATTGGTATTTCTGTCACATGACAAAGACTAAGAATGGGATGTTATAAAGTGACTGGTAACAGGATAGGGAAGGTTTGTAGTGTTTAAAGAAACAGCCTTAACATAAAATATAAATAACAATAAACATTTATTCTTGCGTGAGTTAAATTGATATCAGAAGTTGCTAAGATTTTCTATAACCAAATAATGGAGAAGGTTCTACTGTTTTTCATTTTAATTTAACACATAGATATGAAGTATAAGACACTGTGTTAGTTGCTGGGAACACAAAGATGAAAACCAACATTGTCCCTTAGTGACCTTACATTCTAATTAGAGGTGTAAGACATGTACGCAAAGAAGTAATACAAAATACAACATGATGAACATAAAGGGAATATCCCAGTAAAGTGCTCTATGAAAATTCAAAGAAAGAGAGATCACTTTTGGCTGGGAGGGTGAGGGAGAAGGCAGCTAAGAAGGGGCAGGGGAATCAAAGAAATTTTGCATAGTTAGTGTTTTCAGGAGTTGTGTTGAGGGGAAACAAAGTATTGACTAACCTTTGTATTTAACAAACCTTTTAGGTTTGGGAGGAAACTGAGTGTCATCAGGGGAATTGTTGAGCAAGAAATTCAAGCGATGGTTTCAAAGAGAGACAACATTCCCACACATCACTTGTACCAGGCTTGGGATCCTGTCCCATCTCTGTCTCCAGCTATGTCAGGTATGCATAGAACAAATCTGTCTCTGTATGTGATCACTGTCATTACTTATGAGCTATATTATTTAATTTTTGCAAGTTTTAGACCTAAAACATTTTCCTCTGTGACTGTAAAACATCAGCTTTAAGAACCGCACATAGAGGGGCAGCTAGGTGGTGCAGTGGATAGAGCACTGGCCCTGGAGTGAGGAGGACCTGAGTTCAAATCTGGCCTTGGACACTTGACACTTACTAGCTGTGTGATCCTTTAAATCTGGCTGTACAGAGATTGCTGTAGTTAAACAAGGAATATACAGATACCCCTCTCACACATGGTTTTCCAGAAATCTCAATATGGTGCTTAAAATTTTGGGATACCGTGTGTATGTATTTATATAGATACATATACAACATATGTAGAGAGAGAGATGTATATACACACATATACATGCACACACATATAAAATATACAGAGTACATATACCTAGTATATGTGTGTGTGTGTGTGTGTATTCATAATACACACACATACATGTATACCTTTTATGCTTTTATTGGGACAGATACCTGGCCAGGGAGGCCTGTTATTCTTATTCACAACACTTCACGGATCAAACTTCTTGACTACTGAACACTGTCTCCATCCCACAAGATCCTTTGGCTGTTATGTGACTAAGATAAAAATAGTTCCCTGACCAGTTACTGTGACATATGCATATCCTTGAACACAGAATGTGTATTTAAAAGTTTTGTTAATTGGGATTAATTCAGTATTATACAGTAATAACTTACATTTTTATAATGTCTTAAAGTTTACAAAGTGCTGTATACACAGGATTCCTGTAAAATAGGTTATCCGCTATCATTTCTCAAATTTTACAGTTGCAGAAGGAAAGAAAGTGAGGTGGGTAGTAGACAGGGCATGACCTTGGATTGACATATGCTGGTTTAATGTTGCACAAGAAGAAAAAGTAAACCCAAGAATGAGAATCAGAGCCTACAGGACTGCTGATGGAGCAGCCAGGCTCCTTTTATACCAGTTAGAGTCAGACATAGGGGAGAGAAGAGGGAAAGGCTATCCCAGGTGTGGGGAATCTATGGCCTCAAGGCTACATGTGGCCCTCTAGATCCTTAGGTGTGGTCCTTTGAGTGAATCCAAACTTCACAGAACAAATTACTTTAATAAAAGGATTTGTTCTGTAAAACTTGGACTCAGTCAAAAGCCTGTACCCAAGAACCTAGAGGTCCACATGTGGCCTTGAGGCCACAGGTTTTCCACCCCTGGGCTGAACTATATTGGCCAATATCACTGAGAATGACTTTTCCTCGTCAGCTTTGGGAAACAGGTACCCTTTGTGAGTGCCAAGGAGTGAGTAGATTAACAAATCATTATTGCTTTTCTTCATTATTTTCCATGTCCTGGCTCTGTTTTCTCATAATCTGATGGTTATCAAAGATCTCAAAGGACTCTGATTCATCAAATAGACTATTTATATACTCTCCCTAGAAAAGAGAGGAGCTATATAATCACATAATGTATGTAATCAGAATTTTGAGTATTGTGGTGTGAATGATTATATTAAAATGTTATTTCAGATTGAATTTGTTATGTGTTCTGCAGAAAACTTAGAAGAGGATAATGAATTTTATTTTTTGTAGGTACTCTTATCAGCCATGAAAAACTTCTGCTACAGATCAACACTGAACGAGAAATGGGGAACATGAGTTATAATCTAGGACAGGTTGGTTGACATCTGCCCCATAAATTCAGTATTTTTTTTCTTTTTTCTTTTCCCTCCAAGTAATAATGATAATAATAGCTAGTTCCTTCCTGTAAGTTATGTCCTCAGGTCCTAGTTCTACTCTTTAGACCTGTACAGATTGCCTAATGTCACTTCTACTTAAGATATTTCAAGGTAGCTGTCAATATACCCCTTCTCTCCTAAACTCCCATCCTTGACTTTCTGCCTTGGAATGCTTAGTAAGTTCCTTCTTTTGTTGATTGTTGTTAGATAACCATGACCTAGCTTCTGAGGCCCACCTTAGTCCCTTTTCTGCAGTCTCTGCTCCTTCTACCCTCCCTACCATGTTCTACATGACAGATGAGTTCAGTGTGTTCTCCACTTCCATTATAAACTGTGCCATGTGCTCCAGAGGAGGTGTGCCCTACATAGAAGGGAGAGTCCTGCTTTCCCTCATTAGCTTTTTTGGCTGCCACATCACATCTTGAAGGAAGAAAAATCAATAAAGGTCTAAGGACAGTAACAAGAACAGGGATGGAAGTGGAGCCTACTACTGTCCTGCATATCAGAGGCCCTAGTAAATGCTGTTGACCTGGAATTAAAAAATTATTTATTTTTGAATCAATTATATTTCAGTGTTTATTAATTCCTCAGCAGGTGACTCTTAACAGTTAAAATGTTGGTTGTTTTTTTTTAAAGTATTTTTTTAATAGCAGTATTTGAAAGAGGACTTTTTTGCTACAATAGTATTGTAGTCAGAGAGCACTAGACTCAAACTTTAGATGCTTGGTTGTGCCCTTGTTGTGCTCTTTTCATGCTGTGTGATCTTAAGTAAGTCATCCATCCTACCTGGAGTTCAGTTTCCTCATCTGTAAAGTTCTTCTCCATAGTGAGTGGGGGTTGGCAGTTCAGGACTGTGGATGCCAAACGTTGCATATGCTGACAGATGAAGTTGCTCTGCCATTGGTTTTATTTATCTTCTTTTCTTTGTTAAAAGGGTGGGTTCTGTTGGAGAGGGGTGAGCTGGTTAAATTAGCAATTGCCTGTGGTATGAAGCACAGGAGACATGATCGATAAAACTTTTTAAAAATGTTAAAGTGAGAAGGTTGAGTTGGTTAGTTCATTTTTTAATCCCTTCAAGTTCCAAATTTAAACTCAGATATCTGGTTTAGTATTTTCCTCCTAACTAGTGAAGGAAGCTTTGCCTTTGGAACTAGAATGCTCATTTGATATGTGGGTTATATTTTTGGGTGGCAGTCTACTGGAAACAAAATTGTCAGGGCTTACCATTTGATTCCCCCTGCTGGAGATTTTTTGTATGGTCATTGATAGGCCATTGGTTTAAGAGACAATAGGATCTTAGAATTGAGAGCTGGAAGGAACTTTAGACATCATGGAATTCTGGGTGTAGGCACATTAATAAGTGGTTGTCATCTTGAATATTAATTAAATTGTTAAGAATATTTATTTTTAAAATTTAGACCTATTTCTTTTTAAGTTCAAGGCCTAAGAAAAGGATATTTGTTTAAATAATCCTAGGGATAGGAATTAAATGTGTGATCTCATTAGTTTGTGGAGCTCCCAGAGAAAAATTTATACCTTTTCTGCAACTCATAGGATTAGAGGGCTAGGGGCACCTAGGTGGTATAATGGGTAGCGCACCGGCTGTGGAGTTAGGAGGACTTGAGCTCAAATCCGGCTTCAGACACATAACACTCACCAGCTGTGTGACTCTGAGCAAGTCATTTAATCCCAAATGCCTCACCAAAAAAAAAAAAAAGAATTAGAGCGCTGCTTAGGATGTCCCCAGGGTCACCTAGTCGTTATGTGTCAGAGAGGAGATGTAAACTTGGATCTTCCTATCTTCGAGGTCAGCTCTCAAAAACAGACAGTTTATATAGCTTTGGAACTAGGAGAATACAAAGGGCTCTGGACCTGAGGAGGATTTTCTTCTGCTTAGTCACTGGCCTAAGTCACAGGGTCCTCCATGCCTGGAATTCAACCTCTTCATCACTGCCTCTTGGCTTCCTTCAAGTCCAGCTAAAATGCCACCTTCCTCAGGAAACCTTTCCTAATCTCTCTTAGTGCTAGTGCCTTTGCCTTCCCTCTGTCAATTATTACCTATTTATCCTATAGCTTATTGGCACAGAATTGTTTGCATGTTGTCTCCCCTGTTAGATTGTGCGCTCCTTGAGGGCAGGGACTGTCTTTTGGCTTCCTTTGTGTCATCAGCACTTAGCACAGTGACTGGCTATTAAATGTTTATTGACTGAGGGACTGACTCACCCATCAACACAATCATACTCTGCATCCATCATCATCAATGAAAAGTATCCCACCTCTAAAATTATGAACTCTGAAATTCACTACTAACCACTTTCTCCTGTCTATAGTCTCTCATTCCTTCTGAACTTTTGAATTTTCACCCTGACTTCTGGTATTTAACCTATTCCTACTCTCCCAGTTAACTCTTACCTGATCTTATTTATTTCTCTATTCGGTTTGGACCTAGTGGCCTACTGTTTCAGTCATGCCTTTCCACAGAATCCCTTTCCCTCTTGATTTGCCATTTATGGTGCTGATTGCTAACCCAGGATCAGCTAGGTGGTGCAGTGGAGAGAGCACTGGCCTTGAAATAAAAAATTCATAAGTTCAAAAATGGCCTCAGACACTTACTAGAAGTGTGATCCTGGGCAAGTCATTCAGCCATGTTTGTCTTAGTTTCACATATGCAAAGTGAGCTGAAGAAGGAAATGGTGAGCCACTCCTGTACCTTTGCCAAGAAAGCCCAAATGAGGGGTCTCGAAGAATCACATACAACTGAAATGATTCAATGACGACAACCCGGGATCAACATCCACCAGCCCTTTTTTTTCCCAGCCTCTGTTATCTAGCATTATCATAGAAAGCCATGAATCCTTGCTGGCGAAGTCATGGATAAATTTGTGCTCAATAACTATGTGCTAGGGAAGGTGGAGTCAGGAAAGAAGGGAATATATACGTTCTTTTTTTTTTAATTTTTCAAACTTTTATTCATTTTGAACTTAAATACAAAAAAGAGCATTTCCATGTACACAGCACAACATAAAAATAAGATTCAGTATAAAACCATGAATTTTCATTTCACAATTTCCTTTGTGTTTTTTGGAAACTATGTACTAAATACTATACATCAGTTTCAAAGCTATCCTGCTTTTCTGTGCTTTCTTCTAGGTTTTCTTTTATTCTCTGTTGTGCATTTTTTTCTACCTCCCTTTCTCTCTCCCTCCCTTACCCTAGAGAAGGCTACCGTTAGAAACAAAAATGTGTGTATGTGTGTATAAAACCATACTATAAATAGTTCTCTTTATCAGTTCCTTTTCTGCATGTGGATAGCATCTTCTTTCATAGGTCCTTTATAGTTGATTTGAATATTTATAATAATCAAAATGACTTAATCATTCACAGTTGTTCTTCAAACAGTATTGCTATTGCTGTATACAGCATTGTCTCGGTTCTCCTTATTTCGCTCTTCGTCATTTCTTGTAAATCTTTCCATGTGTTTTTAAAATCAACCAGCTCATCACCATCACTAGTAGTATTCTGTCACAATCATGCACAACTTGTTTAGCCATTCCCCAATCCCCAATTTCTGTTTTTTTTGCTACCACAAAGAGAGCTGCTGTAAATATTTTAGAACACATAAATTCTTTTATTTTAGTATTTTATTTGTGTTTTTCCCCAGTTACATGGAAAAACTATTTTTAACATTCTTTTTTAAAACTTTGAAGTTCCAAATTTTCTCCTTTCTTCACTCCCTAGTCCCCCTCATTGAGAAGGCAAGCAGGTCAATATAGGTTATACATGTGTAGTCATGCAAAACATATCCATAATAGTCAGAACATATACATTCTTTTTCTTTTCCCCTAATCACCTTGGGAAAGAGACCTAATAGTGGTATTGCTGGGTCAGAGGGTATACATAGTTTTATAACTCTTTGGGGATAATTCAAGATTGTGCTCCAGAATGGTTGGATCAGTTCATAGCTCTAGCAGTGTCCCAAGTTTTCCATATTCCCTCCAGCATTTGTCACTTTTCCCTTCTATCATTTTAGTCAATCTCGTAAGTGTAAGGATATCTCAGTATTGTTTTAATTCGCATTTCTCTAATCAATGGTGATTTAAAACATTTTTATGTGACAATATATAGCTTTGATTTCTTTATTTAAAAGCTTCCTGTTCATATCCTTTGACCATTTGTCAGTTGGGGAATTACCATATTCTTATAAATTTGACAAAGTTCCTTATATTTTTGAGATGTGAACCTTTATCTGAGAAACTGTCTATAAAAATTGTCTCCCAGTTTTAAAGTTTTTGTGTCCTAATATGTGGTTAATTTTTATAAAGGCATCATGTGCTGCTGAGAAAAAGGTGTATTCATTTCTATTCCCATTCGGTTCTCTCCAGATATATATTATGTCTAACTTATCTAAGATTCTATTCACTTTCTTAACTTCTTTCTTATTTATTTATTTTTGGTTAGATTTATCTAGTTCCGAGAGGAGAAAGTTAAAGTTCCCCACTGTTGTAGTGTTACTGTCTATTTCCACCTATAATTCATTTAATTTTTTCTTTAAAAATTTAGTGCATATAGGTTTACTATTGATATTCATTTTCTCTGGTACCTTTTATCATAGTGTAGTTTCCCCATTTATCATTTTTTAAGTAAATCTATTTTAGCTATAACTTTGTCTAAGATCATGTTTGCTACTTCTATTTTTTTTAACCTCAGCTGAAGCATAATAAATTCTGCTCTAGCTCTTTATTTTAACTCTGTATATATCTCTTTTTTTAAATGTATTTCTTGTAAACAACATATTGTTGAATTCTGATTTTTAATCCATTCTGCTATCCATTTCTGTTTTATGGGTGAGTTCATCCCATTCACATTCAAAGTTATAATTACTCGTTGTGTATTTCCCTCCATCTTATTTTTCCCTAGTCTCTAATTCCCAGATTCTTGTCATTTGTTCTTCTGACCTTTTTTTGGCGGGCGGTGGGGGAGTTTAAAAGACCAGAGAATCTACTCCCTTTATATCTCTCTTCATATGTCAGATTTACTTCTAACCATTACCTCCCTAATCCAAACCCTTTTTAAGGGCCCCTCCTTTATCATCTCCTCTTACCCTCCTATTCCTTAATCTACACAACCCTCTAAGAATCCCTTCCTTATTCTCTCCCTTCATCCTCTTACTTCTTGATTACACCCTCTTTTAAAAGTCCCTCCTGTGTCCTGTCCTCTCACCCTATTTCTTTGTAAATTTAGAGAACTTTTAAACCCTAGATAAATGTTATTCCCACTTTAACCCAGTTCTGATGAGAGTAATGCTCCAGCACTACCAGCCCTCCATCCCTACCTGTTCACACTGTAACAGTTCTTCCCTCCATGCCTCATTTGTATAAGATAATTGCTCCATTTTACCTCTCCCTACCCAATCATCCTATCATACTCAGCCCCAAATCTTTTATTTATGTGTGCTGTTTCAAACTACCTAAGTAATGATAACATTCTTAAGAATACAGAAAACATTTTCCCATATAAGAAGTAAACAGTTTGACCTTATTGAGTCCCTTATAATTGGTCTTTAACGTTTACCTAGTTTCTCCCAGATCTTATATGTCAAATTTTCTACTGAGTTCTGGTCTTTTTATGACAAATATCACAAATTGAAAATCTTTCAATTCATTAAATGTCCCTTTTTTTTCCATTCAGAATTATGCTCAGCTTTGCTGGGTAAGTTATTTTTGGTTGCAGATCCAGCTCTTTTGTTCTTTGAAATATAATGTTCCAAATCCTTCGGTCTTTTGATAGATCTTATGCCATCCCAGTTGTAGCTCCACAGTATTTAAATTGTTTTTTTCTTGTTACTTATAGTATTTTCTTTTTAACCTGGGAACCTTGAAACTTGGCTATGATGTCCCTATAGATTTTTCATCTTGGGACCTCTTTCAGTTGGCAGTTGATTGATTTTGTTCAATTTCTATTTTATCCTCTCATTCTAGAACTTTAGGGCAGTTTTCCTTAATGATTTCTTTTAATGTCATATCTAGACTCTTTTTTTTAATCATAATTTTCATGTAGTCCAATAATTCTTATATCGTCCCTCCTCAATCTGTTCTCTAGGTTAGTTGTTTTTCTAGAACCTGATTAGAAGATATTTCACATTGTCTTCTATTTTTTTCATTCTTTTGATTTTGTTTTATCATTTCTTGGTATCTTATAATGTCATTAGCTTCTCTCTACCTATTTATAATTTTTAAGGAGATATTTCCTTCCCTAAGTTTTTGAATCTCTTTTTCGGTTTACTTTCTTTCATAATTTTCTTGATTTTCTTGGATTGCTCTTATTTTTTTTCCTAATTTTTCTTCGTTCTCTCTTATTTGATTTTTAAAGTCCTTTTAAGCTCTTCCAAGAACTTTTTTTGGGCTTGTGACCATTTGACATTTTTCTTTAAAGTAGGAGTGGCTTTTAACTTCACTATCTTCTTTTGAGTATGAACCCAGATCTTCTCTATCTCCATAGTAGCTATCTATGGTCAGGTTCTTTCTCCTTTCCTTACTCATTATTGTTTTCTTAGCAGCTTATTATTATAGTCAGGTTGTAGTCCCAAGGTGTGGGGGATTGTGCCGTAGGCTTTTAGGCTTTTTGTACTATTGTTTTCTATGCACTGTCGGGTGGCCTGACCTCAGGCCCTCCTCTTGCCTCTGAGCCATGGCTAGCACCCCCAGTAACACTGTCCTGCAAACACTCTTGCTCCCTATCATCCCTCCTGTGTCTGTAAACTTTACCTCTCTCCCCTGAAACTGAAATCAAGGACCCAGCTCTCCTACAAGTGACCACAGCCAGCAGGGTCCTGGCCCCTCTGTGACCACACTTACCGACTGTGAGCTCACTCCTCCTTGCCCACAGCCGCAGCCAGAGACCACGTCTGGTCAGCACAGCTGGGCCTGGCATTCTGTGACATCAGAGGGTCCTTCAATCTTCCTCTGCTCTTTTAGACCTTTTTTTTCCCCCTCTGTAATGTTGTTATTTATTCTCTTCTCCTTATTTTACTTCTTTTCTATCTTCTGCTCACTTTGATGTACATCACTTCATGCAGGTGTTTACAGTTTCCCTGAGACTTTTCATTTCATTATTTCTTGTTGTTTAGTCATTTTTCAGTCATGTTCGATTCTTTGTGACCCCATTTGGGGTTTTCTTAGCAAAGACACTGGAGGGCTTTGCCATTTTCTTCTCCAGCTCATTTTACAGATGAGGAAACTGAGGCAAACAAGGTGAAGTGACTTGCCTAGGGTCACACAGCTAGTAAGTTTCTAAGGCCAGATCTTCCTTACTCCAGGCCCAGTGCTCTACCTACTGTGCTACCTAGCTGCCTTTGAAATCACATAATGCCAGGTGAATCTTACTAGATACACTCTTTAATATTTTATTGCTTCTGTAGTTATTTGAATGAAATTCTCCTTATTTTTCCTTTGGGATTCTTTGGGTATTATACAGGAATGCTTATGATTTATGTAGATTTATTTCATATCCTGCAACTTTGCTAGCATTATTGTTTCATTTGATTTTTAGTTGACTCTCTGGGATACTGTATGTACACGAGCATGTCATCTACTAAAAGTGATGATTTTGTTTCTTCTTTACCTGCTTTGGTCATATTGATATCCATGATTTTTTTTTCTCCAAATGCTTAGTTTCTTCTTTTTCAGATATCTTGAGGATCAGTCCATCAACCCCTTCAAAATTGTCTCACCTCTGCTATGAACCTATTTTATATGTACATAGCCTATTTCAGGTGTTCTTCTTGGCTTTGGTTTCTTCTGTGCCATTTCTGCTTCTTTCTATAGCACATGAAGAAACTTTGTGGCTTCACTTTTATTATTGAAGAGAATAGTTGATTATAGTGTTTTAATTCCTCAAGTGGTGGTAATGAGATCCTTTACTGTGGGGTGGCATTGGGGATAAAGGAAAGAACTGATATGAAAGATACCACAGAGGTCCTATCAAAGAGCAGCTGTCTGCTCTGGATGAGTTTAAGTTTTGAGGCTCAAACAAATTAAATCCCAGGAGAGAAACAGAGAGAGTAAAAGAACAGATTTGATTGCAGATCTAGAATTAGTAATTTTTGAGAATTATAAAGAGAACAGTAGGTGTGCAGAAGACCAGTAATCACTTTAGTTGTCAAAAACCAACCATCCAAACAAAAAAAAAACACAAACAAAAACAAACACATGGCCCCTCCCCTCCTCTTTTGCTTCTAGAAACTTTAGACTTGTGAGTGAATGTTTTGGCAAACTATCTGATAGATCATTACACAAATATCTTATAATAATTTGGCAAAGAAATCAATGAAGTCAGCTTGGGTTTATAGACACCGAGTCATGGCAAACTAACTTCATGTCCTTTTCTCATAGATTTACTACATTAGTAAACTGAATCCCATAATCCTTAGCTGGAATTCATCAAAGTATTTGAGTGTGTGCCTTGAAATTCTTGAGGGAAAAGATGGAGAAACATGGGGTACAAAATTCAAGATTAGTTCAAGATTCAAATTAATAGTTTTTCAAACTGTATAGTCTGTTGGGATATGATTAGCCTGATTTCGTCTTTGTAGCTTCCAACCATTGCTCCTAATTCTGCTTGATACACTGAATAAAAGAATCAACATTTTCAACAAAATCTGTAAGAGGGCTAAAGTAAGCAAGATGAATTTCTCAGGGTTAATTGCTCTTAAATTTAAATTTCAGTTCTCTGAGTACAGAGCTGTGTGTGCTAGTCTAAAAGGAGGTTGTATGAAAAAAGTGTCAGTTTCAGTGAGCTGCAAGGTCAGATTAGCATGGTAGCTAGCAAAATTAAGATTGTCTTACCATATATCAAGCTTTTATGATTTTGGTGGTATAGAAATTCCCTCAGGGGCAGCTAGGTGATGCAGTGAATAGAGCTCTGGCCTTAGAGTCAGGAGGGCTCGAGTTCAAATCTAGCCGGAGACACTTAACACTTATTATCTGTGTGACCCTGGGCAAGTTGGTTAACCCCAATTGCCTCACCAAAAAAGCAAAAAAAAAAAAAAAGAAAGAAAGAAAGAAAAAAGAAATTCCCTCTACTAATGCCAATTAAATCACCTGTAGCTTAGAAGAGAATAATAATAATAGCTAGCATGTATATAGTGTTTTAAGGTTTACAGAGTATTTAATATGTTAATTCATCTGAGCCTCATAACTGTGACTTGGGGTTGTTGTTGTCCCCATTTAATGATGAGAACTGACACACAGAGAAGTTAACTGATTTGCCAGGGTCACACAGCAAATTAGTGTCTGAAGCAGGATTTGAACTCATTGGTCAAAGACATGGGTCCTGGAGCATTGAGGGATGGAAGAGGGCAAAGGTGATACAGTTGGATACCTGATAAGTACATCACCAGCTCAGTGATTCCTTCACAGGATCTGGGGCTGAGTGGTCAATTGTGAGCTGGCAAAACCCAGTTTGACTGGTTTAGTTCTCCAGCCAGCACTAGGATACCACATCAGCATAAAAATGGTGACCCTAAATGGGAGCAGCACTAGGGCTATTCCAGAGATTATACAGGAGAGAGGAAAAATGGCCCTGGGCTGCCACCCTTTTAGTATTCCCTGATCCACCAGCTAGCACCTCTGGGAGCCCTATGGGCCAGTCTTGTGGTGTGTAGCATACATCATCTTTGTCCAGTTAGAGGCCTCTGAGGGAGGGACTGCCCCACCTTGTCAGGGATGGTTGGACGCTTTCACCTCCTCCCTCAAGCAAACATTTACCTGACAATCAACTATTAGTATTATGGGGAAGGAAGAATTAAATTTATTTATACTGTGGAACTCTAGAGGACAGAACAAAGAGATCTCAGCTTACTATAAGGTTTAATTTTCTAACATGTAATGTTTTATTACATTGTAATTAATTAGTGAGGCCTTTATGTCTGATAATATTCATCCGGAGGATGGATGACTATCGTATTGCTTGCATTGATGCAGAAGGTTAGATTAAATGACCTGAATTTTCTTTCCATTTGAGATTCCGTTTTGTAATTTATTCTCTCGCTTGGTCTCTGCATTCAGAACAGATCCCAGTTGCTTTTTCCACTTCAGTACTTCAAATTCACACAGATATTAGAGTGTAGGTAATCTAAAAGAACCTGTGCTATAGCTCTGGAGATGGAGGTCCATCTCTTTGAAGGACACAGAGTGTATTTGTGCCTCTTCGCTTGTATATGCCTAAAAGCCTGGGAATTGGAACTAGGATCGTCAAAATCCCTCTTGTTTGTCTTCCAGCCAGCTAACTTCTCCCTGGAAATCACTAGATGGAGAGTAGAATTCATGAGGATCTTTGGTATAACTACAAGGGATGGGCTTGGGACTTTTAAAAACTATGCCTTCTCTTCCCCTACTCCCTTATTGGTAGCTTCTTATAGCTGAGGGAAAATACGAATGAGGCTGAAGTTTAAAAAGGCAGTGTTTTACAGAGTGCCCATTTGGAGGCCTGCAAGTGGGAATGTTGCCCGGTATTTTCCATCCTTGACTCTATTTGAAGATCTCTGAAAACTAGGGTCTAAAGTTGTGCAGAAAGCACGTGTCGTTTTGAGCAAAATACCAATCTCTGTCTTTCATCCTGGGCTGCGCAAGATGCCTGCTGCAGAGGTTTAGCTAATCAGGCCTTTGTGAATCAGTTAAAAAGCAGATTCTTGATGTAATTGTTTTCTAAAATATACTCTGCTTTTAATTGTTTTTAATTCCCCAAAGTGATATTTTTAAGCCTTTGCTCATGTTTTCTATGCCTAAAATACTTTCTCTTTCCCTCTTTGCTCACAGATATCCTCCCTCTTTTAAAGCCTGACCTAAATATTACCTCCTCCATGAAGCCTTTCTTGTTTTTGCTCTGCCAGACCTTTTTTGTTTTGTAATTCTCCACCACATCTATCAAATCAATCATGCATTTTAATTACCTGTTTAGGTGTCATCTCCACTTACTAGGTTGTAGGGCCTTGAGGGGTCTACAGTGTAGAGACCACATCTTTTCTAAATTTTATGTCTGCCTCAGAGCTGAGTAATAGTGGTCTGCTTAAATGCTTTTCTAATTTTTTGTACTGGGGAAAAAAAACCAAAGTATTTCTCCATGTTGTTGCTTTGTGTATTTTCAGGTCTCTATACACTCTGTGTGGCTGGGAAATAACATCACCCCATTGAGAGAAGAAGAATGGGATGAAGATGAAGAAGATGAGGGTGACCTTCCTGCCCCTTCTTCACCCCCAACATCTCCAATAAACTCCAGGTTTCCAACGCAGTTTTATTTTGTTAATCAGTTTTCTTAAATTGTCAGGAGATCCATTTGTGTGTTGTTGGGGAGGAAAATGAACTCCCAAAATAAGACTTGGCAAAATATTTTAGAATTTGGGAGAACACTTAGTTTCTTCCTCTTTGCAGAAAACACCGGGCTGGAGTTGATATACATTCTTGTTCGCAGTTTTTGCTTGAATTGTACAGTCAGTGGATACTCCCATCAAGTTCAGCCAAAAGAACTCCAGTCATTCTGATCAGTGAAGTGGTGAGATCTGTAAGTTCCCTTTTCCTCAGCATTCTCCCTGGCACCCACTCCTGCCTGCCCTGCAACAGCACCCAAAGCCAAACAGAAGAGAGCAGCCAACCCAGCCTTTTCGTTTGGTGGAAGGAGCTCTGGATCAGGAGTGAGAAGGCTGGTTAGATTTCCATGTCTGTGTTTGATCGCTTAACTTTGTGTAACCCTGCTGACCTTCCATTTTCTTATGGGTAAAATGAAGAGAGGTATAGCCTGCCCAGCCTCACTCACCAGGGCCACCATGTGCGTCTAATGAAATCCAGCATGTGACAGCATTTTCTAACTTGTTAGAAATTTTCTAAAGTGTTACAGGTATTGCTATAGCTATTGCTATTAATAATGTTAACACTTTCATTTTAGGATCTTAATCTGTAGTTTTAAATATTTGTCACCTCCTGTTCCCTGTTCTAATTGGCTTCCCTCTTCTCCTTTTTAAAGAATTAAAGAATTTGAAAGAATTATGCCCTACTAATTATTAAATACCATTACTACAATTAGAGTATTATACACCATTAGTACAGTTGCTCTAAATGAGTGTATTAAATATCATTAGTAGATTGAAAAAAAATTCACTGAAAAAGAGCTTTGGTGTGATTTTGGACAGTTGCCTGTTGGAGGCTTTCTGTAGATCCTCTGTCCACATAGGGAAGATTTCCTGCACCTGATAAATAGTAAGCTAGCTAACTTTCTTCTTGTGGTTTTTCCACAGCTGAAATACAGATTTTTCTAACCTTTCAATCAGCAGCTAAGGAAGTATAAACTTGGATAATTTGAAAGATAATATTAATCTTCATAACACATTATAGTTTACAGAGTACTTCTGAAATAGTGTCCATATTATCCTAGTTTTTCAGAGAATAGTATTTAGACCTGAAAGGAAATTTAGAAATCACTTAACCCAATCGCTTCATTTTACAGAGGAGAAATTGAGGCTTAGAGAGGAAGTGACATGTCCAAGATCACTCAACATGCCAGAGACAGTTTTCAAACCTAGGAGTCCTGACTCCAGTTCCAGCCTTATTTCTTCTGTATCCTACTGGTCCTTACAACACCAAAAACATCTCAATAGTTTGGTCTCAAAGATTTATATTTCATTTCTAAAACCCCAAAGCCCCTCAGGCTCTGTTGTTCCCTTTGTGTTACCAGTTACAGTCGAACATCCATCCTCATTGGCAGTGTTTTTAGCTCTTGTTTTATGTCCCTGATAACCTAATTGTCCGTCTCTGTTGGAATGGTGTCTGTTCGTGTCCAGCTCCTGGCTGTCTCAGACTTGTTTACGGAGAGGAATCAATTTGAGATGATGTACTTGACACTGACTGAGCTTCGAAGGGTGCATCCTTCTGAAGATGAAATTCTCCTTCAGTACTTAGTACCAGCCACTTGTAAAGCAGCTGCCGTTCTGGGCATGGTAAGATAAGAGTATTTCTGGGGCCGGCCCTTTAAAAATTTTTTAAAAATATGAAACAACTTCAGTTTATTTGCTAACACTTTGGTCACTTTCTTAGTTTGATAATGGCAGAAGAGCACTGAGCCAATTTCCAGTTGCCTAGATCAGGAGTCAAACCAAAAGTAGAGTTGAAAAGTTGAGGAGTGTACTTTGTTCTGCAGGCACTGGGGAGCCCCTCAAGGCTTTTAAATAGAGCAGTAACATGCTCAGAGCTGTGATTTAGGAAGATTACTCAGGCAGCATGTGAAGGATGTATTGGAGAAGAGATAGACTGGAGATAGGAAGACCAGTTAGGAGACTGTTGTAATCCAGACAAGAAATAATTAAGTAGGGCCTGAATTTGGTGAAGGGGGGTAAAACTGAGGAAATTCATGCTCTGATCAGTTTGTTAGATGTGGAAGATGGAGATAGAAGAGCCCAGTCTGTCTCTAAAGTTTTAAGCTGTGATGCTATCAATAGAATTAGGAAAGTGGAGGAGGAGGAGGAGTAAAGGGAAGAAGGGAGGGAACGGGCTGAATTAGAGACAGGATCCTCTCATCACTACCTAATACTGTGCTATTTACAATTCAGGACTTCAGTGTGAGAGTGATTAGTGTTACTCTTAGCTGGGACATGTGACCTGAACGAACAAATGCTCCTTAAATGAGTTCAGTTAATTTTATTGTTTCTCCAGTCTTCACAGAGAGCTGAAAGGGATTTGTAAATGTCACCTAGTCTGTCAGTCTCTCACCCAATGCAGTAATCTTCTCTTTATGGGAAAAAAAAATCAAGGATTACTCTAGCACTGGAGTATGCCTAATTCAGCTTTTTATTTTTCCTCCCCATTGAAATGCTTTGAAGAAGCGTCCTTGACAATATTCATAGAACTGTGAAATGCTAGAGCTCAAAGGGACCTTGGATCCCATCTAGTCCTCTTCATACATCATCTAATTTAAGGTCTTTAGAAGAGTTGAGTAGGCCTTGGGAGGTCAGAATTTCCTATACCTTTCTTCTCCCTACATCTTGACTGTCTACACGTCATTATTCTTGTAACTGGCAACCCCATGATGACTCTTTTCCTTCATCCTCTGCCCTAAAGATTCAAAGGACCCAGTGAATCCCCCACTTCTTTCCCTGATGTGATCCAGATCCCCTTTTGTATTTTACATTTGCCACCCCCAGATAGTAGTCTTCCTTCTTTGGACCATCCACATCCCAGTCTCCGGCTGTGTTAGCCCTGTCTTCCTGCTTTCCGAGTCCAGAAGCTACGATGTCTCTTTGTCATAAGATTCACTCTGTTCCTCCTTTGAAGCTTTTCCCAATTCTGCTTCTTGTTTAACTTGGGCTCCAATTTGTATCCATTTTCTTGCCTATATTCTCTCATGAAACATTTATTAAATGAACACATAAAAAATGTACATGTGGTGCCTTACTTATTACTGAAAGGAGATGAAATAAATCCAGTCCCTGCCATCAGCATAGAGAGTAAGCTGTATTCAAACTTTTGTAGTTCGTGTTCTTCTTAATTTTAAATTAATTCATTAACCTTTTATTAGGTGCCTCATATGTACAGAATGCCATTTTGAGGTCCTGGGAGTGATAAAAAGATTAAGAAGACATGATCTCTGCCCACATGAAGTAAACAGTCTACCTGAGAATACAGTGTCTAGCCAGATTCCATAAACACACCATAACTAGGACCCAGGTGAATCTGATAAGAATGCTGTCCCGGATCTGAGAAAGAAATGAGTCATTTCTAGCCCGAGGGATCTGGGAAGGCTTCATGGAGATGGTGTTGGACCTAGGCTTTGAAGTAGATAGATAGAATTAAAAGAGAGAGTGATAGGGAAAAGGAAAAGAAGTGGGAAGATAGCCTTTGGGAATGGAATAGTTTAAGCGATGTCCAGGGGCAGAGAAGGGCTGATGATAGAGTAGCCCAAATTGTTTGGCACATAGCCTGTGTGAAATAGGGTTATGTAAGAGAAGGCTGAAAAGTTGGTCTGGAGCCATCCTGTGGAGTTCCTTCTGCAAACTTTTATTAATTACCTACTCTGTGCACTGCAATATGCTGGGCACTGGGAGTGATTTTAAGACATGAGTTTTGTATTCATGGAATGTAGTCTGGTAAGGACAGGAAGAAATGCATTCACTCATTTATTCAACTGGAGCTAGGGTTGCAAAGTAATAAGTTCAGGCTCCTCCTCTTTCACCTAGCATTCAAATACCTTCACAATCTCTGCAGTGCTACCTTTCCAGCCATAATTTACCTTGCTCTTCTTCACATAACCTGTCTCGTGCCCAAATTTGACAACTTTCTGTCCCCAGAATAGGCATTGTGCTCTGATGCTATTGTTCAGGCTGCTGCTGATGCTTGGAGCACTTCCTACTCCTATTTTTGTCTGGTGAATGCCTGCTGATCCTTTAAAGTCCATCTCAGATAGACCCCTTCTTCTAGAAGGCCTTCCCTGATTTCTCCTTGGTTAGCAATAACCTTTTCCCTCAGACTTTTGTTGTAGTGACTTGTGGAATATTGCATGTTGTCATTACCTTTTCATGTATCTTCTTCCCCTCCTAGTATAATTAGCTTCTTGAAATTATGGACTATGGCTCAACTAAACCTATATCTTCCCTTTTACAAGGAATCACAGTGCTTTGTACAGAGTCGATCTTTAATTGATGTTTATTGCTTTATAGATCAATATAATTCCTGCCTTGATGGGATGTATAATCTGATAGGGGTATAAAATTTTTTATTCATCCATTCATTTAACAAACATTTTTCTACTTCTTTCAAAGCCCTGATCTTAATTCTGCAAGAGGTAGGACTTTTAAATAAGGTAGGGTCTTAATGACTCATATTTCTCCTGGATCCCACTTGTTTTATGACAGCTACAGAAATTGTTGGTGATCTGTGGATTGTGAATGTTGAAAACCCTTTTGCTTATATTTTTCCTCCTTTTCTCTGTAAGGGGATGAAGCATATCAAATACAAAATTGTCTTCATTTTCCTTTATGTACTGCATTATGCAGAATTAGTATCCATATATTTCAAGACTTTTGAGCAGAAGTTTTTTTTTTAATCATCTTACTTATCTTCCGGTTGGGATTGCTCGTAGCTACATTGCCACACTACTGATTTGATAAGTCATCTAGGGAAGAGACAGATAAATGTAATAGCTTTTCTTTTGTGACCACAGTTCCTCAAAGTTGCCACCCTCTGGGTCTTCCTTGAACCATGTGAAAAACAACTAAGACTAGTAAGGGGGCCCTTTTCCTTTGCAGAGACTTTCAGCTGCCTGATTAACTTTAATTGTCGTTGCTTTTTTTGTGCCCAGGCCTAAATATCCCTCAGGCAAATGCAGCATTGTCAATAAGTAGAAAAAAGCATACTGACAAAAAGGATCTTAAAGCAAGATGATTTATCATCACTTGACCACCGATTTTGTGTATATATGTGTAGACACATTCTTCCTTAGAGATAGACATCACTTGCAAGGTTTTTTTGGTGCCCTGCGTTTGTGCAGTATTTATTTTACAAAAATTTGTGGATAAACATCCCACAATTAAGGGGTACATCTTAAGATCATAGATTTAGAGCTGAAGAGGGACTATAGAAAAGGATACCTCTTGTTCAAAATGAGGTCAGTTCTTCAAAAACTGAAACTACGATGGGAGCCAGGGGGATAGAGTACAGGGACAAGAGGAAAGAGGAAAAAAATACTGTTTTTATCCTTGGGATAAGTAAGGCAAAAGATTCAGCAAATTCATATATTCTGGCACTCTGGCCTTGTCCATCAATGTTTTTCATTCAACAAGAAGAAAAATGTTACATACAGGAATTATCGTTTGTATACTTTCCAGAATGGTCAGAAAGATTGCTGAGTTTGACTCAGTGGAAACTGGAATTGTTTTATATTTTCCGTGACTGTCTAGAGCCAGGGTTCCTAATTTTTTTTTGTCATGGACCCCTTTGGTTGTCTGGCGAGGGCTATGGTCCCCTTATCATAATAATGTCTATAAATTCATAAAATAAAATATATAAGATGATAAAAGAAACCAATTATACTAAGATACGGTTATTAAGATAATTTTAAAAACCCAAATTCATGGATTTCAGGTTAACAACCTCTAATTTAGAAAGAATTTCTTGATGATGGGGAAGAAAGCCCTTATTAAGGAAACATTTTACTAATTTATGTCTGGCTTTCTACTTGCAGTATTTTGGGGTACCTTGTGAGATGATAAGTACATTTAGTTCTGATTTTGATATAAACTGATCTGTCAGTTCCCCTTTCTAGATTCTAGCTTAAATGGGTGGCACATGTCCCTTATATAAGGTAGTCTTTATCTCCACTGCAGTTGATATGAGGCTTTAGAATGGTGGCTCGATACATTGTGACATTCTGTGTTGTTGCTGTTGTTTTCCTGTGCCCCAGGATAAAGCTGTGGCCGAGCCAGTGAGCAGGCTGTTGGAGACCACACTCCGAAGCACCCATTTGCCAAGCAAGATTGGAGCACTGCACGGCATCCTCTATGTGCTCGAGTGCGACTTACTTGATGAAACAGCAAAGCAGCTCATTCCAGTTATCAGTGATTACCTCCTTTCTAATCTCAGAGGACTAGCTCAGTAAGTCACCCGAGGGAACCCATTCAGAGCCCTTCTAGCTGTGGGAGACGTTTCTGGTAGGGAAGTAGGTTACACATGTCTTTCTAATTCCAAGCTAGTTTACAGAATATGCTGTGGTTTTTAAATGGAGGGTTGGTAACTTGTATCGGTGTAATTTATAAAGCACTTTCCCCATAACTCTAAGAGAAGAAGTACAGAAATCAAAGACTGAAGGAAGACTAGACAGGACCATAATTCAACTCTTCCCACTTTGCCACACCGTCTCCCAATGAATTAGGTAGAGTAAACTAGAGCATTTCAAAGTTTTGAAGTTGACATTCTTATGCTTGGATAAATAGATTGATTGAGGTGGTATATCCAGGCTGAAATTAGAGAAGAATTCTTGCCTTGGCAGGCTCTCTCAGCATCAGTTCTACACCCATAAAATTGGGATCATGTGCTTACACTCCCCATGACAGAGAGTTTGTCAGGAACTTTGGTCCTGGGGGATTGTAAAGTTCAATTGAAATAGTGGGGTCTCACACCTATAGATTGATCTCTTCCTTGTCACTTTGAAGTTCACCTGTCTGTCTGTCCTCTGTGCAGGCATCACATTGTGGTCAAAGCACTTAAAACCTTTGTCTAGTTGATCATAGCTTTGCCTTTCGCAAAAATGAGGTTTATTCTCTCTCATGGTTTAGTTACTTTGTCTCCTTAGAGAAGAGGAAGTTTAACAGTTTTGCCCATGTCTTCAGCTTGAAAGAGTAGCTGCAGTTAACATTTTGGCCTTATAGAAAGAGTTCTGGTTGGCCAAGTTGTACCTGAATGAGTTAGTCTCCGTGAAGGATCGTGTAAGCATGTAGCAGTGTAGCTACAAGTAATACCAGCCAGAAGATAAGTGAGATTATTAAAAACTTCAAAAGTCTTAGAGACATGACCACCACTTCTGCCTAAACAAATCAGGAAAACAAGGGCCTGTGCTCACCTCATCTTCTGGAATGTAACTTTTGTCACTGTGGTTATTTAGTTGTAAGTCAGTGGGAGAGGGGAGTGGTGTAGGGTGTGTTCAGGGAGCTGCTTTCTACCTTTAGTGTCCACCTAACTCTCACCTGTGGCTCCAAGAAGCTGTAGCATGTGCAGCGACCACACCCCGGTAAACCATCTGGGCAGATGCGCAGGTAACCAACAAGCCTCAAATCTGTCAGTGAGTTAGGGGATGTCTACCCCAAGCATATGATTTCCTCTGGTGGAACGGCTGGATGAGAACAGTTTGTTCCAATGGCCTTGAAGGCATCTGAAGCAGACCCTGTAGAGCTCTCTAGAGGTTGGTTAGACATCAGAGATGCCAAAGTCATCCATTGCCTCCTGAGCCATCACCAGTTGTCTTGACTTCATCTTGTCACTGGACTGTGATGGCTCTGGAAGAGAAAGTGAGGCTGATGACATTGTACAACTCTACCTCACTTAAATCCAATTTATTCATGAATCAAAAGATATCACCCATACCATTTTACCATTTTTACCTATCTCAAAGTCCTGTGGCAGTAGGGAAGTGATGAAGCAGATGGTACAGATACACTGGGAGCTGTAGTCACAACCCTGCACACAGGTGACTCAGGCCATAGGATCATCTTCTCACTGGAAATAGCAGTGGGATTTGGAAGCCCCCGAGGCATCTTAGCAGCCTTTTAATGACTATATCACTCACCTCCTGGTATGAGAAAGGGGCTAGAAAGGGTGCCTTAAAAATTGTCTGTTTTACCCAACCCTGGCCTGCTTACCATGGGAAGCAGGGATCTCACCCTAATGTTGAAACACAAAAAAAGGTACAAAAACTTCTGCAAAGATGATTCCGCTCACCATCGGTACATGGAGTATGTGTGCTGTTATGGACACCATGAAATAGCCCTTGTTGCAAGAGAACTTGGCAGGTATCACATCCAAACAGCAGCCCTGAGTGAAACAAGACTAGCAAATGAAGGCCAGCTTACTGAAGCTGGATCGGATACATGTTTTCCTGGAGTGGCCACAGTAAAGGGGAGTGCCATGAAGCTGGCATAGGTTTTGCAATCAAAGCTAATCTAGTTAACAAGCTCCTATGCCTATCCAAAGGAGAGAACAACAGGCTTGTAACAACGCGATTGCCACTTGTGGGATGGTGCCATACCATGCTCCCACCATGATAAACTCTGATGAGATCAAAGAAACATTTTATGGAGACCTAGGGACCCCCATCATCAATGTGCTGAAAGAGGACAAGCTTGTAATTCTGGGTGACTTTAATGCAAAAATAGGCATAGACTACCAGACATGGCAGGGAGTCCTTGGGAGCAATGTAGTTGGAAACAGCAACAGCAATGGGCACTTACTGCTTAAGACTTGTGTATCTGCTGACCTTCTCATCACTAACGCTGTCTTCTGTTTACCGAAACACAGTAAAACTTCATGGATGCACCCATGTAGCAAACGGCAGTAAGAAGGCAGATGATATTTGGTTTTATGCTGATAGTAACAAACCAAATCACTTTTATGATGCCCTGAAGGTTATTTATAGTCCAAAGGCAGGAAAGGAAAAGGCTCCAGGCAAAGAAAACCACATGACTTGAGCCTCAGAGAAAGGAGTAGGCTTGGTGTTTTAGGGAACAGGAAAGGTGAGGCTAGCTGGATCAGAGGCCACTGGTCAGGCTGTCAGCTGTGGGGTGGTAAAGTTTGAAACCTCAGGGAAGTGGGCAGTCTAAAAGACCTTGACAGAGGCTTGTTGATTGACAATGCCAGGCTGAGGAGTTGTGGCTCAGTGCAGTAGAAAATATCAAGAATCCACGGGTATTCTTGAATAGGGAGTCATGTGATAAAACATAAATATGTACACAGGTGGGTTTGTGCATGTGTAAAATCCTTTGACACGCTTTTGTTATTCATTGCTCACACTATGATGAAACTGTCAAAATTGCAGTTATTCAGAATGAGAGTGGCACTTTTAGAATTGTAGATGTGTTTAGATGTTTATCCTAAGAATTATTGTCACAGAGAAACTGGATCTCACCCCCCATGTAACAGTTTCCTGTTCGGTTGGTATTCGCAGTTGTGTGAATCTGCACAGCCAGCAGCATGTCCTGGTGACCTGTGCTGCTGCCTTCTACCTTATGGAGAATTATCCCCTGGATGTAGGCCCAGAATTTTCTGCTGCAGTAATACAGGTGAGCTGAGACTGGGTAATCAAAGCCTTTAGAGAACTCTTCTTTTAGGAAAGTTCAGTATGTAGAATAACCTCTTTATTTTGTTCTTTCCCATCAACTGTTTTTATTAGTTATATGTAGCATATATGTGTTTTATTTTGTGTTCCTGTCAAACTGGGAAAGAAGCATTACTGGGGAGCTGAGTTGAAAGGATATTGACTATTCCCTGAAAGCCTTTCTTCATGTTGTTTCAGATGTGTGGGGTGATGCTCTCTGCCAGTGAAGAATCCACTCCGGCCATTATTTATCATTGTGTCCTGAGAGGTTTAGAACGACTTCTTCTTTCAGAGCAACTCTCCAGGCTGGATGGAGAGTCCTTAGTTAAGCTCAGCGTTGACCGAGTGAATGTGCACAGTCCTCACAGAGCCATGGCAGCCCTGGGCTTGATGTTAACTTGCATGTATACAGGTGTGGAGCTCATGATGAACTTACATGATTAATGTCTGTTGAAATAAGAGGGAATGACCCCATAGGAAGCCTGGGTCTTGCTGAACTAAGCAGCTTTCTAGGAACTTCACTTCTTCTTAGAACTGACCCACAAAGCTCTGGGTCACAGCTGAGAGACTTTCTTTTTCACTCCTTTTTAAACTTTACTGATCTGTAAAACCCCAACTGAATGCCTGACTTCTGATTTTTTTGTTCCCCAGTCCTTTTTGTCTTCATGGATGCAGAGACTTACCACACATGATCAGTGATTACCTTTCTCCCTTCTGCTGCTAGCTTAACTTGATGCTTGGATCTAGCACAACTTCTTGGGTTTGTTTACAAAGAAAAAGAGTAATAATAAACATCAAGAATAAAGTTTCAGGGAACTGAAAGTATATATAAAAGAAAACTACATGGTACAGACAGGGTGGTACTTAACCTTCCTAAGCTACTCTTTAGCTAATGTTTTCGGAATCCTGCCAGGCCGGTGCTTTTCTAGGACTAGACCCCACACTGTGGTATGCCTGATCCCCTTCTGATCTCAGAGAGAATAACATCTTTTACCTCGGAATACTCATCCTCATTTCCCCAACTGTTATTGGCCTACCTAGGGCCTCTAGACCGAGCTGGTTCATCAAAGCTTATTTGTTTTTTGGTTCTACAGTTTCAGCCAACCAGAAATTGTTGCGATTGCTGCCAGGCTGTTAGTATGACACTTTCCTGCCCAATCACTGATGAACTAATCGATGCATCTGTCTTTTTTCAATCTAATGTAGAGAAAGGAAAAATATATCTTGAAACATATAATTACTTTTGTTCCCAGTTCCCCAGAATGAAGACAAATTCATTGCCACTTCATTCCTTATGTTCATAAAAGGTACCTACTATCCCTTTTTCTCATAAATAACAGAAGTTCAAGAAAACTATGAGAACATGAGGACCTTCTGCATTATTTCAGGAGGACGTTGTTCCTGGTTGTGGTTCTACATCGAGTAGAAGAAAGAATGCTGGCCTGGGAGCCAGAGGACTTGAAATGTTAAAGTTCTTGGTTCTTGTGACCTCAGTTTACCTCTTAGCACTGGTACTTGCTAGTTAAGTTCTGCAGACTCTAGTTGTTTCATTTGTGAAAAAGGAAAAACTCCTGCCTCCTGTACCTGCCTTACTGTTGTGAGGAGCAAATAAAAGAGTGCAGTTAAACACTGGGGTTGCCCTGCGTGTATTAGTTTAGGTATGAAGTTTTTCACATTCTGAATCATTTGATCTGAGTTCACTTAACAAGTTTTGATTGCTATGAACAAGGTCCTGTAGGCAAGCCTATTTGGTTTTTCTTACTAATTAAGCTTCCTTCTGAATGATTTTGTTCCAGGAAAGGAGAAAATCAGCCCTGGCAGAACCTCAGATCCCAACCCTACTGCCCCGGACAGTGAGTCGGTTATTGTTGCAATGGAGCGGGTATCTGTTCTCTTTGATAGGTAAACCCTTATGATTTGAATTTTCCCCTTTGATACATCTTTTACCCTTAAAGGCATTGTTAGTTTAGCTAAGGAACAATGGCATTTGAATGTATTTATTCTTGTTAGCACTGGTGTTGTAATAATGCTGATATTTCCCATTTGAATCCTGATTAGGCTCTGATGTTTTCACGACCCCCCACAGTGTGCTTCCTCTGTCATAGAACTCTTGGTCGACAGGTGGGCTCTAGGGGCGTTCACAGGAGGAAATCCCTATCAGCCACGGCTTCACCAAAACAAGCTTTATGACTAGTGTATGAAATTGGTTTAGGATGATGCAGAGTGATCATCGCATCATTCATAGGGAGAGAGTTTGTACCCCATAATTGGGTAGCATCCTAAAGTGACACCATCCTGAAACCACAGAGAATACTGTGGGCATTGTATACTGGAACTCTCCAATAACCAAAATGTTGGTTAAATGTTTCTTTATTTCCTGAGAGGAGAAACCACACTGCATCAGCAGCCTAGGCTCCAAACCATGGTTGTTTGTTTTTTTTCTATTGCTGTACATCTTCTAAAGAGCCAAGGTGGAAATGCAGTTTGGCTTTTGAGGAGAATGAGAAGGTGGCATTCATTATGTAATGGAATGTGTGCTGGGTGAAGAATCCGAAGACTAGAGTCTGTCCACATTCCACCTCTGGTGTTATTGGCTGTTTGACCTTGGGCAAGGTACTTCATGGAAGCTTTCTGACTCAGTTTCCTCATCTCTGGTGGGCAAAGTAACACTTGTACTAGGTGCTTCCAAGGACTTTTGTGAAGAAAGCTCTTTGTAAACTTTAAAGTGCCTAGGAATTCAAGCTGCTATTGGATAGGTCTGCAGAAGTCTTCATTAGATGGTGGTAATGGTGGTAATGGTACCTGTGCACACCTGAGTTATCATTCTTGGTTTTAAAGATGACCTTAGTGTGCCAGTGCTGTGACCTCCATTAACTCTTTTTTTGTAATCTTTTTTTAGGGTGTGGTGGTGAGGCAGTTGGGGTTAAGTGACTTGCCTAGGGTCACACAGCTAGTAAGTGTCAAGTGTCTGAGGCAGGTCGTCCTGACTCCAAGGCCAGAACTCCATCCACTGCGCCACCTACCTACCCCCTCCATTAACTCTTTCAAGTCACCATTGCCCTTCATTGAACACAATCTTGTATCGTGCCATTTAGAGATGGAATGAATCCTTGGAGACCACCTAGCCTAGCCCTTTTTTTGTACAGATGAGGAAACAGTTCCAGGGTTACACAGGTATTAATTGGCAGAGCTAGGATTTTAGCTTAAGTACTCTTCACTCCAAAGACCCCATATCTGCTACTCTTTCCACTACCTTAGAAGAGATCACTGACCCTACAAATCCTATAGTTGCTTGATTGAAGATGGATTTTTCAAAGCTGACAGAAACCTGATATTCTTCAAGGTACTGTAGGATTGTTCACACTATCTGGGTGAGCCCTGGTCATATTGGAGACAAATCAGAATGTTGTCTAGGTAAGTAACCAGATCAGTACAGGGCATTTCTATTGACAACATTAACAAATAACTTTAAGTTTTCTGAGGAAATTGAACCTCTTAGAAGACTTCATTCTGTTTGAAGTATCCATATCTTCTTTGGACTGCTGTCTTCTGCTCATTCCTTAGCCCTACACTAATGGACCTATACAAGGTTGTAGAGCCCTGAAAGATAAAGCTTTTATAAGCATTTATTAAAGTCTAGGGCGGGAGGGAGCAGTCAAGGAATGCACAGTACATGTTAGGGCCTAATCCCCAATCTGTCTTTTTTTTACCAGAAAGATGAGGGTATTAGCTAGGGCAAGAGGGTGATGGCTAGATCCCCTTTGTGTGTTTGTTGCTTTGTCTTCTTTGGGACAAGATACATTATTCAACAGTGAGGACTGTTAACTGTTAAGGATTTCTGTGTCCTATGCCTATGAAGTCCTATGCCAGAAATGGCTTTAGCCAGTGTTTTTAGTGTCAGGAAACAGAAAGTGATGGCATGAACATCTGGGAGTGAGGAAGCATAAGTACTGGTCCCAGCTCCGTCCCTAATTCACTTTGTGATTTGGAGCCCTTCCCTCTCTGGGCCTCAGGGTCATCATCACTGAAACAAGGGACTTGAAGTAAAAGATCTTAATGTTGCTTCTAGTTTCTGAGTTCTATGATTTTATGTTAATTTAAAAGTGTACATTTAGAAAGACATTACTGTATTTCTCTTGTGTGATGACTGCTTGGTATTTAATTTTTTTTCAGCTCAATATGTAGCCAAACAAAAAAAAATTGGATAATTACATTGTTGACCTTCCCAAAGGCATACAGGGAAGTGAACATACTTTCAGTAGTTTCCAGTCTTTCTAGAGTAGTCACCCCAGAACACTTTGGGGGGGGTGAAATACACTAAGGGAGCTTATACTTGCTGGTCCAAGGCTTTTTAAGTATGAAGACCCCTAGGAAAGGTAGGAGTTAGACTTTTGGAGTAAAACAGGAAACTAAGCCTTTTTTTTTTTGAAGAAAGTTGTTGCATGTAGTATTGATTCATAAGTGATGTCATAATTAATATTTTAGAGGGAAAAAGATTACTGGCACCAGCATTTTTTCATGTAATTCCTAGACACATCACATGAAACATCAGGCTTCTATAGAATATAATTTGAGAAATGCATTAGCAGATGACTTTGTGTGTGTGTGTGTGTGTGTGTGTGTGTGTGTGTGCATTTAATCCCTAAATCATCCACATGAGGAAATGTGTCCCATAGCCAGCTTTGTGGTGGAGGACGTTTTTTTCAGCCTCATAGTTTTAGCATGTGCCATTAATATAGATAGTGCTGGAAAAACAGAGTTAGGTTCTCTGGGCATCTTCAAGTGGATGAAGGAATGGGTACTCATTGAGCAGGTGGGTTTTTTTGTCTGCCTGCCTAAGCTGGGAATAGAAGATATGCATGAGGTGAAGATTAGATGTTACGACTACTTTTCAAACTACTGGAGGACTCTGGAAGAGTTTATTGAGAGTGGTCATCAGGATTTTCAGATTGCCAAAGCAGGCAACTACATTTATTAGGTAGCTCGGCTACAGTCCTGCCAAAGTCGAAAGGAGAAGCTGGAATAATGCCGCTTAGTCTTTTTCTCCCAGACCATTTCAGAGGGGTCAGGGAGTCAGGGGCTCCTAACCTGCCCTGTTGTTCCCATTTGTACCTGCCAAGGTGGGGAGTTGGTGGGATAACTCACTACAATTGATGCAGATAGTGGTGTTTTCCTTGATTCATTAATTTGTTCGCCTGCTGTGTGCTGCACTTTCCTGTGCACTGTGGGAAATCTAGAGAGAAATATAACATTGCCCTACTTTCAGGGAGCCCACAGTCAAGCAGTGAGAGATATAGACTGTGCACAAGTAATTTAATACAGAGTATGATAGATAGATTCAGTGGAGGGTTCTTGGGTAAAAAAGATCACTCTGCTTTGGGGGATTTGGAAATGCTTTCTGGTAGGGGAAGTATTTGAGCTGGGCCTTGGATGAGTAGAATGAGTAGTATTTCAGTAGTAAAAAATTAGGGGAAGAGCACTTTAAGGTAAGAAGAGAGTATTTGATTTTTATTAAATATAATTACTAATTTTTGCTAGAAATAAAAGATCTAACTAATTTAATATAATAGCTCATGGTAGAGGTGTTGTGGTATAGCATATAGTGACCTTGACAAGGAGTCAAGAAGACCCAGACTGGAGCCCCATCTCTGACTCATTCTGGGTAAGTGACTTCACCTCTCGGAGCTTGGTAAGATTTTCTGAGATCGTGAAGTTGCAGAGCAGTTGTCAAAGGTGTTCTTTCCACTAATGAAAATCTTTGATGAGTTTAAATAAATCTGTTGTAGCTCATGAAAACTCATATGGGAGCTTTGCAGTTTACATACAGGCCCTGAGGTCAAGGGCACTCTCAACCTTATGAGGCCAATTCAGTGTAAAGTGCTGCCAGATGAGGTAGAGTTAGGGGCAGGATTACGCCATATTCCAAAGATCAGTCTTCTAATTCGTGAATTAAATCTTCATTTTCTCTCCTCACATCTCTTCTCTTTCTTCACTTAGGATCAGGAAAGGATTTCCCTGTGAAGCCAGAGTGGTGGCACGGATCCTTCCTCAGTTTCTAGATGATTTTTTCCCTCCTCAGGATGTAATGAACAAAGTAATTGGAGAATTTCTATCAAACCAGCAGCCGTATCCACAATTCATGGCAACTGTTGTATATAAGGTAGTGTGTTCTTAGTTGGTTTTCACAAGTATAAAATTGAGGTTATTTTGAAAAATAGTTTTAAGATATAAGTACCTTATATTATCCTGGTAATATAAGCCTTCGCGCCTCCCTCCCCCCCCTTATTAAACTGTGTTCTGGAAGTACTGAAATGGTATTAAGTCAATCTGACTCATTAGACTTAGCAATTTAGCAAGATTCCATTCTAACAGACTTTTTAATTTTTTTTTATTCAGTTTTATTTTCATGTCATTTATTTTTTGTCTAAATCATTTGAGCTTATTTTGATATACGGTGTTCGATGCTGCTTTATGCCTCGTTTCTACCAGACTCCTTTCATTTTTCCAACAATTTTTGTCATAATAGTGACTTCTTGCCCCAATAGCTAGAATCTTTGGGTTTGTTAAACACTAGATTACCGTGCTCTTTTTTTCTGTTCATTGTGTACCTGATCCTAACAGGGCTTTTTCAGAAACTTGGCTGTATTTCAATAGTTACCTTTTTAAGTATTCGCTCTTCCTTTATTGTAAAGACTTCAGTTTCCCACTGAAACATATTGGATCATTGCATTGTTTTTCAGGTGTTTCAGACGTTGCACGCCACAGGACAATCATCTATGGTCCGAGATTGGGTGATGCTCTCTCTCTCAAACTTCACTCAGAGGACCCCAGTCGCAATGGCTATGTGGAGTCTCTCCTGTTTTTTCGTCAGTGCATCCACTAGTCAGTGGGGTTTCAGCAGTGTATCCTCTGCTCGGTCTCTACATCATGTCCTTAGCCTCCATACTTGTTTGTCCTATTTCTTGTCCTGTGTTAGTACTCCAGAACCTGAAACACATCATTTTCACATTCGTGGGTTTTTTCCAAGGGTGGGTTTTCAGAGGACTGGATCATTAGAGTTTAATCTCCACCTCTTACCCCGCCACCCCCCCCCCCGGGAAACTTGCATTCATTTTGAAGATGTTTGCTTTTTGTTGTTTTTTGTTAATAAGATAAATGTGAAGAAAGAGCGCTTAGGATTGTTTTATTAAAAGGAATACCAATTTTGAAGCAGGTTTTAAGGCTCTAGTCTCTGAACACATTTTCAATGCTTAGGATGTTTTTTTTTTTCTAAACTGATGCTGCTTTTCATTATTTTTGTTGTCAGTGTGCCCCATTCCACTCTCTTGGCCAAGATGCCAAGAAAAGAGTATTTGCTGGAATTCCCACCCTAAACGCCAAAGTCGTACTTCTGGCAACCTTCCCCCTCAGACAAACCACAATAGCCTTAAAGTAGTTCAGCTGCTCTAGTGATGACAGGGTGACATCACCCAGAGCCCCTGGAGTAGCCAACGGAGTGAGGCCATGGCACTGCCCAGCACACATTACACACGGAAAAAGTCAGAGCACCGAGAGGAAGCTCTGCAGAGGGAAGACAGGCCTTGGTAAGTCGTCTCCCAATGGGAACTTGTCCCAGCTCAGCTCAGGCTCACATTGCCTTCACTAGCTCCCTCAGAGGCCCTGTCTCATCGTGCCCTCTTGGCTGCTGCCTGTAGGAATCAACAAGAGGGTTCGAGGGGCACTGAGTTTCTTTTATGAGGGAAGAGATTTAGATTTTTCAGCTTAACTTTGGTTGAACTTTATGGCTCCTAAAGACATTTCTTCATTGAGTGTATTTTCCTTGTCGTTGATTATCTGACATTTCTCTGCAGAATCTATTCCCTGAGGGAATCCACTTTTAGCCTCTTCTAGTTGGAAAAGAATCCCAGTGGGTGGAGAATTCCAAACTTTCAACCTTAGCATTGTTTTTCTTTTTTTTCCCAATAATATGCCCTTAACTCCTTTCCCAGCCTTCCACACATCATCAGCAGGATGGGGAAGTCGGAACAAGTGGACATTAATCTTTTCTGTCTGGTGGCCATAGACTTTTACAGACATCAAATAGATGAGGAGCTAGATCGCAGGGCCTTTCAGTCTGTGTTTGAGGTGGTAGCATCTCCAGGAAATCCCTACCACCGACTGCTGACTTGTTTGCAAAATGTCCACAAGATTGCAACATGTTGAAAGCTCCGTGGAGCTGGACAGTGTGGGGATTGTCAGCTTGGGCTGGAGTCCGGTGTGGACACAAGGCAAAACATGAGGACCCCTGATTTCACCCTGGATGGGAGTTGGGGATAGGTCAAGCAAAAAAGGGGATTTCTGGGTTTCATGATTCTCCCATGCCAGTGTTTGCATCTCTTTCACACTGTAACAGAAGTGCTTGTTTGCAATGGGGTGGCCATGGTAAAGGGACATCATTCACATACCTCGGGTAATATTGGGATTGAGACTCAGTTTTTACAAAAACAAAAAGCAAAGCCACAACAACTGTTTTTGTTAACTCTGTATGATAGGGCAAGTACTAAATGCAAAGTAACCAGGTGTTTATATATTTTTCTAAGTGTTCAACCTGTTTGTTGTCACTGGGTTGCAACTGATCCTGAATCTTTGACAGAAGTACTTCCTTCGTGCAGGTTGTTGACACTGGACACTTTCACATTTTGATGTAGCTATCGTCTGGTATAATCAAGCTTTAGAAAGTGTTTCCTAACGTCTCTCTCAAGCAGAAAGGAAAAGGAAATCCCATTTCCATGGTGAACACTCCCAGCATGTAATCCCTGTCTCTTGGACTTTGGTAGACTGTGGTGTGTGGTGGTGGGGGGTATCGAGGGAGGGGGATCTGGCCCACACACAGCCATGATTTATTTTTCCTTTTTTCTTCTCAGGATTTAAAATTTGAGTATATCAGTAAAGAGATTAATTTTAACTTAAATATTTCTATATCCATGTAAAAAGTATGTACAATTGTAAAATCTGTACTGCATGATGTGCTGTACTTTGACATGATCAGAAGCTAATCGGCTGAATGTCTTTACTGCTCCTGTATCGTCCCTGCTTTCTCCCTGAGTGCATCTTCTCGCCTTCATTTTTCACCCATCCTAACATACAAATTACATTTCGGTTCAGCTTGTCACCTGCGTTCTATGTTGTCACAACTGGAACCTCTGAGTTTGTGTTCAGAGAACTGCATTCAAATCATTGAAAATCGTTTTCCCCACAGCTCATGAAAACACACACGGGAAGGATCAGAGCTTAATGGAACTTTTTCGGTACATAGCAGCTGCTCTTGATATTTTCCTCTGACCCAGTTTTCTTTAGGCAAAGATGACTCCATAAACCCCCAAGCCTCCTAGTAACTGAACTTGGTCTGTTACTCTTTAATTGTGGTGGCCAATGGCCGTTTGGATAGGTGCAGCTGTTATCTTAGGCCAAGAAGCCGTTTCCTTGGTCCGTTGAATTAACAGCTCAGGCACACTATTTGGTATTGGGGCTTTTGCCTCTTATATTAGATTTGATAATTAGCCATCTCTTCTCCCTCTCAGGGTGTGGGCACCCACAAAGACCCCACTAGTATGTAGGTAATCTCATTTCTTTAGGATAGGTCTGTCTTGTCTCCTTGTGTCCTGGCTATATTTGACCCTTTATTACACTTTTTCTGAGCACCTTTAGGGAAGGAGCAAACTTTCTTTTTTTCTGTACTACTTCCTGTCATCAGCATCTATATACCTTTCAGGTCTGGCCCAGATGTAACCACAGGCATATTCTCATTTTGTTTCATGTGGTTTGAGGAGTAAGGTAGGGGTTTAGACTCTGTTAAAAGCCAGCACCAAAGCCATGAGCCAAAGAGGTTATCCCCAAAGACTAGACACAGTAATTGTTCATAAATGATCAGAGATTTTTGGGGGGTGGGGAGGGTAGTCAGTATGGCTGCTTATTAGGAGAATTTCATTTCTTGGTCTGTTACTTGGACCAGATTTCTCTTCATGGCCGTAATAGCCATGTCATTTTATTCAGAGTAACTCTAGGAAGGTTTTACTGACTTGGCATAGAGTTGCAGGTTAGGAATTGTGATTTTTTTTTATTATTGTTGTTCTTATTTGTAAAGATTAGTGGTGTATTTGACTGAATGAGGAGTATACTGATTTTTCCTCCATTTGAGGCAAAGTATGTTCCTCATGGCTACTCCTACTCATTCCTGCTGTGGTGGTGAGTTTTGCCCTGAACCCCAGATCCCAATTAGTTCTTTTATACGTTTGACAGTTTAAATGGAAGTAGTATCATAATCTGTTTTCCAAAGTTTGGGGGGGGGTAAAAGTCTTCCTTGGAGCACCTTGTTTTTAGTTAACCTTATAGTAATATACCTTGAAACAACATTTAATAGGTTTCTAGACCCATATAAGGGGCTCTACTTACAAGCTCTGTATTTTTATAAGCTTAGAGGGATTCAGACTGAAATTGTCTTAGAAACCTACAAAATTGAGTCCTGGTTGGTAGCCCTAATACCCACCTTATCCTCCCTTCATTCTCTTCCCTACTAAAAGAGCTCCCCTTCTGTTTGGTACATGAGTGCTACTAGCTGTCCCTTAGCCTATTATGGCATTTGAAGGAGGGAAGCCTCTCTTCCTTTAAGGGTCTAAAAAGAGAAACATTGAAACCCTTCTAATGGTTAATATCAGGTTTTTCCCCTCACAGGGAAACATCTTTATCAAATCAAGACTCATGATGTTTTCCTGTGTGTGGCAACAGTGGAGAGTGATGGAGGTTCTTGGTTTTGCAGGGGACACTATTAAGTATTGTGTGGAGGGTTGTTGGGTTTTTTCCCCCTTTTAATTTTAACAGCAGCCCTTAAGGCAGAGGAATAACTTCTCCCCTGTTAGGTTTGGTCTCCCACTTGGCAGACATGCTTTCTCCATAAAAAGCCAATGCTAAGTGGTTGTGAAAAGTCATAGTAATTATGAATATTGGCAAAATTCTAGGAAAGAAGGCTTATGAATCTTTTGGGCCCTTCACTGATTTCTCATTTAAAAAGTATAGAACTCAACATTCATACTGACTTCAATGTTTAAATTCTCCCGTAATAACGTTGATGATTTATGAAGTACATGCAGTTTAGAACTCTTCCCCCAACTGGAATTAAAAGTGTATGTGACCATTCTGGATAGTAATTGACTTTGTCTTTTCTTTTTTTCCTGACAAAATTTAGAATGAGACCATTTCATGCTGGTTCTTGAACCATTATTTTCACTAGTAGCACTAAAAACACCAGCAAACAGATCCAAATTCTATGGCTTAAGTCCATGGGAAGAAATTTGACTTTTTTTTTTTTGGTGAGGCAATTGGGGTTAAGTGACTTGCCCAGAGTTACACAGCTAGGAAGTATTATGTGCTTGAGGCTGGATTTGAACTCAGGTCCTCCTGACTCCAGGGCTAGTGCTCTATCCTCTGAGCCACATAGCTGCCCCAAGAAATTGACTTTTTGAAATATCTAAACACACGCAGAAAGATAAATTCAACCAGCATTCACACTGTTGTTTATCTTAGAACTATGAAGCAGAAACTCCTTTTATCTGCTGTGTAAAACTTGGTTGTACATAACTGAGCAGCTGTTAGAAAAGTGGGACTTAATTTTATATTAAAAACCTACTTGGGGGAAAACAGCCTGACCAATCAAATCTCTAGAAGGAAAAATATACTTGGCTTTATTAAGTTCCAAATATTTAAAGCAGATATTCAATCAAAATAAGTTTTAATTTAAATCATTTATCTCACAATATTAATTCCTTACTTTTTTCCTATGGAAAATATTGAGAAATGTAGTATATTGGGAGCTAGGTAGAAGTGCAGAAGTAAATTATATGTACCTGTTATCAAGGGACATTCCGTCCTTTCCAATGTGACCTGGTTTATTTGTGATGTTTCTTATTACCAAGACTGAACAGCTTTCTCCAACTGATTGCAAATACATTCTCCCTTTCTCCTCACCCCTTTCTCCTTTATGTTGGCAAATCGATTCTTTATAAAGAATAGGATTGACATGAAAAACTTCTTGCCGATGTCTACAGGAAATATAGAGCCGTGACTGAACTCAAAATCCACCTAACAGGCAGTCATTTAATTCGTTATCTCATAGCCTTCAGAATCTTTTGTATTAAGTAAGCCCTTCCTACCAGGGCATCAAAGTCAACTTTATTTCATACTATATTACAAGGCAACATGGCCCTGGTGAAAACCATTTCATGTGTAGTATATTTCTTGAACTGAGAGATGTGCTCAGGTGTAATGAATTATAAATATAGCAATATCTTTTAGCTCACAGTCATCTACAAGTTTCAGATCTTTTCTTTTCTGATACCTTCTCTCCTCTCCCCCATACTCCCACACCCCCTTTACAAATAAATTGCCTTTGGTTTTAGAAGTCCCTACTATGCAACATGCCTGAAAAAAAAATCACTCTGACTGTTCGAGTCAGCTGGAATGTGACTCTGGGAGGCACTAGCTTTACTTTGTGTAATAGGATAAAAGCTGGGGGGAAGTGACAAAGGACCATTTTAGGCCAATGGCCCATTATGTTGGCTGCCATTTTGAATTTGGGATGTTGATGTGGTTAAGGTGAGAAAGGGAAGTGGTTACACCTTCCAGCTGGTAGATCAGAACAGAGATTGAGATTGATGAGTGGAAGAGGGCAGGGCTGAGGCAGGAATTCCACCTACTACCTGTAGGTGACTTGGAGAGGGTAGGTCCTACAAAGACGCCACTTTTTAAGATGCTCTTAGGGCAGGCTCTGTTGCTCACAAACTGTTCTTACCCTGGAAATGAAGTTTTGCCATGTAGACTGTTAGGTGAGTTTCAGCCAGAGACTGACCCAAGGAACTAGAAACACCTCTCCCCACTCCTTGAGAAGGATTTAATCAGCCAATAGTGTTGCTCTGAGAGGAATCTGTCATGTTGGAAGGCAGTCTCTGTGAGGTGTTTTACTCTCTCATCTGCTTGTGTGTATGGGCCTCTCTATTTCCATCAGCTTTTGCCTTCATGATGCCAGATAGAACGAACAGCCCAATGGGCAGAAAATCTGTCATTGTCTAACCTTCCTTCCATGTCCTGTGTCATCGCCATCCTCAAAACTAAGAGGGCTATGATGGGTGAGGCCTGGAGCCCTGACGTACATATAGCTGTGCCCACTGAATAGAGAAAATATTTAATTTAGACATGTTCACATTTTGAAAACTGCTGAAAATATTGCACATTCAAGTGAAAGAGAATAAAATTTAAATTGTTGCTGTAAGAGGCTTGCTCTGGTTATTTCAAACCAATGCAGACCCTAGCTTCCCAGCAGTTTTTTCTGAAACAGTTTCCTCAGTGTGTCTGTAGAGGTGAATTTGGGCAATAAACTCTATCAGTACCTCAGGATGTCATTTTGATTGGAATGATTTGGCACCAAAATGGAACCTAAATGATTTCCATTTCAACAACAAGAAGAGGCATAAAGGATATATTTGCAGGTAGAGATAGCCTGATTTTTACAGTAAAGGAGGTTGAAGACTGTTCCAAGGCTAATTTACCGGCTGTTATGCTTTTCATTAGGTTAATTGAAAATTAAACTGTGGGTGGTCTTACTGCCCAACAGACACAAGTTGCAAAAGCTCTTATGGTTAAGTGGCATCTTAATTTAATTATACGGAGAGCTCAAGTCATTTTGGCACTTTTTTTTTTTGCCGTATTCTGCCCATGTTATGCATATGGGAGGAAGGCCAAGGGGGTCTGAAAGGACTGGGAACCTTGTACTTGCACTCACACAGGAACAAAGCTGGAGCCACCCTTGGGTGCCAGGATGAGATGGGCGATGTCATTAAAAGGCTCCCAGATTTCCTTGCCCCCAGGACATCTCTTCATGAAGCTGGATAGAAAGAAAAGTTGACTGGCCTAGGGAAAAAGAGAGCATGAGACTGCATTTTCACCTCTGTGGAATCTATTCAATTCAGCCTGAAGACTGTCCCCAGGAAATGAGTTTTATATCATTTCCTCTCTCAGGTCTCCAGTTCCTTCCTCAGGTGAATAAAGTGTTTGAACAAGAACAAGACAATCTCAGGACTCATCTAGTTCCAGATTCTTTGACTAGGTAAGAATCACTACAGGACAGGTGAAACAGTTGCAGGTCTGCAAGCCCAGACTCCAGCCCCAAATTATAGGCGTATTTTCAAGTTTAAGGGGTTTGATTTTGCTTGAGGAAAGAAGGTTCTGGCCTGGTGTCAGTGGCATCTGAGGTCAGGAAGACTTTTCAAGGAAACAGCCTAAGAGAATAGACAGTCTGCCTTAGTTTCTTCTTACGTGGTATTGGAGTAACTTCATCACCCCTTTCCATCTATGGTGGCTTCTGCCAAAACAAGATGTTGTGACCCGAAGTCACAACCAGTAAACTATAATGCCACACTTTTACTAAGCTGTTTTCCTGCTTTGGCCATCTGTTCCCACCCAGAATAGGAAAATGATTCCCACCAGGCCACTGTAGTGATTGACAGTTGAATATCCTAATAATAACAACATAGAGTACAGTATTTTATACTGATGAACAGAATGTCAGTAGGGTATACTCTGAAGTATTTTTCTAGCAATGGACTTGAGTTCCACTGGGTTGTTGGCTGTGAAATTGATTTTTCTTTCTCTCTTCAAAGCCTTCTGAGTATTAAACCCATGGCTTTGGTTTATTCAGGTGCCCTGCTCTAAGCAAGAATTAAGGGATTTACACAGCTAGTAAAATGTAGGGAAGTAGTCTTTGAGACACCATTATGCCGTGCCATGGCACTGTTATGCCACTATTGAGGTCTGGTTCTGCTTTATTTACTGGTTTGTGATTGGGACCATAGGTAAGTCATTTAACCACTCAAGCCTTCATGTCATCTAAAAATGAGGTTAATTTAGATGATTCTTAAGGTTCCTTCCAGTTCCAAAAGTAGGATTCTGTACAGTCAAAAGCTTTATTCAGTTCCACAAACATTTATTAAGTACCTACTCTGTGAAAGGCCTTGAACAAAAGATACAAAGACAAGAATGAAATAGACCCAGCAGTCAAGAAGCTGACTTTTTTTTTTGGGGGGGGGAAGTTAAATACGATATGTGCACAAATAAGTACAAAGTAATTTCAAGCAAAAGAGAAATCTAATAATGGGACATCAAGGAAGGCCTCATGGAGGAGTTGGTACAAAGTACACCTAAAAGGAAGCTAGGGATTCTGTGAGGCAGAGGTGAAGAGGGAGTGCATGCCAGGTATAGGAGATCACACATACTAAAGGCACAGAGACAGTGAGGCAATTGATTATGAGGAACGGCTAGTATAGGAATGGAGATTTCATGAAAGAAAGCCAGAATACCTGGGAGTCGGAGTGTAGAGAACTTTAAGTGCCAGTCCTAGGGGGCTTGTATTTTTTTCTGGAGGCAATAGGGGAGCCCCAAGAGATTTTAGAATAGAAGAATAACATGGTTAGATCTTTGTTTTAAGAACAACTTGGCAATGTAGGATGGATTAGCAAAAGGAAGAACTAGAAGCAGAGAGAGTAATTAGGAAGCTATTAGAATCGTTCACTTGAAAAGTGAGAAGAACCTGAACCAGTTTAGAGGCTGTGTGAGCTGGGGAGAAGAGAATAGATGTAAGAGATGTGGAGGTACTGTCAACAAGCCTTGGCAGCTGAATGGACATGGAGAGAAAAGAGTGAAAGAAGGAAGAGTAAGCAGTGGCTGTGAATCTAGTCAATTGTAGGGATGGCAGTGGCATCAACAGAAATAGGTAAGTAGAGGAAATATGGATTGGGGAAAGATATAAGTCCTATTTTGGACATGTTGAGTTTGAGATACTTGTAGGATATTCAGGTAGAGATATCCAGCTTGCAACCAGTTACAGGATGTATAAGAACTAGGAGTTATCTGCATAGAGGTAATTGAACCCATGAGAAGTGATGAAATTACCAAGAGAATGAAAAGGGAAGAAAGCCCATCACAGAGACTTGGAAGGTAGCCACACTTGGGAGACAAGAGGTCAATGGTAATTTATCAAGAGACTGAGAAGGAGCATCAGATAAGTAGGGAAAAGATATGGGACCCTCTTTCTTATTGTAGCCTAAGATTGCATTAGCTTCAGTGACTGTCCTATCACAAGGCTAATTCAAGCTAATTTCTTGAACTTGCAGTCCACTAATGGTCAGAGATCTTTTTTCAGACAAATGGCTATATAGCTATGCTTTCCCCATCTCATACTTGTGAAGTTGATTTTTTTTAAACCAAAGTGTAAGACTTCTACATTTATTATGTTTTATTAGATTTGAACCAATGTTCTATCTAACCTATGAAAATCTTTCTGAATTCTGCTATCTAGTGTGATCAAATGACATGTGTAAAGTGCTTTGTAAAGCTTAAAAGAACGATGTAAATATTAGCTTTTATTATTTGCCATCCCTAATTTTTGTCAACTTCAATTCTGATAAAGCATTCTATCCAAAAAGTTAAAGGGTCAAGCACAGATCCCTGGAACTCTCCATTGCAAATTCCCTTCCAAGTTGACGTTGAACCAGTAATGTCCACTCTTTGAATTTGGTCATTCATCTGTTCTAAGTCCACTTAATTGTACTATTTCCATGTCTTCAATTTTTGAGACTTTGTTAAAGGCCTTGTTAAAATTTAGATAAGCTCTAGCTACATTTTCCTTATCTTATAGTCTGACGTGAAGAACAGTGATTTTTTTTAAGCAGTAAAGAAAGCAGCTTATCTATGATTTAGTAATTAAGTCCTAGGGTGGTATCTGTGTTGCATTTAAGAGAATGACTCTGCCATACTAGTCCTATTGGCTCTTTGTGAGAACCAAATGCTAAAGTGCTTTGTAACTACAAGTGCTACATAAATAATATCTATTAATGTATGTAAAGTGCTTTGTAATTACTACAGAAATGCCATTAATGTGCATAAAGTGCTTTGTAACTATAAGTACCACATAAACAGAAGCTATCAATATACATAAAGTGCTTTGTAACTTCTTGCACTACATAAACATAAGCTATCAATATACATAAAGTGCTTAGTACCACATAAACTGCAGCTCTAATTAATCTGTCTAGGTTTTAAGGCCATGGTCCCAGAATCCCTCTTCCTTCTTCATCTGAACAATAGACGCTGACAGGGAAAATACACAAGCACCTAAGTGACCCTGAGGTCCTACAGGACCCTCATTCAACACTGCACATTTACACCCTGATCACTAGCTAGGACTCATTAGGGATTCTCATATACTTAAAATGTTAGTCCCAGTTGACCTAGTGAAAGAAGATTTCACCACGCTGCCTTCTTAGAATACTGGGTGTGGAAACTGAAGAAGTAGGTAAAAATTTCATCTGAGACACTAGCTGTGTGATCTGAGGCAAGTCCCTTAACCTCATAGATCTTGTTTCGTCATCTATAAAACAGATAAAACTTACCTTATAGGTGGTTATGAGGCTGTTCTGGCTTAAAAGTACTATATAACTGAATGACCAATTCAACATTATGAAGTCACTATTGCATTTAATTGCAGACGTGCCCTGTTGTGGAGAAAAGAAAAAGTTGAGAAAAACACTAGCGGCAAGCTTAGTCTAGAGGGAGTTAAGAAACAAAACTGAATAGCTGTAATATATGCTAAATACATATAAGTACAAAAGAGGAAGAAGTCATTATAGACTGGGTTTAATTGGGGAGGGCTTCCTAGAGGAGGTGGCATTTGAAGGAGGGTTTTAAAGGCTGGGCACAATTTCAACATAGAGGACACCAGAGAGGGAGGGGGAGAGAAAGGAGCAGTTGGGCATCCCTGGCATAGGAGGGGGTACGTATAGGGAGCAGAGAATACTCTGATTTGTCTTGAGCTTGGAGAACATGAAGGGAAGTGGTATGAATGAAGATGACCAAGGGAGCGGCACCAGAGATTATGGGAAGTCTTGAATACCAAACTAAGAAGTTTCGGTTTTATTTATTTGTCAGCCTGCCAAATGAGGGCGTCAGTTACTGAGTAAGGAGCTAAGCATTTTGTAGCTAGGCAAGACAGTGGGGGAGACTTTTCTGAAATCCCCAAATCACGCTGTCTAAGTATAAGCTCCTACAGAGGCAAGGCGGATAATATTATTATCCCTGTTTTTCAGATGGGAAGACTGAGTCCCAGAAAGGTGATGTGCCTAGCTCTAGTCATTTATAGCAGCGCCAGGACGATGCTCCCGACACTCGACCCAGCACTTTCCTCTGCTTGTGCTGAGAGCTTGTGGTACTGGAGGGGGGCATGCCCTGCTGTGTGATTGGCTATTCTTCTTCCAATCAGGTCCTGCTGGATGCTTGTGCCCAGAGACCTGTGTCTTCCAGTTGGCTAGTGTTGTCGGCAGCCTCAGTCATGTAGCTGTGCCAAGGTAAGGTGGCCCTCCCTGTGCATGCTCCTGGGAGGAGAGCTAACTGCAGGTTTCTGGTTAAGAAGCCCCTGACCCACTGTGGTTGCCTGAGGAAGGGGAGCTTGGTAACCTCTTCCCTCCACCCAGCTGAACCCAACTCACCCGATTTCCATTTCAGTGGCCTGTTGGACATCTTGACCTGAATGTCCCTTAGGTGTCTCAAACTCAGCATGTCTAAAATAGAACTCTTTTTCTTGTTGCCCCCAAAGCCTTCCCTCTCTCAAGGGCACCACCATCCTTCCCAGGTTTGCACCCTCAGGATCATCCTTCTGTCCTTGTTCTCTTGCCCTGCCCATCAGTGGACAAATTTGTTTCTTCTACCTTTACATCCTCTTTCCCCCATCCAGGGCTTCCCTCCTTTAGGGCCTCATCACCTTTCAGGTAGACTGTTATAACAATAGCCCTCTCTCTCCCATCTCTGACCCATTGTCCACTATTCAGTCATTTTTGTGAGCTTTTCTTGGCAGAGATACTAGAGTGGTTTGCCATTTCCTTCTCCAGTAGATTGAGGCAAACAGAAGTGAAGTTACTTGCCCAAGGTCACGTGGCTAGTAAGTGTCTGAGGCCAGATTTGAACTCCAATCTTCTTGACTCCAGGCCCAGCACTCTATCTGCTGAGCTGCCTAGCTGCCGCACTGTCCGTACAGTTGCCCAGATGTTTTTCCTAAGGCACAGGTCTCTCAGTCCCATGCTTAGAAAACTTCACTGGCTGCCTGCCATGGCTAGGATCAGATACAAACACCTCTGTCCAGGATTTACAGCCTGGCTCCAGCCTACCTTTCTAAGTACATTATTGCCCGGCATACGCAGTACAATCCATCCAAACTGGTTCTTCTCACACTTCCTCAGTAAGCAGGCAGTTACTAGCCCCTTACTATCTGACAATGCTCTGCTAAATACTGGAGATGTAAGGAAAGGCAAAAACATGGTCCTTGCCCCGGACAGCTTGCGTTCTAATTTAGACAACACGCACTGTACACACAAGGTGTGTACGGTATAAATGGAGATTATTCTCAGGTAGCAGTGGCAGATGGGGGCAGAAGGTAGAACCAAGAAAAACCTCCTGTGGAGGCTTGCACACAACAATCTGTCTCTTGCCTCTTTGCCTTTTCATGGGCTGTCACCTAGGGTAGAATGCCCTCCCCTCTTCATTTCTACATTTTGTAATGCGTGGTTTTCTTCACAGCTCACCACCTCTTACGTGGGCCTTTCTTGACACCTCCCACCCCACTCGCCTCTCCTCCATTTACTTATTAATTATAGGGTTTATACAATGGACAGAACGTGAGCTCCTTGAGGACAAGTCTGTGGTCTTTGTACTTCCTACAGCTGGCACACAAGTTTGTATTCAATGAATGATTGTGGACTAAATTACGGAAGACTTCCCTGACCACGTGGAGCTATCTTCTTCAGACATCTGTACAGGACTATTCACAGCTCTCCACTTACCGTTTCATGCTCAATGTTCTTATTGTGTGCATTCTGTTTTATACAGTTTAAAGGATGCAGTGAACCTTAGAGACAGTCTAGTCAAACCCTTTGTTTTACAGAGGAATTATATGAGGTCCTAAAAGTAAAAATGACTTGCCCAAGCACACACAGGTAGTGAGCAAGATGGTGCATATTTGAACCTCGGCCTTCTGACTCCAAATCCATTGTTCCAAAGATTCTCAGAGATGAAAAGGGCCTTATGTGTCATCTAGCCCTACCTGTAGCTGGACAAGAAGCCTTCTGCAGCGTCCTGGACAGCTGGTGTTCTGGCCTCTACTACTGACGGCCAGATGACATCTAGTGGAGGGCCTGTCTCCCGAGCTGAGCCCTTCAACTCCATTAAGACTAAATCTGCTTCCCTAGAACAGGCCCACTTTGTTTCAAGTTCTGAACTTTGGGAGCCAAGGAGAATAAATCCAAGCCCTCTCTTGCATGACAGCCCTTCAGAACTTCTTGAAAATGGTGATGATGGCCCTCCCTTCTTGGCTCCTCTCCCCATTCTTCTTGGGGTTTACTGTACCCAGAGTTCTTTCAACCCATCCTCATATGAATTGAACTTGAGGCCCTTCACCCTCTGAACGCTGAACATACTGTAGATGTCCTTCATCAACTGCGGTGCCCAGACTGAAGCTAATACTCCAAATGAGTATTAGGGACTGTCATCTCTTAGAATGAAGCCTAAAATCACATTTACCTCTTCAGTTCTCTCATCACACTCTTGATTCATAACAAATTTGTAGTCCGCTACAATTCTAAGAGTTTTTTAAGAGAAATGGTGTCTAGCCATACCTCCCCCATCTTATGCTAGTTAAGTGGTTTTTTTTAACCCAAGTATATGACTTTAAATATCGCTATTAATTTTCTTCTTATTATACTTGGTTCACTGGTCTAACCTGCTAAGATAATTTTGCACCCTGACTCTGTTATTCAACATGGCGTTTTGTGTCTTCTACAAATTTGGTAAACATGTTATGCCTTTATGTAAGTCGAGGGTAAAAAAGCTTAGGTAGCCCAGGACCACGGATATATCCATATGTCCCTGAGACACTATACTAGAGACCACTTTTCAAGTAAATATCAAAGCTTTAATGAATGATGACACTCTGGGTTCAGTCATTCAGCTAGTTGCAAATCCATGTAATCATACTTATCATCTAGCCATCTAATCATCTGCTCCCTCTTGTCCAGAAGAATATGATAAAAGACTTTATGAAATGCTTTGGAAAAGTTGATTAAATCATATCTCCAGCATGTCAATTTGGTAATCTTGACCAAAGGACATAGGTTAGTCCAGCATAACCCGGTATTCTTTTTTTTTTTTAGGCAGTTGGGGTTAAGTGACTTGCCCAGGGCCACACAGCTAGTAAGTGTCAAGTGTTTGGTCTGAGGCCAGATTTGAACTCAGGTCCTCCTGACTTCAGGGCCAGTGCTCTATCCACTGCGCCACCTAGCTGCCCCCATAACCTAGTATTCTTTTAAAGTAGATCTAAAAAAACATGAAGTCTTCCCTAACTTTTAGAAGATCAGTACCACTGCATCCCTTCCACTGACGTGGCTACTGAGGCGTTGATGATCTAGGACTTATGTGACAGTAACCTTTTACTGTAGTGATGTAGCCTCTATGTGATCAGTTCTGGTTCTGTGCTCTTTGGTGCCATCCTGATTGTGTGTTTATAGGTCCACAGACGGAGCCGGAAGAAACCGTAAAGCTCATTGAGTCCAACCTTCTCAGGTTACAGATGAGGAAACTGAGGCTCTGTGAGGGTCACACTCCTTATACGTGTCTGGGGTGGGGTCTGAATCCAGTTCTTCTTGACCCCAGGCCCAGTTCCTTGTTCATCGCATCCCTGTGCTTCTTGCTTCCCCATGTGTGAGCCTTGCCTCCTCAGAGAGGTAGACTCTCCCTCCCCCTCCTCCTGCAAGGCTGGCTCAGGGCTGGGGCACCCACTGAGGGCCCAGTCACTCACTAACTTGGCCTACCGACAGCAGGCCTCATCTCTCCTTGCAGCTCTTAAGGGAAGACAAAGTGTGATTCTGTCGCATTCAGTAAATGCTTACGGAAGATCTGCTACTTGCAGAGCACACGGGCTCCTAGCTTCGGGGTGTGAGTGAGTGGCATCAGTTCCCGAGATTTCAGAACTCAAACCCAGTCCTGTATCCCGTGTGGAAAATGGACTCCACTCCATGCCATTCCTTTTCTTCTTCAGCCTCACCAACATGAGTCATCTCATTCATCAGATATTCATAAAGGGCCTGCTACTTACAATGCACTGTGCCAGACTTACTTTGCAATACAAAGATGAAAAAGGAAAAAACCCTCAGTCCCTGCCATTAGGGCTCTTGTAACTTAATCATCCCCAACTCCATCCTTGATGCCTTCAAGAGCTAGGCAAGATCTGATAACCTTAATCAGTCTCCCTGCCTCTAGTTCCTCATGCTCCAGTCCATCCTCCCCGTAGTGCCAGATGACCATTCCTAGAAGCCCACTCCGACCACGGCACCACCTACCCTGTTCATGAAGCTGCAGTTACATGCAGTTACCCAGAAGAACGATTCTCACTTTCTCTGCCTGGCACCCTAGGCCCTCTAGAATGTAGCAACATCCTATTTGTGATAGTAACAGTTTGTGTGTGTGTATGTAACACTGTGAGGCAGGTAGGAAACATATTATTCCCATTTTACAGTTGAGGAAACTGAGGTTCAGAGAGTGACTCATTCAGGTTCACAGAGCTAGTAAATGTTAGGTCTGGGACCTAGGACATAGGATTTAGAACTCTTCTAATCCAGCCCTCCTTTTACAGAGGAGAAAACTGAGACCTAGAGAAAAATGCTTGTCAAAGGTCACACAGGTAGCAAAAGCTAAAATGCCACCTCGGGGCAAAACTACAATTCAGACTTGTATCCTTCCCCTTCCCGTCGCCTGCACTCCCTCGTGCTGGCTCTAGCTCACACAGTGGGTCTTCTCGCAGCTCCCAGATGGATCCAGTTGTTCCTGTTATTGAGCCTTTGTGCCTCGGGCGTCCCAGCAGAGTCTGCAGTGTTGCTCAGCCTCAGGTATTAAGCAAAGGCTGGATTCCTGCCCATCCCTCTTTTCAGCCCACTGACTCTTCCATGAGCTGTTAACAGCAGTGGGCCATCCATTGGGTTTCCAGTGAACCCTGAAGGCTGAGCCTTTGTAATGTAATGTAATGTAATGTAATCAGCTTCTGACTGGTTCTCTGTGGCTGCAGTTCACCAGTTACCATGCCAGGGGCAGGCAGTTCCTGAGATAATAGCATTCTTTTCCACCTATTGACCTTCCCATGCCCCTACAGGGAGCATATCAATAATCGGAATATGACCAAGATCCCATTTTTCTTCTTCTTACTTGCCTGCCCATGGCCCCTCTCCTCTAGTGGGTCCTGGCTTTCTCTCCATTACCTAACTGCCCTGGTCTTCCATTTACCCCTTATTCTCACTGTTTACGGTGCCTGAGGCCTGCTTCATAGCTTCCTGCCTTGCTGCATCCCTCCCACCCAGGCCCCCAACACACACACGCGCGCGCACACACACACACACACACACACACACACACACACACACACACCTCCTTAAAAGAAGTGGTACTGTATGCATTTATTTCTCTTTCCTTCTAGCCACATCCCCCTAATAGATTTGCCCATTCTTAAGAGCAACTGACTCATAATGACTTTGTCTGTTATCCTTGGCCAGTATGTTAGCATTTTAACTTTATAAAATAAGTCTCCAAGAGTTAAATTTCAAGTCTCGCTGCAGACTGGTGAGGCTGAGATGTGGTTATGAAGGGACTCCATGGTTGCCCTTCCTCCCTTCCATCACACCATATGGGGGACTCTCTACCCTTTGGCAGTAGAATTTGTCCATTGTACAAAAATTAACTTCATTCAGAAGGAACCCTAGGCAGCTCTAGAGACTGACAATTCACTGGTGACCATGGGAGAGACTGAGAAATCTTAAATCTCTTTGGCGTCCTTGCTAAAGTGATGACTCTACGAATCACTGCTTCTTCATTCTGTTCAAGTCTGGAAGAAAAAGAACATGCATTTAAAAGAGTATCCTTACCCACAAACTGGATTCAAATTCATAAACTTAGGAGAGCTGGAGGGGTTCTCAGCCTTCTTGTTTTACAGATGAGATAACTGAGACCTAGAGGCATGGATGACATACTAGCACCCTGCATCAGGGTCAGGAAGTGAACCCAGGCTTCCTGCCTTCCAGTCCATCTTTCTTTCCACCACACCACACCACACCACACCACATCATTCATACTCATAGAGACTCATACCTATGGTGATGTTTTCCAAAGCCCAAATGGAGAAGCTGGGGTCTGACTGACAAAAAATTCCTTTTGTTACAAGTCTACTTAACCTTGAAAACAATACTATCCTAGGATTGCAGGATCAAAGATTAAGGACTGGAAGGGACCTGAAAGGTCATCTAAGATAAGTACAAACCTTTCATTTTATAGCATTTATAGCATCTTGCCCAAGGTCACATAAGGAGTAAGAGGCAGGGCCAAGATTCAAACTCAGTTCTTCTGACTCCACGTCCAATATTCTTTCCAGTACAGGCACCATGTTTCTTCCATACAGTTTCTGTACATATTTACCATTTGCTTCCTGCTGTGATTTGTCCCCAAATAAAGTGTTCTGCATGTAATAGGTGCTTAATAAATGTTGAATTTAATTAAAATAGCCTTTCACAGTGTCTAAAATTCTACCATCAGGGAGTCATTCCTTTGGAAAAAGGCTTTGTCACTTGCTGAAATACTATTACTACCCCCACCCTCCCCACCCCTGCCCAGGATCACAAGCCAAAAAGTCATCAGTCAGTCAACTAGCATTTATGTAGTGCCCACTATGTACCAGGCACTGTGTTAAGTGCTATTATCAGTAATTCTGGGACTGGTCCAATTGTGGGATTAACCTATGTTGGCCGTGGGACCCTGGGTAAGTCACCTAATTTTGAAAGTGACCCCATGACGCTCTTGGACCGCACGTTCAGGTGAGCAAGTTCCCAGTGTGCACTGATAGAGGGAGTTTCTTCATTTCCTCACCTAGAGATTCCTATACCAGTGAAATCACAGATCCAGACTGAAAAGGAAATAAAAACCCAAAATGTATATACTGTTTGTGTTTCTTTGAAAGAAATCTTAATTTAGAGATACAGCCTCTGTGCAGAATTTGGGGGGGAGGTATGTGTGTTTGTGTGTGTATAAAACCAGTATGGTACCTTAATGGGAATGAGTTTTTCAGATGAGCCCTAGCTCAGCAAAACCTTGAGGGGATGAGGCACACGATGGGGAGCTTTGCTGGGGGAGGTCCCTCAACCCTTGGGGAGGAGGGTGGAAGCCAACACCAGCTTCTTTAATGTCATTTCAGTTCATTCCACAGACGTATGATTTTCTGAGTTTCTTGTGTGTCCTTGTCATGGGGGTCAGCCATGTGTGTGAAGGGGTGATGGAGCTGAGGGTGGTTAGGATAGGGGAAGCATTTTTTCTTCAATGGAAAAGAGAGAGCTGCTCCATAGGAAACCATATGGGGTAGAACCACAGCCCTTAGGAAATCCTGAGTCCTTTGACCAGGACAAACAGCTCTGACATTGTGGTAAGAATAAGAATTTTCAATTCATCCTTATCCCCTCCCCTACCCCCAAATCTCCAGTGGCTCCTGTTGCCCATATGATAGTCATAGAATGTCAGAGCTGGAAGAAACCTTAGCCAGGGCCAGCAAACTTTGGGCCATGGGGCAAATATACCCTTCCTCCCCCCTTCTTTATGTACATCAAGCTAAGAATGATGTTTACGTTTTTCAATCAAGTTCTAGATTTGGCCATTAGGATCCCAGCCTTGGATTATAGAATACAGAAAGTCTGGAAGGGTTCATCTAGTTCAACCCCATTACTTTCTAGATAAAGAAACTGAGGCCCAGTGAAAAAAAGTGGTTTACCCCAGGTCACAGCGAAGCAGTGGTAGAGCTGAGATGAGAACTCAAGATTCCTGCCTCCCGGCCAAAGTTCTTTCCATCCCACTGTTTTACGTCCTTATGTTCTCCAGCCTGGCACTAGCCACCCTTCACAGTCTGGCCCCAAACCACCTTTCCAGCTTTGAGCTTCTCCTGCTGCTCCCCACACTCTTCTCTTCCAAGAAGCTAGTCTCTCTGAGCGCCCAGGGCTCATTCTTGCCCCCAGGAGTGCATTCCACTTATGAGAGATCTCTGGTATAAACACAGTGATGGAGGAATCAGAATGTGTTATATAGGGAGCAGCAGGTAAGTTGGACTGGAATGAAGAATATATGAAAAAGGCTAGAGAGGTAAGTGGGAGTTGTGGAGGGCTTTAAATGTCAAGCTGAAGAGTCTGTAATTTATCCTAATGGCAACTAGAGAGCCCTTGAAGTTTTTTGAGTAGGGGAAGGATATGTTCTGAATCTATGTTGTGGAGGTAGCCATCACCAGGACTTGTTATCTGATTGGGTATTAGTTGAAGGAGAATGAAGGAACAAATAAAAGTAGTAAGTGCTTACTGTATACTGCTGATACAAACAGAAAAGTAAAATGCTCCTTTTTCCTCTAGATGCCCACATTCTTTCAGGGGGGAGGAGAAAACACATCTAGTAGGTTTTAGCTGTGGTGGCAAAGCATCTTTTATATTGTTTTCGTTGATAATGCCACATCTGTTTCTGATGTTGTACCATTTGATGATGCCAAGGATTTTGGTGGTAGGTTTTCTTTTGGGGTTGCTAGGGGTGGGTGGGGGTGGGACTGTAGCACCTGAAGAAGCATTTGACAGGTCAGATCTCTACCAGGATTACTCCCAGGGACAGTGGCTTTAAGGGTCCATCTGGTATTGTGGTTTGGTGGTCTGGGGGGTGGGGCATTACTGCTATTCCCTAGCTCTTGTCCTCATTGGTCCATCGATAGCAGTTGTTTCCAGTTAGTGTTGGTGGTGGTTAGGATGGTGGGTCTTTCTTCACAAGGGTTGATCCCTTTAATGAAGGCTGTAAGGGACTAGACTAAAAAAATAGAACCAGTGGTCTGGGGGACGCCACATTTCCCTGGGACTCTTGGATTCTGAGTCTTAGACTCTCTTCCCCAAGGTCCAAGAAGAACTGGTGGTAGAGGTGGTGACAGTTGGTTTGATCATCCTGGCATAGACAGCTTCCTATCTCTCCCTCAGGCTTCTTCAGCCAGACTTCAACCAGACCCTGTGGTGGCAGTTGATTAGCAGTTGTTGGGGGGGGGCATGGTAGACCCCTTCTGCACAGGCTTTTCTTCCTTGGATGATAGCTTTGAGGGTCAGGAAGGGCCAGGTCTTGCTCTGCTATTCCCAGGGAGGTTGGGGGAGAAGAATCAGAGATAATTACAAGGTTACAAACAAGTGACTAGAAATGTGGTGGTGTCATCAACAGAAATAGGGAAGTTTGGAGGAGGGTGGAATGTTGAGGGAAATATGGGTTATTTTGACTCCATTCTTTTATTTATTTTTTTGGTGAGGCAGTCGGGGTTAAGTGACTTGCCCAGGGTCACACAGCTAGCGTCAAGTGTCTGAGGCTAGATTTGAACTCAGGTCCTCCTGACTTCAAGGCCAGAGCTCTATCCACTGCACCACCTATCTGCCCCCCCTTTTTTTTTAAAGTAACATTATCTATGTTGTATTGTATTTTTATTTATTCTGTTAACATTTCCCAATTACATTTTTCTTTTTTTTTCCTTTTTTTTTTTTAAAGGCAATTGGGGTTAAGTGACTTGCCCAGAGTCACACAGCTATTAAGTGTCAAGTGTTTCATCTGAGGCCAGATTTGAACTCAGGTCCTCCTGACTTCAGGGCCGGTGCTCTATCCACTGCGCCACCTAGCTGCCCCCAACATGGGTTATTTTGGACATTTGAATTTGAGATCATAAGCTCCTTCAGAGCAGGAACTGGTTTTTTTGCTTTCCTTTGGGTCTCTCTGCTTGGAACATAGCAGGCATTTAATAAATGCTTGTTGATTGACTGATTAAGGGACATCTAGGAAGAGATGTCCAGCAGGCAGCGAGTAATATAGGAATAGGATTGGCATTAGAAAGACATTAGGATGTACATATTGATTTGGAAGTCACCTGTACAGAGGTGATAATTGAACATGTGGGATCTGATGAGATGAGAGAGAGAGAGAGAATGAGAAAAGAGGTTCAGGGAACAACTTCTGTGGATTCTCATATTCAGTGGTTGGGAGGAGGAGGCCCAGCCTGAGAAGTGGGCAAACAAACCCTTGTTATTTCGTATAAACTCTCCTTCCATTTGTTTGCATACTCCATTCCAAACTGGACTGCTAGTTCTTCTCAATATAATACATTCATGCTCCTGCTTTATATAAATCATCCACAAGGAGAACCAAGAGAGAGCAGTATCACAGAAATCGAGAAGGGGAGAGCATATCCACAAGGAGAGGGGCACTGTATAGACAGTGTCAAAAGCTTCAGAGAGATGAAGGATGAGTCCTAAGAAGAAGGGTCATTGGATTTAGCAGAAAGGGAGTTATCCTTCAGGGGATTAAGAAGTGAGAAGGAATTAAGAAAATGGAAACAATCATGGTAGATGACTCTTTAAGTGTAATGTCTACACCTAGTTTTTTTTTTTTAATAAGTTTTACAATTATGAGATCAGGGAGGCATGGCTAGATAGAAGTTTGTCTGGAATAAGAAAGATCTGGAGGTTTTAGTGGACTGCAAACTCATTGTGAGTCCAGAAAAGAACATTATGAGGAAGTAGGGGTGGTTAGCCTGGAAAAAAAAGGCAGCTTGTGAGATGTTGGGAATATGTGCACACTGTCTCCAGGTATTTGAAGGGCTGTCATGGGGATTTGGGATGACTTGTTTGGCTTAGTCCCAGAAGGCAGAACTAGGAATTAGTGGATTGCAGTTTGCCAAAAGGATTAGGCTTCACATCTAAAAAATTTCCTAGACTTGAGAGCCATCCCAAAGTAGAATGGGCTGCCCTGGGAAGTAATGGGTTTTCCTTCATTGTTGTTGAATTATTTCACTCATGTCTTACTCTCTGTGACCCCATTTGGGGTTTTCTTGGCAAAGATATCAAAGTGGTTCGCCATTTCCTTCTCCAGCTCATTTGACAGATGAGAAAACTGAGGCAAACAGGGTTAAGTGACTTGCCTAGGGTTACACAGCTAGTAAGGCCAGATTTTGAACTCAGGTCCTCCTGACTCCTGGCCTCACACTGTAACCACTGTGCCACCTAGCTGCCCTTTATTGAAGGTCTTGAAACAAAATCTAGATGACTACTTACTTTCTAAGAACTCTCAGTTTACTCTTGGTTTGGGGTTTCCTCTTAACTGATACATTTATTTCCCCTGGAGTAATCACCTGGAGTGGATATCACAATCCTTCTTGTCCTGAAGCAGCTGTGATGGAGAGAAAAGAACATGGTGGTGGGAACTAGGGGCCTGGCCCCCAGAGCCTGGCCTGGCTCTTCCTTTTCAGAGCTAGCTGTGTAACTCTGGACAAATCACTTCTCAGTCAGTCAGCAAGCATCTGTTAAACACCTACTACGTGCCAGACGCTGTGGCAAAGAAAGGCAAAAAAACTGCCTCTGCTCTCAAGGAGCTCAGTCTGAAGGGGGAGACATGCTGCAAACAACCACGTGCAAACATGATATATCCAGGATAGCCTTAAGACGGTTTCAGAGGGAAGACACTAGTACTAAGGGGGATTGGGAAAGGCTTCTCGTAGAAGACTGGAGTTTGTTGTTGTTTCTCCTTTGTTTTCAAAGAGTACCATGACATTGCGAAGATGATGCCATGATATGCAAGTGAACTGGATTTAAGTGAGGCAGGGCTGGGCAGGGTCACCAGCCTTACTCTCTCCTCCAGAGCCATCTCAATTTGACTGAGGCAATGCCCATTCAGTGATTAAGGCTAGTTGAGAAGTGAGGCAGAGAATGGCCTCTTTTACCTAGTAAAAAAAAAAAATCAATCTGGGAGGGGAAGACCCTTAGGGTTTCTGGCCAAAACAGAAACAATTACTATTTAGGTTCACTTTGAGCTAACAGGGACCCAAACAATGACCAAGTGAAGCTTGGCCTGGGACCTGTTGTTGGCCAGTCAATGAGAGCCCCAGTGATTTGGTCCTTAAGAGAAAAATCTAGAAGATGTCTAGTGAGTGAGGTTTGGCATGGAGGACAGCCATGTCTTGTTGGAATGTCTGTTGGAGAAATAGCAAGACTGGTGTCAGTGGATCACAGAGCATATGGAGAGTAAGGTGTAAGAAAACTGAAAGGTAGGAAGAATCCAGATCATAAAGGGTTTTAAAAACCAAACAGAGAATTTTATATTTGATCCTGAAAGTAATAGGGAGTCACAGGGGTTTAGAGAATAGGGAGGTGATATGGTCAGATCTGTCCTTTAGGAAGATCAGTTTGACAGCTGAGTAGAAGGTTAATTGGAATGAGGAGATTGAGGCAGGGAGACTGATCAGAAGGCTGTTGCCCTGCACTGGGCCTTCTAAAGGTTAGCTGTGAAAGGGAAAGGTTATATAAGATGCTAGCTACCAGGAATGGATGGATCAAGTGAGTTTTTTTGAGAATGAGGAAGACATGGACACGTTCATAGTCAATAGTCAATAAATATCTATCAAGCAACTTCTGTGTGCTAGTACTGTTATAAGCACTGTGGATATAAAGGAAAGCAAAAGACAGTTCTTGCCTTAAGGAATTCACAATCTAATGGGAGAAGACAATACATAAAAAGAACCTGAGGGGTGGAGGTGGCAAAAGGGTATCCATCACTGGGGCATGGTGAAGTTCAGAGGAGGGAAATGGTGAGATGGTTGCAGGATTTGGGAGGAGTTCTCTGGATGTCTACATCACCTTCTCCAGTTGGAGGTAGGGAGGATCCCCAGGAGCAGGAGTGTAGAGGAGGTGTGAAGACCGCTTAGAAGGCAACTGGGAAGAAGCCAGTAGCCAGGGAGAGATTGAAGATTAGTGAGAGAGTAAGGATAATAAAGGGAGCAGTCTGTTGGAGAAGGTAGATGAAATGGGATCACTTAGCCAAGAGAAGGGCCATCTCTTCAGATGAAGGAGATAGCAGCAGAAGGCATCTGAGTGATACAAGATGAAGAGGAAAGGATAAAAGGAAACTCTCAGTGAATGACCTCAATTTTTTTTTTTTGGTGAGGCAGCTGGGGTTAAGTGATTGCCCAGAGTCACACAGCTAGTGAGTGTTATGTGTCTGAGGCTGGATTTGAACTCAGGTCCTCCTGACTCCAGGGCCGGTGCTGTATCCACTGTACCACCTGCCCTTCAGTTTTTTTCAATGAAATATGAAGAGCTGAAGTGATGGGGGGAGGGAGCCACAGGAAGTTTGAGGAGGAATGAAAAGATTTGTAAGAGGTGCTTTGGTAAACAAGATAATGAATTGATCCGGGAGATAAAAAAAAATGGATTGCTTTGCCATATTGAAAGCCTTGTTGAGATTATGTAACATAAATTGGTCATGGAACCAGTCAACACTCTTTAGTGATATTTTCTGACTTTGTCAGCACATGACTGGGATCGAAGGCATCAAACGGTGGGAGTCATCTAAGGCTGAAGTTTGGCAGGGTAAAGAAGGAAGGGATTCAGGAAGAGGACAGTATAGAGTTGAACTGATTTACCCAGGGGTCAAGATAGGGAAAGGAAGACTATAGTCAGTGCAGGAATAATGGCTGAGGAAAGAACTGAGGGATGGAGAGATTGGAGGTTGTAGTGAGGATGAACAGGGCTTGGAGTTGCAAGGCAGGAGGAGGGGTGGAATGACAGCAGATTAGGATCAGTTGAAGAAATTTCAGAGTCCCTGAACATGGATGTGGAATAGTAGGGGTGGTGGCCATGGTAGGTTGCAGTAGGTCATGGGAAATGAGTAAGTTGGGGAATTGGGAAGTTGTGTTTGAGGGAGTGTCATAATGTATGGTGCAATCTCTTGGTCTGAGGATAGGAGTCATGAAGGAAAAAAAGACCGAAACAGGCACTGGACTCAGTGAGGAAAGTAGAGTGTCCTGGAGGTCAGGAGACAGCAACTACCTGAATATAAATTGGGCAATAAACATGAATTGGATGATCCTCAACAGAGAAGAAGTTCCTGAGGTTGATGGTAGAACCTGAAAGTGGCAATGAGGACAAGGCATAGTCCAACTCGCCCATCACAACCAGTGAGTCTGTGGGTATGAGTGAAACTAGTGTGGCCAGGAAAGGCGTATCATCAGCAGGGAACCATTTCTCAGTAAGTACATGAAGATGAAGGGAGCAAGAAAGGAGAAGACTTAAAATGAAATCTAATTTGTTGCCTTTGGAGAAGGCATTCCAGAGAGCATAGTGGAAGGCCTGGGTGGGTTTAAAGGGGGGGATGAGAATAAAATAGGAAGTGGTCAGTGGGGGACAGAAAATGGGTTTTAAGTGACAGTGGGGCATTCAGAATTCCTGAGATGGGTACAAGATGATGCAATGGAAGTATGTTAATTATTGAGGGATGAGTTCAGGTTTCATTGACCATAGGAGGTTGGCCTCAGGTAGAATTGTCTCAAGGTGTCAGTCAGCCAGCTTTATGTGGCTAGAAGAATGGTGGGAGGAAGCAAAGAGGGTTTCAGGCCTGGGGCAAGGCAACCCCAGTGGAGCTGTAAGTGTATGGAGAAAGGGCCAGGTGTGTGACAGAACCTCAATTTTCTCCTATATGAATTGAAGGGATTCAAAAATCCCAACTTCACATAAGACATTGGTTAGGAATGTACTCACTTGTTTTATAGGGTTGGGGAAGAAAGTCATTACTTAAGATTAGGCAACTTACCTAACCTGAAATTTCTTGCTGTCATAACAAAGGGTACAATAAAATAACATGTACGCTTTTGTGACATAGCAAGGCTGGGCCCCAGCTTTTTCTCCTCATCCTGAGGCAGTGCTAGAGTTCCAGTCAGGAGCCATTTATCTCAGCCGTGACTGCAGACTGGTGCTGGATGACCTCCTCTCCCCTGGACATGCCTTTTGTACAAAGGCACTCATCTTGAGTCAGCAAATGTATACCCAGGTGGAAAATGTATACATTTTCTTTCTTGCTTAATAGTTGCATCTCCATGAGCCAAGAGCCCCTCTGGCTGTTTTCCGTCTCAAAGAGGCCAAGTATGACCAGCCTGAATCAATGTAATCATGTCATTTATGTGTTTCCTGGCAGAGCAAAATAATTTGCATTAAAAATGATTCCTTGTTTCACAAAAAGATTTATCATGGGGTTTCTTTACAAATCTAGTTATTGTGCTAGGAGCTTAGCTCAGAGTAGAGGAGATATGACATGCCCATAAATAAGCATTGTAAAAATCAGCACATGACTTCAAAGGAAAGGTACTACAGAGAGAAGAAAGATTCAAGGGAGGCGATGTGGTGTGGTGGAAAGAAGATTTGGAGTCCCAGGACCTAGCTGAATTCTGGCCTTGCCACTTGGTGGCTCTGTGACCCTGGGCAAGCTACTTAACCTCTCTGGGGCTCAGAGTGTTCCTCTGTGAAGTTGACCTCTAAGTTCCCTTCCCAGCTAGGGTCTGATCTCGTGAGATCACTGTCACCTAAGGGATCAGAGGAGGCTTTCTGGAGGGGGTAGCACCTGAGTCGGATCTTAAAAGAAGAGGAATTTTAAGGTCCTTCCAAACTTTAGCATTTGACTCTGATTTTGTGCAGTAGAGTGGACAGATAGCACAGCATTGGATTTAGGGATAACATGGACATGTAATACCTAATTACACCAGCAGGTGCCACCCATTTATGGCTTTTTAAGAAGTCGCTGTCCTAAGAGGGCATTACAGTGGAAAGCCCAGTTTTTCTAGGTGAAGGCTGACAAGCAGCCGCTTCCTACCCACCGATTCTGAAGGGGGCCAGCCTGTGCCCTAGAAAAAGCTCTGCTCCAAATGGCACCCGCCCTCAGGGAGAAGACTCATTCTGGAACATCTCACCTTATTGCCCTGAATCTTCCCCCAAGGCCTGGCATCACTTCTTGGACTCACAGGGATAAGCTGCTCCCGCTATCCTTGATCCCCCAATCAGCTCTCAGACAGAGCCATTCTCCAAGTCTTGTCCTGGCTTGCAGTTCTCTTTTTACATAGACCTTCAGAAGGGAGAGGGACCTTAGAGACCATTTAGATGAGCATCCCTGGCAAGCTGCCTTCAGTGATGGGGAAGTCGCCACCTTCCACCTACGTCTGTTCCTCTTTGAGGTATCTCAGTGTTACATCAAGCTGAAAGTTGCCTTCGTGGAACTTACACCCCATTGTTCCTGGCTCTGCTTCCTAGGGTCAGTCTGATTCTTCTGCCATGCATTTGTTCTCATTAAACCACTTTTTTTGATTTAGGCCATTGGCCATTTGTTCTTGTCTGTAAGGATCTATTAGATCCTGATTCTGTCATTGTGTGTTGCCTGTCTTAGCTTTATGTCATCTGCAGATGTGATAAGCTTTCTATCTATGCTTTCATCAAGTCATTAAAATCCTAGACACCCAGCCAGCCAAGGGCAGATCAAGGCTAGGGGTGAAGAAAGGGCTCTATTGAAGCCTTCCCTCTAGGTTGACATGCATCTATTAATAACCACCCTTTGGGCTATCATTTCTTATATCTGTCCCATTCTCAGCGTTCACCAGCCATCACCCTGTGCAGGACCTTGTCATGTCTCCTCCTTGCAGACTGGTCTCTCCCTACTCCAATCCATCCTCCACTCAGCTGTCAAAATGATTTTCCTAAAGTGAACTTTGACCATGTTGTGCCCTGTATTCAAAAAACCTCACTGGCTTCCTCTTATCTCCGGCATAAAATGTAAAATCCCCTGGCATTTAAAGTCCTTCACAACCTCACCCTTTCCTACCTTCCCTTTTCTCATACTTTTCCTCATCCCAACTCTGTGCATTTGCTGACCCCGCCCTCCCTTCTAGTGCCTTCCCTCTGACAGGACTTTCCAGTTATTACAGGTTATTCGACAATATGATGTATTTGTTCTATACATATATACTTAGACACATTTGGGTCTAACCTGGCTCCCACCCCAGCAGGCCGAGGCAGGCACTGTACTGTGCTGTTGTTGCATAGAGAGTCAATGTGACTCCTTTTTTGACATTGAACATTGTCTTTGAGAATTCTCACTGAGATCAGTGCTGTGTGACTGCACAAGGGGCTTAGTAAGTTGCTTCCATCCAGGGGGGATCCTGCAGCCTCGAGGCCGCAGGTTCCCCACCCCTGCATAGACTCTTGGGGAGAGCCAATGACCAAAGGATGCTCCAGGAAAGGAGAAGGGAGGCTGGAAGCTGCAGACATGTAGAGGAAGCTGGCTCTTCAATGGATCGCTAGTTTCCAGCGTGTGTATCTAGAGACCTTGGAGAGAGAACTCCTCTTTGCATGAGACTGGGAGTTGGAATATTGTCTTGCTCCAAGCTAAGAGTTTTTGCGTATTATTTGGTTTATTCTGATCTGCATAGTTTCTCTGGTCTCTCTTTTTGCCTTTCTTTGCATCTCTAGTGCTTAGGCAGTAAACACTTTATAAATTCTTATTGACTGGCTGACTTTGTCCAGATTCTTGTAACTGCCATGTTGCTCTCTCTTTTTTCTGAAGGAGTTTGGTACCTGGTTTGTAGTTTTTCTTTCCTCCTTAGGAACTTCAATATACATTGAGACCCTCCAACATCCTAGACTGCAGAGTTTGTCAACTCCAGCTGCCATTATTCACATCTCTACTCCACAGATGTGGTCATCCCTTAGATTTCCCCATGACCTCTAGCTAGCTATACCATCTCCATGATCTCAAGCTTGGAACTTCCCTTTCCTTTCTTGATCGACTCTCTATTCCATTCCTGCTCTACAGGGAATGGGAGAAGAGGGAGGTGGGGGCACAGGGAAGGTAAAACCTCCTGCAGGAGTTTGGAAAAGAGGGAAATAATGATTGAGAAAACAAGGTGCAGATGCACCATGAGAGCTATACTTCTTTCTCTGTTTGGGAGGACTGTGGGTAATGAAGACTAAGGAACAAAAAGGAGCCAATTTCTTGAGAGACTGGATGATCTCTAAGGTCCCTTTCAGATTTAGATTCTATGATTTATGATAATAGATGTGAGTGGGATGGTGAGGGTGGAGATGGGACAAGGGAAGTGTTAGGTTGGTAAAAGATGATTGGAATGACCAGGTGGCAAGCACAGCAGCGCCGTCTGCTTTGGGGTTAGGGTATGACTGAGGTGGAAAGGCTACATGGATGAGCAGGGAGAGCACTGAACTGGGAGTTGGGTGCTGGACCAGCTCATTATTTGATACCTCTCTGCCAGTTCTGTGGCTTGTTTTTAATAAATACACTACGACACTTATTAGCTGTGTGACCCTGGACAAGCCACTTAACTCTGCCTCCAAAAAAGGAGGGGGGGAAATAAATGCACTGAGATTTGTTTGGTCTTTGCCAATGCAGTGAAAAACCCCTGAGGACAAGTTCTATCCCTCTCATATTCTTCTTCTACACTGAGGAGTACAAAATAGAGATCTCATGACAGTTGTGCTTTCAGTATCTCCTTCCTTCATTGATTTAGATGCAGGGGGAAGGGGGTCCTTAACCTGGGGTTTATAAATGTTTTTAAAATGTTGATATCTGTACAGTATTTCAGTATCACTGGTTTCCTTTGTGATTGTGTTTTATGCATTTGGAAAGTTATTCTAATAAAAGGTCCATAGACTTCACCAGACTGACCCCCACAAAAAAAGGCTAAGAACCCTTGTCCTAGATCCTCTAACCCTCAAGCACCTATGTGTCCCGTTCCCCTAGGACCTGCTAAGGTATTAATGGCTAGTAATGGTTTAAAAGGGAGCAATAAATTTATAATGACAGTAGTTATAATATAGATTACATAATTTACCAAATGTTTATGAAATGCTTATGATATACCCCTCATAATGTGACTTGGGCTATTTTTCCAGCCTTACCTTTTACTACTTCCCCTCATATACCCTAGGCAAATTGGAGTAATCACTGGTCGCCAAGCATTCCCTGCATTTTCCTAACTAAATCCCATCACCACTCATTATAATCTTACATGTCATTTAAGACCTGGGTCAAATGCTATGTCTTCTATGAGTAAGTTCCTTTATCTAGCCCAGGAGTACACACATATGTAAGTCCAAAACTGCAACTGTTAGAAGAGATGTGTTTCATCAGGAAAGCCCTCAAAAGCTCAGGTGAAAAGGCCAGGTGATGTCAACAGTGTCTAGATTCTGGGAGGCCTCAGGGATATGGAAGCCTGTAGCAACACCTCACCACTGGGCCCAGGGGTGACAAAAGTCCATAGCAATACCTGGACCAGGGACACTGAAGATTGCCAGCATTATGAATGCAGATATATTGGGGAGGGTGGAAACCAATGTCAGGATCCTAGGAAACCAAGGTGAGGTTCAAACTAATTGGCCTGACCACCCCATCCAAAAATGTAGGAGCTAGTACTAGCATAGAAACCCAAACTAGGAACTGAAGTTGGATATGAGTAAACAGAAGAAGACACCAGACACCATAAAGAAATATTATTGACCAAGAGAAACCCAAGATGAAAACCTAGAAAAAGAGAATATACAAATACTATAAGTAAAGCTTTGGAAGAAAAAAATGACTTGGCCACAAACAAGAGTACCTAGAAAAAAATTAAACAAGCAGTAACAAATGATATTATAAAGTGAAAGGAGGAAAGAATTGGAAGAATAGCGAATAGTTTAGAAAACAGGTGGGCCAACTATGGCCCATGGGCCAGATCTGTCTCGCTGCTTGTTTTTGTATAGCCTATAAGCTAAGAATCATAAAATGTAAATAATTTTTTTTAGCTCATTGGCTATTCAAAAACAGGCAGTGGGTCATATTTGGCCCTCAGCCTGTAATTTGTTGACTGTTAGCTTAGAACATAAGATAGAAAACATTAACTGAATAGAAGACTCACTGAAAACTGGGATACACAAAATGAAATTAAATAACTCCATGAGACAACAAGAAAAACTAGAAAAAAATCAAAAGATAGAAAGAAATAGGAAAAAAAAACCAAAACACCTATTATCAAAAATATCTGACCTAAAGATAATTTAAGAATTATTGGACCACCTGAAAATTATGACAAAAAATAAAAAGGTTGGGTGCCATATTTCAAGAAAACAAATGAAAACATCCCAAAGTTACTAAAAATCAGAGGGTAAAATGAAAATAGGGGGAAAAAAATCCACTAGTCCTGAGAGAAACTCTAAAATAAAAACTTCCAGAAATGTCATGGCCAAAATCCAGAGTTTCCAGGTCAAGGTCAAAATATTGTAAGCAATAAGAAAGAAAGACCTCAAATACTAAGGAACCACAGGATCACACAACACTTACAGGTATGTTATTCAAAAGGCAAGAATAACTTACCCTGCAAGACTGAGTACAATCCTATAGGGGAGAAAAGGGGATTTTAATGGGATAAAGGATTATCAACAATTACCAATTACATGGGGGAGAAGAGAAAAGCACCTTCAAAATCCCAGTGTCTTCAAGAGTCATAGATGAAATTAAATAAGCAAACAGGGACTGGAGTGGTTTTACCATTTTTTTAATGGTCTTGAAAGGAAAGGAAAGGGAAAGAGAAAGGAAAATATTAGGAAATAAATGAGGAAGAGTGATGGATATACTATGTTTCATTAAATTATAAAGAAGATTATGCAAGCTCACAGGAAAGGGTGGGAGGAATAGGAATCACGTGAACCTCACAAATTAGATAAAGGAGAGTTGAGTATACACAGACATACACAAAGAGTTTGGTGTAGAAATACATTAAACTCACAGGAAAACAGGAACAGAGAAAGGAGAGAGGATATTTAAGGAGGGTAGAGTTGAGCAAAGAATAGTCACAATCAAAACATCAACTTTGGAGGATAGAAATAAATGGGAAAATTAAAAGGAAAGGGGAAAAAAATGTAAGGAAGGCTCAATGATCAGAATTTGGGTGAGAAGAAAAGAGAAGGGCCAGTGGAATAGAACCAGATCATTTCAATTACTGATTGCAGTGTTGCTCACATTTCTTCTCATTTATATCCCTCCTTTTTGAAAATGAGGGCAAGGGCAGAGAAAAAAATATATATGGATATGTTGGAAGGAAATGCAAAATTAATAATCATAATCATGAATCTGAATGGGATGAATTCACCCATAAAATAGAAAATAGTAGTATGGAGTAGAAAGCAAACACCAACAAAATGTTATTTACAAGAAATACATTTGAAACACAAAGATTCATGCAGTTAAAATGAGGGGCTAAAGCAGATTTATTTTTCTTCAGGTAAACTTGGAAAAAAAAAAAGCAAGCAGCCATAGTCAAAGACAAGCAATAATAAAAAATGGGCATGTAGTTAAGAGTTAAACATAGAAACTAGTATTATATTTAAAGACATCATAGACAATACAGTGATATTAATACTCAATATAAATAATGGTATAGCATGTGACTACTTGGATAAAAATTAATCAAGTTAGAAGGAGAAATGAACAGCAGAACTCCAATTCTTGGGGAATGCAATGTCTCCATCTTAGACCTCGACAAATAAACAAAAAGATAAAAAGAAAGAACTTTAGAAAAGTACAATATGACAGATATTTCGTGATTATCAAAGAGACATAGGAAGGAATATACTTATCTGTATACAACACCTTTACAAAAATTGGCCATTAAGGCATAAAAACCTCAAAACAAATATGTAAAAATCAAAAGTATTAAACACATTTATTAACTGCAGTGCAATACAAATTACAAACAAAAGGCCTTTTAAGAAAGTATGCAAACTTAGATGGAGACTAAACTTAATTCTAAAGAATTGGTGGGTTAAAAAAACAAATCATAGAAACAGTGCATAATTCCAACAAAGAAAGTGCCAACAATGAGACGGTATACCAGAACTTCAGGGAAACAGAGCAAGTCTTAGGAGAAACTTTATATAGTTAAAACACTTTCATCGACAAAAGAGAAATGACAAATTAATGAATTGGAACATGCAATTAAAAAAACCTAGAAAAGCAATAAATCATAAAACCCCAACCAGAGCCAAAAATAGAAATTGTGACAATCAAATTAAAGATTAAAATAGTTGAAAACAAAACCCATCAAGATGATAAAAATATTAGTTGATTTCTTGAAAAATCTAATGAAATAGACCTAATCTGATTTTTTAAAAAGAGGAAAAGCAAACTATGAATATAAAAAATGAAAAGATTTGCAACAAATGAAAAATTCTTAGAAATTATTTTGCTCAATTACATACAAACAAAATTGACAAGTGAAGTAGATTTACAAAAATATAAATTGCTCAGATCAACAGAACAAGAAACGTAGAACTTAAATAACATTTGCTGGAAAAACACAAACAAACAAATGAATAAGCCATAAATAAGCTTCCTGTAGAGGAATTACCCAGGACCAGATGGATTTACAAGTGAATTTCCAAAGAACAATTAATTCCAATATTACATTAACTGTTGGCAAAAATAGAAAAAGGAAGGGATGCTATCAATTTCTTCTATAATACAAATATTTGTCAAGTCAGGGAGAGACAAATCAGAAAAAGAAAACTACATACCAGTATTTCTCATGAATCTTGACACAATAATATTGAAGAAAATATTAGCAAAGAGGCTATATAGCAAGTCATTGAAAAGATTATGCACAATGACCAGATTGAATTTATGCCAGGATATCAAAATTGGTTAAATTCTAGGAAAAGCTACAAACATAATGGACAATGTTAAATTTTTAAAAAATCATGACAATATCAATAGATGCAGAAAACCTTTTGACAAAACACAGTACCAATTTCTGTTAAACTACAACACTAAAAGGCATTAGAATAAATGGATTTCCTTATTATGTTAAATAGTATATATCTAAAACAAAAATAGAATTATTTGTAACAGAGAAATGATAGAGGTCTTTTTAGTAAGATCAGAGGTAAAGCAAAGATTTTTACATTGTTCTAGAAATGCTAGCTATAACACCAAGACAGAAACTTCAGAGAAAAATAATAATAGGCAAAGAGCAAACAAGATTGGTGCTTTTTGCAGATGACATGATGGTCTATTTAGAGAACTCTAGAGATTCAACTAAAAATTAATTGAAAAAAATAACAAAAGGAGCAGGATGTAAAACAAACCTCATGTAAAACATGAGCCTTTCTGCATATTACTGACAAAACCCAGCAGGAAAAGACAGAAAAGAAATTCCATTAAAAATAACTAGAGAATATCTAAGTTATCTGACAGTTCACCTACCACACACAAATTATATGAATACAACTTTAAAACACCATTTTAAGAAATGACAGTCTTAAGTAATTGGAAAACTATTAATTGCTTATAGTTGATTAGTGTTCATGTAATAAAAATTATAGTATAACCTAATTTATTTATTCAGTGCCATACCAATCAACTTCTAAAGGGTTATTTTATAGGGCTAGAATATCATCAAATTGGAAAACGTGACCCAAAAAAATGAAAAATTTCAAACATTTATAGGACAAGCACGCTAGTTCTTGAACTGTGAATTGGTCCAATGTCCTGGAAAGCAGTTTAGAACTATATCTCAAATATTACTAAAATGTGCACAGCCTTGCATCCAGCAATATCATTACTAGGCATGTGCCTCAGAAAAAGATCAAAGGAGGGGAGAAAAGACCTAGATGTACAAAAATATTCATAACAGCACAGAACTAGAAACTAAAGGGGTTCCCCACAAAACAACATTTATTAAGTAATTAATTTGTGTCAGGCATTGTGCTAAACACTGAGAATACAAGCAAAAAGAAAGACAATCCCTGCCCCCAAGGAGCTTACATTCTAATGGGGGAAGACAACATGTAAAGGAGTGAATTCCCATCAAATGAAGAATGGCTGACCAAATTATGAACCATGAATGTAGTGGAATATCATTGTGCTGCAAGAAATAATGAATAACCTGAGAAGAGTTGTATGAAGTGATGAAGTGTGAGGTGAATAGCAGCAGAAGCCAATTTGTAAAATAACAATACTGTAAAAAAAAAAGGTACCTTTGAAAGACTTAAGAACTCTGATCAATGCAATGACCAACCATGACTCCAGGGGAACATTGATGAAGCATGTTTCCCACCTCCTGTCAGAGATTTGATAGACCACAGGTTCAGAATGAGACATACATTTTTGGACATGTCAAATATATGGATTTGTTTTCTCTGTTAACTTGTCAAAAGGTGTGTTTGTTTTGTTTTTTGAAGGGAGAACTGATAGTGATGCCAAAAAAGAAAGAAAGAAAAGCACAGAAAAGATTAGGAGTAGGTTCAGAGGGTAGCACAGATAAGGAAGCAACTTTGGAATGAATAGGTTGAATTGAATAGATACTTTGAAAAAAATTTTTCATAAATTTTTTTCATTGCACATAAATGTATAATCATATGGAAATGTTCATGTTTATTGCTGTCTTTCAGAATAATAAAAACATTTTTTATGAAAACAAAAAAGAGAGACAGAAAACACACTAACTATGTAGGTCTTGGGTAAGCCTCTTAACTTTTCTGTGTCTCACTTTTATTATCTGTAAAATAAGAAGGTTTGACCAGATGATCTCTAAGGCCTTTTCTTGTTCTAAGTCTTTGAAATCTTTGCTATTGGAAAGCTGTTTAGAATGAAAAAAAAATTCCAGGCAGATTCTGGGGTTGTTCACTCTGAGTCCAATCTTTGGTGGTTTTTACACATATCTCTGAACCTGGATGGTGAGTTTGTGTTCAAAACCATGATCATAAGGCCCTGTGAGAGTTCACTAAGCAAAGAAGGATTGTACTATGGTTCTGGGGCTCTGCTAACAGAGCAAGAGAGTGGCCTCAGACATTTGAGAAAAACTGGCAACTTGTTAGGGCACAAAGAAGTTTCTGCTTTTTCCTGAATTAACCAGAAAGTTCATTCATTCCTGGGCATTCTGTGCACAATACTTAATCGTGATACAACTGCACATTCCAAACATAATTCAGTTCTCTTAGCAGAGTGGGATTCAGGTGGCTTTATGCTCCTTATTCATCTTTTGTTTGGCAGTCTTCTAGAATCATAGTTTCTCAAATTGAAAAGGATGTCAGAAATCATCTAATCTACCTTCTGTCTCATCCTGGAATTCCTTTTACAGTATCTCTGACCAGAAGTCATTCATTTCCTAAGCTTGTAGCATTCGGAGCTGAAAGAGACCTCAGGAACCATATTTTAGCCTCTTGGTTATACAGATGAGGAAATGGAGGCTCAGAAGGGGGAAGGAGTCGGTCCCATCATACTGGCGGTCAGTAGCCAAACCAGGATTCAACCCCAGCCCTTCACCCAGCGTTCATTCCACTACCTTACTGAGGGTTCTGCTGCACTGGGGGACAAAGAAAGGTTACTGCTGGAAGGAGGGTCCCTTTTAGGCTTAGTGCCAGAATTGTAGTGAGTTGGTATTTGCAGCCCAAGTTGGTGGCTTGGACACGGGGTGCTAAGCTGAAGGAGCCAGAAGTAGAAAGAAATGTCTGCAAAGGAAGCAGGACCAAGATCAAAACAGAATCCAAGGAGGCTGAATGAAATGGTAAGTCACTGCCAGTACGTTTTAGGAACTGAAACTCAGGGCAAGCTCTACCCTAGTTCCCTGGATTGACATTCCTGCCAGCAACAAAATCCCCAACTCTCTACACATATAAAACAAAGACTAACCCTTGAAAATTCAGGGGTGGACCCAGACCCCTTCCTCTCAGAGGAACCCCAACATGTCATGCCCTTTAGGTCTCATTCATCCAACTCAAGTTGGTTCTGTTGGATTGGGTAGCCAGAAATATGGCTGCTACCACTTTGGAGGTCTGGGGTGGGGGGGGGTGGGGGGCTAATACTATGTATCATAACATGAGCTTTCACTGATTTGCTTCCCCTGCATAATCAACCAGTAGACTGAGAGCTTTAGTAAACAGTGTAGCAAGAACAGTGGTTATGAAGCCTTGCCCCCAACACCAGGAGCATGGTCTCCCACAATTCAGTGCAGAATCTAGGGAGGTAAAGAATGGGCAAAAACCTAGAATACAATGATAGTGAGGCACACATGATGGGAACACATATGTCCAAACCAGTTTACAGATCTGGACCTGAAGGACTTCAGCGTCTTCTCTCTCTACACAAGGTCCTCCTCACCCCGTGCAGAGTGTCATGCCAGGGAGGGATGAGTCACTCGGCTGTCCAGCAGGGTTGGCTTTTCTGAGGGCATTGATATCTGTAGGAATTAGAGCTTAGCCAGGGTACTGTTTGCCTGCTGGATTGGGTCCATCTGCTGCTGGGCTGGATTGAATAGGGCACTTGGTAGCTTGAGTCTGTCAGCCAGGCTTAGCTGCTACTGAACTGGATGGAGAGGCGACACCATTACCGGACAGGGGCCACCCGACAGGGCTCAGGGCAGCTGCTGCCAGATGCTGCCAGGCTCTCGGTCATCTGAAGAGGAGTTCTCCTCTGCTTGCTTGACGTCCCAGTGCTCTGGTGGCTTTGTTGTTGGGCTGGTTCAGTCGTGTCTGACTCTCTGTGACCCTGTTTTGGGGGTGGGTCCCCAGACCCGATTCTAGCAAGGCAGACCTGGGTTCATATCCAGCCTCAGATACTTCCTGTCTGTGTGACTCTTGGCAGACTTAACCCCTTCTGCTTCAGCATCCTCAACTGTAAAACGGGGGCAATAATAGTGTGTTGCGAGGATCAAATGAGATATTTGTAACGTGCTTAACACAGTGCTTGACCCATAGTGCAAGTTTAATAAATATTTACTTCCTACCCTCACCCCTTCTGTGGTATCACCATAATTGCAATGTCATGAAGCCTGTAGGATAGAGCGTTTGCAGTCTTTCCTGTCCAATCGTATACACCGAACTTCTAGTTAGCTAGTGCTGCTGCTCATCTCTGGTACGTTGCATCCAAATTGCCACTGGTTAAAAATATAGTGGATTATTATTTGTCCAAATTGGAAAATTATCTCCATAGAAATGGTCTTGGACTTCTCAGTAACAGCCCACTTCAAAGCCTCAAGATTGTGTACATGAGGTGAATCAAGTGATTTTTTGGTGACCATTACTCTCTTGGTAGTGTTGGGGAATTCCTCAACCCAGAGTTCCTAAGATACTCTTTGTTTCTTTGACTGGTGGTAAGTAAATCAGAAAGCAGTGCCAGAAGAGTTTAAGAACTTAATTAGCATCAACTGATGGGCAGTTGGCCGGTAGCTAGCAGCACCCTTAATTAGCATCAGCTGATGGGCAGTTTGGCAGGTGGCTAGCAACGCAGAGGAACAAAAGGAGACACACGCATACACACGTACAGGCTTTTACACAGCCTTAGGGTGCCATTACTAGTTCCATGACTGTCAGGGGAGGATGGAAACTCAATCAGTTTATTTGGGAGGGTGAGTAACAGATTAGGAAAAAAAACATTCACCTTGGGGTTAGAAATTGTTATCGTTGGTATCTCAGGAGTAGTCAGAGAACACTTGCTAATATTTCTCATCCTATCCTAAATTTTAAATAGCTTACAGGAATTTGATCTTCAACATGCCTAGACAGTTAGTCTCTCCATCTTTACCTTAGCTAATTTACCATGCTTTCTTGAGTTGGCTCAAATTAGAGAAACAATCTATACGCAAAACCACAGCCCTGATGCTGTTTGCTAATTCTTGACAAGAGACAGAAAACCCTAAAGTAGGTCGTCGCTCAAAAGACTCTTCCCTGAGTAAGCCACTCCACTTTGCCTTATGGTGATTAGTTTCAATTCAGTTAGTTTCACCTCCCATGCTCCTTTGGGAATCTTATGTTGATGAGTGCCAAAGGGACAAAGCAGCCTGTGCCCTGGAGGCAAATTCATTGTCTCATTGGCCCCTTCATATGCAATGGAGCTATTCAAGCCTCAGACCCTTTCTTGAGTGTGGAATATCTACTTTGCATCTGAAGGCTTTCCTTTTTACATTTCAATGTCTGTCTTTTAGCCTCAGCAGGCCTTCGGCTTTTGCTGAAATATTCCTGGGTCCCCTGTCTTACCCTAGAAATTCTATCTCTGGATGCCTGAGTGAGTGGAAAACTGAGTCTAAGTTCACAGAATTTCAGGACTGGAAAGGTACATTGAAGATTGTCTAATCTGGCTCCCTGGTTTTACAGAGGAGGAAACTGAGTAAGGCCCAGGCAGGGAGGGAAAAATTACTTGTTCAAGATCCTAAGTCTAGTTAGTGGTGGAGCTGGGAGTAGCCTCCAGGCTGCCCCATCAGCATTCCTATTTTCTTTCCACTTCAAGTTGGAGTGAGATGTCTTTTTTTTCCTCTTCAAAGATGGGGAGAGCTTTTCTAGCTTAACAAATTTGTGTTAAAAGGGTATGTGCGCATGTTTGTGATATGTGCATGTTCTTGGACTCATCCTTTGCCTCCTAGAGAGACTGTCAAGGAACAACTTAAAAGCCCAGTCAGGAGCTCATGACCCCCTACAAGGAGACCATGAGCCTGAAAGATAAGAGGAGTGAAAAAAGAAGTCGACACTTAAAAGTCGCTTCTCCAAAGGCTACATGGATCTTTTTTTGGTTAAACCTTTTTAAAGTGTTTAAAAGCTTTAATATTGATGGCCCGTCAACTCTGTCCTGATTCTTTGGCTTTCAGTTAAAAGGTTTTTGTTGTTGTAGCTTATGCAGTTGCTCTGTTGCTATGGAAACGTGACATCAAAATGACGTTTCCCTGTTTAAAAGCTTTTAACTAAATTCCTGCCTGTCAGATGTAGGCCCCATTTTGTGCACTCAAGCTTCAAGCTGTTGCAAAAAGGTTTCACATGGGCTGTTGTCATTCAAATGCTTTGCCCACTTCTGGACATCGCGCACGACCCAAGCCTGGGCTACAAATTCTGCCTCTATTAAGTGTCCTCTTTTAAAAACCCTTTTAGGTCAATCAGCCATGGCCGCAGCAGAAATCCCTAGTTATGTTGTTTCTCCTCAGACTGAGAAACACAGGAGGGCCAGAAACTGGACGGATGCAGAGATGAGAGGCTTAATGCTGGTCTGGGAAGAATTTTTTGATGAATTGAAACAAACTAAGCGGAATGCCAAAGTTTATGAGAAAATGGCTAATAAACTCTTTGAAATGACTGGGGAGCATCGCCACGGAGAGGAGATTAAAATCAAAATCACCAACATGACATTCCAGTACAGGTAAGCTGCAGCCCTTTGTTCTGTCTTTGGAATGCCTCCCTTTTCTTCACCTCTCCTGGAGGGGACCAAGAGGTGGACCAGGGGGCAGGCTGGGAAGGGGCCCCTTGAAGGAGGCCAGGGAGGGCTGAATTTCCAGCATGCTGGCCACATGCAGCAAGCCCAGAGGAAGGCACGTTCGTTTCGCTTCGGATCCCACCGCAGGGCTCTCCCCTCAGCCCCATCATTTATTGGAAAACTCAAGAACAAGTTGTTCAGTTGCAGCTAACTAGTGCGCTTGGCTCTGAGTTCAATGCTCTTACTAACTCTGGGAGGTTGCCTCGTCTGTGGGACTGAAAACCTTAGCGTGGCAGATCTTCTGAGCTAAAGAACACTGCCTTTCCTGGGGTGAGGAGGAGAAGGCTGGGGGGGGGGGAATGGAGGGGGAAGCGGAGATGAGGAAAAGTTCTAATTCTCTATCCCGGCCGTTGATTGGACCTGGGCAGGCCGAGGGGATAGGGTTTGCAGGGCTAGGAAAAATTGGACGCCTTCTTCCTGAGTGACAGGCTGGATCATGATTAAAAACAACCTTGGCCAAAGAACTGGTTCTCTGCAGAGATAGGGAGGGAGAGAGAAAGAATAAGAGCACTGTGCATTGTAAAGAATGGGGGAAGGGCAGAAGTATTTTGGGGGGAAAACAAACAAATGAGCTGATACTGCTTAGCCTGAAAGCAAAGTTGATTTGGGAGGATTTCAAAGATTCAAGATCTAGGCATGAAATATTTGGAACTTAGGAGGAAGCCCAAAATTTGTGCATTAAAAACATCCCCTGTTACTGGCTATTTTCTTCTCTGAGAGGAAAAAATTGCTCCGGGATTTATTAATTTATTAATAGTGACAGTAATAAAAACCATGATCATCCAAGGAATACTGATGGTTAGTTTTCTATTTTCAGCACTGTCGGCTCCCACTACTGACTAAGGAGAAGGGAGAGAAAGAGAAGGGAAAAGGAAAATAGGATTTTCTTTTCCACCTATTTCTTTTCCTCTGCTCTAGGATGTCACCACTTATTACAGGTTTCTCTCCTTCTGACACAAACAAGGGGAAGGCTCATCAAACTGGAAGGGACGTTAGAGAATATCTACTTTAACTCTCTTACTTTGCAGAGGAGGAAAGTGAAGGTCGTGCATCACATGGGTACGAAGTAGCAGAGCTGGCATGGGAACCAGACTGAACAGCCACAGTACTTTAGAGGGCAGTGTCAAAACAGACTTGGTGGGGATTGTCCTACGGGGAGCAGAGGAGTGGTCCGGGACTATTGCTTTCCTGCTCTGGAAATAGGCCTGTATGCAGCCTGAGTTAAGGGTGGTGATACCTAGGGTATCCCAGATTCTTAAGGTTTTCTCATCTTTCCACCCCATAGCCAGGACTCAAAGGCATTCCAAGCTGGGCTGTGCATGCCCCAAAGACAAGGACCAAATCTTCTCTGGTTTCCCCTACAGTAAGATCTACACAGTGAGTGCTAAGGGTTTTGTGAATTGAATTAAGAATGTAATCTTGAAGCTAATCATATACACGTATAGAGAGTTCATGCTAAGACTCTTAAGCTCAAAAGGCCTTCACCAACAATGCTTTCAGTGCCTACCTCTCCTGAATTGTGTGGTCCCTGGCCTTGCCCCTCACTGTGATGCCATGGAAGGAAAGTTACATGATGTAGAGGAAGGAACTCTGTCCTTTAGCTCACCTGTATGTCAAGATTCTGCTTTAGGATTAGAACCCTTCATGTCATGTGAGCTGACAAATGGTTTTTGAGATGGAACCCAGCCTTGCTTTTGTCATGAAAGGTAATGATGACTCACATTTCTATACCAATTTAAGATTTCCAAAGTGCTTTATGTTATTAATGTATGAGGCAGGCACCAGAAGTATTATCCTTCTTTTACAGATGAGGAAACTGAGACTCAGGTTAAGTGACTTTCTCCCGAGCATTTGGCTAGGAAGTGATGGAGCTGGTTTCAGGTCTAATATATAGGGAGTGTGCAATACTTGTCAGTTCCCAAGCAAGCAGAAGCATCATAGAATGTCAGAACTGGACAGGCCCTTCAAGGTCATCTTGTAACTCCCCTCCTTTACAGAGGCCTGTATTGTTGGTGCTGGGTTTTGTCTAGCTTTGGATTTCATACTATCCCTGTTTTCATCATTGTAATGCTCCTGATGCTCAAGAAGAGTCACTTTCCTAAGAAAAAGGAGGAGAGGAAGGAGTGAGAATCATAGAATTAACAGGATGTCAGATTTAATAGAGATCTCAGCTGGTGTCCTTTGCAACATATTTAGCAAGTGGTTAGCCAGCCCTTGCTCAAAGACCCTCTAGTGAGGGGGAACCCACTATGCCATGAGGCAGCCTATCCTCCTTTTTGATAACTCTTACTGTTAAGAAGCTTATCCTTACATAGACCTCAAATCTGCCTCTTTGCAACTTTTACTCGCCCGAGATTCGCAGTGTTTTTTGGGATGGACCCTTTTGGCAGTCTGGTAGTGCCTATGGATCACTTCTCAGAATGATGTTTTTAAATGGATAAAATAAAATGCAAGGATTACAAAGCAATCGTTCATTCTGAAATTAAGTTATAAAAATCTTTAAAAAAGAAACAACCTAGGTTAAGAACCTGTGTCTGGAACAGCCAGGTTGGGCAGTGAATAGAGCACTGGCCCTGGAGTCAGGAGGACCTGAGTTCAAATTGGGCCTCAGACACTTATTACCTGTGTGACCCTGGGCAAGTCACTTTGCCCCCATTGCCTCAAAAACAAAACAACAACAGCCACAACAATTCCTCGGTTCTGAATATTCTGCTTCTCTTAATGAAGCCTAAAATAGTATTAGGTTTTTTGACTGCCATATTATACTGTTGATTCCTACTGAGCAGTAAGTAGCCCACTCATACCAAGATCATTTTTGGAGGAACTGTACTCTACTCACTCCTTCCCCATCTTGTATCTGTGAATTCAGTTTTTCAATACACATGTAAGACTAAATATTTATTTCCATTTTTTCTTATTAGATTCAACTCAATGATCTACTTTATAGAAATCTTTTTAGCTAATGATTAATTTGTTACTAACCTAATGTGTTAGCTGTAACTCTTAGTTTTTTGACCTTAGCAAATTTGATAAGTATTCTATCTTTGTTTTTATTCAAGTCACTAATAAAACTGTAAATGGCACAAGGCAGGGACAGATCATTGGGACACTCCATTAATGATCTTCCAAGTTGACATCTAATCATTAATGACTACTCCTTGGGTCTGGCCATTCAACCAGTGTTATATCCTCTTAATTGTAAGTGTTCTCTGTATCATTTTATCTGGTTCACAAGAATAGCAAGAGAGATTTTGTCAAATATTTTATTAAAATCTAGGTGAACTATTTAATCCACTCAACTTTGGGACCTCATTCTAGGGATAGCTGCCTTGACTGGTGAGGGATTAAGTGAAAATTCACCTCAACTCACCATTTCTAGCCAACCTCAGACTATGCTTCATGTTCCATTCAGCTGTCCACCAGGACACCAGAGGCGACCCAGCATGGGCATCTTGCCATCTGCCTTGCCACTGTGATCATGATCTCACCTCCCTTGACCTAGACATTAGACCTTCACCAATGCAAAGATTACAGATGCCTCCTTGATTCCTGAGGATGGCATAGAGGGAGAAAGGATCGCCAGTTATCAAATATACATGGAGCTGGCCCTCCACCTAATTGTTGAAAAGGGAGGTCAGTAGTTGAGTCCAGGAATAAAGATAGGTGCTATTTCCTTTGACTGATGACCTTTCTCAGGCATAGAAGCAATGTAAGCAAAGAAGACAAGGCTTAAGACATGAAAGTATTGCTAATGATACCGGTCTCCAGATTCATAGTAAGAACACTGATTCTAGAATCAAAAGACCTGAGTTCAGATCTTCTTTCTGATATCCCTTGTATGACCTTGGCAAGTCACAACTTCCCTGGGTCTCAGTTTCTTCATCTGTAAAATGAGGCCTGTGAGATCTCTTCCACTTGATCCTGTGATCTATCTCTAGTCCAATCTTTCCATTTTACAAATGGACAAACTAATGCCCAGATAGAAGAAAGTCATTCACCCAAGGTCATAGAAAATATAATAAGAAGCAGAAATGGGATTTGAACCTAAGTCTTATTATTCTAAATTTAGTGCTCTTTTTACTACACTGGTCTCTTTTATTCTTCTGAGCTTATGGATTTTATCTGAATACCTAAGGTGTTTAACTTAGACAACTGAGTGACAATAGTGCATTTACAGAGAAAAATTATAGGTCACCTTTCAAAATCTGTCTGCCATGCATGTTCCCGGGGACCTAACTTCTCTGGGCCATCAGATCCATATAATAATACCCCATGTCATCTTAAAATGCTAGGAGAATTACAGCGTTACAGAGGAGCCAGTTTTCAAACTTAAATAGCTCAGTGATTTTATTTTATCTTTTTTAGAACATCAAAAGGAATCAGTCAAATAACCATGGGCTGTAAGGGAATATGCAAATTTTTCTCTCCCTTCCCCCAACAGAACCAGAAAAAGGTCCCTCAAACAGGATGCAGCTGTTCCATTTTTGAAGGAATTAAAGTCAATTAATGTTAATGAATGTTAAATCTGAACCACCGTCTCATGATTTGAGTGGAAAAAAGGCCAAAGTCTGACTTATTTTTTCAGCTGTTCATGGCTGCACACAATTGCAGTTAGGCTCTGATGTCTAACCAAAATTTTATGAAATTAAAGCAACTGAAATCTTTGACCTTCGATTTTTCAAGGAATGGCAGCTAAGTGCGAGACAGCTGCTGAAAGTGAAATTTCAATATTTTACCAGCTTTCCTTTTTCAGATTCAATAATTCATTGGAGACGTACAACTTAAGTACTGTCCTAGCTTTCTCCCTCTCTCCTTTCCTTGCATGTGATTGGTGTCTGAAGGAGGTCATTCATTATTTATTCTGAAAGCTTTTTTCAAAATCCCCAGGGGAGAAATTCTGTTTCCATTCCTGAAGGAAAGTGGAAATATCAAACAAATATGGCAGTAAACGTGGGGAATATCAGAGGAGGAGAACCAGACTCCACGCTGACAACTGTGGTTGTTTTTTTTTTTTAAAAAGAATACCCGTTCCTAAAGAGTAAATACTTTTAGGTTACTGAGGCAGTTGTGAATGGGAACAGAACACTCCCCCTGAGATGTAATGATGCTGTATCAACAGGATATTGTCCTTCTGAGCCACAGGCCTCTATCTCATCATGTCTCCTAATTAAAGAAATCATAGTGTCATAGTTAATAATAATAGTATTTGTGTTATGTTTTTTAAGGTTTGTGAAGCATTTTGCAAATGTTATCTCATTTGAGACTCTATGATCCTTGAGGTATGGGTTATCAGAATAAGAGGGGGTAAGTGAATTGACCAGAAACACCTGGCTACTAAAGTGTCTGAATTCTCGTTCTGAATGCAAGTCTTTACACCTGGAGTTAGGAAGATCTGGGTTCAAATTTAGCCTCACTCACTAAATGTGCCATCCTGGGCAAGTCACTTAACCTTTGTCTGCCTCAGTTTCCTCATCTATTCAAAGTAATTAAATTGAATCTCCTCATCTATTTAATTAAATAATAGCACCTGCTCCATAGGGTTGTTGTGAGGATTACATAATGTTTGTATAGAACTTAAGATAGTGCCTGGCACATTTTAGGCACTTTATAAATGCTTCCTTCCTTTCTTCCTTCCCTCCCTTCCTCCCTCTCTCCCTCCCTCTCTCCTCAGTGGTGTTCTCTCTACCAAGCCATTTAGCTGAGCTGGATGGGACTTTAGGTAGCATCTAGTCTCATCTCATCTTCAGATGGGGAAACTGAGGGAAGGGTGTCTGTGGGAAGAACTATCCCTACCCTAAAGGAAATTCACTTCAAAGTAGCACCAGCTATGGAGGGAACAGGGAAGGGATGGATGGATCCAACAGTCTTCAATTTGAACTGGTAAAAGCTGCCGGAAATAGAAAGAAGTTCCCCAAAGGTATAGATGAATTCATGAATTACAATCCACAAGATTATTAAGAATGTTATTTGAGAGCATCTTTAACCTATGAAAATAGCTTTAATGGAGGACTTTTGGACCTCCCCATAAACCTATCCCTTAGTGCCTTCATCAGAGGGAGGATACTGGAGATTTCTCAAGTTCTTGACTTATTGATGCTGACTTATTGTTCTGTTTTGAAGATGTTGTGCTTGTAATTATATTCTTTCTTTCTTGAAATAATGGAAAGTAACCTGTGGATATTGTTTCTTTTTAACTCAAACAAGTATGCTGAATTACCTCATTGAACCCTTGAGGCAGGTAAAGACGAGCTAATACTATCCTTGTTGTAGAGGTCAGGAAGCAGACATGGAGTTGGAGTGACTTGTCATACACTGCGTTGAGAGTAGAGCTGGGCACAGAAGCTCCCACTTCCAGCCCCCAGTGCTGTCCTCTGTATAAAACTGCACGGTGGCTGCTCACTTTCCAGTCAGTGTTTGATTATGTGATTCTTCCCTTTGACTTCCTCAGAACTTAGTTTCCCCAAAGTTAAGTAAGGGTTATGTTTTTAGCTGCTGCTGCTGTGCAATTAAACCAATCAAATCAAGGTGATTGGACTAACATTCCTTTCTTACAAGCTATCTTAATTCTGTTCCCCTTGGTGTGATGAGATAATCTTTTGCTTATTATAGATTTGGTCCTAAGAGTTTGAAAGCAGTATGGTTTTTGTGGACACTATTCACAGACAGACAGTAATTATATTGGTGTCAGTTTGTTGTCGCTCTGATTTGTTTTTTGTTTGGTGCATTTGATGTGATTGCATTCCTATAGGGAACTCCTGGTGTGGAAACTCCCTCTACCAATGCAGATTAACAGCTGCTGTGAAATGTATAGTTTGGACAGTTTGTGTCTGAGGTGGGCCTTGGAGCAACCTTCAGTCCACAGTCAGCTTTCTATGCACCACACCATGATGCCTTTTGATTTCTCACCAGACTTCATTATTACTTACGTTCATTCAACAGACATTCAATGCCTATAGCACGCAGTGCATTGTGTCAGATTTGTACAGTGCTCAGTAGCTTGCAGGGTGCTTTTATGTCCATTATTCCATCAATTTCGTTCTTATAACACCCTTGTCAGGGAGGTGGGGCAGGGATTGTCATCCCTATTTTAAACACAAGAACACTGAGGCTGAGAGAAATTAAGTGATTTGCCGCGATTACACAGAATTCTGCACTGTGGTAGAATTAAATTTTTGTGTGTGTGTGAAGCAATTGGGGTTAAGTGACTTGTCCAGAGTCAGACAGCTAGTGAGTGTTATGTGTCTGAGGCTGGATTTGAACTCAGGTCCTCCTGACTCCAAGGCTGGAGCTCTATCCACTGTGCCACCTAGCTGCCCCTCAGAATTAAATTCTTTAGACTCCATGTCACAGTCTCACAAATTAATCACTTGAGCTGGTAGTCTTCATACATTGTAAATAGTGCAGGCACTATTAGCTAATTTCATTTATTATTTATTATTCAATTTCAGAATAAAAGTATCTAGATTACATTAAAATTTTTTTGATAGAAGTCTTTTATTTTTAACAGTATTTTTTCCCCCAATTACACGTCACGTCAGTTTTTAGCATTCGTTTTTAAAAGATTTTGAATAGCAAATTTTTCTCCCTCCCTTCCTCCTCTCTTCTCTTTCTAAAATGGTAAGGCAATTTGATACAGGTTACACATGTGCTATCATGTAGAACATATTTCCTATTAGTCACAGTTGTGAAGAAGAAACAGATCAGAAGGGGGAAAAAATCACAAAAGGTAATAAAGTAAGTGAAAAAAGTATTCTTTAATCTGTATTCAGAATCCATCCGTTCTTTAACTGGGAAGGGATAGCATTTTCCCTTGTGGGTGTGATTGTCTTGGATCATTGCGTTGCTGAGAGGAGCCCAGTCATTCACACTTGGTCATCACACAGTGCACTGTGTACAGTGTTGTCCTGGTTCTGCTTGTTTCGCTTTGTGTCAGTTCATACAAGTCTTTCCAATTTTTTCTGAAATCTGCCTAGTCATCATTTCTTATTGCACAATAATATTTTATTACATTCATATACCATGGCTTGTTCAGCCATTTCCCAACTGATGGGTATCCCCTCAACTTCCAGTATTTTGCCACCATGAAAAGAGTTGCTACAAATATTTTTTGCACATGTATGTCCTTTTCCCTTTTGTATGATCTCTTTGGGATACAGACCTAGTAGTGGTATTGCTGGATCAAACCAAACAGTTTGGTTGCCCTTCGGGCATAGTTCCCAATTGCTTTCCAGAATGATTGGATCAGTTCACATCTCCACCAACAGTGCATTAGTGTCCCAATTTTCCCATAGCCTCTCTAATATTTATCCTTTCTCTCTCTCTCTCTCTCTCTCTCTCTCTCTCTCTCTCTCTCTCTCTCTCTCTCTTTTTTGCCTTTTTGGTGAGGCAGGTGGGGTTAAGTGACTTGCCCAGGGTCACACAGCTAGTGTCATGTGTCTGAGGCTGGAGTTCTATCCACTGCGCCACCTAGCTGCTCCATCTCTTTTTTATCATATTAGCCAGTCTGATAAGTGTGAGGTGGTACCTCAGAGTTGTTTTAATTTGCATTTCTCTAATCAAAAGTGATTTCGAGCACTTCTTTATTTCTTCATCTGAAAACTGCCTGTTCATATCCTTTAATCAGTTCCCTATGTATTTGAGAAATGAAACCTTTATCAGAGACATTTGGCATAAAGATTGTTTCCTGGCTTTCTGCTTTCCTTCTAATCTTGGTTATATTGGTTTTCTTTGTGCAAAAGCTACTTAATTTAATATAATCAAAATTATCTATTTTACATTTGATAATGCTCTCTATCTTTTATTTGGCCATGAACGTATAACTCACTTAACTTCTCCTTTAAGAATTTGGATGCTGTGATGCAGCTAGATGGCGCGGTAGATAGAGCTCTGGCCTTGGACTCAGGAGGACCTAAGTTCAAATCAGGGCTCAGATACTTGACACTTACTAGCTGTGTGACCCTGGGCAAGTCATTTAACCCAGATTGCCTCACCAAAAAGAAAAAAAAAGAATTTGGTTGCTATATCGCTTGGTGCATATGTGTTTAGTATTAATATTATTTCATTGTCTATAATATCTTTTAGCAAGATGTAGTTTCCTTCCTTATCTCTTTTAATTATTTTTGCTTATTTTTTGCCTATTTTTGCTTTTACTTTGTCTAAGATCAGGATTGGTACCCCTGCTTTTTTTTGTTTGTTTGTTTTCTTTTAGCTGAAGCAGAATAGATTCTGCTCTAGCCCCTTACCTTTACTTTGTGTGTGTCTCTGCTTCAAGTGCATTTCTTGTAAATAACATTGTAGGAGTCTGGTTTTTGATCCTCTCTGCTATTGTCTTCTGTTTTATTTCATCTCATTCACATTCACAGCTATGATTGTGACTGTGTATTCTCCTCCATCCCATTTTTCCTCCTGTTTGTCCTCTCCCTCCTTGACAGTGTTTTGGTGATGTTCACCACTTGCCCTGATCTGCCCTCCCTTCTGTCAGTCTCCCCCCCTCTTTTATTTAATCTCCTCCCTTCTTCCTTTCCTGTCGGGTAAGGTAGATTTCTATATTCAACTAATTGTGTACATTGTTCCCTCTTTGAAACAATACTGATGAGAGTCAGGTTTGAGCAATGCCCATTGCCCACCCTTCCATCTTCCCCTCCACTGTAATAGGCTTTTCGTGCCTCTTCACATGTGAAAGACTTTACCCCATTCTACCTCTCCCTTCCTTCTGCACCCAGTGTTACTCCTCTTTCTCAACCCTTAATTATTTTTTTAATGTCATTTCCTCAAATTCACCTTATTCCTATACCATCTGTCTATGTACATTCCTTCTAGCTGTACTATTAGTGGCACAGTTTTTAAGAATTACAAGTATCATCTTCCAATACAGGAATGTAAATAGTTCGGCTCCATTGAATCCTTTATGTTTTCTTTTCTCTTTTTACCTTTTTTTTTTTTTGGCTAGGCAGTGGGGTTAAGTGACTTGCCCAGGGTCATGCGGCTAGTAAGTGTTATATGTCTGAGGCCGGATTTGAACTCAGGTCCTCCTGACTCCAGGGCCAGAGCTCTATCCGTTGCACCACTTAGCTGCCCCCTCTTTTTACCTTTTTAGGCTTCTCTTCGGTCTTGATATTGGAGATCAAATTTTTTGTTCAATTCTGGTCTCCATATGAAAGCTTGAAATCCTTCTGTTTCACTGAATGACCATTTTTTTCACTTTAAGTGTTATGCTTAATTTCACTGGGTAAGTGATTCTTGGTTGCCTTTACTCCTTTGCCTTCCAGGATATCATGTTCTATGACCTCCTATCTTTTAATGTTACAGCTGCTAAGTCCTATGTAATCCTGTTTATAGCTCCCAGATCTTTGAATTGTTTCCTTCTGGCTACTTGCAGTATTTTTTCCTTGACCTGACAGTTCTGTAATTTGGCTACAATGTTCCTTGGAGTTTTTATTTTGGGGTTACATTGTTTTTATAACTCAGAGCTGGTACTAATTCATTGTGATATAATGGATCTTACTGGCCAAGTGCATTTCAGTAGTCTATTGTTGGCATGGAAGTTAAATCTTTAGTAACATCATGTGAATCTAGAAGGTGCTGTCTTTTGAGTTGCTTTCAAAACACAGTGAAATACTTCCGACTAATGTTAGAAGTTATTCCATTGCTACAATGGAGCTTCTCCAGAATACTGTGCTTGCAGATCCATGCCATGAGGCTTTTATGTGAAGAGGTGTTTTTATAAGATTCTTCTCCCATAGAGTGACATCTTTTGGATAGGCACCAAGGCATATTTCCTTATTCTGAAGTCCACACTAGTGGTCATGAGAATAGTGAGGTGTTAGTCTATTATCATTGTTACATAGGTCATCAGTAGGTAATGTGTTGTCATCCAAAGCTTAGCTACCAGTAGATAGTCTGAAGAGGCTCAACATACTATCTGCTGATGAGTGTAAGGGGTGCTCACATGGATGAAATCATAGTTCTTTTGATGTCATGATGTATTTACACTGATGAATACTTCTGGACTAAGGTTGGGTGATGGGTGATCTCCAAGGTCCTGACTCACAGGAGACTGTATGATTGGAGGCAAGGATAGTGTAAACTAGTGTCCCTGAAGCCTCCCAAGTACCTTCCTGGGGAGGAAGGAATTCAGCTCTTCCAAAAACAGATTTGGCCCCTGGAGAGATTCCCATTGGGAAGAGGCATTAAAAAGTCCTTTTCCTTGTTATTACTACTTTCAGAAACTCTGGCAAGAGTGGGATCTGGTTGCAATAAGATAGAGGCAGCATTAAAAATTTTTAGGAGACCTTAGCTGTGTTCTCAGTTCCTGGGGTCCTTGTGCAAGACCCTGAACTAGTCTTGGCAGAAGTTTCCCTCACCTAGAAAATGAGCTTGTGGGGACCCTACGAGGCAGGTGTCAGAGTCCTGAGTACCCTTGGCAAGGAGCTGTTTCACAACATCGATGTTTGAGAATCATTAACCACTTTGATTGGACACCATTTATATCTTTGTATCTTTCTATTCATTCCCCTTGGAATGGCCTTCCCACTCTTTCCCATTTATTGGGATGTTCCTTCCTTTCTTCCTCCCCTCCTTCATTTTTTAATCTTTATCAACAGTGTCTGACTTTCAACAAAGGAGGTGATATAACAATATTTTCTACATGCATTATATTCACAGCATCTCTTTTCCAGCATTCTAAGTATGAATTCTCTAATGTCTTATATGGCTTTTGCTCCCTCAAATGATTTCCCACACTTACTATATTCACAGAGCTTTGTTCCCATGTAAGTGAACTGATGTTCAATAAGGCATAACTAGTAATTGAAGGTCTATTTACATTGTTTATATTCACAGGTCTTCTTTCTATTATGACCAGAGTTACAGATAATAAAGGATGAATTTCCACTAAAGCCCCTTCCATATTTATTACATATATAACATAATATATATTTATACAATTACATGTCTAATATGATGTAATATAAGATATGATCCTTTAGGATTAATTACCTAGTGGCAAATAATGCACAAGCTCTAATGAAAGCCTTCTATCATGCATGACTTTTATGGGGGTTTCTAGTATAAACTCTGTTAAGCTGTTTTCTCTCTATGTTCTAAATTCTCTCCAGGCATGTCCTCTAATTGGAGTAAAGGATGAGCTGTCACTGAAGGCACATTCACTGAATTCATAGAGCTTTTTCCCTTCAAGGTCCAGCTGAAGTCCTTAGTCTTCTACGAAGCTGTCCCAGAGTCCCACAACTCACAGGGATTCACCCATCCTCCTAATTCCTAAAGCATTTGCTGTCTACTCAGCACACACTGTCTTACCTTGTCAGTCCTATTTTCCTGTGTGTGTGTGTCTTGGGTCTCAGGCTCTTTAAGGGACTCCTCCCATCTCTGGTGCTTTGACACTGACTGTCCCACCTGCCTGAGATGCCCTTCTAACTCCCCTTTGCCTTTTAGAATATGTTGTTTCTTTCAAGACTCAGTTCAAACCTCACCTGATTTAGCAAAGACTTAAAAAATACCGAATTGCTTACTGTATATCCCTCCACGGTACTTAGCAGAAGGCCTTGTACATAGTAAGCACAGAGAAAGTAGTGGTTGAAGGAAAGCAGTTTAAACAGTTGTTCCTGGCCAAGTTCCTGTAAGCAGCATCAGTGGCTGCAATAGAGGCTCTCTATCATGCTAGGATCAGTTAGGTAGACTGACCCCAGATTATCATAAAATTACAGAAAGTCTGAATTTGGTGAGACCTCAGAGACCCCTTAATCTCACCCACCCTGGGAAGCAATCCCTTTTATACCTGCCCTGATCAGTGATTACCCGGCCTTCTCTTGAAGACATCTACTGAGAACTCTGGCGGAGGTGGTGTTTTTTAGTTGTGTCTGACTCTTTGTGATCCCTTTTGGGGCTTTCTTGGGAAAAATACTGGAGTGTTTTGCCATTTCCTTCTCCAGCTCATTTTATAGGTGAGGAGACTGAGGCAAATAGGATTAAGTGACTTGCCCAAATAAATGTCAGGTTTGAACTCAGGTCTTCTTGACTCCAGATACTTACTAGCTGTGTGACCTTAGGCAAGTCATTTGACCCTATTTGCCTCAGTTCTTCATCTGTAAAATGAGTTGGAGAAGGAAATGGGAAACCACTCCAGTATCTTTCTGCCACTTTTTGCCTCTTTGCTTGTTATCTTATGTTCTTCCACTGTTCTTTCTCCTCTTCCTTTCTCACCTGGCTACATTACTTCGAGACTTTTCTGACTTGTCCACCAGGCCTCGAGTTGGGTACCTTCCTTGGCTCTTACACCTGCGCCCTGCCTTCCCTCCCCAGCTTTTCAGTTCCAATTCCTTTTGTATGTTGTCTTTCCCTGGGAGACTGTGAGGTCCTTGAGGGCAAGAAGTGTCTTTTTTCATATTTATATCCCCAATGCTTGTCACATAGGAGGCACTTAATAAATATTTATTGACAGAGTGACTGATATTTCTCATTTTGGTCTTCTTGTAATGTTTTACTTGTGCCTTTGTCTTATGTTTATTTTTTTTCTGTCTTTTATGTGTCTTACTCTAAGGGGTGTGTGTGTGTGTGTGTGTGTGTGTGTGTGTGTGTGTGTGTGTATCTTCATCCTGTAGAAGCATAGAACGTCAGCTGGAAGGAAACTCAGAGATCAGACTTGTCCCCATCATCTCACAGAGGAGGAAACAAAGGCCTTGGTCCCAGTGTCTCAGCGTCAGAGCTGGAACTTGCCTGGGACTTCTCTTCCTTCCCTGGCTTATTCCCCACAGAACTCTGAATTGTATTAGGCACAGAGTACTGAAAGATGTGATTGCCGAGGCCTTACCACTGATCTTAGAAACACAGTGGAAGACGGGAGGAGCTCTGAAGGACTGGAGATGGGCACAGATCTCCATTTTTAAAAAGGGGAAGGTGATTGTTTAATACTATAGGCCAAAAGCTTGACTGTAATTCCTGGCAAAATTCTAGTACTCATTACTGAGTGGATAGTTTGTGGCTACTGAGAAAGGCAAGTGGTTATTACCACAAATCAGCACGAGTTCATCAAGAACAAGTCATGTCACCCTAACCTGACTTTCTCTTCTGCATGATTATGAGAAGCCATATATGGATTTCAATGAGGCATTCAACAGTCTATCATGTATCCTTGTGGGTAAGATGGGTAGACGTGGCTGGTATGATAGTAGTACAGGTTGTAGATTCACAAATGATTTAATGATCTAAAGAGCAGTGATTGATAGATTTCAACATGAAGAAGCCTCTCCTGAGCTGCCAAAGGAGTCTGTCCTTAGCACAGTCTGGTCTATCAAGGATTGAAATGAAGGTATATTTAGCATGTATATCAAATTTTAGAAACTTAAGATTTACACCTGGAAAGGGCACTAGAGTTCATCTAATCCAACTTCCTCATTTGGCAGATAAAGAAATTGGGGCCTACAGACTTTCAAAGCAGAACCAGGATTCAAGATCAGGTCCTATACACAGTGACAAAAGGAACTGATTTTTAATAATTGAATTCGTAACAAGCTGGTAAGGAAGATGTTTGGGGGCAGGAAAACCTTCTAAGTGTCACTCAAAGCATACGTACCGTGTAGCTCTCATAGGACACTATCAGAAAGGATCTTACAGATCATATACTCCAATCCTTTAATTACACAATGGAAGAAACTAAGTCCCAGAAACAGAAACTAACTTGCCCAAGGTTGTACGACTAGTCTAGGTTGTGAAATTAGATGTCCTGTTCAATCTGGGAAGCTTTTCAGTATGTAAACCAGTGTTGCCATTGAATTCAAAGACATATCTTGACCACAGAGCTTAGGAGCAGAGTTTCATGATCTCTCCTCTTATCTGACATCATCCTAGGATTATGTCAGAATCATAGAACATCAAAGGTGAAAAGGATTTTAGGGATCATCTAGTCCAAAGTTCTCATTTTATAGATGGAAACTAATTCCCAGAGAGGGACATAATTGATCTTGGGTCTCCTAATTCCCAATCTAGAGTTCTTTTCTACTAGACTATGGTAGGCATGAAGAAAAAAACAGTTGATAGGTGGATAAATCTGGAGCCAGGTCAGATAATGCCACATACTGGGAAATTTTACAGATTGTACACTGAGTTCAAAGACTTCTCTTGGTCACATTGATTTTAAGTAACTCAGAAAATTGTCACAAACCTTCCTTTCATCCCCCAGAACCTTAATTAAGAACCTGGGAAAGCTAGGCCAGCCCTCTCAGAGTCCAGAACCTTAGCAACATCTGTCTTCATGCCTTCAACCTCCCCTTTCTGGGTCCTTTTCCCAGATCTTAGGTGTCCCTTCCACCCAACTTCAGGAGAGTTGATCAGTGTCCTTCTGGCTCTTCCTACCAATCCCTTATCTTAAACTGCTCCCATATCCTTCATTCACATAGAGCAGCTTGGGATATTATCTTCTTTGGGCTTTACATGTTGATAGACATTGGAAGCTTTTATCTAAAGAAAAAGAACCCTACTTTTGGCCTTTCAGACAGTTGCCAATGGATGAAAATTTCAGGAGGCAGGGGAGAATTCTAAGAGATTCTGAAATTGTCCCATTTAAGTGGTATACTATTCTCCCCATATTTAAAGATGGCGCTGTGGAGAGTTGAGGCATGACCTGTTCCTAGGAGCCTGGTGGTGGTATGGAAGTGACCCTGAACTCTTCATTGTTATGGCAGCCCAGCATAAATTCTAGTGAGTCTTTTCAGGCTAGAATGACATCAGACTATATGTCTATCCTCTGAGGCCCAGGGGCTTATCACCAGGTCGGCTGCATTTTTCAGCCATAGCAACTCCTATAGACCGTTTACTAAGTTGTAGGGGGCATGCTGTATGTCAGGGGAGGGAGAACCCCCACCTATACAGTCACAGCTCTTTGAAATATTGAAATTCTGAGTTCTGTTGCCTAGGGGTTTTTTTTGTTTTGTTTTCTTTTTTAAAGCCTAACAGTTCAGAACCCAGAGCCCAGTGCCCTTTTAAGTCTAACCTAGTTCAGGACCCTGAGCCCTGCCTACTTTAGATCTCTTAAACCTGACTTCTTTTAAGGCTTATCCCTAATTTCTTCCAGATGGGTGCATGCTATTCTGTATAGCTGCTGTGGGCTTTCCTGACCTATGTACTGCTAGCATCAGATGTCCATGTGATTTTTTTGTTTCCTTTTTCAATGGAAGACACAGAGACCCAGCCGGGTTCCCTGGGCAGAGAGGTGTGAAAAGCTAGCTTGAGATATTTGTGTGTGTCCCATGCATATGTTATCATGCTTCACTGTTGTGTGTCTTTCGTTGCAGGAAATTAAAATGCATGACTGATAGCGAGTCTGTTCCACCCGACTGGCCTTATTATATAACCATTGATAGAATACTGTCCAAAGTCACTGAATACAATGACGTGAAACTGCAGGAGAGCCAGCAGCCCGGGCCTTCCACGTCCCAGACCGAGGCGTCCCTGTCACCGTCCGCTAAGTCTACCCCTCTGTACTTACCGTATAACCAGTATTCCTATGAAGGAAGGGAAGAGTGCTACGAGGATGACCATTCAGAGAGCTCTTCCAGCTTACTCTCTTTTAAGTTAAGGTAGTGTTTGCATTTATTCCTTTTCCACGCCTCCCCTCTGAATGGGGCTGGGCCAGCACTGTCAGGTGGAAGGGAAGCATGGGGGCCGGGGCGGGCTGGGGTGGGGGACCCTCCCGGCCATCTCTGCCCCATGTTGCTGAGCCAGTCTTTCCATTGCCTCTTCCCTACCAGCCCCTCAGTTTGGTATAGTAGAAAGAGCACCAGATGTGAAGTTAGAAAAACTGAGTTCAAATCTTGGCTCTGCTATGTACTGTGACCCAGGGCAAGCTATTTAACTTCTCTGAGCATCAGTTTCTCCACTTATAAAATGAAGGAGTTGAACTAGATCTCTAAGGTATCTTCCTATCCTAGGAATCACCATCCATGCCAGGGTCAAGGTCCGAAGCCTTGCAATTTAGTGTTTGTTGGCTGCCACCTATTTGACAAGTCACTTCTTATGAGCCCCAGTTTCCCCATCTCTAAAATGGGGCTGCTAATATTTATTCTGCCCACCCTGCAGTTGTGGCATGAGGATCAAATGAGATAATAATGTGCTTTGTCAACTATAATAAATGTATTTATTTCTCTGTTATTACTATCTGTCTGGAAATCCCTGGTCAATTTCTCTTTGTACCATGTAATCCCCATCTTAGGTCTGGGCACAAGACAAGCAAGTGAGAGAGTTAAGGCTCAGTGACCCACCCCCATTGCTGGCAGTGGCAGCTGGGGTGCTGAGAAGATAGAGTGGCATTGAAGCCAAGGCCCCTGTCTCAAATCAGGTGCCTCAGCTTACCTACAAGGGAAAGATGAGACTAAGAGGGAGTGTGATCAAGGCCCATAAAACCACAAAAGGATAAATAAAGTGGGGTGAACGGACCCAGGCTCGTCCTGCTTCACACCTTGGGCAGCAACCTAAGGAACTTATTGCCACAAGAGGTGGCAAAAGCTCTGATACACAGAAACATCTGTTGCCCAGGTCAGATTTATAAGAGAAAGTAAGAAGTGCAGGGACATGGGTAAACTGTCATGAGCCCATGATGTCAGAAAGGATAACCATTGCAACCTGGGGCTGGAAGGACACAGGCATCCGAGCTCACACGGCGTTCAGATGTGCTTAACCTTCTGAGTGTCTTGGGTTGGCTTCCACATAGAACAGAACTTTTTGGTGAATGAGAGAGAGGAGAATCCCCAAGGTATGCTATTTATGTTCACCAAGTGCTTCCTATGGGCAAGGCCCTAGGCACTGGGGGTATTAGTATAAGAACAAAATGTAGTTACTCTTCCTCCTTCATGATCTCTACTCTCTAGGAGTTTTCAATCTTGTAGAAGGCGTAAGATGCATTTATGTGAACTATACAAGACAGAAAGTGGAACTTTCGAAGTGCAAATTGTACCATGTTATTAAGAACAGAGAAAGAAGAGATAGATCACTTCTGGTTTGGGGTCAAGGAAACTTCATATGGAAAAGGAATCATTTAGGCTTAGTCTTGAAGACAGAAAATGGACAGACAGAGGTGGTAGGAAGGGCAATCCAGGCAATGGTAGTGTCACATGAAAAGGAATGGATAAAGTACAGAACATAGTTCATAGAGCATAATCTACTTTGGCTGTGACTTTGGGTCACAGGAAAGGAAGTAGGAGATAATCTAGAGAGCTGAGGTGGGCCCATATTGTGAAATGGCTTTAATGTGATGGTACAAACATCCTCTCTTATCTGAACCCAAATCCATAGGTTCAGACACAGATAGATGAGATCAACTCCTCATTGGTTGATGTGATTTGAAAAAGTCTGACCCTTTCCCCTCTCTGCAAGATTGGTGGGATATCTGTCTTCAGGATCAATGATTCTTGAGATCTAGGTTTGAATCCTCACTCTCCCATTTATAATCTGAGGCCTTGGGCAAATCACTTCTCTCTGGGCCTCAGTTTCCTCTTCTATAAAATCATAGCATTAGGCTAAATGATCTTTAAATTCCCTTCCAGGTAGAATGATGGATTTTCTGTTCATCTCTCTTCTCTTCTCTTCTCTTCTCTTCTCTTCTCTTCTCTTCTCTTCTCTTCTCTTCTCTTCTCTTCTCTTCTCTTCTCTTCTCTTCTCTTCTCTTCTCTTCTCTTCTCTTCCCTTCTCTTCCCCTCCCTTCTCTTCTTCTCTGTCTCTCTCTCTATATATATTATATATGTATGTGTATGTTTGTATATGTATATATGTATATATGTATGTATGTATGTATGTATGTATGTATGTATACACACACATGTATTCATCCATCCATCCATCCATCCCAAGGACTTAGTCATCAAGTCTTTACTGAGGACCTCCTAGGAGGTTCTATGATGGACACAGGAAGAGAAACAAGGAAACAAGACACATACAGTACAATCAGAGAATAATATAAGGCAGAACAAAAGCAAGCACCATGCAGTATGCCACACATTCTAAATGCTAGGACATTGGCTAAAGAAAGAATGAAAGAGGAGAAAAAGGAGAGAGAAGAGAGTTGGTTAAACTGTGGTTTTAAAGAAAGGGAGGGGCCTGGTTTTCAGATGCCCCTTTTAATTCAGCTTGTAAATAACAAATGTGTTTCCCTGGTTTGGGAATCTCCAGGCTCCCCACCATCCTGCTGAATGAATGATCAGATGTTTGCCTGCTCCCTGTCCTTCCATTTCATCTTGTGCTAGACACAAGGCTAAGAGTACCGCCTTTGTTCCTGTTAAAACAATGAACTTGACATTCCAGACAGTATAGATCAATTTTGTTTTGTCCGTTTCCCACTCATTTGGTTAGCCTGGCATCATGGAGATTTGCAGACATACGTGCATCTTGTCTAATTTCTTTGGGAATATGTGGTGGAGAGCTCTTTCAAGCTTGGTATTTGCTCAGTGGCCCCCACAGAGAGTGTGCCTTGTGTGTTTGTGGCCACAGCTGAACCAACAACCACTTTGGACCACCCTGCTGTGACAAGAGGCCAGGGAGGGCTGTGGGTGACAAGTGGGATAGGGATACTGACATTCCTTCCCCTTCTTTTCCCATTCCCAACCTCAAACTAGAGCATAGGATCAGAGCCTTTAGAGCTTAAAGGGGTCTTAGAAATTGCTTAGTGCAAGCTTATGAATGAGGAAGCCGCCTCAGTGTCACAAAGACAGGTCTGCTGTCTGAGATGCTGAGGACAAGTACTGCTTGGAGTCCAGGTATTCCTAGGATCCTGACTCACTGTACTTCATTTTGAGGTTTTGGCTTTTCGAAAAGGAGGTACCAGACCTGGACCTGACTAGGAATGACCCTTGGCAAATCATGAAACCACTTTTGAAATTTGTCTGCAATGCCCCCTTTCCCTGTTCAGTTTCTGACCCCACCTGTTCCCTTTATACTCCCCTCATAAAGCCCCACCATGGCCCCAAAGAAACTTACTCTCTTTACTCCCTCCCCTCCTGACCCCATTGGTCTGATATTTCTTGTCTTGGATTGCACTTTGCTCTTTTTCACTCATCATGGATTATTCTGAAGATTAAACTGGGATTGAATTTAATGTGGATCAGTATAAAACCCCACACTGGTGAGAACAACATCTAAGGCAGTGGTTCTCTGATGGTGGAATTTAAGGTGATACTAGTCATTAAAAAGTTCTGAATCAGAAAATCAACTTCCCAAATACCAGATGGGGGAGATATGAATAAAAATATGGGCCATGATAACCCCCAAAACTAATGTGATACGAAACTGCATTAAAAGAAGCATTGAATCTAGGTTGTAGGAAAATTCTGTCCCATTCAGACTACATTTGAGGTATTGTATTATATTCTGGGCACCTCACTTTAGGAAAGGAATTGATAGGCTGTAAAGTGTCCGAGGGAAAGTGACTAGGATGGGGAAGAGTTTTGACATCAAGCTACATGAGGGTCAGCCGAAGGAACTAGAGATGTTTAATTTGAAAAAGCAAAGACTTAATGGGAATATGATATGAAAGTGGAATTACTGTTTCTGTTTGGCCCTAGAAGGATGAACAGAGTAGCAGATTTAAGCTTGACATTGGGAAAACCATAAAAGTTAGAGCTATTGAAAAGTACAATGGGCTGCCTCAGGAGATATTAAGTTTTCAAAAAAGGCTTGGTAATCAACTGTCCAGCATACTGTAATGAGAATTCTTATTCAGATACATATTAGAGCAGATGCCTCTGAGGTCCCTTCCAACTGTAAGAAGCTGTGATTCTATTGTTGAATGACTAGGTTTAAAGAGTGGTGAATAAAGAATCAAGGTGAAGCTGGAAGAAGGTCCTTAATAGAGTGTCACTGGGCTTTGTCCTTGTCTTTATCTACACAGGAATAGCAGGCAGTGTCTTCTCATATCTCTTTTTTTAGGGCCAAACTTATTTTTGATAATTTCTCATCATCCATTTTTAGTTGTTTTGTGGTTGTTATTCAGCTAGCACTTGAAATGACAGAAATGGAATATAAAAAGGTCTCAGAAAACTAGAAGGACAGATTCAAGCTGTTAAAATTAACAAAAAAATTTTATTAAGGATAAAATTTTGAGTTCCACATTTGCTTAAAAAACCAATTAAAGTATAATACAGGAGTAGAAAGCAGTTTGCGTGAAAAAATGAAAACAAAACAAAACAAACCCTGAGAGTTTTATGGGATTGTAAGTTCAATAAAGCCAATAGTATGAGTTGGCAGCCAAAAATACAGTGTGATCTCGAGGCACATTAATAATGGTACACCTAGTATCCAGTTTCAAAGTGTCCAGGATGAGGCAGGTGATAGCCCTGCTGTCCTTTAGAAGAACATGTGAGGATCACTTGGCGGAATTGGAGATGTTTACCTGAAGGAGAAACATCATAGGAGGGAGGGAACGTGATAGTTGTTTTTGAGTATTTGAAGAGCTATCACGGGAAAGAGGAATTATTTTACTTGAACCCAGAAGGCAGAAGTAAGAGCAGTGAAGGGGATTTTGAAAACCAGGTAAGAGAAGTAGAGGAAAAATTGGGAAGAGAAATGAGAGTGATGCAAGAAAATCATGAAAAATGAGAGTCAACAGCTTTCTAGAGGAGAACCAAAAAAATGCTGAAGAAAATAACCCCTTAAAAAATAGACTAGACCAAATGGCAAAAGAGTCCAAAAAGCCAATGAGGAGAAGAATGCCTTAAAAAGCAGAATTAGCCAAATGGAAAAAGAGGCTCAAAAGCTCACTGAGGAAAATAATTCCTTAAAAATTAAGATGGAGCAAATGGAAGCTAATGATTCTGAGAAATCAAGAAATTATAAAACAAAACCAAAAGAATGAGAAAATAGAAGACAATGTGAAATATCTCATTGGAAAAAACAGCTAACCTGGAAAATAGATCCAGGAGAGATAACTTAAAAATTGTTAGACTACCTGAAAGCCATGAAAAAAAAAAAAGATCCTAGACATTATCTTTCAAGAAATTATCAAGGAAACTGCCCTGATATTCTAGAACCAGAGGGTAAACCAGAAATTGAAAGAATCCACCAATTACCTCCTGAAAGAGAGCCCAAAAGGAAAACTCCCAGGAATATTATGGCCAAATTCCAGAGTTTCCAGGTCAAGGAGAAAATATTGCAAGCAGCCAGAAAGAAACAATTCCAGTATTGTGGAAACACAGTCAGGCTAACACAGTATTTAGCAGCTTCTACATTAAGGGATCAGAGAGCTTGGAAAATGATATTCTGGAGGTCATAGGAGCTAGGATGAAAACCAAGAATCACCTATCCAGCGAAACTGAGTGTAATCAATGAAGAGGAAAAATTGATATTCAATAACATAGAGGAATTTAATGCATTCTGAGAACCCAGAGCTAAATAGAAAAATTGACTTTCAAATACAAGACTCAAGAGAAGCATGAAAAGGTAAACAGGAAAGAGAAATCATAAGAGACTTACTGAAGTTTAACTGTTTACATTTCTACATGGAAATATGATATTTGTAACTCATGAGACCTTTCTCATTATTAAGGTAGTTGGAGGGAATATATATAGACAGAGGGCACAGGGTGAGTTAAATATAAAGGGATGATATCTGAAAAAATAAGAAAATTAAGGGATGAGAGAGGAATGTACTGGGAGAAGAGAAAGGGAGAGGTAGAATGGGGTAAATTATCTCATATAAAAGAGGTAAGAAAAAGCTTTTACAATGGAGGGAAAAAGGGGGGAGGTGAGAAGGAATAAGTGAACTTTACTCTCATCAGATTTGGTATAAGGAGGGAATAATATACACACCCAATTGGGTATGGAAATCTATCTTACCCTACAAGAAAGTAGGGGGGAAAGGGATAAGAGAGGGAGGGGTGATAGAAAGGAGGGCAGTTTGGGGGAGGGAATAATCAAAAGAAAACACTTTTGAGAAGGGAGAGGGACAAAGGAGAGAATAGAATAAATGGGGGCCAGGATAGGATGGAGGGAAATATAGTTAGTCTCTCACAACATGACTATTATGGAAATGTTTTGCATGACTGTACATGTGTAGCCTATGTTGAAATGCTTGCCTTCTCAATGAGGGTGGGTGGGGAGGGAGGAGAGGAGAGTATTTGGAACTTAAAGTTTTAGAAATGAATGTTAAAAATTGTTTTTACATGCAACTGGGAAATAAGATACACAGGCAAGGGGGTATAGAAATCCTTCTTACCTTACAGGAAAATAGAAGGGGAAGGGGCTAAGAGAAGGGGTGGGAGGGTAGTAGAAGGGAGAACAGATTGGGTGAAGGGGGAATCAGAATGCAGACTGTCATGGGGTGGGAGGGAGGGAAGGGATGGGGAGAAATTTTGGAACTCAAAATCTTGTGGAAATGAATATTGAAAACTAAAAATAAATAAAATTAAAAAAAAGAGAGAGAGAGCTATGAAGGATGGGTTCAGAGAGAGTCTGAAAACTTGCTGGCAGAGCATTCCAAGAATGAGATAAGGGCTAGCTTTGGAGGACAGCTATTTGAATCCAAACTACACTACTTCCAACCTGGGTGACCTGGGGGGAGCCCCTTAATCTTTGGGGCCTTTAGTTTCCTCATAGATGAAATGAGTTAGACTAGATGACCTCTGCAGACCCTTTTAGTTTTAGATCTAATGACCGACCGAGTTTCCTGTCCCTGGAGGTTTTCGGGTGGATATGAGATGACCATTTCTCAAGGGTATAACAGAGGAGATTTCCATTCAGGTACTGGATGAACTGGATGACCTCTGAGGTCCCAAATCTGAGGTTCCATGAGTCTTTTGGTTACCTGTATACCTTAGTTCTGGCTCCCCAGACCTTGCCGTATTATAGGTGGATAATACTCTCCAGTACCTTGGAAAGGCAGCTTGGATTTGCTCAGTATTAAAGGAGTTCTGTCTGGTAGCTACTCCCTATGGATTCTGACCATGAGAATAGTTTCTAGCCAAGTAAGTCTTATGTCATTCCCTAAGATGAAAGGCACAGAATTATATAATCTAAAAAGGAAAAGAAAAAATGTTCTCAGCAGCATGCTGCAAATGAACTACAAACCTTGTTTCTTTGCTGAGAAGAATAATGATTTAATAAACTATGCAAACAGAAAAGAAGAGATAGGGCACAGGGATCCTCTGGGCAAATGTTTGCTCTTGGAGACAAGGGTTGTTTGGAGAGGAGAGCCAGACCTCAAAAGGTTCTCTTCTGTTCCTGGAACCAACATGAGATGAACTGCTCATCGCTAGTCTCCCAGGTGGAATTCTGGAGGCGTGGTTTTCCTTTTCAGCCTTTTTGAACACCTAGCTGATTCTAACTGTTGTTGAGAATGATGCTTACTCATCTCTCAGGGCTGGGAGTCAGTACATATCAGGGACTTTTGTGAGTTGCAGTGGGGTTTGGTGAGGGGTAAAGTAGGAGTGAAACAGCAGAGTTTACATTCTGTTAAATGTGGTTGGTGATGTTTGTCCTTAATGTCCTCCAACTAGCCTTTCAGCTTCACTCTCACCTTTTCTCAGTATGGAGGGTAGACTTTTCTATCATTTAAACATGTGCATTTATTTTTTAATTTAATATTTTATTTTTCCCAAATTATTCATAAAAACCATTTAAACATTTGTTTTAAAAAATTTTTGAGTTACAAATTTTCTCCCTTCCTTCTTCCCCCCATTAAGAAGGCAAGCAATTTGACATAGGTTATACATGCGTAATCATACAAAACATATTTCCATGTTGTGAAAGAAAACACAGATCCAAAAAACCCCAAGAAAAAGTAAAAAGTAAAGAAAAAGTATGCTTCAATCTACATTCAGACTCCAGTTCTTTCTATGGAGACAGATTACATTTTTCATCATAAATCCTTCAGAAATGTCTTGGATTATTGTATTGCTGAGAATAGCTAAGTCATTCACAGGTGATCATCATACAGTATTGCTGTTACTGTACAGATACAGTGGTCTCCTGGTGCCTCTTATTTCACTTTCCATCAGTTCATGTAAGTCTTTCTAGGTTTTTCTGGAAGCATTCTGCTTGTCATTTCTTATAGCACAATAGTATTCCATCACAATCATATACAACAACTTATTCAGCCGTTCCCCAATTCATAGACATCCCCTCAATTTCCAATGCTTTGCCACCACTAAAAGAGCTGCTATAAATGTTTATGTACATGTAGGTCCTTTTCCTTTTTGTTTTTTGTTTTTTAATCTCTTTGGGATACAGATGTGGTAGTGGTATTGCTGGGCCAAAGGGTATGCATAGTTTTATAGCCCTTTAGGTAGAGTTCCAAATTGTTTTCCTACTTTTGTTCTCTTAAGGACAACCAAAATAAGTCTAAACCCTCTTGCATAATAACAGGCCTTCAAATATCTTAACTAAAATTACAAACTTAATAAATAACAAAAATGATAAAAACACAGAACGGGGCGGGGGAGAATCATATCCACACCCTCTAACTTTTAACAAAAACTATATGAAATCCTGCCCCCTTTGGCCCTGGTGTCTTTCCTTTTTTTTTTTCCTTCTAAAGAAACAGTTATGGTCAGTGAGTGTACAGTTCTGGTTCTGCTGATTTCACTCTGAAGGCCCTTATATACTTCTTTAGATGCATGAAGATTGCTATCATGTCTACTGTGTATCTTCTCCATGTTAAACATCCCTAGCAGACCTGGCACCATTTTGCTTGCCCCACTAGGGATGTTTTTCAATTTGTCATTGTCCTTCCTAAAATGTGGCCCCCAGAATCGAATATAATACTTCTGAATGTATTGTGATCATCACTTCCCTTATTTTGGGCACTGTGGTTCTCTTAACATGAAGTTACATTTTAATTTAGTTTTGGGAGGTTTTTTTTGGCCTCCATATTCATAAGCTTTATAGTTCCCTTACTTTTTTCACAAGCATTGTAGTCTAATCATACCTCCTTTATCCTATACATGTATGGATTAATTTTTGAACCCAACTGCAGGTCCTTACATTTATCTGTATTAAGTTTCAATTTATATTTATCCAATTACTTTAATCTGCAGAAATCTTTTTGGACCCTGTCTCTGTTGTACATTACGTTAGCTATCTACATCAGCTTTGCACTATCTACAAATTTAATAAGTATGCCATCTATGCCTTCATCTTGCTTCACATGCAAAAATGTTGAATAGTGCAGGACCAAGGACTAATCCATGGAACTCTCCACTAGAGAATTCCATTCAGGTTAATGCTTACCTGTTGAAGAATTCTTTTTGGGTGCAATCTTTCAATCAGTCCTGAATCTGACTATATTATCTAGCCCATCTCTCCAACTTGCTCAGCTCTCTCATGGCATAGGTAAGAAAATAGAGACTGAGAATGGGCAAGTAATTTGTTTAAAGTGCTGGTGCCAGTAAGTGGCACAGCCAGGACACAAACTCAGTTCTTTTGGATCAAGTCCAAGTCTCTTTCCATTGTATTTTTTACTGTCCCCTTATTGAATCATACCATGCAGATGGCCACCTAGTTTATTTAGAGTGGATGTTCTTAACCTTTTTGTGTGTCATGGATCCCTTTGTTAAGCTGGTAAAGTTTATGGACCCCTTCCCAGAATAAAATACAAAGGACTGATTACACAGGAAACCAATTATACTGAAATAAAGATTTATTTTTCTCCATCCAAGTCCATGGCCCCTTTTGAAATCTATCCATGAACTGCTTATAGATCTGTGGACCCCAGGTTAAGAACTCCTGCCTTAAAGAGTAAAGTCAGTTCTGGTTATGCCTAAGGCTTCCCTGTTGAGTTTATTAATGCTGAATCCCTTCAGCTGAAGGGCAGATTACTGGTCTATACTTACTTGCCCTCTTCTCTCCTTTAGGCTACATTGAATAAATTGTATACAATTCTATTCACTTCACCAAATGTCTCCCAGGTGCCCACTGTGTACAGAGCACTGTGGGAATACAAAGATAAATAAAGCATGGCTTTTGCCCTCAATAACCTTATAACCTATTTGAGGCGATAAGATGAACTCAGGTATGAAGCAGCTAGATGGTATAATGAAGAGAGTGCTGGACTTGGAATCAAGGAGACTTAATTGAATTCAAATTCAACCTTAGATGCTTACTAGCTGTGTGACCCTGGGAAGTCGCTTAACCTCAGCCAGCCTCAGTCTCAGCTTCAGTGCACATCAGTAAGGTCTGAAATCCCTGGAGAAGTTTCTGTAACTCACAGCCCAAGAATTCCTGAGTTTTCAGCTATTATTGAAATGCGCCTACAGACAGTCTTTGGACCCAAGACTGGGGGAAACATAATTGATTCAACTCCCTATTATTAACACAATAACAACCCCACACCGAGGAGATTTCCAACAAAGATCTGGAAATTAAAATTCCAATGCTGATGGCAAAAATATAATTTACAGTCCAAATATGTATTCAATTACAGTTACCCAGAGAGAGGGAAAACAAGAGAAAGCCAAGCAAAAAAAGTTTGGAGATTTATGACCAATTGTTGCCCACTTAATCTAGCCTAATTACCCACAGTATTATCACCTAATGGGGTGATTGTTTGAAAGCCTCACATTTCTGGGACCACATTACTACATTTAAATGTGTGTTACTGCTCTGCCCTCCCACTGATACTGTAAATAAGGTCTCTGCTCTCATATTTGTTCTTTTGCCTGGGAATGAAAGGGACCTCCAAGCCTGATTGGATCAGTTCCTTGTCTCTAAGGCTTCTACTTTGTTTTTAAATGGAGAAAACAAGTAGCGTGTATTGGAAAGACACTTGGCCTGTAGTCAGAAGACCTGGATTTGCGTCTCAGCTAATTAGACATTGAATAAAAGGTAGGTTTTATTTAGAGAGACTCCATGACCTGGAGCAGGACTCAGCCTAGACTCAGATGCAAATCCTGCCTTAGACACTTACTAGCTGTGTGACTCTGGGCAAATCACTTAAATTCTTTGTGCCTCAGTTTCCTCATTTGTAAAAAGAGGAGAGTTGGTTGGACTTAATGGGGTTGAAGGCCCCTTTAAGGTATAATAATCCTAATTAACTTGATTAAAAAAACAAACCTACAACAAGGAAAATTCTTCTCCCTTTTACCGAAAGCATCAATTAATGCTCCCTTCTAGTGGGAACTGCTTTCCCTTTGGACCCACATAATCCACATGACATCACGTACTGGTGAAGGCACAGGTGCAGACTGTTCTGCAGTTCTTTCTGACAATGCTCTTCCTTCAACGTTGGGCCTGTACAGATGATCAGGCTATATGTTTCTCTCAAGGTTCAAGCAAAGCCAGAAATATGTCTCCTTTCTCACCTTCTCCCATGATGGTTCAGTCTCCTTATTTAATTGCCTCCTTTGCACCTCAATGGCAGCCACCTAAGAGTCACGTTCAGTGGTTTTTTAAGTTGTGTCCAATTTTTTGTAACCCTGTTTGGGGTTTTCTTTGCAGAGATACTGGAGTCCTTCACTCTTTCCTTCTCCAGCTCATTTGACAAATGAGGAAACTGAGGCAAGCAGGGTTAAGTGACTTGCCCAGGGTCACACAGCTAGCAAATATCTGAGGCTGGATTTGAATTTAGGTCATCCTGACTCCAGGCCCAATGATCTATCCACTGCACCACCTAGTTTCCCTATCACTTAAGAGTGGGAAACCAATTAATAGGCATAAAGAAGTATTATGTTTGTGTGTGTGTGTGCGTGTGTGTGTGTGTGTGTGTGTGTGTGTGTGTGTGTGTGTGTGTAGTGGGGGAAATGTTTGCCATCTAAACAGATGGTAGGAGTGACAACATAAGGTGTTGTAGAGGGTGCACAGATGCTGAAATCAGTTATTTTGTAAAAGCCCAATTATGCTCTAACTTCCAGATTCACAAAACCTAGAAGCACTTAATGGATTTTTTTTTTCATCCTTCACACAGATATATTTATTGTGTTATAAATAGCATGGAAAGAAAGATCTCTGTGAATAGAACTTTCTGTTAAATGCATGCAGGGCAATATGTGTATTGGAATAAGTGGGACAAAATCATGATTACTGGGAAAGTGCAGAGGGACAATTTGTTTTAAATGGCTAGTTTTTAGTTGACTTCCTCCAAGGGATAGGGACTGAACCTGTAACTTCATTGGATACTCCCAGGTCAGAATACTCCCTCCAGCAATGCAGATCAGCATCTTCTCTACAACTTATAGTCAGTCCTTAAGGAGTTACCTAAGCACTAGGGAACTTGTCCAGGGCCACACAGACAGTAAATGTCAGATCTGGGACTTGAACCCAGGTATTTCTGGTTCCACGGTCAGCTCTCACAAGAGCTCACACGAGATAGAAAGGCTTATAAAAATGCATATCTCTCTCTCTCTCTCTCTCTCTCTCTCTCTCTCTCTCTCTCTCTCTCTCTCTCTCTTTCTCTCTCTTTTTCTCTCCTCCCTTCCCTCCCTCTCTCCTCTCCCTTTTCTTCTTCCTTTTTATCTCTTCCTATGAATTACCCCCTATGACTCAATTTCAGTTCATGTTTCCAATATGGCAAATGGCCTAAAATAGGAAATTCTGGCTCACTGTAATGAAAATCTTCTAAACAATTAAAAATGCCCCAGAGTGGAATGAGCTGCCTTGGGAAGTGCTTCTCTCTACTGGGCTACAGGATCCTAAATTTAGAGTTAGAAGACACCCCAGAGGACATGTGGTCCATCCTCCTCAGCTTATGGAGGAGAAAATGAAACCCAGAGAGATAAAGTGATTGCCTGAGGCTAGGTTGTCAAGCAGCAGAGCCATGACTGGGACTCAGATCTTTGACTCCAAATCTGACCATCTTTCCATTCTACCATATCTCAAGTGGAGCCTGGATAACCACTTATCGGAGGTAGTGTAGAAGAAGTTTCCTGTTCAGGTAAGGCTGTACTGGACTACCTCTGTAATCCCTCACAATTCTGATATTGATGTGAGTATCCCTTACTTATATACATCTTCTCTCCACTTGTGTAATCCAGCTTCTTATCATCTCTTTCTTTCTTTCTTTCTTTCATCATCAGTTTCTTTCACACTCTAATTCAGTTTCTTATCATCTCTTGCTGGATTATTGCAGTAGGCTTCTATTTTGTTCCCTGTCTCAAGGTCCTTTCTCTTCTAATCTATCTTCCACAGAGCTGCCAAATTGATATTCCTAAAGCACAGATCTAACCATATCACTGCCCTACTCCAACGGCAGGGAGGTCTGCTTATGGAAATATCCTAAGTTAAGAAACAGAATATTTATTTCAGGAAACAGCTAGTAGTCTGACTTGACTGAAAAGTAGAATGGATGAAGAGGGATAATAGGAGATAAAGCTGAAAAGGGAGCGTTTTAAATGTCAAGCTAGTGAATTTGTATTTTATCTTAAAGGAAACAGGGAGCCTTGCCAAACCCCAACCTTTGGTTACTCCTGTGCCATCCACATTGTTCACATGAACTCCACAATGCTGAACACCACTCAAGAAAGTCATACAGCCCTGCTTGGCTCCACAACACATTTATGTTATCTAATATCAACTGAGCCTTGACTGTTGCATAGCGATCTGCTTATTCTTTCCTGATTAACCATCTTACTTCCCCCAGTGGCTATTTCAAACTATCTCTTCTCCCTTTAAGCCCTCTGTGTTATGTCTTCCCATTCCTACTCAACAAAGGACCTACTTTCCTATTTTGTTTCAAAGATAGGGGCCATCCATTAGAAAGTACTTCTTCCCTGTTCTATAACTTCAAAACCCTTCTGCATCACTTCTCACTTTTTTTTCTATTGCTACAGTCTCAGAGAAAGAAATAGACTTTCTCCTTGCCAAACCTTACTCAGAAGAGTAAGTGTGTCCTTGATCACATCTCCTCCTTTCCACACTGGAGTCTTTGGAATCCTTATGACACTGTCCCCAATCCCCCACATCATCAGTCTTTCCTAATCTGTTGACTCTTAGCCTGTTGCCTACAAAAGCATTGGGCCTTAACCCTCCCCCCATCCCCAAATCCTTACAAAACCTGCACTTAACTGTACTACCTGCTCAAGCTATCTTACTATGTCTCTCCTCCCTTTCATAATCATCATTTATTGCCTCCACTTCCTCACCTTCCACTCACTTCTCAGCCCCTAGCAATCTGACTTCCTACTCCCTCGATTCATTGCAACTGCATCCTCAACAGTCATCAGTCACCTTAGTTGCTAATGCAATGGCCTTTTCTCAGTCCTAATTCATCTTGAGTTCCCTGGGGATCTTGACCCTGTGGATCTTCCTCTACTGCACATTTCTCCCTGGTTAGCCATCGTGGCTCTGCTCTCTTGATTCTCCTCCTGTCCAATTGACTACAGCCTACCCATCTCCTTTGCTGAATAGCCGTCATCCATCTCCTGCCCCAACCATAGCTGCCCTCCAGCATTGTGTTCTGGGCCCTCTTATCTCTTCATACTTTTTCAAGCATCCCAACAACATCTTTGAGTTCGATTATCATTATTTCGAGTCATCTTTGACTCTTCATTCTCCCTCAGTCCCTGTATTCAGAATATTGGTTTGAGAATGCTTTTACTCTGGGCTTGATGGACTCTTGGCATGTCTGGATTTCCCATCTTTTTGGCCTGGGTCACTGAATACTGTATCATCCTTCTGGGTGGAAAACTCAAAAAAGCGTGAGCTTTAGAAAAATGTCTCATGGCTAAAGTTCGTTGACTTGGTGGAGGGACAAATAGCTGGGGAGGTATAGGGTTGAGAAAGGGCTCTTGCTAAGGGAGAGAGAAGTGTCACAACGGCCCTCGATTCACTGCCTTTAGATCTTTAGAACTTCAGACACAGTTTACAGCTACTGTACTTTGTCAAGTCTTCACTCTTGGATGAGTTTGATTATCTTTAAAGACCTGTTCATTATTTGTAAACATCTTAAGGAGGAAGGTGGGAAATTGTAAGGTAGAGGGAAAGAAAGCATAGGAAGTAAATTTTTTTTGAGTCTATGACCTTGACTCATCCCAAGTCGCAACTCAGGGAAAGATCTAGCTTCTACATCTAGCTTCATGTACGTGGCAAGATGGCTTGGTCTAAGTGGGGCAGTCCACAATAATAAGTTCCATTAGCAGGGAGTTAGAAATAACGGATGAGTTATCATTAGGTAGCAAGCAAGCAGGTAGGGACCAGAGAGAAGCAGAATGGGGATGTGCATGGTATAAAGGTCCATTATCACACACATTATCACAAACAGAAGGAGACTGAAAGCAAGAAGTACATCCAAAATCCAGAAGAGCAAGTTGGGTCAAGTGCTGGGTTGCAAAGGACAAAGCAAGCAAGCTTGGTCCATAGTCACGCAGAAGTCCAAGAAAGCAGGTTTGAGCCAGACAGAAGGAACAATTTTTAATTTGACTCATTCAATGCAGTGACTATTTCTATGTCCTTTGGAGCCCTAATGTTTATAGTTAACCTTACCCTCCTGCCCCTATTTTATTTTGTTCTTTTGTTTTCAACTTTCTATTTTATTATAATACTAATAAACATAAATAAATAAGGTCATTTCAACATACAAAAAAGGCTATTACATGTGAAACCATGAATTTCTGTTATGTAGTTTTCTTCCCAACTGCATGGAATTTGTTGCCTTTTTTATAATTCAGGTTTAACATGGTAGTTCCAAAAGTGTGCTGCTTGTCTGTGTCCTCTTCTGAAATTCCTTCTGCTCTCTTGCTTGATCTTTTGAACAGGAGATTTCGCTGGGAGCGGCCTGTGGGAAAAGCTGTGTTTGTGCAATGGCAGATGCCCATTTTGTGAATTGATACAATAAAGACAGATCCCCTCTCCCCTAAAATGGGTGTTAGTATACGTGAATTAGAATCACACACACATGCTCTCATGACCTTACATTTATGAAACCAGTCCTTAAGTAGGCACTTTATTCTGTTGTCATCTCTTGGGACTGGCTAATGATCCCTCATTTGAGCCTGATCAGACATCATCAGACGTGGCATGGACTCTCACCCTGCCAGCTCCTTCCAGGTCCAAAGAGAAATGACACCTCTCTATTGTGCTATCTGTCGTGCTTGCTTTATTTAACAGATGTCCTGAAAAGTTCTGTGAAAATGGTTTTTTGCAAAGGGAATTATTTTAGATTCAGTAAGAGAGCTAAGGTTTCTTCTAGCTCTAAATTCTATTGTTCTCACTGAAGAAATTTTTTAGTGAATCCTTTGCAAAGTAAACCCTTTGGAAATATTGATAACTTCCAAATTTCATCTTACTTGTAAATCTAGATTTCCTCATATCAAGTTTTCTTTGAATGGGGTCAGCGTTTCATTAAAATCTTAAAAGTTAAAGCTTTGGGCTTATGGCCTGGTTCCAGCAGAGTAACACTGAGTCCATGAAATCACGTTATTATTCTCCTGCTCTAAAATCTCTAAGAGTGACCTGTTGCTTCTAGGACACAAGATGGAGTCTTCAACCTGACATTTAAACTGAACATGTCCAAAATAGAACTCATTCCCAAAGCCATCTCTCCTTCAAACTTCTCCATCTCTTTTGAGGAGACAACCATCTGTTTGGAAGTCTTGGAGTCATACCTGATTCTTCCCTCTCCCTCACCTCATTGATATCTCCTCAGTTGCCAAGTCTTGTCAGTCACACCTCCACAACTTCTCTTATTTCCACCCCCATCTCCACTTACGGCCTCTACCCTAGTTCAAGTGCCCATCACCTTTCACCTGGACCATTGTAATAGCCTTCTAATTGGTCTCCTTGCCTCCACCTTCTTTGCTCTCCAATCCATTCTCCATAGTTTCTAAATAGATCTGACCATGTTATTCCCCCATTCAAAAATCATTAGTAGCTTCCTAATGCCTTTGTTAAAATATTGAAACTCCTCAACCAAGAAATTAAAGCCTTCCACACTCTGGCACTCACTACCCTTTCCCAGGCTAATTTCATAACACTCCCCTTTCCTTCCTAGTCCAGTCAGATTGGTCAGGTGGGTGTTTCTTCCGGTATTCAATCTCTTGCCCCCACAACTTTACCCAAGTTTTCTCCAGTATCTGGAATGTACTTTGTACTCATCTCCACTTTGTAGGATCCCTACACTCTTTTAAGGCAGAGCTCAATTGCCGTCTCCTGCATTAAACCTTTCCTGGTTCTTCCAGTTGTTAAGCGCATTCTTGGTCCTAAAACAGTTTTCTGTTGCTCATTATATACTTTGCAGTTACTGTATTCCCCTTGTATAGTATGTGAGCACCCTGAGGGCAAGGACTGTTTCCATTTCTGTCTTGGTATCCCCAGCATCTAGCTCTTTGCCTTGCAAATAGTAAGTTCTTAATAATTGTTGGTTAAATTGAATGCAATTGAAGTCATTAACCACTGAGCTCTATTCTACCTTTCCAGGCTTATTTGACATTACTTTTCTTCATCAACTTTGTATTGCAACCAAATTGCCCTACTAGCTGTTTTGCCAAACTCAACATTCCAGCTCCCATCTCTTTGCTTTCAGTCTCTCTCATGTCTGAGCATGAACATAGATTTTCTTTTTTCTTTTTTTTTTCTTTTTGTGTGAGGTAATCAGGGTTAAGTGACTTGCCCAGTGTCACACAGCTAGTAAGTGTCAAGTGTCAGGTTTGAACTCAGGTCCTCCTGACTCCAAGGCCAGTGTTTTATCCACTGTACCACCTACTGCCCTGAACATAGATTTTCATGATCACTATTGAGGCCCATCAGACCATGAGTTTTGAATCAAGTATATTGGCTGACCTACACTGGGATTTCTCAAGGTGGGGGTTGAGGATGGGTTATTCCTTGGGCCAAAGCCAGGAACAGAAAGTTTCAGGGACTTTGTCATCGCCACCTCTTGTAATCCTTAGCTTCCTTCAAGGGCTGGGGTAGGTCCCTCCTACTAATAGGAAGACTTCCTCAGTCTTTCCAGTTGTTACTAAATTTCGCCTTCTCAGATTGCCTTGCTTTCACTTATCTGCATACATGTTAGACTCTCCTAGTAGAATGAGTGATCCTTGAAGACAAGGGCTGGTTTTTGGTTTTGTCTTTGCATCATCAGCACTTAACATTGTGCCTCACATATAGTTAGTACTTTTAAAAAATCTGAGTTGAACTGAATTGAATGAATGAGCAAGTCCCAAACTGTTAAATCCCTTAGAAGATAGCAAATTTCACTAGTTTTTATTCTTCCCTTTATTTCAGATCAGAAGAAAGACCAGTCAAAAAAAGGAAAGTACAGAGCTGCCATTTCCAAAAGAAAAAGCTCAAACTGATGGAATCAATGTTGGAGGAGCAAAAGAAACTGAGTCGGGCAATGGAAGAAACGTGCCGGGAGGTACGACGGATTCTTGACCAACAGAACATCATCCAGGTGCAGAGCCTGCAGCTTCAGGAGCGCATGATGAACCTGCTGGAGAAGATCATCTCCAAGTCCAACGTCTAGTTGGCAGTCTCACCAAATTCCACTGCCAGGCCAGTCCTATCACGCAAAGGCCCTCTGTCCACACCCACATTGCATTGCCTCTTTATAGGATTCGATAGAACATCTCAGAAAGAAGGGAAAAGAAAAAGCCAAACCAGCGCAAGAAATACAACTGTGGTTGAAAAGGAGAACGTCATCATTCACCGCAGCCTGCGCCGGCCCCACACTCTAAAAGAGGTTGTATAGCTCTGTCTCATCACCAGGTTCACCATGGATGATGAATTTTCAGCTATAGCTGCTCTTGAAGACTATCTACTTAATTAAACTGTGGAGGAGACTCATACCACCGAACTCATAGACGATTGAAGTACTGAAGCATAACATTCCACCTAAGGTTAATTGTCTTAATTATTTTTGTATTTTCAAAGGCCAAGGGACATCTAGCTTGTAGGAACTGAATTTTTACTGTGCTATTTCTGGGTCATTCAGAGACTGGAAGCTTGGGCAAATTTGTCATGGATCAGACTATTCTTTCATGGGACCTGACGTGAGAGGTCACCTTTGGGAATGGGGCATAAAGTTTCTTACTGTTTCTGACTTTGTCCCAAGGAATGCCCTATCCTCAACCCCCACATTAGGACATCCCACTGTAGGTCAAACAATACACTTGATTTGAAACTCACTGTCTGATGGGCCTTAATATTGACTATGAAAATACATGTTCATGCCGAAACGAATTAGCATTAAAAAGTATCAAACTCACATATATGTATGTGCACATATATACATATATAGTAATTGTTCAAAATACTTGAAGTTTCTTTTGATAATAAATGTATAATTTTTTCATTATTAAATGGAATAATGGTTCACTTTGAAAAATAAGCAATGAATTGGGCTGTCCTGAAACTTCTTTTTAAAGATGTATATAAGTCAAAGGGCAAAAAAATCCAATGTCATCTTCTAAAGGAGAAACAGCAGGCATCTCCCCAATTATTGTCTTGTACGCTATTAAGAAAATAGCCTTTGACATATATAACTCATAAACAGAGATGAACTGAGCTACCTTCATGTGTCCTTTTTATCTGCCGCCTTAGACATGAGGCATTTCTATTGCCTAAATAAGCATGATGATGATAAAAATAACAGCATCTGACATTTTGGTTTTACTATATACTTTTTTTTTTTTGGCAATTGGGGTTTAAGTGACTTGCCGCAGGTCATACAGCTAGTGTCAAGTGTTTGGTCTGAGGCCAGATTTGAACTCGGGTCCTCCTGACTTCAGGGCCAGTGCTCTATCCGTTGTGCCAACTAGCTGCCCCCTACCATACACTTTTCAAAGTGTTTTTACATCCATCATCTCATCTGATCCTTACAACAGTCCTTTGAGGGGATTCTTTACATTTTCCTGATAGAGAAACTGAAGCCCAGAGAGGGGGAAATGTCTCACTCAGGTTGCCACAGTTAATGACAAGCTACAGCCAGAGCCCTGGTCTCCTGGTTCTTAGTCCAATAGTGTTTTCTCCATGTACATTTGATGGGGCTCAAAGGGTGCACCTCCACTCTAATTCTGTCCTGGTATCTCATTGAGAGACAAAGGTGACCCTGAGTTCTCAAAGGCTGTCTGTGCGGAACACTAGCTCTAGTAATTCTGCCAACTAGGAAAGTCTTTGAGTATGGGAGCAACTCTAGGCTGCCTCTCTTTGAAGACCAGTCTTAACAAAGTACACACAGGTTCATCTCCAGAAGACACATCACCAGGGGATAAATTCTTCTGGCTACAGCAACTTATAAAGTTTATCTATTAAGATGTGGAAGGAGCCCACACTGATGAACCTAGGGGTCTTTTGAAGTCCTGAAGGAGTGATATGGATTATCATCCAAAGAAAGATTGGATTTTAATTAGCAACCTCATTCCTTCCCACTTCCCAGTAAGAACTTGAAGAGACCATGTGAGGCCCCCTTGACATCTTTGCAGCAGAATCCACCAGTTCAATCACCTTCAATGATCTCAGGTTCCTTTAAATTATAGAGCCCCTCCAATAAATAAACAAACAAATAAATTAAAAAATTTTTAAAAACAAACAAAAAAAAATATAGAGCACCAAAGCAGAAAACCCTAGTAAAAGCCTATTCAGTAATTGGCATAATGAGAAAATAATAATTGTAGTTAACATTTACAAAGTATTTCAGTTTTTAAAAGTGTTTTAGCTTTATTTCACTTGATCTAATTACTTGGTTGTCATAGAATAGCAGCTTTAAACATATTTACTTTATATAATGGGTGTTTTTAGCCTTTATACTAGACATTTTGGTACATATGGTTAGCTCACTGCATTACAGCATGATTCCTAATCACAGACTACAAGCTGAAAGACAGTTTCCAACTATATTCCAAGCTCTCATTCAATATAAGAATTCCCTCTATACCATCCAGCCAATACTTACATATTCCATCATGGGTAATTCACTACATAAGAAAGCCATTCACTGAAAACAACACTTTTAAAAAGCTATTGATAGGAAGCCAAAGTAATTACAGAGGTTGAATCAGTTCATTAGCTGGCATTAAAGTTCATTTTGGTTTTCTTTTCCTCCACCAAGGACTTTCCAAGGCCAGACCTGGTCATCTTTGGTTTCTTTACTATTGATCTTTAGAGGTGAGTATTTCAGATCTACTTAGAGAGAACAAAGCTTTATATTGCCAATCCTAGGCAATGACCTGACCTCCAGAGAAATGTATGAGTATGATAAAATATAAAAAAAAATTTTTTTCAAACCTCTGTATGATAGTAGTTGTACTATTACAATCTATTGATTGGGAAAATACTGTAGAAGAATCTACTACACATTTATTAACATTTTAAAATGAATTTGTATTTTATTAATCACAATAACACTAACATATTTTGAAATATAGTAATATATTCTCTTCTCCCCTCTGACACTACCACTATCCCAATGTAGGCCCTCATCACCTCATGCCTGGACTGTATTACAAAAACCCTGGTTGGTCTCCCCATCTCCTCTTTCCCCACTTCAATCCATCCTCCATCAGCTGCCAGATTGATCTCCCTAAAACCCACATCTAACTATATCACCTCCCTCCAGTGACTCCCTATTTATCTCCAAGATCAAATATAAAATCCTCTGGGTTTTGAAGCTCTTCATAACCTTTGCCCTTCCTACTTTTCCAATCTCTCTACATATTCTTCATTCAGTGACACCAGCCTCCTTGCTGTTCCTCTACATCTCCCAACTCCAAGTGTTTTCACTGGTTGTCCGCCTTGCCTGGAATTTTCTCTCCCCTCATCTCCACCTCCTGGCATCCTTGGCTTCCTTGAAGTCCCCAAGTGAAATCCCACTTTCTGTTTTTCATTTTAGTGCCTTCTTGCTGACACTAACCCCAGTTTGTCTTGTAAACATTCTGTTTGTACATATTGTCTCTCCCCTTACACTGTGAGCTCCTTGAGAGGAGGGACTGGTTTTTCCCTTTCTTTGTATCCCTAACATTTAGCAGAGTGCCTGGCACATAATAGGTGCTTAAATAAAAGGTAGTTGACTGTAAAAAATTCAGTTTACAGCTATTTAAGGAGATGGCTGGTACTATTTTGCTTTAATAACTGCAGCTCCACTCATAAGTTATGAACCAGTGCTCTAGATTCCTTCTTTACACATGGAGTATGTGTGTACTAATAAATTTCTGAGCACTTTATATTCCTCAGTGTCCTCTGACAATAAATATTTTCCCCAAAACACTTTTAATCAAAGCAATAGAAATCATCTGTTTTCCAAATGTTGTTTTAGCACTGAATTCCCTAGGGTAGCTATTCTAAACCTCTTCAAAATTGTTACGTCCAGTTCTATTCCTAGACATTTTGTTCTCCTCTCATTTGATTTTTTTCAAATCTTTACCAATCCTCTCTCTCACTCTCTTCCTCTTTCACTCCTTGGAGCGAGAATAATCACTTCTTATCAAGGTTAACCTCTCAACTTGTGTATCCCCTTGGTTACATTCTCTACTTAGGTCCTGTTCTAGAACTCATATGGCAGATGAATATCTGTCATCCCTTTTCTCTTCCCCTATCTTTTTTTGAGCTCTCCCTCTCCACTGGCTCCTGCTTTTTCTTCCGACAAGTTCAGATCTTCTTATCCTGAAAAAGCTCTTCTTTGACCCTGCTGCCCTGGTTGAGCTATATATGCACGCTCTTTTCTGTCTCCTTGTATTCTCTGTAGTGCTTCATGTAGCAGTGCTCTACAGAAGGTAGGAACTCAGTAATAAATGTTTTTCAATAAATGAGTAAATATAATAGTCTTATTATGATAATCTGGTTAAAACCAATTAATATAAATCACGAAGTATTCATTGATGACTTATGACCCAGCTGTGTCACTCACTAGCTAGGTAACCCTTGGCAGGTCACTTTTTCTTCTCTGATCCTCAGCTTTTTCATCTGTAAAATGAAGATAATAGTATTTGCACGAACTATTCATAAGGTTATATCAAAGAAAGAGGTTTGTAAACTTTAAAGTTATATAAGTTATTACTACAAATACAGTTCTGTGCTAGATGCAAGGAAATGGAAGGAATATGTACATAAGGTATGATTCACATCTTCAAGGAATTTGGGTGCTATTTGTAGAGATAAGAGTAATGCAGATTCAATCATTATGTGATAATTATGAAAAAATATGAAAATTGTAGTCTATGAAACCATGAAATATATAAATAATTAAAGAACATTAAAAGAAAATAGATTAGTAGCAGGATTTACATTCTAAGGTCACTTACAACTCTAAAATGCTGAGTTTCATTGATAGATTGTGCGGTTACAGTTGTTAGAGAACCAATTTATCAAAATGGGCTGGGAAAAGTCAAGAAAGGCCTGATGGAAAAGGTGGGGTTTGGAGTTGATTTGGATAGGCAGAAAGGAAGAAGGAAGAATTTGATTATGAAGGAAGAGTATGATGAAAAGAACAGAAAATAGACATTGACTTTTTTCAAGATATAGAGATTTTAAAAAATTGAATTCACTGGATTCCTCCATAAATGTTAGAATTGTATTCCCTGAGCACTGCGGGAAGAGAGGAATGTGATACTTATTTCAAACAGGACATAATTGTTTTCTTCAAATATGTGAAGGGCTGTCATGTGGAAGAAAGAATAGACTTGTTCTGTTGGGCCAAACTAATGCAATAGCTGGCAGCTGCAGAGAGGCAGATTAAGGTTGATACAAGGAAAACACTAGAAACTGAGCTATCCAAATGGAGAATGGATTGCCTTGGGAAGCAGCCATTTCCTCATTACTGGAAGTCTTTTTTTTTTTTTTTGTTAAAGGCAATTGGGGTTAAGTGACCTGCCCGGGATCACACAACTAGGAAGTGTCTGAGGCCAGATTTGAACTCAGGTCCTCTGACTCCAGGGCTGGTGCTTTGTCCACTGTGCCACCTAGCTACCCCCATAATGGAAGTCTTTAAGCAAAGGTTGAATGACCATCTGTTGGGGATTTTGTAGGGTGATTCCTATTTAGGTTCAGGTTAGACTAAATGACCTCTGACCCCCCTTCCAACTAGGACTTTTATTCACTGGCATGTCCATTTTTTCCATCAGTGCAGGTTGAAATTCACCCATAATTTCTCATCCTGTGTGATTCTTGTGTATAACACTGACTTATGTGTATAATCATCTGGTGGTCTCTGCTGAATGTATATTCAGATCTAGAACAGCTCACTTATTTATTTTTTAATTTTTATTTTTTTATTAATTTATTTTGATTTATCAACAATCACTTCCATATGCTTTTGAGTTGAAAGTTTTTCCCCCCTTCCTCCCTGCCATCCTCCCCAAGACAGCATACAATCTGATATAGGCTTTATATTTACATACCCATTAAACATATTTTCACATTAGTGAAGTTGTAAGTAAAAATTAAAACCAATAGGAGGAACCATCAAAAATATGAAACAAAACTCAACAGAAGGTAAAAATAAGTGATAGTGATTCAACTTCCATAATTCTTTCTTTGGATATGGACAGCATTTTCCATCCCGAGGCCTCTGGAGATGTCTTAGATCCTCGTAATGCTGAGAAGGGTTCAGTTTAACAATCTTAGTCATTGCATAATGTGGCTGTTATTGTGTACAAAGTCCTCTTGGTTCTGCTCACTTCACTCAGCATCAGACCATATAAGTCTTTCCAGGTAGAACAGCTCACTTAAAAGCCTGTATCTGGAATCAGTCCTACTGCTTTAGTAAAAGGAAAAAGTGATGTTACAGGGAATTAGAGACTCTTGCTCTGACCAGGGAGAAAGCTTAGGGGGCCCATGTAGTCTGTATGAGCCATGTAGGAAATAGAAGCCCTGGGTCTACACCAGGACCAGTCTTTTATGTAGATAGCCAGAAATACAGTAGCACTAGAAACCCTGCTCCCCTGGAGGTAGTTGCCCTATTAGCCTATTGAAGTGACTGAAATGTATTTAATAAGAGCTTTGTTGCTTTGGCTTAAGATTCTAGAATCATCAGATTTTCAGTGTTTTGAGTAGAGGGGAATCATATAGAGTCACTCCCTTTTATTTCAGGAAACTGAAGCCCAGAGAAGTGAAGGACTTGTCCAAGGACCCAGAGCTGATCAGTAGCAAAGCTGAGCTTTGAACTCAGGTCCTTCTGATTCCTAAACCTGTAATCTTTGAGTTGGAAGAGTCCATGGAGGTCTTTTTATTTTATTAAATTCTATGCCCTATGGGAGGTAGAGCTTATTAAACTTAGGGTCATTTACACTTACATGAACTAGTTTCAGTTCTTTTCCTGGAGCCTGTTTTGATGAGTCTGAGAGTTAGACTACTTGATGCTAGAGACAGAGAGGGGGAAAGATGAAGAAAGAATGAGAGAGGAGCTAAAGACCAAGTGTCAGTTATATTATAATTTATTGTGGGGCTGGCAGCCAAGTCCAAAGAGAAATAAGTTCTCCCCCTTCATAAATTCAACACAGCTTGGCCTAAATCCAGGACCCATATATTCAGGCCCAAAAGAATTAGTGCTGAGCTCCACATGATAGTGACTTAGAAAGGAACCATCTGCAAGTAATGAAAGAAACCAAACGCCAAATAAAAAGCAGAATTTGTTCTTGGGGAAGTCACCAGGGGCATAATTTGGGAGTAACGGTATAAAAGTAGGCAAAGGAAATTTGAGTCTCTAGAGGGAAAATATCCTCAAGGGAGTTTAATTAGCCTATAGTGAAGTCTCACAAGCCCTACACACCATTACTTGCAACATTCACAATTATATTCTGCAAAATACTAGAAAATACCATTCAGCCAGCTCTCAACTCTTCATGATGGTGGACGGTAAAGAGCCAGTGGGAGAAACATTTTCATAGGAAGAGGGGCTTTCTGTGCCTCCTCAAATCACTCCTGTTGCACCTAAGATCCTGGCAGGAAACCCAGTTCCAATTGTAATCCCAGATTTGGAATAAGCAGAGAAGGAATGAAGCATTTAGTGGTGTCTCTGAATAGCATTAAGAGTCCTTGTTTCCTAAGTTCAGAGAAGTCTCTGATGGTAGTTTTTATCCTAATAAAGCAGACTACCTTGGTTAATGTTAATTATTTATATTTATACAGTGCTTTTAACTTCTCTAAGTACAATGCTGTACACAAAAGTGCTCCATACTTGTTCTAGCCTCATTTAAAGATGGGGAAACTGAGGCCCAGAGAGGTTAAACAACCACACCGCCACAGTCACAGCTCCTGCCTTTGGTCTCTCAGTGGGATAGAAATTTATGGCTTGGCCATAATGGGTTGGCTTTGAGAGGGAAGCTTAGTGAAGCTGACTTCAAGTTGCCAAGTACAGCTTGCTCTCTTGTGTGCTGTTAAGTACCTCCCAACTAAGTGTTCCATGAGAATGCTCACAGCAAAGCTTTGAAACATGCTGGGTTACCACTCTAGCTTAATTAGCTAAAAATGACTCTTTTCGGAGAAGAGCAACAGGATCCCCAAGAAAACATTAGACTTTCCTGTGGCATTTGCCTCAATTGTCAACAATACACATGAGAATAGAGAATCTCTCTTCAAGACAACAAATGCCCTACTTGCCATTAAGGCTCACAGAATCCCCAGCCTGCATATAATGACAGAGGTCATCTGATCTGCATTACTATCTCCTGTCACATGAGATCTTAAAGATGCCTGGAAGTTCTCTCAAAAGCCTGTTTTCATGGCCAATAATCCTTCATGGTAAGGAAATTTTTCAAAAGAAAGGATCCCTAAAGCTTCCTGCTAAACCCATAGAAATCCTTTGTTGGAAACAAGCTATAATTATAAATAGCATTTTATTTTTATTTAAATTATATTTTGTTTCAATCAACAAAAAAACCCACCCTTTTGCCCTCTACCCTGCCCTCTCCCGATTGAGAACAAAGGAAAAACAAACTCCATTACAAAAATGTAAAGTCAAAATAGATTCCCATATTTTGGTGTTCAGTCATTTCAGTCATATCCAACTCTTCATGATCCCATTTGGGGTTTTCTTGGTGAAGGTACTGGAGTGGTTTGCCACTTCCTGCTCTAGCATTTTATAGATGAGGAAACTGAGGCAAAAAGGGTGAAGTGACTTGTCCAGGGTCACACAGCTAATAAATGCATGAGGCCAGATTTGAACTCAGGAAGATGAGTCTTCCTGACTCCGGGCCTGGCACTCTATCCACTGTGCCACCTAGCTGTCCCATTTTCATATTGGTCATGTCCAAAAAATGTTACCTCATTCTGCACTCTGAGTACTCCATCTCTCTATCAGGGAGCGGAGAGCATGGTTCATCATAAGTCATCTGAAGTCATGATTTGTTACTGCATTGATTAGAGCTCGTAATATTTCAAAGTTGTGTTCTTTTATCAAATTCTTGTCAATGTTGAATTATTCTCCAGGTTCTGTCCACTCTGTATCAATTTATACACGTCTTTCCACGTGTCTCTGAAACCCTCTCCGTAGTGAATTCTTAGAGCACAATAGCATCCCATAACATTTATATACTGTAACTTGTTCATCCATTCCCTAATTTACGGACATCCTCTCAGAATCCCATTGTTTGAAACTTCTAAAAGAGCTATAGATATTTTTGTACATCCTAAGAGTTTGTTTGTTTGTCCCTTAATCTATTCTCCCTCTATTTATTCCCCTTTCCCTCTATGTTCTTAAGATCATCAAGGTATAACAGAATCACTCCCCAACCTTGTCTGATTAGGCTCTCTTTATGACCCGTGAGGATGATAGGGTACAGAGGGGATAATACATGTTTGAATGTAAGTGGTTTATCATTAGTACTTTAACACTGTTTATTCATATTAACCCTTTCATGTTTCTCATAACTCTTGTGTTTGAATTACAAAGTTGCTGTGTCCAGCTTGGCATAGGAAGATGGACAGAAAAGTCTACAGATGCTAGGGACAGGGTCAGGCCAGAAGCATGGCACGCACAGAACACTTCAGTGGCCAAGGAGAGGCTGGTACACCAGGGCAAGAGGAGGTCCCAGACCCATGCCAGGCTACAGCAATGGGCACAGGTACCAACTGGCAGCTCTTCACCCACTACCCAGTTCCAAGTTACAGATTCAAGGGGGACTAAGAAGGGGACCTGTATTTGGGGGTGGTGTTTCTGGATCAGGAGACTCTGGGCCCTGTACTAAAGAATGAAGCAAGTAGCAGCAGATGGATCAGATGTTAGGTACAGAGTGGGGTCTCTATTCCAGCATCTACCTCTATGCAGAGGAATAAGCAGGACAGGAATCTCAGACCAAGAGAAGCCTACAGTTCTGACACTTTGAATTAACATAAATTTCCAATTGGCTGACAGGGGCTTAGTCCAGCTTTCTCCTGTTGGTCAGACTAAAACCCAGGTCAGAAATTTTGAAAGTTCAGACCAGAGGGCAATAATTAAATTTTGCCATGGATCAGACCACTTTGGAAGTTCAGCTTTCCTGCTAATCACTGTTCTATTCTTGTGTTGTGGAAATGTGTTATCTTGGAAGGATTCAGGTAGATGCCAGGGAGTCTGGCCTCTTACCTCCTCAACACTGGCGGTCCTTCAAAGTCTGGTCTGTTATCTCTGTGACACTAACTAGCCATGTAGATAGAACTACCAATGAATTTTCCATAGTGAAAAGATGGAAGGAAGGGTTGTTGCTAGCCCTGCACTCCAAATTGCCAGCCAATTATATTGTTCCACCTCTATGATGCTTCTGACTTTGTGTCCAAAGTCAGAAAGTAGGCTGGAAGAACAGGCAAACAAAAAAAGAATCCCACCATAAAGAGATATTACAGTGGCAGGGAAGCTCAAGATACAAACTCAGAAGAAGAGAAAAACATCAAAACATCTACAAGCAATGCCTCAGAGAAAAAAGACAGCTTGGGCACAAATTAAGCTAGAATTTTTGGAAGAGATAAAGCAAAAGTTTTTAAAAGATCTCATGAAAGTTTTTTTTTCTATAAATGAAATGAGGGCATTTGAGGAAAAAATTGGAAAAGAAATGAGAGCAATGGAAAAAAAGAACTGGAAAGAGAATTAACAGCTTGACACAAGAGGTATAAAATTTTCCTTAAGCAACAAACGTAACTCAGACACAAATGAAATGTGGCTTAGGTAGTTACATAAAATGTCAATAATGATACAAAATGAAATCAGTTACAGAATAGAATCAATTTGATTTTCTCAATTTTCAGTAGGGAGCCACTGGAATGTACTGAGTAGGGGAGTGACATGGTCTGCTCTGAGTTTCAGGTAACTTAGAAGTGAAAGATACATTGTCATGTGGAGAGAGTTAGGAGATGGGTGTGCGGAGTGAGTCAGGACACCAACCAGAAGGCTATTGCAGTAGACATGCACAGGTGCTGAGAAGCTGCACCAGGGAGGTAGCTGGGGTAATAGAGAGAATGGGACTTAAATGAGAGATGGGAAGGTAGAAACAAGACTTGACGATAGACTGGATCTGTGGGGTGAGTGTGAGTGAGGAGTCAATCATGACCGGTGTCTTCACCTCTCTAAACCTTAGTTTCCCACATCAGATGGTTGCTATCCAGTGACACTGGGTAATTTACTTATCAATAAACTATCAGACAATTAAGCAACTATTATGTGCAAGAGAATACAAAGACAAAAGTAAAACAATCACTGCCCTCAAGGAGCTTATGTTCTAACAAGAGAGACAACAGGTACATATAGGAGCATATACAAAACACATATGCAGTAGGTATAGTTTGACTTTAGAGGAACAGGCACCCTTATGGAGAAGTAGGTGCTTGAGCTGATTCTTGAAGGAAATCATGGGTTCTAAGAAGTAAGGTGAGGAGGGAAAATGTTCTAGACATGTAGGACAACCAGTGCAAAGGTATGGAAATGAGATATGGCATGTGATGTATGAAGAACAAGTCGGCCAGTATGGCTGGACCAGTGAGTGTATATAAGTAATGTATAAGAAAGCTGGCAGGATAGGGCCAAGCAGTAAAGTGCTTTAAATACCAGAGGGGGTTGTAGTATATTCTAGAGGCAATAAGGAGGCACTGGAGTTTGCTGAATGGGTATGTGTGTGTGTGTGTGTTGGGAGAAGGGAGGATCACACATCTGGTCAGATCTACCCTTCAATAAAATCACTTGGGTGATGGGGGGAGGAGGTTGAATTGAGTTAGAGAGACTAATAGTCTAGGTAAGAGGGGATGAGTGTCTAAACTGTGGCAAGGGCATATATGAAAGATATTATAGAGATAAAAATGAAAAGATTTGACAATTGATTGGAAATGTGGGGTAGGAAAAGTTGATTTGAAATGCCTGGAAGGATGGTTGTGCCCTCAACATTAATAGAGAAATTGGGAAAAGGGATGGAATTTTGTTTTGTCTTTTTGAGTGTGTGTGTGTGTGTGTGTGTGTGTGTGTGTGTGTGTGTGTGTGTGCACGCGCTATAAGTTAATAATAAGTTCTGTTTTAAACATGTTAAATTTGAGATGTCTACTGGATATCCACTTTGAAATGACTAGTAGACACTTGGTAATGTGGGCTTGGAGAGAGTCCAGGACAGGATCTCTCTCTCTCTCTCTCTCTCTCTCTCTCTCTCTCTCTCTCTCTCTCTCTCTCTCTCTCGTAGAAATTGGTGGAGTCACCAAGAGAGAAAATGTTACATATGATATTATTACATTTTATAATATAAAATACTATATACTATAGAAAACATTTTATATGTATATGTATGTGTGTGTATATGTGTAAAATGTTTTCTCTTGGTGATCTCACCAGTTTCCAGAGGTCACCAAGAAAGAAAAGAGAAGGAACAAGACAGCCTTGGTGGGAGGGAATGCTCACAGTTGGTGGGCATGACATGGATAATGACCCAACAGCAAAGAAGATTGATAAGGAATAGTCAAACAGGAAGGAAGAGAAAGAAGCAAGAGATGGCAGTGTTATGAAAACCAGAGAAGAGAGAATATCTATGAGGAGATGATAAACAACAGTGTCAATGCTGCAGAGAAATCAAGAAGGATGAGGACGGAGAAAAAAAAAAATTAGATTTGGTAATTAATTTGTAAGGGTGGGGATCAGTTGAGTCAATTAGTCAACTAATCACCCAATCACTCTCTCTATCGTACTTAAAGTAACAGAAATATGCAATGCCCAGATACCTTAACCAAGCAAGAACACCTCCACTGATTCAATAAATCAATCAAAGTCTAGGTACAAAAAATCCTTGTCCATCCAATTGAAGTCTTTGAAAGCCATTGGATGAAATAGAGTGATGTTGCACAGGAAGCATATTTGGATTGTCTGAGGAGGTCATGCCCTGTGGGGCTTTCTAAAACCAGCCATCTAGTTTGGAATTGGGCATTGGAGTGATTGGCAGCTTAGTAGAGAAAGCTGTTCCAGCCAATCCCCTGAGGGGGGAGAAAATGCCTCAGCCTTCCCCACTCCCACCCCAACCTTGACTGGGGGATAATCTTATGAACTTTGGAAGATTGGAGAATTTGGATTTCTCATCAGGTATCACAGCAGCAGTTCCAGAATAACAATGGCTTGTGGCAGGGTCTGCATTAGGAGCCCAGGACAAGCTAGACACATCGTGGAAAGGCAGATTCAAGACCCTACAAGGAGTCCAACAGAAAAGCTACATCTTGTCTAAGGAAAACTTCAGATCTACTCCACAGAGGTAAGAAAAGGACTTGTAGCAATCATTTGTCACCTGTGCTCCCCAAGTTCTGTAAGTACTTTTGAGAGGGTGAGTCAAGACTTTTCAAGTCAGGGGAATGTTTTGTACAAACTATTCTTCCTATATCACTTTGGAAAGGATTATAAATACCCCTTTCTAAAAGGTAAGTTTGACTAACTAATTAATATTAACTGATAATGGGGGAAACACACCAGTGGAAGTCCTTAAGCTACAGCATTAGAAAACCATCCCCAGCTCTTTAGGACTACTCCTAGAATCCTGAGGGAATATATAGCAGCTGCCTTCTGAGGACTCAACTTGTCAGTGTTAGTGGGAGCTGTGATAATAGCCTCAAAGCTTGTGTGCTACAATGAAATCACTGGTAGTTTTTTAAATAGTTTCAATGGAGTGATGAAGTCAGAAGTCAGATTGCACAGGATTTAGAAGAGAGTGTGAAGAGAGGAATTGAAGGCAAAGAATGTAGACAGCTTTTTCAAAGAATTTGGCTGAGAAATGGAGAAGAGGTAAGGATGTGAGAATGGTAGGAGCTAGTGAGGCTTTTCTGTTGTTGTTGTTTAAGGATAGAAGAGACCTGAGCAATATATCAATATAGGGAGAGACTGAAGATTAAAAAGAGATGAGAGAGGATAGTGGGGCATTCTGCTAGAGGAGATGAGAGAAGGAGGGATCAAAGACAGGAGAGGAGTAGAGTAGAGGAGCTGGCTTTGGTGAAAACAGGCATCTCTTCATCAGAGACTGGAGTAAAGGAAATACAGTAGGGGGTGATGTCAAGGAGTTGTGAGATAGGGAGGAGAGACAAGGAGCTCACAGTAAATGGCCTTGATTTTCTCTGTAAAGTATGAGGTGAAGTTCTTATCTGTGAGGGTGGAGGAAAAGGGTGCTGTAGGAGAATTGTGAAAAGAATATAAAGGTGCTAGAGTGGGTGGGATGGGGGCAGCTAGGTGGTGCAGTGGATAGAGTTCCAGCCTTGGACCTGAGGACCTGAGTTCAAATCTGACCTCAGTTGGGTTAACCCCTACTGCCTCACCAAAAAAGGTTAAAAAAAAAAAAGCAACTTCAATATAAAAGGTCATGAAAATTAAATAAAAAGCATGAAAATTTTTTTAAATGATATTAGGTGCCCCTAATAGATATGGCTAATGGGAGTGTTCCCAACCAAACAAGGGTTTAAGAAATTCAAAAAAGATAAAATAATTTTAATTATATAAAAGTTTGCCCAAAGAAAATCAATGCAATTAGAATAAGAAGTAAAGTCATTGGTTGGGGAAAATGTTTGCATTAAATATCTCTCATAGGAGTCTGATATTAAAGATATGAAATTAATGCAAATCTATATGACCAAAATAACTCTCTACAAGATAAGTGATCAAAGGATTTGAACAGTTTTCAAAATAATCACAAAATATTACCAACTATATGAAAAATTGCTCCAAGTCACTAATAATAAGAGAAGTGCACATCAAAATTATTCTGAGGTTTTACCGTACACATTGACAAATGTTGCAAAAGAGAAAAAAGTTATTGTTGAAGGCACTATGGAAATAAAGGCATGCTAATATACTGTTAGTCAAATTATAAATTGGTTCAACCATTTTGTAAGGCGATTTGAAATTATGCTTAAATATGACTAAAACATCCATTTTCTTTAATCCAGAGACCCCACTAGACATATACCTCCAAAAGATCAAAGACATAGAGAAAGGCGCCATTTTTATAAAAAATGTTCACAGAAACGCTTCTTGTGGTAGCAAAGAACCAAACAGAGTAGTTGCTCATTGATTGGGGAATGTCTATACAAACTGAAGTAAATGAATGTAATAGAATGTTCATCATAAGAGATACCTTTAAAGATTTCAGGGGAGCATGAGAAGACATATATGTACTGAAAGAGTAATGTGAGAAGAACCAAGAAAACAGTATACACAATAGTTATAACAATGCAAATGGAAAAAATAAAACAGACCAACTCCACCTCCCCACCCCAAACCCCAACCTACACAATGTATAACTGTAATGACCAAGACTTATCCCTGGAGAAAAGTTAAGAAAATATACCTTCCTTTATTGTTTAGAACTGGGGGACAGAAAGTATGGTCATTACATATGGTATCAGACATGAATGACATGTTGGTTGGTTTTCTACTAAACTATTTTATCTTCCTTTGTTTTTAAATCTTTGGCTTAATGATGTATTCAAGTCAACAAACATTTATTAAATTCCTCCTTTGTGCCAGATACTGTGCTGAATATTAGGGATACAAAGAAAGAGGAAAAAATAGCTCCTACCCTCAAGGAGCTCCCAGTCTAACATAGAAGACAACTTGCAAACCACTATATACAGACATATACATAATAAATTGCAGGTAATCTCAGAGGGAGGGTTCTAGCATTATGGGGCATTGGGAAAGCCTTCTTTCAGGTGAGATTTTAGCTGAGACTTGAAGAAACTGGAAAGGCTAGGTTGCAGAGATAAGGAGGGAGAATGATTCATGTATAAAGAACAGCTAGTGAAAATGATTGAGTAGGGAGATGTCTTGTGGAAGGAACTGCAAGGAGGCCAGTGTCACTGGTTCATATTGTATGTGAAGAAGAGGACATTGCAAAACTAAAAATATAGAAATGGGCCAGGTTAGTTAGAGCTTTAAAAGTCAAAGTCAAGTTAACAAACATTAATTAAGTACCTACTATGTGCCAGGCAGTGTGCAGCCAAACACAAGATTTTATATTTGATCCTGGTGGTAGGAAGGATTATTCCATGGTTAAGTGTGTTCTTTAGGAAGCTCATGTGGATAACTGAGTAGAGGATGAACTGGAATGGGGAGAGACTTGAGCTAGAGAGATCCACCAGGAGACTATTGCAGTAGTCCAGGTGATAAGGGCTTGCACCAAGGGAATGGTTGTTTCAGAAGGGAGAAGGGGCTGCATATAAGAGAAATTTCAAAGGTAGAATTGACAGGACTTGACAACAGACTGGATATGGGAGTCAGAGAGTAAGGAGTCAAGGATTACACCTAAATTGTGAGCTTGGATGATTGGGAGGATGATGGTACTCTTAATCCTAAGAAAGAAGTTAGGAAGAAAGGAGGGTTTGGCAGAAATGATCACATTCGGAGGTGAAAGTAAGGTCAAAAGGTAATAATAACCAAAAAAAAGGCTTTTTAAAAGAAGTATTTATTGAAACTTTAAAGTGTGCTCAGATAAAAGTGTTATGTTCTGTGGGTGAGACTACAAGACATAGCTCCTGCTTTCAACTACTTAAAGCACGGTTAGGGAGACAAAACTAATACATATGAAATAAATTAATAGTAATGCAAGGAAAGCATGTAAAGTACAGGACAATTGCGATCCAGTTTAATCTTACAAATATTTATTAAGTATCTACTATGACCAAGGCACTCAGATTAGCAACAAGACAAACAAAACAGTCCCTTCCTGTAAGGCACTTCCAGACTTGCAGGGGAGAGATAACACACATACACATAGCTGTATTTAAATGAGAAGAGCAGTGTGATGTGTCTTCATAAAATCCTACTCCAATGCCTCATTGTGCTGTGGAGGGGACACTGACTTACTGGAAGCTATGCCAATGAGTACAAGCTCTGGCAGGCTCTACTGTGCTAAAAAGGATTAGGATCTGGCAACAGAGAAGGTGCCTAATTTCTAAGGACCAGCCTAGCTAAACACATAAAGACTCATTGGCTGGCTATTTGATGAATTCTTTGGTCATGGTAACTGATGAAACAAAGAAAAAGATAAAATAGCCATTGGTTTGGTACAGCCTGTTTTTTGCTTCTTGCAATGATGTGGAAGAAAAGGGAGCAGATGAGGCTTAGAATCCCATAGTTTTTAGACCATCCATAAACACTAACTTTTACTATTGATATTCTAAATGTGTGATCCTTGTTCTATAATATATAACAGTGGACATATTATCAGAGAAATTGAATCATATCAATTTTGACATTCAGGTTATAAATGAACCCCAAAGTTATACCTGAATGGAAGGACAGCTCATAGGTTCTAACAGAATCACAGATTTTGAGACTTGGCAGGCACCTCTACAGCCAACCTGTACAAAAGGAATCTTCATTGTAGCATATCCAACAAGTAGTAACCTAGCCTCTGTTGAAGCCCTCTAAGGAGAATGAACCCACCACCTCTCCAGGAGCCCATTCTACTTTTGAACAGCTCTAATTGTTGGGACGTTGTAATTGTTGTTGTTGTTTTACTGACATCAGGCTTAAATCTGCCTCTCATTGCTTCTGGTTCTTCCTTCTAGGGCCAAATAAAGTCTAATCCTTTTTCCACTTGAGAGTCTGTCAAAGACTTGAAGACAGACATCATGTTTCTTCTAAGGCTAAATATGCTTCATTCCTTCAACTGACACTCATATGAATTAGACACAAAGTCCTTCCCAATCTTGGTTGCCCCACTCTGGACATACGCCAGTTTATCAATGTCCTTCTTATGCTATGGTACCTAGAACTGAACACAATATTCCAGATGAAGTCTGGTGAAGACCGAGTATAACTCTAAGTTCAACAACTTTCTCCCTATTACACAGTAATGAAAGAGGGGAAGTAAAGGATTGAATAAGACTTTTCAAACACAAACTTTGATATTCAGTGTCAAAGACAGCAAAAAATATGTTGAAATATGTGATTCAGTAGTAATGAGAGACCAAAGATTTATGGATCACACAGTAGCCTTGCCTATACATCATGAATATTTTATTAGAAAAAAGAACTAGAAGACACTGAATATGGCAAGCACCAAATAACATCACCAAAAAATGAAATCAGTTGTATTTTAACAGATGGGAAATGACTCATTACTAAGGTGGGAATCATTCATGAATCAGCTATCTGTGTATAGTCAGAGGACCAATTTGTCAGAGCAAAAACTGAAATGAATACGAAACTAGAAGAATAAAAATGAGAAAAAGATATGGTGTACAATCAAAACAACTTCAGTTTGGGCTTTTTAAGTCAGTATGGATGCTTAAAAATGACAAATAGATGAAAGAATCTAATTTAGCCTAATTACAGTAATTTCATACAAAAGTTCAACTGATGTAAATCGATTGTCATAAAGACCAAAAGAGCCTAAAACCACCTTTATCAGGAAACAAGTGATCTCCTTGACAAGGTAGAGATGTGACAGAAAATAACATCACTGGTTTAGAATAAACTCATTTGTACAGTCTTACAAGGATGGTGGAAGATTATGAGAATTATCAACTCACAGAACAGCGGGAATCAGTGAAAGGAAAAAAAAACAAGTACAAAGAAAGCTTAGTAAAAGAACCCACTAAGCCAAGACACCCCATTGACATCTGAGGATAAAAAGTGAAGGACCATACAAACAAGACCAAAATGTAAAAGATCTGTAAAGGTTTTTGTGAAAATTTTCATCAAGGACAGCAGAGCCACCACATTTGGAGTCTAGCATCATAATGCCAAATATGAAAATGATACTAAAGAAAACAAAGATAAGAAAGCAGCTGAACTAGACCAAGTATCAAAAAAGGGGGTCCATGCTGGATGTGACACAGGCGTCTGGTCAATTCTTGAAGTACCTGAAGGAGGAGAATGTTTCCAAAGAGATGAGACCCAAAGCATGAAAACTATCTCAGACATTACTATTACTCCTTCCAGCACCTTCCTCCACCCCCCCACAAAGGCAAAAGAAAGATCATCAAGAACTGTTGATCCTATCTTCCTATCCAAAATTTTCTGAGACTAGTCTACAAATGCATCCAAGGAATCCTGATGAGGTTATTAGAAGGCAACAACAGGCAGGCTTTTGCAAGCAATATTCCACAGTAGACCAAATCTGTGCCATCACACAATTGACTGAATAGTAGAGAATATAAGATCTCACTGAACTTATTATTTGTTGACTATAAAGAAGCATTTGATTTTGTGGGGCAAAGCATTGCCTTTAAGGCTTTTCCTCCAAGGTGTCAATAACACACATGATACAATTCTACAAAATTCCTTGAAAGATGCTACAAAGCTAATTATGTTTAATGATCCACTGGTTATTAAAATTAAGGCACAAAACAGAGAGCTATGTGCTCACTAAAGGTGTTCTTTCACCACTGCCATGGATGAGGTACAGAGCTCAATTTGAAAAGGGATTCCTTTAGATGGTGCACGTGGCATTATGTTGATTGTGTTCAAGCTTCAGAACATTGCATACTCTACTAAATGAGATCCATGATTACTCAAAAGAGTTTGGATTTTTTTCAGTCTTCATTGTCTTTAAGCTTGCTTTTGGGTTTGACACTAATGATCTCCTGTCCTCCAAGCTCTTTCCTGATTTTCTTCCTACCACTTCACTGATGCCTCTTCTGGTTCCTTATCCTTATCCTAGACAGCTGAAATAGATGTTTTCTTTCTTTCTTTTTTCCCTAGGCAGTGGGGTTAAGTGACTTGCCCAGAGTCACACAGCTACTAAGTGTCAAGAGTCTGAGGCCAGATATGAACTCAGGTCCTCCTGACTCCAGGGCTGGTGCTCTATCTACTGTCCTACCAAGCTGCCCCCTAATGACTTTCAGGTAGTACATTTTAGTAGCAGTATTTAGACAGGGTTAAGAGACTTGTCCAGTGTTATATAGCTAGCAAGTGTCTGCAGCTGGATTTGAACTCAGGTCTCTCTGACTCTAAACTAGGTACCTGTACATTGTGCCAACTAGCTGTCCCCTGAAATAGATGTTTTCCAAAGTTCTGCTTTTGGCCCTCCTATTCTCCATTTTTACATACTTTCCCCTCATTTACTTCCATGATTTAATGCTACTTTATGCAAATTATTTCCTTAATTTGTAACTATAGTCTTTACATATGCCTGCTGGTATGGAGTCAGAATGTATAGGATTCAAGTCCCACCTCTTGGACTTATTGGCTGTGTGATCATAGGTAGGTCACTTAATTTCTCTTAGTCTCAGTTTCCTCATCTGTAAAATGAGAATAATGCCTGTGGTATTTATTATCTTACAGGATTATTGTGAGTATCAAATGAGATCATGCATATGAATTGTTTTGTAAGCCATAAGGTGTTATAAACATCATCTATTATTACAAGACCCTTATTTCCAATTTCATTTTCATCTGGAAATATTGTTAGAACATCACACTTAATATGTTTAATATGGAACTTATCATCTTTACCCCACAATTGGTTCTTCTTTCTGACATCACTGGTTATTTTTATTTAAGGAAGCATGTTTCCAAAGGGAGATTCATAGGTTTCTGGACTTGTATTTTCTTGCATGAAATGTTTTCTTCATTTTAAAACTCCTAATCCTTTAGAGTAAAGCCATCAGCCTTTTTTTGATATTGTTGTTTATACCTGTGGTGGGTTTCTTGACTTAAGTGCAGATAAAAAGGGGTTTCTCTGGAGGTAATAGTTTTCTCTTAGACAGTTTCTCAAGGATCCCAAAGCAAGGTGGCAAGGTATTGCAATGAGAACAGACCTGAATTCAAATCCTGGCTCTGCTGTTTACTTGGGCAAATTACTTCACTTCTCTAGGCCCATTTTCCTATAGGTATAATGAGGGGGTTAGAGGAGACCACCTTTGTGGTCCCTCTTATCTCTAAAGTTATGACAGTATGATCTCTGTCAATGGCTATACCATTATCCTGTCTCCCATAATTGCTAAGATTTCCTGTATGTGTCGCTCTTTTTCAAATGTGTTTCCTGTAAATAACATATTGTAGGATTATGGTTTTTAATCCATTCTGCTATCTGCTTCCATTTTATGGGAGAGTTCATCCCATTCACATTCACAGTTATGATTACTATCTGTGTCTTTCTCTCCATCCTTTTCCCTCCCTGTTTATGCTTCTCTTTCTCCTTTCTCCTTTCCCCCCCTCACTAGGGTTTTGCTTTTGACCACTGCCTCCCTCAGTCTCACCTCCCTTCTATTAGCTCCTTCCCTTTTCTTCCCCTTTACCTTTACTACTTCTTCCCTCTCTTATATCCCCCTCCCTTTTCTTTCCCCTTTTCCCTCCTACTGCCTATAGGGCTAGTTAGATTTCTATACCTAACTGATTATGTTATTCCCTTCTTGAGCCAAATCTGATGAGAATAAGATACAAACAATGCTCATCTCCCCACTTCTTTCCCTCTGCTGTAATAGGTTTTTGTGCCTTTTCCTGTAATGTAATTTACCCTTGTCTGTCTCCTCCTTTCCTTTTCTCTCAGTACATTTTCTTAGTTAAATCAGATTAATCCATTTACTTGGATCCATTTAACTCATTTGATTAGATTTTTTTTTATCATTACATCAAAGTCAATTTATACCCACCCCCTTTATATATACCCCTTTAATATGATGAAATTACAATACAGTTCTCAAGAGTTACAAGTGTCATCTTCCGTTGTAGGAATGTAAACAGTTTGCCCTTATTAACATGTTTTTTTCTGCCCCATTTACCTTTTTATGTCTCTCTTGAGTCTTATATTTGAAGATCAAATTTTCTGTTGAACTCTGATCTTTTTATCAGGAAGGTTTAGAAGTCTCCTATTTTGCTGAATATCCATCTCCTCCCCTGAAAAGATCATGTTCATTTTCACTGAATAGTTGATCCTTGGTTGTAATCCAAGCTTCTTTGCCTTACGGAATATTATAATTCATGCTCTATTGTCTTTTAATGTAGAAGCTGCAGGGTCCTGTGTAATCCTGACTGTGCTTCCATGATATTTAAATTATTTCTTTCTGGCTGCTTGCAGTAGTTTCTCTGTGACCTGGAAATTTTGGGATTTGGCTACTATATACCTTGGCATTTTCAATTTCAAGTCCCACCTCTTGGACTTATTGGCTGTGTGATCATAGGTAGGTCACTTAATTTCTCTTAGTCTCAGTTTCCTCATCTGTAAAATGAGAATACTGCCTTTCAGGAGGTGATCGGTGGATTCTTTCTATGGCTATTTTACCCTCTGGTTCTAGGATCTCAGGGCAGTTTTCCTTTATGATTTCCTGAAAGATACTGTCCAAGCTCTTTTTTTCATCGTGATTTTCAGGTAGACCAATAATTTTTAAATTGTCTCTCCTGGATCGATTTTCCAGGTCAGTTGTTTTACCAATGAGGTATTTTACATTTTCATCTATTTTTTTCGTTCTTTTGTTTTTGTTTGACTGATTCTTGCTCTCTCATAGAGTCATTAGCTTCCATTTGCCCAATTCTAATTTTTAACAAATTGTTTTCTTCTATTAGATTTTGTACTCCTTCCCCATTTGTCCAATTGTATTTTTTAGGGACTTGTTTTCTTCAGTGTCCTTTTTTTCCAGTTGACCAATTGTATTTTTTAAGGACTTATTTTCTACAGTTAATTTTTGTCCTTCTTTTTCCAGGCTATTGACTCTCTCTTTCATACCTCTCATTTTTTTCTTCTACCTCTCTCTCATTTGACTTTTAAAATTCTTCTTGAGCTCTTCTAAGAAGGCTTTTTGGGCTTCAGACCAGTTCATATTCCCTTTTGTGGTTCCAGATGTGGGTTTGTTGACAATGTTGTCCTCTTCAGAATTTCTGCCTTGATCTTCACTGTTCTCCTAATATGAATCTATGGTACGTTTCTTTTTGCTCATGGTGTTGACTTGTTTCCTGGCCTTTAGAGAGATCGAGTTCTCCTGCTGGGGAGCAGAGGGCACTGACCCAAGCTTGTTGTGCTGGGAGCCCAGGGGCTAGTCACTGGCTCTGTGTGCTAGGGCCTCTGATGTTGGCAGTTGGAGGCTGTAGGGTTCTGGAAGCTTACCTGGTATTGGGCTGGAATCAGCAAGGCTGGAACTCTAGGGTAACTCTAGGTTGCCTGCTTTTCCTTTCCTTTCACTTTCTTCACCTCCTTTCAGATGGATCTTGCAGGGTGTTTATCTGCCTGGGGCTGGAGTGTTGCTTCCCTTAGTTTTGCTGAGGCACTGGGAGACCCAGTTACTGTAGAATGCCAAGGCATCTGGTGGTTTTCCACTGGTTCCCCTGACCTCACTGAGGCACTCGGGGGTATAGGTGTTGCCTGCTCCACCACCTGGGTTTCAGGATCTCCTCCTGATATGCTAAGGTGGGGCTTTTCACTCACTTGCTGGGATGCCTCCCATTCTGTACTGCTTCCCTTCCTCGAGGACAAGAGGGGCCCTTCCTATTAATCCCTCAAGCTACCTGGGCTACAGGACTGCTGCATCCTGTCTTTCTTCTGGGTCAGCTGTTCCAGAGTTTTTCCTTGGGCAATATTTTCTGGGTTTTCAGAGGTTAATACTGGACGGTAAGAGTGACTTACCTCTTATTCTACCATCTTATGATTTCTTTTCGCTTGCTAACATTTCCTGACCATATTATTGAAGTATACTTTATTTTTTTCTTCTTATTTAATTTTTTAAAAATTCAATTTTATTTTATTTTCAGATTTGTATTCTCTCCTTCCCATTCCCCTCCTCCCAATCCCCTATTGAGAAAGCAAGAAAAACAAAACATGTTATAAACATGTATAGTCTAAAAAAAATTATGCCTCAGTCTGCAGCCTGAGTCCAACATCTATCTAACTGGAAGTGTGTAGTATGCTTCCATTATGAGTTCTGTGGAATTGTGGTTGGTTATTGTGTTGATCTGAGTGCCTAAGTCTTTCAAATTTGTTTGTCTTCACAACGTTGTTATTATAGAAATTGTTCTCCTGGTTCTGCTCATTTCACTTTGCATCCATCCATACAAGTCCTCCCAGGTTTCTCTGAAACCATCCCCTTCATCATTTCTTATAACATAAAATTATTCCATCACATTCATATAGCACAGTTTGTTCATTTTCCAATTGAATGGCACTCTATTTCCAATTCTTTGACACCACAAAAAGAGCTACTATAAATATTCTTGTACCTATGAATCCTTTTCCTCATTCTCTTATCTCTTTGGGGTATAGACCTAGTAGCAATATCACTGAGTCAATAGGTATATTCAGTTTAATACCTTTTGGGGCAGAGTTCCAAATTGCTTTAGTCCCACCAACAATGCATTAATGTACTTGTTTTCCCCTAGACCTTATGATGGGGCACTAATGATGGACCCCTGAACTTTCTCACCAATTTCAGGAACCCAGCCCCTGAAACCAGATCCCTGGAGTTCACCTGAGGCACCCATCCCATCCCAGTCAATAATCCTTTTAAAGACCTTTTCATTGTGGCCCTCATTGTTTATATATACCTGGCCCATGCCAGGCTACTTGGCACCTCCTGATCTTCCCACAGTCTTTCTGTATAAAAGTACCAATTTTATCCTCATCAAATGCATAGATTCTTAAAATCTGACCCACTTGTACTGGTATCACAAATAACTCAGACTCACTAGTAGTCTGGCCTACTTTTATTGGCATCACAAATAAACTCACTAGTTTGACTGGAAGGCTTGAGTGGTCACATTCTTTTGAGGCAGACCCTCACCCTGTACTCTTGCATTTTGGGGTTCTTAGCACTCCTAGACCACAACACTTCCAGCATTCAAAGCCCTCCATATTTTGATGCTATACTTTTTCTAACTTTATTTCATACTACACTTCCCTTCAGGCACTTTGTGCTTCAGCCAAATTATGGCACTTACCATCCCCTTTACATATTCTGCACTTCCCTTTTTTTGTTTGTTTTTTAGGGCAATTGGGGTTAAGTGACTTGCCCAGGGTCACACAGCTAGTAAGTGTTAAGTGTTTGGTCTGAGGGCAGATTTGAACTCAGGTCTTCCTGAATCCAGGGCCGGTGCTCTATCCACTGTACCATCTATCAGCTTCTCCACCCCCATTTCTTTTGCTTACACAATTCCCTATACCTGGGATGTGTTCCTAATTCCCAGACTCCCTATCTATTGACTACCTCCTTCACAAAGCTTTACCTAATGCCCAGGTCAGAGATCATTTTTTTTTCTCTAACTTCACCTTTTTCTCTAACTTGTTATAATTATCTCTGTCTCCTAATAGTTACCATGTCTCCTATAGTTATGGTATCTCTTTACTGGATTGTAAGATCCATGAGGGTGAGACCATCTCTTATCAAAACTTTGTTACCTCTTTAGGGAAATTAAAATTATGCTGTATCATTTAATAATTGATTCTATTCCAAAATCCACCCTATTCCCTATTTTGTCAAGCCCCATTTCTCAGTTAAGCTCCAGAATGTGGTCTCTCCGAAGGCTGAATGAGCTTAAAGGCATGTTTGAAAAGGGAATGATATTATTACACACACAGCTAGCCCTGGGGTGTCTGCTTGCTAACCAGTTTAACCTGGGACCTCTGTCTGTTGTCTGTAAACAAAAACCAGCTTAAACTGTGGCCCCCAAGACAATTCTTCTATCCTAGCTCTTACCCTAGTAATTAGGGATGGTTTGATCTTCCCCAAGGATTCAACTAACTGAGTGGTCCTGATTTAGGTGGTTCTAATTTTCTATTCAAGATTATAAGAAGCTGTTGAGTCCCATAAAGCAATAAGTATTCCTTAATTGTCAGAGAGAGGTGTGCTCATCCATATCTGAAGGCCAACCCACCTTTCCTAGCTGTAGCCAATTGTGACATTCCCCAACCACTCAGAACTCCTCTTTTCCTGCCTCTCAGTAAATTTTCCCCTTCTCATCTTGGTCCTGGTTGCTGACCTGACTGAGAGGTCCAGTCTGACCCACTTCAATTATTTATTTATTTATTTATTTATTTATTTATTTATTTATTTATTTATTTATTTATTTATTTATTTTTTGGCTAGGCAATGGGGGTTAAGTGACTTGCCCAAGGTCACACAGCTAATAAATGTTAAGTGTCTGAGGCTGAATTTGAACTCAGGTCCTCCTGACTCCAGGGCCGGTACTCTATCCACTGTGCCACCTAGCTGCCCCTCTGACCTACTTTCTTAACAGCTATATATGTCACTGTTAATAAACTTATCTTGCTCAGAGAAATGTGCCTCAGTATACCTATTATATCCCCCAGCACCGAGGCATTTAATAGACATTTGATGAGTCATTGAACTGAGCCTTTTTGGGCCTGTTAAGAATTGTAAGCCCTATGAAGATAGAAGACCAGCTAACATGTTTTATCTAGGACATGGCTATCTAGCCTAAAGAGATGCTTAAAGCCCAAACAGACCTTTTGAAGCTTCCACTATTCATGGAAAGGATTCCTGAATGCTTTTGATGGGTACAATGGGAGGAAATAAACATTGTTCTGGGAAACACAACATTTTTTAAAGAGCTAAATGCTAACTTTAATGTAGTATTTAACAAATCCTTTTGCATTTAAGATTTCATTAGCAACACTGAGAATATATTTCCCCTTTGGGGTTCCATTAGGAAAAGTGCCATATTATTGTAACCTGAAGGAAAAGAGAATTCAGAATCAAAGACTGTGAATACTTGGTGCTATTGTGTCAACAAACAAACACCAACCATCTGTTCTCTGAATTTTTCCAGTAAATCCAAGTAAAAAAAATGTGATATGCATTTTCCTTAGTTTTATGGGCTAATTATTTTTTGTTGTTGTATATTAGGTGTTGTTAGAACAAAATGATGTACTTACTATGTTGTTTTACTTTTTAAAAAATCAAATATTTGTCAACTTTACCTCCCAAATTGGATTTGGAGTTATGACATTTTTTTTCCTTAGGTTAAAATAGTTTCATTTTCTCAATAGCTCTCTATGCAAGTACATTCTCCAAACAGACAGCCCTAATAAAGTGCACACATAATGAGGATGAATAATTTCAAGTTTGGTCATTGGAACAAAAATTATAAAAAACTCACAACTTGTTCCAGATGGTGAATGTGTACACTCAGCTGGTTGGTGCCAAAATCTGGTCTCTCTTAAAATACTTATGCTCTAATAGAGACTGCCCTATGAATATTAAATAACTTTTTATTTTCTGATTCTTGCTCTTCAATCTATCATTAGACTATAGAAAAAGTAAGGAAATTGAAGAGTTAATTTTTCAGCAGCCATAGATAAGCCGAGTTAGGAGGGTCCTCCATTGGTTAACTGAGACCATAACCATGACTAGGACTACTATTAGTGCTACTACTACTACTAATATTACTAGTACTACAACACTCAATTTTTTTTTTGAGGTTCTTTAAGGTCTTTGGGGGAAAGGCTGTTATGAATCTGCCCATAAACTGAGCTGTGGGTCAAGGATAAATTACAAAAAAAGTCAATATCCAGGTTCTCCTTTATCCTGGGCTTTTACCCAAAGTAGTCTGCTTTTATAAACTGTGCATGTGTTTGTGCATTCGTATTTGTGTGTATAAAAGGTCTAATGGATGAAGGGGCTGGCCTTTGGAGACAGGAAGATCTGGGTTCAAATTTGGTTTCTGATACATACTACTTATTTAACTATGGGCAAGTCACTTAAACTCCTGTTGATAAAGAAGACCCCAGACTCAGTTCGGAAGACTGGTGTCTCAAAGACTTTTTATTAAAGAAGCTGAAGTGCGTCCTTTCAATTCTCAAGAGTAGAGGGCACACCTCATTTGATGGGGAGAGTGGACGCTGGCACAGAAGCAAGAGCAAGCTTTATAGTTAGTAATTGCCTAACTCCTCCCTTTTGGATCAGGATTGGTTCTAATCCTTCTGGGTTACAATCTTACATGTGATCCTCACCCCTTAATGTACATTATGTGCCTAGAACCTAATTACACTTTGCAGTAGCTCTGTTTGTGATTTCTTATAAGTGGTTGGCTGATTTCTATCTATCTACTTATGGGTGTGTGGGATGCCACTCACATTAAAAATAAAACAAAACACAGAGGTGTCCAAGGAGAAACAGAAAGTTAGTTTATTATGGCTATAATTATTATTATTATTTCAAATCTCAAGATTTGGGTGTCCTCACAACAATGGCTCTGATGAGAGGAGACAGCTGGCAGAGTTAGAAATCAGTTTATATAACCCTGAAGGTTCAATTCCCCCTCCCTCACAGCTGTCCATTAACTGGGCTCACAATCTCACAGGCGTGACTCTAACATAAGACAAAGGACATAGCATACAATTCTAGATTTCTTAGTTTGTTGAGATAATGTCAAAAAAGCAAAGAAAAATGTGCAGTTAGGCTACACTTTGTATTGTGGAACCAGTTTACCATAAAAGATAATTTACAATTATTTTGGGAGGTCTTAGAGATTGAACAGACAATGAAGAGAACTGAAAGACATCTGAGTAAGGTCCAGTCAAAGGGAGATAAGGGGAGTAGATAAGGAACCTTTTAAGGGTTTTCTGGAGTCAGATTCTTTTAGGGGCAAAGACGCATTTGAATAAGATTAAAAAGTAGGTTAAGGCTTAACCACTAGACAAATTTTAACTACTGATATATTACACTAAAAAAATAACTTTCAGAAATCTATTCTTAACCCTCTTCTACCTTCTGAATTCATTACCTTAATTACACTGAGAAGTCTTCACTGGGACATCCCATTCCTGGGGAAACTTAACTCTTTTATTTCTCATATTCCCAATTCCTCCCTCCCACCAACTCTCTAAGATTATAATTTATAGATGAGTTGCCAATATTCATCATTTGAGGAAGTTTCTACACTGAATGTTCACTATACTAATGAAATCAAAGGTGTACCTCTCTCCCCTAAATATTTGCACAATGCACTTTTAGAGCTAAGAGTGTCTGTTGTTCAGTTCCATATGAACTATATAGACATTACCATTATCATCAACAAATACTGAACATGTATTACCTGTAAGTTGTTATACTACAGAGGTACAATGACACAGTGAAAGGAACATTGGACTTACAATTATGAGAAATGAGAGTTGAAATGACAGCTCTGTGAGACTCTGGATGATGACACTTAACTTCAGTTTCCTTATCTGTAAAACAGGAATAATAATACTTGTACTTGTGGGTAGAAAACTAAATCAACCCCATTTTGTCTATAGTTCCCTGTTTCTGACCCTGTTTGTATTTTAACCCGACACTGTATGCAACTTTCCTTTCTGCTGAAACAGCAAAGACAGTCTTATGTATTAGGGAGGGGTTACAAGAGATAGCAAGAGGCAGCTAGGTGGCACCGTAGTGCACAGAGTGCTGGGTCTGAAGTCAGCAAGACTCATCTTCCTGAGTTCACATCTGGCCTCAGACACTTACTAGCTGTGTGACCCTGGGCAAGTCACTTAACCCTGTTTGCCTTAGTTTCCTCATCTGTAAAATGAGCTGGAGAAGGACATGGCAAACCACTCCCATATCTTTGCCAAGAAAACTCCAAAACTGGTGTCAGAGTCAGAAAAGGCTGAACAAACAAGAGATAGCTAACCTGAAGAAGAGCCTTTCCTGTTACTAGCCCCAAAAACAGGCTCTGTCTAATCCAGAGGTACCCCATACCCAATTTTGGTCTTGGAGTTAGGAAGACCTGAGTTCAAATCCAGCCTCAGACATTTACTAGCTGGGTGACCCTGGACAAGTGACTTAAATCTGCTTCAGGTTTCTTATCTGTAAAATGAGCTGGAGAAGGAAATGGGAAACCACTCCAGTATTTTGGCCAAGAAAATCCCAAAATGGAGTCATGAAAAGCTGGACACAACTGAAAAGAACAGCAGTTTCTCTCCAACTTTGGTGTCTGAATATGATCAAACATCCTATTTCTCAGAGTTGTTGTGAGGCAAGTTCTCTATGTGTAGCACAGAAACCATCCTCACGCGGACCTGGAACATCTCCTTGTTTCTGGGGTTCAATGTACTATATAGGGTTAGTATCTCTTCAAATCCACAGTTGTGAGATCTGACCCAATTGCTATTTGCCAGATAAAGCCAGATAACAAATGAAATCAGAACAAAATTCAATTCAGTGTACATTTATGGAGTGCCTGCTGTGTGCCAGGCATTGTGCAAAATGCTGTGAATACAAATAGGAAAAATACAATCCCTGCCCACAAGGAGTTTACAATCTAATGGGTTGTGGGGGGAGACAACAGACAAAAGGAAGCAAAAAAGGGAGGGGAGAGGAGGGCACTGGGGACATTCCCGAGTATCTAGCACTGCAGCATCTAGTATGACCTTAAAACCAGGAAGAGCAGCAGATGCAAAGTGAAGTGAGCTCGAAGTCCCATTTCTGCCTCCTATAGAGGAAGGCTTTGGAAGTAATTTGGCACTCCACCGTCCAGCCCTCCAGTCAGCGGGAGAGGAGGCTGAAGGAGGTGGTGTTAAGGCTTGAGTTAGGAGCATGGTGATGAGATTAGAAGTAATGAGCTTATCCTGGGAGGGGCATCTGGTTTGATGAAGGGGAAACTGGGCAGAGTGGCAAATGCAAAGTGCAGTGGAACAAAAGACATTTAGTTAAAGTCCAATAAGAAGGACAATAAAGGAGAACCCATCTACCCCCTACACAAAAGGTCGCTATTTCCGGTGGGGCTAAGAGCACTCCTTCCTTGCTAACTCAGGATCCTAGGCTTGAGCTCCAGTTCTCTGCCACCCTGAGTGAGGATCCTGCCCCCAAAGCAGCTGCTGCTTCCCACAGAGCCGCGGCTGTCATCTGCTTCTCTACCGAGCTGCTAGGTTCCTTTTCCACTGAACTGCTGCCATCTGCTGGAGGGCATCCTCTTTGACTCCTGAGACACCTTCCTCAAAGGATATGGGAGAGAGATGACCTCTGTTGGAGATTTCCCGTTCCTTAAGCTCTTTTATGAGCCAGATCCTTAGTCAAGCACAACCAACATAGAAAAGAGCCCCTCAGGTTACAATCTGTCTTTCCAAAAACTTTGTTGGGGCAGCTAGGTGGCACAATGGATAAAGCACCAACCCTGAAGTCAGGAGCACCTGAGTTCAAATCTGGCCTCAGACTAAATGCTTGACACTTACTAGCTGTATGACCCTGGGCAAGTCACTTAACCCCAATTGCCTAAAACAAAATAAAACAAACAAACAAAAAAGCCCTTGTTAATCCTTATCAGGAATTCCATTGGGTTCTCTTTGGGAAAAAAAAATTATATTTTTTACTGTTACCTAAATTTCTCATGATGTCCCCTTCCATACCCTCTCTCAGTCAGCTATCCTGTATAACAAAGAACCCTTTTGTTAGAGAAAAAGGGAAAGAAGAGAAAAAAATGAATACATTGTGAACCATTTTGAGCCCCCCATCACGGGGATATCAGGAGAAAGACATTTTTGGCCCACTAGGAGCTTAACCTACCTTAATGCCTTGCCTACTCTGGCATAACAGACATGCTTTGCTTTGCTCTCTAAGTGAATCCAAAATGCCCCTTCCTGTGCCAGCAACTACAAGGCCAGATGAAGCTGATCAGGAGCATTCTTCTGTTTATGACTGCCCAGGACAAGATACCTTGAACCAGGCACTATCTTGAATAGTGAGACTTTTCTTATCTTGGTATTTTATGGATACATGTTATGTTATGTTTTATATGTATACATACATACGTGTGTATATGTATTGTTAAAAATGATTTCTCTTGGTAATCTGTGTCTTGGAGACTCAGAGTTCCATCCTGACAGCCTTCTGTCCCCAAAGTTGTTCAGAAGAACATCTCTGATGATGAGATTGCGTTGAATCTTCTTATCTTAGTCAAACTCCAACCCAGGCCTGAATTGATTTGGGTGGAGGCAGACTCCCAAGACTGGGGGGTTGTATTTCCTTTGATGTCAGGCGATGTTGCCCCCCCCCACTGAGTGATCTAAGACACACACTCAAGACCTCATTTTGATATGACCTACCTCCTAGTTTGTCAACCAATCACAGTTGATTGGCACCCCTTAGGAATGCCTACGCATTGAAAGGCATAAGTTTGTACCCCCAAATCCCAAACCAAGCCAGTTCTGAACTGTCCCCCTTAGGGAGGCCTAGTTTTGGACTGGACTCCCATGCAATGCAAGAAAAATTAAACCGTGAACACATGCACCCTAATTTTGTTTGTCTCTTTGTTAGAATAAATATATGTATATATATATGTATATGTATATGTATATGTATATGTGTGTGTGTGTGTGTGTGTGTGTGTGTATATGTATATATGTATATAGTCAGGTTAATGATAAAAGAAACACAGACATCCAGGATCTATAATTTCAATTGATACTTTGACACTTATCTTACTGTATTTACAATCTAGCCTATTAAGAAATTCCATTCCAGGGGCAGCTAGGTGGCACGGTAGATAGAGCTCTAGCCTTGGAGTAAGGAGGACCTGAGTTCAAATCCAACCTCAGACATTTGATACTTATTAGCTGTGTGACCTTGGGCAAGTCACTTAACCCTGATTGCCTCACCAAAAAAAAAAAAAGAAATTCCTTTCTCATGTTATGGTTAACACATATGGAGACTATAATTTTGGTTGACACAGGCATCCTGAGTTGGGATTGCTCTAAGTATATAAAGAGTTTCCTTCAGCTTGTTTACCTCTGAGTTCAGAATTATTTTCTGACTCCATGAATGCATGATTCTCTGGCTTAATGAGAATAAAAAAGCACATGTACAGCCTGATTGTGTTTGTTCTGTGGTCAAACCTTTGGTAAGGTGAACCCCATTCTGTTTGTTCTTAAATCCTCGCCTAAGGGGGAAACTGATTCTGTTTGTTTCTTTGGACTAAACCTTTGGTAAATGGTTGACAACATCAAAATCTGAACCATTGGGCCTTCATGATATTTAATCTGGAATGAGTTGTTGTTCAGTCATTTCAGTTGTGTCCAAATTTTCATGACCCCATTTGGGGTTTTCTTGGGCAGAGTTACTGGAGTGGTTTGCCATATCCTTTTCTTTTTTTTTTTTAGGCAATTGGGGTTAAGTGACTTGCCCAGGGTCACACAGCTAGTAAGTGTCAAGTGTTTGGTCCGAGGCTGAATTTGAACTCAGGTCCTCCTGACTTCAGGGCTAGTGCTCTATCCACTGTGCCACCTAGCTGCCCCTTGCCATATCCTTTTCAAGCTTATTTACAGATGATGAAACTGAGGCAAACAGGGTCAAGTGACTTGCCCAGAGTCACACAGCTACTAAGTTTCTGAGGCCAGATTTGAACTCAGGAAGAGAAGTCTTCCAGACTCTAGGCCCTGCATTTTATCTACTATATCACCTAGCTGCCTTATGGAATGTATAAATTTTACACCCATCATAAAATAAAAAGGTTTATATATAGCAGCCCCTCCTATCTAGGAGCTCATAGTCCAAAAGGAGATAGAGCATATACACACAAAAATTAACAAAACAAGGAAGGCTATGTTAAGTACCAGATGAATCCTATAGGAATTCAGAGGTGGCAGTGATCAATGAGAAAGACTCATGAAGGAGGAGAGAAGGGAAGGGATATTTTAGGCAACAGGATAATATGAGTAAAGGCTAGGAGCAGCGAGTAGTTCTGGAAAGTTTAGTGAATGGCAAATAGAATCTAGAGGTTTTCCTCCTACCAAAACATTCCTTCCCTATATCCTTTGCTGCATCATCAGCTCTAAAATTCACTAACTGTGGGTGTGCCCCAGTGCTCTGTGCTAGGTTCTTTTCTCTCTCTATCCTCAATCTCTTGGTGAGCTCAACAAAGCATTTCTATGCAGACTAGTTTCAAATCTCCAAATCAGGACCTCATATATCTACTGAGCTTTAAGCTCATATCTCTAAATGGCTGCTGGACATCATCTGGATGTCCCAGAGACAACTTAAACTTCTTATGTCCGAGACAAAATTCATCAAACCTCTTTTACATACTATTTCTGTTGAAGCCATTATCATTCTTCCAATCACCCAGGTTCAAAATCTAGGAGTTATCTTCACCTCTTCACCACAGAAGTCTTGTTGATTCCAGGTCAGCATCTCTGGTATCCATCCCTTCTCTCTACTCATGCCAAAACCTCTCTAATCCAGCCTCCTATCTCCTTAATACTTCTATGTCTTGTTCTCAGCTATCCCAGAGAAAATCTAGTGAAAAACGAATTAAACGGGTATGAATGAAAGTTAAGGTTTTAATAAGTTACTGTTTCGAAGGGATTTACATTTTAAAGAGTTTTCTTGAGTAATTCTCTGCTGGTAGAACTATGAATTGATCCATTATTGTTCAGGGAAACAATTTGAAATTATGCAAGTGCTGAACTGTTCCCACCCTTTTACACCATGATCCCCAAGTACTGAATTTATATTTCAAGGATATTGATGATAGCAAAAAACCAAACAAAAACAACAACAAAAACCAGACCTATGCCTGCAAATATATTCATAGCAGCACTATGTATAAAATAAAAAAGCTGGAAACAAAATGAGAAACTTGGAAGACTTGTATGCAGTGATGCAGAGTGAAGAAAACCAAAAGAACAAGACACACACTGATTACAAGGGGAAATAAGACAACTCTAAATGGTAACAGAGCTCAGGTCAAACATAATAGACAATATAGCTATTAAAGTTTTTAAAGCTATTATTAGAGTTGATGGCTATTAAAACTATTAAATGGCCACATCCTTCCATTCTTTTAGCAACCAGTAAACTACTATAACAACCTAGATCTCATAAATGGGACCCCCCAAAAACTTCTCCAGATTTAAAGCACTTTGTGGTTGTGGGTTAGTATCCACTTGAAAGCATAGTTCTTCAGCCCTGATCTATGTGTTTAATTTCCTAAGCCAAATAGAAGGAATATGCATTGTCTTTCACAATTAGAGCATGAGCTCCTTGGAGGTAAGAGCCATCTTCATTTTCTCTTTATATTCCTAGTGCTTGGCATATAGTTAAGTGCTTAATAAATGCTTTTTCATTTATTCATTGAAAGCAAAAGACATTTACTCAAATAGCATGGTCAATTAAATGATTTCCCATACCTACAGGTATGGGCACCACACTATTGGTGGGAGGGGGGTGCAAACATATAGAGAACTTACATGATTAGGATGTATACATGAAAGAAGGTACAAGTGAAGGGAACAGCTGTTGTCCAGGAATATGCTTGGAGGCCACACCAAAGACACATGGGGCAGCTTATCCTACCAACTAGGTGGTACAGTGGATAGAGTACCAGGCCTGGAGTCAGGAAGACCTGAGTTCAAATGTGACCTCAGACACTTATAAGCTGTGTGTCCTTGGGCAAGTCATTTAACCCTCTTTGCCTCAGGTCCTCATCTGTAAAATGAACTGGAGAAGGAAATGGCAAACCACTCCAATATCTTTGCCAAGGAAACCCCAAATGGGGTCATTAAGACTCAGACACTATTGAAAAATGACTAAATAAACAAACAAAAAACCCTACCACTGCTACAGAGTCACTAATGTCATCTGGTGATATCATTATGCTGATTTTCGCTGCTCTTTGGTGGGCACCATGTCTCAATTTCCTACTGGGCACTGCTTCTCAACTAGGCATTTCTGCTGCCTTCCTGTTTTTACTAGCTACTGGTTTCTTATTTTTTCTGAGCTACTTTCTAAAATTATCTGTTGGTATTCATCTTCTTTGGCCACCTGCTGCTATATACTACTGATGGGGTATGGGCCCAAGCTGAGACTTTTGCCCCTCACTCCAAAAAGAATTTGAGTCCCATTTGTCTACAGGCTCAGCAAACTCTTAAATTTTCTTTGACCTCACTCTGGTCTCAAATGGTTGCCTGAGGCTATACTCCACTCAACTGGCCTTTCCTTGTCTCTTCTTCTTCTGTTCTCTCCCTATCTCTCTAAGAAGCCTAGACTTTGAAATCCTAATGGAGAAGTCTAGTCTTTGATCCCACCTTTGATCTTATCAACCTCTTCCTTCCAGTTCTTTGTAACCCTGCTAAAAGCCTAGCCCTTTATTGTCTATTCCCCGGTGACCCTATCCAGACACTCCCATTCTCCTTAAACTCCTCCCCCAGTCACCCAGATCCTCTTCCCAGACCCTCCTCTGGTGGTCCAAAATTACTTGAGTGTATATAAGATTCACCCTGGCCCCCACTGAAACGCTGAGATTTCCTCAAGCCCGCTCGTCTTTACAGGCATCAGTAACTGTTCAGATTCCTTAAGAGTCTGTCCTAATCTCTAATAAAATTTTGTTTCTGGCTGAAAGATTTGGGTCAAATTCATTCGTACAGGCCCCGTGTGTCATGTTGGGGTCCCAGCACCCCAAGAATCTATACCTCATTACTACATCTACTGGGATTTAGTAACTAGTAAGTCTCTCCCTTGAGAAAAAAGACTAAACCACTTTTATTCTGCTCAGTCTAAGGCCATGCCAACTGTAGCCAGCCATGTAGGTAGCAAAACCTAGCAAACACCTTCAGGCTAAAATTACATCTATGTTGTTGATTGATTCTTTTGCTCTCACTAAAAGTCCGTAACTCCAGCCAACTATCTGACTTGGGGTTAAAAAATTTCTTTAAACTTTTGGCAAATACCTGATTTTTTTCAGTTTATGTTCTCTCAAATCATTTTAGGGATTTAAATAAAACCACAAAGGAGTTCAGGGGCAATAAGGCTTTGTTTAGTGGCTGGCATACACATAAGTCTAGGGGTAAGGAAAAAAGAGTTAAGTAAAATCTGCAAATTTTTACCTTGTTTCCCCCCTCCAAATTCTTGTTTTTATTTTAGTACTTTCCCTAAACAAAAACAATGACCTTTTCCCCCCATTTCTTTTGTCTTTCTATACTATAAGAGTATAAGGTAATATATATTTTTTATTGAAATTATATGATTAGAATGTTTAGCTTAACTTTTTTTTGAGGGGAGAGTATATTTTGTTGAGGGAGTTGTTTGAGTATTTTTTTGGTGAAGTGTATATTGTGTCAAAACAAAAAAATCAATTAAATCATAACTTATTTAGAGAGAAGCAATGTAATGTGTGGGACAGCGACCCTAACCCAAATTAAACTCAGAGACTTCTCAAGGTGGAAGCAAAAGTTACTTTTTATTACAATCTCGAGAGAAGGGGCATCTGCTCCTCCTGAATACTTCCAGCAGGACAGAAGCAAGGCACAGAAAAGCAAAATGAGATTATATACCCTAACATAAACAAACCTCCACCCACCACTATCCCTTATTCCCATTAGCTGGGAGGCGGGCTTACATTCTAGTTGCGGGGGGGGGGGGGGGGGGGGGGGAAACAAGGAAACAGGGTATAGCCAATCGAAGCACACATGTCTTTATTTAGCAAACCTAGTGCTGACGTGCCAGTGGTGTGACAATCAGGAGGGGGTTTAGGGCCGAATTCCTATAGGTTTAGGCAATTTAAACTTATGGCCTGTTCATTCTCTCAGAGCCTATCTCTAGTTTTGAGACAATCTTTTCCTCACCACCCTGAAAAGTCTTCACAGAGTCTATATCTCACTCAGTAATAACCCCAATAAATTAATCTTTATGAATGATGTCATTGGCCAGTAGGATCTCTGATAAAAGTCATGTGACATAAATGTAGTGGAAATAACACTAGTCAGGGGATGAGAAAAAATGAGTTTGAGCCATGAATTTGAAGCTAACTCAAGACATAACCTTAGGACAAATCTTTACCCTTTTAATTTCCTCACTTTTAAAATAAGAATAATTCCCCTGCCTACTTCAGAGGGTTGTTGTTGTGAGGATCAAGTGAGATACTGAATAATACTGAAGAGTTTTGTAGCCTTAGGAGGTAAAGACGATCACTCTAACTTTAAAGTGGCTCTGACCCTAACTTTGTGGGGCATTTGGGGCATCAAATTGGAGAACAAATCAAAGATGCTGGAGGATTTCACGTAAGAATCAGCTGAAGGAACTGGTGACATTTAATCTGAGAAGTGAAACATTAGGGGCAGCAATCACAGATGTTTGGAAACTTGGAAAAGATATTACATAGAAAGGGGATTCGACTTGTTTTGCCTAATATAAGAAGATAGAACCAGGCAGATATATACACCTAGGTGGCACAGTGGATAGAGTGCTGGGCCTGGAGTCAGAAAACCTGAGTTCAAATTTGGCCTCAGATACTAGCTGTGTGACCCTGGTAAAATGAGGATGATATAGCAATTATTTCCCAGAGTTGTGAGGATCAAATGAGATAATTGTAAAGTGCTTAGCACAGTGCCTGGCACATAGTATAATAAATGCTATATAAATGTTAGATATTATTATTAACCAGGAGCAGTGGGCAGAAACTGCAGACAGGCTCATATAAGGAAAAAATTCTTAATAATTAGGTAATGATTTTCCTTTGACTAGAGCTATAACTAGGGTTAGAGTGGTGCCCCAGATTCCTTCACACATATAGCACCCCTAACTGAATTTGTCTTAACTACTTGGTTTAAGGGTTTTTTCATGATATTTACCCAAGGTATGTTTTGTGAAGTTTGAAGAAAACTCAAGTTTTCTGATCTTCAAGCCAGTATTCTTTCTATTACATTCATGTGATATGACTTTTGTCAGAGATCCTACTGGCCAGTGATATCATCCTTAAATCTTCACTTCTAGGGGTTATAGCATTGTCTTTCTCTAAATAAGTCATGATTAGTTGCAAAATTAAAGGTATCACAGTCAAACCTGTGAAGGGAACCCACAATTCTTTGTAGCCATCTCTGGCAATCTTGGAGAGTTACTGGGGTCAGGCAACATTCTAGGTGTGGACAACCTTTAATCACATAAGTTGGATTTAAACAATATAATAATTTTTCCAAATAATATAATAAATATTTTTCCTATAATCTATATTTATATCTATAGTTATATAACCTCCTTACCCTATAATCAATTATGCCATATGATATCATCTGTTTTAACTCTCATTGAAGCCTTGTGAAAATTTGTTTCCCAGTTCTCATTTGAAATCAATGCTGTCCATGTTACAAGACTTGGCTGGGTCCTATGGGCAGGGCAGCACAATAAAACATAACACAATTTTTCTTCTTTCCTCCCAACTACTAGATGGAAGAACTCCCTTCATAAATGACTTCATCTTTATTTTGTATTTATTCTATATGTGCATATATACATATATGTATATATAAATGTATACTGTATATATCCACACATATACATACATGCATCTAGGTATAGCTACACACATAAAGAGGTAGATATATATCTACACACACATACATGCACACATATTTCTAGTTCTTGGCTATCACAAAAATAAAATGCTGCTATGAATATTTTGGTACAAGTGGGACATTTCTGCCTTTGACCTTCTTTGCAGTATATGCCTAGCAATGGGATCTATGGGTCAAAGGGTATGGACATTTTTAGCCTCATTCCAAATTGCTTTCTATAATAGTTGGGGCAATTTGCAACATAATCAACATAGTATACATAATTTCCCAAAACTCCTCTAATATTCCTCTTTGGCAATTTTCTGGATGTGAGGTAAAACCCAGAGTTGTTTTCTTTTTTGGCTAAGTAATGGGGTTAAGTGACTTGCCCAGGGTCATACAGCTAGTAAGTGTCAAGTGTCTGAGGTTGGATTTGCACTCAGGTCCTCCTGACTCCAGGGCCCGTGCTCTATCCACTGCGCCACCTAGCTGCCCCAAGTTGTTTTATTTTCATTTGTCTTATTAATGATTTGGAACTATCTTTCATATAGTTGTCAACAGTTTGCAATTCTTTTGAGAACAGTTTGCTCATATCATTTGACCACTTACCCTATGGGGTATGATGAAGAGACTAATTTTCAAAAGAACAGTTCCAGTTTTACAGCTCATATGCAGCGCATCTCAGTTCATAAGACCTCCCTTTCTTACTAGTCAGAATCAGTAAGATCAGACTAGCAGTTTCCCTTGTCAATTTATCCATCTTTTTTGGGAAGAATGAAATCATTATCATTAAAGCAAAAATAATTTATTAACTGTTCTGCTTATGGCAGAGAGAAAGGTCCAGTAGATATCTGGATAGCTAAAGTCTTTCAAACAATTAATAAATTAGTATTCATTAGAGGTTACCATGTGCTAGGCACTGTTTTAAGTGCTGACAATGAAAACAAAAAGCAAAAATAGTCCCTGTCCTCAAGAAGCTTGCATTCTAATGAGGGAAACATGTACACAAAAAGGTACATACCAGTTATTATTTAATTTTTTCAGGCCAAGTTTATGATGTTTCTCAAACTCTTCCCTATTTCTTTCTTCTGTCTAGGCCTTTTACATAATAATTACCATGATAGCATGTCTGTTTCTTCTCCCATTCATCTTTACCTAAATATTCTCACCTACCCTCCTTCACTCACTTTAAAGGAGATTAAGATAACAAACTTAACTGTTTCAAGTGTTAAAGTAAACAAACATTATTTAATTATAAAAAACTTGTGGTATTTTTTATATGTGATAATTTGGATTGATAATTATAGTTTATATTATAGAAGACACACATAGGAAGGTTTGAAACTTTTGTACCTGGTACTTACTAATCTTCCTGTTGATTAGGTCAGCTATTTTTTAGGTTTACATAGAACTAAGGATAGGTAAGTTTCAGAACGAGTTAAACATCATGCAATCACACAGAATTCAACAGGGTAGTGACAACTTTGGCAGATTGCCTAGATAATAGTTGCAGCACCACAGCTGTTGGAGGGTTAAGAAACCTTTTTTTTTTTTTAAGGGTATGATATGGGAAAGTATACAGAGGGACAAGCTATGCTATCACTTAGCGTGTAGGAGACTGAAACAAATTATACTGGCTGTCACTGTTTTTCAACTGATAACGTTGCTACCACCTCTCAGGCTACTTCTAGACTAATTAACTTGCACAAATTTGCAGTGTGTAGTAGGGTTTCCAATATATAACCTTCTCCAAGCTTTTCCCTTCTGGTTAAAATACATCCGTTTCCCTAAAGTTCTTGAATACACTATCCTAAACCTACCAAAGTGTCAAGGATAGATACACTAAATTTTGTATGGGATCTAATTATTTATTTCATGTATTCATTATTTATAGTATTGATTTATTCATGGCTTTGGTTCTTGCTGTTACACTGTCTCCCGCTACTCGTACAGTCTCTCTATATAGGGATGCTTTTCTGTGTGCTTGTCTGCATTGATGCTGTCTACATTAAACTGTAAGGCATGGTCCATGATTTTCAAACTGACTTTTATTGTGCATGTAAGTACTTCATACTTACTAATGATTAATATTTCTGGAGTGTGAATTCAATAAGTATTTATTAAAAGCTTAATATGTGCAAGTAATTATGCTAGTCACTGCTGAAGCAAAGATAGAAATAAAACTCACATTAGTCTGGGGTGGCAACCTACAATGTATAATTTGGGGGGCACCAGGAAGGTCCTCTGGCCTTTACAATATTTCCCCATGGGCTAGTCTTTGATACCTGCAATTACACCATTTGTAGGTAAAGTTTTAGTGTTCTTTTTCTTATTAATAATAGTTCACTTATATTTGCTTTACAATTTACAACAAGCTTTCTTTAAACAATTCTGTAAGGTAGGTAGAGAGTACAAGCATTATCATTTCTTTTTTTTTTTTACAGAGAAAGAAACTGAGGCTCAGAAAGAAGAAGGACTTGCATAGGGTCACATGACTAATAAGTAGCAGAACTAGAATTCAAACTCAAGTCTCTAGACTCCAAGTCCAACAAACTCTTCTGACTATAACTCGTGGTTTTCAACGTTAGGAAATGCCCACTTCAAGCTCCCCTTTTCAAATGCAAAAATCTTTTAATTGGGTGTGGGGTAACACATGGTTCTTACTGAAACCTCAGTATAAATTGGTTTTCTCAGCTTTCCTCCTGGAAAGTGAAGCTGCAGGAGTACAAAGTGCCTAGCTGGGGAGAGGGTTCTGAGAGGGACATTGTGGAGGTGAGGCATGAATGAATTTTGTCTATGACTGGACATTCAAGGTCAAAAGAGTTTTCTGTATGTTTTTTAGGAAAAATGTATATGTTATTTATAAACCAAAATAGCAAATATTCTATCTAAAAACTGATCTATGGTTCAGTTAGGCAAGATTCCTTTAAAAAAATTATATTATTTGGTTTGTCATCTATGTACATAGGAAGAAACAGATTCTTGAATAACTCAAGTTAATATTTATAAAACCCTGAACCCCCTTTTTTGGGTATTAATTTCATTATCCAGGACTGACACCACCTAGCTGTCTCTAGAAAGGAGTTTTTACTGAAATGGTATGATAAGAGCAGTTGGTAGAAAACATCTATTCCAAAGTACACACAGTACTCTCTCCCACAAGTACACACACAGTCCAAAGGAAAGTGAGCTCAAACTTAAGAGAGTGAATGTGGCCAAGGACTGACACAGACCTTGGGTGTAGAAGTTCTTTTCTACTATTTGTAATGTGCTCAAGAAGTTCCTCTTAAGCAAGATGCAGTCTCTTTGCTGACCTCTTTGGAGAGCCATTCATCCAGTCAAGGACAGACTGTTGGCAGACACTACCTCAAGCTGATCCAGGGACACCATTTAGGACACTGATGGGAAGATAGGAATTCAGACTTCTTTCAGATGTTTTGAAGGTAGAAGGTAATTCTCAGGTCCAGGGGATGGGGTGATGAGGTTATGGGACCTGGACCCTTAAAGGGAAAAGACCATATCTTTGAACGCAACCTAGCCCCTGAACTTTTCCACACATTTCAGCAGCTCAAGTCACTGGTGTTTCCCCTGGGATCCAGGCCATCTCAGTCTACCTAGATACTCAATAATCCTTTTAACTGCCCTTTCATTATGGTTCTCCAATCACTTAACTCCTTTTGTTGTCTGCACCAGGCCCATCCCAGGCTACCTGCCACTCCTTAATCCTATCCAGATCTTCTCACAGTCTTTTTTGTATATAAGTATCAATCCCATCCTCATCAAATCTGCAGATTCCCTAAGAATCTTGCCTGTTCCTATTGGGGTTACAATATAGCAGATTTACTAGGAATCTTGCCCGCCTTACTGGTGTTATAATAAAACCTTGCAAGGGACAGCTAGATGGCTCAGTGGATAGCCCTGGATTCAGAAAGATATGAGTTCAAATCTGGCCTCAGAAAAATGATACTTACTAGCTGTGTGACCCTGAGCAAGTCACTTTACCCATTGCCTCAAAAAAAAAAAAAACAAAACAAAAAACCTTGCTACTCTGACTGAAAGAAGGCTTGAGTGGTTGAATTCTTTTGAGGCAGACCCCTTATACCCTTGCATTTCAGGGTTTCCAGCACCCCAAACCCCAACAGGGGGGTGGGGAGGAGACCTGGTCAAAAGGCCAAAGACAAGACTTTTACCCTGCCTTGCCTTGCAGTCCCCCCCCCCCCATGTTTTCTCTTCAAGATTGTACTGTAATGCCATTCTTTCCAATTTGATGGGGGGTAGGCGGTGCAGAATACATCCTTTCTCAATATGTTTGATAATTTGTATGCTATTTTCCCTGGAGTGTGGTCAAGTTTTCTTAGTCTATTAGAGCTTAATTCTTATATAGAATCCTGTGCAAGTATCATTCTAGTTCAAAAGCCTTTTCTCACTTAATACAAGTGGGAAAGGTTGGCTGATCAGTTGACTGATTGAGAATTGTTCTGACCTAGTTAAGGTATCAGAGAAATGTGTAGAATGATTCTAACACCACCCTAATACTAGTATTCTTTGGGAAAGAGGTATGATTTCTGCTTTCTTACCTTCTCTCTCTTTGAAAATTCTAAGCAGGGGCAGCTAGGTGGCCCAGTGGATAGAGCACTGGTTCTGGGGTCAGGAGAACCTGAGTTCAAATACAGCCTCAGACACATTAAAAACTCACCAGCTGTGTGACTCTGGGCAAGTCACTTAATCCTAACTGCCTCACTAAAAAAAAAAGACAATTATAAGCAAATACCAAATAAAATGAGCATTTCCATATACATGTGTACATATACATACACACATATTTAGTAGAACATAAAAAGAATATTGTACATAAAACTACAGATCCTTATTATATATTTATTTCTTGCCTTTATTTTTAAGTCTAAGTTCAACCTTTAGCTTTCAAAGCTGTTCTGACTGTGCTTCCTTTTGGACTTTTTTCTGTTCTCTGCATTTTAAAAAAGATGTCTTAAGGATCCTCTTTTCTTTTCTTTTTTGCTAAACTATTCCTATCCCTTCTTGTTCTTCCCTCCCCCAGTGAAAAAAAGGAAAAAGAAAAACAAAGCCCTTTTAATAAATATGTAGTCAGGCAAAAAAAACCCCCTACATTGGTTGCATCAAAAAATGCCTTATTCTCCATCTTGGGTCCATCACCTCTCTGTCAAAAGGTAGGTAAAATTCATTATCAGTCCTCTGGGTGCTCGTCTTTCAAAGTTATTTTGTTTATAATGTTAGTATTGTAAAAATCGTTCTGGTTCTTCCTACAGATATTTCCAGATTTCACTGAAACCATGTATTTCATCATTATAGTGACACATTATTCCATTCCATTCATATAGCATAATTTTCTTGGGCAATCTCAATAGATGAGCAAACCTACCTTTCTCCTTAGTTTCCAGCTTTGGTTAATATAGGTTGTTTTCCTCTTTCTTTGACCAGTAAAATTGTTCTTAATGAACTATTGTTATTTTTCGATTACTACTGTACCTAGGACAATCTTATCTGCTAGTTTTCTTCAGGATATAGCAGCCTTTTGTTGATTATTTAAGAAATTATTTCGGTACTCAAGATTCAAAAATTTGGAATTTGAGTCTACTCCATTTTCTCTTTCTCCAAAATGCTTTTATTGTGGAAGAACTTTCAAGATGCTTTCAAAATAAAATTTATAAACAATGAGAATCCCTATAATACCATCTGGCATCTCATGCAATTATTACAAAGAAAACTTTAATTTCACAACTAAAAATAAAAACTGAATTTTGGGCCCTCTAGACTAATGTGGAATTTTAATTGACAGCTGTTCAAGTTACAGCAGTAAATGACAAGTGCTAGCATGCTGTGGCACTGAGGACAAAGCCAACTTGATTCTCTTCCCTTTGCTCATCATTAAACATATTAAACTTCAGCATCAAATACATAAGTGAAATCTTTTTGAGGAGAAGCAGATATACAGAGAATTCAAGAATCTACTTTAAAATCCAGTATGTCTTTTAAAATATTTATATGAAGCAGCTCCAATTAATTTTTTGAAATTCAGTGCAATTCTCTTTCTGGCTTTAAACTTCTAACACTTTTATCTGGGAACCTACGCATACCTGCTTCGACAGGGGTTAATGATTTGTCCTTCTTTAAATATACTCAAAGATTTATAAGTGTACATAGGAATTTCTGGCTGATTCCTTTCTGATAAGAACTTGTACCAAAATTCAGAATATTCAAGTGAAGGTAACCATTAATTCATGTTTCCAGAGTGACATGTGAAGTATTGCCCTAACCAGTTTTACAGGAAGACTATTTGACTCTGCTGATAGCTATTTTTATATAAACTGATTGTCCTCTGTGTTGATTACTGTAACTCAGCCCATTAATTAGATATTTTCACATTTTGCCATCTTCCTTACTCCAAAGGTCCAGTGAATCTCAGACAGATTCTTAAATGAACACATCAAGGATTAAAAGAGTGTGTCCCAGGGTTATGGAAAATATTATGTTTTATAGCTATTATTATCCAGTTTGGAAATCTACTTGATTAGTGAAACTATAAAGACCTTCAAAATTTTAATTTTCTACTAACTGGATATTCACTTGGTAGAAATTTTAATAAGGAAGTATCTTCTCCCTTTGTCATAAGGAAATTATTCACATTACATTTATTCAAATTATCAAAAATTCCCCATCCTTTATTAGAAGGATCTTATGTCAAAGTCTGAAAAAACTATTATATGCCTATATTCATACCATCTGTGCAAGAAAGAGCATTAATTATACTTCTAGTATTTGTAATAGTCCATGTAATAGTAATTGACCAAATCAATACTTCTTAGTTTCTTGAATCATCATCTGTTAGTTTATATGCTTTTCAAGGGCATTCTGCAGTACTGTTGAGTACTATAGACACAGAACATGTGAGTGAAGATATGAGATCTGCTTGGTCATTTTTTTCATTTGGATAAAGTTTATATGGTGGTAAGAATACTCTTTGTAAGCAAGACAATTTTCCTAATAAATTAATCTTAGAGCTAGAAAGGCCATTTTATGTCAGGTAGTCTACCCCTTTTGGTTCACATATGAGGCATTTTAGGTACTGAGACATGAAATGATTTACTGGACCTCATACAGCTGCTTAGGAATAAATCTGTAAACAGAACTGAAATCCCCTAGCCATATTCTAGTAGTTTTCCTACTACATCATGCTAATTCCCTAATTAATTAGATATGGTAGTTAAAAAACCTGAAAGATGACCATAGAAATATATCATGTAGGTGTGTATATATGTAAATACATGTTTATATATGTACATATATGTATGTGTATATATTGGTATGTATACATATGTGCATATATACATATACATAAACATTGATCATTTAGAAATAGGGAATGAAATCATGAGCTAGGAAAGTTTCATCTGTAATGTGAGGAAGCTGGATTGGAGGACCTCTTAGGGCTAGTTATTACTAGTTATTGGGACTAATAATTCATATTCTCCTTTGGATAATAGGATCAATATACTTTGATCCTTTTCATATACAATAATAGATTTGAAGTGCCTATCTACATTCTGGGACTGGTGGTTCTCACTGAATTCTCTCAGACTCTTGAGAAAGTCACTGAACCTCCCTAAACCTCAGCTGCCTCATCTGTCAAATGAAGGATGATCCCCCATGAGCTCTGAAGGTACAGTCTAATTGAAAATATCTATAATTATGTCAAACCTAAGTCACGGCTGTCTTCAAAACATTCAGATTTGGCTACTTCTACTCAAGCTTCACATTCTCTTCCAGTACCTGAAGACTACATGCCTATGTTAGAGTAAAATGGCTGGGAATGAACTATCTGGAGCTCTAGCAGCAAGAACACATGACCTATTTGTTCTGCTTGTATTAGACATTTAGAATTTTTCTTTTAGTTCCATGAACCCTTTTCATCAAAAGAAAAACATGTTGTTAATCCCCAGGGTAATTTAATATGCTAGTCATAATATTTTTTATATTTATTCATTAAGTGCTTATAATAATAACAGCTTTTGCCTAAAAAGTTCCATATTAACAATCATATTATGTAATTATAATTATAAAATATAAAAAGTTCTACATGCTATTATGAAAATTCTAAATATAAAAATATAAAACTCTAATGCAATTATATTTTGTTTAGAACATTCTGCAAAAATTAAAAGATATAATCGAAGAAAGCCTAGTATATTCAATGTTATCTTCATAATTTCATATTAAATTTATTTTACACATTTTGTAGAATACCAATAGCATTTTAATAAAATAAGTTACAACTTTTAAGATATGTAACATAATGTAATAGTTATGTTTGTCTATATATATACATACATATACATACATATACATAGATAGATAGATAGATAGATAGATAGATAGATAGATAGATAGATAGATAGATAGATAGATATAGACACACACACATAATTTTTATGTGAACAAAGGCTTGCAATATTTGGCTCAACACCAGACAAACAGTCTAAAATCTGATTTTTGCATTGTTTCTTTCTGTACTTTGATTTAAAAACAAGAATAAAGTGAGAATGTTTGTTTATACAACTGTGGTATGGAAATGGTAGGAAAAATTTTAAAGTTCTCTTTCTGAGAGACAGAAATTCATGTTTTATTATTAGCTATTTTACCAATCAACAAAAATGAATAGCTATGATATAAAATATTTACTTTCCTACTAGCTAATGACAGTACTGTATTAAATGATAAATATATTTAAAGTTCAATTACATATATTGTTTTATTTTTTTAAACAATATATATAAACTAACCTTTGTAAAGAAAGAATCTCTTTAGATGTGACTTTATTCACTTCTGTCACTGGTAATCTGGCTATACTCTCACAGCCAATTAGTTCATTTGAAAATCTGCCAGACAGAAGAATGGTAACATAAATGAAGGAAAAATTTCAGTTGGAAAACCACCTTAATACTGTAATAAGAAGTAATATAAAGTTTGTTTCCGCAGAATGTTTGTGATGGTCCATGATGGCTTGTAATGTACATACCCAGTAACCATGGTTTTTAAACATCTGACATTTGCATGATTATACAGCTGATGACTTATGATTAGATGGTAACAGAGGAGAATGAGATAGGTACTCTGTGCAGTGTATGGAATACAAATGAGGCTATTTATATGTGTCTAACCATCCTTAGGAATCAATTTTTGCTTGAATGTTTAAACTTTGTGGTGGTTTGGAAACAATTTGATGCCAGGTTGAGAAGTTGCAAGAACATGTTTAGAATGTAGAACTTAAGTCAGAATTTTAAGAACTTAGAGCAGATCAGACTTTGACATAATTGCTGCATAAACACTAATGCCCTTGTGCACATTATTATGATGGTTTTGAATCACTGCAGAAACAAACTCATAATGCTTTAAGCATGCACATGCTTGTCTCAGAGGAAAAATATATCTGCAACATAATTAGGCAACTATTTACTGCTTAAGGCACCATTAATGAATTTTTAAGATGAACTCCTTGGACCATTGTTGTGAACCCCAAGGGATTTGAGAACCATTAAATGGGAATTACTGCATTCAAACATGGCAGCAATGTCCTAATTGCCAAATAAAAGCAGAGGAACAGATAGCATTGTTTTATTATGAGAGAAAGCACCTTATATAAATAAATCAAAACTTGTTCAGATACCCTTAGTGACTGAGTCCCCAGAACTGTGAAAATAGCACAGTAAATAGATAATTTGCCATAGCACTAAGGGTTAGTCAAAAGGGCTTTTAAAAAGTAGAGAAAGGCCTAGGGAACTAATTCAAGTGAGTATGGAAGGTGAATAGAATTATAAAATTCAGAAAGCATATAATGTTTATATTACCAAGTTAAAAATCTATGTATGCACAATATATAGCTTGGTTCCCATACTAAGAGGGAAAAGTGAAAAGAGTTCAAGAAATGAATGCATACTCTTCAGGATGAAGAGAGAATGATGAAGAGAATTCAGAGAGAATAAAGTATTCCTTAAAAGAATGGACATTCTTCATTCAGGAAATGAAGGAAGAGTCTGTGAGAATAAAAAGGATACTCATTCTTTGCTAAGAAGTTGAGGGGAGGGGGCTGCAGAAGAAAGAAAAGTGAAAAAGAAGAATAAACACTGAATTAAGCAACAGGTCTAAAGCTTTCTGGTAGAAGGGAGAGGTGGGGGCAGGTAGGTCATGAAGTGGATAGAGCACCAGCCCTGAAGTCAGGAGGACCTGAGTTCAAATTCGGCCTCAGACCAAACACTTGACACTTACTAGCTGTGTGACCCTGGGCAAGTCACTTAACCCCAGTTGCCTAAAAAAAAAAAAAAAAGAAAGGAGAGGTGGACCATCACAAGAAGAAGCACTTTCTTATACTTCTAGGAATGATGATAAAGACCTGGAGGTCTCATCAGGTGAGAGGTCATCCAGTAAATATTGGAGAAAGAGTAGAAAAGAAGTGATAATTATTTTCTCAGGGATACCAAGGAGGTGATTTTTTCAATCTTACATAAACAACAGTGGTTTGCTGTTTTTCTCTGCTAGAATATAAGTTCTTTAAAGGAAGGGACTATGAGATAGCTTTCTGTTCCTACAACCATTTTTTTCTCTCTCTTCTCTCTGTTCTCTGTTCTCTCTGTTCAAATCTTGCATCTCATGAGAATCTGTATCCAGCCACCTAATAGGTGTGCTGTAAACATTCCCTTTCAGTCATAGTCTTTGTTAGGATAATGCTATTACTTACTGATCTCTTCACAGGTTTGTAGTGAATGAAGTCCCTAATAAGAATATGCATCCTTACATGGAGATAAGTATAGTATAAATGAGGGTGATAAAGACAAAGGAAAAATCCAGGTAAAGTTCACTAGGAAAATTTGAGTGCGGAGATAAAGTGTTCATCTGTGGTGATTGGGAAAGGCTTAACAGAATCTTGAAGGAGAAGTACTTGTAACAGTCAGAGATGATGGAAGGCATGGAAGATGGCCCATGTGAATTTATGGCAAAAGGAGATGGTAGGTCAAGATTAGGAAATATATAATAGAAAAAAAAAAAGGAAATATATAATAGTCAAATTTGGATGGAATATCTATATCCTCTTCTCCACTCACCTAGCCAACATCTGAGATCAAACCCTTATCACCTGCCACTAGGAATATTGTAAAAACATTTCTGCCTCTTGTCTTTCTCCCCTCCTGTGTATCCTTCATTAAAGTTTCTAAAAACAATTTTCCTAATGCACAGGCCTAACCATGTCACTTTCCTGCTCAAAGATCTTCAGTGACTTCTTAATGTCTAACAGGATAAAATACAAGCTCCTTAAAATGACATTTAAGGGCCACCAAAATTTAATTCTAGTTTACCTTCCAGGCTTATTTCATACTGTTCTCTCTAATATACCCTTTGTTCTACCAAAACTCTATTACTAAGTTTTTACCAATCTTATTCCTCTCCCCACCCCAATCCACTCCCTAACTTCTGTACATTCATACAAGCTATTCTCCCATTCCTGAAATGTATTGCCTTTAAATCTTTGCCTATTTGGAAAGACATGACTAGGCAATAGAGAGTCTGTGGGGATAAAAGGCTAAAGGCTTTAATGGATTGTAAACTCAAGTATTTTGACATAGAGCCAAAAAAAATCTAATGCAATCTTAAACTTTTTTTAGAAATAAGAATGTGTTCTTTCTGATGGTTCCTCCTATTGGTTTTAATTTTTACTTACAACTTCACTAGTGTGAAAATATGTTTAATGGATATGTAAATGTAAAGCCTATATCAGATTGTGTGCCGTCTTGTGGAGTGTGGGGGGGAGGAAGGGGGAGAAAAATTTCAACTCAAAAGCATATGGAAGTGATTATTGATAAATCAAAAGAAATTAATAAAATTTATAAAAAAAAAAGAAATAAGAATGTGTTCAGAGTGAGGGATCAAGGTGGTACAATGGATAGAGGGCTGAGCCCAAAGTCAGGCAGATTCATCTTCCTGAGTCCAAATCTGGCCTCAGATACTTACTAGCTGTGTGACCCTGGGCAAGTCACTTAACTTTGTCTGCCTCAGTTTCCTCATATGTAAAATGAACTGGAGGGGCAGCTAGGTGGCGCAGTGGATAGAGTACCGGCCCTGAAGTCAGGAGGACCTGAGTTCAAATGTGGCCTCAGACCAAACACTTGACACCTACGAGCTATGTGACCCTGGGCAAGTCACTTAACCCCAATTGCCTAAAAGCCAAAAAATAAAAAAAAATTTATTAAAAAAAAATAATAAAATGAACTGGAGAAGGAAATGGCAAACCACTTCTTTACCAAGAAAACTCCAAATGGGGTCACAAAGAGTTGGACATGACTGAAGCTACTGAACAATAAGCTCAAAATAGGTTAGTAGTTTGACATAATAACTAAAAAATCTAATGCAATCTGTTTTAAGAAATAAAAATGTATTCAGTGTGAGGGAGGGAATTAGTATACTTCGTCTACCCATGCAAGGAATATTATATTCAGTTTGGGGCATGTAATTTTAGGAAGAACAAAGGAGGTTGACCAGGAAGGTGAGGGAACTGGAAATCATGCTGTATGTTTGAAGGGACTGGGACTGTTTAGCTTAGAGCAGTCTTAGGGTGGGACATGATAGCTGTTTTCAGGTATCTGGATTGGTGTAAAGGAGCTTATGCTTGCACTATTTGGTCCTAGGAGACAAAATTAGGAACAATGGTTGGAAGATGAAGAGGAGCATGTTTGACTAAATGGAAGAAGAAGTTCCTAAACCAATTCAGCTGGCCAATTTCACACACACACACACACACACACACACACACACGCACACACACAGTGTATGCACAGAGTGTATTATGTATATGTATTACACATTTATATAAAAGCCATGATTACATATAGATATACATACATACAAACACATATACATATGTACACATATATATGTAAAATCATGGCTTTTTCTTGAGGTGGCTTATTAGACACAAGGCAGGCTTTTTATTTAGGAGAAGGCTTTTGGGGGATAATGATGAAACACTTTTTTAAAAAAGAAGTGAACAAAGAGAGGCTCCCAGTGACACAAATAAGCAGGACAGCTTTGAAACTAATAGGCTAAATTAGATATGTTCTTTAAAATGAAGACAAGCTGCTGCTGAAAGAGATTTGAAGTTTCATATTCAATCCTATTTTTATTCTTCTTTGTATGTAGAAATGCTTGTTAATTGGAGTTTAAGTGCAGAATAACAAAAGATTATTTACACCCCCCCAAAAAATATTTTGTGCTGAACAGAGGTAAAATGAGCTGCCTCATGTGATATTTAAAAAGTTTGAGAGATGTAGTTTCTGGGTAATTAATAATTTTATTAATTATGCTAGCATATTATTAATAAAAGGGATGGTCATTTGGCGATCTCTTTTGGACCAAAGATGAGTCATGGCAGTAGGTTCACAGTTTATATGCCCTTTGAAGAATGGGTGTTCCTGAAGGTGGCAATCAATTCTGATTGGTTAACAGTTAATGAGAGAATGAATATTATAATGAGAGGTGAACCTATTCTAATGATGGTCTAGGGACATTACTTGATTATGTCACTTACTTCCAAATCACCCTCAGTCTTGGGCAAATTAGACAAAAGATCTATATCCCCCACCCAAGCCTGAGTGGACCACCTTAGATTACATTCCTTATAAGGTTGGGTGGGGTACCCATACCTAGATCAGGGGTGGGGAACCTGCTGCCTCAAGGCCACATGTGATCCTCTAGGTCCTTGGGTGCAGCCTTTTGACTGAGTCCCGAGTTTTACAGAACAAATCGTTTCATTAAGGGCACTTGTTCTCTCAAGTTTGGATTCAGTCAAAGGGCCAAACTTGAGGACCTAGAGGGCCACATGTGGCCTTGAGGCAGAAGGTTCCCCACCCCGACCTACACCGAGGAGAATGTTAATCCTATCTATTGTTATTGAGTTCTGTCCTTCAGAAGCTAAGCCTTGAAATGAGGACTTTAGAAAAAGGGGGTGAACTCTGCATCTCCCCAAATTATTGGTTATTAATAACCATTTCTCTCACTCAGGAGGTAGAAAGTTTCCCTTTACTAGAGATTTTCAAGCAAAAGTCTAGGTAATGACTTTTGGGAATATTGTGGAATTCCTATTCTGGTACAAATTCTCATGGAGGGCTCAGAAGTCTCTTCCAACTGTGAAATTCTGGGAAATTAATTTCTTTCAAGGCTCAGTGCAGGGACCACTTCCTCCACAGCCCCTTCTCTGATCTCTTTCCCCAAACATACTCTGTCCAGATTTCTCCTTTGTCTTGTCTTATTCTACTTTATATCATATTTGTATGTTCTTATTCTCCCACCCAAGTTTGGGAAGATGGGAACTATGTTTTTGTATTCCCAGTGTCTATCACAGTTCCTTTGATATAATGGAAACATAATACATATTTGATGAATTAATCACTTAAGTATAGACACAAATGTATGGTTCAGATTTCAAAGGTCCTATATTCTCACCAGAGTGGATATTTCACTAGTGCAAATCTCATTTGCATGATTTTTATTCATATCTTTCTGTAAGTTCTCCATTTGAGAATATATGCCACATGGTAGAAACTTTCTTCTGATTCTTTTAATACCTCATGGATGTAGGTACAGCTTGTTTTTTTCATCTGTAAAATGGGAATAAAAATAACTAAAGTACCTACTTCAAAGAAATGTTGTGAGGATCAAATGAGAAAATTTATGTAAAGCTTTTGGCATTGTTCAGTCATTTTAGTTGGGTCCAACTTTCTATGACCCCATTTGGGGATTTCTTGGCAAAGATACTGAAGTGGTTTGCCATTTCCTTCTCCAGCTTATTTTACAGATGAGGAAACTGAGGCAAACAGGGTTACAGTGATTTGCTCCCCTGGGTCACATAGGTAGTGAGTGTCTGAGGTCACATATGAACTCAGCTCTTCCTGACTTCAGGCTTGGTGCTCTGTCCACAGCACCACCTAGCTTCCCTTGCAAACTTTAGTGCTATATAAATGTCAGATATTATTTTTGTTTTTTCTTATGGTCAAATTGCTCTCTGACAGTATCTGTTCTCTGACATAGCAACACAATACCATCTGCAAACAGAAACATCTGTAGAACCTCTCTTCCAATAGGGAATTACAATACTCTTCTGTTTGTTGTTTGCATAGAGAATATCCTCCATGACATTGCTAGATGCCTTCAATACTCTATTTCATGCCTCACTTGATACTGATATTTCTTGGATCACTGAGTCAATTATCTCCACAGTCAAGTCTAGCAAGGAATTGTATATGCCCTTAACATACATGTTGGAGAGTTTATTTCAGGAGTCTTTAAGATTGCATTTTGCCTACCCTGTCAAATGCTTTTTTTTTTAAGTAATAAACTAATAACAGAAACAGTGAGATCATATATTGTCTAGGGAAGGAAATAAGAATTTATTAACCATCTATTATGTATCAGGCACTGTGCTAAGCACTTTACAAATATTATCTCATTTGATCCTCACATCAATTCTATGAAGTGGATGCTATTATTATCCCCATTTTGCAGTTGGGGAAACTGAGGCACATAGAGGTTAAATTATTTGCTCAGTCACAAAGCTAGTAAATGTCCGAAGCTGATTTGAACTCAGGTCTTCCTAACTCCGGGGCCAAGAACTCTATTATGTCACCCAGCAGTTGACCCACACCTTTTAGTCAATCCTGTGACTATGAAGGTAATGAAGATGTAGACAACTACAAAACCCAACCTATTGCCTTTCTGTATTTTCAATAGGTATATCCTTGATGTATGTACAGACCAGTCTCATATTTTATAGGGATAAGAAAGTAAGTATAAGGGTAGTAGTTGCTCATGTTTTTTATATCACCTTTGGTAACAGTACCACATGCTGTTTTTTTTTCTATTGTATTAGAATCTTCTCCAGCATTTTTAAAACTGATCTAAGTACCTTTCAAACTGTATTATCTTCAACATGGATTTCTTTTGCAGTACCACTGTCACTCTGTCATATGATAAATTGGTGATTGGATACTGAGGTGATTGAGTCCAAATGTGGTGTTTCCACTATTGTAACTAATAAGAACTGATCATTACAGAACACCAGAACATCTGTTCAGTTTCATGTCAAATTTGTTGTTCTTCCATGGTTTCATCTAAAAATGTTCTTGGATTGATATGACTAACCTGACCCTCATACCAAGTTCTCTGCAAGCTAATTTTCTTCTGTTGTGTGGTCAAGATATTGTTCATATTCTGTTTATAACTTATGTGTGTGTGTGTGGTAAGAATGGTTCTCATAGTTTCTCTTCATATTTAATGTGCTATTCTGTCCTAATTAAACTTTTTGCTACTGATTTATAGTTTTTGCCAGTCAAAAGGTAGTAAATGTATTGGATAGAAGCTTGTTATATTTATCCCCAATATCCAACAATGAACCCAGGTTATGAAGAGATTCTAGAATTACTGGGGACCCCCTGTTGTATTACCTTTTACTTGCTCGTATCTTCTAGTTACATATTTCTCCTGCCTCTACAATTATAAAAAACTCCTTAAGGGCAGGAAATTTTTTTCTGTTCATACCTATTTGGTAGTATCTGGTATCATCAAAATAGTACAACACTGTGCTAGGTTTAGTAGATGTTTAATAAAAGTTGTTAAATTGAATTATGGAGAACTAGCAATTATTTATTCATTGAATTTAAAGGGATCTAAAGATCCCCTGGTCCAAAAATATCATTTTAGAGATGAGAAAACTGGGGCCCAGATAGTGACGGGTTCAAGGTTACATAGCTGGTGCCAAGCCAAGACTCTTGACCTTCAGTTGAGTGTTCTTTCCACTATACAATGTTGATATGATTTGGAATAGTTGATGGCAGTCCTTACTTCTTTGAGACCATACCACAGAATCTGATGGTGGAGGTCTTGTAATTAATCCCTTATTGCCAAAGAACTTTGTGATACATCTCCAATAGGTCCCCTCTTTGATGATCCTCCTCAGTAGAAATCAACACAAGAATTTTAAACAAGTCTTCTAAAGGCTGATTATTTGCTATTTCCTTTTGTAGCTGATTTTTAACTTGTAGTTTAAGAGTCCTGCGGTACTGAGTCCTCACATAGTAACCACATTATCCATCAGCTAGATCTCTGAGCCAGTGTTTCCCTGTGTATATAAAATGGTTTAAAGGTTTCTTGGGAGGAATATAGTGCTTTACTGAATCTTACGATATTTCTAGTGAATGAGAGGAAAGATTTTCTGTCTAAATTAAACCTGTATTTAGAACATGGAAGGTATTTCCTATAAAACAGTCATTTTCAGGAAGGCCAAATTTATACATATATCATTTGACCACAATTCTATAAATTTAGATTTCTCCTTGTGGGGAAAATATTGTTAAAAGGAGATTAACTAGCATACGTAGAAGAAGTTCTAAAATTCCTTCATGCAGTCAAATACAGCTTGAGGCATATCTGCTGGTTTATTCATAAAGGCTTAAAAATTTTACATCCTTTCAGTTCCCATGTTATGGATATGTGTAAATATTTTAAAATGGCCAAGCCTAATATGGTGTGGGGAAGCCCAAAGTTGCCTTGAGTATCTGTGTCAGGAGCTTTTCATTCAGGTTGTATCAAAAGTCCTGCTGGGGTTCAAAAGTTAGAAGTTTTTTAATTGTTTTTCTATCTCTAGGTTTGGCCTGGTTTCTGAAGGGAAATAGGTCTACCTGGGTTGGTGTTAATAAAAGGTGTCAAGATTTGGTGAAGAGAATGTAAAACAGTAGTACTTTAATAACCTAATTAACTCCAAGAATCTGATTCTTTCAACTGACAGGAATAGACACCCCCATTCTCAGTAAACCTTCACTCTACTCACTCCATGCTTTCCTCTAATATCCCACTATGTATTTTTAAGTTCCATATCAATGTTACTGGACCACAGGTATCTGTTGTTGGCTTTAAATGTTGATTTTTCAGACCAGTGATAAAATAAAAAAGGATCCCTGTTGGCACATAATGACTTAGAAAACCTCAAATTAACATTATCTACGTTGTACTATATTTTTATTTTGTTTAACATTTCCAATTACATTCCAAACTGGTTCAGGCTGCACTGGGGAACTTTGCTGGCAGCTTGCTGTCTGCTGACAATAAGACACCTCTACTCCAGACATACATGCTGGCCTGGTCTGGTTATTCTTTTCTTTCTTCCCCATATGAGTGTATGAAGGAGAGGGAAAGAGGTAGTAAGAGAGGATAGGAAAGGGAAAGGGCAGATCTAGGAATCCAGATTCATGATGTTAGGAAACACCATTAAGTGTTGAGAGAATTACCTATTTCCAGGCAATTAGAACAAAGACATTTCCTAGTAGTCCTCATACCTATACCTACACCTACAGTCTCTAGAAGGGGGAGAGGATTGTTATCTTATTACCCAAACATTAGAAGGGAGCTTTGAATTCCCCTAGAACTCTGGGTCCATTGGTTTCACTAAGAACCTATTTGCTGTTACTGAAATTGGCAATATCTTTAAGTGGAAGTATAGTGGAAGTAACCCATAGAGAGGAGGAAATGGTATAGAGAATAATAAAAGGATTGTGAAGAGAAATGACAAGAACAGAAGGGGAGATGGAGATTAAGGAAACGTGTTAACAATTCACAAAAATAAGTTTACAAGGTGTTTTTAAGAAACTGATTTTCTATTTCAATACCTAATACAATACCTTGAACATAAAATGAGAAGATATGGTGTGCCATTAAAATGGCTTCAACTTGACTTATGTAAATAAGTTTCTGAAAATAGGAAATGGATAAAAGAATAGCTATCAACATAGACCCCCACTGTTTCCTATGAGAATTTACCTGATATAAATTAATCATCATACCAAGTAGGCCATAAGAGCTTAAAAACTGCCTTGGCTAGCAAACACTCAAACTCCTTGCCAAGCGGAGACTATGGCAGCCAAGAGTAACATTGATTCAGAATATACACTCATTTGGAAAAACTTTAGGACCTCCATCAGCCTGGCTGCCTTTTTCTATACACTATTCTGCTTATCAGTGTCCTTAAAGTGTGGCTGTTAGAATTGTGCAAAATACTCAGGATATGGTCTAACTCGGTAGAGTATAATGGGACTATTACCTTCTTATTTCTGGAAGACATATACATACTTCTCTTAATGTAGCAGACTGAATTACTTTTCTTAGCTTTTTCTCACATTGTTGACACATAATGAGCTTGAAGTATACTAAAACCCAATTATGTCTCTCGTGTGTTATACTTTCGAATTTGATTTTCTGAACCTATGCATAAGACTTTATATATTCATTCCCATGGAATTTCATTGTATTAGATTCAGTACAATGTACTTGTCTATCAAAATATTTTTGAATCCTGTCGTCTGGCTTTTTGTCATTTATAAAATTAATGAGCATCTATATATTTATCTAAATCACTAATAAAAATGTTACATAGCACAGAGCCACACACAAGCCTGGTGTGATCATTTGTGTAGTCATATCCTTAAATGTTAACATGAACCATTAATGACAACTATTTGGGTTCAGCCATTTGACCAGTTCTGAATTCACCCAACTGTACTATTTGCTAGTTCAAATCTCTCCACCTTTTCCACAAAAATAGCACCACAGACATTGTCTATTTTATTCTTTGTGATTACCTTTATCTCTTATTTGGTTAAGAATTCATTCCCTAGGTATAGTTGTGAAAGGTGCCTGATATGATTTCCTTCGATTTTAAAAATGGCACAACCTTTAATATCTATCGTATACCTATCCATTGAGCTCATTGTGGCAAGTGGTATAGGATGTTGGTCTAAGTCTAATTTTTGCCAAGTTATTTTCAATTTTTTCCCAGAAATTTTTGTCAAATGATTCCTTCCTAAATAATTTATATTTTGGGCTTTATTGAAGATTGGGTTATTTAGTTCAGTTGTTCCAGTTTATCCTAATTTAGTCTGTTCCCACAAAATACCTTGTCAAATGTTCTAAAATTTAAGGCATATCTTTGGTATTCCTCTGGTCTGACAGTTTAGTAATCTCATCAAAAAAGGAAGTAACATTACTCTCCTTTAAACCTCAGCTCAAGTGCTACCTTCTAAATGAGGCCTTTCCTGTTCTTTCCTCCCCTCTCAGCAGCTGTGCCTTTCGCCACAAAGTTACCTTGTATATGCTCTGTATATACCTATATATGTACATGTTATTTCTCCCATTATAATGTAAGCTCCCTGAGGGAAGGGATTGTTTCACCTCTTTTTATTCCTAGTACCTAGAACAGTCTGGCACATATTACTCATTTAAATGCTTGCCAATCATTTGTTTTGGATAGGCTGAGGAGACTTAACCACACACCACCCAGAGCTCATCTATAAATCAGCAAGCTAGTTGAGGAAGGAAAAAATTGCAGAAATTGTATTGTGTTGCTTTCTAGCACATTCAGGAGGAGGAAGTCTAGGCTTTGGTCTTAGCCCAGGTGTCCTTCCTCTCTATCCCTAAGCATCTTAGGGAAGAGGCAAAAGCAGTTTATCAAGTCTTATATACTAGCACAGAGGACTGGCTCCTCTGACAAGTCACAGTCTTTCTTCATCTAAGTCCCCTACTGTCTAATCACATTGATGGACTCTAGTCACTGCTCGAAGCCCCAATATTTCAACTTTCTCATCTGCCTCACTAGAACAGCAGGGGAGCCCATCCATCTAGTTTCAGACAGGACTACAATAGCCAGCCAATAAGAAAGCAGCACCAACAGGATACTGAGCAGGATATCTGACCACTAAATCACAGCCTAAGTGGGTACCTACACAGTAATAATAAAGAACTGTCCTTAAGTGAACTTATGATGTAGAGAGGCTTATTATAATATCATTATCATACACTAATACCCACCCTCACCCCTACCCATGGTCTTTTCTGCATGCATTCTGGGTAACTGCATGCCAATATCAATAAATCCCATATGTATTTTAATATTCATATATTCTGTAATGACATAATTGCATTTTATCCTCTATAAAAATCCCTGTCTTGCTTTCCTAAGCTGCTGGTTCCTTTAAGGAACCTAGCCCACTAGTTGAGAGTGTAATCCTCAATAAATACCTTTTCTTGTGCTGGAGGTGGTCTGAATCTGTATATTCTTTCAAGATGACTGTGCAAAACACCTCAGCAACATGGCCATAATCTCCACTCAGGCCTTCATCACCATACCTGGCCCATCTGGTTGGTCTCCCTGTCTCAAATCTCTCCCTACTCCAAATTATCCTCCTCTCAGCAGCCAAGATGACTTTCCTAAAGTACAGGTCTGACCATGTTCTCTCTCTTTTCCCCCCACCCCCTTCCAAAAAAAAAAAAAACTCCACAAAACTTCAAGTGGCTCATTGTTGCCCCCAGGGTCAAACAGAAATCTTTCTGTCGGACATCTGAAGCTGTTTACAATCTGGCTCTTTCCTGTCTTTTCCTTATACTTCACTCCTTTCCATTTAGTCAGACACTGGCATTCTAGCAGTTCTTCCCACTAATGACTTTATCTCTCAACTTCGAGTCTTTTTTTCTGGACACCCTCCATGTCATCCTCTGGGTGAGTGAAATGCTTTCCCTCTTCGCCTCTACTTCTTGGATTCCCTCAAGATTTAGCTCAAATTCCACCTTCTACAGGAGCACCTTCCCAGTCCTCCCTCAATACAATACTTAATCCCTCCCCCAGTGCCTTTCCTCTGAGATTATCTTTCATTTACACTGTATATATCTCGTATGCAAAATTTTTGCACATTGTTTCCCCTGTTAGAATATTAGCTACTTGAGGGCAGGAACTATGTTTTTGCTTTTCTTTATATTTCTAGTCCTTAGCACAATAGTTGGCAAAGAGTAAATGCTTAATAAATGCTTACTGACTGTTTGTTGACTGACAAAGTATGAATTCCCAAGAGTCTTAGCTAAACAAGTCTTGTAGGCAGCCACAGTCACTGAAGCCCTTCTCCTAGTTAGTAGTGAGTGAAGCCAAAGCAGCCAATCAAACTTCCAAACTCCCAGATAAAAGCTCATAGACTGATTGTGAAACTCTCCCCACACCATTACAATAAGCTCTAGAATTTTGCCAGACATTAAACTCAAGCTCACTGGTATATAATTTGCGGACTTTATTATCTTCCCCTTTTTAAAATAAATTAAGATAACACTTTCCCTTTTCTAATCCTTCATTGGGACAAGTAGGGAGATAGAGCACTGCGCTTGGAGTCTGAAACACCAGAGTTCAAATCTGGCTTCAGACGTTTACTAGCTGGGTGACTCTGGGCAAGTCACTTAACCCTGTTTGCCTCAGTTTCCTTATCTGTAAAATGAGTTGGAGAAGGAAACAGCAAACCACTTCCATATCTTTGCCAAGAAAACCACAAATGGTGTCACAGACAGTCACTGAACAACAACAGTGACTGAAGAACAACAATCCTTCATTTCCTTTCTTGTCCTTCACTGTGATTTGCCCACAATCAGATAGTAGCTCTCCAATTACATCTGCCAGTTATTCACGTTAGGAGGTAAAGTTCATCTTGGCCTGATAAACTCATCAAGGGCAGTTAGGGGCTCCCTTATCATCACCTTACTTGTCTTGGATATAAACTCTCTAGTATTCATATTTGTTTTGTTCTTTTCAGTTCAAAGATCATTCTTCTTGGCAAAGACATTAGAGGCATAATAAGAATTGAGCAGTTTTGTCTTTTTGCCATCAGTTACCATAACCCCATGTACCCTCAAGTACTGGTGGTCCTATTCCTTTTCTGGTCACCTTCTCCCCCCCCCCCATTTAGTTTAAAACAAAGACAGCCCTCCCCTAACCCTTTTTGGCTTTTCTTGCCAGCTTGAATTCATTTGAGTCCTAGCACTCCTTGATACTATCCTTATCAAAGTGTACCTTCCTGGTAGAGTTGTCTAAAGAGACTCATATTTTCCATCTCTCAGCTCACCAATCAACCTGGATTTTTAACATCCAAGTTTACGACCCTCTCTTCAGCCTGGGCATGCTGACCTGGCTGCTTATCAGCCACAATGAGACACTGTCTCCCATCTCTTCACCTTTACAGTAAGAAGAGAATGTAGAAACTAACTTGATGACTGGATAGGAAATAGAGTAGTTTAGGAAATGACAGAATAAGACAGGATGCAGGAATCATAGAATTTTAGAAATGGAGGTGATGCTTAGAATTCAGTCAAATGAGATATTAAAGAACAGGGACAATAAGAGAAAATCCAGAGATGCTATTTAGCTAACATCCTCAATTTCTCATAGTGCCTACATACTACATTAATCACCCTATATGTGGACTATCAATATATCATATTTTACCTTCTCAGTGCTATAAAGTATTTCTCTTAGTGTTGAGGGCCAGCACTGACAAGTCAGAGGATTCAGGCCAGTCAGGTTTTACTTGTTGATTTCCTTTGTCCAATGGCTACTTAAGTCAGGAACGTGGGCTCTCCAAACCCCCCCCCCCCTTTGCTCTGTCTCTCTTGAGAACAGAAGGACCCTGAAGATCACAGGAGGCAAGGAAACGGTTCAAGGGAGGACTCCCCTGGTTACTGTTCCTATGAGAAAAATAATTGTTGATACTTTGCCTTTGCTACTCTGGGTGCTGTTCCCACGAGTGAGGTATAAAAACCCTAGCCCTCAGACTAATAAATGGAGCTTGTTCTTTACTTGCTACCCACCTGGCCCGCTTGCCTTTCTTTTCACACTTGACCGCATTTAAACACAGCTGTGGACACGGGCGCTCGAGGCATCTTAGGTATAAAATAACACTTGCAAGTGTAAGATAATGATACATATTGCCAAAAGTTAGGAGAGTTAAAAGATTGTACTTTAATATTTCATGTTGTGAAGAAGTATGAAGAAATATAATAATTTAGCACATACACTTCAAGAACCTCAAATGTTATTAGTATGTGGACTTGTTACATTGATTTACTCTTTAGTTCATAAGATTATAGCCAATTTGTATGTAGCTCAATACTGTTTCTTTTTGTGTAAATGAGAAAATGTCAGGGTTCTAATGGTCAGGATTCTTGTATTATAGTTTTGTCTGTTAGTATTTTATGCTAAGTGAAAGAAAGGATTCTAGCCTAATGGATAATTAAAAACGTTTCCTGAAAATAATAAAAACTATTACTGAATAGTTTTTGGAGTAACTGTGTCTGAATCAAAAGGCTACTTTGAAAGGGGATCTCATCACTAAATACTCACACCCCTGTAGGTGTAAGCTGGTTATAGGATATGTCAAGAAGAAAGGGAGGCAGTGTCCTCCATCATTTTTTTTTTAATTGGATCAAAATTTAGAAAAATTACACCTTAATTTAGATCAGGGGGGAGAGAGAGAAGACACAGAAAGAGTATAGGATATGGGGGTTAATAGAACCTGGTTCACAACCCTGCTCTGCCCCTTGCTATTTGATATTAGGTAAGACACTTAACCTTTCTGTGGTTTAGTTTCCTCACGTGTAAAATGAAGATTGTACTACCTTATATGACAAGGTTATTGTGAGGTAATGATGATTATAATTAGCATTACAGTAATATAATACATTACACAGAAGACAAGTCATTACAGAAATGTGTGAAATTATTTCTTAGGATCTTTCTGAAACTAGAATTATACATGGCCTTGTTCCCATGTTGCACAGGGCTAGGGTGGGGACCCCTTTATCATTTACCCCCATCATCCTATGCCATACCATTGGAGGTTGTTGTTTGTCCTTTGTGCTTGAAGAGGACCATGACATCAGGAAGATGATGCCATGACTTGCAAGTGAATTGGATTTATGTGAGGGAGGGCTGGGCAAGGTTACCAGCTTTACTTTCTCCTCCAGAGCTATTTGGGTCCAGTGGCAAGATATAGATCAGGACAAGTGGAGATGGCCCCCCCTTGGAGGCTACCACCTGAAAGGAATAGTGGCTGTTTGAGTTCAAGATTGCCTCTTCTGGAATGACACTTAAATAGAGAGAAGATTAGCATAGAGCAAGGAGTCCAAGGGATTAATTTTTCAGCCATAGGAACTTTCTAAGACCATCTACTGAGATGAAAAGGGGATGTAATCTGCAGAAGCCGTGAAGAGCTAGAAAGAACAACCCATGCTCAGGAAATCACAGATCACTGAGAACTGAAGTACAAAATGCCTATCTTATAGTAGACATGTTGCAAACATCACAGTGCTGCATAAATATATAAATATCAATCCAACAATTCAGTTTTAGAAGAACCCTCAGGAGCCACAGAGTTCACACCTGAATAAGAATCCCTTCTTCAACCTGTTAGGACGAGAGCTCCTCTGGCCTCTGCTTAAAGGCCTCCCCTGAAAGGGAATCCACTACCTCCTGAGTCAGTTCACCCCATCTAAGGACAACTCTCCCTTTTAAGTTCTCCTTACAATAAGGCCAAATCTGTCTCTTTGTAGTTTCCATTCAGTGCTCCTAGTTCTGTCCTCTAGGGCTAATTAAACAAGCATAATGACTCTGCCCAGCAACAGTCCTTCAAAGCTAAACACAGCTATCCCGTCAGCCTTAGATCCTCTTCTCCAGGTTAAACACTTCCTTCAGTGGATACCGATATAGCATAAGACTGAGACTCTATAATGTAACAAATCATGTGTCCTAGCCAGTGTGTTAGGTGTTAGGGATGCAAAGACATTTAGCAGGTCCTAGAGATTTTCATTCTTTTCTTTGTTATTTGAATGACTGGGGAGAATAATGGTCTTCTTGCTCAGGGACATGCATGGTTTGGGTTGAGTGGGTAACTGCTGGAAGTGAAAGGGAAGAATCTACATGGAAGTACGCACCTGTAGAGGAAAAGAGGATTCTTAAAACTTTTGTCCCTTATGTTGTAAGAGAGGCAACAGAAAGATTTCCTTCTCCAGCTCATTTTACTGATGAGGAAACTGAGGCAACCGGGGTTAAGTGAGTTGACCAGTGTTACAGAGCCAGTAAGTGTCTGAGGCCAGATTTGAACCCAGGAAGATGAGTCTTCCTGTCTCCAGGCCTGTCACTCTACACTAGCTGCCCATAGAAAGGTTAGGAAAGCCTGAAGAACTGCTTTTACTTTTTGGAGAAATTGTGTGGACACCAGAGCAGAAGCCACTTAAGATGGAGGAGAGATGGAATAGCAAGTTGTACATAATGAATTTGCAGTTTCATGTACAATCATTTCTTTTTCTACTTTACTATGTTATGGAAATGCTTGTTTTATTTCTTAAGTTCAGAATAAACTAAAAAAAGATGGAGGCTAGAGAAACAAAATATCCTTCCACCTCCGCTGTCTACTGCCTACCTGCTCCCCCTAATTATTCTCAGATATGACTTGTTTCGGGAGGCACCTTCACCAAAAGGTGACATCCTATTTGGACAGTGACCCTGGGGACTTACATTTTGGAGACTAATTTTTGTTCATTCACGGCTCTCTTTTCTTCAAAAAACTTTCTTTTATAATTTTGTGACTGTGTGTTTGCAGTGGAAAGTTGGTCTTACTGTATAGTTGGTGCCTGCATATGAGGTGTGCATTTTTCTAAGGCTGTCAGCCAAAAGAAGTGACAAAAGCTCCTCCTCTTCTACTCCCAAGAGTACCAGAGCTCTTCTTGTTACGAGATGCCGAAGAAGCCATCACGTAACTACCAGCTCCTCCGGCTGGGTATCTTATTCTGTATATATCTTGTTGGTACATAGTTGTTCTCATGTTGTCTTCCTGTTGGATGCTGTTTGTTCACCCTTCATTCTTGAGAAGGACCAGTGACATCACCAGTCTTGACTTGTGGTGAACTGGATACAAGTGAGGCCGAGCTGAGGTGAAGTTTTCACCTCATTCTCTCTTCCACTGTCATGAAAGTCCAGTGGCAAGACAAAGGTCAAGAAGACTGGAGATGGCTCAGGATGCTGCTTAGCATAGTGCCTGGCACATAGTAGGCATTTAATAACTACTTGACTGCCTCCTTATGGACTACAACTTCCCAGATAACTTTTAAGTGTCTTCTGACTTCTGAATCTTAGAGAAATTAAATAACTTGGGCTTGCTCATAAAGATACCAAAGGGAGAGGTTAGATTTGGACTTAGGTCTTCCTGACCTTCAGGTTCAGCACTCTATATGCTCTCTACCTTCTAAGGCCAGCATGGCAGGGTTCAGCTGGAGATCTAGGTTCTTTTTTTTTTTTTTAGGCAATTGGGGTTAAGTGACTTGCCCAGGGTCACACAGCTATTAAGTGTCAAATGTTTGGTCTGAGGCTGGATTTGAACTCAGGTCCTGCTGACTTCAGGGCCTGTGATCTATCCACTGCACCATCTAGCTGACCCTGGAGATCTAGGTTCTAATTCTGCCTTTCACAATTAATACCTGAGTAATCCTAGGCAGATCTCACTCTCTTACTCTGTAAAAACGGCATAATAATATCACCTGTTTTAGAGGGCTGTTGTGAGGTTCAACTGGAATAATATGTGCAAAATGTTTTGTAAATCTTAAAATGTTTTATCACTCTAAGCTATTACTACCACCCCATTCTACCTTTTATAACTCATAGGTTCATAGAGTTTGAAGTGACCTTAGAGGTCTAGTCCAATCCCTCAATTTCAGAAAAGGAAACTGAGGCACAAAGTGATTTACCCAAGGTCATGGGATTCAAACCTAGCTCATCTGACTCCAAAACCTGCACCCTGTCCATTACACATACAAGGACCAAAAGGCTATCTCCTCCAACCTCCTTATTTTACACAGAGGGAAATCGAGGCCTAGGGAAGGTTCTGACTCTTCGAAGGTCCCAAAGGCAGTCGTTTTCAGATTTAAACACAAATCCTCTGAGTCCAGAGACAAGTGTGCTCTTTCCATTGCACTGCTTCCTCCCTAATACTTTTTATTATTCTGAAACAAGAAAGCATTTATTTCTCTCCTACTATAAGGTGCCAGGCACGGTGGGACCCAAAGAGAGAAACGCAACAGTGCTTGCCCTCAAAGAGCTTTTAGTCTCTGCCAGGCACATCCGTGTGGGTGGTGGATGGCGTGCTGGACCTAGGGTTCCGGATACCTCAGTCTGAATCCTAAGTATGTAATTCTCGGTAAGTCAAGCTTCAGTTGCCTTATCTGTAAAATGGGGATAACAGCGGCACCTCCCTCCCAGGTTGCTGAAGGGCTCAACTGAGTTAAAAGCGGAAAGCGCTTTGCAAACCTTGGGTGCTGCAGGATGGGGAATACCAGCTCTTGTTACAAATTATATGCAAAGTAACTTTGCTGGGGATCCGGCGGGTCGAGAAAGCCCCGTGGGTGGACCCTGGGAGGGAGATCTGCCGGGAAGGGGGGACGGCCAGGGCAAAGGCACGGGGACAGGAGATAAGGGGGCGTCGCGGGTGTCCAGCGGCCCGGTCAGTGCGGCCGGACTGAAGGGAGGATCAGAAGCTTGGTCAGATGCTGAAATAACCGATACGAACGTCGGGGGCCGGGCCCGGGGCTCCTACTAGAGCAGGAACCGAAATCCTCCCCCGCCCCTCTTTACCGTCAGCTTCTCTGCCCGTCCCCTGAGCGCCGGGCCTTGTCCTCGGTCCCCAGGGCAGCCTAACCGCTCTCGCCCCCAGCGGCGGCCGCGCGCCAAAGGAAGTCCCGCCTCCCGCCCTGGAGCCAAGGGCTTGGCGCGCGCGGGCGGGGGCGCGGTGTGTAAGGACGCTGCCACCGCCTCCCGGGAGGGAGGAGGGGGAGGGGCTGGGGGCGGGGCCGGCGGAGGCGCGCGCGCGGCCGCGGGAACTGAGCGGCCCGGGGAGAGCGGAGCCGGGGGTAGGTGTGGCGGCGGCGGCAGCGGCGGAGCCGGGGCGGGAAGAGCGGAGGGCCCCGGGGAGCCGGCGGGGGGCGGCGGCGGAGCCGGGGGCCCGCCCGGCCCTGTCCGGGAAGAGGGGTGCGCGGGCCGCGGGGAGCCGGGACATGGCGGCGCAAGGACCCTTGTTCTCACTTTGTTTCTCTCCCGTTCGGCTCCCTCCGGATCCCGCTGCCCGCGCCCCCACCCCTCCTCGGCACCTCTTGTCCCCACGGGCGGGGCGCTCGTCCTCCTCCTGCTCCCTCTCCCTGGGTCTTTCCCTCCTCTGCGACCCTTCCCCCGTTATCTCGTCACCCCCTCTTTGGTCCCCGTCATTCTCCAGGCACCTCCTCCTTGGTCCCAGTTATCTCCTCTTCGGTCCCTTTCACTCCCATTATCTTAGAGTCACCCCCTCTTCGGTCCCCGTCACTACTGTTACCCTCCCGCCACCCCGTCTTTGGTCATTATCACTACTGTTACCCTCCAGCCACCCCCTCTTTGGTCATCGCCTCCATAACATTCGAGTTACCCCTGTTCTGTCCTTGTCGCTCCTCTTTACCCTCGAAGCACCTCCTCCTAGGTCCCCTCACTGCTGTAGCTCCCCTCATCCCTCCACCTCCGTGGTCCCCAAGCCCTCTCTTCTCCCTACATCCATCCCTGCCGTAGCTTCCTGCCTTCTCCTCCCCCTTCTGTTCCCCCCTTCCTTCTCCACTGATTCTCCTTGTTCCTCCCACTTCTAGTGTTTTCCCCACTTCCATTCCCTCATCCCCTTCCCTGCTGCTGGTTGCCCCGGTTCCGGCATCTCTCTGTTTAGCAGTCGTCTGTCTCCCCACTCCAACTCCTCCCGTGGATTGTCCTCATCCACTAGCCCATTGAAACCAACGAAACTTGGACAATTGGATGCAGTTATGATTGGTTTTACTCCCTGCTCCCCGATTCGCTCCCTTTCCTGAACCCCCAAGTTAGGAGTGGGTGAGAGCGCTTGTTTCCTTGCTACCCCGGTCAGTTTTGGAGAAAGAAGACTGGTCAGAATACTTCCCCACCCCCTTTCCCTGGGGGTCTTACACCGGGTGGGCTTTACAAAGATCGAGTAAACTCTCTTCCCTCTTACATCCCCCCACTTTCTTGGGGGGGGATCCTAAATGGGGGAAGGACTCACAAAGGAAGGATAAACTCTTTTCTCTCCTCCCCTCCTCTTCCGTGGTTTCTTCTCCCGGTGATACTTGAAGGGGGCATTTTAAGGCCGTTGGGAATTGTCATTTTATTTTTCTTTTATTTTCTTTTGTTTTCAAACTAGGAGCCAAACTCCTAGGCCAAAATCATATACCAATTAAACATCTCTTGCTATTTCCTTGACAGATCTCTGCTGCCTTTTGGTAGGGGCCTCAGTATAGCTGGTCTCCAAGGTGACTGACAGCTGAGAGGGTGGATCTTAGTTTTATCACTAATAAGTGCTAATAGTAAATAAGGCCAGAATGACCTAAGAGATTTTTTTTTTCTGAGTCTCTGGGTGACTAGGGGTGGGTGAGGTGGAGGGGCTGGATTCCAGGGAATAATTTAAATCCAATTTTTATTCTTCTCTCCCTTCAGAGCCATAGAAATTTTGAATTGGATCACAAATTAAGAGTTGGAAGAAATCTTGGAGATTAAGTAAATGGTCCAGCTGAGATTTAACACAGGCTACCTGAGTCCAAAGCCAGTTTACTTTCAGTTAATACAAACTCCTCATAAGAAAATGCTGGCCAAATTTGAGGAGTTTACAGATTAGGAAACTGAAGTCTAGAGATGTTAAATGACTTCGAAGCTAGATTAGTTAGTGGAAGAACCCAGAGTAGAATCCAGGCTTACTGACTCCTCAGTGCTCTATCCACTATACCATATTGCTGCTTCTGAAGTGTATTCTACAATTATAAACTTCTGTTTTGAAACTTTGGTACCTGGTTTGCAGTACTAGAGTTGGGAAGAGAGACAAACACAATGATAAACTTCTCTTGAAGTAGCTAACTGGTAGCGTTGGAGGTGGGAAAGGCAGTGATAGGGCAGAAATGGACCCCTCGGAAGGTAAAGGATGGCTTGTAATGGGGAGAGGTGTGGCAAGTTAGATTCAGGAAGGAGGTTTGAAGAAAGGAATGGGGGGAGTGGAAAATCATAGGATCGTCAATTTAGAATTGGAAAGAACCTTAAAGAAAGATTAACCACCCAAGTCCCTTACTTCAGAGATGAGAAAGCAGAACTGAGCAGTCTTTTTTGAGTTGAAGGAAGTAGTGGGGTCCTTTGATTGAGGCTAGTGGTGAGTGTGGACTTGGAGGATTTCTTTGAGGCTTTAAGGAGAGAGATGAAAGGACTTTGGGGCAGAAATCTGGAGAAGGAAGGAGACTTCTTGAAGTGAACCCTGAAGTTGAGGTAGAGGACCCCTAGAGATGTCTGGATTTTATTATTCAAGGTGTGATTGGGAAGAAAGGTCTGAAGTTGAGTGGGGCACACCTAAGCTGGATTTCAGGATGGAGCTTGTGAACAGAATTGAAGTTGAATTTTAGAACTAGGTGAACAGAAGGGAAGAAATTTAAAATTTAGCTTTGCGTCATCTGGGTTTTTCTTCATAATTTCAAACACTGTCATCAGTTTGTGTGGGGATGACTTTAGTGAGCTGTCGCTAATGTGTAGCAGCAGCCAGGTGCATACAGTATATAGTGTGCCTGAATTCTAAAGCAGGTTTTCCATTCAAGCTCCCTGACTTTTCAGCTTGCAAAAGGCAGTTGAATGTTGCTATAATTAGCAGATATTCTGTTGATTTTCAAATTGGAGTTTAACAAATTGGCTGCGTTGTTTGCTGGGAGAACTCTACCCCAGAGTTTTGTTTGCTGGGAGAACTCTACCCCAGAGTTTTGGGAGCTTAAATTTTTGTAATAGCCTTTTTTGGTAAGTGACATAAAAGGTATTCTCTTTGATGACCTTAGTGGCTGTTAGTATACTGGTCATATTATTGTCCTTTGATGATGCTTTACTTTTGGCTTTATTGCAAGGCTTCTCAAATGTTCAGATTTCAGAACTCTTTTACATTCCTAAAAACTTTTGAGGAACACCCCTGACCCCCAAAAGAGCTTTTGTTTGTATGGGTTAAATGTATCAGTATTTACCACATTAGAAATTAAAACGTCTTAGTACTTTGAGTTTTGTGTTAATTAGTATTATTAGTACTTTTGACGTTGCAGACTCCCTGAAAGGGTCTCAGAGATTTCTGGGGGTTTCAGATCCCACTTTGAGAATTGCTTGATTATCAAATTGCCTGTATAAAGCTTTCCCCTTAAACATAGAGCCAATTAAATGTAGTAAAAATTAAAAGGCAGAATGAAGAAAAGAATAGCATATAATTTATGACCTTATTAAGTTACTCACATAGGTGACATCTGTTAGCTAGAAATGCAGCTAAGAAGGCTTTTAGTTTTCACATTCGTATTTGGAGTTTGTAAAATTTCTGTCAGCATTCATTTTACTCTAACACTAATGCTCTTGACTTTGCTGAAGAAATAATTGGAATAATTCCTCTGGTTTCTGAACAGTCACTTTTCTGCATTAATGAATAGAAGCCTCATCCAGTTCTACCACCATCATTGTGGATTGCATCTGTGGTTCTCAGATTACAACCAAAGGGCTATTGATGTGTCTGGAAATACACTGCTGTTTGTCAACAGCCCTGCCCTTGATTAGAAGCTGAGGTCTGTTCTGGAGAATGTGGCCCATCAAAGAAAATTATTCTGTAGGGTGAGCTTGGGAGAAACTATCATCTCAGGATTTTGAGGATTTGGCAAAACTCAAATTGGTTGGAAAGGTGTGGGTGCACTTTTCCTTTTATATATTTTTTTCGTGTTTTAAAGTTTTGTCTTAAGAAAAACAGAAAAAAAAAATCATGCTTTACTTCTCTGAGTTTGATCTTTTATAATAGGTGACTCCAAAGCGCACATCTTCATATTTACCTTGTGTAGTTTCTGGGACATCATCATTCTGAAGTTTCTGCTAGTTAACTGATAATACAAGATGCTAATAGAAGATAAGCCTGTATAAAATTGGAGTGAAAGGAGTACTTTTTGCCCCAATATCTTGTCATCTTTGTGATGAAGCACTGGGGTAGTTATTCTAAGTGTCAGATTGAATAGCTGTGTCTCAAATATTTTTTTAATTGGCCAAGTCAGCAGTATGCCAAATAAATAATATGTGTAATTGTTATTACTGGGCTGACTGGTGATTTGTGATACTACCTGTGTGACCTTGGATAAAGTCCATCTCTTTAGGGCCTCAGTCCTCTCCTGTAAAATGGAGAAGTTAGATGAAATATTCTATAACATCTCTTCCAGCTCAAAAACTCTGATCCTTTGCTTTTTCCACAATTCTGTAATGTGTTTATTTGGGTAGAACACTTCAGGTCTCTGCATATTTATAGGAAAACATCACAGGATACCGTGTTGATAGATCATTAGTATCTTTTACACGTGGACTGTATCAGATCAAATGTAACAGTTCAAATAAAATATCAGCCATTTAAGCTAGTTAGCTCTCTTTTTGAAATGGATACATGCATTATTTGAAATGGATATATGTAGGTATATGTGCATTTATATATGAATGAAAATCTCTATGGACCTCAGTTTTCACTTCTGTAAAATGGGTGTTGTACTGCCTCCTCCTCCCTAGGGCTCTTGTGACAATGTCTTTCTGAGATGGAGCAGAGAGGGCACAGAACTTTTTATCACAAGACTTGGACTTGATTTTTGATTCTGATTTAATTGATATTGGACAAGTTATACTCCCTATGCCTTAGTTTCCGTATTTATAAAATGACTATAATAGCTATACCACCTCACACTGCTGATGTGAGGCTCAAATGAAATAATGGTTACAAAACACTTTGTAGCCTATGAAATGCTATATTAATATCAGCTATTAGTTAAAAACCTTGAAGCATTATAGAAATGAGCTGTAATTATTATGAGGTATAACTAAAGTAATGTGATGGGATTCTGTAAGCCTCATAAGAATTAGTTTCCTCACTTTATAGTCATATCTTGTGCATATATAAATGTCCAAAAATAGAAATTTGTACCAAACTAAAATTTCCTGTAGTTCTGTAGCATTTCACATTTTTACTACTTTCTTAGTAATCCTGTGAAGTGGGTAATATAATTATGGTTATCCCTATTTTACAAATGAGAAAAACTGAGACCCAGAGGTAAAGTGACTTTCACCATGATCGCTAGGGAGTGTCAAACTAGCATCTGAACTCCTCTTTTGATACCAACTCCAGGGTTCTTTATGCAGCTAGGAAGAGGGAGAAATTGACATAGGTTTGTTTATTTAGTCTTCCATGTTTCAAAGAATAGTCATTTCTCTATGTAGACCTAAAAAAAAAGAAAATGAAATAGCTCTGGGCCTTGTGATGTTGGTAGTTTAAAAAAAAAGGAGAGAATAAAATGGACGTCAAAGGATCAGAAGAGCATAGCATTTTAAGATTGGAAAGCTAATCCAGCCCCCTCATTTTAGAGTTAGTTGCTTGAAAGGCAATGCACACATTTTTGCTCATTAGCATCTCTAGATTCTTGAAAGTAGATGGTATCTAATACCATATGTATATGGAAGGGAGTAAAAGTTCCCCCTTGAGCCTCTGTACTACCTAGGAATCCTAAACAGAGTCAACCTAAATCCGTGGGCTTCCAGTGGGATATGATTTGACTTAACAAATATGGAGAATTTAATAGCAGTGTTTGCTTCAGTATTTTAATGGAATTTTGATTTCATTGATGTGGCTCCTTTTTTGACTATTGCTGTTTACAAAACTATTCATTCTGCCTCATTTCAGGTGGTTCTTGTTTGTGTTCTTTCATATCCTCCATAGAGGCTCTGTCTAATCCACTGGATACCAGTGGATAATTGTGGAACCTTTGGTTTGGCCGTGTATTATCCCTCATTCTCGGCATGACTGGCTTACCTCTTTTTTCTGGTCACATGTGGGTCTGATATCTTTTGTGCCACTTTTTGGGCACAGATCACCAGTGGTAATATGTCTGATGTTCATTGTCCTTTGGAGACAGCTGGTGGTGCAGTGGGTAGAGGGATGGGCCTAGAATTGGAAAGCTCTAAGTTCGAATCCAGCCTCAGGCACTTACTAGCTGTGTGAACTTAGGCAAGTCACTGTGAAATGGGGATAATAGCGTCTACCTCATAAGGTTCTTGTGAGACTCAGCTGAGATAATATTTGTAAAAATGCTTAACATTGTGAATGGCACATAGTAGTTGTTTTATAAATGTTTATTCCCTCTCTCCTTTGGAACACTTGTAATTTTGATTCTAACAAGATCATGATGTTACCCATATAACATCACCAGAAGAATATTTGGGTTAAAAAGATTGAGTTCGTGACTGTGACAAGCTTGGGATCATTAAGTGTTTCTCATTTAGGGAGTAGTTGCCCAAATGTGATCCAGCTACTTTCCATTTATTAAATTCTGGGCCTACATCATTGCCCATATGCAGTGCCTGTTCAAGATATATAAGTCATTTAAACTTTGTGTTGTTTGTGAATGCAAACAATGGAAAGATTAGTTATTTTCATTAACAGCTATTAGGGCATTTTTTGTGTGAGGCATAAACACAGACTTATATATTCTTAGTGAAGAAACAACTACCGTAGTTATCCCCTTTGTTTCTCTTCAGGGTTATTCCCTTTCTAGACTCCATGAGTCTTGCATTTTATTGTAAGCTGAAGGGCAGTGACCCAGAATTTCTCTGTTTCTAAGTCTTATTACAGTTAGAGGTGTATTAGACTATTGATGCTAACTTTTATAGTGGCCATACTATTCTTGTCCTGTTCTTACCTGTTAGCTGCTTATAACTAAAGAAATCAGTTGCTGGCTGAGAACTGGAATTTTTTTCTTCCCTCATTCAGTGGTTAGATTTATGAAGATTCGAAGAGATCGTATTCATAGGCTCATGAACTCATTGAGCATTGTTAGGACTTTAAAAGGTCATCAGGTACAACTGTTTCTTTTTTGCACATGAGGAAACTGAGACCCAGAGAGGTGAAGTAATTTCTCTAAGGTTAGACAGGTAGTAGTAAAGCCAGACTTAGAACTTTCTCTTAAGTACTCGCTGATGCCAAATCTAGTGCTCTTGCAGCTGTTACTTCTAGGGCCTGTCACACTATAAATTAACTTCTTGTCATTCTCCCTGCCTCCTCTTATAGTTCTTCTGATCTTTCTAAAAAGCTACATTCTACTTTCCAGACATATTGATAGCATATTTGCAGAAAAATCTCATAGCTCCCTAAATAAACCTTCTCGTCAGTCAGCCAAGTGTTAGTAGATTGCCTGCCATGTACTCCAGTAGACACAGTGGGGGCCACTAAAAAAGTATAACCTGCCCTCCAGAAATTTAGACCCTAGTTGTGGAGATGAGAGGAACATACCTGAAACAAGTATCAAAAAGTGCAAAACAAACATATCAATTAATGCCAGAGAGTAGTATGATTTGTAATTTTCATAAGAGTTAAGGGAAAGGGATTTTCAATGAAGACTGAAATAGGAAAGATTTTATGGAAGAGGAAATAGATGAAGTGGACTTGCGTGACATTGGTGTAATTGGAATGGATAGAGGGTAATTGGAATGGATAGAGGGTAGAAAGAAGTGGCGGTGGCCATTTCAGGCCAAAACAGCCTGAGCAAAGACACAGAGATAGGAACGAGTTAAACATGCTTATGGAATAGGAAAACTGCTGCCTTGGGCAGAAATTATGTGGAGCAGAGTAGTGTGAAATAAAATGGGATAGACAGGAAGGGGCCAGCAGTGGAGGCTCCTGAAAGCCAGAGAGAAGGGTTGAGCTTTGTTTAGGTAGACAGTCAGAGCCATTCAAGGCTTTGTAGCAGGGCAGTAGCATGAAAGTGGAGTTTAAGGAGGATTATTCCAATAACCAGTGCAGGAAGGATGCAGTGGAGATGGGGAGAGGCTGCAATCAGGGACTCAGACTAGAGATCGTTATAGTAATCTAGAAGGGCATGACAGTGTTCTAGGAGGAATGAAGGGGAAGGGACATAAAGAGATTTTGAAGGAAAATGAGGAAAACCATGGGAGATTTGGGGAGGAAAGACACATAAAGGTGGGATGACTAATTTTCTTTTTTTCTTTCTATTTTTTATTTTTTGGTGAGGCAGCTGGGGTTAAGTGACTTGCCCAGAGTCCCACAGCTAGTGAGTGTTATGTGTCTGAGGTTGCATTTGAACTCAGATCTTCCTGACTCCAGAGCTGGTGCTCTATTCACAACATGACTAATTTTCAACCCGGGTCTTCCTTACTCTTCATGTTAAAACTTTCTGTTAGTCAGCTGATGCCTACATTCACCACTTGCTGAACTTATCTATTTTATCTATTTTCTTTCCTTTATTAAAATAGAGCTTTTCATGACTAATTAACTTGGTCTTATTCTACTGTCTACGCTGTGGCATTCACACACATAAGTGCCTAGAGTTATGTCCTGTTTCTCTTTTGCCTTGTTCTTTCCTTCCATTATTAAAGACCTTTTAAAACTTCACCAGGGAGCCTTCACATACTAAGTGGATAGTTTAAAGGGTCTCATCTCCTCAATATGTGTGTAGCATATCAAAGTAGAGGTGTTGAAGGAGAAGACACAATATAAAACAGCACAAAATTAAGCTAACCATAAGTGACAAATAACATTATGTGGTTTTAGTTACATGCAGTTTACTATATATACACTGTGTATATATCATACATGTTATATATATATATATATATATATATATATAAATATATAGTATACAACATATGTCATGTATATACAGTATATACAATATGTGCTGTGTCACTACAGAATGTAAACTCCTAGAAGGCAGAAACCATTTGTTTTGTACAATGCCTAATATATTGTTTATATCCAATAAATATTAAATGACAAGTCATAAACTTTGTTCTTGCCTAATTTTCCAGCTACAGGTCCTTTTGAAAATTAAAGATTGCATATCTGTATACATTTGACTATGGATTTTCTTTTTTCTAGATTAGACGTCTCAAAGTGTACCGCATTAAAAAATTATATCAGTAAACCTGATCTCTGCTTCTTCAAGTAAACATGCTAGATTTACATATGCCATGTTCAGCACTTCCTTTCCACACTTAAAAAAAGTAGCTGGCTCTGAGATCCTGCTTGATATGAGTTCTTAATCTTAGAGAGATGGGCTGCAGAGGTGTCTGTCATAAATATTGATACAGGCATGCAGTTACTTGCTCATTTGAAGCACATGGGCTCTAGGGGTGACAGTGGAGTTTCATTCTTCCCAACTTAAGTGCATTATTAGGCTGTACACAGCATCTTGTAGAGAAAGCCTTTTCTCATGTCTGCCTGACATTCATCCTCTTGGATTTCTGAATTACATCAGCAGTGGAAAAGGGGAGATAGAGGTAAGCTAAGCACAGAACTCTGCTTAGAAGTGGTAGGCAAATAAGAATAATAAACAACATTTATGTGGTGCTTTAAGGTTAATAAAGTTCTTTCCCCACAACTACCAGTTAATGAGTTTTTCTTAAGTGCTTATTGGACTACGCTATGAGGTAGGGAATGCAAGTATTGTCTCCATTTTGTAGATGAGGAAACAGGCTCAGCAATTATATGATTTGCCCATGGGGTCACTGAGCTAGTTTTTGTAGAAACCAGCCGATAGGAGTGCAGGTCTCTTGATTCCAAATTCAGTGCCTTTCTGACAATATGCTGAGTGACCATATATTAGATGCTTAAGATATGTGTGTGTTGAATTTAAATTTAATGAAACCAAGACTAATAGTAACACTAATACTGAGTTGTCTCTAGCAATAAGGGATAATTAATATTTTGTGAGGGGATATTTCAACTTCTTTTCTAGTGAGTACTAGACTAACAAATGACTATATTCCCAAGTTTCCTAATACTATTTCCTAGGTCCTGTTTTAGATTGCTTGTTTAGATCAAGGGGTAGTGATTAATTATGTTTTCTATAATGTGTTCAAACAAATATCTCTAAAAGTTATCATGATTGGGATTTGTCATCTCTGATTTCTCCAATCAGCTCATCAGTGTTTTCCTGGTCTTCTTCCTAATTTTTTGTTATCCAGCGGTCATCTTTACTGCTTTTTGAGAGAGCGTTTTTCTAAATGGTTAATCACCATGACATTATCAAACAGTGATTTCTTCCTAATTTAGACTGGTTATGAAGAGGAGTAGAGTAAAAATATTTTTGTGGAATAGAATCTAGGCACTTTGATATATGTGAGAGTATCATGGGGCGTTTTGATTTCTGTAGGTCTGAAATAACATCTCAAGAACTTATTTGTGTTAAATGCATAATAATATAATTCTAAACTATCAAGTTTTGAGTTTCAGACTGTTCTGTTCATTCTTTTACCAGTTGATAAATAAGTGATTAGATTAAAGTCCTTGTAGGCCTAAGACATTTTTGTTTAACTGGGTAGAAGTAGTAGTAGTAGTAGTATCAAGTTTTGAGTTTCAGACTGTTCTGTTCATTCTTTTACCAGTTGATAAATAAGTGATTAGATTAAAGTCCTTGTAGGCCTAAGACATTTTTGTTTAACTGGGTAGAAGTAGTAGTAGTAGTACTGGGTAGTAGGTAGAAGTCATACACTTTGATACATGTGGCTTTAACATTATAGATGACTTCCTAATTCTCAGAGCTATCCATAAGAGGAATAGTCTGCTTCAGATTATAGTAGCTGGTTCTTCACTGAAGGCTTTTAAGTGGAGGCTGAGTGATTTCCTGTTGAAGATACTGTATAGGGGATTCTCACTTCCCCTGGCCTAGAAGTGATCTCTGAGGTAGTTTCCAACTCAGATTCTGTGACAGTTTATACCAGAGGTATGTTACTAACCTAATCCTCACAAGCCACTCTGTGGTTTTGCTCTCACTTAAATACATAAAAATGTCAGTTTGTCCATGGAGGCTATTACATATACTTTTTAGAGAATGTGTTTTTAAAAATCAAACTTTATTCTGAGCAAACTTGATACAAAAAGCAATTTTCTTAATAAACTGATTTTTTTGTTCTTGCTTTTAATGAATGACTAGTCATATTTGAGTAAACATTCTCTGTTACTTTCTCTTCCTAAACTGAGGTTTATAATGGATGGAAATTTATTTCAGTCATACCAATTAGTAATATTTCTATAGGGCTTTGGTATATATGATCTCTTAATTCCCTCTTTTATCTCAGAATATTTCTGATAGTTTACTAACATCCAATTGTTCTTAATATGAAACAGCATTTAAATTTTTTTTAAATTTTGGAGCATTGGGCAGATGAGAGGGAGAAAGAAGTGGGATGTCTGCTGGTTTCTTTCCCTTTTTTAATGGATTACTCCATTCTGCCACTTAGCAGCCCAGAAATATTCCTATCAGGGTTGAAATGGTTTTTCATTAATGCTTTATAACTGACAAAGATGATACACAACACAGCAGCTTTACAATTTTTTTCTACCTATACTGCACTTTTTATTTTTTCTTAGTACTACTTAAATACTACAGTTTTTAATTTTGTGTACAGGGATGAACTTTGGCTTAATTCTATTTCATAATACCTGTTCATCACAGGACTCTGGTTTCCCTCAGAATTTCAGAATTAGAAGAATCTTAAGAGGCTGTCTAGTCCAAACCATGTACTTGGTCAAGAATCCCCTCTATGACCCTCCCACAAAGACATCATCTAACCTTAAGATGAATATTTCTAGTAAGGACCCGTGATTTCCCAAGACAGCCCATTTGACTTTTGGATATCTCGACTGTCAGGACGTTTTTCCTTATATCAAGCCTAAACTGCTTCATTACAGCTTCCATCCACTGCTCCTAATTTTACTTTATAGGACCAAGTACAGGAAATCTGATCCCTCTTTTCAGGTGGTATCCCTTTGCCTTCAAATCCTTGAAGACAAATATGTCTACCTGAACCCCTCAGATTTCCAGCTTAAATATCCTCAGGCTAAATATCCTTCAACATTGGTCTCTATGCTTTCACCATCCAGCATTTCCTCTGGATGTTCTCTAGCTTGTTTATGCTCTTTCCAAAATCTCATATCCAGAATTGGATCCAGTGTTCCAGGTGAGGTCTGCCCAAGGCAGAGAACGTCAGGATTGTCACCTGTCTTAATTGGTATCTCTGACTATTACTTCCTAATATTACAGTGGTTTTTTTGGCTGCAAAGTTACATTCTAATCAGATTGAAGCTTTTATTTCACCAAAACCCCCACGTCTTTTATACATGAAGAACTGTGCAGCCATATTTCTCTCTTCCCTATCCATACTCTTTGGCACCCAAGACTGGGACTTAATACTTTTACTTCTCTTAAATTTTACCTTATTATTAGATTCAGCTTTTCATTGTAGCCTGTTGAGATGTCTTTGGATCATGATTATGTCATCCAGTGTGTTAGCTGTCTCTCCCAGCTTGGTGTCATTTGTCATTTGCATATTTGATAAACATATCATTTATGCCTTCATCCAAGTAATTGATAAATATGTTAAACAGGGCCAAGAACATATTTCTGGAGCAGCTATGTGGAACAGTGGATAGGGTGCCAGGCCTGGAGTCAGGAAGACTTAGCTTCCTGAGTTCAAATCTGGCCTCAGACACTTAACTAGCTTTGTGACCCTGGGCAAGTCACTTAATCCTGTTTGCCTTACTTTCCTTATCTTTAACGACTGAAAAATGACTGAACAAGGACATGTCCCTATATCATTCTACTGAATATTTCTTTCCAAGTTGACAGTAAACTGACACGTAGGACTCTGGGCTCCCAAGATTCTGATCTTAGGGACAGACCTACAAAAGGGTCACATTCTTTGGCTCACTGCTCCAAACCAGAGTTTATTCTGGGAACATCTTCAAATATGCTTATGTCTTAAGTTTCTACAAATGTAGGTAACTGAGATCCCTAGCTCCTATGTAAGCATTGAAAGTAACAAATGCAGAGTAGATACAGGACAAACTTAATTTTGCTTTATGAAAATGTAGATGTGAATGACTCACAGGAGCCCATAAATAGATACAAAAAACACAGACAAAAAGTCAAAATAGTTCCTCTTGGAAGGGATGCTATCAGCAGGGGAACACACCAACATTTTGGTGAATCTCTACCTTTCTCACAGGATCCTACATAGTCTTTTCAAGATTTATTGCCATCTGTGGTTTGGACTTCTTATGGGAAGCAAACATACTTTGCACAGCTCCCTTTCCATCAGACCTGTGATGACCAAGTTATGACTAACCATAATGACAGGGTGGAAATGTCATAATCTCATGCTTCCATGGTGTGACTTTAACAATTGCTGCCCCTTTAGCTCCAGGGAGTCTGTGGGTGATTGTTTTCTACCTTTAAAAGATATAGTGCTGCAGGAACTCGCCTCTTTCTGGAAGCCAGGTCTCCAAACTCTGCAACTTGGGCTTATTCTTGATGAAACTGTCAAGACTGGTATTGCCCACAAAATTTCCATTCTTTGCTAGAATGGTATATTCCAGGATTATGCTGCCTAGGAAATTATTTTTCTCTACACAGGAGATTGGGGTTTGGGAACATTGTCCATGAACTCCTATTTTAGGCCTACTAGGCAAAGACCTACTTGCTTTTGCCATGTACTTCTGTAGGAACTCCATCATTGTCCTGACTGCTTGCCTTCCCTTGGGCCAAGTAATCCTAATCTCGGGCCACCATGCTTAGAAAACAGTGGGTGAGCATATGCTGCTAGCCAAGGCAGCCATTGATGGTTTCTGTAGAAAGGAGACTTCATATATGGATAGGCTTCACCTTCTGAACCCAGATCTGATCAGATCTGTCCATCTTCTTCACAGGGAAACGGGGAAAAAGGAAAAAAAAAAGGGTGAAAAAGTTTGAGAAGGTCTTTGGTTGACCATTGTGCCAAGATTCCTAGCCAATCAAATCATCTTGGGAGCAGCCTTAGTCATAGAATCCAATCAGAAGTTGTCCTTGTCCTCCTTATAAGGAACCAACAGATAAGTCCATTTCTATAGGCAAAGATGCATGTTTGCATGTCCTTACTATAGAAGGACTGAGGGAGAGATATTATAATGAAACTGACCAATTTTTATTACCCTTCACTAGAGAACCATTAATGAGTGCCAGTCAGCCATTTCTGAGGCTGCCTGAGCGTCCCCTTATCTAGCCCACACCTTTCCTTCTTGTCTTCAGGATAGTATGAGAGCTTGTTAGTCACATCTCCCTTTCTTAGTAACTGTGGTATAGTTTGTTTAGATCTTGAGACTTGAACTTATCAAGGACAATTAGATTTCAAGTACCTATTAACAATTTTTGTTGTGGCCTTTCCTATCTAAAGATCACTCTCTTTGACCTCTATTGTCATTCCATTTACGTGAGTATTGGGCCTATTTCTCCTCTGAATGATCTTTTGTTCTCCAAAATAGCTAAAAAAAAAAAAAGGGGGGGGCTTCTGCATTTGTTCTTAATGTTCATTATCAATCTTACCCCCTTTTTGAGCTTTAGCACTTCTTGTATAGTTCTTACAGGATTGTGCCAGACATTTAAGTTCATTCTGTATTATCTGACCTTAGTTTCATGTTTGATAGATGTCTTTTCAAAAATCTAAATGGAGTTCTTTGTTCATCTCTGTGAGTCACTTTAAATGGCCTTCATTTTCTTCATTGAATTATTTCTGTTTATGTCTTCAGAATTTCATACATATTGGGGTTTCTTATTCTCTGGTGCTGACTCCTTTGAATTTAAACCAAGTCAATAAACATTTATAAAGTGCTGTGTGGCACTGGGGAGGACACTGGGGATAAAAGACAAAAATGAAGCAAAGGATGAGGAAATGCTAGTTGACTGAAGCCTCAACCCTCTGGTATCCTGTGATGACAAAGAAATGTTAGAGTGTTCTTTCTCCAAGCACCACAAAACAGGCAAATTGAGCTTTATAATTTGGGTCAGTAAATACTTGGTGATCAGATCTCAAGAGCATTACAACTCTTACTAAATCCCATTTTCTTAGCTCCATCCCAAGGTAGTGGGAGATGATGCACAACCCCCCCACATGTGGTACGTGTACTTGGCTCCCAGGGTCTGGTGTCTGAAATTGAATTTAACTATAACTCCCAGGGTTGTTGTGAGTATGAAAAATGAGATATTTGTAAACCTTAAAGCATTATATAAATGCTGGCTATTAAAAATGGTAATAATAATAATAGATTGAAGTTCAAGGGAGAGATTAAGAACTGGATACTTAGATTTAGTCTTCATCTTCATTAGAAGGATAATTGAACCCCTGGCAGCTGATGACATTGCCAAGGGAGAGAGCTTAGAGAAAGAAGAGAAGGCCTAGGACAAATTTGTAGGGAGCCCAGTGGTTGTATAACATTTTCCCAAAAGTTCAGTAATTTGTGACTAGGAATGGAGAAGGTGGATGTTGGAGGTATCACAAGGTTGGGGTTTAGTAAGGCATGACTGATGTTAAAACAAAGGAATTCAAAGGTAGCTGATAGTCCTGTTGAATGCTTTAACCATAGGGTCGAGACTGTGATGGGAGAGGTCAGAGCTGCAGGGAGAAGATGCCACTGGATAGAGGGACTGGATGGCATGGTGAAGAGGAAAAATAGGGCTAAGCTAGGGGTGGGGAGCCTACGGCCTCAAGGCCACATGTGGCCCTCTAGGTCCTTAAGTGTGGTCCTTTGACGGAATCCAGACTTCACCAAAGGCCACATGTGGTCTTGAGGATGCTTGTCTTGAAGTTAAGCAGATGAGACAGGAAGAAATCAATGGATAGGAAGATTTGGTCAGAGAGCAATTGTAGAGTTCTGGATCATGGATTAAGAGTCTGATTGGCTTTGTGTGTGGCTGAGGAGGTAGAGAGAAAATGAAAGTCCTGGGAGGTTAGGAGGCTGATGACCTGGGAGATCAGGGTATTCAAAGACATGTAAAGATGTAGGTTGAAGTGCCAAAGCATATGAGAGCAGGAATCACCATAAAGAGGAAGACTGTAAGAAAGGAGGGAGAATGACTTGAAGGTCAGCAGAGGCCTGTGATAAGGAGTTGGACTGGATTATAAAGTGGATGGATTGAAGGACCAGGGGTATACATTTTGTGCAAGAATTTGATTTTACTTTAATTTACTATCACTTCTCCTATCTGTACAAGTGCATTTAAATGCAAATAATTATGAGCACAGATTATTTTGCTTTAAGTAAAAATTTTCAGGCTACTGTCACTCCTATATGCAAATGCACTATATCAATTAATACAGCTTGATCTTCTTAAATTCTGGTCCTTCTAGTGTTAAAGGAAGAGAGAATAGCTGGTCAGTGATGGTGGCAAAGGAATAGCCTGCAAGCAGGAGTGAGGATCATGGAGTATGTGTCTTCCTCCTGGCCTGTGCTTTGAAAGAAGAAATACCCAATGTTGGAGAAAGTAGTGGGGATGCATTGTTTTCTGGGGCAAGCACGAAGGTGATAAGAGTGTGAAATGAGAACATGTGCATTGAGCATGGATTCTAGATGGCTTAATGGAATAGAAAGGCAGAGAATAAGGTGGAGTAGTAGGTCGTAGGAGAACTGAAGTGGAAAGGAATGGGAATATGGGGAGTGCTAGGTGGGCATGAAGATGTAACTGTGCAGAAAAAGGTTTAGAGGAGCAGGAGCAGGGGAATGACTAGTGGATGGGGGGCAGCCATCTTTTAGGATGAGACTATGGAGTCATTGCCTGTGACTCCCTAAGGGCCAGATCTCACAGGTTTCTAAGTCTTATATGGCTGATGAAGAATAATAAGGTGGTGATTAGATGACTGGGACTGAATTTCCACAGCACACTCAATAGCTGTATCCCAGGATGGCAGGGCATAAAGTGCACACAGGAGATACCCTACGTGTGACAAAGGGACTGAAAGCCTGATCTCTGACTCCCTGGAAGCAAAGACCCTCCTCCTTCTATAGTATCTTAGATCCACTGAGGCAGAGGTGCTGTGATAGAGTCTCTTTTAGAGCAGACTTTCTACTGTCCCTGAGACCTACATGCTGAGACCCAAGATGACTTAGAATTTCTTTTGGAGCTGTATGAATTGACTTAACATTGTTAAACAGGGCCCATATTGAGGCCATATGCTGTAGAAAAAGTACTGGACTTGGAGTCAGGAGAACCCATGTAAGAATGGGCAAGTCCCTTTACCTTCCTGAGCCTTGTTTTCCTCATCTATAAGATTGTGCTGGTAGAGAAATTACTTTGTAAAATGGGAGCTGGTTATCTCCTTCTTTCTTAGTGTTGGAACAGTAACACACAGGGTGATGTCAGTTGCTCATTGTAGTCACTCCCAGTGCTCATCCTTTTCTGACTCTTGATCTTTTTGAGTTTTAATTAAAGTTCTATTTTTGATGAGCTGGCAGAAGGGTTTGCCTTGAGTCTGAGACTCCTTTCTTCAAAGCCTTCTTTATACCACAGCAGATGAAGTAGATAGAGCCTCAATGACTCAGAAAATTGTCCACCCCATTAAATAGTACTAGGTACTTCAAAGAGCTTAGTGGTGCTCTGTTCTCTAAAAAAAGGTCTAAAGGTGGAGAAAGCATCTGTAGTAAATATTGGTGTTTGGGCCCAAAGTAGAGGTCTTTTTTTTGTCTGTGTGTTTTTTTAATGCAACTGTGTCGAGAGTGTGACTTGATCATTTGTATCACATACGTGGTAGAACCTTTCTTCTTGGGTTAGTCAGATGTCTGCTCCTTATAAACTAAATGTCCCTCCAGAATAAATAGATATTATTGTATTGTTTGCCCTGGCACCCAACGTTGGTATTGTATTTGACATTTTCCCCAAGAGCTGAATTAAAGTACATTAAAAAAGCAAATATTTGCAACAAACTTGGAATTTATTTTTAAGTGAAATCTCTAATAATGCATGCTGTTTACCAAATAGTGAGACGATGTCTGTGGAATGTAAGACTGATATATAAGATGCCTCCTTGTATTTAACCCTGTGGACTTAATTTCCCAAAATTAAATGTTTGAATTTAGTGCTGGGTGATAACGACTGTTAGTTGGAATGCCTTCTTCCTCTTCCTCATGCATTTACAAATGGCTACTAGGAAGACTGATTTTCCTGAGTTCAGATCTGGCCTCAGACCAGAGAGACTAGCTGTGTGACCCTGAGCAAGTCACTTAATCCTGTTTGCCTCAGTTTCCTTATCTGTAAAATAGGCTGGAGAAGGGGCAAACCACTCTAGTATCTTTGCCAGGAAGAGTTAGACACAACTGAAAAATGACAGAATAGCAAATAATATGTGATGCATTGTAAAGAATTGTGATGTTTTTAATGATGTGATTTGTTTGCCACTTCATGTTGAAGCAGAGGATATTAGGACTTGGAAGATCTTAGAGGTCATCTAACATAATCCCATCCTTTCACAAATGTGGAACCTGCGTCATATCAAAGACACTTAGAGTTGAAAGGGAACTCAGGCTGACCAGTTCAACCCATACCTGACCCAAATCCCAAAGTGGTCCTGTAATCTCACCTTGAAGACTGGATGGGATGAGGATAAGGCAGGTGATGGTGGGGGTTGAGGGATGAGGGCAAGGGATGAGAAGTGGAGGTGAGGGCAGGGAGGGCCACTACTTCTCAAGGCAGTCCATTTCACCTTTGGATAAGTTGGGAAGATTTTTTTCTTACATAGAGCTTAACTCTGGCATTCTCTAGCTTCTATCTGAGCAGAGTGCCAAACAGAATATAAAAACAACAAATATTAAGTGCTTATAGCATACAGAGCATTGTGCTAGGCATTGAGAGAGAAAGCATTCATTTCATGGTCTAGTAGACTTAATAAGGCACAGAGACCAATAACTAATATGCAAAATTACATAAGTCCATAACAGAATCACAAAACAAAATGATATGATGGTCTGAGAGGAAAGCCTTATCTTCCAGGGGTGGGGAACCTGTGGCCTCGAGGTGGCCTTTTGACTGAGTCCAAGTTTTATAGAACAAATCCTTTTATTAAGGGGATTTGTTCCCTGAAGTTTGGATTCAGTGAGAGGGCCACACCAGAGGACCTAGAGGGCCACATGTGGCCTCGAGGCTGCAGGTTCCTCACCTCTGTATCTCTCTCTCTCCTGTCACCCTGTCCATCCGCGAAAGTGTTTTGCTTCTTACTACTGCCTCCCCCAATCTGCTGTCCCTTCTATTAGCTCTCCCCTCTTGTGCCCTTCAGCCTTCTATTTTCTTCTAGGATAAGATAGATTTCTGTACCCAACTAAGCGTGTATGTTATTCCCTCTTTGAGCTAATTTCAATGAGAGTAAGGTTCAAGTGCTCCCCCCCCATACTCTTCCACCTTCCCATCCTCTGTAAAAGCTCTTTTGTACTTTTTTGTCAGATAACTTCCCCTATTCTACCTTTCCCTTTCCCCTTCTCCCAATGCATTCCTCTGTCTCTCCTTAATTTTATTTTTTTGTATATCATCCCATTATATTCAATTCATACTCATGCCCTCTGTCTATGTATGTTCCTCATAATAGCCCTAGTAATGATAAAGTTCTTAGGAGATATAATTGTCATCTTGCTATATAGGAATGTAAACAGCTAACTTTATTGAATTCCTTATGATTCCTCTTTCCTATTTACCTTTTTATGCTTCTCTTGAGTCTCGTATTTGGAAGTCAGATTTTCTATTCAGCTCTGGTCTTTTCATCAGGAATGCTTAAAAATCCTCTATTTCATTGAATAGCCATTTTTTCCTTTAAAGGATTATGCTCAGTTTTGCTAGGTAGGTGATTCTTTTTTTGGGGGGGGGGTTGGAGGCAATGGGGGTTAAGTGATTTACCCAGGGTCATACAGTTAATAAGTGTCTGAGGCTGTATTTGAACCCAGGTCCCCCTGACTCCAGGGCCACTGCTCTATCCACTGTGCCATCTAGCAGCCCCCAGGGTAGGTGATTCTTGGTTGTAATCCTAGCTCCTTTGCCCTCTGGAATTTGCTATTCCAAGCCCTCTGGTCCTTTAATGTAGAAATTGCTACAACTTGTATTATCCTGACTGTGGCTCCATGATATTTGAAATGTTTCTTTCTGGCTACTTACAAATTTTTCTCCTTGACCTGGGAGCTCTGGAATTTGGTTATAAAATATTCCTGGAAGTTTTCATTTTGGGAGCTCTTTTAGGAAGTGATTGGTGGATTCTTTCAATATCCATTTTGCCTTGTGATTCTAGGCAGTTTTCCTTGATAATTTCTTAAAAGATAGTCTAGGCTCTTTTTTTTGATTATGGCTTTCAGGTAGTCTAATAATTCTTAAACAATTGCTCCTTGATCTATTTTCTAGGTCATTTGTTTTTCCAGTAAGATGTTTCACATTTTCTTCCTTTTTATTCTTTTGATTTGGTTTTCTTGTTTCTTGATGTGTCATGGAGTCATCAGATTCCACCTGCTCAATTCTAATTTTTAAGGAATTATTTTCTTTAGTGAGCATTTGTACTTCCCTTTCCATTTGGCCAGTTGTGCTTTTTAAGGAGTTCTTTTCTTCACTTAATTTTTGTACATTTTTTCCATTTGGCCAATTCTGCTTTTTGAAGAGTTCTTTTTAGTGAATTTTTGTGCCTTCTTTACCATTTGGCCTATTCTATTTTTTAAGATGTTATTTTCTACAGTTTTTTTTTGTGCTTCCTTTACCAAGCTGTTGACTTTTTTTCCCATGATTTTCTTGTGTTACTGTAATTTCTTTCCCCAATTTTTCTTCCATCTCTCTTATTTGATTTTTAAAATCTGTTTTGAGCTTTTTCTGGGAATTCTTTTTGTGTCAGAGACCAGTTCACATTTTTCTTTGAAGCTTTGGACGTAGCAATTTTGACTTTATTGTCTTCGGAATTTGTGTTTTTGTCTTCCCTGTCCCCATAGTAACTTTCTATGGTCAGGTTATTATTATTATTATTAGTTGTTGTTGTTTGCTCATTTTCAAGTCTATTTCTTGACTTTTAACTTTATGTTAAAGTTGGGCTCTGCTCCCAGGGTGGAGGGGGCACTGTCCTGAGGTTCAGGTTTTTTGTGCAGCTGATTTTAGAGCTCTGAGTTCAGAGGGTCTGTAAATTTTCAGTTCTTCCAAGGTGGTATGATCTAAGGAGAGGTGTGTTTACTACTCTACTGGCCTGTGCTATGGTCTTTGAATGACTGTAAGTACTCTTTTCTGCCCTGGAACTGTGATCAGAGTCCCTGCTCTCCTGCAGCCTCAAGCTCTGGTGTACTAGTGCTCCTACTTGCCCTGGGACTTCAACTGAGGATTGCAACCTGGATCTGTAGAAGATCAGTGCAACAGAGTCCTGCACCCTCTGCTAGCAAAGGGACCTCTTTAATCTCTTTCAGACCAGTTGTCTGACCCTCTTACCATCTGTGGGCTGAGAGCTCTGGAAGCTGCTGCTGCTGCTGCTGACTCAGTTGTCCTCAAGGCCTGCTCCCAGCTTGCCAGGGGATTGCCTGTATTGGACTGTGCTGCAGCAGATCTCTCCTGCTGACCTTCTAAGTTGCCTTGAACTGAAAAATTGTTTCACCCCATCCTTTTGTAGGTTCTGTTGCTCCAGAATTCATTTTGAGGCATTATTTAATGTTTGGAAGGGAATTTGGGAGAGCTCAGGCAAGTCTCTGCCATCTTGGCTCCTCCTTCAGTCTTAATTCTTTGTAGATTTTTGAGCCATTACGTGCTTTATATCCAAATAGCATCATTGGAAGAATGCCATTTTTTTTTAGGCCTAAGTTTGTGGTCATAAGCTCTTTGTGCTGGTCATCTAACTGAAAAGCATAGTTTAGGTCTCACCTGTTCTTAATCTACTTGGTTTTTCCTGTATACATATTTAGGCTGAACACTTTTGAATGCTTTACAATCTCATTAGGAGTTGGCTTAATGAAAATATGACAATGAAGAGATCTTCACCAGCTATAGAGAAGCCCTCTTTCATTTGGACTCTACTGGACATTCTCTAAGACAAGAACAAACAGTTTTGGCTCGCCCATGTCTCCATATTTATGCTGGGCATGATAATTGCCAGAAGATTGTCAAACAAAGTCATGCCTGTTGCAATATCCTTTGAGAAATCATGTGAGGTTTTGGCATTTGCAAGGGAGGCCCCTTATTAGAGTAGCACTTTTGTCTTTTTTTAAATCAACAAATAAGTCAAACAAATAGTCAACAAATAAACACAGTGGGGTCTTGTATTTTCTTTATGTTTTAGTCAACTGTGTGAATGGGAAAATGTGATATACTATAAAATATTGTTTGTGAAAGCCTACCCTTCTCATATCTTTAGTAAGAATACTTGATGTATGTATCTATCAGTCTTATAAAGCTGTTATAAAGATGGGAAAGTTAAAGTTTATTTTGTTTTTGTTTTTTAGCCTGTTAAGAGCTTTTAAAATTTCTATTCTGTCCTTTATCAAAATCAAGATTCCCCAAAATTTCAGCTGTCTGAAAAGACAGAATGATGTAGTCAGTGTTCATCATTAAGCATGGTAGAAATAGGAATTGTGAAAGAATATTTGATAGCCATGTAAAGTGCTACATTTGTTGTTGTATCTTTTTTTGTTTTGCCTGAATATTTATTCTGTGATGGTTTTCTATTACGTGTGATCTAATTTGGTTAATATGTTCCTGAAATTTAAGATGATTGAACAATGAGCTTTCATTGAAGTTGTGCTCTGGTGCTTCATTGTGGTATGGAGATGACCCAGGGTTCTCAGAGGTTTTATGCCAGTGGAGCCCTAGTTCTGGCAGGTATTACAGAGTTGGAAAAATGTTAATTAAGTGCCTGGCAGCTGTCCCTCAGCCTGGTATATGAGGATCATCCTAGCTGGTCATCAGAGGGTTGGCACTAAGGAGTACTTTTTTTTTTTTGCTTGGGCTATTCACAAAAAATGTCTACTAAGATGTGAAGGGATTATAATCTGCACTAATAGGGTACCCTGTCTGTTGAATGTGTATCTTTTGAATTACTTGAATTATTGAAATTATGGGAAAAGGAAATATTAAATTATGGTATATTTATTCTTTTCCATAGGGCATTGTCGTGTGTAAGAAAGGTTGCATCAAGCATTCTACGAAATATGGATACAAATTGAAATAATTAGAGGATTCTCATTCTCAGAAACACAGCAAAATGTATAAACCAACAGAGACAGTGAAACGTCGACTCAATGTGCATGTACCACCAAGGATAAGAAGTGTGGATGTTGCTAGAGGACGAGCAGGATATGGATTTACCCTTTCTGGACAAGCACCTTGTGTTCTTAGCTGTGTTATGAAAGGGAGCCCTGCAGATTACGTAGGACTAAAAGCTGGAGACCAGATCTTTGCTGTCAATGACATCAATGTAAAAAAGGCTTCTCATGAAGATGTAGTGAAGCTGATAGGGAAGTGTTCTGGGGTGCTACGTATGGTAATTGGCGAAGGTATCAGTCACATGGACTCTTGTTCTAGTGATGAAGAAGTTGGATTTTATGAAGGAAAAGGCTGGCTAAAGCCCAAACTTGATTCCAAAGCATTAGGTATCAACAGAGCAGAGAGAGTTGTTGAAGAAATGCAATCTGGTGGAATTTTTAACATGATCTTTGAAAATCCTACTCTTTGTGCTGCTAGTTCAGATCACTCGAAACCAAAACAAAGGTCCCTTTCAGAGTCAGCTGCTGCTGCTGCTCGGTTTGACATTGCACAGGAAAGTATAAATAGTCCAAATTATAATCTTCATTCTAAGGAAGAAATATCTAAAGTTGTTCATGATGATTCAGTTTTCAGTATTGGACTAGAAAATCATGATGACTTTGGATTAGATGCAAGCATTTTAAATGTTGCCATGGTGGTAGGTTATCTAGGTTCAATAGAACTTCCTTCAACCAGCTCCAACCTTGAATATGATAGTCTGCAGGCTATTCGTGGGTGTATGAGACGCTTGCGGGCTGAACAGAAAATACATTCGTTGGTAATGATGAAGATTATGCACGATTGTGTTCAACTCTGCACTGACAAAGCTGGCATAGTGGCTGAATATCCTGCAGAGAAACTGGCATTTAGTGCAGTGTGCCCTGATGACAGAAGATTCTTTGGACTGGTTACCATGCAGTCTAATGATGATGGAAGTTTAGCTCAGGAAGATGAAGGAGTTTTGAGGACATCTTGTCATGTTTTCATGGTAGATCCAGAATTGTTTAGCCATAAAATTCATCAGGGTATTGCAAGACGATTTGGGTTTGACTGTACAGCTGATCCAGACACTAATGGTTGTTTAGAATTCCCAACATCATCTTTACCTGTTTTGCAGTTTATTTCTGTCCTATATAGAGACATGGGGGAATTGATTGAAGGAATGAGAGCACGGGCCTTCCTGGATGGTGATGCTGATGCTCATCAGAATAATAGTACAAGTAGCAATAGTGATAGTGGCATTGGCAATTTCAACCAGGAAGAAAAAAGCAACAGAGTTCTGGTGGTTGATTTAGGAGGCAGTTCAAGTAAGCACATTCCTAGTAATGTGTGGGAAAATCCAGGAGGAAGAGCACCAAACCCACCTAGTGCACACTGGAATGGTTTCTGTCATGATTCAGAAGGAAATTCTTTAGAAGCAACTCAGAATGATAAATTTTGTGATTTAAATAAGCATTTAGTACCTTCTTCCCGAATGGAGGTTCCTCTTGTTTCTTCACGGAGTTCAGTCCCTCCTTCCAAAAGAAGTACTATGGGTATAGGTGGTGGTTCCAACCAAAGGTGGCTGCCTGTCCATGTCCTCCAGGAATGGCAACATGGCCATGCCAGTGATCAGGAGTCATACACGGATTCTACAGATGGATGGTCAAGTGTGAATTGTGGCACACTTCCTCCTCCAATGAATAAAATTCCAGCTGACCGATACAGGGTCGAGGGAAGCTTTGTTCAGCCTCAACTAAGTGTTCATAAGAGTGAGTGGTCTAAAAAAGCTTTTGGGATGCAAACCATCTTTGGCCCTCATCGAAATGTTAGAAAGACGAAAGAGGACAAAAAGGTAAGCATTATTATGAATAATCTTAACAAAAAACAACAACAACTTGGATAAGTAATTTTGGTCAGTTATTTAAGAATTCATATTAAGTTTGCTTTTTTATATCTAGCCTCCAAATGCACAGTTCTTTACTTTCCAAACTCAGCAGAACCCCATGTTAAGAAAACTGAGAAATAAAAATATGAATTAATGAAACAGGTCTCTTTTGCAAAACACAAAAATTAAGGCGCCTATTCTTTACTTTTCAGCAGGATTCATTCGAGATTCAGGTTTCTATCAATCACTTATTATATCAAACGTATTCAAAATAGGCTTATATTTACACAGCTCCTTCAGGAACATGGCTATTGAAAAGTGAAGTACACATAGAATTATAGAATCCTAGTTTTGGCAGGGAATATTTAGAAAAAGAAGCAGTGATCATAAAGAGCCAGTATGACTTCATCAAGAACAGATTGTGCTAAACTAACTTCATTAAAAAAAAAGTTTTGTTAAACTGGTGGATCAAGGAAATGCTGTAGATAGAGTTTACCTAGGTGTTAGCAAAGCATTTGGTAAACTTTTTCATGGCATTTTTGTGGAAAAGAGGGGGAAATGTAGGCTAGATGATAGTATTATTAGGCAGATGGAGAATGGATTAGATGGTAGGACACAAAGACCAGTTCATTAATGGTTTAATGTCACCTGGGAAGGTGGTTTCCAATAGAATGCCCAAGGGATTAGTGCTTGGCCTTATGCTGTTTAACATTTTTATCAGTGACTTAGCTAAAACACAAAGGTGGCATTTTTACCAGTTTTTCAGATGACATAGCTGGGAAGTATCATAACAGTGTATTCAAAGAAGTATTCAAAAAAGCTTTGACAGGCTAGAATACAAGGTTGAATCAGAAATAGCATTTAACAGGGATACATGACTTAGACTTTGGGTTAAAAAAATCAATTTCATAAGTTGGGTAAAAAGATAGGTAACAGTTCATCTGAAGATTATCTGAGGGTTTAATGGACAGTAAGCTCAATATAGGTCAACAGTGTGATATGGTAGCCAAGAAATCTAATGAAGTCTTCACCTACATTAAGAAAGGCATAGTTTACCAGAACAATAATGAGACAGTCCTACTGTACTTTATCTTGGTCAAGCCAAGTAATTCTGTGATCAGTTTTAGGAGCCACATTTTTGGAAGGACTTTGATAAGTGGGAGAGTGTATGGGAGGATAACAGTATGGTGAAGGGACTTGAATTCTTGCCATATGAGCATTGGCTGAAGGAACTAATGGGGATAGTTTGGCTGAAGAAGGAACAACTTTGGTAGGAGGGGGGAAATGATAATTGTCTTCAAGTATTTAAAAGGCTGTCATATTGAAAAATGGATTAAACTTGTTATTCTTGGGTAGAACTAGGAGTAATGGGTAAAGTTTCACAGAGAATGTAGGCTTGATATAAGGAAATACAGCTAGAAGTATACAAAAATTGAATGTGTTGCCTGAAGTCTTACAGATTCTCTTTCATTCAAGGTTTTCAAGCAAAGACTACTTTAAAAATTTTTAAAAATTAATTTATTTTTAGTTTTCAATAATCACTTCCGTAAGCTTTTGAGTTTAAATTTTCTCCCCTCCCTTTCCACTTCTCTCCTCAAGATGGTGTGCAATCTTATATAGGCTCTACATATACATTACTATGAAACATATTTTCACGTTAGTCATGTTGTAAAGAAGAATTAGAACCAATAGGAGGAACTGCAAGAAAGAAGAAACAAAACAAAACAGAAGAAAAAAAAATGAGCAAACAGTGTGCTTCGATCTGCATTCAAACTCCATAGTTCTTTCTCTGGATGTGGATAGCATTTTCCATTGTGAGTCTTTTGAAGATGTCTTAGATCCTTGCATTGCTGAAAATAGCTAACTCTATCAAAGTTAGACATTGCACAACATGGCTGTTACCGTGTACAACATTCTCCTGGTTCTTCTCACTTCACTCAGCATTAGTCCATATAAGTTGCAAAGACTACTTTTTAGAAATGTTGTAGAGAGAATTTTTTTTTTCAGGTTGGACTAGATGACTACTGAGTCCCGAGTCTGAAATTCCATGATTAGAGATCATATAGTCTAGTCTCCTTGTTTGATAGGTGAGGAAACTCATTTTCAGGTGGGGTAAAAAGTTTGCTTTGATTGATTCAGATAGTAAATAGCAGGGCCAAAATTATAGTTTAAAATAATCTTATGAACTCTAAAGAAATGCTTTATTTTAATATCTTTATTTCTTATCATTTAATGAAAATACTTGTCATTGTATTACTTTAAATAAAGATTGGCTTGTTTGTTTCTGAAATGAATCTCTTATTTGAGGAAAGTGGGTGAGATTAAATACTAACACAGGAAGGAGCTGGGGAAATTACATGCTTATGAGATTTGAGCTACGTTTGCAGGGGTTATGGTGTTAAAATTTAAAAGGCAACGTGTTCTAGTAGAAAGAATCTGGTATAGGAGATCTGTTGTAACTGACTTTGGTGCACAGAGATTCACTAGCTGTGTGAGCTGAGCAATTAGGTAACCTCTCTGACCTTTAGTAAGTTTATCTATAAAATAGGAATTCTTAGACTACCTATCTCTTAGGCATATTGTGAAGACTGGTCTGTAAACTTGTAAATACTACAGATTTAAATGCTATAGCTTGTGTTTCTATAGCATTTAATGGTTTGCAAGGTAATTTCCTTACAATACCCTTGTGTGGTTAGGTAGTTCCATTATTATTATTCTTATTTGATACCAGAAGAAACCTGGACACAGAGAGATTTAATGTCTTGCCTAAATGACAGCTAATAAACAGCTACGGCTTGCACCTAGCTGTGCTGAGGCTGTCTCTTGTGGTTTCAGAACCAATTGTCTTTTTATTCTCCTTTATCTCTCAAATCCTGCCTTAGTAATACTTTCGAAAGTAGAATAAGCCTGTAGATACCTATAATACAGATGTGAGTTCAAAATGAAAGCATTGGAATGTTTAAAGATGACTAATTTCCTACCTTTGCATCCCACTCCAACTCATTCTGCTTTTCCTTCTAGCCTTGCATCTCTAATGAGGGGAAATAGATGGTGAGGAAGGAGAGGATTTAAAACTCTTTGAGTTATATGACAGTAAAGAGAGAGTGGACGCAAGCTGAGCTGATATGTATCACCTCCATATCATCCTGAGAATTAGAGAAGAAGAGGTATCCACAATAGTGGATACCACAAGACTATAAAAATGGCATCCTAGGAGTATTTTGTTCAAATGACTTATGACATGATTTGAGGCCATTATTAAAAGAAAAGAGGCCATTTATTAAAATATGGCATATTTATTTTCACACTAAAATTGTATGATAAAAGCTGGGTTATTCTTATCATTCTTATTAATCCACTCTTCAGTATGTCTCTTCAAATGGGGGATGGGTATTCATAGTGATGATCCCGCAGCCTTGAAGGTCTCATTCTGCTTTCTGAGTCATCTAAAAGAGATTCAACCATTGAACTGAACAGGCCTTTATTAAGAACATACCATTTGCAAGACACTTTCTTAGAGCGCTTGGGATACAAGGACTTTTTGTCTTTTTTTTTTTAAGTTAATAGTCCTTGTCCCAAAAGAGCATCCAAACTAAATTAAATTAATTTAGAGTCAAATCTCTTAAATCTAATTCTTTGAAAATTGAAAATTTGTATTCCATGTTTAGCCTGAGTATGGAATTACTAGCATTTGTTAAATGCCTGTGATGTGTCAGGCACTGTGCTTAGTACTGGAGATACCTGTACAAAAAATGAGATAGTCTCTGTCTTCAAAGAGCTTAAATTCTACTAAGGCAAGAGATATAGCAACTAAACAACTAAATTTATAAACAACTAAATACAGGATATGTACAAAAATGAATACAGAGTTATGGGTGAGGGACTTGAGGAAGGGACCTTATAGGTAACACTGGAGCTGAGCTTTGAAGGGAGTTAGGAGTTCTAGTTGAGGTGAGGAGGGAGAGCATTTAAGCATGGGGGACAACCTATTAAAAGATACAGAAGTGAAGTTGAGGTGTCATCTAGGAACAACAAATAGTCTAATTTATATGGAGGGGTAGAGTAATTAAAATTTAAAAAAAAATTTTTTGGGGGGCAGCTAGGTGGCACACTGGATAGAACACTGGCCCTGAAGTCAGGAGGACCTGAGTTCAAATCCAGCCTCAGAAGAAACACTTGACACTTACTAGCTGTGTGACCCTGGGCAAGTTACTTAACTCCAAATGCCTAAAAAACAATTTTTTTTCCCAATTATGCGTTAAAACAATACTAAAACAGTTTTTTGAAGTTTTGAGTTCCAACTTCTATCCCTCACTGCCTTCCTCTCCTCCCTCTCTCTGAGATTATAAGGAATCACATATAGGTTATACATGTGCAATCATATATAACACTTCCATATTAGTAATTTTGTTAGTAATATGTATATATATATATATATATATATATATATATATATATAATAAATGCTGATGATTTATGTAGGTTTGTTTTAAATCCTGCAACTTTGCTAAAGTTGTTTATTATTTCAAGTAGTTTTTTACTTGATTCTCTAAGTATATCATCATATCATCTGCAAAAAGTGATAGTTTTGTTTCTTCTTTGCCTATTCTAGTACCTTCAATTTCTTTTTCTTCTCTTATTGTGAAAGCCAACGTTTCTAGTACCTTATTTAACAACAATGGTGATAATGGACATCCTTGTTTCACTCCTGATCTTATTGGAAATGCTTCTAGCTTATCTCCATTACATATAATATTTGCTGAAGCTTTTGGATAGATGCTGTTTATCATTTTAAGGAAGACTTCATTTATTCGTATGCTTTCTAGTGTTTTTAATAAGAATGAGTGTTGTATTTTGTCAAAAGTTTTTTCTTCATCTATTGAGATAATCGTGGTTTCTGTTAGTTTTGTTGTTGATATGATCAATTATGCTGATAGTTTTCCTAATATTGAACCAGCCCTGCATTCCTGGTATAAATCCTACCTGGTCATAGTGTATTATTCTCGTGATAAGTTGCTGTAATCTTTTTGCTAATATTTCATTTAAAATTTTTGCATCTATATTCATTAGGGAAATTGGTCTATAATTTTCTTTCTCTGTTTTGACTCTTCCCAGTTTAGGTATCAGCACCATATTTGTATCGTAAAAAGAATTTAGTGGGACTTCTTTGCCTATTTTCCCAAGTAGTCTATGTAGTATTGGGATTAATTGTTCTTTAGATGTTTGATAGAATTTGCTTATAAATCCATCTGGCCCTGGAGGTTTTTTCCTAGGGAGTTCATTGATGGCCTGTTCAATTTCTTTTTCTGAGATGGGGTTATTTAAGTATTTTACTTTCTGTTCTGTTAATCTGGGCAATTTATATTTTTGTAAATATTCATTCATTTCACTAAGATTGTCGAATTTATTGGCATACAGTTGGAAAAAATAGTTCTTAATTTCTTTAATTTAGTTTAATTTCCTCTTCACTGGTGGTGAATTCACCCTTTTCATTTTTTGATACTGGCAATTTGGTTTTCTCTTTTTTTTAAAAATTAAATTAACCAAAAGTTTATTTATTTTATTGTTTTTTTTTTCATAAAACTAGCTCTTAGTTTTATTTATTAGTTAAATAGTTTTCTTAATTTCAGTATTTCTAATTTGGTCATATTAGTCATTTTCTACAGGGAAACTTGAATAAAAGAAAAAGAATGAAAGAAAGTGAAAAAGAGCATGCTTCAGTCTGTGTTCAAACACTATCAGAGGCAGATAGTATATTTCAGCATTAGTCCTTTGGGATTTTCTTGGATCATTGTATTGTTGAGAATAGCTAAGTCATTCACAGTTCTTCGTGGAATACTGTTGCTGTTACTGTATATAACATTTTCCTGGTTCTGTTCACTTCACTTTGATCAGTTCATGTAAATGTTTGCAGGTTTTTCTGAAATCATTCTGCTTGTTGTTTCTTTTTTTTATTTTAATTTAATTTAATTTTTATTTGTAGGCATTTGGGTTTAAGTGACTTGCCCAGGGTCACACAGCTAATAAGTGTCAAGTGTTTGGTATGAGGCTAGATTTGAACTCAGGTCCTCCTGACTTCAGGGCTGGTGCTCTATCGACTGTGCCACCTAGCTGCCACCTGCTTGTCATTTCTTATAGCACAATAATATTCTATTACAATCATATACCATAGCTTGTTTCGCCATTCTCTAGTTGATAGGCATCACTTCAATATCCATTTTATGGCTGAGGGTAGAGTAATTTATAACTAGCCTGGAACTAGATTGTAAAAAGCTTTTTCTGCCAAACAGAGATTATATTTTATAGGAAGCAGAGGGTGACATGGTCAGATCTGTGATTTAGGAGTATCAGTTTGGAAACCACATAGAGGATGGATTGGTGACAAGAGAGACTGGAAGCATGGGGACCAACTTTGAGGCTGTTGTAGTAGTCTAGGTGGGAAGTGGTTTCATTAAAGATAAGAGGTTGGATGAAGAGATGTTGAGATAGAATCTGTAAGACCTGGCAGCTGTTGGAACATGATAGGTTAGGGAGAATCAAGGATAACTTCAACGTTTTGAACCTGGATGACCAGAAGAATGGTGCCCTTGATAGAAATCAGGAAACTAGGAAGAGGAGTGAGTGTGGGGAGAAGGAAAATGAGTTCATTTTCAGACTTGTTGACTTTGAAATGCCTTTGGAACATCCAGTGGAGCTATCAGTCAGGCACTTGGAGATACAGGACAGGAGTTAAGAAGAAAAGTGAGGGGGATGATTATGTTGATTTTGAGGCATTGGTAGAGAGATGGTAATTGAATCCCTGGGAAATGATGAGAGAGTGAGTTTTCTATCCCTGGAGGTCTTAAAGCAAAGACTTGATGACCTTTCAGGGAAGTTATGGATTAGGTTTTTCCAGGTTGTAGGAGCTATAGTAAAGCTTTTGTTGGGGATATAACAGCCTTTGTAGCTCACGGTATGGTTATGGTTCTGCCTTATTTCTGTAGTAGTAATTGCTGGACTCCCCAGAGTGTTTGAATTAAGATGTGAGTGAGAGAAAATGTCATACCTGCACCAGCTTTTGAATTTGGAGGTAAAGAAGGAGACTCAGAATCATAGAGCATAGTAATTTGAAAAGAGGACTTTGGAGATCATTGAGTCCAAAGAACTTTAATTTTAGCCCCAAGAACTAAAATTCCTAACTATGTCATGAAATGGTGTTTATTGTTTCTGGCATTGAGGTATGTTTTATCATAGATGCTAGAGATATCATAGAAAAATCTTCAGGTGTCCACCTGATTCTGCAGTAAACTAATTGTTTAACATTACCTATGGTAGGGGACCTTCAGAGTGAGGCAGAATGTCGTGAAAAATAACAGGAGTTCTGGGGAAAACACTTCTTGATCCAGAGAACTTAAAAAAAATACTGTGATTTCATTGGTGATGACACACCCTTCCCTCATGTAAATCCAAGCCTTTCATGCCTTAGCAGATAGTCTTCATGGCTTGTCACCATTAAACAAAACAAGACAAGCTCCTCACCCTGTGACCAGAGTGAAACTCCAGGCCCAGAAAAGGACCAATGACCCTTGGAAAAGTGATTAAGAATTTCTTAGCTACTTAAAAATGTCATTATCATAATTATCTATAGAAAGTTGTGTTGGTACAGCATCTCTCTTCAGGTTCACAAACTGTTCTTCACAATAGCCCTGCTTCACTCAGCTAGTGAATATGAGAGCTGTGACTCCAGCTTGAGGTGCTTTGGCTCACAAACCTCTACACATTTGTGTTGGTATTAGCCACTCAAAAAATATTTGTTGAATCCAAATGTTAGTTGTTAAAACATTTTAAACCTGAGTGCTACTGAAGAATCCCCAATGCATACAAAATCTGACCTGTTGCTCAACTTTTATTGCAGCTATCTATGATGTGAACCTTGGTATAGGAACAGTTAATCATGGTGTATTTTGTAGCTCAAGACTAAAAAAAAAAATCCACAAAAGTTTGATTTATGCACTGACAGGCTTAATTGATATTGGCAGTAAAAATGGCAGTTAGTATGGCAGTAAATAGTTTGGGGAAGGCTATAAATTAAAAAGAAAGGACAAACTAAAATGGATGTCTAGCTGTTTCCTTAGAGTTTTCTGCAGCAAATGGAGAGTATCACTAAACTAGTTGTGGATTCTTGAAACCAGTGAATGTCACACTCAGAGAAAATGTACTACTTACTCATCTGTTGGGTAAAAAAATAAAACCAAGCCAAACCTATGTCATTTAATGGATTCACAAATTAGACAAAAGAACGATTTTATGATCCAGAAACCATGGCAGTCACTAGGGAGTGATTTCTTACCAAGGTTTAAATGAGAGGCTCCCAGAAGATCTTGTTTGTTTTTGTGCATATAAGGGGATAGAATTCTGGGGAAACATGTACTTAGCTTGCCGAAAATGAACAGGATTGGTATCCTGACCATCAGTCCTTATTTTGTTTTGTTTTAGTTTTTCAGTGAGGAGAAACTGATTAAGAAAACAAAAATAAAATAATGAGAAGGGACATTAGTGACCACAATCCATTTTCTTATGGCATAGCAAATTACAGGTTCATCAAATACCACACCAAGAGGATATTGGATTTCAGCGAAGCAAATTTACTGTGATCAGTCTGGTACAGTGAGAGAAAATGTTATGGTGGATTGTGGGAAAAATCTGTAGCATAAAAGACCATATTTAAGGCAGAACAGATTATCATCCCCCTGAAAGAGATGACTTTAAGAAATAAGAAATATTTAGTTAATGGAAACAATGATCTTCAAAGGGTAAGAAATTAAATAGATTTCTACAGTGGAAAGTGCAAACAACCGCAGAGGTTGTAATCCCAGCTTGATCTGAAACCAGCATTATTACTCTTCTGACAGGTGGTCATCCAGTCTGAGACCTCCAAGGATGGGGAATTCATTTCTTCCTAAGGATTCTCATTCTGCTTTTGGATTTTTCTGACCTGAGAGAAAATTAATCAAACAGTAGGGCAAGTGGCTAAGACGTAAAAGGGTTACAGCAAGCCAGATATAGTTATAAAGTCAAACAGGTCTATTTAAAAGAAAAAAAAAAACATTCCCCTGGAGTTCCTGCCTAACTTATAAGTTTCTACAAGAAGTGGGAGGTTTATGTGTTGAAGATTAAGCATCCCCTGTAGATCATGACATGTCTGTGACACTGAATTACTCCTTATAGTTGTATTTCTTGGGCTCTACGATATTTGAATTAAGATGTGACTAAGAGGGAATGTCAAGTCGGCACCGACTTTTGGATTTGGATGTAGGGGAAGGAGCGCAGAATCATAGAACACAAAAACGAACAGGGGACCTAAAGGTTATCTAGTTCAAGTTCTTGTCCAGGGTTGCACAGGTGGTGAAAGCAGCACAGGTAGGATCTGAATGAGCGTGAAAAGAATGCTGGGTTTAGATGCGAAGGACCTGGGGTTGAACCCTGGCTTTGCTTCTTACAGCTTTGGTTACTTGGCAGAGTCCTTTATCTTCTCTGGGCCTCAGTGTCTCTATCCTTAAAATGAGAATATTGGAGTAGATTGATCCCTTGCCCACTCTAAATTCAGTGGTCAGTTCCTGGTATTTGGAAATCCAGGCTGGGTTATTAAAGTAATGCTTATTCTTGTTAGGTAGAGGAGGGGAGGGCGGCGACAGCTTTGTCCTATTCCTTCAGATATCTGAAATTGAGGAAATGTAGGGAGCTCATACCGTCATTAATACCTCACTGTTGTTTGACATAGTTCTGGAAGTGTTAGCAGTAGCAATAAGACAAGAGGAAGGAATTCAAGGAATAATGATAGATAGAAGAGATAAGATCATCCCTGTTTGTTGGTAGGATGGCTTATTTGGAAAACCCCAGGGAATTAGCAAAGATACTACTTGAGACAGTTAATAGCTTCAGCAAAGTTGCAGGCTACAAAATAAATTCTCAAGAATCAACAGCATTTCAGTATAATAATAATAAAACACAAAATGCAGTAATAGAAAGGGAAGCCCTATTCTAAATAACTACAAAATGCATAATGTATCTGGGGATCTACCTCCTGAAGCACACAAAAACTTACATAGATTCTTAATTTCTTAAAGAATTGAAGAACAACCTAAATAGAAGAATATTCAGTGCTTATGGCTAGGCCATGCTAATTTAAGAAAAATGACAATACTGCCAAAATTAATTTAGACTTTTAATGCTGTACCAATTAAATCACCAAGAGGATGCTTTATAGAGCTTGATAAAATAGTAACAAAATTCACTTTGAAAAACAAAAGATCTATCATATCAAGGGAAATGATGAAAAGAAGTAAGAACAAGTGGGAATAGCACTTCTAAATCTCAAACTATGTTTTAAAGCATTAGTCATTAAAGCCATCTGGTATTGGTTAAATGATAGAGAAATAGATCAATGAAACAAACTAGACCAGGAAGATTCAGAAATAACAGAACTCAATAATCCAGTGTTTGATAAAATGGAAAACTTAAGTTGCCTAGAGAAAAACTCCCTATTTGATAAAAACTGCTGGGAAAACTGGAAAGCAGCCTGGCAGCAGTTACCTCACACTCCACTCCACAATGCATTCTCAATGGATATATGACCTTACTATAAAGACCATACTATAAAAAAAATGAGAAAAGAAACAGCTCATATACCTTTCACATTTATGGATAAGAGATGTATTCTTAACTAATGCAAAAGATAAAATAACTTGACACCGAAAAGCTTCTACACAGGTAACATTAATGCATCTAGAATAAGAAGGGAAGTGGTTGAATGGGAAAAAGTTTTTTTTTAATCGAATTTCTCTGATAAGGGTTTGGTATCCAAGATATATAAACAATTAATAGATATGCCTGATAACTATTCTCCTACAAGTAAATGCTCAAAGGATATGAACAAACAGTTCTGAAACAAAAATTGCAAAGTTTTCACAACCACATGAAAAAAAAGTTCCAAATTTCTAAAAATAAGAGAAATGCAAATCAAAACAACTCTAATGTTTCACCTTTCATCCTGCAAATTGGCAAAAAAAAAATGACAAAAATGACAAGTCATTGTTGAGGGGGTGTGGGAAGATAGGCACACTAATACATTGTTGGTAGCGCTGTGAAATGGTGCAGCCATTTTGAAAAGCAATTTGGAATTAAAGTGACTAAAATATCTGTACCCTTTAGAACCATCCAAAAGTGGAATGGGACTCTGTTATTTACCCTAGTATGGCCTTATAGAAGTTACTTAATCCCTGGGAATTAATTTTATCTTTAAAATGATGGTGTCGGACTAAATGATCTAATTAGTAATTGTTCCCTGCCCTGAACTTCTGTAGTTAACTTTGTACTTCTCATATGGCCCTTGGCATTTTTTGCTTTGCATTTATTTATTTTTTAAGTTTCTTGACTAGACTTTGGATTTCATTGGGATGGGGACTTTTCTAGGAGGAAATTCCCTCTACCAATGCAGACCAGCACTTGGTCTATAATTTATAGTCTTAGCTGTCTGTAGCACCGAAAGCTTAAGTGATTTGCTCAGGATCAAACAGCCCGTATGTGTCAGAGGCAACCCAGGTCTTTTTTACTCTAGGGCCTGAATATGCCATGCGGTCTTTTTCTGTTTTGTATGATTGTTCTCTTTCTGAGGATACCTGCTTGACTCACCGCTTAAAGATTTGTTGGTTAGGTCCTTGGGACGATGGATAACATACTCTATGGGTACTCTGGGTCTGTAATCCTGAATATGTAGTTCATATGCCTTGACTAGTGAGCTTACCTTTAACAGTCAGCCAGTAGACCCATTTTGCTCAAAGGATTTTGAGTTTGCCAAAATGGCGTAGTAAAACTAGGTTCACATTGGCTGTTACCCTTGGAAGATTATTTCATAGACTCACAAAAAATTTCAGAGTTGGAAGGAGCTTCAGTGGCATTTTGGTTAGGTTGTTGTTGTTGTTGTTGTTAACTTCCACCAGTTGCTTCTAGTTTTGCCCTCAGGGGCCAAGAAAAACAAGACTAATTTCTTTTTCTCCTGACAATCCTTCACATACTTACAGACAACTATCAGATCTCCCTTTAGTCTTTTCTTTACCAGGCTAACCATCCTCAGTTCCCTCAGCCATTCTTCATATGGCATGAATTCAAGGGCCTTCTTCATGATCCTCTTTGCCCTTTTGCAGCAGCTCTTCAGCTTATCAGTTAATGTCCTCATAAAAATATGGTGCTTAGAACTGAACACAGTATTGTAGATGTGATTAGACCAGAACAGAATACATGGGCCTCTTACCTGATTCTTGGAAATTCTCTTTTGATGCAGTCTAAGATTGCATTCAGTTTCTTGGCTGCCATATCCCATCATTGACTCATATATCTAGCCCTAGACTCTCCTGACCACCACTCTTATGTTGCCAACTTCCTGCCAGACATTTCAGATGTCCTATAGCCAACTCCAAAACAGAATTCATTCCCCATCCCCTCCAAGCCTATTCCTCCTCTGAACTTCTCTGTTTCTACTGAGACCACTGCTACCTTACAGGGACCCAGTCTTGCTACCTCAGAACCATCCTGAACTTCTTTCTTTCTTACCACCATATCCAGTTGGCTTCAAAGTTTTGTTGATTCTTCCTCCACAGCATATCTTGCAGCTGTCCCCTTCCTCTCCACTCACACAGTCACCTCCCTACTTCAGGCCTTCCATTACCTCTTGCTGGACTATTGCAATAACTTTCTAATTGGTTTTCCTGCCTCGAGTTTCTCCCTTTTCTAATTCATTTACCATGTAGCTGCCAAAGCAATAGTCTTAAGGTATAATCATTGTCTATAAGCATTTATTTATTAAGTTCCTACTATGTGTCAGGCACTGGAGATAGCAAAAAAAAAAAAAAAGAAAGAAAAAAGAAAGTTGCTGCTCATAAGGACCTTACATTCTAATGGTCTGACCTTGCCACTCCTCTGATGATAAACTCCAATGGCTCCCTATTACTTTTTAGATCAAGGACAAGTACAAACTCCACTGAGTTGACATTTAAAGCCTGTCATAACCCAGGCCAAACATACCTTTCCAGCATTAATTTACATTACTTTCCTTTACACGCTTTATGGTCAAGTCAACTGTCCTTACTCTGCCTCATGTGACACAGTATTCATCATTTCCTTGCCTTAGTGTTGATTAAACCCCTTTCCCTTCTTATCTCTGCCTCTCAGAATCCCTAGCTTCCTTAAAGGCTCAGCCTAAGTGCCATCTTCTACCCAGTCTTTCCTTCCCCTCCACCCCCTGCCCCCGAGTTAATGCAGCCCCTCAATCTTGTATCTGTTTTATACCTATATATATGTGTATATATATGTGTGTATGTATGTATATATGTTGGCTGTGCTAGACTGTAAGCTTTTTGAGAACAGAGACTGTCCCATTTTTGTTTTTGTATCCCTAGTGCCTAGCTGCCAGGGCCACCCTAGCATAATGCCTGGTATGTAGTAAACGCTTAGCAAGTGCTTACTCATTGAATGGTCTCCTCTGTTGAGTTCTGTTCTTTTGAGGGCAATAGGAACTGTGTGTTAATTATCATTATATCTTCCCCAGTACCTATACCACAATTTTTTGTAAGCACTTAATAAATAAATAAATAAGAAGAAAGGCATTGGACCCCTGAAGTAGGAGAGGTAGAAGGATATATGTGCGTGTATGTGTATGTAAATATATATACATATCTATTAATATACAACTGTCTTTTAAAATAATCTCCACAAATCATGCGGATAGAACTTCATTGAATGCGCAGCTGTATGACTGAAATTCATTATATGCTTTTATATATATATGTATTAACGTACAGGTGTAATATATTATATCCCATATAGATATATCCCACTTATCTCCTGTATATGTAATATACATTATATCCCACATATTTATATGCATGTGTATGTATACATACACACATATGAAAGAATATAATGAATTTCAGTCATGCAGCTGTACATTCATGAAGCTCTATCCACATGATTTGTGAAGATTGCTTAAAAAGGCAGTTGTATCTCCCTAGTAAGAATCACAGGACCTTGCATATAGTCGGTGTTTAATATGTTAGTGTTAAAATTTAGTGAAATATATCATTGTACCAGGGGAACTAACTTGAAGGAACCTGAATAATGTCATGCCAGCAGGTGGTGCTAAATCAGTCAACATTTTATATAAATTCTCTTTAAATTTAGCTCTTAGTTTCACTTCAGCCACTAGGTGACAGTGTAATATTAGTTTGTTTCCTAGCCTGACAAAACCCTTCAGCACTGGAGGGGAATTTAAAGATCATTTATTCCAGTATTTCCCTGACTAATTTGACCAGTCAATCAATCAGTCATTCAACAAGAATTTATTATGGGTCTACTTTGTGCTGGGTTATTAAGTAGTACTGGTTTTGAAACATTGTTGAATTCCATAACGCTACTCTGAGGTTGCAGACTACTCCTTGATTAAAGAGAGGTTACAGACAATGTGGGGTGGAATGGAGAAAATCAAGACTGTTTTCATGCTGAAAAATTGCTCTACAGAATAACTTTGTCACATATACAGCTTCTCATTTAATATTTTAAGAGAGCTATTGCTTGCTCATAGACTATGAGGATCCTGTAGAATGAAGTTCAGGAAATTCTGTCATTGAATCTGGCTTTCTCGTTTTACTGTTACATTTATCCATATTGTATTTCATCTTTTTACATTTGACCCATTGTTTTAGCCTGACAAGATCTTTCTGGATCCTAAATGTTGTTGTTTAACATATTAAGTATCATCAGCATGTAAAACATTGCCAGTCTTTCCTTCATCCAAGCCATTGATAGGAATGATAAACAGCACAGACCCATGAAGTATCTGAGGGACCGCACGTGAGACCATTGTCCAAGTTGGCATCAACCCATTAATGATGGCTTTGAGTTTGGTCATCCAATGAGCTTTAAATTCACCTATCTATACAAAAATGGTCTAGCTACCTCTCTTCATTTTTTCTAGAAGTATACATTGAGAGTTTTATACTTGGGTTAAAAATAATCAAGTGCATGTTTATTTTGGGTTGATGAATTCAGGTTGGGAAAGGCGAGGCTCAATGATAGCTTGTATAGAAAATATATTGGGATTTTAGAGGACTTGAAGACCAATAGTAGAACTGTAATCTGTATGAATAGAAAAAGTGGTGTCATTTCAAGGGCTATTATATGGAAGAGAGTTTTAGACTTGTTCTGTTTGTTCCCATTTTGAAGATATAGGGACTGAGACCCAGTGAAATCATTTGCTCAGGATCATGAAGGTAGTAAAGAACATGGTGGGAATTTGAACCCTAGTCCTCTATAACTCTAAATCTATTCTTTGTACTATACTGTGTATATGGTCAGTTTTTAAAGGGCAGAATAATTTTTTGTCTGTTTATTCTTTTTTTTTATAGGACTCGTTAAAGAAACAGAGATTATAGCTGGCAAAATATATATTCTTAACTCCTTCCTTGCCTCCCCTGGAAAAGATTAAGTTACTGGATTGTTTTTCTTTGACAGCATTTTTGAAAATCTGGCTGACTATTTAAATGAAATCTTCCGTGCCTACCTAAACCAGACCCCTTTTATCTCTCCTGAATTACTGTGCCACTCATTTGGCACTTAATCAAAGACAGCCTTGTATTATATTATTATGGAACTACTTACTATATAATAATACTAATACTTTACATTTGTATAGCACTTTACAATTTTCAAAGAGCTTTCACAGATACTCTCATGTAATCCTCACAACATTTGTTTTTTTTTAAATAAATAAATAAATTTTTAGTCTTCAACCTTCACTTTAATAATATTTGGAGTTCCAAATTTTCTCCTCTCTCTCCTCCCTAAATGGCAATCTTTTTTTTTGTCTTTATGTAGTGTCATTTTATTATTTTATTATTTTTTTAATATAAATTTATTTATTTTTAGTTTTCAACATTCACTTCCACAAGTTTTTGAGTTCCAAATTTTCACCCCATCTCACCCCTCCCCCCACCCCAAGATGGCGTGCATTCTGAATATCCCTTCCCCTAGTCTGTCCTCTCTTCTATTTCTCTCCCTTTCTCTTATCCCCTTCCCCTTCTATTTTACTGTAGGGCAGGATAGACTTCTGTACCCCATTTCCTGTATTTCATATTTCCCAGTAGCATGTGAAAACATTTTTTTTAAACATATGTTTTTAAAACTTTAGATTTCAAATTTTCTCTCTTCCTCCCTCTCCACCTACCATCATTGAAAAGGCAAGCAACTCAATATACAGGTTGTACATGTGCAGTTATGCAAAACACTTCCATAGTAGACATGTTGTGAAAAACTAACTCTATTTCCCTTAATCCTATCCTGCCCTCCCATTTATTCTATTCTTTCTTTTGACCCTGTCCCTCCTCAGAAGTATTTACTTCTGATTACCCCTTTCCCAATCTGCCCTCCTCTCTATCATCCCCCTGCTCTCTTGTCCCCTTCTCCCCCTATTTTCCTGTAGGGTAAGACAGATTTCCATACCCAATTGAATGTGTATGTTATTCCCTCCTTAAGCCAAATCCTATGAGAATAAGATTCCTCATTCCCTCTCACCTTCCCCTTTCCCCTCCACTGTAAGAGACTTTTCTGTTTTTTTTTTTGTGAGATAATTTACCCCATTCTACCTCTCCCTTTCTTCTTCTCGAGTATCATCCTCTCTCATCCCTTAATTTTATTCTCCAGATATGACCCCTTAATCTTCAACTCACCCTGTGCCCTCTATCTATCTATCTACATATACATACATATATTTTTTTCCTCAACTACCCTAATACTGACAAAGTCTCATGAGTTATAATATCATCTTTCCATGCAGGAATGTAAACAGTTCAATCTTAATAAGTCTCTTATGATTTCTCTTTCCTGTTTACCTCTTCATGTTCCACTTGAGTCCTGTATTTGAAAGTCAAATTTTCTATTCAGCTCTGGTCTTTTCATCAGGAATGCTTGAAAGTCCTCTATTTCACTGAATGACCTTTTTTCCCCTGAAGGATTATACTCAGTTTTGCTGGGTAGGTGATTCTTGGTTGTAATCCTATCTCCTTTGCCCTCGGGAATTTATATTCCATGCCCTGCGGTCCTTTAATGTAGAAGCTGCTAAATCTTGTGTTATCCTGATTGTGTTTCCACAGTACTTGAATTGTTTCCTTCTGGCAGCTTGTAATATTTTCTCCTTGACCTGGGAACTCTGGAATTTGGCTAGAATATTCCTAGGAGTTTTCCTCTGGGGATCTCTTTCAGGAGGAGATCGGTGGATTCTTTCCATTTCTATTTTGCCTTCTGGTTCTAATATGTCAGGCCAGTTTTCCTTGATAATTTCTTGAAAGATGATGTCTAGGCTCTTTTTTTGATCATGGCTTTCAGATAGTCCAATAATTTTTAAATTCTCTCTCCTGGACCTATTTTCCAGGTGAGTTGTTTTTCCAGTGAGATATTTCACATTGTTTTCTAATTTTTCATTCTGATGGATTTGTTCTACTGTGTCTTGATTTCTCATAAAGTCACTGTCTTCCAATTGCTCTATTCTAATTTTTAAGGAAGTATTTTCTTCAGTAATCTTTTGGACTTCCTTTTCCATTTGGCCAATTTTTCTTTTTAGGGCATTCTTCTCCTCATTGTCTTTTTGGACCTCTTTTGCCATTTGGGTCATAGGCTATTTTTTAAGGTGTTATTTTCTTCAGTATTTTTTTGGCTTTCTTTTAGCAAGCTTGACTTGTTTTTCATGATTTTCTTGCATCACTCTCATTTCTCTTCCCAGTTTTTCCTCTACTTCCCTTACTTGCTTCTCAAAATCGTTTTTGAGCTCTTCCAAGGCCTGGGACTGATTCATATTTTTCTTGGAGGCTTTGGATGTAGGAGCTTTGACTTTGTTGTCTTCTTTTGGTTGTATATTTTGATCTTCTTTGTCACCAAAGTAAGATAATATAGTCTGACTCTTTTTGTGCTGCTTGCTCATGATCCCGGCCAATTACTTGAGTTTTAAACACTTTGTTAAGGTATGAATCTGCTTCCAGTGTGGAGAATGTACTGTCCCAAGCTTCAGGGGTTTGTATAGCTATTTTCAGAGATACTTGAAGGGACCTGTAAATTTTCAGTTCTTCCAAGGTGGTATGATAAGGGATGAGATGTTTACTCCTTTCCTGGCCTGTGACTACAAGTACTCCTTTCTTTCCTGTAACTGTGAGGAGGGGTTCCTCTTCACAGCCACTACAAGCTCCACCATGTCAGTGCTCCTCCTCACCCCAGCACTGTCGCCCAGAACTGTGACCCAGATCCAAACATGGGCAAAGCAAGAGATTCCTGGCAAAGAGCTCCCTGCAGTCTCTCTCTGATCAGCCACTGGATTCCCCCTCAGTCTGTGGGCCAGAAGCTTGGGAAGCAGCTGTCCCCGCCCAGGGCCCTGCTCTTGGGGAATGGAGCTGAGACCCCGCCTTCCTCTCTGAGCACCAACAGAAACAGACTTTTCCCACTGACCTTCTAAGTTGTCTTTGGCATTGGTGGATTGAGGAGTCTGGAAACCTCCACAGCTGCTGGAGATTCAATCCTCTGCGGCCTATGTACCCACGCTGCCCTGCGCTCCCAACTCGTCGCGATACACCTTTCTAATCAATCATCCAGGTTGTCGTGGGCTGGAAATTTGTTTCACTCTGTCTTTTTGTGGGTTCTGCTGCTTCAGAATTTGTTTAGAGCCATTTTTTATGAGTATTTGGAGGAGTTTGGAGGAGAGCTCAAGCAAGTCACTGCTTTCACTCCACCATCTTGGCTCCGCCCCTCCCCATGGCAGTCTGATGCAATCTGATACAGGCTATACATGTGCAATCATATTAAACATATTTCCACATTAATGATATTGTGAAAGAAGAATGAGAACAAAATGGAAAAACCATGAGAAAGAAAAAACGAAACAACAAAAAAAGAGCAAATAGTATGCTTCGATCTGCATTCAGACTCCATAGTTCTTTCTCTGGATGTGGATAGCATTTTCCATCATGAGTCTTTTGGAGTTGTCTTAGATCATTGCATGGCTGAGAAGAGCTAAGTCTATCAAAGTTAGTCATCACACAATGTTGCTGTTACTGTGTACAATGCTCTCCTTGTTTTGCTCACTTAACTCAGCATCAGTTCACGTAAATCTTTCCAGGTTTTTCTGAAATGTGCTTACTCATCATTTCTCATAAAACAATATTCCATTATATTCATTTACCACAACTTGTTCAGCCATTCCCCAATTGATGGGCATCCCTTCAATTTCTAATTCTTTGCCACCACAAAAAGGGCTGCTATAAATATTTTTGTGCATGTGGGTCCTTTTCCCATTTATGTGATCTCTTTGGGATACAGCCCTGAAAGTCAAAAGATATGCACATTTTTATAGCCCTTTGGGCATAGTTCCAAATTGCTCTCCAAAATGTTTGGGATCATTTCACAACTCCACCAACAATGCATTAGTGTTCTAGTTTTCCCACATCTTCTCCAACATGTATCATTTTCCTCTTTTGTCATATTAGCCAGTCTGATAGGTGTAAGGTGGTACCTCATTATTTTAATTTGCATTTCTCTAATCAATGGTGATTTAGAGCATTTTTTTCCATATGACTATAGATAGCTTTAATTTCTTCACCTGAAAACTGCCTGTTCATATCCTTTGACCATTTATCAGTTGGGTAATGACTTGTATTCTTATAAATTTGGGTGACTTCTCTACATATTTTAGAAATGAGGCCTTTATCAGAGACATTGGCTATAAAAATTGTTTTCCATCTTTCTGCTTCCTTTCTAATCTTGGTTGCATTGGCTTTGTATGTGTAAAAACTTATTAAATTTAATGTAATCAAAGTGATCCATTTTGCATTTCATAATGTTCTCTATCTCTTGTTTGGTCATAAATTCTTCTCTTCTCCATAGATCTGACAGGTAAACTATTCCTTGCTCTCCTACTTGGCTTATGGTATCAGCCTGTATGTCTAAATCCCCATTTTGACTTTATTGTGGTGTAGGGTATAAGATGTTGGTCTTTGCCTAGTTTCTGCCATACTGTTTTCCAGTTATCCCAGCCATTTTTGTCACATAGTGAGTTCTTATCCTAGAAGCTGGAGCCTTTGGGTTTATCCAACGGTAGCTTACTGTTGGCATTGACTGTGGCGTCTTGCATACCTAACCTGTTCCACTGATACACCACTCTATTTCTTAGCCAGTACCAAGTAGTTTTGATGATTGCTGTTTTATAATACAACACAACATCTGTGAAGTAGGAGAACATATTATTATACTTCTCATTTTAAACCAAGGAAACTGAGGCTTAGAGAGGTTTAAGTTATGGACCAGAACCAGGACTAGATTCAAGGTCATTTGACTGTGAGTTCAGTGCTCTTTCCTCCAAACCATGCTACTTCTTGTATTGTAGTAATAGTGGCTCGTGTTTTTATCCAAATTAAAATTGAAATGATTATTAATTTGAATATATACAAGGCACTAGATGAAAATTTAAAAAGCCTTTAAGGGCTTTACATTTTACTAGGGAAGGGATTCAACATGTACACAGATAAATATAAAGTAATTTGAGGAGAGGAAGAGTGTATTAACAATTGGGGGTAGAGCAGGGATCAGGGGAGGCTTAATAGAGGACATTTGAGCTGAGCCTTGAAGAAAGAGAAGGATTTGGAGAGGTGGAGGTGAGGAGGAAGTGCATCCTACTCATGGAGGACAGCTTGTGTAAATTCAGAGGCAGGAGAGGGAATGTCCCTTTTAAGGAATAGCTGTGTTAGTGGTCACTCTAGTGCCAGGACCTAACTTAGGTTTGATTTTGAGATGAAATAAGGCACTTGAAAGTCATTGAACAATTAACCTAATAAAAAGGAAGTGTGTTTTGCTCTAACACATACAAGTATACATTGCCACTTAGCTTCAACTTTGGTGGTGTGCTCCACCTTCCCCCTTTGCCTCCTTATGGAAATGCTTCTGTTGAGTAGGTCATTAGGACAGGGTAGGGTGACTGCCATGTTTTTAGGCCCGTATCAAATCTGAGAGGCCTAGCCTACTCATGGCTGGGACTTTTTATTCCCTTACGTGCCAGGAAGCTTCTTCAGGGAAGCCAGGTCTGGGACAACTTTGTCATCTTTTAGGGAGGAAAGGAGGAGGAGCCTGGGTCTACTTCATGTTGGGGTTGAGGGGAAGGAAGTTGCATCAAGAGAAACTTGGGTTAATCAGGTCTTGGGTCCAGCTTTGCCTCCTTTTGGGGAAAGCTAATCCCTTTCATAGTAGGGAAGGAGGACTTGTGAGCCTAACTTATGTTGTAGGGAGATTCTGGTAGACACTAGTCCTATAATAAGCTGATTGTCCAATTTACTAGAATGTAGAATATGTGAAGAAAAGTAATATGAACTAAGGTTGGAAAAGCATGTTGGAGGTACATTGTAGATCAACTGAATGCTTAGCTAAAGAGTTTGTGTTTTACCTTAGAGACAATAGGGAGTCATTGAGGACTTTATTAACTCATGGTTTACAAGTCACTTTCTTCACAGTGGAACCCTGAGAGGGAGGTAGTATACTGTTAAGTATTAATAACTTAATTTTACAAATGAGGGAACTGAGGCTCAAAAATTAATGTATCTGAGATTGCATAGCTCGTGTCATGGCCAGGATTCACAGGTTATGAATATTCTTAGACATAATTCAGTCAAACTTGCTTGTTTTACAGATGAAAAAAATTAGGACCCATTAAGGTTAGATGGCCTTTTCAAGGTCATTGGCAGAGCCAGGACTTGAACCTAGGTTTCCTTAACTCTCACTTCAGTACTCTGACCAAGACACCATGGGCTCAAAGCTGGGTCTTTTGATACTAAATCCACACTATCTCTTTATGTCTTGTCTCCCCAGCTAGAACATGAATTTTGTGAGGACAGAGATTTGTCTTACCTTTCTCACCAAAGATATTAATTAACACAGCGGTTTGTCCAGAGTAGGCATCAATAAGTACTTGTTGAATTGGAACATTATTGCTTGTAGCTCATTATGTAAATACTTCAGACCATTGGTACCTTGCCTTTACTTTGGCTGCTCTGCTTGCTTTCAAATGTAATTAAGGGATTTTGCCAAAATATGTTAGGTCTTTCCCATTTATGATTACTTCAGCCCTTTTCTTCTCTCAGGGGTTTGAGGGCAGCCAAATAAAATGGCAGCCTAGGTTTTAACCAAGAACATCTTGAGAAAACTAATAGGGGAATACATGCCCTAGGAGAGATGAAGGCAAGCTCTTTGAAACTTGGGGCTGTTTCCATTCCTCTTCCAGCACTAGTACAATGCCTGGCACACAAGTGAGAACTTAATAAATGTTTATTGAATTGAATTGAATTTTCTTGGCAGGGGTCACAATTTTAGAAAAAGTTTGTTTCCATCAATCATTATACATAGTTTGGGTTGCTTTGCAAAGCCCCTCTTTTAACATGTGGTTTGGTTCTTATTTCTATAATTATATTGAGGTATTTTATGTGTTCCTCAAAGGCAGATGTGTTTTGGTATAGAATATTACCTCCTATACATATCTGAGACCCTTCATGTAAATTGACTTGTATATGCAGGTGCATTTTTTGTGAAGGCATTTAACTCATTTTTATTCTCAGAAGCAGGTGTGTGTTATTGAGCAGTAACAACAAGAAGGAATATTGTTTTTTTTTTTTTAAATGTGACCTATAGTGCCTTTTTAATGAATCATTGCAAGTTTTTTTCCTCCCAGAGATAAAGGACAAGATTTTCATTCAGGTGAAAAGTGAAGGCAAAAGTTGAAGAGCCTCAAGTTGGTCTCTCTTTAACGTGCAGAAATTTCAAATCACTATATTCTTAGATTTTGTTTTTTGGTATTTAAATTAGTTAGGAAATCACAATATCTAATGTTTGATAGCATCAGTTTTATACCTGTGCCATTTTGTGGAAATAAAGATAATGGTTAGGTAAATATAGAAAATTCTGTGATGTAGCTTGATGGAGTTGAAAGATCTGGCTTCTAGTTCTGGCTATGCCCCTTCCTAGTTTATTGATCTTAAGCAGGTCATTTACGGTTTCTGAGACTTTGTTTCTTCATCTGTGAAATGGTAATAATACCTATAGCACTCATCTTACAGAGTAGTTATGAAGATCAAGTGAGATAAAGTGTGCCTTGGGATCATAGACCTCGAAACACCAAGGCTAAGCCCGTCATTTTGTAGATTCGATTCAATTAAATTCAACAGGCGTTTCTTTAGCTCCGTTATGTGCCAGACGCTGTGTTGGGTGTTGGGATAGAAAGACAAAAGTGAAACTTTACTTGCTTTCAAGTGATTTACATTTTATTGGAGGAAAACAACATGTGTGTAGAAATTAAATATAACATGCGTATATATGTATGTGTGTAACACAATCTATATACATGCCTAAATATGTGTGTGTATGTATGTATGTATAAATAATTTCTGTAAGGGAAGGCACTAGCAACTGATGGGCTGATAGGGAAACTGAAGTCTGAAGTCCAGAGAAGTTAAATCGCTTGTCCAGGGTCAAATGAGTAGTACACAGAAGAACCAGGATTCATTCTCAAGTTTTTTGGTGCCATATTCAGTGTTCCTTCTACAATGCCATGCTCTTTGTTAAAGTTCTTCATAAAATAAAGTACAACGTGAATATAAAGGATTATAATTATTATTGTCTGACATTGTTCCAGAAAGACATGAAGAAGAAAGATCCTAATATGTTAGGGTTTTTTTTTGTTTGTTTTAATCCCGGATACCTTCATACTCTGGTGTAGAAACACAAATATATTAATTTTAAAATATGCTATGAAATGTAAATATAAGACATTTCATAGATGAGTTTAAGCAGTAACCTTCAGAGAAGTGACATATATCTAGGACAGATTTTTAATTATTGACAGGTCAAAATTCTGGCAAAAATTATCTTCCCTTCTTTGTACTTTTTTTGTATCAATTAATGAATCATTGAATCTGAGAGTTGAAAGGGACTGTCTAAGGTCACTTAAAACAACATTCCTCCTTTTTCTTTCTTCAGAGCCACCTCCAGGAGCTCCTGCCTCATGATTGAACCTCTAAGGCAGAGTGTTTGTCTTTAAACTTCTCATTAGAATAACTGAATGAATGAATGAATTATATAAATATAATGAAACTTGTAAAAAAAAAAAGGTCAGCCACTGACTAGTCTTTTGGTATAGACAGGGAGCACATATTTCTGTATCAGATTTCAGATATCAGTGGGAGTCTGATGCTATGAATGCTTCCTTGATCCAAAGAAAAAGATTAGTGGCTGTGACTGCCTGGTCAAGGTCCTCTAGGATCTCTCACTCTACATTACATTCAGTCTTCCCAAATAAGACTGCTACCATTATTTTGTACCTGCAGTTATCAGCTTTCTTCCACTTTGTTCAGGTAAAAATACCTCTGCTTATGACTCGATATGCTTTACACATAGATGAAAGGGAGGAGGGAGGGAGGGAGGAAGGCAGAGAAAGAGAGAGATTGATTGGTAATGAAATTAGGCATTGTGGATGTCTGTAAGAGCAAGGGCTAGTCATTGATTGAAGAGTATAAGATTGAATCAAGAAATTAATGTTATGCTGTGGGTCTGAACAGAAGAGAAGACAAGGCTGGAAGAGGTAGCATGTTCCTGATATCTTTTGTTCTATAAAATGGTCATGAAATAAGTATATTTTACCTAATGTCTTTTTTTGGGTCTCAGAGACAGCAGTGTTAGGCAAAACTGCATTACCAAAAAGCAGTTAGTTCCATATGAACAGTGTTGTAAATGGATAATGAGCTTAAAATGTTATAAGTTTTGTAACATCCTAGTTTGTGGTGTATTAGACTGATATTATTGTATTGTGCCCATTGTATGTGAGTTCTCTATCCTAGCAAAGCACAAACTTTATCAGACTTTGCATGTGTTACTGATGATAATCTCAGGACCTGACTGGCTAAGTACACGAAAACATCATGTCATTTGGCCATTTGAAGTCATGAAACGACAACAATAAATTTTAAAATAGCCCATAGTTTTGTATATTGGCCTTCTGTTTCTATGGTTACAGTGCTAGGGGGCAAAAAAGTATGCATAGGGCCTTAAGAAACACAATTTTAGATTATAAACATTACTTTAACTGTTGGTTGTATAAATTGAGGTTCTTGTCTACTGTCCAGTGAGTTAACATACTACTAAAGAAACAGAACCATATTGATATTGGCATTCTTGCTATAAACGAAACCAGAAGACCTAAGGAAGTTTGAGCTAAATGAAAGGATCCTTACGGATTGCCCTTGGTGAGGCAGATAAATGAGTTGGTTTCATTCTGTGTTCAAAGACTGTAAGAAACATTCTTTCATGTGATACTTGGTCAGCTTGTTGTGAAATACTTATTATAAGCATAAACCAGAAGACCAGCATGAAGGTAATTTCAGCTTAGGTATAGAAATTGTATGAAAAACTTGATCCTCCAGACTAAGTCAACATGTATTTTAATACTTGATGATGTCATGCAAAGGTAGGCATAGGTTAAAAAAAATTGGAAAATACAGTTCAGGAATAAGAAATAAAAGATCCCAAAGGTTGTGAGCTACTCATATTCTGCTCATATCTTATGAATATTTTATTTGAGAAAAGATTTGGAAAGGTACTGGCTGTCATGAATACCACAACCCATCAAAAGAAATAAGACTGACTATATCATATAAGGCAGTAAATAACTGGTTACCAATGTGGGAGTCATTTCTGAATTATTTGTTCATGCATTGTCAAGCCATTAACTTATTAGAGCAAAGGTCAAAATCAACCCCAGACCAGAGATGATTTTGTATAATTAAAACAGCTTCAGTCCTAATTATTCAAACTATTGATTTTTATAAAATTGCACATCATTTGGATTTCTTCCCTCACTATCTCCTTCATCCATGTCTCAGATGAAAAAGTTGGGCCTTCTCCTTGCTAAGGTAAACCCCTCTATACATATGTTAGATCGTCCTCCATCTTGTTTTCTCTAGCACATTGCCCATTCTGTCATCCTCACTCTCTTACTAATCTTCAGTCACTCTCTATCTATTGGCTCCTTCTTTACTGCTTTCAAAAATGTACATGTCTTCTCTGGCCTTAAAAAAAGTCTTCACTTGATCTGACTATCCCCTGTAGCTACCATTTTATATCTCTCCTCCCCTTCATGGTTAAACTCTGTGAGAAATCCATATACTGGGTACCTAAACTTTTCTTCTCATTCAGTTCTAAACCCTCTGCGATCTGTCTTTTAGCCTCATCATTCAGCTGAAACTGCTCCTCTTAAGGTTACCAATGATCTCCTGATTATCAAATTGAATGACATTTTCTCAGTCCTTATACTTCTTCACCTCTCTTTAGACTCTGACACCATCAGTTTCCCCCTTCTCACATATACCCTCTCATCTCTAAATTTTTGTGACATTTCTCACTCCTGATCATTCTCCTACCTGTCTGATTGTTTCTTCTCAGGTTTCTTTGCTGGATCTTCATCCAGGTTGCATCTGCTAATCACAGATTGTCTCCCCAGAGGTCTGTCCTGGAATCCCTTCTCTCCTCCCTCTATACTTTCTCACTTAGTGATCCCCTCAGCTCCAATGGGTTCAGATATGTCTAAACATATGATCTCTCAATCTACTTATCTAGCCCTAACCTCCCTCCTGAACTCCAGTTTTGTGTCACCAACTCCTCTTGGACATCTTGAACTAGATATCCCTTAGACACCTCAAACTCAACATGTCCAAAACAGAACTCATTACCTTAACCCCAAACCTTCCCCTTTATGTCAACTTCACTATTACTCTTAAGGGTACCACCATCCTACTAATCACCCAGGCTCTCAACTTTGGCATCATTTTTGACTCCTTCTTGGCATTCAATACAATCTGTTGCCAAATCTTATTGTTTCTACCTTCATATCAGCTGTTATTTATATATCCTTTCTACTCATGTAGCTGCCAAACTGGCACAGACCTTCATCACCTTAAACTTGGACTATTGCAGTAGCCTTCTGATTGATTTTCCTGTCTCAAATCCTTCACTATTGTAATCCATTCTTCACTCATATACCAGTGATTTTCCTGTATGTGTGACCATGTATGACCAAGGCACCTCCCTCCCCACCTCAATAAACTCTAATGGTTACCGGGGTATAATGTAAAATCTTCTGTTTGTTTCTTGAAGACCTTCACAACATGGCCCCATCCTGCATTCCCAGTATTCTTACACTTTCCTCCCCTTGGTATAATATATGATTCAGCAACACTACCCTTCTTGTTGTTCTTTTCCCATGTGTACTCCTGAAAATGACAAGTGTTGGAGGTTCTAAGGGAAAAGAGGCACAATGATGCTCTGTTGGTGGAGCTGAGAATTGACATAGCCATTCTTTAAGGCGATTTGGAACTATATCCCAGACATGTACTCCAAAGAGATCAAAGAAAGAGGAAAAAGATTCATAACGGGACATGTAAGTAGATAGATAAATATGAAATAACTTGAAGAAGGAAAGTATAGTAACAACTGAACAAAGTCTAAATTCCTTTACCTTATGTTAAAGGTCTTTCATGATTTGACTCCAGTATACCTTTCCGACCTTTCCTCCAGCAGCTACCCTTTATATACCCTATACTTCTGCCAACCTAAATTATACTCACCATGCCCTAAGCATTCTTTCCTCCCTCTGTGCCTCTGCTTGTATCCTTCTTTCTACTTGCAATTTCTGACCCCCTGCATTGGCTGTTCAATTCACCTTTTATCTTTGTAGTTCCAGTTTAGATGTCCTCTCCATAAAGTCCTCCCTGATTCTTCCCTTCCTTGTTCCAGCCCAAAGTAATTTGATCTGAACTCCCATAGCACTTTGTCCTTGTGCATTGTCAAGTTCTACTTTGTTTAAAACTGGTCTTCTCTTCTCTACTGTTTTCTATTGAGGGGAGGTGCTCCTTTATTATTTGTATTTAGTATGGTGCCTTGCCCATGCAGATATCTAAGTGAATGAATGAATGGCCCCAAAGTATTTTTAAGAGAGCTTACTTGTAGCTTTGTGATGAATGCTGTACAAAAAGAACATGCAGTTTTACCTGGGAAACACGATCTCTAAGGCCTGCTTTTCCCTCTAGAACCATTTGCCTTCTTGCTGCAATCACTTAAGCAGGTTCTATCAGAAAGTCAGGAGTAGCAGAGGTATCATTATACCTGAAGTCTAATTGGAAGCTTGGGAGCAATTTAGCCCCTATGTACTTTCTTGGTGATCTTATTAGTTCTTAAGCTTCTTCCGTGATCCTTCCTCTATGCACATGACTCCTAAATCTACATATCCAGCCTTTATCTCTCTCCTGAATTCTAGGTCCCATATTGTTTGTTAACTGTTTGTTGGACAGGTTCACCTGGATATCTTGCAGGGATCTCACACTCATCAAGTCCAAAACAGGAACCATTGTCTTTCCCGTTCAACCTACCTGTCTTCTAAATTGCCCCATTTCTAATGAGGTCACTACCATCTTTTTGGTCAGTTAGATTTGAACCCTAGGAGTTATCCTTGACTCTTCTCTCACCACCCATAGCCAATCAATTGCCAAGTCTTATTGTTCTGACTTACATTTGCTCACAAAGCTGTCAGCATAGCTCATACCCTCAACAAATTTCAACTAAACTATTGCAGTAGTCTCTTAATGGGTCTCGTGGTCTCTAGCCTCTTCCCTCACCAGTCCACCTTTCCCACAGTGACCAAAATGGATATTCCTAAAGCACAGCTTTGGCCATATCACTCTCCTGTTCTAAAAGCTTCAGTGGTTCCCTGTTGTCTATGAGATAAAATAAAAATTTCTCCACTTGACACTTCAAGCCCTTCAAAATTTGGCTTCAAACTACCTTTCCAAACTTATTTCACTTTAATTACTCACTCAGTAAGCATTTACTAAGCACCTCTTATGTTCTAGGCAGGAGCAGCCAGGTGGTGCAGTAGATAGAGTGCCAGGCCTGGAGTCAGGAAGGTTCTTCTTCATGAGTTCAAATCTGGCCTCAGATACTTACTAGCTACGTGACCCTGGGCAAATTATTTAACCCTGTTTACCTCAATTTCTTCATGTGTAAAATGAGCTGGAGAAGGAAATGGCAAATTAGTTCAGTATCTTTGCCAAGAAAACCCCAAATGGGATCACAAAGAGTTGAGCACGACTGAAAATGACTGAACAATGTGTTCTAGGTACTATGTTCTAAGTAAGACAAAGATGAAACAATCTCTGACGTCAAAGAGTTTACATTCTACTAGAAGAGACAACATGCACATGAATAACAGTATGCAAAATATGCACACCTTAAGTACAAGAGAATTTGGGGCAGTGAAGAAACTTGTAGCTGGGAGATCATGTCAGACAGCTCTTCTCTTATGTCTGAGAATGAATTTGGTTCTCAGCTGTCAAACATCATGGGAGGTATTCTATAAGAGCATTACTAAGTTATTGGTTAAGCAGCTTGAAGAACACATCATATACAACTCCCTATCAGGAATGAAGTAAGGGCAAGCAAAGAGACCCAAGTCGAATGAGTGCAGCAGGCAGAGAAGAGAAATTTGAGCTGGGGCATTTGGAAAGAAAGCTGTGACTATTTTTTGATAAAAGGTGATAAAGCTGCCTTTGAAGATAAGCAGACATTTCTGTGCCTTGTTTTCCCTTTAGGATGAGAGGAGTTTGGCTTTGGGTTTCCTGAATTATTCTTCTAAATTTCCAAATAATAAATTATGGAAATTTCACTGAGAAGAACGAAGAAATGTCGGAAGTAGTGGTTATTTGTATGCATCTGAGATGGTTTGAGATTCAAATTTTAGTTCTGATCTTAAGGTGATTTCCTTAACTTTTGGTGACATTTACAAAGCTCTTGAAAACCCGCACCACTGTAATGGAACTCTAACCTGATAACTTGTTATGATGTCAGGAGTGTGGGTGCTCCCTCCCTGGCAGGCACTGTGGATTCAGGTACTTTCTTCTCTCCACTAATATTGGGCAGGGTTTTATTCTCATTCCTTTATAGAAGAGCTACTTAGTTGTTTTCCTCTTGTTCTTCTTGAATTCTGCCTCTATGATGAAACTGAAATTCTAAATCCTTAGAGAATAACTAAAACCCTTTTCTCTTTTGCTTTTTAGGGGTCAAAGTTTGGACTTGGAATTGGTTTGGGTCATACTCCACAGCGTACCTCTACTCGGAGATCATTTGGAAGATCCAAGAGATTTAGTATTACTCGCTCACTTGATGACCTTGAGGTAACTTAACCTTAGGTATATATATACATGTATGTATATGTGTGTGTGTGTCTGTGTGTATATATACACACATGTACATGCATGTTTAATTTTATCTACATTTTTTCAGTTATTAAAAACCCACTGTTTCATCCTTTCCCCTCACTAACCCCACTGTAAAAGAAAGAAAAACATGTAACAAATATGCATAGTCAGCCATAATAACTTCCTATATTGGCTAAGTCCAAAAAATATGTCATATCTCATTTGGTACCACCACCTCTCTTACAGGAAGAGGGGAATTAGGCATATATTTTTAATTAGCTATTAAATAAGATTCACAAAATCATGGTCCCATTATCTCAGAGTTGGAAGGGATCTGAGACTCTGTATTGCCTAACTTGTACCTGACCTGGAATCTTCTCGATGACATCCCTGATAAATGACTTCAGAACCCATTACCCTCACAGGTAGTCCATTCCATTTTAGGGTAGTTCAGATTGTTGAAATGGTTTCCTTTTGTAATAGGACTTCTGGAGCTGACTTTTCTTCTCCCGGGAGGCAAAGACTCCTTACAGATTTGGGAGACTGTTGAATAGATTTGATTTCCATTCATTTTTCCTAGCTCTGCCCCCTGGGACGAGGAACAAGTATTCCATTTGATGGTGCTTCACACACATTAAGACAGCGGTTATATTTTCACTAAGTCTTATCTTTTTCAATCAAAACATCTGTATTTCCTTCAATCAATCCTTGTTACTCTCCTCTGTATACTCTCTAACTAACCAGTGTTGAGCTTAGAATAGAAAACAGTACTTTGTGTTCTGCCCCTGACAGGAGTACAATGGGACTGTTACCTCCCTAGCCCTAGGCACTAAGGTTCTCTTAATATAGTCTAAGAGGGCATTTGGTTTTTTGCTTTGACCACTGCCTCCTCCAGTCTGTGTTTTTATTAGCTCCCCTTTCCCTTCTCTTACCTGCCTCCCCTCCTACTTCCCTGTAGGGTAAGACATATTTCTATACTCAGCTGAATGTGTATGTTATTCCTTCTTTGAGCCAATTCCAATGAGAGTAAGGTTCAAGTGTTTCCTATCTCCCCCCATCCCTATTCCTGTTTCCCCTTCATTGTAAAAGCTCTTTTGTGCCTCTTTTATGTCAGATAATTTACCCCATTCTATCTTTTTTCCCCTTCTCCTGTACATTCCTCTTTCTCACCCCTTAATTTTATTTTTTTAGATATCATCCTATCATATTCAATTTACACCTGCCCTCTGTCTATGTATACTCTTTCTAACTGCCTTAATTATGATAAAGTTCTTAAGAGTTACAAGTATAATCTTTCCATATTGGAACAGAAACAGTTCAACCTTATTGAATCCATTATGATTTCTCTTTCCTGTTTACTTTTTTATGCTTCTCTTGAATCTTATATTTGAAAGTCAGATTTTCTATTCAGGGCAGAGTCAAGATGGTGGAGTGAAAGCAGTGACTTGCTTGAGGTCTCCCCCCAAACCCCTCCAAATACTCATAAAAATTGGCTCTAAACAAATTCTGAAGCATCAGAACCCACAAAAAGACAGAGTGAAACAAATTTCCAGCCCAAGACAACCTGGATGATTGATCAGAAAGGTGTATTGCACCGAGCTGGGAGCACAGTGCAGTGCAGGGCACAGTGAACCTGGAGCAGGCCTCAGAGGACTGAATTGCTGGCAGCTGTGGAGGTTTCCAGACTCCTCAATCCACCAATGCCAAAGACAACTTAAAAGGTCAGTGGGAAAAGTCTGTTTCTGTTGGTGCTCAGAGAGGAAGGTGGGGTTTCAGCTCCATTCCCCAAGAGTGTGGCCCTGGTTGGGGGCAGCTGCTTCCTGAGCTTCTGGCCCACAGACTGAGGGGGAATCCAGTGGCTGATCAGAGAGGGATTGCAGGGATCTCTTTGCCAGTGCTGAGGCAGGAATCTCTTGCTTTGCCCATGTTTGGATCTGGGTCACAGTTCTGGGCGACAGTGCTGGGGTGAGGAGGAGCACTGACGTGGTGGAGCTTGTAGTGGCTGTGAAGAGGAACCCCTCACAGTTACAGGACAGAAAGGAGTACTTGTAGTCACAGGCCAGGAAAGGAGTAAACACCTCATCCCTTATCATACCACCTTGGAAAAACTGAAAATTTACAGGTCCCTTCAAGTATCTCTGAAAATAGCTATACAAACCCCTGAAGCTTGGGACAGTACACTCTCCACATTGGAAGCAGACTCTTACCTTAACAAAGAGTTTAAAACTCAAGTAATTAGCTGGGATCATGAGCAAGCAGTGCAAAAAGAGTCAGACAAATATTATCTTACTTTGGTGACAAAGAAGATCAAAATATACAACCAGAAGAAGACAACAAAGTCAGAGCTCCTACATCCAAAGCCTCCAAGAAAAATATGAATCAGTCCCAGGCCTTGGAAGAGCTCAAAAACGATTTTGAGAAGCAAGTAAGGGAAGTAGAGGAAAAACTGGGAAGAGAAATGAGAGTGATGCAAGAAAATCATGAAAAACAAGTCAAAGCTTGCTAAAGAGCCAAAAAAATACTGAAGAAAATAACACCTTAAAAAATAGCCTACCCAAATGGCAAAAGAGGTCCAAAAAGCCAATGAGGAGAAAAATGCCCTAAAAAGCAAAATTGGCCAAATGGAAAAGGAAGTCCAAAATAGATTAGAAAATACTTCCTTAAAAATTAGAATAGAGCAATTGGAAACAGTGACTTTATGAGAAATCAGACACTGAAACAAATCCAAAAGAATGAAAAATTAGAAACAATGTGAAATATCTCATTGGAAAAACAACTGACCTGGAAAATAGATCCAGGAGAGAGAATTTAAAAATTATTGGACTATCTGAAAGCCATGATCAAAAAAAGAGCCTAGACATCATCTTTCAAGAAATTATCAAGGAAAACTGCCCTGATATATTAGAACCAGAGGGCAAAATAGAAATTGAAAGAATCCACTGATCTCCTCCTGAAAAGAGATCCCCAAAGGAAAACTCCTAGGAATATTCTAGCCAAATTCCAGAGTTCCCAGGTCAAGGAGAAAATATTACAAGCTGCCAGAAGGAAACAATTCAAGTACTGTGGAAACACACTCAGGATAACACAAGATTTAGCAGCTTCTACATAAAAGGACCGCAGGGCAGGAATATACTATTCCGGAGGGCAAAGGAGATAGGATTACAACCAAGAATCACCTACCCAGCAAAACTGAATATAATCCTTCAGGGGAAAAAACAGTCATTCAGTGAAATAGAGGACTTTCAAGCACTCATGATGAAAAGACCAGAGCTGAATAGAAAATTTGACTTTCAAATATAGGACTCCAGTGGAACATGAAGAGGTAAACAGGAAAGAGAAATCATAAGAGACTTATTAAGATTGAACTGTTTACATTCCTGCATAGAAAGGTGATATTTGTAACTCATGAGACCTTTGTCAGTATTAGGGTAGTTGAAGGAAAAAAATTGTATGTATGTATATATAGATAGATAGATAGAGGATACAGGGTGAGTTGAAGATTAAGGGGTCATATCCAGAGAATAAAATTAAGAGATGAGAGAGGATGATACTCGGAGAAGAAGAAAGGGAGAGGTAGAAGGGGATAAATTATCTCACAAAAAAGAAAAACAGAAAAGAAAAGTCTCTCACAGTGGAGGGGAAATGGGGGAAGGTGAGAGGGAATGAGGAAATCTTATTCTCATAGGATTTGGCTTAAGGAGGGAATAACATACACATTCAATTGGGTATGGAAATCTGTCTTACCCTACAGGAAAATAGGGGGAGAAGGGGACAAGAGAGCAGGGGGATGATAGAGAGGAGGGCAGATTGGGAAAGAGTGTAATCAGAAGTAAATACTTCTGAGGAGGGACAGGGTTAAAAGAAAGAATAAATGGGAGGGCAGGATAGGATTAAGGGAAATAGAGTTAGTTTTTCACAACATGTCTATTATGGAAGTGTTTTGCATAACTGCACATGTGTAACCTATATTGAGTTGCGTGCCTTTTCAATGAGGGTGGGTGGGGAGGGAGGAAGGGAGAAAATTTGGAACTCAAAAGTTTTAAAATCACATGTGTTAAAAAAAAGTTTTCACATACAACTGGGAAATAAGAAATACAGGAAATGGGGTACAGAATTCTATCCTGCTCTACAGGAAAATAGAAGGGGAAGGGGATAAGAGAAGGGGAGGGAGAGATAGAAGAGAGGACAGACTAGGGGAAGGGGTATTCTGAATGCATGTCAACTTGGGGTGGGGGAAGGGGGGAGATGGGGCAAAAATTTGGAACTCAAAAACTTGTGGAAGTGAATGTTGAAAACTAAAAATAAATAAATTTATATTAGAAATAAAGTCATTTAAAAAAAAAGGATTTTCTATTCAACTCTGGTCTTTTCATCATGAATGCTTACAAGTCCTCTAGTTCATTGAATATCCATTTTTTCCCCTGAAGGATTATGCTCAGTTTTGCTGGGTAGGTGATTCTTGGTTATAATCCTAGTTCCTTTGCCCTCTGGAATATCATATTCCAAGCCCTCTGATCCTTTAATGTAGAAACTGCTAAATCTTGTGCTATCCTGACTGTGGCTCCATGGTATTTGAATAGTTTCTTTGTGGTTGCTTGCAATATTTCCTCCTTGATCTGGGAACTCCTCCAGGAATTCATGTTTTTGGGGGAGGGGGCCTGAGACCAATTTGCATTTTTCTTTGAGGCTTTACATGTAGCTGTTTTGACATTGTTGTTTTCTTCTGAGTTTCTATTTTGTTCTTCCCTGTCACCATAGTTAGTTTCTATAATCAGGTTATTTTTGTTGTTGTTTGCTCATTTTCCAGTCTATTTCTTGATTTTTAACTTAATGTTAAACTTGGATTCTGCTCCTGGGGTGGAGGGGGAGCTGTCCCAAACTTCAGGGTTTTTTCTGTTGTTATTTTCAAAGCTAGTTCTGGGAAATCTGTAAGTTTTCAGTTCCCCCAAAGTGGTATGATCTAAAGAGAGGTTTGGTTACTGCTCTCCTGGCCTGTGCTCTGGCCTGTGAGCAACCACAAGCACTCTTCTCCACCCTGGAACTCTGCCTAGGGTCCCCCTTAGTGCTAGTGCTCCTTCTCTCCCTAGATTGCAATCTGGATCCATTTATGGTCAATGCTAGAGAGTCCTGGTCCCAGTGCCAGCAGAGGGTCTCCCTTAGCATCTGCGCACTGAGAGCTCCAGAAGCTGGCGGCAGTGATTAATTTGCCTCCCAAGCCTGTGCTGGACTGCACTGTACTTTCACCCCAGTAAACAGACCTTTCCTTCTGACCTTCTAAGTTGTTTTGGGCTGGAAAATTGTTTCACTCTATCCTTTTGTTGGTTCTGCTGTTCCAGAATTTGTTTTGAGATGTTACTTAAAGATTGGAGGGGAATTTGGGAGAGCTCAGGCAAGTCCCTGCCTTTATTCTGCCATCTTAGCTACTCTTGGCATTTTTTTTAACTTCCTTATCTTCCTTATTATGCTTATATATTATGCTTGCAATTCATTTAAACCACTAGATCTTTTTCAATTATTGCTTTCTGGCTGCACCTCTTCTAATTTTTATTCTTGAACTTGATTTTTTGCATCCAAGTTTAGAGGATATGTCTAATAAGAACCTGGATAATATCTTCTGAATTTTTTTCTTTTGTTAAGGAGGAGTTAATCCCTTGAAAAGAGTAGCTCTTTCCTGTGTACACTCTGTACTTATATCCCAGAATTGACATTTATCCTCATTAAATTTTATTTTATTAAATTGGCACAATATTTTAACCTGTAAAGCTATTTTTGAATACTGACTCTGTTATTCAGTGCATTATATGTTCTGCCTCTCTTTTTGTCATTTGAAAATTTAATAAGCAGGCCATTTATACCTTTATCTGATCCATTGGGTCAAATGAAGATCCCGGGGGCACTCTGCTAAAGACTTCTTTCCAAGCTGACATTTAACTATTAATGACTACTTTTTGTCCAGGCATTTGAGCAGTTCTGAATCCACCTAATGGTACTATATTGCCTAGCTCACATTTCTCTATTTTTTCCTCATAAGAATAGCATGAATGATTTGCTTACATAATCTAGGTGAACTATCTGCAGCATTCTCCAGATATAGAACCTCTGTCATAAAAAGAGATGAGATTAATTTGGAATGATCTGTTCTTGATGAACAGACTCTTTGTGATCACGATTACCTTTTCCATTAAACATTCTTACAGTAATAAGTTCTAGAATTTTTCCAGGAATCTCTTCATGCTCCATCATCTTTCCAAGGTCATAGATAGGCACTCTCAGTTGTATCTACCACTTCTTTCAGCACCCTAGGAGATAGTTTATCTCATCTAGGTGACTTGTCCTAAACAAGGACAACTTGGTACTCTCTTGTTCTCCCTTTACTTATCTTAGGCATCAAGTCCCTATTAGCCACATTTGTTCTGTCCTTTCATTCCAAAGATCATTATCCTTAGCCTAGAAAACAGAAGCAATATAGGACTCCAACAACTTTGCTGCCTTCTCTCTGTTGCCTGGTATTACCATCTCATCCACCCAGAATAGCAGTGATCCTCTTTCTTCTTTGAACCTTCTCTTTTCACTCAGGATAGCACCACCTTTAGCTCTTTTCTTCTCTCTTTAGTATTCTTAGCTAGCTTCAGCTTCTTCTGAGCATTGGCCTTCTAGACATTCTTTTTAAAAAACTTTTATTATGAACTTAACAAACATCAGCGAACATGTGCATTTCAACATACAAAAAACAGGAAGAGGATTGTGTATGGAAGTGTGAACTTCTGTTATGTAGATTTTGTTTTAAAAAAGTCTATATTAAATTTAACACAATAGTAACAAAATTGCCCTGCTTGTCAGTGTCCCCGTCTGAACTTCCTTCTGTTCTCTTCTGTATATTTTAAAACATCTTTCCATTGGCCCTTTTTTTCTTTTCTTATTTTTGCATCAATATCACTACTCATCCATCAGCTCCTCTCTAGAAAAGCCCTGCCCCACAGAAGCCCCCTTTTTTTAAAGGGGCCTTATTACACATTTGTATTCATGCTCTGTTAGCCAGCCTTGCTTCTGTCTTCTGTGTATGGCTCTTTAAAAATTTAAGCTTGTTGATGAGACTCGTTTGTGGATCCACACAGATCTCCTCAGACAATTCAGTCTTTCCTTCATCAGCATTATTTTTGTTTCTATTCAGAATTCTATTATTGAGAGCTTTCTATACCTCATGGTTTGATTTTCTCCATAAAATTCTAGTTCATGACACCTACCTGTCCTTCTTCAGCGCCCTTTCGGATCTGGTTTCCCAGAATCTGCGTAGAACACGTTTCAGGCTCTTCTCGGTTGTCTTCTTCTTTGTTACAGAGTTGAAGACAGAATGCCTACTTCTCCTAAGGTTCCCACTGTTTCCATCCCAGCAATCAATTCTTCTTAGAAGACTTCTTGGAGACAAAGTGCAATAATTTTTCAAAAAGCAAACTTAAGTAGTTTGTATGCAATTTAACAAAACCAGATTTTTATCCAAATGTAAAGCCAAAGTCAGAATCCTTGTGGGGTAGTAGCATGGTCAGGACAGTACTAACTTAGAGTCAGAAGACTGAGTTTGAGTACCTGGCTCTGCCACTTACTACCTCTATAACCTTAGGCAAGTCACTTAATCTGTCTTGGTTTCCTCGTCTGTAAAATGAGGGGATTGAACTAAAGTAACTTTAAGGTCCTTTCTAGCTGTAGATCCTAACATATATAAATACACACACATATATTTCTCTCTCTGTGATATGTCTCTATATATGTCTGTATATCTATGTCTCAGATATAGATATATTCTCTCTCTACTCACCTTACATTGTTAGGTCATTATTTGTATGCATGTTGTATCCTCCCACTAGGAGGCAATCTTTTTTAGGCCTTGTCAAGGTGTAAATACTTAGTAAATATTTGTTGGCTAGAATGGAATATGATAGAGAATGAAACTGAAACTGCTGTCCAGTGAGAAGAACTGACTTGCTGAAGGCTATAGATTAAGGGTCAAATCTATAACTTTTGGGTTCCAGTTTAGTGTGCTTTTCAGTGTACCCATTATGTTTTAATTAGAACATTTAAGACACTTAAAAACCTTTGGACGTGCCAAGATTGAAATTTTCTACGTCTTGCACTTCTTTGTTTCATTGGATTATGAGAATCTTGTGATGAAATTGAAATTCAGTGATTTTGTGTTGGTTTCATTTTGAACTTTGAACTGTTAGTCTAGTTAGATGAAAGTTCTTGCCTTGAGGGTTACAAATAAATCCAAACAAAAAAGGAACATGGTTGTTGATAAATGACAAACTGAAACTAATGAACTTTACATTAAAAAAAAAAAAGATAACTTATGTTCTTTATTAAACTTGTAATATATTCTTTTCAACCAAGTTTCAGTAGATTTTTTTATTTGTATATATATGTAATTGGTAGAATATTTAAAAATGCTAAGCATATATTGCCTTTTTTAATTGTCATTACAAAGTTGAAATGCCAAGTTTTTACTGAAGTTTTTTGTGTCATGGCAAAATGACAAATAAGAAAGTAGAAATCTTTTCAACATTTGCAGTGCATGGAGAATACTCTTTGGTTTATAGCTTTGCCTCCTCCTTGGAGCAATGACTCCAGGTTTGGTTTTGTTTTTTTTTTTTTTGGTCCTATAATCTACCCTACCCTGTCCGTGCATTACTGCTTATTTAGGTATACAGATTAGGAGAAAGGATAAAGATGAAAAGAAAGTATACAATTACAACAACTTTCCACTGAATAGGGGAAAAAAAACTCCCAACAGTTCTGCTTCCTCTTGGCATGAAAATAGGCGGCAGATCTTAAAGACCCTGGGAGAGAGAAAAGGGGTAGGGCTCAGGAGCCGAAAGAGGCTGGTGTCCTATAGTCCACAGTTTCCTGTCATCACTGTCAAATTACTGTTTGGAACCATGGGGAAGAGGAGAGGCTGGAGGGCAGTTGGGTGAATAAGCAATGGTGAGTATGGTTACCTTTTATCTGTTTGGCACACAGGCAAGTTGACTGTTGTTTTAGGATAAGAAAGTACAGCCTGTGATTTGGGGACTGTCTTGAGAATGAAATTACGGAATCTCAGAATCAGAAAGACTATCAGAGGACATTTGGTTCAACATATACCTGAAAATAAATGCCCTCTGCAACATTTCCAGCGTTACTGTATTTGAATAGCCTTTGGCTGTAATATACAATGTTTTCAAAATCCTAGAAGTAAGATATACAATGGATTTTTATAGGTTTATGTATATATTTGGTAGATAGTAAAACAAGGAAACTCTATCACCTTTTCTTTCCCTCTTTGTCCCTTCCTTTTCTTCTTACTTATTTTAACTTTCTCTTTAAAAATAAATTATCTTTTGTTTTTACATTACCTAAATTTCTCACTCTGTACCTTCCTGACAGCTATGCCATGTAACAAAGAATTTCCTCCCAATTTTAATTGCCTCAGAAGTATAGTTGTCCTCCTCAAACATAGTCTGCCTTTATCAGTCTTCCCTAGGTCTCCAAAGTAAATTGTCTTCACTCTTTTTCATCTTATTTTCCATACAGACACACTAGGACACATTGAGAATACTATTCACTGACTTTTTTTTTTACCTTTCTTTTTAAATTTATTTAGTGTTTTATTTTCCCCCAGTTACACGTAAAAACATTTTTTAACATTTGTTTTTAAAACTTTGAGTTCCATATTCTCTCTTCCTTACTCCCCACTCCCCATTCCCCCATTAAGAAGGCAAGCAATTTGATATAAGTTATACATGTGTAGTCATGCAAAACATATTCATAATAGTCATGTGGTGAAAGAAAACATAGACAAGAAAAAACTTAAGAAAAACAAAGAAAATAAAAAAAATATGCTTCAATCTGGATTCAGACACCATTAGTTCTTTCTCTGGGGATGGATAGCATTTTTCATTACAAGTCTTTTAGAGTTGTCTTGGCTCATTGTATTGCTGAGAATAGGTAAGTCATTCACAGCTGATCATCTTACCATATTGCTATTACTTTGTACACAGTACATTTCATTTTGCATCAGCTTATGCAAGTCTTTCCAGGTTTTTCTGAGAGTATCCTGCTCATCATTTCTTATAGCACAATAGTATTCCATCATAATCACATACTACAACTTGTTCAGCCATTCCCCATTGATGGACATTCCCTCAAATTCCAATTCAGAAAAGGGCTGCTATAAGTATTTTTATACATCTAGGTTCTTTTCCTTTTCCTTTTTTTTTTTTTAACTCTTTTGGGATACAGTTCTAGTAGTGATATTGCTAGATTAAAGGGTGTACATGGTTTTATAGCCCTTTGGGCATAGTTCTAAATTGCTCTACAGAATGGTTGAATTAGTTCACAACTCCAGCAAAAGTGCATTAAAGTCTCGTTTTTCTCCCCTCCAACATGCCATTTACCTTTTCTGTCCTGTTAACCAAACTAATAGGTATGAGGTAGTAAGTACCTCAGAATTGTTTTAATTTGCATTTCTTCAATCAGTAGTGAGTTAGAATGTTTTACATATGGCTATTGATTACTTTGATTACTTCATCTAATAGCTGATCATATCTTTTGATCATTTATCAATTAGGGAATGGCTCTCATTTTTATAAATCTGACTCAGTTCTCTATATGTTTGAGAAATGAGGCCTTTATCAGAGAAACCTCTCCAAAAGAATTTTTTTTTACAGTTACTGTTGCTAACTGAATTTTCCTCCATCCTTTTCCTACCTCCCCATTTATTGTTTTCTCTCTTTCTTACGTCTTTTATGTGAGATAATTTACCACATTCTACCTCTTCCTTTCTCTTTCTCCCAGTATATTCCTCTTACCTCTTAATTTTATTTTTTTAGATATCATTCATTCATATTAAATTCACCCTGTACCCTTTGTCTATATATGCTCCTTCTAACTACTCTAATAATGAAAAAGGTCTTATGAGTTACAAATATCATCTTCCCATGTAGGAATGCTAACAGTTTAAACTTATTAATTCCCTTATGATTTCCCTTTCCTGTTTACTTTTTATGTTTCTCTTGAATCTTATATTTGAAAGTCAGATTTTATTTTCAGCTCTAGTCTTTTCATCAAGAATGCTTGAAAGTCCTATATCTCATTGAATTTCAATTTTTTTCTCCTGAAGGATTATATTCAGTTTTGCTGGTAGGTGATTCTTGGTTGTAATTCTAGCTCCTTTGCCCTCTGGAATATCTTTTTCTAAGTCTTCTAATCCTTTAATGTAGAAGCTGCTAAATCTTGTGTTATTATGACCAAGGCTCCACCATACTTGAATTGTTTCTTTCTGGCTGCTTGTAGTATTTTTTCCTTGACCTGGGAACTCTGGAATTTGGCTGTGATATTCCTGGGAGTTTTTATTTTGGGATCTCTTTTAGGAGATGATCAGTGGATTCTTTCAATTTCTATTTTACCCTTTGGTTCTAGAATATCAGGGCAGTTTTCCTTGATAATTTCTTGAAAGATGATGTCTAGGCTCTTTTTTGATCATGGCTTTCAAGTAGTTCAATAATTTTTAAGTTATCTCTCTTGGACCTGCTTTCCAGGTCAGTTGTTTTTTCAATGAGATATTTCACATTGTCTTCTATTTTTTCATTCTTTTGGTTTTGTTTTATTGTTTCTTGATTTCTCATAAAGTCATTAGGTTCCATTTCTTCCACTCTAATTTTTAAGGAATTATTTCTTCAGTGAGTTTTTGGACCTCCTTTCCATTTGGCCAGTCCTGCTTTTTAAGGCATTCTTCTCCTCATTGGCTTTCTAGACCTCTTTTACCATTTGGCCTAGTCTGTTTAAGGTGTTATTTTCTTTAGTATTTTTTGTTTTTGTGTCTCCTCTACCAAGCTGCTGTGACCCAGATACAAGTATGGGCAAAGCAACAGAGTCCTGCCTCAGCACTATTAAAGAGATCCCTGTAATCTCATTCTGCCCACTTGTTTGACCCCCTTACTGTCTGTGGACTGAGAGCTCCAGAAATAATCGCTACCCCTACTGCTCTTGAGTCAGTCACTCCCAAGGCCTGCTCCTGGCTTGCTGTAACTAGGGCTGTGCTGATATGCCCTGTGTTGGACTGTGCTTTACTTTTAGCCAGGTGCAATGGACCTTTCCTACTGATCTTCTAAGTTGTCTTTGGAAACTGTGGTCTGAGAGGTCTGGAAATTGCCACTGCTCACACTGATTCAGTCACTCCCAAGGCCTGCTCCTAGTTTGCTGGGGACTGATCTGTACTGGCAGGGTCTGTACTGCACTGTGCTCCTCGCTCACGCTGGTGCGACAGACCTTTCCTGTTGACCTTGCATGTTGTCTTGGGCTGGAAATTAGTTTCACTCTGGCTTTTTGTGGGTTCTGCTACTCTAGAATTTCTTTAGAGTCATTTTTAAAAGGTATTTGGAAGGGTTTTAAGGAGAGCTCAGGCAAGTCCCTGCCTTTACTCTGCTATCTTGGCTCAGCCTCCCTATTCACTGAATTTTGAGAGGGAGGTTAATGTCAAGTTTAGGAAAGTTTACCAAACAGGGAATAGATGGTTTGTAAAGCAGAGGGAGTTGTTAGTTGGGAGCAGGGATGGGTATGTGAAATATACTCCCTGTTTTGTCTTCTCTAAAAATAGTCTATTTCTGATTGTGTTTTGATGGTTTTTAGCAGGTCTGCACAACATAACAGCCCACGGGCACAAGCAGCCTGCCACAAGATTTTGGGTGGCCTGTGAAAAATGTAGGGTTGCCCTGTGCATTCTTCTGTTTGTCACATGACCAGTGGCAACCAGCCATTGTCAGTCTGTCTCTAATCTAACCTATCTGCAGCCCAAACTTACTGCTGAGTTGTGCAGGTCTGCATTATGGTATAATGCTGTATCTATGTCATCTTAAAAATGTTTTATAGGTGCCTAATGATGCCTAGTCAGGATGTGAAACCAGGCCAGACCTGTTTGTTAAGGGTAATTTGAGTCGTTGGACCATCAGCTGGTACATGGGTGTATAATAAAAGGCTTATGAAGGTGATAGGGGATGATCTAATCTTATAGATCTTATTCTTAACACTTGGGCAAATGATTTAGCTTTTCTTTATTTTTGTTTCTCCATCTGCAACGTGAAATATTAGTACTTTACACCTACAGCCCAATCATATTTTTGGCCTATTCTTACTTCCCAGATTTGATGTGAAACCTTTCTTTGTCGTTTGCTTTGAGCCTGGAGTCTTGTGGAGCCACAAATAGCTTTTTGTCCTATTTGTCACTAATTCATTTGGGCAGCCTGTCTCTAAGAGACCCTTGTTAAAATTATTGTCTGCCTGCACTTCTCTCTGTTGTTCTTTGGCAGGCCTCACATTACAAGGTTATGTTAGGGCTCTTTTGATTGGAGGTGTGTTGTTTTTGCCAGTGTCTGAGTAGCTCCATTTCAAGTACCACTTACTGTACTTTCTGAACAGTTTTACCCCAAATTGGTTCTTAAGCTCAGTTTTCTGACCTGAATCTAGGTTTGGATTTTTGGTATTTGAGGAATTCATTTTGTTCCAACTCAATTTTATTGTCAGTATACTTTGTTGTTGAGAGGGCTGGAGGTAGGGGTGAAGTAAAAGGAGAACTTTTTTTGCCTATGTGACTTTGGGACCATTTAGTCTCTTCTCAGTTTTCTACAATATAAAATAAAAAAAAAAAGTCAACATATTGTGCCTGATACCAAGCATGACTGTTAGAATTAATGGAAAAGTATGTGGAAAACATTGAGTAATAATAGCCTGCATTTATATAGCACTTCCTATGTGCCAGGTACTGTGCTAAATACTTTACAATTATTATCTCATTCTGTCCTCAAAACAACTCTATGGTTATCATTACCCTCATCTTACAGTTGAGGAAATTGAGGCAAACAGAACTAAATGGCATGCCTAGAATCACATGCTAGTAAAGAGTCTGAGACTGGATTTGAACTCATATCTTGCTGATTCCATGTCTAGCTTCAGTAGGGCCTGCATCCAGCCGGTAGAACTATATACAACACCTGCTTAGCTAGTTAGTATATGCAATTCCTGCCCTCTGGGCTGCATACCTCACTGTGATCTAAATAAAAAGGACTACCCAGTTGGCTCTATCTACTCTATCTACAATGCCACCTAGCATTTGGTAAAGGAACTTTTTGTTGATTGTAGGACTAGAAATGCTAAAAGATCATTATCTCATTTCCACAGCCTACAGGCAAGATTGCACCAAAATGCTAGATAGAAGAAAATCTATCCTGTTTTTCTAGACCTTCAGAGAAAATGATTTTGAAATTTATCTTGATAATTCATTTTAGCATCCAAGCAAATCTTAGAAGTGAGAAAGGCATTACTATAAGCAATAATAGTAATTAATAAACTCATTTTAGGGAAGAAATAATTTTGAATGTGAAAAGAATTCTAAAAGGTTATTTTTATTGAAATGGGAAGAGAGGAAAGTGAATATTTTATGTGAGAGTACCCGCTTTAAGATCAGAATGCAGGAAGCCTGGAGAAAGAAGTAGAAATTTAATGATTAGCTATAGAATTAAAGTAAGATTATAGAGGACGTAAATAGTTGAGCATCACTGAAAGCTTTAGAAGGGTAGGGGGTGCTGTAGCAGAGAAAAAGGCTCAATGGTCTAAGCATTAAGTAGGATTCTCCTACCTGCCATGAGTATGAATAAACAAACAAATCCTTGACCCTCAGTGCATGTTGAATAAAAACCCAAATCCTCAACCTGGCAATTAAAACCCTCCATTTTGTGGTTCTAAGCTATGTTCTAGCCTTATCTCTGTCAGTCATGGAGGGCTCAGATTCAACTTGTGGGAGCAGCAGAACAACCAGAACCACAATGTGGTTTCAAAAATAATTTTTATTAAAGGTTATAGAAAAAAAAACCATTACATGGGATAGGGCAAAGTGGTCAGTCTCAGGTTTCTAGCATGGGGGGAGGAGCAGCAGGGGAAGGCTTGGAAAAGACTGCAAAGTGGCTTCAGGAAACTTCACTGATTCAACCTGGATGAAGCATCAATGAGCCAATTGGGGTACTCCCTTTTGTTTAGATCACACTGAGGTATGCTGCCTAGAGGGCAGGTATTGAATATACTATCTGGCTGAGCAGGTGGTGTGTATACTTCCATTGGCTGGATTCAGGGCGTATTATAGCAGAATAGGAGAGAGAGAGAGCTAGAGACACAGAGACAGAGACAGACAGAGAGAGAGAGACATACACACAGAGGGGAAGAGAGAAAGAGAGAGAGAGAGAGAGAGAGAGAGAGAGAGAGAGAGAGAGAGAGAGAGAGAGAGAGAGAGAGAGGGAGGGAGGGAGGGAGGAGGGAGGGAGAGGGAGAGACCCCCCCTCTTTGGTTCACCATGTTAGACCATGTAAAGTCTTCTGTACATCCTGTCTCCCGAAGACTACCTCCTGAACAAAGGGCTCACTTCCCTGAATTGGGGTTGTGTGTAGATATTTACATTTGCAGAACCTTTCTGACAGATTAGCCTGGTATTCTAAAGCCCAGTGACCTCATACTCTTTGGCTTTGACCCAGTTGGGCTTCAGGTATAACTGGTCATCTTGAGAAATGGTCTCTATTCATGGTTCTTTCTTTCTGTAGGTTTCCTCTTCTGGTAGCATCTGTCCATCATCCCAGCAGGGTCAAGAGGTGGAGAGCCAGGATAACCCAGTGAGGCAGAAATAAATGGGGGCAGAGTGGTGGTAGTGGTTTTGAGTTTGCCTAAGAACAGCAGCAGCATTCATTCTTAATTCCAGCCCTGGTGTTAAACCTCACTGAGGATTTTTAGTGAGCTTCTGCAGACAGAAAAGCAGCTATGTAGTGGCTTGGGAAGAGGCCTGAGAGTGCTATTGTAAAAATCTCTCCAATTCTCTTTCATTTACATTATTTTCTTTATGCTATGGTCACATTAGCTACTTTAGCAAAGGTTCGGTGGATTGTTGGCAGAATTGGTTCCTAGTGTCTCAGCTCATTCAGTCTGGTGGTATGAGGATCATCTCTGATGGGCCTCTTTGCTTTCACTGCTCCTTCTCATCCTCCTCTTCCTCTTCCTGCTCAGCTTTCAGATGGGGCATTCTGTACTGCTTGCCTTTTTGGTACGAATTATAGATCTCGTCTAGCCTTCAAATCTAACTGCAGCTGTTTGCTTTTACCTTCTGCTTGGAGCAAATCCTCTTTCCGGAGTTTGAGCTCACCCCAAACTCCCTTCTGCTCTGCCTGGGGGTGCATGGGGGTGTGGAGGGGGTGATATTTTTTCTGGTTCAGGCCATGCAGAGGGTACAACTAATCCTGTTCCTTTCTTAACCATAGATGTCCACATACATGTCTGTGGCCACCTGGGGATGCAGTAGGGCTCAACAAGCAGCTAGTCATTAACATCAATTCAGTTCAATTCAGTAAATATTTATTAAGCATTTACCATGTGCCAGGCAGTATGCTAAGTGATAGGGATACAAATAAGAAAAAGAAAGGCAGTGCCTGCCCTCAAGGATCTCACAATCTATTGGGGAAAGACAACACACAAAATGAGGTTGGAGAGGAGGGGAGGACCACCAAGGGGTACCTGGTATGGAGGCATCTTGTTCTGGGGAGTTGAAACCAAGCAGAACTATAGGCGAGGAGTGGACTGAGCTGGAATCCAGTTTTTTGTCCTTTATAAAGGAAAGCTTTGGAGAAGTTTCGTAGTCTACCTTTTAGCCCTCCAATCAGATGGGAGAGAAGGCTGAGGGCCCTGGTATCAAGGCTTGAGGTGGCAACATCGTGATGAAATTAGAAGTGATAAGCTTGTCCTGGGAGGGGCATCTTATTCCATGGAGTTGAAACTAACCAGAGCGACAGATGAAGATGTCTGTTTGGTATCACTGTTCTCATTTTAACTTTAGAGTCTGCTCCTCTTCCTCCTTCCTTTTTGCTCTGTCCCACCATCCTGCCCCAACTATGCTGTGTGAGCTTCTGGGTTCAAATTGTGAAGGCACCAGAACAGCTAGAACCACAGCATGGTAGCATAACCCTCTTTTATTAACAGTGATGAAAAAAGATTAAATAGGGAAGCTTATGCTTCTAGCAGAAGGGAGAAGCAATAGCAAAGACCAGGGAAAGCAGCTATAGAAGCCTTTAGCATCAATGGCTCAATTTGGATGGACGTTTGAATGAACCGATTAGGAAAGCCTCTTTTGGTTAGACCACCCTTAGGTATGCAACCTGCAGGGCCAGAGTTGCACATGTTACCTGGCTGAGCAGGTCTAGTTCTATTAGATAGGCTCAGATAGCAGTCACTATTAGAGTTGAAACTGAGAGAGAGGCCCTCTTTCCATATAAGGTCTTTGTTATATGGATTCTGCTCTATCACCTTACCTTTACTCTGTGTGTCTCTCTCTGCTTATGTGTTTCAAATTCTCAGTGTTCTACAATTTCTTACTGCTCAAATGTATATGTCCTATGGATTAACTAAAGTGGATTGCCTATTGTTTCCTAAACATATATAAGAAGGTACACCTTCTTACCTCCATCCTTTTAGTCAGGTTATTTCCTCTGGAATATGCTCCCCCATAAATTCCTTTCCCTAAAAAAGTTACTTTTAAATATGTATATTTTAAACACCTGATAATTTCGTTCAAAATTCTGAATATGGTAATTACAAGAATCTATGTATGTTATAGGAAAACATAGACTTAGTCTTAACATAGAATTCATGTCACTTATTACAAAGTTAAGACAAAGTGTATAAAGCAGAAAGAATCAGATATCCTATTTACAAATTATAGGCCAAAATTGCTTCTCTTAGTAAACAACACAGATATGCTTTAACACTACATTACAAAACATTGTATATGTGTAAAGTCAAAGTTAAAGATTTTAATGTAAAATTAAATTCAAGGATGGATTGTTTTTAAGGACAGAAAGACCATTTTTAATTCACAGTAACTAGAATCAACCACTAGAGATTCTTGATGTCTCTAATGAGTATGAAATGAATAAGATGATCTAAAATGGATTCATTGGTTAAAATACCTTACTCGCAAGTTTGGTTCATTTCTAAATAATTTACAATGGCAAAAAAATTATTCTTCAAGTACCAAATAAACCAGTTGTATACATTTGAGGTTCTGTCCTTTTCCTAACTATTGTTGCTATATTTTTAGTGCTTTTATAGAAACAACCCCCCCATACTATTTCTGTAAATATCATAAATGTGAAATAGTTAAAACAAGAAAGACAGTAATAATACCAGCCCCTTGGCTTAAGAACAATTTCCCATTTGACTCAGAGAAAAGGGAAAGAGAAGTCTTTCTTTTTTTTTTCCTCCTCTGTCTTGCAGAAAACAAAAACAACCCAAACCAGCTCCTAAGATAAATGTCTCATAAAAACCAGAGCTTGGCCCAATGCTTTCTGCTTGTTGTCCGGTGATGTGCCTGGAACAATTCACTAAATTTACATTATTCAGAAATTTATTGGCTCGATTGGCTATTTTCCAGTGCTTCAGAGAGTATCAAGATTTGCTCAGGCATGATGTGGATAGTGGCCCCTGAGTGGAAGGATGTTTAAGACTCTCCATTTGTTTACATATTTATCAGAATTGGTTAAATCTTCATCTTCCTCTGTCATTGCACATTCATTATGATTGATGTCCATTTGGATTTGCAGAGACTTTGAATGTTGGACACACTATATGGAATTTGGGAATGGCAAAGTTAAAGATCTTGTACTCATAGTATAAGGGATGGAAGGTATAATAATGCCCTTCCATGTACCCTGAAGTAGTTAAGGAGGTGGATGGGAAACTCCCCAAACACGCCAGACCTCTGCTCTTTATTTCACCTTTAGCGCTGGTTATTTATTCTTCAGTATCTACTGTCTAACTGACGAGCCTTCTCAGAGAGTGCGTCTTTAGACATTTCAATCCTGATTTGGTAAGTGAAGAAATACGATGAACTAAGCTGTGATAAGAATGATGTGGACACAATACCATGATATCTCCAGGTTTTGCTCTAAGTTCCTTATCCTGAATGTACCTCAAGATCTCGTCTCTGATAATTCAGTAGCCCCCTGTTACAATGTTGTTGGTTGGTTGTTGTCTTTTGTGCTTGAAGAGGATCAAAATGACATCACTATGTCGGGGCAAGGTACAGTGTGTCCAACTGTGGCTGATCGTACCAATATGAGCTCAGAAAGCTCTACCGCAGGTTGGGCACAGGTAGTTCATATGTACCTTTGGAGTGGACTGGAGATGTCTCTAAATATGCGCTTCTCATGTTTCTTTTGAGCTACTGCGATTGTTTTGCTCACAGAGCACAGTGCCTTTTTATAAAATCCTTGACTTCCCATTCATTCATTTCCTATTCTGCCTCCTTTAGGGTCCCAATCACCTCCTACCTCATCTAGAATTTAATATCAAGATGTGCAACCTCATCTTGTAGAAGCTGATCTCCTAAAGTATCAAATTCTTTGTTCCAGTAGAAATCATTGCAAGAGCCTATTCTTATGCTACTCTGTCTCTATAGGATCACTTTGCAGTACTGCAAAATCATCCCCAATCTACTGGTTCTACCAGATTTTTACTCCTCCTGTCCATCTCTCTTGTCAAGTGACAAGATTTCAGATCCTGATCCATTTCCTCTCCCTTCCTTAAAGGGTTCCTTTACATTATCCTATCACTGGTAATAGTGATTTACTACTGAGAAATGAGATTTTTTCACCCTTGAAATATTTTTTTTTACCTCTTGATATTTCCTATTATCCCTTTTGTTCTTTAGATGTTACTTTTTAAAAAATTGGTATTTATTTTGACTCTTCAATCTTCACTTTAAAAAATTAGTTTAATGTTCTCATTGAACAAAAAGCTACTTTCTTTCTGCCCTTCCCATTGGAGAAAAAAAAAACCCAAACCCTTCTTGGGGTTTCTTTCAGGAGATGACTGGTAGATTCTTTCTATTTCTGTTATGCCTTCTGGTTCTAAAAGATATAGATAGTTTCCTTTTATGATTTCCTGAAATATGATAAGAAGGCTTTTTTTCCCTTTCATGGCTTTCATGTAATCTAGTCATTCTTGAATTATCCCTCTTTAATCAGTTTTCTAGATCAGTTATCTTAGCAACAAAATACCTTACATTGTCTTCTTTTCTTTCTTTTGACTTTTTTCTTAATATTTCCTATTGTCTCATGAAATTATTAGCTTCTATTTGGTCAGTTCTAATTTCCAGGGAGTTTTTTTGGGGGAAGGGGGTGCTAAAGTTTTGTACTTTGGGTAAAAGTTTTGTTTGAGTTGTTCATTTTCTTTCCATATCTTTCTTCCATAATTCTCATTTCTTTCCCAATTTTCCCCTCTAGAGCTCTCTTTTGGCTTTTAAAATAATTTTTAACTCTTTTAAAAATTGTTGTTTTATTTTTTCCATGAATACTAGTTGAACTAAGATGTGTTTTTTTTTTTTGAGGCTTTGCTTGTAGCTGTTTTATAGTCATTCTCTTCTCTAGGGTTTGTGCCACCATAATAGCTCTTTATAGTGGGATTCTTTTTTTTTTTATTTGCTTACTCTTCTAGCTTAATTCCTGACTTTGAACTTTATATTAGGGCTCTGCGTACTTCCAGGGGGAATATCAGAGCTGAGCTTTTATTCTCTTTGGTTCTCTCTGCTGCCTTCTCGGGGCATTAAGTATTGTGTTATTTCAGAATCTCAGGGACAGCACAGACTGGGCACCTATAACATTCAGTGCTCCCACAGTGGCAAAGTCTGATCATTGCCCTCATAATCTGAGCTCCACACCTCCTGACCTGTGTTTGGATCTGTGCAGCTCCCCTGTTTTCTTGTCCCTGGTTGGAAGTTCCAGTAGACTCCTGTTGAATTCAGTTACTATTAGCCAGCTAGACAGCTCTGCTCGATCTGATTGACAGAAGGTCCTTTTTGTTCTGGGATTCCTGCCCTGGTTGGTCCCCCTCAGGCTCCAGACTAGCCTGGAGGCTGGAGCTGGGACCCCGCTCGGTGCCTGGGCTAAGAGTCGCGCAGCTGCTCCTTGCTTCTGAACTTGTTCCTTGCTGGCAAGTGCTCCTAAATGGGGAGTGCCGCCCCTAGGCACAGGTTCCCTCCTCGGTCTGTCCTGGATCTGTGACCTGAAACTGGGTGCTGAACCACCGAGCTGCCAGGTGATGCTGGTTCCTGCAGCCCGCACAAAACCCTGCGTGGGTCTGCGACCTCTTCTTTCCCCAGGGCGCAGCTTTCATCCTGTTTTAGTTCAGGAGAGCTTTCCCTCCCTTGGAATTTTTTTTTCATTTTGATTTATTTTTCATTTTAAAATTGATTAAATATACTGTAAGTAAAATATTTTAGTAAGTATTTTCAAGGGGTGCCCTGAGGCATCTAGCATATTGTATAGATCCTTTATGGAAGATTCAGAGAAAAAACATGGACAAGAATTACGCAGTAGAAGACATAGAGTCATTGTAAACTGTTCAGACCACCAAGCCCAAAGAAGAGTTCAGGCATGTAATAGGTCTGTGTTGAGTATCACATTCATTACCATGTTTCACAAACCATCTTTACCTACTGCATCATTTCTGTGAATTGGTTTCATATTTTAGCTGGTTCTGATGATATGTAATTCTAGGGTTTGAAATGAAATGTTTAAAGTTATCTAGGCTGTTGCTGCTAAAAATCTTACATTACTGAAATACCTTCTGTTTCCACTTCATTTGCTCTTAAAAGTTTCTGGTCCATCTCAGTCTGCCCACTCTTATTAGGTCCCCAGCTAGCTCCACCCCCAGTCTCACTGATTCCACTGGTCCTCAGCTTCTGGCTGTCAGGATAGTAACAATGGCAGCCATCCATCACTCAGTTTCCCACTTAGTTGAGTTGGAGTCTGGAGCAGTATTCCTGCTTCTTCACCTCTCTTCTATCTTCCTCCAGGGATTCTGAGTTATTTTCTTTTGTGGCAAAGTGCTTATTCACTGAGATGGAACTTGTCTTCAGATGTTTGTTTCTTTTCACTCTTCAGTCAGCTTTTGTCTTGCTTCATCAGTCACTTTGCTCATTTTCTGTGATGTCCTTCATATAAACCTGGACTCTATTAAGTAATTATAATCACTACAACAGTCTCCTCACTCATAGAAAATTTTGTCCCTGTCTCTAAACTCTTCCTCAGCCATCCTTTTTCTTTCTCCTCCAGGCATGTGCCTCAGGATGGCCTGATTGACAAGCTTCCCCCTGGGGGAAGGCTTGGTTCTCCTCGGTGAAACTATCACAGGGAATTAACTCTAAAGATCATTGCAGCCACGAAGGACACAAATGCATACTTCTATAAAGTAACCCCTTGGTAGTTTTGTTTAGCTCTATGAATTAATTTAGATATTATTATTTTATCATATTGACTCAGCTTAAACATAACAGTAAATACTTCTCAAAATTTCTAAATTATCTTTTACATAAGTAAAAATACTTAATGATTGTTACTTATGTCTGTTGGTAGCTTAATTTTCTTAGTTTTATGTATTTTGTAGTTATTTTGAACCAAATTTCTATTTCTGTAGTTTCTTCTTTTTTTCTTTTGTTACTACTATATAGAGATGGTAATGATTTGAGGTGTTTATTTTGTATCCTGCCACTTTATTAAAGCTATTAATTGTCTCAGTTTCTTAATTGAATCTCAGAGTAAAACAACATTAGGAACAATTTGGTTTTCTCTTTTATGTTTATACTTTTAATTTTTCTTTGTTGTTTTATTGATATATCTAGCATTTCTAGAACTGTGTTAAATAATAGTGGGATAGGGGGATATCCTTTTTTTGTTTATCCCTTTAATAATTGGGAAAGCTTCCAGTGTTTTGCCAAGGCAAGTAATGCTAGCTCTTACTTTCAGATAATACTTTTCACCAGATTAGAGGACCCTGATGTGAACTTGAGGGTTTTTAAAATAAATCTGTTGCATCATTATTCTATCAAAGATCTTACCTTGCCAAGCCTTAGCCTTGGATTTCTACCATTGTCCACTGCTTTTGCTCCCACTCATGCTGCTGAGCAGAACTGGAGAAGAGTCACAAAACCATGCTGCTTAGGTCCACTGTAGTTTATTGTCCCACTCACCATACCAACTTTTCCAAACCATTTCATCCTCTACCCTTACCCTGTGGAGAACCTTGCCTCCTATTTCACTGAAAAAAAAAAAAGGAAGCTATTAACCAAGAACTCCCTCTTCTGCCCTCCTCATCTATCACTCAGATGCTTTTTGCCACCTTTTCCTCTTTCACACGAGGAGGTCTCCCATGCTGAGGTAGCCTTTCTTGTCAAGGGTAACCTCTCTACATGCACAAGCAATCCCATTTCATCCAGCAGATTGTTCTCTCTGTTATCTTTATTCACTCACTAATCTTCAAGCTTTCCTTGCCTTCAAACATGGCCATGTCTCTTTTTTCCTCAAAAAACCCTCACCTGGTCCTTTCATTCCTACAAGCTCTCATCTTATATCTCTCCTCCCTTTTGTGCCCAGACTCCTTGAGAACACTGCCTACAGTAGCTGCCTGTCCTTCCTTTCTCCTTTTTTCTTAACTCTGCATTTTGGGGCAGCTAGGTGGCACAGTGGATAGAGCACTGACCCTGAAGTCAGGAGGACCTGAGTTCAAATCCAGCCTCAGACACTTGACACTTACTAGCTGTGTGACCCTGGGCAAGTCACTTAACCCCAATTGCCTAAAAAAACCCCCCAAAACTCTGCATTTTGACTTCTAGTGTCATCCTTCAACTGAAATCACTCTCTTCCAAGTTACTGATGTTACACAGGCAAGGGTGGTGCTCCATCTTTGGAGGCTAGGGTTGTTGCATTTCCTTCTTCCCCCAGGGGTTGCCAGTGCTCCGAAGGGGTTTGGAGGGCTTCCAGGCTCAATGCCAGTGGCTCCAGCGCCCAAGCTGCTGGTGGTGGTCTTCTGTGCCCCAGTTTTATTTAACCATAAACAGATTAGCTTTGAAAAGATGTGATCATGGGTAGGTAAATTCACCCCTGCACCCCCCTCATCCCCATGTGGGAGGCATAATCCCCTTTCCCTCATTCTGGCTGTGGAAAAGGGAAGGAGATTAGAGTCAGCTTGTCTCCATTCACAGTCATAGAGCATAGGCCCAGTTCCAAATCTAAAACTCCCCTCAGGCTTGAATCCTAAGCACTGCGCCTTCTCAGGGCTTCCATGACAGACTGGCTGGCTGTGCCATCCCACCTCCATTCCTGGCTCCAACTCCCAATCTTGTAAGAGTCGTCTCTGGCACCTGAAACTGAGGAGGACAGATCACGCAGAATAGAAAGAGATATCCTCAAGCCCTTTTCTCAGGGCTGGAGTAAAAGAAGGAAGAGGGGAAGAAAGTTCTTCCCCTCTTACTGGTTGTGTTCATGATGCCCACGCTGTGGGAGAACTGTGATCTTCCTCCTCTGGATTCAGCAGACAAGAGTGGCCCAAAATAGCAAGGGAAAGAGTGGCAGAACAGGAGAGTGACTGCCTCAGTCTTGCCAGCTTTAAAGACCCAGGCAGCCCATCAGAGGGGGCTACGCCGACTCATGTGGCGGGGAATGCAGGATCCTCCATGCTAGGCACTAGAGACATGCTCCAAAGGCCCTCTTTGTCCTAAAAGTCCCCTAAAACTGGGCATGCCCAGACAAGCTCTGGTTACACTGATGATCTCTTAGTTTCCTAAAGGTCTTTTTACAATCCTCGTTTTCATTGACTTCTCTACAACCTTTGACACTGTTGATCACTCTCTTCTCTTTCATAAGCTGTCTAGGTTTTCATGACCCTGCTCTCTCCTGGTTCTCCTCCTACTTTTCTGACTACTTCATCTCCAGCTGCTTTGCTGGATCTTCATTTGGTTATGCCCACTAACTGTAAATGCCCCTCAAAGGTTTGTCCTTTTTTTCCCCCCTCTTTTCCTTTTATGCTATTTCACTTGGTCATGTCATCAGCTTCTTGGATGCAAATATCACCTCTATGTAGATGGTTGTCAGATCTGTTTGTCCAGCCTTAACTTGTCTCCTGACTTCCAGCTTTACATTTCCAACTGATTCTTGGACATCTTGAATTGGATGTGCCATAGACATATTAAACTTAACGTGTCCCAAACCAAACTCATGGTCTTTGCCACCAAACCTTCTCCTCTTCCTTACTTCCTTATTGTTCCCGATCACTCAGAATTCCAACCTAGGCATCATTCTTAACTCTTTACTCTTTTTCAATCCACATATCCAGTCTGTTGTTGAGTTCTGTCATTTCCACCTCCTTAAATATCTCCTGTATACTCCTTTCTCTCCTCTGACACTGCTACCACTCTGGGGCAGGCTCTCATCATCTGACACCTGGCCTAGTGCATCAGGCTTTTGCTTGATCTCTCTGCCACAAGTCTGTCCCCACACCAGTCCATCCCTCACTCAGCTGCCAAAATGATTTTTTGAGAGCACAGGTCTGAGCATTTCATCACCCTATTTGATAAACTCTTTTGGCATCCTATCATCTTCAGGATCAAATATAAAATCCTCTGTTTGGCTTTTAAAGCCTTTAATAACCTGGCCCCTTTCCATTTTTTGAGCTTTCTTGCAACTTATTGCCATCTATGTATCCTTTGATTCAGTGACTCCATGCTATTTCTCCTCCATGACACACTATCCCCCAACGCTAGGCCTTGCCACTTGCTATCCTCTGTGCCCAGAATTCTAACCCTAACTCTGCCCATCTCTTCCTTCTAGTTTCAGCTAAGGTTATACTTTGTACAGGAAGCCTTTCCAAATCCGTCTTTCTCTTAGTTCCTCCTGCTAATATTTCTAGTTTATCCTGTTTTTTTTTTAATCATTTTTGTACCTAATTGTTTCTGTGTTATCTCTTCTATTACCATCAGTACCCCATCTCTGCAAAGAAGCAGGGGAAGGTGCATTAGGCTTTTCTTTGAGACTGTGCTTGGTCATTATAATTTTGCAGGATTCAGATTTAATGATTTTGGTGGTGTTCTTTCCATTTACATCGTTAGCATCATTGTGTATATTGTCTTCTTGGTTGTGCTTATTGCATCAGCTCAAGTAAGTTCCCATAGTTCTCTGTATTCATCATATTCATAACTTTTCAAAGAACAGTAATATTCTACTACATTTTTCTTCCACAGTTTGTTTAGTCATCCCCTAATTCTTGGTCATCTACTTTGTTTCCTGTTCTTTGCTACAAAAATTGCTGCTAGAAATATTTTGGTGCATGTGGGGCCTTTTTTTTCCCCCATTGACCTCCTTGGCATATATGGCTAGTGGTAGAATTTCTGGGTCAAAAGATAAGGACAGCGGCAGCTAGGTAGCTCGGTGGATAGAGCACTGACCCTGGAGTCAGGAGGACCTGAGTTCAAATCCAGCCTGAGACACATGACACATACTACCTGTGTGACCCTGGGCAAGTCACTTAACTGCGATTGCCTCAGCAAAAAAAAAAAAGACAGCAAAAAAACCCCATAATGGATATTTAGTTCTACGTTGTTTTCCCAAATGGTTGGACTGATCCCCAATTCCACCCACAGTGTACTAGTGTGTGCTTGTCTTTCCACAATTCCTCCAGCATTAACTATTCCCATTTTTGGTCATCTTTTCTAATTTTCTGTTGTGGATAAAACCACAAAGCTGTTGTGATTTATATTCCCTTTATTATTAATGATTTGGAACAGTCTTTCATATGGTTATTAATCGTTTTCAGGGTTTTTTAAAAAGAATTATTAATATCTTTTGACCATATTTTTTGAAGGAGTGGCTTTTGGGCTTATATATTTCTGTTGTCTAAACCGGGGCTTCTTAAACTTTTTCCACTTGTGACCCCTTCAGCACTTAAACTGTGGGTCATAACCCCATATGGGGTCTAAACATCTTGGATATGAGAAATACTTCATACCAAGATTTTCTTCCCAGTTAATTGCAGCCCTTTTTATACTAGTTATATGATTTTGTTTATGCAAAAGCTTTTTAATTTCATATGATTAAAATTATCTATCTTACTTTTTGTAATCATCTCTGTCTCTTGGTTAGTGAATAATTCACCCCAGCCATAGCTCTGGAAGGTATATGTAATCTGCTTATCTTTTAATTTTTTTGGTATGATCCCTAATATTTATGTTGTGTTCATTTTGAATTTACTGTGGTATAGTTAATCCTCAACTTTTTTTCTTTTTGAACTTATTTTTAATTCATGGAACTTTTGTAGGAGTTATGTTTCTAGAAAATGGTGCAGAAGTAAAAAACATGAATGTTGATACATTAAACCTATTGAAAATGGGGGATTAAGTTCCCATGACCACCAAAAGCTGTAATTTTTCACTAGAGATGACTGAAAATATACTTTTTGCATACAATTCTTTATAATAAAACATTAATTCTGATAATATGCACTTTTCCTACAATAACAACTATAAAATAACCCATAAAATGCAGTACGCAGGGGCATCTAGGTGGCATAGTAGATAGAGCACTGGCCCAGGAATCAGGAGTACCTGAGTTCAAATATGGCCTCAGGCACTTGACACTTACAGGCTGTGTGACCCTGATTGCCTCACCAAAAAAATTAAATAAAATGCAGTACACAAAATAAAATTGGTAAAATGTAAAACATTTTTCTCACTAGTAATCCCTTAGAATTCAACCTTTTGTGCTAACATCTCAATAATAAAAACATTGATTTCTGCAATATTCACTTTTCATAACACATGAAATCAATAGTAGCATAAATACTGCATAGCAAATAAAATTCTTGAAACTAAAACCTGAATCTTACCTTCCACTGTGTCAGATGGTAGCGTGAAGGTATTGTGCTGTGTAATGAATTGTCAGTTTGTTAATACCAAACTCACAGTAGTGGCTTCAGATATTCTGGCAGTTTATCTAACACCTTTATTTTCTCACTAAAACACATCACTGACCTTGCACACTTAGGATTAAAGCCCACAGGACTTGCAGTACTCTCTGGGGGACATAATTACAAAATAGAAGTTTTAAAAGCAAACAATGAAATTATACAGTGAATACATGGGGAGCTCTTTACTCCACCATAGTAGGATGAACAAGACCAGTGAAGGACCTAGTAGGATACCAGCCACTCCACAAACTTATGTGCATCGTGCCTCTTATTTTTTTTCTCTACTCTGCATAGCTATGAACGGGTGTGGTTGACAACACAAAAATGAAAATGAGGTTACTAATAAAATCATGCAAATGCTCGAGGTCATGAAAGTTAAATGTGTGAATATTGAGTATTGACTATATATTGTGTAAGATGTCTTCCTAAGTTTAATTTCTGCCAGACTGCTTTCCAGTTTTCCTAGCAATTCTTGTGAAATAGGTAGTTCTCTGCTATGTAATTCGCATCTTGGGGTTTATCAGGAATTGGTTTATTGAGTAAGATTATTTCTGTCTCTTCCTTTGCTAATCTGTTCCATGTATCTACTTTTCTATTTTTAAACTAGCACCAAATATTTTACTCCCATATATAACTTGAGGTCTGGAATTACTATTTCCCTTTTAAACTTACCTTTTTTTCATTATTTACTTGGATTCTAAACCTTTTATTTCTCCAGATGCATTTTGTTATTATTTTGTCTGTTAACTACTCTTTTGGTAGTCTGATTAGCATAGACCTAAATCTGTAAATTAATTTAAGTAGTATTGTAATTTTTATTACATTCACATATCCTTCTAGTCATTTTTTTTTATTTCTTTAAGAAGCATTTTGTTACTGAATCTATTCAAGAATTTATTGTGCTTTGAAGAGAAGGAGCTCTCGATGTTTTATACATTTGGAAGTTATTTTGAAAAGGGTTTCTCTTTCTGATATTGCCTCCTGGATCGTTATTGCAGTGCTGAGCATATGACTTGGTGCATAGCAGGTATTTAATAAGTGTTGATCGACTGACTTGACTGACTGACTGTATAGAAATGCTGTTGCTTTTTGTGATTTTATTTTGTATACTGTTAATTTACTCAAATTATTTCATTTAGGTTCTTTGCTTATTCCTTAGTATTTTCTAAGTCAACTGTCATGTCATCAGCAAACAAAGATAATTTTTCTTTCTCTTGTCTTATTATTATTGCTGGTATTTTTAGAGCTTTGTCAGATAATAGTGGGGAAGGGGACAGCCTTGTTTTACTTTTGTATTTATTGGGAAAACTTCTAGTGTTTCTCTAGTGTGAGTAATGCTACCTTCTGGTTATGGGACCCTGGATCATGGCTTAAGATATGTGAGTGGCGGGGACAGCTAGGTGGCACAGTGGATAGAGCACCAGCCCTGGATTCAGAAGGACCTGAGTTCAAATGTGGCCTCAGACACATAACACTTACTAGCTGTGTGACCCTGGGCAAGTCACTTAACCCCACTGCCTAACCAAAAAAAAAAAAGATATGTGAGTGGCTTCCAAGATCAGCAAGCTGACCCTCTAATTTCGTAGATGAGGAGAGTGAGATCTATGGAAGTTGAATGATGTGTGGACACACAAATTTCCCACAGCTCAGCTCCTGTCTGCCCCTAGTAGAAGTGTGATGCAGTAGATTTGAATCTGAGGGTCTGGGTTCAAATCCCAACTCTTCCACTTGCAGTTTGTGTGACCTTTGGCAGATAACTGAACCCTCCTAGGACTCAACTTTCTTATCCATAATGTGAGGGGGTTGGACTAGATTACTTCTAAAGTCTGTTCCAGATCTAAAGCTATGATTCTGTGTTTAGAGATAAGTAACTATTCTACTCCACTCTATGATCCTGGACAAATGATTTGACTTTTGTGGGTCTCGTATTCTTCATTTGTAAAGTGAGATTGTTAGACCATATTATTTTTGAGAGTCTTTTTGGTGCCAAAATTCTATTCTATTCTAAGATACGCTACATTAGAGAGTTGGTAGGCTGCCTGTTTGGACTAGGCTTCCCAGGAACTGTGCCATAAACCTCTTTCCATATCACATCTGAAACCCTACCGTCACTCCTTTAAGGGGGGTAAGAACTCTAATTTTAATCTGCTATTGAATTTAAATTACAGATTCAGCATAGACTTCATTTCTGATCAGACTGGCCCATTAGCAAGCAGTGCACCTCACAGGACCTTCTGTCTTTTGCCTGTTGCCTTTGATTACACTTTCCCCGTGTCTGGAATGCCTTCCTTCTCAGTCTCATAGAACCCCTAACTTCTTTCAAAGCACCAAGAAGGTGCTGCCTCTTCCATTAGGCCCTTCCTGAGCTTTTCCAGTTATTAGCGCTCTGTTTCCCTTCTCAAATTACTTTATATATTTTTTTTTATTAAGCTTTGTGTTTGTTTATTTGTATATCTACTTCATTCCCTAGTAGAATTTCAGCTCCCTGTGGGCAGAGTGTGTTTCATTTTAGTCATTATGGCCCTGGCATACAGAGTAGGCGTTTAATAAATGTGTATTGAATTGAATGACTTCCTGTGTTTTTTCTGTGCCCTGTGGTAATTCTGGGTATTAAGTAAGGGCGTGAGATGTCCAAGGGAATGTGTTATTAGGGACCAGACACTCCTGCCCTCAAACCATAAACACTTGACATGGCTCTAGGTCACTTGGCTGCCCAGTATACATTCTGTTATTCCCTTTGGAGGTGGTGGAGCTCAGAGCCTGCCAATTAAAACACCAAATCTATCTGTTTTGTTATTATCTTAACCCAGTAAAATATTGAGATCTCTCACTGGGGATGACACCAGGATCACCTCGGCCTCTTCCCCACTTACTGTCTGGTAGTGTCAGAAGCAGGAGACATATGCCCTAGCTGGGTTTTGAGCCAGCTTCTTACCTTTCCAACACAGAATCAGCATACAGGATCCAAGCTTTGTATTATCTTGGCCATGACAAAGAAATGATTCCTGGATTCACATCCAGGAGCTCTTCTTCCCAGACTGAAGCACACTTCTCATGCTTTCTCTTTCTTTTTCACTTTCACTTCTCATGCAGTTCTCTCAACAATAGCAGCTCTGCTACAACCAGATAGGTGTATTCATATACGCACTTGTGTGTGTAGTTAGAAGTTCCAGTGTTCTCCCCCATTTCTAAGTGACCTTACTTATTTCTCTTCTATGGTTCAGTGACATTAACTTCTAGTATTCTATTTTTTTTTTGTTTCTTTTTTTTGTTTTTGTTTTTGTTTTTTCTAGGCAATGGGGTTAAGTGACTTGCCCAGGGTCACACAGCTAGTAAGTGTTATGTGTCTGAGGCTGCATTTGAACTCAGGTCCTCCTGAATCCAGGGCTGGTGCTCTATCTACTGCGCCACCTAGCCGCCCCAACTTCCAGTATTCTAACAGTAAGATTCATAGCCTTCAAGGTTTACAAATTCAGTTTTTATTCTTTCACCTAAGGGAATTAATCAGGTTCTGGTGATTTGGTTCATGCCAAGAAAACCTATAAAAGACCAAAATACCAATTTGTTAATTTATGGTGAAGAAATATAGCTGCCAAGTGAACTAGAATGTTCCTATTATCTTGTATGCACATTCTCTTCCCAATAGGGAAATCTGTTGTGGAAACCTGAATTTTGTGTAAAGATGGTTTGGTTAATGAAAAATTGGTGGAAAGGGAGTTAGGTGATCTAAGAGGTATATTCACCTAATCTCTCAGGGTCTTGGTTTCCTTATTTGTAAAATGAGGAGTTTGGACTCCAAGGTCCCATTGAGCTCTAAATCTATGATCTTAGGATCAGGGTATGGTAACTTTCAGTACTAAAGGGATAAATCTGCCACAGGTGCCAAGGAGTGTTTATTATGACAGGTCAGGACATCCTCTCCCTTGGACATGCTGGAGATAGCATTCTTTGTAGAAACCAAAATTTCCTAAAGCTAAGGTCCACAAAAAACAATTTTCATGTTTAGCTAAAGGGGCCATGATTACTTTGATTAATATTAGTTGAATTGAATTTTAAAACTTGTCTTTTCAAAGGAGTTTCTCTCCATTCAGATGCAGTTTCCCTAATTGTTTATCCTTGTGGAGGAAGGAAGAAAGATGGGATAGTGTGGCTCTTTAGAGGCTTATAATCTATGTTAGCACAACCGAATCCTTCTGGCTACCTCCCCCAGTTATTTAACTAATAATTTCTTGATTCTTCTAAGGAATTTCTTTATCATTTATTAACCTTCTTTGACAAGAACTGCTGGAAAAATGGAAAGCAGTTTGGCAGAAAGCAGGTTTCAGTCAGCATCTTTTACCATATCCACAATAAATGATCTAAACAAAAATAATCTCTTCATTAAAAAAAAAAAACAAAAAAACCAAAAATAAATAAGAGGAGAATGAGAGAAACCTTTCATATCTTGAAAAAGAATTAATTAATAACCAACCAAGGATACAAGTGACCATAAATTTTGATGATATAAAATCATTAGGAAAGTCATGAGACCCTAGAGTCTGGAAGATTTTTAGTGCTTCTTATTAAACCTACAGCTCTGTGTTCCTACCCTAATCATTTAACTTCTCAGTACTCCACATTGCTCTCTACAACTTTCCTTCTTAGAGCAATGTTGATTTGCAATGGTAGAAAGATTTTCTCACCAGGGCCTCTTTATACTAATGAAATCACAGATCTAGTACCAAAAAAGAAAAAGAAAAACCGCACCATACTAATAGATATCAAGCCTCTGCATTATTCATGTATTTTAACCCAGTTATTGCACTGCTGAGCGTATGTCCCAGGGGTGTCAAAGACATATTATATACTCTTCTGGCCCTGGCCTAACTTAGTCCACTAATTCAGGCATAGGGATTAAAGCATGGCGAGGCACTTGTACACTGTAAAATGCAATAAAAGCTGCTTTAAAAATCACAAGAAATTTAAAAATACAACTTCTAGTTTAAAAAAGATGTAGAAGATGACATGACCTCATGGTCACCATGGCAACCAACCAGGCCAGGTCAGAAAACCCTTACCCAAAGTCAGTAAGAACTCTGATAAAACTGCTGATGCTATTTCTCCTCTAGGTTCTGCCTTTTGTACTTCAAGCAGCAAGGAAGCTGAGTGGCCTCTTTGCTTCCTTAAAAGACTAGCCCAGTCTCCGTGCCACCAGAACCAGTATATAGGGCTCTTGATGGGGTACTAAAAAAGAAAAGGAAGGGAGAGCTACGAAGTGAGGGAAAAAAAGAAAAGGGGAAGAAAGGTTTGGGGAGGCAGTATGTCATGGACACTATCCCACTCTCAACAGTGCATAGGCATGGCAGCCTTGTCTTCTCTCCCTAGGTTATGGCTCCCAGCACCATGTATGGCTCCTATCATATATAAAAAAAAATTCATAGTACCATTTTTTGACATGGCAAAAAACTAGAAATAATGCTTGTAGATTGTGAAATGGATAAGCAAAGTGTGTTTGTTTACTATTACACCTTAAGAAATGATAAGTAAAAGGTAAGCATGGAAGACTTGTGTGAGCCGATACAGTGACATAAGCATAACCAGAATAGTTCATACAATGATTGAATTAATGGAAGTGAAAATAACACTGAAAATCTAATTGGAACTCTAATGAACATCTTTGACTCAATAAGTCCAAAACCAACTCATCATATTTTGCACCAAACACTCCCCTCTTCCTAACTTTCCAGTTACTGTAGAGGATACTACCATCCTCCCAGTCCCCAGGCTTGCAATCAAGGCATTATTCTCAGCTCCTTACCCTCTGTCATCACCCCCTCTACTCCATATGCAATGTGTTGCTTAGGCCTGTCAATATTACCTTCATAATCTCTCTTCCATCCACCCCCTACTCTTCTCTGACACTCCTGGACTATTGCGTCAGCCTTCTGGTTGGTCTCTTGGCCACAAGTTTCTCACTGTTCCAGTCTGTCTTCTACTTATCTGCCAGAATGATTTTTCTTAAAGTGCAAGTCTGACCTTGACACCACCCTATACTCCAGTGCTACTCTTTCACCCTTGGGATCAAATATAAAATCTTTTGTTTGACACTCAAAGCCCTGCATACCTGGCCCCCTTTACTCAGTCTTCTTATACCTTACCTACTCCCCACATACTCTGGGATCCAGTGACATTGGCCTTCTTGCTGTTCCTCAAACAAGACACTCCACTGTCCTCCCCACCAGCATTTTCACAAGAAAACCTATAAATGACCAAAATACCAATTTATTAATTTATGGTGAAGAAATATAGCTGCCAAGTGAACTAGAATGTTCCTGTTATCTTGTATGTACATTCTCTTCCCAGTAGGGAAATCTGTTTTGGAAATCTGAATTTTGAATAAAGATGGTTGTTTGGTTAATAAAAAAATTGGTGGAAAGGGACTTAGATGGTCTTAAGAGGTATATTCACTGAATCTCTCTGGGTCTCAGTTTGCCTATTTGTAAAATGAGGAGTATGGACTCCAAGGTCCCATTGAGCTCTAAATCTGATTCCATGCCTAGCATGATCTCTCTTCTTATCTCTACCTCCTGCCTTCACTAACTTCCCTCAAGTCCCAGCTAAATCCACCTTCTACAGGAAGCCTTTCCTGATCCCCCTCCCTTCTGTTAATTTCCATAGTTAATGTGTCTTCTCTCTGTTAATTTCCAATTTATCTTATATATAACTTGTCTGTACTTAGTTGTCTGCATGTTATATATATCGTTAGAATATGAGCTCTTTGAGAATGGAGAGCATCTTTTACCTTTCTTTGTATCCCAGCTCTCATTCCAGTGCCTGGCACTTAATCAGTGCTTATTGGCTAACTGAATAATTAAAGGTGGCATGACAAAGTAGATTAGTGCTGGATTTGGAGCCAGGAAAGTAGATTCAGATCTTGAGAGAAAATTATCAACGGTGTGACCATGGACAGGTCACTAACCTCTCTCAACCTCATTTTCCATATCTGTAAAATGGAGATATTAATATTTGGAATAATACTTGGAATCCAGTGAGGGTCAAATGAGAAAATGTATGTAAGTGGTGTATAAACTTAAGGTACAATATAAATGTCAGTTATTATTAGGACTGTTGCTAATAACATAGCAATATATTGACTGAGGAGCACAAAATGTGCACCAAAAAGTCCCAGGGGTACAAAGAACAACTCATTATTGATTCAGTAGTTATTGAGCAACCCATCCAGAAACACTCAGATATTTATAACATGTATTAATTACAACGAAGCTTTTGACTCAGCTTGTTACTAATAATTTATTTATATATTGTAAATTAATAAAATAAATGCAAACATAGTGAGAATACTAGAGCACCTGATGTCTACATGGGGAACTATTTTCTTTTTAAAATGTCACCAATAAAACAATATCAAGAACAACTGACATAAAACATGGCATTTCTGGGGAGGGAATGCCTTGGCCAATTATGGTTATACCATAATGATTCTCAAGTGAATTCTGCAAACCTATTCTCAGCTTTCCTGAATAGAGCTGAGTAAAGTAACAGATGACAGATCACCATATTGCAAATTCAAACCTCCAAATCTTCTTTAGAATCCAACACACCAAATACTCATAACTTCCAAATGACAAAGAATGAAAAGTTCCCGCTATATTGAGACTTTGCAGAAGAAATCAAAACCATATGTGAATGGGAGGCAGTGTGTATCATTCTGTGATGCTATGATTCCTTGTCTTTTACTGGAGGTGTCTTGAAGATGCTTTCTAAGAGTCTACTAAAGATGGCCCTACGTCTTCACACATGTGTTCAGTTTTAAACGCAGTCACTTTTATCTTTTGAGCAATAGCTTGCTACTGCTGTTCGGTAGCGTGAACATTAGCATGCTGAACAGTAGCATGCTGTTCCATTTAGGATTTTCTCAGCAAAGATACTGGAATGATTGGCCATTTCCTTATATGGCTCATGAGACAAACAGGGTTAAGTGACTTGCCCAGGATCACACAGTAAGGAAGTGTCTGAGGCTGGATTTGAACTCATAAAGATAAGTCTTCCTGGTTCCAAGTCCAGTGCTCTGTCCACTGCGCAACCTAGCTGCCAAGCAGTGGTTTACCAAATTTTGAACGTAAAGCAACAGCAATAGTAAGATAGTGAATTGTCCTAGGACTGTTTCTATCAGAACTCCATTGAATCTAAAAATGGGAAAACAAGAAACAATCATAGTAATTGTAATGACCAGTTTTGGACCTGGAAAACAGGTATTGAAACAAATTTCTCTCCTCTTTGCTGAAAGGTGGGGAACTGTGAATTTGGAATGTCAGATGTAGTTGCTGTGTAGATTAGTTTCAAATAACTACTTTTCTTTCTTGTAAGAGTATTCATTGTGTATGTATGTGTGCAAGTCATGAAATGACTGAGAAAAGCAGCAATAAAACTTTTTAAAATGCTAGATACGTGTTGATTTTCAGAATGTATTAAGGTGCACAGCTAGAGGTTTTATTTTGTTTTCAGAGGCAATTGAGAGTCAGTGTAGCTCCTGAAGTATGTAGTAACAGGGATAAAAATCTCTGTCGTTGAGTCAGTAAACTAAGCTCAAGTTGATTATGGATTCTTCTTTGTATTTGGAAGTATATTTTCTCGGATTCCTTCCCTTACCTCTACCGTTTCCCCCTACACTCCTGAAATGTTCTCAAATTGGATGGGACCCTCTTTTTATTGGGAATCCCAATACATTCTCTTCTAGCTTAGGCACATGTGGTGGCCAGTGGTTGGGTATTATGTTTAATTGCCTTCTAGGGAAGCCACAAATACTGTTTATGTAATTATTCTATGGAGGTTTCACTAAATGTAATTTAATTAGGTATCTTGGAGTTTGAGAATCAACTAGCATCATACTAGAGGTAACTCTCCTTATGGGAAGATTCTTTGGCTGTAGCTTTTAAAGCCCGAGTGTGTGATATGTCTTTATAAGTTTGGAGAAATTTTCCATGAAAGACCAACTTTTAGGAGCGTTACCCCTAATAGATCCAGGTCATTTTCATTTTCATTTTTGGGCTTGACCTTCTAGTTTGCTCTTTTTAGATGAGTACATGTAGTCAAATGCAAGATGTGAGGAGAGTGGATGATAGCTAAATTGTCAAAGCTATCTTTGGAGATTCAGTAAGAACCTTGGTTTTCTCCCTGTGTGACAAGACTTCACTTAATCTTTCTGGGCCTCAGTTTCCTCATCTTCAATAACAGTTTTAATAAAAAATACATGTATATAATGCTTCAAGGTTTTAAAAGTGTTTTCCTCATAACATTTTCATGAGATACCTAGGCAAAGAGAAGAGAAGGAACTTGCCCCAGGTAACCCAAGTGATAGATAGCAGAGTCAGGATTTTAACCTAAGTCTTCTGTTTTCAAATGTATTGTGCTTCTCTCAAATGTGCACCTCACTGCTACCCCCAGAAAGGGCAAGGAGAGTGACAGAGAGAGAGAGAGAGAGAGAGAGAGAGAGAGAGAGAGAGAGAGAGAAAGCTTTTAGGTCTGGGGACAAGTTACATGTTCTGCTCATTGGAGGGATTATGATGATGTCACCTTGATGAAACTCAGGTCCAGCCCGTAGCAGTGGCAGGGGGTTATACCAGCTGTTGTCTAAAGTCTGGTCTGACCCTTATCTCCTATAATCCATAAAGGAAATGTGGAGGAACCAGGTGGTGTTTGTTCTGTGAATGGGAAGAAACATGGGTCTTAGCCATAAACAAACAGTACACATTGGAATGATATGTTGGGTACTGATTAGATCCCTTTGAACTCTACTGTCAGTTTTCTTTACCAGCCATTATCAAACATCTTCACCTTTTATTGGACGTTAGCTGAGTTTCTTTCCCATTCCTTCTCTGAAAAGTATTATTACTCAAACAAAATATATGAGCACATTTTTACTTGAATTCCTATTAGTAATGTCGAGAGCGTGGCACATTTATGAAGTGTCATCCCACCTCATATAATGCTTGATTTTCATGTTGTCATCATCACAGAAAGCTTATTGTTTAACCAGGTCCCATAAAACGACACATAAAAAGGCTTGTGTGCATGAATTTTTGACTTTGACTGGAAGATGCAGAACAAGCCTGCATGGGGTGGGAAGTAAGTACTGTGTAACTACTGAGGGAGGAGAACATGAAATGTGGCGTTAGGGCACCAGGCAGCCAGGCTGCATTTCTGTTTAATTTCACCGAATCTGCAGAAGGAAGGTATCTCAATGCACAGTGGGGATTTGATAGGAAGCAGTCCTCCTCCTCTCCTTCACTGCTCCAATCATGAAAGAAACTTTCCTCAGGAACTATTTCTACATGGAGAAAGCTTTTCCTGTCAGTCCAGTGTCTGTAAGTATAAATTTTTGTGTGTCTCAAGAGATTGTAGAGAATGGAAGTATTCTTTAAAGTCCAAACCAGAGAGCTGAGGAATGTGGGTTGTTGTAGTGAGCTGTGAGATCAGTTTCAGCAGAGGAAGTTTTGGAAATGCCTACTCTTTTCAGTTACCCTAAGGTAGTTTATCTGTCTTTACTTTATTAATCACTGCTTGAGAGAATATTGAATATAAACTTTTAATGGTTTTTCTAGGCAGTAAAAAAATTGCCCACCAGATAAAAATGACTTCATTTTAGAAACTGCTTCTTATCACGTGTTAGTAGAAATTTAAAGCATGGTATCTAAAATTTTTATATCCATGCACATATTTATGTTCTCAAATGTAGAAAACGTTTTCTATAGTGATATTTACTTATTTATGCAATTGCCTAATTTTTGTAGTATGTGAATTATGTTCCCAGAGATAACACTTAAATCATCATTTTGTTGTGTTACTCAGTAAGCCGCAATGTCTTCTAAGTATGGATTGATTATTTAACATTTATCACATACCTAAGGTATACTGTGTGCTGCAAAGTAAACATGAAGATTCGAACCCTGTAATCATGGTATAGTGGAAAGCATGGGACTAATCAGGGGCCACTTGGGTTCTAGTCTTGGCTCAGCCGTATCTAGCTTTGTAACTTTGAGTTAGTCACTTAGTTTCTCTGAGTGGGCCTCAGTTTGATCATTTAGAGACAGAAAGGTCTGTTTCTGAGGACCTTCCAGTTCTGATGCCATCTGTGATTCTAAGAACTTTTTCTGTCACCCCCTAAATGTAAATATTAGACAAATTAACTGTCAAGAGATAATAAAAAATGTAAAAAAGCATATTTTTTATACATACGTATATATATATATATATATATAAACTTTTGTATAGTAACAGCAAATATGTAGTACCACAGGATTCAAGGCTGTGTGTGTGTGTGTGTATACTCCAGTATTTCAAAGATCAGTGATTTCAGCAGTTTATGATTGCTCTACTCGGAAGATCATAATTCTTTTACATCTTCATTAGTTGCTAATAACCTGATTTCTTAACTTCTGCTCAGTAGGCTGAACTTGGTGTTGATAAACACATGGTCCGTTGCTAGGCCCATACCTTTTCAGTCTGGTAGCGCCTGTGAGGGCTTGTACTTCACTAGCATAGAACTTTGAGAATCCAGGTTTACTTCCCTCTCCAAAATGAGTTACTGGAGGAGACACAGAGAGAGAGAGAGAGAAAATGTATATAAGCAGGTGGATATGTGAATAAATCTGGATATGGAGTTGGATGACCTGGGTTTGAATTTTGCCTCTGTTACTGTGACCTTGGACAAATCATTTATCCCTTCATTTCTTTTTTTTTTTCCCTATAAGTTGACTAGATGATCTGTGAAATTCCTTCCTAATTCATATAGTATATGTGTATATATATAACATATATAAACATAAAAACATGTGTTTTTGTATCTCTTTATCTAAGCTGTGAGAAGTGATAATTCTAAACTTAAGTAAGCAAGTTATACTGGATCTTTTTTGTTATATTTGTATTAGTAACTGATTTTAAACAATCTAAAATTGTAGAATTTTATCCTTTTACTCAGAACTGATTTGAAATGGTTATGAATAAAAAGGTACTAATTAATTTGGATTGTTACAAGGAGCTACAGAAACACACTTTGAAATAATCAGTAGCATATTAATTCCTATTACATTTTGAAAGCTTCCTTATAGTACCTCTTTTAAAGTAATTCTGGGACCCTCCAAATTAATTGATTACTTCTTTTAAATTATAGACAATAAAAATAAAGTATTTTAATGTCTTTAGATGAAGTTGTTAGTTTCATGCAGGACTTGAATCCAATTCAATAGATTCTCATATCTGGTAATTTTTTATTGGTCACTAGGAGAGAAGAAAGGGAATTTGACCTCACTTGAGAAGGATACAGATAGTAAAGACTGACCTGTATAAGCCATCTTTCAGTTTCGATATAGTGGACTAGCATTCTGTTTGTGATGTGATTTTTTTTCACTTGATTTAATTGAGAATCTACTATGTACTTTAAATATAAATGTTTTTCTTTTATTTGATACAAGCTTTTTATTATAAAGATTCAAACCTTGGATCATTTTCTGCTTGTTGTTCTATTATTAAGCTTTCAGATGTTTAATCACTCCAACTGTATAGAGTATTATTCTGAGTAGAGATTGATTAGTTGCAAACTGAGCCAGTCTATTGATTTTTTTGAGAGGAGGGCAAAGGGAAAAGGTTGGTTTTCAGTTTTGTTTTGTTTTTCTGAGATTTGCAGTTTTAGATGTAGACAGCAGGGGGCACTCCTATAGCAGTTTTTCTTCAGTCAGATTTCAGTTTAAGGGACTTCTGTTGAATTAAAAGAAAAACATGTGTTAAAAACAGTATTTTATATTTTTTTCCACTGAAGTAATTGGACATACATGAATTGCTCTCATTTATGTTCTAATAGTTCTCTTCTTTATATATGATCATAAAAAGATAATCTGTCAGCCAAAGAGACTACCAAGACTTTTTGCAATATTAAGACTAAATAAACATTGTCTTTTACATTCAATCTTGGATGACACTTTATTTTAGTTAAATTAATTTTTTTAGTCTTTTGGCTGGAATCGTCTTTACCAACCTCTTGTTTTTCTGGAGTGCTTTCATACAAATTGTAATTTATAAATTTAGTTGGAGATAGAATCTGTTCAGATGTTTCTAAATCAGCTTTTAAAAAAATACTTTAACAGGGAGTGATGAATAGAAGTTATTTTTCACTCCTTTTTTTTCCCCCCAAAGAAATATGACTTAGAATTTCTGTTTGGTCTTTCTTCTCTGCTCAGTTGTCTACCTTTTCTAGTTACTTGTCTAGGAGGTTCCTTTGAATTAAAGGTAGCTTTCTGCAATTATGATTCAGTAATGACAACAACAACAGCAACACTTTTCATGTAGATAGTGCTTTATAGTTTGAAAACACTTTAGGCCCATTATCTCATTTGATCTTTAAAGCAACTATGTCTGGTGGTCTAGATAAGAATTTTGTTTCTCTTTCTTAAGGTGAATTAATTAACTGAGGCCCAGAGAAGTTGTTAACTTGCCCAGGATCACTCAGTAAATAGCTGAGATTGGAACCCAGGAATTTTGGCTCCAAATCTAGTGCTTTTTCTGCTGTCTTACTGCTTCTCATTGAAATGTAATGGAATTCCTCAGTTTCTTTTTTCCCCTTAATGCTTTACATGCCCATCAGATCAGGAAATTGAGATAATGAAAGATCAATGATGGAAAAATACATTGGAAAGCCATCTCTCTATAGGGAGTGATCAGCTGTGAGTAAATGAACCATCATAAGGAGTGGGTCTAGAAGGGGAAGAGCAGAGAGAGCCTTAGACTAAGTCTTGGAGGATTCTCATGGTTAAGGGGTAGGGAGAAGAATCATGTCTGCATTTTGTTATTTTCAATTAGCTGCTTCTTAAATTTATCATTTGAACTCCTCTCTCTATCAGCTGGCAGAGCTGGCTGGTCCCTGAGTTTGATTCATTTAAAATGTTTCTTGCATCCATCCATTCATTTTCACTGCTATTAATCACCCTAGTTTAGGCTGTTTAGGTGGACTACTGAACTAGCCACCTAAGCTTTTGCACTTGGATTAAAAAGTCAACTATACAAATAAGGATAGAAGGGATGTAGTTACACTGCAGCTATTATGAGAAAGATTTAAGAGTAGGCAGGGTGGTGGGGGATACTCATGACATGTCATAGTGAACAGTTGAAAGGAACATTTGAAAGAACTATTGGTATTTAGCCTGGATAAGAGTGAGCCATGATATCTGTCTTTAGACTTCTGAAAGCCTATAATATAGAAGAGAGATTGGATTTATTCTGCTTGGCACTGTGGAGAAGAACAGGAACTGATGGGTGGACATTACAGGGACACCTTAAAGTTTGGCTGGACATGAGGAGGAACTGCTTACTAAGTAAAACTGTGTACTCAGAAATAGAAAGGACTGCCTTGTGAGGTAGTGAGCTTGTAGTCAGTAAAGGGTTCAAGCTGGGGGTAGACGACTACCAGGGTTGGGGGTGCAATGGATAGGTTTCATGAGGAGTTAGACTAGTGTGACCCCCAGGGTTCCTCCCAACTCCAGAATTTCAGTGTATCACCTTCTTTTGGTCCTTTCCGTCTCCAGGCCACCCTGAACACCATAGCCTGGTAAGTTTTCCTAAAATACTCTTTTGTTCATTGTTGTCATTCTCCTCTTCAGAAAGTTCTAATGGCTCATCATTATCTACAAAGTCACTGAGGCGAGCATCTGCAAAGTCTCATATAGCTCTACGTCCTAAGATCTTATAATTTCCAAAATTCAGAGACTGTAGACAGGCATTCAGGATGCTTGCACTATCTGGCCCTAACCTGCCTCTTCAGAATCATTGCCATGGCATTTTCCCTTTACCAACCCTCTGCTTCAGGCCAACTGATTAATCAACAAGTCAACAAGCATTTATTAAGTACCTACTATGTGCTAGGTACTGTGCTAAACACAGAGGATACAAAGAAATGCTAGTCTGTTCTTGCCCTCAAAGACAGCATGCAAGTAGTCATGGACAAGCAAGCTACATACAGAATAAATTAGGTTCAGTCATATGGGAAGGCACTAGATATTAAGGAGGATGGGGAAAAACTTTTTGTAGAAGGTGAGATTTTAGATGAGGCTTGAAGGAAGCCAGAGAAGTCAGGAGATTGGACTGAAGAAGGGAGAGCATTGCAGGCATGGGGGATAGCCCCCCATGAAAACATACAGAGTCAGGGGATGAGGTGCCTTGTGAGAGGATTAGCAAAGAGGCCAGTGTCACGGGATCAAGAGTTCATGGAGGGGCAGTAGGGTGTAAGAAAACTGAAAAAGCCTGGTCATCAGGGGCTTTAACACCAAAAGGAGGCTTTTGTTTTTGATTCTGGAGGTAATGAGGAAGCACTGGAGTTCACAGGGGAGAGACTTGAGGTAGGAAGACCACTCTGAAGGCTATGGCAGTAACCCAGGTGATGAGGGCCTGCCGTAGGGTGGTGGGAGGGTCAGAAGAGAGAAGAAGGTGTAAACAGGAGATGCTATAAAGGTGGTTATGAGGGAGAGAGCATTAGCAATTCAGAGAACCAAGAAAGGGGATCCAGAGTTGGCAACTGAGTTCAACCTGGAAAGAAGAAAGGGATTCTGAAAGGTGGAGATGAAAAGGGAGTGGATTGTTTCTACCGTTCTTTCATCTAGAATGCACTATATGCATAGGTTCTGTAACATCTCATCTCTACAACCTAGGTGGAAGTGAGAAGTGAGCATGTTATACTGTTCTTTCACGTAGAATTTCCCATCTATTGATCCTCTTAATCCGTAGAAATCCTAACATCTTTCAGTTGTGATTTCAAATTCCACCTCTTCTTGTAAAGTTCACCTCAACTAGAAATGGTCATTCTCCCCTTTGAACTCCTGTGGCATAGTAGACTAGGAGATAATGGACTACAACTCATTTGACGTAGATGGTCTTCTAATGTTAGGTTAACTTCTTGTGCTAATCTTTTCTCTCTTACTGGATTGTAAAAATCTTTGAGGCTAATGACAATGCCTTTTATTTCTTTACATACTCTATAGCCCAGTAACTCACTGGTTAACTGTTAGTAATTTTCTAGGTGCTACCAAAGTTGGCTATTCATGAGGTAAAGATTCAGGAGTTTCCTTAGTGTATATGTGTTTGGTTTCCTGAGCATAAGATTGGCTCTGTAGGACCAGATAGTCCCCACCTAAACCTGAAGCTAATTTAATACATTATTGTTTTCTTTCCTGACTTTCCAAGCTCATTTGGGATTGTGAGGGTTCACAAGGATTCCAATCACTCTAATGGAGCAGTAATTCAGCAAAATCACAGTGGACACTTTTAAACGCCACATTCTCTGTTTGAAGCTCAGCATCTTTGTAATAGGGCTTGCTAAGATTTTGTGCCATGTCCCATTAGTTACCTAGATGGCACAGTGAATAGAGTGCTGGGCCTGGAGACAGAAAGATCTGAGTTAAAATCCTGGCCTCAGGCAAGTGCCTACTCTCTGTGTGACCCTGGGCAAATCACTTAACCTCTTTTTGCCTCAGTTTCCTGAACTGTAAAATGGGGATCAGTGTTGTTTTGAGGATTAAATAAGATAATGTTTGTAGAGCTCTTAGCATAGTGCCTGGCACATAGTAGGTGCTTAATAATCCATCCATCCTTCCTTCTTTCCTTCCTTCCTTCTGTCCTTCCCCATCCTTCCTCTCCCATACATAGTGCATTATGTTAGGTATTCCTATGAAATGTAGAGCATTATACTAGTCTTTCTGAACAGACTCCTCTAAACAAGATTGTTACCTGACTGTCAGAGATTTGTACACAAAAGTACTTATTAAAAACTAAACACTGGCTCTGAGACTTTTTTTTAAATGCAGTTTTGTCAACAGTTACTATCCTTTGCTATTTTCTAGTAGAAAACAATCTCCTTGAATGTAGTGTTATTTTGTTTTTGTCTTTGGATCGTATAGTGCTTGCACATAATGTGTACTCATTGAATGTTTTTTAAATTTCATTAAATAGTTTCGTGATACAATGATGCCTCATCTGCCCTGAACATAGCTATTTGGAAGCCTTATCGATCCATTGTTCTTCCTACAAACCAAGGTGTAAATAAAAAAGCTTCTGAGCATCCAAAATGTGTTATAAAATTTGTGCATTTAAAGCTTTGCTTTGCTCAGAGGAAGACCCCTCAGATCCTCAGCCTTAACCTATTTTAATTTTCCCCCCTTGTGCACAGTTCTAACTAGCTTGGTTATCTGGCTTCCAAGCTAACAGCAGATCAGAAGTGACAAATTAGAACATGGTATAAGGGCTGCTACAGACTAGCACACTAGTGGTAGGGAACAGGGATGGCTAACAGCCTGATGGCAAGACATGAAAGCCATAAAAGTATACATGCTTCAGTGAATTCTTTATCAGTTGGCATGGGTTCTCCCTCTGCCTGGACAGATGAAAATTCCTTCATTCCTTCCCATCCAATGGAATTTTTGTCCATGTCTCTACAAATTATTTACCCAATATACTAGAAGCCTTGCTCAACTTCTTTTAATATTTCCTAGACAGAGATAAAATGCTCAGTTCTTTGTCTTCCATTATTTTTGCTGCATGAGTGGCTTACCTCCTTTCTACCTGTCCACCAGTCTGGGACCCTTTAGTGAGGGGCGAATAATCCATAGAGGAACATCTATCCATCTGTCTATCTATCTATCTATCTATCGATATATCTATATCTATATCTATATCTATATCTATATCTATATCTATATCTATATCTATATCTATATCTATATCTATATCTATATCTATATCTATATCTATATCTATATATATACTGCAGTAAAATCCAGGGTACCATTGCTACAACATCGTCAAGTGTTTGAGTCATCAAGAAAACAGTTGAAGATCCTCTGTACTCTTTAAAAAGAGGGAAGTATGTGGAGTACGTTTTGGAAAGAGTTCTCTTTGGTTAAAAGAAATGTTTTAATGCTGAAGAGATTAAACCCTCAGCTATCCTTATTCCTTGAAGATTCCCTGTAGCTAAGAGATTACTGTGTAACATATACCTTTAAGAATACTAGTCTGAATACTAATACTACTTAATTTCAGTATCTGAAATGACAGTCTCAGTGTACTTGTTTGACCTAGAAATGTTTTATTATCAGATCACTGATAGAAGCAAATAGCTTTTGGGTCAGAAAACTGGTGGTACCAATTCAGTTCAGTTGTTTTTCAGCTGTGTCCAACTCTTTGTGACCCCTTTTGGGGTTTTCTTGGCAAAGATCCTGGAGTGGTCTCCTATTTCTTTTTCTAGCTTATTTTACAGATGAGAAAACTAAGGCAAACAGTATTATGTGATTTGCCCAAGGTCACACAGCTAATAAGTGTTTGAGGCCAGATTTGCATTCAGAAAGATTCATCTTCCTGCCTCCAGACCCAGTATTCTATCCCCTGTGCCTCCTAGCTGCCCTTGGTGTTGCCGCGCACATGTTTTTCTCAGCTCAGCTGCTTGCATGGAGGATACATGAGTATCTTTCTCTGAAGATATGTCAAAAGATTCATAGCAGTTTGGCACAACTTGGGGCTAGTTTGTGGGACCAAATAATCACAGTCTTTTTGAATTGGGCTTCATGGTAGAGGGGACCAAGCTTTGGTTTGGCAGAGGAGGAGTTCATTTATGGTGCAGGAAGCCCTTAGAATCCTAACTCATCCAGCTTGTTGAATTGGCTTTTCACTTTCTTTGTGGCTGGGATGTAGCATTCCGCTCTCTCCGCTCTCTCTATCCAGGTGCATCCTCTGGTAAGTCCCGGCTGGGCCCTTGGATTCCCTAATCCTTAGGTGGAGGCTGCAGGCAAGCGCAGGAGTGGGGAAAGGAGTGACAGCTGTTATTTCCCTCATTTTACATCCCAGGGATGTGAGAGCGTGCCTGTGGTCCAGTGTGCTTTCCACAGGCCTAGGGAGGGATGCACCAAGGTAATACGACCTTCATGGGGTAGTGGCAGAGCCAGATGGGGAAGCACAGGTGTCTGGCCATGGCAAGGGAGCTCTACACTATGGCATAGAGCAAGTGGAGGATCGCTGAGGGGAGGACGTCAGGTGCTCAGGAGCAGAACCCTAGTCACTGCATCTGGTTACAACTAATTCTGCTTTGGTTTTTCTGGGAAACTAGATTTGTGGAATAATTGAGTATTTTGTTCTTAAGTAGTTGCTTATGCCTGTGGCCTAATAAAGTATTGTCTTTCATTTGCAGATATTGACTGACCCATCATCAATATGTGTGTGTGTGTGTGTGTGTGTGTGCACATGGGCGCGCACGTGCTCACTCATCATCAATATGTGTGTGCTGAACCAGCCTGATTGTAACTATTGGTATTAATTGTTGAGATTTTAAAGGCTTTTAGAGAAGGAGATTACGGGGCCCTTGTCTTCTTCCCCTGTCACCTCACTGGTTTAGGGAAACAGGTGCTTGACTTTAATCTCTCATTAGCCCCTTGCAGGCTTTGGAAGGTTAGAGGTACAGTCTGTTGCCATGAAGCGGAACTCAGCTAACTGGATCGCTTGGCAGTTGAATCTGCGCTCTCATTACCCTTGGTTACTGTATTTCACTCGAATGAACTGATTCACGCTCAGCCAGTTGGTTTGGAGAGCTTTGTGCTGGCCCTTTGCTCTTAGAAGCCCAGGCTCTAGAGTCTTCCAATAGAACTGCTAACTTACGTGGCAGAGGCACTGGTTTTTTATTTTCATTCCTTTCCTCCCTTTCAGCGGATGGGCAGCATGTAGGGAGAGTCCCAGCCTGGAGGTAGTGTGGGGATGTTTGTACACTGGGGCCACCAGAAAGTCTCCCAGCAGCACATCAACGTGTGCCAGAAGCTGGAGCATGTAGGCTAGAGGTAGAAAGATGAAACAATTACAGTCCTGGCCCCTCAACGAGTCTAATAGGTAGACCATGACGCACGAGTGTAATCCATCATAGAATGGAGAAATGAATGAGACCTCTGGACAGAGTGTTGAAGGCAAATCTGAGGCTAGTACCCTTTTTGGGGGGGGGGTAGAGTGGCCCCTGAGCTGAGCCTCCAGGGATAAGATTTTTAGTAGGCAGAGAGGCAAAGAGGGAGTATATTCCAACTGTGGGAGGAGATTATGTAAATGTATGAAGGCAGATATAGTAGGAAATTTTGTGTATGAGTTAGATGAGATGACCTGCTACATTCAGGGAGTGGACTAGATGAGCTATCCCAACCCCTAGCCTAACAAGGATTGTTCTCGTCCATTTCTTTGATTCTAGTAGTCCAACGTGGCCCCGTCACACTGCATAAAAGGGAACAATGTGAGGGAGGTGAGGCTGGGAAAAGCTGAGGTTACAGCTAGATTGTGGAGAGTCTAAAATGCCAATTTGTATTTTATCTTTTAGACAGCAGCAAACTACTGAAGGTTTTTCAGCAATTGAAGAATGATGATAGTTTTTAAAACAGTGTTTGGAGAATCTCCCTCCTAAAACAAAGCAAAATGCCTGTGGTCATTTGTTTCACCTAGCCTGCAAAATAGCAAACTAGGGTCATGGGAGAGTAGAGCCTGACCGAGACAGTGAGTGCTTAATGTGGCTGTATCTAGCCTTGTGAGATTCTCATCATCACTCTGAAAAACTAATCAACATGTGTCTGGGCATATTCATGAAATGTTGAATTTCCCCTCTAATTTCATTTTTCTTACCATCTACATCTTGGAAACATTTGTCTTTTACATACTAATAATAAAGGCATCTAAGGTGAATTGTTAGGTATATTGTAAGAAGAGATAGCATTCCTGTATTGCCCATATTTCTAGGTGTGGCTAAAATGCCTAAAGTATGGTCTGTAGTCCTTTATGTACTTTCAAAAGTGACTCTAGTTGTTGCTGCCTCTCGTGCTGCCCCCCCCCCACCCCGGCCCCCAGCCCTGACAATAAACAACACACCTCTGGTCTTTTTTTCATTCCAGTAGGCCTTAGTTCTCTCCTTTCTGCCCTAACCCTTCTTTGGGGCTCACCATGTCTGGAATCTTCCAGTTTCCTAGCTAATGAGTATTCCCTTGCCTATGACCTTCATGCTAGGAATACCTACCTACCTACCTAAAAAGAATCCTTCTTCTCCTTATTTGAAAAAAAAAAAAACCAAAACCCACCCTCCTGAGTGATCCTGCTCGCTGAACTACCTGACCCTAGAGGTGCATAGAATGGAACATGGACTCAGAAAGAGCTTGGAATAAGGGGTAGGGGGAAAGGAGTAAGTTTTTTTATAGTACCTATTATATGCCCAACATTGTGCTGATCGCTTTCCAGATATCTCGGATAGCCATGTGCAAAGTCATCCTCTTTCACAAGACCATTGTGGACTCCCTTCATTTGCCATGGACAGAGGACGATCTTGCCTGATATTCCCTAGTAACATCTCTGGTTATGTCCCTTTTCTAGTCCCATTTTGCTGGTGGAGCCCTGGTCCTTATGCAAGGGAGTCAGTGGGATGTCCTATATAAAACTTTTTGCTAACCCTAACTTCTTTTTTCTGACAGGAGAGACAGCCCCATATGATACTCCCCAGAGTACTGTGCCTAAACCAAATTAAAATATAATTGGGAAACAAAACAAAAAACCAAACAAACCACAACTTAGATAATGTTAATTTGAGGTTTTCTCAGTCACTATGCCACCTGCAGGGATTAGCTTCTGATTGAGTTTGACAACACAGGGGTAGTAGATCTAGCTAGGAAGATCTTGGCTCAAATTCCTCCACAAACTCTTGTTAGCTGTGTGACTCTGGGCAACTCATTTGTAACCTATCTGAGCCTCAGTGTTCTTCTTCTGGAAACTGGGTATAATAACAGAAGCTAACGTACTTCACAGGATTGTTATGAGGAACCAAGTGAGATTACCTAAGCAAAGCACCTTGAAACCCTCAAATGTTATATAAATGAGTGATTATTATTGTGGTTATTATTATTATTGTCATCATTATCATTGTTATTCTTTGATTGTTTCTAGTTAAGACACATGGCTTACTCTAGGACTCATCAAGTAAAAGGGTCTACAGCTTTTCACTTTGCCTGGCTTATCTTATTCTTGTGCAAAGCCCCTTTAGCCTTAGCAATGGACCCTGGCTCAAAGCACCATTTGAACTAGTGGAGTCAAACTCAAATAGAAACTTGGGGGCCACTAACTGGTGTGCAAAGAACCCTAAGGGCCATAGATTGACTTAGAAGATCACACATTAAATTATTTATATTCTGTTGCATTTTTATTTATTTTGCTATTTCCCGATAACATTTTCATCTAGTTCAGGCATCTTGACTTAAGCCCCATATTTGACTCCTCTGATTTGAACATCCCATTGCTGTCAATGATTCTTTAGTACCTCAACCCAAGGACCAGCCATGTCTTTTTGCAGTGCTGCTGGTCATGTTCATTTATCTGCAGTTTTTACACTGCAGAAATCTGTAACTATCCTGTCTCGTCATGTATCTGTTTGTGTCCTGGTGTTCTTATCCTGTTTCTCTGTCTGTTCTATTTGTGGTTATCCTGTTATCACTCCCCCTATAGCAGATGGTTGATTATCCTCTTATTGTCCATTCTCTGCACACATCCAGACTGGTAGAATTGTGTAGGAGCAGGGATCATTGTGATGCTGGCTGAGTTTCAGGATTTAGGTGTTTGTCATCTTGTTTTGCTATTCAAGAGTAGGTCAAAAGGGACACTGATGAAATTGCCCAAGAATCTAGGTTCTTAGAACAAACCTCATGGCTGAAGATGCAGGAGGGACCACAGTTTGCAAACAGGGAAGAATGGTTAGCACATTCACTATGAGGGTTATTTATGTATCCTTTTGTATAGGAAGATCACATTAGCTTGAATATAATCCTATATGTTCAGTTTGGCTGATATGTGAATGAGCCTGCCTTCAAATGAAGGGGAAACCTTTGTTCAGACTGACAAATGATTATATTTGACTGCTGAAGTGTATATATGACTTTGATTAATTTATAAATAGTTTTTCTCCATTAAGACTGATTACGTATAATGCTAGCTAACTGCTGCTAATATCACAATTTAGGCTTTTAAGAAAGTTGAATTATATTGTCTGTCATAGTCAAATATTGTCTGTTAATAATATACTTATTATACAAATAATATGTAAGTATATTATTATAAATTATAAATTAAATACAAAATGAAAAATGAAATTATTATGTATTATAAATATGTAAATAATATGAAATAATAATTATCTGTTAATAAAACTGAGAAGCAGTATGGAGTAGTGAATAGGGAATTGACCTCAGAGTCAGTGAGAACAGGATTCAAGTCCTGTCTCTGATGTACTGGTGATGTGACTAGGCAAGTCACTTCCTGACCACACTAACTAGTCTATTCCATGTTACCACCTTCCACCCATACTTACTGTTAAGTGCTTTACTTAACTCTTTAAAATTATGAGTTACAGGATGCTGACCAGCATTGGTAGAGGGAGTTTCCTTACTGGGATAGACTTCCTAAGCCAATGAAATCACAGGTCATGGGCAGAGAGAGTGAGAGAGAAAAGGAAGAGAAAGAGACACAGATGGAGAGACAGAGATAGAGAGGGAGAGGAAAGACAAAGAGACAGAGACAGGAGAAAGAGATCGAGAGAAGGTGAAAGAGACAGAGAAAGAGGAGAGAGGAGAGAAGGGAAAGAAAGACAGAGAGGGAAGGAGATACAGAGAAGACAGGGAAAGGGGCTGTGGGGGAGGTAGGGAGGGAGGGAGGGAGGGAGAAAGAGAGAGAGAGAGAGAAACTCTTGGTGTTTGTAAAGCGGTAGCTTGCTTTCTTGATGCTTCTGGACAGCCAATTTGCTGCCAGAATAATTTGATTTTGAGGGTTTTTAAAAACTCAAGTTCATATAGTTCATTATGATCTACAAAGTTCTTCCTCAGAATAATCCAGTGAGGTAAGTAATAAAAGAAAAGAAGCATTATCATTTTGCAGATGAGCAAATGAGGCTTGCAGAGATGGTGACCTCCGAAAGGTGAAAACTAGGACTTGAATCCCAGGTTTTCTGATTTCAAGTTCAGAGTTATTTCCACTAGGCTATCTTACCAATTTCCTGGATTCTATAGCTTCTTTTTTTGTCTTTTTTTCTCTTTGGTCATCTGACACTGTAGAAATTTAGGAGACTGTTTAACGAATTTGAAGGGAGGAAAGAATTAGAATGGAAGATAGAGGGAAGAATAACTTGGTTATGTGTGCTGAACTTCATTATCCTTAATATGGAGTGGAAGGAGCAAGAAGAGAAGTAGCAGGAGGGAAGGTGATGCAGATGAAGAGAAAACAAACATTGATCTTTGCTTTTGTGTTCCTAAATACGCCTTATTTTCTACTCTACAACCTCTTAATCCAGTGCTAAGATTAAACAAAATTTAAGAAGGTAGCTATCATAGGGGCAGCTGGGTGGTGCAGTGGATAGAGCACCGGCCCAGAAGTCAGAAGGACCTGAGTTCAAATGCGACCTCAGACCAAACACTTGACACTTACTAGCTGTGTGACCCTGGGCAAGTCACTTAACCCCAAATGCCTCAAAAAAAAAATAAAAAGAAAGAAAGAAGGTAGCTATCATGGTAATTTCCCAAAAGAAAATAGAAACCAACTCATTTCAATAAACATTTATTAAATACCTACTATGTTCCAGGTGCTGTGCTAACCATTTGGATATAAAGACAAAAATGAAATAGCCCCTGCCTTCAAGGAGCTTACATTTTATAGGAGTCTATTGTAAAACAATAAAAGGTGGTGTTCCAAGGAAATTCAAAATTAGAGACTCTTCTGTGTTGAAGCATTATCTTTAACAGCTCTAAGTTAGTCTAAAGACAATTTGTCTAGTGATTAATTCATCCTGTTATCTGGTTGCCTAAATTTCACCATGTATCAGGGCACTGACAACCACATCCAGCCAGTAATAACAGTGGATGTGAACTTTCAAGAGCACAGTAGAATCAGGTATTATTTGATGCTCACTTTCAAGCAAAGCTACTCCTAGGTCCTTTATTTAAAGCCTTTCTTAGCATGGAAGACAGAGCTCATGATTAGATGTTGGAATAGGATTTATTTTAATAAAATCTAGAGAGGCTCATTACCCTTGATGATTGGCCACCAATGGTCGGCCACTATTTGATTATCTTTTGGTCGTGGCAGCCTAGGAAAAGCAGAGGATTTTTCTTCTGTGTGAGTGCATAGGAGTATCCATATTGATGAAATCATGGATCTTTCCAAGGTTTGAATTATACGTACTTTCTAAAGATTGTGAGATAAATTAATTATTAGGCAAATTAGTTGTCTGTGAATTGGCTGTTTCTCTGTACAGTATACCAATTATAATAACATTATTGCTTGCTTATGTTCGGATACTGTCTAAAATAGGTGAATGAACAAAGGTAGTAAAAAACGAGGTATACATGTTTAGTAGACAGCTTTGAATGAATGGAACCTTAATTGTAAAACAAGTAAAGCCAGTCAGTCAATAAGTATTTATTAGGACAAACAACAACCTGTGAGTAGTAGTTGCTGCCCCACTGGGGACTCAACTGGCCAGTTCCAGTTGGGCAATGCAGCTCTTTCCTTCCTTTCTTCCTTCCTTCCTTCCTTCCTTCCTTCCTTCCTTCCTTCCTTCCTTCCTTCCTTCCTTCCTTCCTTCCTTCCTTCCTTCCCTCTTTCCCTCTCTCCCTCCCTCCTTCCTCATCTTCCTTACTCATCCTCCCCATTCTCCCTCTGTCCACATAGAGTATCATACCCTTACCTGCGGGTGCTCTGCCCAAAGGAATATAAATTTTGATCGCAAGATATCTTGGGGTTTACAGGCTAGATTTATTTTTTTAAACCCAAATCACTCTGGCTCTCATTGATTGGCCAACAGTAGGTCCCAGCCCAAGTGTCACTTGGTCGTTGCTTGGGCCCCAATGGCTCAAAGGTTGCTTGCTGTTTATCCTTGTTTTCAAAGAGGACCACAACATCAGGGAGGTCATGCCATGACATGCAAATGAAGTAGATTTAAGTGAGGGAGGGCTGTGTAAAGTCACCAATTTCACTTTCTCCTCTGGAGCCATGTGGGTCCAGTGGTCAAATATGGATCAGAACAACTGGAGGTGGCCTAGCTGTGGTTTAACTGATGGATGCACTCCAGCGGATTGCTCTAGAGTGGGTGGTATCCACTGAGGAATGGGGGTGGGGGTGGGAGGCACAGAACAAAAGTAAATAAAAGAAGACCACTCCACTCCATTGCAGTTTCAATCTTGGTGTAACTTTAGTTGCCAAATAAGGAAGCAAGCCATAATCATACCGAATAATAATAGCTGCATTTATATAGAGCTTTAAGGTTTGCAAAGTGATTTGTATGTTATCTCATTTGATCCTAATTATAACCCTGGGGATAGGTAATATTATTGTCTTCATTGTACAGATGAGGAAGCTGAGGATGAGTAGAGGTAAGTGACTTGTCCAGGGTCACGCAGCTAGTAAGACCCTGAGACAGATTCAAAATCAGTTCTTAAAGTTCTTAAGACTCAGCATAGTGCCTGGATGCCACATAGTAGGTACTACTTCTCTTTTTCTTAACTTGGAAGTCCAGTTCTCTATCCACCAAGACACTTTGCTTCCTCAGCAACAATTCAGATAGTTGTTGTTTTTGTGGCATTTAACATTATGTGGTATTTTGTAGTTTCGTGGAACTTCACATTTTTAAAGTGTTCTATTCACAGCCACTTTTTGAGATTAGGTAGGGCTGGTGTTATTTAATGACAATGGCAGCTGAGGGAATCGAGGCTCAGACAGGTTAAGTTACCTGTCTTCGGTCACACAGCTACTGCATGGCCAAAGCTGAGCCTCAGACCCACATTTTCAGACCACAAGTAAGTGCTTTACGCTTTTCACTGTATGACTTTGCCTCCAGGTTTGTAAGTCAGTCTTGAGTCAGTGAGGTGAGCAATTCTTAAAATGTGTTCCTGATTTGACCCTAAGAAACTTGTCAAGTGAGGAAGGTATTTTTATTGTAATGCTTTGACAGATAAGGGAATAAAGAACACCTGAAACTTTTCTTTCTTTCTTCCTTTCTTTTTTTAAAGCACATAACAGCTATTTATGAAATCCTAAAACCGGTTACACTAGGACCTGATCCATGACTTACCTACTTTCTGTTTATATGAAATATTTGGAAGCCTGTCAAAGTGGTAAATAGAGAATGGAAAGAAGTAAGATGGTTTTTCAGTAATGTGTCAGATTTTACTGGCTGGCACTGTGGAAACCTTGGCATATGGGAAGCTTTTAATAGAATCATCAGCAACTGTAATTAAGGTTGTGAACTGCACCATTCTACGAAAAACCAAATTCTTTGCAGCTGTTGTTCTGACGGAAAAATTACCCCCCTCAGCCCAAGTTTTATTCTTCCAGATTTGTTAGAGGAAATACTTAAAAAATGATATCACAGCACGATTTATGTAAACTGATCTCTCTCTTTGTGAACAGTAATTGGGATCTAATCTGAATCTCCGTCGAACCAGTGCTTCATGCAGTGTCCTGTTGCCATGGGTAACAAAAAGGGAGTAAAATGGAACTTCGTATGAAATGTCTTTAAACTTTTCTGACATGTACAGGCATGGTGTGGTGTTAAATGGTATAATTTAAATCTGGTATAATTTAAATCTGGGTGTCTGGTGTAGCAAGGAAGGTCTCCTCTCTTTAAGATGAATTTAGAAAAAGAGTTGTCAGATGAAACTCAGCCTTCTTGTGATGAACAGGTAAGTGATTTGGATTACTTTATAGCTAAGCATCCTTATTACAAGGAAACTTAGAAAATACTTTATTAGGTTATGATGTGTTCCTTGGTTACTCTTTAGACATTACAAGGAATATTTTAAAATGAACAAATGCATATGACTATCTTTAAAAAATTTTTTTTCAAACTTGTAAATGCTTTTATAGAAAATTTAACTCAAATAAGGAACAGTGTGCAAAAGTGATCTGGATAGAGCATTGAATGTTTAGAATTATTCTGGGATTTCTTGATACTTGTACTTATTAACAGAATATAATATTCAATTGGTCTCTAACCCATATTGTTAAAATTATAAACCTGGACTTATGGCACAGCACATACCATGTTTTCTTTATTTTCTTATTCTATTTCTTTTTCCTACAGATTATTCTTTGAGATGAAATAATATTACATAATATTTCAAGAGGTTTAGTGGATTAAAATATATCCTGACTTTTAGGAATTAAAACATAATTGTCTTTCATTTTAGAATTTAATTTTCTATCTGATTGTTGTTATGTATATCATGTAATTTATAAGTCATGAATAATGATTGATTTTTAACATGCTTATGGAATTGTTTTGTAGAATATGTGATTTTGAAAAGGAGATTTTAGTTATTTGAACCAAAAAAAGTCATATTAATTTTCTCTTATGTTTTTCTATTTTAATGTAAATGAAATGTAATTGATGAGGGAAAGATATTGTAGAAAAGATATTCATTAATCATTAAAATAAATGGTGTAGCAGTCATAAATTCTGTCTCTACGGGGAATTATTGTATCTTAATACTTATCCTTGTCTCTGTTTAAAATCTCCTGTAGGGAGTGTGAAAAAGCAGTTTTAGCATTTTATATTTAACTGGTCTGAGTGTTGAATAAATGAAAATTGAATCACAGCCTTTTTAAAAAGAAAGAAAATAATAAGCATGAATAAATAGTCTTAGGATAGGTCCAAATCGTATTTGTGTGGAATAAGTAAATATTTAAAAATGCTTAAAATAAATTATTTTGAAAACCATTTACTAATAAAACTGACGAAAAAAGCATTTGTTTTTACTGATGCAGAGCATATGTTAAAAAACAGAACATTATATAAAATTTTCATTGATAGCTTTCATTGTGCTCTGCTGTGTTAAGAGATATCTTTCTGTTAGTTTATTTGTAGTATTACTGTGTTCCCTATAAACTTTATTTTTGGTAATAATTTGGCTGCATTGTACCCCTTACATTGCCTAATTGTGTAAGCTGTTTGTATTTACAAAGAAAGCATTTCCTTATTATATTCAATTAGGGGGAAAAATTACATTTTGCAAATGACAAGATAAATGGTATTTAAAACCCTGCATTAATGTTTGCCTCCAAATGTGTTGGTATATGTTAACATTTTGTAGAGATTTAAAAAATCTGGCAAATAGGATGCCAATAAAATCATAGTTGTACAACATAGCTCAAGTAATAGGAAATATTACAATGACTCAGCTGAAGACAGTTGCATGACTTCAATCTATCACAGTCATTTCTGTCTAGACTTTGGATAGTAGGTAGTGTTTAACTCAGCGAACCCATATGAGCAATTGATTGGTGCCAGCCCTGTATGTGTAACATGTTGTGTGAGATGCTATAGGTTTCTTTAAAATTGCCTTCCTCATCTGGAAATGGAGAACTCCTTAGTCATTATAGTAGTGTTTTCCTGACATGATTAAAGAGGTATAAAGGATACATTTGTAGGAAAGGCAGTATGATGAAGCAGACAGAGATCCACTTGCAAAGCTAGGAATGTTCAAGATTTGTCTCTGACACATACTGACTATGTGACTCTTGAGAAAGTCACTGAAACTTAGTGCTCTAGGTAACTCTCTAAGACCTTACATTGCAGAGATGGGGTAGAGGAGGATTTCCTTGTCTTCATAGTTCCCTGTACTAATGAAATCACATGTTCAGTCCCCTTTCCTAAAAAATAACGAGATTTTTTTTAAGATGTCAGCCAATAAAGATTGTGTTTGAAGTCTTGTGTACCTGGTCAGTCAGTCAGTAAATATTTTTTAAGCATCTACTGTATACCAGGCACTGTGCTAAACTCTGGAGAATGTGAGCAAAGGTAAGAAACTTCCTGCTCTCAGGGAACTCACAGTGTAATGGGGAAGACAAAAAGCAAACAACTACATGTAATAAGCTACATGCAGGAGAAATTGGAGATCATCAACAGAGGAAAGGCTTTAGAAGGAAGGGGAGTTGGAAAGGCTTCCTGTAGAGATGGGATTGTAGCTGGGACTTGAAGGAAGCCAGGATGTAGAGATGAGGCGGGAGAGTATTCTGTGTGTGGGGTACTACCTGAGAAAATGCTGGGAATTCAGAGATGGAGTATCTTGTTTAAGGAGCAGTGAGGGAACCAATGTTGTCCCTGGATTGCAGAGTTATGTGGGGACTCTGTAAGGTGTAATAAGACCGGAAAGGTAGGGAGGGCAAGAATACAAGGGGCTTTGAGTGCCAAACAGAGGATTTTATGTTTGATTCTGGGAGTGACTGGACCAAATAAATTGATCAGGCTTTTCTCTAATTTTAGATAAGATCCAATTTAGGCAAAGTTTTAGAATTTATATTAATGTGTGCTAATGCTAAACGATCAGTTCTATTAAAATCTTGGCACAATTAGATCCTATTTTCTTCAGTATCAGTAACAGAATAATAGAATGTGAAGACATGAATTATCCAGAAAGGACTCCTTTTAAAATTGGCCTTATGGAAATTATATCTTTTATTTGGTTTAAACTAGTATTTGTCCCATCTTTGGTTGAGCTATTTAGGTTCTTCTGCTGCAGTTTTATGTTTCATTTTGTTTTAAATATAATAGTACAGTTTAGAGCAAAGAGTACTGGATTTGGAGTTAAGGAGACATAGAGTTGAGTCACCGTGGACAAGATACTTTACCATTCTGAGACTCCAACTTGAAAATCATTTATGAAGTACCTGCTGTGTGCTCAGTGTTATGCTCAGTTTCCTCTCTCTTGTAAAATGGCTCCTCGGGTCAGAGATCTACAGGCGAACTCACCTCCACCCTTAGCCCATTTTATACATAAGGAAACAGGCTCAGAAGAGCATGAAGTGACTCTCCCAGTCACAGGTAATAGGTGGCAGAGCCAGTGTTCAAATCTCTACCTCCCAAGTCAGCACTGCTTGAGCTGCCCCAGACCATGGGGAGAGGAGAAAGATGACAAATACATGCACTACCACTACCTGACTTGCAGGTTGTGGAGAAGAAAGCCCCTCATAAACCTTCAGGTGCAGCTCTAGAAATGTGGATTCTGTTGTTTATGCCTAATAGTTTGAAGGCCTGTGGTCTTTTAGTTTTCTGCTGGTGAGCTTAATACTATAATAGGTCGAAGTAGTCTGAAGTAAAAACCATTTTACCTAATGATGCAAAAAGACATTCTCTTAGTATATTCATTATGTCTTGGCCAACTGGAATTTATCTTATTAAGTCAAGGGTTAGAGTTTCCCTGGGCTAATTAGAATCCTAGGATGTGGCGATTGAGTAAATCAATAACTCTCACAGAGTTACAAATGCTATTTTACAGAGCAATTTCCATCTGGGTTCAGATCTTGCTTCTGATGCTTAGGGCCTGTGTGTCCTTGGTTAAATTCCTTGTCTCATTTCCCTAGACTGTAAAATTAGGGGATTGGATTACAGGGCCTTTGAGTCGTCCCCCCTGCCCCAGTTCTGGTTCTATGATCCTATGCTCTTTCTGTTCATTCTCTTTCTTGTTGATTAATCAGATCTTGTACTGTAGGAAGGTTTGTGGTCAAGGTCATCTTTCTTTCCCTTTCAAGGCTTATTCATTTAAACTAATTTCATGAAGATACTGAGAATTAATTTCTTTCTTGCCATTTCTTTCCTTGGCTTTTATTTTGATGTCGGCTGGATGTTTTTGCTTGGATGGTTCTGTGATCTCTGTGCAGTGGCCCCTTCTTCTTGTCCATGTCCTTCCAGAATTCCTCCAGAGGATCTATCTCATGTGCTAGCAGCCTTGCTCTGAGATTTAAAACATTAGAACACAATGGTAATTAAGTGAAGAATCTTCTTTTTTCAGTTCTGAGATCATTATTTGATGTTTAAAAAATGTTTTTAATTGAAGTGCTTTAAGTCCCTTGGTCACTGCAGATTATGTAAGGTGCAATCCAGATTGTTGACAATTAAACCTTACCGTATATGTAGTTAGCTTCTTATAGTCCATCACTGCTTTTAGGTCTACTTGGAACTAAGTAAGGGAACTTAACTATTTTTGTGGCTTGTCCATGATTTAAATTCCCTTCCCAACTTATTTGTAGAGTCTAAATCTTATGATTTATATCTCTTGATGGAATCATAGATTCATAGAATGTTAGTATTAGAGGTCCCCTAGTTCAACCCTCTCTGTTTATAAATGGATGAAAATGAGGTATAGAAAGAGTTTGTGACGGGTCTAGTCATACTGCTTTTTAGAAAAGCCAATACTAGAACCCAGATCTCCTGACTCTTAAGATCTGTCTCTTAAAACAAAATCCTTAGTGATCAACAAGGAAGGCAAACATAGAAGCTTCCTACAGCCCTGACTTCTTTTGACTTGTGTGTGCAGTTAAAGGGGCAAGGGATAGTACATCTTTAGCTAAATTAAAAAAAAAAGCCTGATTATACTACACCAATGTGGATAGATGTATTAGGAAGATAAATCTAACAACTGTCTTATTAGATAACTCCTTTAATAGTGAAAGCATTGTGCCTTGCACATGGCAGCAACTAAATAAATGTTTATTGAATGAATGAATGAATGAATGAAAGTATTTGGTGAAATCTCATGTGTCTGTGTTCTACTTTGATATCTTCATTTGGCAATTCAGTGGTAAGGGAATGGATGCTACTGCATTGAGATTTAAATGGTTACTAATAGCTATTATTGATCAACTCCAAGGTTACTGTGCAAAACATAAATAATTGTGATATTTGGTGATGGAAACTGAAATAAGGAGTGAAGAGAAATAAGTTCTTCATCATTTCATTTTTCTGGTGTCCAGATATACTGGACATGGTATACTAGTCTATGATAATCTGCACAGGATGTCTGTAAACCAGAAAGTATCCAGAGGAGGGCAACCAAGATAATTTTCTAATCCAGACACGATTGGAACAAATATTGTTCTCATTTTCGAAATGGGATGAAGGCACTTGGTGTATCAGGAAGGGCGGTGGAGTTGGGGTCATGAGTCCTGGCTTTAAACTCCAGCTAGGGCAGGAGTTCTTTGCTCTACTGACTTTAACATTTTCAAGCTGTGTGCTCAAGCACAAATCATCTTACTTCTCAAGTTCTCCTTTTCTTTAAAATAAAGGTAATAAGAGTAGCTCTACTTGCCTACTAGTATTGTTGAAATGAAAGCAAGTTGTAAATCTTAAAGTACTGTAGGCATGTAGATAATTGTGAGGTGGATTCCAGAGACTACAGACCATTGTGTTTCCTGACATTAATGGGCAATGGTCTAAAATAGGTTGTATTGACTGAAAGATTTAAAAGTACTTAGAAATGGAAGGCTTATTCACAAGTTCCTCTGTGCAAAATAAGGGTGTTGAATTAGATGATTTTTTATAGTCCTTTCCAACTCTAAATCCTATCATCCTGAGAAGGGTTAACTAAGAACATATCCCTATCACGGATTATCTGTTTTTGACATAATTACTTGACTGGTAGATTAGGGAAATGCTGGAGACCAGGAGTTCTTGACTTTTTTTGTGTCATGGACAGTGACAGTCTGGTGAAACCTGTGAACCTTCTTCTCAGAATAATGTTCCTAAATGCATAAAAAATGATAAGTAGGATTACAAAGGAAATCAAGTATATTGAAATACCATTAGCAAATATATATATATATATGTATATATATATATATATATATATATATATATATATATTTTTTTTTTTAAAACAAATTACAGATCCCAGATTAAGAACCTTCATTGTCAAAATAGTGTACACAGATTTCAGCATGGCATTTTGCAGAGTATTTCATGATATCCTTCTGGAAAAGATGGAAAAATATGGGCTGGATAATACCATACCAATGAGTGTTGGTTTATGAATTGATGTCCCCCTGGAGGGTACCTAGTGGGTGCCTGGGGCTCATCTCTCTAGCTTGTTCTAGTCTTTTAATCAGAGGCTTCATTGAAAACAGTGCCTGTCAGATTTGAATATGATTAGGCATGGCAGTAACAGCTAATTCTTGGGATGTAGAATTGGGATCTAGAGATCAGACTCAGACTGGAATGATGCTTTGAATCTAACTATTATATTTAATAGGGGTAAATGGAAAATCTTATATTCAGTTTAAAAAAAGTCAATGACAAGTTCAGAATGAGGAAGATGTGGTAAGACAACAGGGATTTTGGTTGATAACAAGTTCAGTATGAGTCAGCAGTTTGCTCTTATGCTGTGTTGGATGTGGGATACAGCAAAGCAGGTGAGACTAGCTGCTTCAGCAAGTGTTTATTAAGCACCTGCTATGTTCAAAGCACTGTGCTAGTTGCCAGGGATGAACAGACAAAGAAATGAAAAACAAAACAAAACAGTCCTGTCCTCAAGAAGTTTACATTTTTCTGGGCAAACCAGTGACTAGAAATTCAAGTACCTAGCACCCAACACCTGCTTATAAAAAATAATTAGTTACTTCTTCATACTTGGATTGAATGAAGCCTGACTACTACTATAGGTGAGTACAGTCATAACCTCTATGGCAAACATAAATACCTTAAAGAAGGACTGAGAATAAACCTCTCTCATCACCGTGTAAACAAAACAAAAAAACTCAGAGTTTCATGATAGTACTGAAAGAAACATTAGGCATCCTATAGTCAAAATTGATTTTACAGAGAAAGAAATGAAGGCCCTAGCGATTTGCTCAGGGTCACAAAAGAAAGGTCATTCATCTTTTACTGCAATTGGGACTGAGCTGAGGTCAAGTCTGAATGGAGCTCAAACCTCTTAGACTCACAGACTGCTGGAGCTGAAAGGGATCTTAGAAGGTACTTTGTCTAATTTTCTCATTTTGCAGAGGAGAAAACAGACTCAAAGTCAAGAGTAATTAGAACCTAGTTCTCTTGACTTCTGATCCATCACTCAGCCAGATTGCTGAAGTGAGGGGCATGGGGCACTGACCCTTCTAGAACAGTTGCACTTGATTTCATGACTCAGAACACTAAGCCAAGTATGGAGGAGAGCCCTTCTAGGCAGCACCTTCACCGAAGCTTCACCACTCCTCATCTCTAGGAAAGTTTGAGCGTCTTGGGAAGGCAGAACTTCTAGGGAAAGGAAAGTCCCAGGGATAGAGGAAGCATAGGCATTCCCAGGAAGGCATGAGCCTCCAGTAGGGGATTGGCTCATTCACCCTTAGGGTCCTAGGAACATAAATTTAGAACAAAAGGGGACCTTAGAGTTAATCCAGCCTACTCACTTTACAAGTGAAGAAACTGTTAAATGATTTGCCCTGGGTCACATGGCTAGGAAGTATCATGGGGAATTTACACCCAGTTCTTCTTGACTCCTGGCTGAGTATTTTCTTTTCTACCCCATGCTGCTTCTCCCTAGCCTTCTTCCACCTTTGGCCCACCTCTTGTGGGCACATGGAGCTAGGAAGCTGCGGGGTGCTTATAGTTTGGGGGAAGAAGCATTTTCTCCTCTCTGGGACAGCCTGGACCCTGCAGAGGCTGGAGATCCTGAGGTACCCCATTCCCAGACTTCAGATCTTAAGAAAGTTTGAAAGAATGAAGAGGGCAAAATTTTGTTCTTGGGAGGGAATGACCTTCTTGCAGGGGCAGAGACATGTTTTTCCTCCCTTTTCCTTCTTTGCCTTCTACCTGAAGGGATGCTGTTTCTCACCATATGGAGCTTTGCTCCCTGGGCTGTTAGCAGCCTGGTGGGCCGCAAGATGTCTGCATGGAGGGGTTTGGCTTCCTGAGCCAGAAGCAGGGTCTGCCTTCCCTCACCAACTTTAGGCCAGGTCAGAACTTTGGTTCTACCGTCTTTGGCCTCTTCTTTGAAGAACCTTGAGAGGAAATGTCATCCATTTTTAGCTCATTGTGGTGCATGGTGTAAAATGTTGAACTGAACCTAATATATTCATCCTAACTCCTCCTGCAGTCACACACATCATCATTGGTAATATCCTGCTTTCTTCTTACATCCACCATGCTTCTTACCAGTTTTCACAGCAATTCTTATCAAATAGGAATTCTTCTTTAATTTGTGTTTTCAGATTAATTAATCACTGAATTATTGAGTTCAGTTATTTCTGATCCATCCATATCCTGTTCCTCTAATCTGATTTTCTGCTTTTTAAGCCATACCAGCTATTTTCAATGATTGTTGCTTTATGATATAATTTGAGGTTTGGGTGAAGGGGGTGTAATCTTGATAAAAGTGTAAAGAGCCACTAGGTGGTGGTTATCATTATGATCACTGTTATCATTAATAGTAATATTATTAATAGAGCTACATAATGCTTCAGGGTTTACAAAACACTTTCCTGACAACAGCCCTATGAGGCAGATGTGAAGTTTTATCCTCATTTTGCAGATAAGGAAATTGAACCTCAGAGAGGTGAAGTGACTTGTCTTCGGTAACACAGTTAAAGTGTTGCAGAATTAATATCCAGATTTCCTGACTCTAAGTCCAGTATCATTTCCTCTATAACATGCTATCTGTCTTAAACAGGGGAGTGACATGATAAAAATGGGATTTGAGAAGTTTTTTTTTAGCGACTGTGTAAAAGATGATTTCTAGAGATGGAAGATTATTGCAATAATTTGCGCATGAAGTGATGAAGACCCAGACTAGAGTGATGGCTTTGGAATTTGAGGGGAAGGAACAAATAAATGGATGCCAGAGAGGAAGAATTGGCAAGAATTTGGTTGAATAGAAAAGAGAGAAGTTGAAAATGACTTCAAGGTTTCAAGTGTAGGGAACTGGGAGAGTGATATGCTGGTGACAAAAATAAGGAAGTTGGGAAGCAGTGGAATGGAAAATGGTGGCTTTGGTTTCTGACGTATTAAGTTTCAGTTCCAGAGGGCCTTTGAAGTGGAGGCAGTCTATAATAATTGAAAATATGGGACTGGCGGGAGGTCAAGACTGAGTGTAGTACAATGTTCTGTCCACATTAGGTAACTGATTTTTTTTTTAACTGGCTGTAGATTTGAGAGTTATCTACATACAGTTGGAACTTTATTCTACTACCTGAGTGGGTGAGTGTTGAAGAAGAGCAGAGGGTCAGTGACTAAGCATTGGACAACACCCATAGTTAATGGGAATTAGGAAGAAGGAAAACAACAAATGCAGAGAAATAATAGTCAGCAAGATAGGAGGAGAGCCAAGAGAATATACTGTCTGTCATAGATGCTCATGAAGAGATTGCAATACAAAAAATTAAGAAAGTTCAAAATAGACAAGATAGTTATATTTAGCTAGAATGAAGAATATCAGAGAGTAGTTTCATTGGTATGGTAAGAATTAAAACTAGATTACAGAAAAGTAAGGAATGAGTAGGGAGGAAATGATGGTTGTCAGTAGAAACATATACATGAAGTATTTACAAATGAAAGGTAGCCTAATGGTGATATGATAGATAAGGGTTGAATTTTTTTCAATTTGGGAAGACTCAAGTAGTTTGAAGCCATAAGAGAAGGAGAAATTAAAAGTACCGGAGAGAGGATAGGATCTTCATAGAAAGGCAGCAGGATAGAATAAAAAAGATCAGATGGATGGATTAACCTTTGAGAGCTAGGACACATTCCAACCACTAATAATCCTTGTAGTCAGAAATAAGTATCCTGCCTAAATCTCTCCTAAGTCCTGTTATATAATCTGTAGAGAAAAAAATAGGTACTTTATCTTTACACTTTGACTTGTATATTTTTTATTGCTGGCTAAGTTCCTTCTTTTAGCCTTCCGTGTATTGGACTAACCAAGTTCAGCTAATTTTAGCCTTGCTTCATTGGCTTATTTCTCAAACATATAATCATCTCCCCCCCCCTTTTCAAGTTGCAATATGAGGTCCGTATATTGACCAAAATCTTACTAAAGTTGATTTTGGAGAACTTCCTCTTTACGTCCCTTATAATTATACCAGCTTTTCAAATTGCTGGTCTCAGTGTCAATTCATTTATCTTCTAATATGTTGTGGATACTAGAACATATTTTTGAAAACTTTTTTTTCCCCTGCCTGATTCATTGATTTACAGCTAAAATGGACCTTCATGATCATCTTATCCAACCTCTTTGATTTAGATTTGAGGAAACTGAGGCCTAGAGAAGTTAAATAACTTACCCACAGTCACACAGGTAGTAGATAGCATCAGGTTTTAATGTAGGTCATCTGATTTTAAATGTGACATTTTTCCCACTGTACCACACTGCCTCCCCAGATTAATCTGTGCAGTTACTTTTTCTTAACGCCTCTCTCAATTATTCAATAAGCATTTATTTTATAATTATTTAGTGTATCTTCTCATTGGAATGGGTATTTCAAACCACTCATATCTACATATCTTATGAAATTCTTGTCTATACACTTCTATAAATCTTTCATAGAGGATCTACCCAATGCACCAGAGACCTTCCTTTGTATCTTTTAATATTTTATGACTACTAGATGCTTATTGACCATCTTATCTTCTTTTTGAATTGTATACATCCTTGATGATGTCATTTAAGTCACTTCTTACGCACAGGATATTGTTGGTAATATGCTGAAGGTAACTGATACCCACCATGCCTTACATTTGCATTTGGGATTCCTGATTTTGATTCTTCTGAGATCATGGCCTTTCATGACTGATACCTGTATAGCATCATGGGGAGAATGTTGGTATTTTCAAAAATGGGCTTTGTTGACAGGGAACCACTTGGGACTATGGAAAGTATTATAGTTTCTTGATTTCATTATTTGTTATATTAATTATAAAATTATAAAACCATATGCAGATTACAATATTTTTATTTTAATAATATTAGTCAGTATTTGTTATATATCTGAATAGTGTAAGTTTTTCCCAAAAGCACATTTAAACGATCTCATTTGATCCTTAGTTCTAAAATTCTGTGACTATTTTTGAAAGCCTCCTACTGTTTTCATTTTGCCTACAGTATGTGCATCTCTTTATCTGTAGAGTTCTCCAGGGTATTTTACAGAATCATGGAGTATCGGAGCTGGAATGGACCTGAGAGTTCATCTAGTCTAACCTCCTTTAGTAGATGATAAAACTGAAGCTCAGACAGTGACTTGCCCAAGATCACACAGCAGGTAAATAAGTTTGAAGCAAAGCAAATTAAACTTATAGCTCAGATCCCTTGTCTCTCAGTTTAATCTTACTACTAGGCCATAGATATCACAAAGCAAGATAGATATTAAATTATTAGATTTCTTTTCTTTCTGTTTTTCAGCGTTTCTCCCTGCCCCCTTCCCTTATTTTAAAAAACTGGACATGTTAGACTAGTTGTTTTTCTCCTCTCTAGGAAGCAGCTAGTTAGTGCAGTGGTTAGAGCACTGGACTTGGAATCAGAAAGACTGTGAGTTCAAATCCAGCCTCAGCTGCTTACTAGTTGTGTGACCGTGAGCAAGTCACTTAGCTTCATTCTGTCTCAATTTCTTCATCTATAAATAGGAATGATAATGTCACTTGTCTCCTAGTGTTAATTTAAAGAGAAAAATGAGATAATATGTAGAGAGCATTTTATAAATCTTAAAGTACTATATACATATTAGCTGCTGTTATTAATATTATTATTATCACTGTCTGTATTATGTAACTAAGTAGTTCTCATTCTCTCTTTCTAGTAGTGTATTGAAGTGACACATTAATATTTCTACATGCAGCCTTGCCTGATTCCCCCTAACTGCTGCCTTGTTTTTTAGATAAATTACTGTAGTCTATTTGATAGGATTTTGTTTAAAATTTTTGAGTTAGTTTTTATTAATAATATTGGCCTGTGGTTTTCTTTCCATGGTTTAAGCTAACTACCTTGTATTTATTTTATATTTATTCTCTCTCTCATATCTATATCTATATATTATATACATGTCTCTCCCAGCAGAAAGTGGGCTTCTTGACAAATCAGTGTAGAGATCATTTCATATTTTCATACCTTCTTCACTGAACACAGGGCCTGGCACATATGAGGTCCTTAATAAATGCTTGTTGATTGACTGAAATTAGAAATAAGGAAATCCCTCCAACTAGAGAAACAACTTAAAGATTAGCAATAAAATCAGTGAGTTGGACCAAACTACTGTTAATGCTTTTCATTTTAACATATGAAAAAAATTAATTCATTAATTAAATCAAGGTGCCTTCCATATAGTAGAAATGTTTCAATGTTTATTGAATTGAATTTAAACATACTGAGAATAAATGTTCTCCTACACAGACAAGGATTCTAGAATCCTAGAGCTAGAAGGAACTTTCAGAGATCCTTTTTTCTAGCTGTCTCAGAGAGGGGCAGAGCCAGGATTTGAATCTTGTCATTTGGGCTCTAGATCCAGGACTTTCTTTTAAAAATATTCTTAAAATTTTATTGATAATCTTTTGCTTTTACATTGCCAAAATTTTCCCTTTTCAATAGTCATTCTGTAAAAATAAGAATTTTTTTTAAAAAAAAAAAAGGAAGAGAAGAAAATTGTCAAGAAAAAATATATTCAGTGGTCCAGGTCCGTCTACCTCCGACTTCTGCAAAGGAGTGAGGAGAGATGTCTTCTGTCTCTTCTTGGGAGCCACATTTATTCTTTGTAATTTTGCAACAGCCACTTTTTGATTATTTTGTGGTGGTTGTTCTTTCCATTTGTTTTGTTTGGTCAGTGTGTATCTTTCTTCGGCTCTGCTTACTTTACTTTCTGTGAGTTCATGTGTCTTTCCATGCTTATTCATCATATTCATTGTTTCTTGTAACACAAAAATATTCTGTTACATTCATGTCGATAATTTGTTTAGCTGTTCCCTACTTGATGGGCATTTGTTTCTAGTGTGCTGCTGCTAGAAATATTTTGTGGTGTTTGAGAACTTTGTTCTTATCAGTGACCTCCTGGGTGGGACAGGGTGGGTATGTGAACAGCAGTACAATCTTTAGGTCAAAGGGTATAGACATTTTTGTTATTTTAGTTGCATAATTCCAAATTGCTTTCTGTAGTGGTCATACTACTGCATAGCTCTGTCAACCATGGAGCTCTGTACCTAGACACTAATGTGCCTACCTTCTCACTCCTCTTTAACATTGACTGTGCTCTCATCTTTTGTCATCTTTGCCAATTTGCTAGGTGAGGTGAAACCTCAAGGTTGTTTTTATTTGCATTTCTCTTATTATTAGTAATTTGGACTTTCTTTCACATGGTTGTTAATTGTTTTAAATTCTTCTTTTGAGATTTGTTTGTTCATAACCTTTGACCACTTTTTTTTGGGAGAAATGGCTTTTGGTTGTGTATATAAATGTTAGTTGTCTGTGTATCTTGATGTCAAACCCTTATCTAAGAAATTTGATAAAGATTTTTTTCAGTCATTCAACTGCTTACTTTCTTGTCCTAGATGTAATTAGTTTTGTGTAGAAACTTTTCAATTTAATGTAGTCAAGATAATCTATTTTATCTTTTGTAATTTCCTCTATCCCTTGTTTGCTTAAGAATGTGTATCTTCTTTCCATTGCTGTGAAAGAGATATATCAACTGCTTCTCTTCTAACTTTTTTATGATATGACTTTTAATATTCCGTTCACGTATCCATTTTGAATCTGTGGAGTATGGTATAAGATGTTGGTCTAAGCCTAATTTCTGGCAGACAGTTTTCTAGTTTGCCCAGCAGTTTTTATCACTCAGGGAGTTGTTTCCTAAGTAATTTGTGTTTTATGGTTTATCAAGCACTGGATTATTGAATTCTGTTATTTCTGATTCTCCATTGTCTGATCGGTTTCATTGATCTACTCTACTTTTTAAACCAATGCCAAATGCTTTTTAATAATTATTGCTTTATGATGTAGTTTCATTTTTGCTTTTTTATTGTTATTTCCCTTGATAGTTTAGATTTTTTTTGTCTCTCCAAATGAATTTTGTTATTAATTTTTGGAGTTCTGTAAATTAATCCTTTTGTAGACTGGTATAGCCTTAACAGCTGTAAACTAAGTTCATAGCCCATCCGTGAGCAGTCAGCGTTCCTTCAGTTACTTAGTTTGTTCTTTACTTCCTCAGAGAATATGTTGTGATTCAGTCTATGTAAGTCTTCTGTGCACTCTGTGCTTTGGTAGGTCCAGCACTTCTTCTGTTATACCCCATCTTTATATCCAACAAAACCCCTATAAGCTCTATGGTGCCTAATGTTATCCAGAAAAAATAAATCTTGATGATGAATATCCAGGGAGAGATGAAAAAGTTAAAACAAGACCAGGAGACACATACATTTAAAATCTAGTTGTTCTTCTTGTTGACTCATTTTAGTGACCAACTCTCCGTGACTCCATTTGGGGTTTACTTGGCAAAGATACTGGAGTGGTTTGTCATTTCCTTCTCCAGCTCATTTTACAGATGAGAAACCAAGTCAAAAAGGGTTAAATGACTTGCCTAGGGTTATACAGTTAGTAAATGTCTAAGACCAGATTTGAACTCAGGTCCTCCTGATTCCAAACCTGGCAATCTATCCTCTGTACCACCTGCCTGCTTCCATTTAAATCTAAGATTTTTCTTAATTTTACAAGACTAAGAACATTTTGTTTTGAAGACTTGCTATATATATTAAACTATTTTTCTATGAGATTAGACTTCTCCTTCAAATGCATCATTTGGCTCCTGAATCTGAATGTCTCATTAAAGAATAGAAGTGTTTTGTTTGAAAGAAAGAAATCTTGTTGGCCTTCTCTGGTATACCATAGATGGTATTTAGTACCCTGTAATGCAAAGAGATGTTTCCAGGAAAACTACATTTCATGATAACTGTTTATCACTTGCTAAAAAGTTTAGAATTGGCCTTTGGGTATTCCAAATTTCAGAAAATACAGTGCTTATTTTTGTGCAGGCACACATGCCTTGGGTGCCTCTGGAAAGTACCAGTTCTTCATACATAAATTAGGTTAATTTTGAACATGTTTATATTCCTTATCTCTAAAAGAGACTTAAGTAATTATTCACAAATTTAAAGTATAACTTTATAGCTAATCTCGTTCATATAAGTCCTTAGACCTGTTTCAGTTGCTACAAAACCTGGAGACCACCAGGTAGAGAGAAGAACACTAAACTGAATTTTTTTCAAAGGTACACTTATTTTGACCATTGTAGCTCTGCTCATACTATTCCAATTTTATTTAAACTTTAAAAAACTCTTTACTTTCAGTTTAGTTTATTTAAACTTGAAGGAACTCTTTGGTTTCAGTTGAACATATTCTTCCTAAAATAAATCTATTTTCCTTTCGTAATTTCTAAAAGAGATGTAATCTGTCCCTCATCTGACCCCAACACATTTGATTTTTTTTCAGTCATTCTTTTTGCAAGTTATTGTAACAATTATGTATTGTGCAACACTAACTCTTCCCCTCACTGTGTCCTTGCCTTATCTTTGATGTTGGACTCACTCCCCTTTTCAACTTTATTGCTTGTTACTCTCTGAAGTACAGTACTATATACAATCTGTCTCCTTCATCCATTTGCCTGTTCTACTACACAGATCATAGAAATAATTCATTGCAGGCAATAACAAGCCTAGCCTCTAACTATGTACATTTCACCTCAAAATTAATCATTCTGTTTCCATTTTTTTGTATGCCTCCCGTGTATTACAGACTCATAGTTACACTGAGAGTAGAATTGGTAGGAGGCCCTAAACCCATTTAATCCAAATCAATGTCTAAATAAGAGGTTATTCTAGAGAAAGCATTCTTAACCTGGGGTCTCTGGAGATATTGGATAAGTTTCAGGATGAAAAAAAATTGTCTTTCTTTTCATTAACTTCTAACATGTAGCATTTCCTTCAGGCTTTACCGGATTGCCAGAAGAAATCTAACATACCTTTGGTGTCCACACCCAACTCTCACCTGTGGCTCCAAGAAGCTGTAGCATGCGCAGTAGCCACATCCTGGTAGAACCATACTGGCAAATGGACTAAACCATTTTCAGGGTAACTGACAGGCCTCAAACCCATCGGTGAGTTAGGGGGATGTCTGCCCTAAGCATGGGAAAACTCCCCCTGGTGGAATAAGTGGATGAGAACACTTTGTTCCAACCACTATGGAGGCAGCTGAAGCTGGTGCTGTGGAGCACTTAGAACTGGGCCAGACATCAGAGATGCCAAGGTCATCCACTGCATTTTGAGCCATCACCAGTCGTCTTAACTTTTGTCCTGCTACTGGACTTTGATGACTCAGGAAGACAGAGTGAGGCTGACAACTTTTGGCAACTCTGCTTCACTTAAATTAGATTCATATCATCTATGATGTCATAGATCTTCAGAAATGAAGGATGAACAACAACAGTGAGAGGAAACCAAACCTCTTGAAGCAGCCCATTCTGTTTTGGGGCAGCATGTTTGAGGGAGTTTTTCATTAGATTCTACTGAAATCCACCCTTTCTATAATCATAGAATTTAGTGTCGGATTTTGATCCTCGTTCTGTCCTCTGGGGCCAAACAAATAAGTCTAATCCCTCTTTCCTGTGACAGGTCTTCAAAGATGTAAAAATCATTATCAAGTTTCCCTTATATCTTCTCTGCTTCAGGCCAAACATACCTTACCCCTTCAGCCGAACCCCTACTGTATGATGTCTCATCCTTTCACTCTCTTGGTTGTTTTTCACTGGATGCCCATGAGTATGTCAATGTTCTTCTTAAAGTAAGGTGCCCATAACAGAATACTAGTTGACATATGATCCGATGGGGCACAAAATTCTCTTTAAATTATTTGAAATAGATTGGGGAAATGGGTGATTAGAGAGAAAAGGGAAACGTGCATAAAGAGAATGAATTTTGAAGATCATTTGAGGGGGCAGTTTTGAATGATTGTGAATATTTAGAAGGCTTGAACCAATTATGTTTAATAGTGCCTTTTTTGTCCTCAAGAATTACAAGTTTATTCACAGAAAGCTCTCTTAATCTGCTTCCAGAGTAGGAGCTTATAGGAATAGTGACAATTAGTTACCAAACCCAAAATCTCAACATACAGTACGACAAAGGTTTTTCCCTTTGTAAAATCTTATTAAAAGCACACTTTCTTTTCCTGAAATTGGGCCTTTCCTAGAAATATAGTAGTTACACATATAATAGAAGTTTGTGTAAAAGTTTAGGACTGGAAATAAATAATATGATAGGAACCATGGGGTCCTAGAGATAAAAGGGACCCTTGAGGTCATCTCATCCAACCAGTCTATTTTACACATGAACAAACTGAGGTCCAGAGTATTGAAATGACATGTTCGAAGGCAGTAAGTGGCAAGGCTAACATTCAAACCCAGGTCATCTGCCTTGAAATTGCTTGCTTTTTTCAGAACACCATCAACATTTAGTAAGCACTTAGTATCTTTCAGGCATCATGGCATCCATGGACCCCAAGGGGTTTGTACATAGATTTCAGGAAGTCAGTGAGCTTGGGTGGGAAAGAATTACTTCTTTATCTTCACCAACCTTTGGTTTCCTTTCTTAAGAAATTATTTTATGTACTCATAAACATTCCAGGAAGGAGTCTGTATGCCATAACAGGGGGATCAGAAAAGGTTTGATGTAGAACAGAGGTGTCAAACATGTGGGCTGCATGCCACCCACAACACTCCTGAATGTGGCCCAAACTACATCAAAATGTAATTGGGAAATATTTAACAAAACAAAAATACAATAAAATATTGATAATATTACATTTAAAAACTAATTTAATATGTGGTTCATAGGCACCTTATGTATGGTTTAGTGGCCCTCATTTTTAATTGAGCTTGATACCACTGATGTAGAAAATGGTCCTTGAGCTGAATTATAAAGGAAACAAAGGATTCTAAGTGGTGGAGATGAGGAGGGAGGATATTCCTGGCATGAGTCACACCCAGTGCAAAGGCACAGAGGTAAGAGACAGAGTATCATGTGTTAGGAATAACAAGAAGGCTGGTGTGGCTGTATTGTAGAGGAGCAATGTATAATGAAGCTGGAAAGGTAGGTTGGGAGCAGGTTGTGAAGGTCTTTAAAAGTCAAACAGCAGAATTTATATTTGATTCTAGGGGCAACAGGAAGTCTTTGTTGTTTATTGAGGGATATGTGTGTGTGTGTGTGTGTGTGTGGGTAGGTGTGTGTGTGGGTAGTGTGGACGAGGAGGTAATATGATCAGACCTACACTTTGAGAAAATCATTTTAGTAGCTCTGTGGAGGTTGAGTTGGAGTAGAGAGAGACTTGAGGCAGGAAGAAAAATTAGGAGTCTTTTACAATTGTCCACTCTTGCAACAGGCAAAAGGAGATGAGAGCCTGAACTAGGGTAGTGGCCATGTCAATAGAGAGAAAAGGACACATGCAAGACATGTGGATGTAGAAATGACAAGATTTGGCAACTGACCCATTGTGGGAGTAGTTGAAGATAACCCTTAACATTGTGAACACCGAGCAGCTAGAAGGAGGGTGGGAATAAGAAAGTTCTGAAGACAGGGTAGGTTAATACAGGATGAAAGCCAATAAGTTCTTTAGACATAGGTTTGAGAAGTCTCTGGGAGCATCCATTTTGTCCAATGAGATAATGCATGTGAAAGCATTTTGTTAATGACTAAGTTCTGTACAACTGTATTATTCTTATCAGTACCTTGACATAAAAAGTTGTGTAAATATGCTTTATATTGATATACCACATTTTAAAACATTAAGTTCTAATCTAATACTTTTTCAAAATCAGCTTCAGTAGAGATTGTTTTTATTCCATAAGTTTGTATTTATATAAAACACTTAAAACTTTTATAAATATTTATTTTAAAATAAAGTCTTCAAAGGGCTTGTTTAATCTAGTCTTGCAACTTATTGCCATGGGCAAATCTAGACAAGTTTCAACTGAACTATCAAGTTTAAAAAGCAAAATCCTTTGGGGGAAAATTGATTGTCTAAATCTTACATACTATATATATAGAAATAAGATATTACATTTCTTTGTAACACAGATATATTGAAAACAGTATATATTCCAACGTTGAGACCTTGCCTTGGAATTTTGATCTGCTTAATTTGGTAGTTTTTCAGTGCAAGGAATTTAAATTGTAAGCAAGAAAATATACTCTTTCCTGGGAAGATTTTTCACTGGCAGTTCTGTGTTTGTGGCTGGCCCCTCTGTATAAGTACAAAATGTAGACATGGGAATTTGGGAAAACTCCAAGAAGTAAGACAAATGAAAATAAGTTATTAATGTAAATTGTGCTATGTATCAGATTAAGCACAGGGAATTTTAGGTTTTCATTTGTAAGCATTGCCTCTAATTTATAGTTGTCAAATTGTATCGTGTTCATTTATAATACCTAATTTCATTTTTAACACTTTATTGATATAGAGTAATATTAAAAAGAATCATATTCTGGAGTCAGTTTCACTGTTTTCTATATGTGGGTTATCCATGGAAATTAAAAAAAAAGTTCCAGGCTGGCTTTTTTTTTTTTGCCACTGCTGTATTTCTGGACTGCCTCTCCTAAACATTACTGAATATGCTATGCTGCCTGCTATAAGGGGAGGAGGAGGGTGAGCAGGGTGGAGTCAATAGTTATCTTTAAGTATCTAAAGTACTGTCTTGTAGAGGAGGGATTAAACTTGTTTTCTTTGGTCTCAGACTGCTGAACCAAGAGCAATGGCTCAGTGGGAAGTCCACAGACTCTTGAGTCACAGGATCTAGGTTCAAATTCCACTTTTGGAAATCTCTGTGTGGCCTTGGGTAGGTCATTTGCCCTCCTTAGGCCTCAGTTTCTTCATCTATAAAATGAAGGGTTTGGACTAGATTCTTTCCATCTCTAAATCTATGATCCTAAGTTGCAGAGATACCGTATTTGGCTTGCAGTAAGGAGAAAGCTTTCTTACTTTGGCACGTTCCCTTTCTCAGCAGATCTTCAAGCAGGTCTACTTTTCTTGATACAATATTCTGCAGATAAGAGCAGGAGAATGTAAAAGAGGAGGCAGCTAACCCTTTAGGGGTACCTTCTTCTGGGAAGCATTCTGTGATCCTCCTCAAATGAGCATGGAGAAATTTGTATTTTTCCTTTGTGCTTGTCACACTCTGTTTTTTATCATGAATATTAGGTAGTGTTGCAGAGTGAATCACGTTCTGGGATCAGATTCAGAAAGACCTGGGTTCAAATACCTGGTCTGACACTAACTAACTGTGTGACAATGGGCAAGTCATTTAAGAAAGCTCTTTGAGATTCATGTAACTCATTTGCTATATAAACTATAGACAATACCCCTTTGACGGCAGGGACTGTTATTTGTTTCATCTTTGTACACATAGCAGCTAGTATACTACCTTGTACAGATTAGGTGTTTTAAGTGTTAGTTTTAAATCCAGGTGAAGATACATATTCTATAGGCATTTGAACATCCTCTTCCACCATTCTTATAATGGAGAAAGGGTAAGACTAATTGGTAAAATTTTCAGCACAAAAAAATCTAATTTATATTTTCTTTTAGCAGTTCCCTTTGATTTTCATTAGAAGTAGTAAACATAGATAAGACCAAGTATAGTAAAAGGGAAGCTGGGAATTCTGAGAATATTATTTACCATAGAGATATGTTTGAAAAGATTTAAACATAATTGTCAGTTCTATGCCCACTGCCTACATATATTATCTTCTGCTGGAGAATGTCTGTCTAGGTTTTTATAATCATAAAGTCTTTTTTGAATCAGGCTATTACTTTTTAGGATGTAGAGGTTTTGAGGGGAGGAAGGTAATTTAGCACAAATTTATTAAGCGCACACTATGTGCTAAACATTGTACCAGGCACAGAATAAAATGATTGCTATTTCCCAGTCCTGATCTCAAGGAGCTTATAGTCTAATGCAGTTATATCTTATCTTATCTATATCTGTATCTCACATACATATCTGTATATTCTATGTATATAACATATATACATCTCTGTGTATGTGTGTGTGTAACACAGCATTTATTTTGATATCAACTTCATTTCCATGTATATTCCTCCCACTCTCCTACTGGGTGATCTGTCCCATAAAAATAAAAAAAGAAAGAAGAAAGTTCAACAAATCATCCAAGTTTAGCAGTATCTACAGTGTTCCATACCACAGTCCCCACCTTTCCAAAGAACAGGACAAGGTACATTTCTCATTTTTTCTCTTAGGCAAAGCTTGGTCATTATAATTACAAAGTGTTCATTTAAAATTTTTATTGTTGCTTACTTTTACATAGTTGTAGTCATTTTTTTATGTTATTCTTATTCTGCCTACTTCACCTTGCATCATATATCCCGGTATAGTATTAGCCAGTTATTTTTATGATGCAGTAATATTCTGTTCATTTATGTATCCCAGTTTGTTCAGCCATTCCCTGCTTAATGGGCATCTACTTTGTTTCCAGTTCTTTGCTACTACAAAAGGTGCTACTATAAGTATTTTGGTGTACATTGAACCTTTCTCCCCCCTCTATCTTTGACTTCCTTGGTGCATGTGTCTAGCAGTGGTATCTCTAGGTCAAAGGGTATGGATATTTTACTTACTTTCTTAGCATAAACCAAAATTTATTTCCAGAATGGGTGGATCAACTCACATAATCACTAACTATATTAGTGTGCCTGTCTTTTCATAGTCCTTCCAACATTGACTAATCTCTTATTTTGTCATCTTTCCCAAGGATTATTATATTTTTCTGTTTTTTTTCAATTATGTATTTTCTGTAGAGGTTCCGGCATATTTGGAGGACCTAATAATAATTAAAGTTACCGTCATGGACTGAGCCAATCTTATTACCAACAAGAGTTAAAAATATTCTTGGAGATATTCCTAGTTATTGATATGTATATATTTAAAGATTTTATTGTGAATATCCTTATATGTCTATATTTTTCTTAATATATTGTCTTTTTGTTTTTGTTTTCCATTTATTAATTGCTTTCATATTGTAGATACTTGTAGTGTCAGTAAGTCAACAAGAATTTATCAAATGATCATTATTATTATTATCATTATTATTGTTGTTGTTGTTGTTGTTATTATTATAAAACATTGTTCCAGTCCTTAAGATACTCACATTCTAATGGGGGGGGTGGAGGAGACAATACATAAATACTGGTGTGTATACATGATATATAGAGAGTAGTTGGAAATTAATATCAGAGGGAGGGCAGTAGCAGAGGAGTGACTGGGAGAGGCCTTTTGTAGAAGGTTGGATTTGAGCTCAGTTTTGAAGAAAGCCAGAGAATCTAGGGGTCAGAAATATGAAAGGAGAACATTCTAGGCAAGTGTAAAGGCAAAAAGATGGAAGACGGAGTGTTAGATGAACAGTGAGTAGGCTAATGTAGCTGGATCATATAGGGTATGGAGGGAGTAAAGTTGTAAGAAGACTGGAAAGATAGGAAGGGGGCAGGTTGTTAAGGGGTTTAAATGCCAAACACAGGATTTTATATTTGATTCTGGAGGTAATAGGGAGTCATTGGAGTTTATTGAATAGGGAGTGATATGGTTCAGACCTCCACTTTAGGAAGATCAATTTGGCTGCTGGATGGAGAGTCTTAGGCTGAGAGGCCAATAGATGAATTACCATAAACACAGCTTTGATGTGGAATTTATAGCTTTCCAAAATCCATTCACTGGAAACTTGCCCTGCTGTAAGAGAAGTAGAATATAGGTCTTTCAGGTGACATTAATTCAGAAGCTAATAAAAGCTTGCTTAGATTTCACACTCATATAGCAGGTTGGACAACACCATTGCATTGTAAACTGTTAATCTAGCTCAAAGCTAGATTCTGTCTGTCAAAGGATATGCTGTTATTTGAAGTTTTCTCTGACCTCAGTTTCTTTTCTTTCCAGTTCTGTTCCCTCATTCCTACTGAGCCTGTGTTTTCTCTTTGTTATGACTTCCAGTCTTCAGATTTGTAGGTCTTCAAGCAGAGGCTGATGACACTTATTGGTGATGTCATAAAGGGGATTCCTGGTGAAGTATGGGTTGCCATATGAGGTTCACTCAGATTCTGAAATTCTAGGATTCCATGAATCTTTCCCTGATCTTTTAGTCTTTCATCCTTCTGGTTTCACTTGCCACCCTAGCAAACCTGTACTTCTCTGTTGTCTAATTGCATGATTTCTTGAATTATCCTTAATAATTCTAGTTATTTGTTTCCTTGGCCTTCTTTCAGTCATATCTTCATTCTGCTTCAGGCCTTCATTACCCTTTTCTTTCTCTTGATCTTTCTTAGTGGTCTTCATGCCTCCTATCTTGCCCTTCTGTGGTCTAACCTTCACATAAATACCAAAGTAGTCTTCCTAACCATGTTACTCCTGTATTCAAAACTCTTCAGTGACACCCTGTTGCCTGTTGGACAAATACCTATTTCTTATCTTGACATCAGAAGAGTCTCCTTTGCATAATTTTGTAGCACAAGCTCTGGGCTCACTCTTCCAATTTGTACTCAGTCTGATAGACTAGTTTTATAGAGCTCTGTTAGCTACTGTTCCCCTCTAGGGTTCTGGGGGTAATTTCCCAAGTATCTCTCTATAATTTTTAAAAATTTAAATAAGTTTTTATTGATGTCTTTTTTTTGCATCATTGTAGTTTCCCCCAGTTATCCCTCCCTCTTCTCCTGAAGAGCAGTCCCATATAACAAATAGTATTTCTTAAAGACAAAAAAGAAAAAAAAGGAGAAAAAATTAGTACAACTAATCAGTACATTGAAAAAGTCTGAAAACATGCAATGTGTAACACCTGTGGATTTCCCACCTCCACAAAGGGGTAGGTTGAGGGTGTCTTCTTATATGTCTTCATTCAAGTTGTACTCGATCTTTTAAATTTTGTTAAATTCCTTTTTACTTTTTTGTGTGTTCTTTCTATTTATGTTGTAGTTACTGTGTGTACTGATTTCTTAGCTCTGCTTACTTCACCCTGTATCAGTTCATGTAGGTTTTTCCATGCTTCTCTGTATCTGTCATGTACATAATTTCTTACAGCACAGTAATATTCCATTACATCAATGACTTATAATTTATTTAACCATTTTTCCAATAGACAAGTATCTACATTTTGTTTCCAATACTTTGATATCACAAAAAGCGCTGCTATATTTTTATGTGTATGGAGACTTTCTTCTTATTGATAACTTTCTTAGAGTATAAGCCAGTAATGGAGTGTCTGCTTCAAAGGATGTGGACGTTTTATTTCACCAACAGTGTATTAGTGTCCCTGTCGTTCTACAACCCCCCAGCATTGATTATGGTCATTTTTTGTCATCTTTTCTTATTTTCAAGGTATGAAATGAAACCACAGGGTTGTTTCAATTTACATTTCTCTTTTTATTAGTGATTTGGTACATTCTTTTGTGGGCAGCTAGGTCATACAGTGGATAGAGTGTTGGTCCTGCAGTCAGGAAGACTCACTTCTGTGTTCAAATCTGACCTCAGATGCTTACTAGCTGTGTGACCTCGGGCAAGTCACTTAACCCTATTTGTCTCAGTTTCCTCATCTGTCAGATGAGCTGGAGAAGGAAATGGCAAAGAATCCCAGTATCTTTGCCAAGAAAACTCCAAATAGCTTCACAAATAAACATGACTGAAATGACTGAACAATACCATTCTTTCATGTGGTTGTGAATACTTTCCAATTCTTTTGAGAACTAGTTTTTTTATATCCTTTGAAGACTTATCTATTAAGGAATGGCTATTAGTTTTATATATATTTATTTTTATGTATTTTGGATACTAAGCACTTATCAGGGAAAACTAATACAAAGATTTTTTTCCTCATTCAAATGCTTCCCTTCTTATTCTAGGTACATTAATTTTGTCTGTGCAGAAACTTTTAAGTTTCAAGTATTTGACGTTACCTATTTTATCTTTTGCAATTGCCTCTGTCTTTTGTTTAGTTAAGAATACATCTCTCACCCATAGTTATGAGAGGTTTATGATTTATTGTTCTATTATTAAGGTCACATGTCCATTTAGAATGTACTGTGCAATGTGATATATAAAGTATTGGTCCAAGCCTAGTTTCTGCCCTCCAATAACTGTTAAGTTAATAACTTAATCAGCTATTTCCCCAAATCACTTAACCAATTAACACTAATTAGATTTTACAAAGAGCTATTTACTGAGAAGTATAGGAGAGACTGATGTACAAAATCTCCCCTAATCAGAGTTGTATTCTGCCCTCTACACAGCCATTCAGGCCCTGGTGAGGGTGGACTCAAACTTAAAGTGGTTGCTATAAAACATTCCTAACTCTAGGAATCCTTCTCTCCCTTTGTGTAGTATTTATTAAGTTCACTAATAGATGTGGTATTGATGATGGATAAGTCGATTTCTTGCTTTTGGGCCATAGTGTCACGGGCGCCAGGTTGATTTACTGCTGAGTTGGGTCAAGAAGGTTGGTGTTCAGGGCTGGCTTCTTACTGGACTCAGCTTCTCCTACTGCTACAGCTCCAGTTGTTGAGGGAACTTGTGATGGTCATTTTAAAAAAATGTATTATTTTAAAAAATTTTCAGTTCCAAGTTGTCTTCCTTCCAAAACCCCCTCCCCCACCCATTGAGAAAGCAAATATGATACCTGTAATGCATAGCAAATCATGTACATCATTTCTACATTAGCCATGTCTTCCCTCCCAGAAAAAAAAAAGCAAGGAAAATAAGGAAAGGAAATAAAAATGTTTCAATCTGGACTCAGACTTGATGCTTCTGATCTTTCAAAGTTCACAAGGTCCACTCTGTCTAATGCTTATTCACCTAAGATTAGGAAAGAATAAACACAGAGAAACAAAAGAAACAGTGGTTAACATGTTCATGACCAGATGAGAGAGAAATTAATGTCTCTCCCCAGCTGGAGGCCAATAGCAGTTCCTTTTTTTTTTCTTTTTTTTTTGCTTAACATCAGAGAAGAGAGGGAAAGTTTTGATTTGGAGCTTTTTGTATGTACATTTAATTAAAACTCAACAGCCAGTGAAAATCGAAAAGCCTTTTCTCCACCGTGTGGTAAAACAATAGAAAAGTTAGAGACTGCATAAGTGTGCTCTGAAGCGTGAAGGGAAAGGGCCCCTTTGATAGGTATTTCTGGAAGCAGGCTGCCCAGCAGAAAATATTGTGCATATTCTAAGGATCAGGTTCTCGTTGGGCATTCCCCTCATCACACATATTTTACTTTAGTCCCCTCGTGTACTTGGCAAGCTGAACAGTTGTTCTTCTCTTATGTACTCTCCTGCATCTGTGAATTCTTACAAGTAGCCCTCCATGCCTTCAGTATACTAACTTCATTCTTCCATATGTTAGAACCCTCATCTTGAAGGCCTGTCACTCGTTCCACCTCTTCTATGAAGATGATCCTGGCTCCTCAGCTGAAAGTGCTCTTTTCCTTAGATTTTCATAGACTAATTGTCTGGATCTCCATTTTGCTTTTATTCACGTTCAGCCTTGGTCCAATGAGAAGAAATTGCAATTTCTTTCCCCTTTCTCCTTTATCTTTCCCTAAGACATTTATTTATTTTCTCCTTCTTCCTCCTTTCTCCTCTTGTTTTGAGCACCAGAGACCATCACCTTTTCTCTTTGTTCCTTCATTCATCCTTGGAGGTGGTATGTCTCTGAAGGGATAATAAATGGTGTCACCACTCTTTCAGTACATAAAAGCACTTGATTATCACTTGGCCCTTTTTAATTGTTCAAACTTTTCTTTTACTTTTCTTAAGTTTCTTTAGTTTGCAATGTTTGCCCTTCAGAAATTCTGATCAGCTCTTATTTTTTCAGTAGGAATGCCTGGAAGTAATCAAATCTGTTAAAAATCCATTTTCTTCTGTAGGAATATGCTTAACTTTGTAGGCTAAATTATTTTTAGGTATAAGCCCTTTTTTTCCCCACTTTGTATCATTCCAGTTTTTCTTCCTTTTGTTGTAGCTATTTGCAAAGCCCTATGCAATTCTACTTGGGGTTATGGGATTACTCTACAGCAATCTCTGTTATTTTGATTTTTTTTTTAAACTTTGCCACATTTCTTATGGTTTCTGAAGTAATAGAGGAAGACCTAGGTTTGACTAGAACTTTTTCATTCAGCCACTTGCCTTTCCAGCTTTGTATTATTTCTCTCCACACACTCTCTGCTCTTGCCAAACTGTATTTACTCTCCATCCCCCATATTCTCCTGCCTCCTTGTGCAGTGATTCCTGTTGTTTACTATGCCTTAGGATGCTTTTTGATCCTCCCCAACCTATTGAATTCTTAAGAAATCTTTTAAAGTATGACTCAGATATAACCTTCCTTCAGCAAGCCTTCACCAGTCAGTAATGACCACCCTCCCTGTCCCCCTCACATAGAGGTTTGCTTGTACTTCTCTGACATAACTGCATGTTATTTTGTATGATTATTTTTTTTCTGTGCCTCACATCTTTACTACCTGTGTGACTGTTGAAGTAACAACTTCTTTGGGCCTCAGTTTCCTCATCTCTAAAATGAGATGTTGGACTAGATGACCTCTCAGGTCCTTTCTTATTTCCCTACTAAATTATAAACTCTTGAAAGGCAGATATACTGTCTTTTCTCTACCCCACTACCTAGCCCAGTTGTTAGTATACAACAGGTGCCTAATAAGTGTTTATTGAATTGAATTATTCTGTGTACTCATATTTGGAATATCCATGTGGGTACTTCCTCCACAATCAATAAAAACCCATCAATGCTTTCTTATTATATGGGATTCTTGCCCACTTCCTTCCATAAATCCTTCATAGAGAATCTAGCCAATGGCGTCTTTCCTCTGGGTGCCAGTGTAACACCTGAGCTGTCCATTTGTTAGCCTTCACTCTTGATACATAACTGGCTCACCTCCTTTGTTGCTGATGTCCTTCATCGTATCATTTTGCTTCTTGCTTTGTAAGTTTTGTTTAAAAACTCATGCTTGTGTTGAACTAGATGGTAAACGCCTTAAGAATAGGGGCTATACACCTTTATGACTTTTCTTTTGTGTGCCTTTTACAATGCTTAGTCCTGGATAGCACTTAGGTTAGCTGTCATTTCGAGCGTGGAGCTGCTTAAAAATTCTGTTATATCACGTGGGGCCAGTGTAAATTAGTAACACAACTTAAAGGACTTCTAATAGCTCACATTTATATAATACTTTATTTGACATAGGGCTTTTTTCCTCTGGATGACCTTATGAAAGAGATTGGGTTAGTGCAGATTATCCTCATTATAGAAATAAAAAAATTCATTTTCCTTGTTTGTGATTCCTGATTATCTAGTTTTAGGTGTCCTGGACCCAGGCGTTTGACTGCCGTCTCCAATGTTTTTCTACTACATCACTCAGTGTCTCTTTTATGGTCCATGACTGTGACATTCACTTTTCTTTCTTTCTCTTCTTTCCTTTCTTTGTTTCTTTTCTTTCTCTTTCTCTCTCTCTCTCTCTTTCTTCCTTCCTTCTTTCCTTCCTTCTTCTTTCCTTCTTTCTTTTTTAAACTTAAGAATATTGCTAAAACCATGATGTCAAAGTTGGCAGGGTGTGTTTTCTAAAATGAAAATCATGATGATTGTAAAGCTCAAGGCATTACCAGTTTGGGAGGAGTTCAGGAGGGAGGAGGGAACAGCTGTGAGAAAGCTACTTGACTCATTTAGTTGTAAGTCTGTCTTTGCTCTGACACCTGCGCTAGAGTATTTTCTCTTCTGAGCTTTCAAGTCTAATCAGAAACTTCCAGTTTTTGTTACTTAAATGGACTGATTTTCTTCCACATTTGGTCATGAGGCTTAATTAACTCATGTCTCTCTTTTTTTCCTTTCAGTCTGCAACTGTATCCGATGGTGGTAAGTCACAATTTCTTAAATATACTTTTATTCTTTTGCAGTGAAGTGCATTAGTTGTGAAAAAAGTATATTGGCCAGTTAGAAGGGTTATTTTAACAGTCATACATTCTTTACTCTGTTTTTTTTTCTTCTCAAAAACTGAAGAGCTTCACATTTTTTATAAGTAGGTTCTAGAATTTTTGAAGCTGTGTTTTTGCAGAGAAAAGGTATAGAACCTGAATGTTCCTCAGATCATTTCTGTAGTAGTTTATGTCTACCAGATTTGCTTTTGCAGCAGTATTTCATATCAACACATGCTCATGTCTCACAAGTTAAAACAAGCTTTGACGCTTCTTTTGCTGTATAGCCAGCTTTTAAACTAGCAAGTAGTACTGCCAAACTCCCAATAGATCAAGGAAGTTGTGGACATGTAGATGACACTTTAAATTGTTTTCTTTATTCCTTTACTAAGAAAAGATGTGGTGGAGAAATTGTTATTTTGATAAATCTCAAACCTGAATAAATTCAACTTTTCATCTCTTTTCCTTTGCAAAGTCTTTATGTGGAAGCCCTTTAATAGAACTGGTATAGAACAGGAAATAAATAGAACTCTTCTGCCTTTCCATTTAATAGGTCTGTGATACAACTTTTATTTATTATCGTTAGTGTATAGTTTAGCAATTTTGGGGGAGTGATTTGTAATTGTGTTGTTTTTTTTTTAATCTAAGAATTTTCTTGTCCACTTTCTTCCTCACTTGACATTATGAGTAGTTTTGAATGTACTTTTATGAATTCACTAGTCTATTTCAGGAGTTGAATTATATGCTTTCATTCACTAAAAGGCCCCAGCACTTTGTGGTCCTATAACATGTAGTATGTAGGTCATAAATAAGTATAGGTCATGAAGTTAAATTCAAGAGCTGAGGCTAGAGAATGAGCTTCTTCTCTTTTTACTCAAAGTGAAAAAGAAATTCAGTGTACTCATTGTTTAGGTTTTTACTTGCTGCTTCTTTTTTCCTCACGACTTTTCTGTCCTCACTATTAGTATTGAAAATTATTCGTGTTAAAGGAATAGAGGCTAAGTATTATGACTTTGCTGGAATATGTATCATCAATGACTTATGTCATTTCTGCCTGAGCAAGTTGGAGAGGCAGTATGCAGGGGAGAATTGGATGTTGAATTATAGTTTGTTTATTCTAAAGCAGAAATTGCTGGCTGAGGTCCTAAATCACTTATATGTTTGGTATTTGTGGTTTTAATATAAGGCGTTGTATTACCCGTCCTTTTTTTTTTGGTATATTGATAAATGTATCATTCAACCAGTTAATTTGTGAATGAGAGCTGTTTTTTATTGGTTAAAAAAATTAGTAATGCCACCAAATATATTTTGGGATTCAGTTATTTCATGTTTGCTACTTCTGTTCTTCTGCTATCTCATCTCATCTTTTGTTATAGAAAACAGTAATTTAAATGAATAAATTTGAGAATTGGCATAATTTTCCAATGTATGTAAATAATATGTTTGCGTATTAAGTTTAATGTAACATATAGTCATGCATACAAGCATGATGTAGTGGAAAGAGCTCTGGATTTGGAGTCAGAGAATGTTAGTTCTAGTCCTTGCTTTTCTACTTACTACTACCTGTATGGCCTTGAGCAAGTCTCAATCTCTTTGGGCCTCAGTTTCCTCAATTGCAAAATGAGGGAGTTGGCCTAGATCATTGGCATCAAACTCAAATAGAACCAGGGGTCACTGAACCGTACATTAGGATCCCTGCAGACCACATATTGAGTTAGAAAACCACATATTACTGTTATCTACATTTTATTGTTTCTTAAATTTATTACATTAAGTATTTCTGAATTGCATTTTAATCTGGTTTGGACTGCACTCAAGACTGTTGTGGGTCTCATTTTTGACACCTCTGGCCTAGATTGGGGGTTAGCAAAGTATGGGCCAGGGGGTCTGCAGCCTGTTTTCATATCATCCAAGAGGTAAAAATGATTTTGACATTTTAAAATAAAATTTTATTGTGTTTTTAAATGTCAGAACTGTTCTTAGTTGTAGGCCATACAGAAATGGGGGAGGGAGGGAGGATAGGGATTAGGGAGTTCTCCACATAGCTTGCTGACCCCTGCTGTAGCTAATTTCTAAGTTTTCCTCCTGCTCTGAATCATATGAACCTTTTGTTTTTACGTGCTGATCTCAAAAAGATTTCTGCTCACCCTGATAGCGACACAAGTTATAGACCATTTCATTATGTCATGTTTTCTATAGAAGGCAATACCCTGATCAGGAGGCAGCAGAAATTCCCCTGTTATCCCTTCTGTGGTGGGGGATTTCCCCAGGTGTTTTTCCTTCCTAGAATTCTCTCCGTCTTCCTTACCTAGTTTCCTTTACTACCCAGTTCTTGGAATGACAAAAGAAGGAATAGGGCAAAAGAAAATGGGACAGAAAACCCCACTCTGGTGCTGTCTGGCCTGTGATGGGGGAAGGGGAACAAGGAGAAGAAGAGAGAAAGGAAAGCCCCTGCTACGATCTCTGTCTATGACTTCTCCCATCCTTTGCTGCTGTTTTCCTTCTTTACAAGTCTAGAGAAATGAAGAGGGGAAAAACACCACCCTATCTATTATTGCTTTTGCCCTTTCCCCACATCCCCAGATTTCCTTTTCTCACTGCACGGAGCCCAAAGCACTTGTTCTCTCTTTCTAACTCAGGAATCACTTCCTCTCCCCCCAGCCCCAGGGCCTGTGCTTCAGATCCTCGTCCTCCTGAGCCCTTCACCATATACCGAGGTAGCCAGGGCTAATGATTTGACATCAGAGAAGAAAAAGGGCTGGGGGAATGAATGAGGGTAGGAAAGAAGATCAGGAATACTGTCTCACTTCCTGCTGTTTAGTTCTTGGAGCAAAAGAAATCTATTCCTAGTATTCCACATTAGAATTACAGATCCATTTTGATGAAAAAACGTTGTGGTAGATAGATGATGATTCAGAGTACAGTTATCATGGAATCACAGAATTTGAGTGTTAAGACCTCAGTGACTGTAGTTCAGACCATTCATGAAAGACATTTCCACTCTAAGTTTCCAACAAGTTGTTGACCAACCTGTGCTTGAAAACCTTCAAGACACGGAAGCCCTCTTTTGTTGTGGATCGTTCTACCTTTGGACAGCTCCAGTGGTTGGGAAGTTTTCTTGATATCGAGTCTAAATTTGCTTCCTTACATTTCCTACCTGGTTAAGCCTTCTGGGACTAAACAAAACAAGTCTTCTCCTTCCTTTGACTGATAACCTCTTCAGCACTTGAAGATAGTTATGTTCACCTTTAGTCTGCTTTTCTCTGCGCTGAACCTGCCAGGGTCCTTCAACTTACCCTCTTGTCATGGATTAAGAATCTTCATCTTCACTATATAATAATGATAATAATAGCTAGCAGTTAGCGTTCACAAAGTGCTTTATAAATCTTATCTCATTTTATCCTCACAACAACCTTGAGAGGTAGGTACTATTATTATTCCCATTTTATAGATGAGGAAACTGAGGCAGATAGAAGTATAGTGTTTTGCCCAAAGTAATAAGAGTAGTAAGAATCTGAGACCAGATCTGAACTTAGTTCTTTCTGACTCTAAGTCCAGTGCTTTTATCCACTGTGCCACCTAGCTGTCAGTATATTTATATGGTTAGAGTTGGAAGAGAACCCATGTCTTTATGACTCAATCTTTATGACTGAGCATTCTGTCTCCTTTACCAAGGCTTTTTAAACTTTTTCCACTCCCAGCCCCTTCAGCACTTCCTAAACTGTGGGTTGCAACTTGTAGTTTAAGACTCATACCATGCTTCCCTCTTAAAATGGCACTGACAATTCCTTATCAATGTCTTCCTTTAAACTGTGGTATTGGGACGTGAATATAAGACTCCAGATGAGGTCTGATAAGGGCAGAGTATGGTGGGACTGTCACCCCTATATCCAGAAGCTACGCCCTTCTTAATGCAGCCTAAGATTGCATTAGCTTTTTTGATTTCTGTATCACATTTGTGACTCACTGAGCTTGCAGTCCATTAAAACTCTTAGATCCTTTTCATAGCAATTGCTGTCTAACCACACCTTCCCCACCTAATACTTGTGAAATTGATTTTTTTGTATCCACATGCAATATTTCATGTTTTCTTATTGAATTTCATCTTAGATTTAGTGAACAGCTTTGAAAGACTTAAGATGTCTGATAAATGCATTATGATTACCATGATGCCAACCGTGATTCCATAGGATTCGTATTGATCTATGCCACTCAGTTCTTGATAGATTCCAGATGTAAAACGAGGCATACATTTCTGGACATGTACAATGTGGGAATTTATTTTGCTTGACTGCATATTTGTTGTGAGGGATTTGGTTTTCTTTTTGTTTTCTTTTGGATTGAGGAGGGTGGGAAGGAAGAGAAAGTAAATACTTGTAATTCAAAGATAAAATGGAAAAAATGATTTAGCTCAATGCTATAGTTTGTTGAGGTCATTTTGGATCCTGACTTTGTCATTTGCTATATATAAGCCTTTCTTTCCAACTTTGTGCCATTAGCAGATTTGACATTTATGCCTTTATTCCAGCCATTGATAAAAATATCAAACAGAACAGGATGCCACGTATTGCATCAGAGATATCTTGCCACCTTGACATTGAACCATTACTAACTATTCTTTGAATCTTACTGGGCCACCCCACCCACTTGTGAATCCATATGATTATATTCTTGTCCCCATCTCTCTACCTTCTTCATAAGAATAGTATGAGGTACTTTATCAAAACCTTCACTGAAATCTAAGTAAGTCATACTCGCAGCATTTCTCTCATCTAATCATTTAACCCATAAAGGTATAGCATCAGGAATGCTAAATATCCTGTAAAAAAAAAAAGGAAATGGTTAGTCTTATTCTTTCTTTGAGCCTTCTTTTCTCCCAACATAGCTTAAAAAAAACTCTGCCATTTTTGTTGTTCCTGGCATCTCTTGCCAGTCTCAGCTTATTCCTGCTTCAGCATTCCTGATGTTATACCTTCATGGGTTCAGGCCATAATTTACCCTTGTAACCCCTTACTTCCATCTTCCGCAAAAAAAAATTTAAATGTAAGTTGGTTGGTGAATCCCCTGTGCATCCACATTGGTATTTTCATGTACCAAATATGTTATGAATTACATGAAGCTGTATGGTATGATGGAAAGTGCACTAGACTTGGAATTGAGGAGAGCTGGGATTCCAGTTCCTGCTGTGACGTGAGCAGCTGCATGACCTTGGGGAGGTCATTCATGTTTCTGTGCCTTCTTTTCCTCATCTTTAAAGAGGATTGTTATGAGGGAAACGTTTTGTAAACCTTTAAACGCTAGCTCAGTGGGAAGTGTTATTATTGTGAATAAAATCTTGTAGGCTAGACTGGCACTTATCCACCATGATTACATTATTCCTATGTGAAAAATGCCTTCTGCGCTCTCAAAGACTAGGTGATCCATTGACAAACTAGGGTCTGTGTATAGTCAGCAGTTAGTCTGATTAACTAAACAATAGATCCCTTGTGTGTCCATGTTGTTCTCTTAGCATATCAAATATCTTAGTATATTAAGCTACGTAGGAATTTTCAAGGCATCTAAGTGGCACAGTGGATAGAGCACTGATCCTGGAGTCAGGAAGACCTGAGTTCAAATCCAGATGCAGATACTTAATATCTACGTAAACCAGCAGTCACTTAACTGCTGTCTGCCTCAGTTTCCTCCATTGCAAAATGGGAATAAGAGTGTCTACTCCCCAAGGTTGTTGTGAGGATCAAATGAGATATTTGTAAAACACTGGCACGTAGTAAGTACTGCATAAATTCCCTCCCCCAACACAGTTTTGGTGACTAATAGACATTTTATTTGTTTTCTGACCAAGCAAATCCATTTCTGTATTAATAATAATAGTTCTGATCACTTAGGATCCCAATATAAATATCAATGAAATATGGTATACTCAGTTTTTTTCTCTTCAGTATCATATGTTGAGCTTTAACATTTTTATTTTAAAATATTTGTAGATTTCTAATGCCTGTAACCTTCATAAGGTTAAACACCTCACTATCAACAATAGCCAATAATAATAGCTAACATTTATTTAGCATTTTAAGTTTTGCAAAATAGTATTTCATGTATTATATCATGATTTATCTTGAAATCTTTCAGTAACAGCAAGCTTACCAGTCTTAGGAGTATGCTAGCTTTTATTAGACTGTTTACCAACGCTTGGCAGAGATTAGCAAATATGGTTTGAAAATTAAACTTAATTTATATTATACAGTGGTGATTATCAAAGTTGTAATTGTGAAAGTTTCTCTGATTTCATCCCTCCAGGAACTCCTTCCACTGGGACAGAAAATAGCCCCTAGATAGCTTGATAAATGGTCATTGAAAGTTTCCATGGCTAAAAAATCCATCACTTTTTCTTTCTTTTTTTAATTTAATATTTTATTTTAACCCAATTATATGTAAAAAACAATTTTCAACATTTATTTTTAAAACTGAGTTCCCAATTCTCTCCCTCTCTCCCTCCCCCACTCATTGAGAAGGCAAACAATTTGATATGGGTTATACATATGCAGTCATGCAAAACATATTTCCACATTAGTCATGTTGTAAAAGAAAAAACAGACCAAAATAAAAACCCAAGAAAAATAAAGTAAAAAAATATGCTTCTGTCTGCATTCAGACTCTTAGTTCTCTCTCTGGGCACTTTTCATCATAAGTCCTTTTGAATTGTCTTAGATCATTGTATTGCTGAGAATAGCTAAATCATTCACAGTTGCTCATCTTGCAATATTGCTGTTACTTTGTACAGTGTTCTCCTGGTTCTGCTCATTTCACTTTGCATCAGTTCATGTCAGCTTTTCCAGCTTTTTCTAAAGAACATCTAGCTCTTCAAAATCCATCACTCGTTAGCTGGCTTTGTAATGTTTTCTTCCATTTAGCTACTCTGGTTCTCAGCTGACAAATATATATTCCCTTTGTGGACTCAAGTGGTTAAGAAGGACCATCGTGGTTGGACTTGATGGAAATTTGATATTTATCTCTATTCAGTTTCACCTAATTAGATTCTTTCCATTGTAGAGAAAAAGTGGACAGCCTACTGGTGACAGCACTGGATCTAAAGATAGAAGCCCTGGGTTCAGATCCTGGCTCAGCTACTTTGTTACCTGTGTGACCTTAGATAAGTTGCTTCACCTTCTATTTTGGCTTCTGTAAATTGCAATTAAAGGCCCACTTCAGCTCTACATCCTTATAACTTGAGCCCATGCCTCTGCTGGTATGACCCTTGATAGGGTCACCCCTCCCCAGCACCACAAACCCTCTGAGTCTTCTTAGTGAAGAATGAGGCATTCCACAGCATGATATTTCAGTGGACTTTGCATTTGCTTAGGAATTTCTGATGTGCTGCCTTGCATATCATGTAAGAATCTTATCATGTATTAATTGAGGCTTTCCTCATCAGGTAATACCTCTAAAATACGACAATGGGATTATAAAACTACAGGAAGTTCATTTGTTAAATGAGTAGTCATCCCTTCAGCAAACCTGCGGTTCATTCTGGGGCAGTGCCTTTAGTTGCCTTTTCTTTGAGGGGTAATATGTTTTCATTATTTCAAACAGGGCCAATGTTAATTTAGAGTACATGAGGCTTATGAAATATAATAATTTCCTCTCATCGTGTGTATCTTCATGGTGTGGCTGTCATCCAAAGGAATCAATCAGGCAATGTGATTCTTACAGTTTTACTGACTTTTCAGTGATCTGGACGTCATTTTATTTGTCTTTCAAAGTCTTAATGGGGCCATGATGTTGTTGTTTGTTTTCAGTCATGTCTGACTCTTTGTGATCTCATTTGGATTTTCTTGGCAAAGGTACTGGAGTAGTTTGCCATTTCCATCTCCAACTCATTTTACAGATGAGGGAAAGTCATTTGCCCAAGGTCACACATCTAGTAAGTTTCTGAGGCCAAATTTGAATTCTGGAAGATGAGTCTGGCTGACTCCAGGGATGGCACCCTATCCACTGTACCTCCTACTTGCCCTGGGGCCATGACGATTGCCTTCAAATATTTTAAGGGCTGACATGAGGAAGAAGGATTAGACTTAAGCTTAAACGTTTTAAAAAGTACATCTGTTGGCTTGATATTGAGAAAAAACATTCTAGAATAAATATTGTTCTTCAAAAATAGAAGGATCTGCTTCACAAGGTAGTAAGCCTCCTCTCATTGGATGTGTTTATGTAGAACCTATCAGGACTATCTGTCTTTAACCTGGGGTCCACAGACACCCAAGGGGTCCATGAATAGATTCAAGAGGGCTTCTGAACCTGAACTGGAAGAACTGTAACTTTATTTTCACTAATTTCTAACTGAAATTTAGCATTTCTTTCAATTATTCTGAGAAGGGATCCATAGGCCTCACTAGACTGACAAAGAGATCCATAATACAAAACAGGTAAAGAATTTCTGTTTTATTTCAGTCTCCCAACTAATGCTTGAATCTTCTTTGGAATGCTCCTGATAGATTCTGCTTGAACACATCCAATAAGAGGAAACTGAACAGCACAGTGTGCTGTTCATAAGAAGTGCTTAATAAATGCTTGAATTTACATGTCCAATCTTGACAAAGGGCTGGAAGGTATACACTAAAATAATATTATTATTTATTTTAAAATCACAAAGTAAAATTAAACTTTAACAACTAGATTACTGTATTTGTCCACAATGAATTGTGGAATTGTAAGGGAACTTAGAAAACTTTCTGGTTCTATTTATAGAATTTTTTTAAAATATCAAGCCAAAATTTATCATTATGCATATAATGATTACTAATATAAAACACTTTATGTATATTATCGCATTTGGTACAGATGACTCCAATATATGTATATGTGTATGTATGTTTACATATATGTATGTATGTATGTATGTATGTATGTATGTATGTATGTATGTATGTATGTATGAATGATGTCTCTATGTATGTATGTATGTATTCTGATCATCCCCAGGCCTTCTTGAGCTACAGTTCCTCTTCTGGGTCTTTTTATCACTTGTCATTGTAAGTCATCACTGCTGAGTCTCTGTAGCCCAGACCTATTCTTCCTGATACCCTCACAAGTTTTCTTACCAAATTTAGACAATAGAAGTGCCTTCTGTACTATTGGGGACCACGTTACGTGGATCCATAACAGAGCAACAAAACCATTGTGGGGAGCTACCAGGGACACATCTAAGTCTTTTAAGTGAAAGCTTGTCATCCTGTCCAGCAATTATCATGCCATCTGCATTGCTTCTGATCCTCCAAGCCACCAAAACTCCACAGACCATGTCCTGGGGGTACTTAATTCACTCTGTTTGGGAATTCCATCCCTGAGACTGAACTCTCCTGATTGGTGAATGGGTGAGAGAGCACCAACTCAACCTGCTGTACTAGGGTGCCTGAGATCAGACAAAACCATGTTTCATATTCCATGCATCCATCCATCCATCCATCCATCCATCCATCCATCCATCCATCCATATATCCACCTATCTATCCTGCCTGTTTTCTTGCCATCTATTCTAATACTGCATGTATCTGCTCCCTGTTATTCACTTCTTGCTCTGAGAACCATATTCAAATCAATATTACCATTGCTTCTGGAAAAGTTACATCAGTCAACTCCTTTATGGCTCCACTCATAATGCATATGACATCCCAGACCAAAATACCTTTCCCTGGCCACCACTTCCTTATATGTGTTGTGTTTGCCTGTTAGAATTGAGACCTTCTTGAGATCTGAAATGGTCTCAACTTAGTTTTTGTTTCTCTAGTACTTAGCACAGTGCTTTATAAACACTTAACAAATGCATTTCATTCACTCAGTCATTTCTGAGTCTATTAGGCAGTGTGGACTCTCTAAGTAGGGGCCAGAACTAGTTTAGTTTGTACATGTATAGTGATACTCAGTTTACAAAGCTCTTTCACTTCCATTAAACCTTATTTAATTCTTATAAGAACCCTATAAGGGTTGGCAGGGCAGGGATTATTATCTTTATTTGATGGGTGATGAATTAGAGCCCCAAGGAGATGGATTCATGTGACTACAGTCACACACATGCTGAAGGATGGAACTGTAGAATCAACGTTTCAATGCATAAAGTTGAACGCAAGCTGGTTGTTTCCCACAAATACACATATGATGATGCAAATGTAAAACACTCTTGGGCATGTAGGAATCTCAATGTAAACATTTATAATCTATAATAAGCTAACCTTTGAACCAAAGAAGCAGTAGAAGAAAATAAATGGGGTGAAATAAAATGGGAAAGAGTTAAGTACATGATTCCCAACATTACAGCTCATGTCAGTCAGTCAATCAATCAACATCAGCTACTCATGCTTCCCCCAGGATAAAAGGTGATGACCTGAAATCTCATTATCGTGGTCACTGATCTGACTTTGATGCCCCAAAACCTTCTTAGCACCCTCAGCTTGCCTTTTCTTTTTGATTATAGGGCTGGAACAATAAACACCTCCCCAAACCTTTATAGAGAACTGTGAACCCCTCAGGGTGCTCCCATTCTATCCAGGGGAGACAACTTTCAAACAACTATATAAACACAAGAGATATATATGATGCAAATGGAAGGTAATCTCAGAGGCATTCGTAGTAGTGGGGAAAGGAGAGAGCACCAAGAAAAGCCTCTTGCAGAAGGTGAGATTTGAGCTGAATCTGAAAGGAGGAGAGGGAAGTGAGGTGGCAGAGGTGGGGAGGAGGAAGAGCATCCAGGCCTGGGAGGCAGCCAGGGAAAATGCCTGGAGTTGGGAGAGGGGGTGTTGTATTCGAGGAATAGCAAGGAGGACGGTGTCACTGGATCCTAGAGTACATGGAGGGGACCAAGTGTTAGAGTACTGGAAAGGCAGGAGAAAGTCAGACGAATTATAAAGATTATAGAAATTGTAATCATTAATGTTAAGAAGCGACTTGGAATCTGTAGATGGAAAATGAACATTCTATACAAATTAATCATTGATTGTAGGTTATTAAAAGTTAGTAGAAATGTAGTCGGTTTCATCTATAACATTCCTACCACTCTGGAGGAATCTTTTGCAGCATGTACTTGTCCATAGCAGTGTGGAGGTAGGAGAATTGCATTTAAATGAGGAGTTCAAGAACAGCTGAAGCTAACGATTTTCCACCATGATTTACAATACAGAAAGAGAATTATTTGCTATATTTTAAGTTTCAAAATAGGTAGTAATTTGAATGAGTTCATATTTCCCTTGCCTCTTAACTTGAAACCAGAGGTGGTTGATCATTAAAGAAAAAAATTGAATGAAAAGACCCAGCTTTCAGTGTTTATATGGCTTAAGCAAAATAGTTCGAAAGCAAAGACAAGCTTCCAGATCATGATGGGTGATAGAGTCTGCGTGATCTGTGAGTGAGACTTGGGGAAAAAGGAGTAGAAGTGATAGAGAAAAGGAGCACTCCTCTCACAGCAACCTCAGGCTCACCCCATCCCCATCCCCAAATCAAGGACCTAACAGGCACTTGTGCCCTTAATTCTTATACTTCTCAAATCTCATCACTGAAGACTTTTCAGATCTCTCTGATCACATTAATCCCTAACAAGCATCATAGATATCTGCAGAATCACTGCTTGTTGTGGACTTCCTATGTATTTCAGTTCTCTGCAATGCTGTGTGCTCATTATGTGTGTTTGTTTCCCTGGTTAGTCAATAATCAACGAGTCCGTAATTATTCATTAATGCTTAACAAGTGCCACTCATAGTGATAAGTACTGGGATCACAAAGAAAGGCAAAGACAAACCTAGACCTCAGGGAGCTGATAGTCTAATGGGGAGACAATATACAAACAACTACATACATACAAACAAGATGCAGCAAGACAAACTGGAAATAATTGATAGAGGAAAAGTGCTAACATTAAGAGGAATTGAAAAAAATTTCTTATGGAAGATGGGATTTTAGCTGAGACTTGAAGGAATCCAGGAGACAAAGATGTGGAAATTCCTCGAAGGGAGAAACCATGACTATCATTTTCTTATGTTCTTCTGTAGTAACTAGTACGAGGATCTGAGGGCTGAGGTAGTTGATCAATAAGCATTTATTATGTGTCTGCTATGTGCCAGGCATTGTGCTAAGCAGTGATACAAAAGGATACCAAAAAGGCAAAAGAAAGTACTACCTTCCTTCAAGGAGCTTGTAATATAACAAGGACCCGAAAACAACTATATTACAAACAAGCTACATAGAGGATAAATTGGAAATAATCAACAGAGGGATGGCACTAGAATTAAAGACGCATTGGGAAAGGTTTACTATAGAAGGTAGAATTTTAGCTGAAATTTAAAGGAAGCCAGGGTAATAGCCAGGAGATGGAGATGAGGAGGAAGAACACTGTATGTTTGAGGGACAGCCAGTGAAAATGCCTGGAGTCTGGAAATTAAGTGTCTTGTTCAAGGAACAGCAAGGAAGCCAGGGTCACTGGGTTGAAGAGTATCTGGGAGAGGGTGTCGGGTATGAGAAGATTGGAAAAGTTGGAAGAGGATAGATTATGAAAGGCTTTGAATGCCAAGTAGAGGATGTTATATTTGCTCCTAGAGGTGATAGGGAGTCCCTGGAGTGTTGTTAGCTGCTTTGAGGACTGGCAAACAGATTTTCATATAGTATTCCAAGTTTGGTTGCACCTTCATTTTAGAAGGTTTGGGTGCTATTCTTAGTTCTCTTTCCATGACATTTTGTTGGTCTCCTTTCCTTTCCTTTCCTTTTCTTTTCTTTTCTTTTCTTTTCTTTTCTTTTCTTTTCTTTTCTTTTCTTTTCTTTTCTCTTCTCTTCTCTTCTCTTCTCTTCTCTTCTCTTCTCTTCTCTTCTCTTCTCTTCTCTTCTCTTCTCTTCTCTTCTCTTCTCTTCTCTTCTCTTCTCTTCTCTTCTTTTCTTTTTTCTCTCCTCCCCTCCCTTCCCCTCCCCTCCCCTCCCCTCTTTTTCCTTTTTCTGTAACAGCACTTTGAGCTGATACCTTCAGATCACAATCTGTAGCAGAGGTGATCAACATGAATGCAGTTTTTTTTAAAGCTTCATGAATTGTTATGAATTGTAAAAGACGTTATTCACAAAACAAGTTTTGAATCCAAATGAGTAAATAGACAGTTAGTATAGACATTTCTGAGGTTTATTGTATATAACAAATAGATACATATTAAACTCTTACCTACTCTGATGACCCTGCTGTGTTCTGGCTCCTCCTTTTGAGCAGAAGGACCAGCTGCTGTTAGAGGTCCCTATAAGGTATGGTCCTGTTATCCTTGGATAAGAGGTGTTGTTCATTTCCTGGGTCATATTCTATTTCCTGGGTTATAATTTGTAGCAAAGAAACCGTCATCTTACAAGTAGAGCTTTGTCATATGCTCTGTGATTTCTTTGTTCAAGAATGTTTCTTCTACCTCTGCAGATCACCACTCCTCCATCTTGGGTGATTGTTGGCCGTGTCTTTTCATAGGTCCTCCACAGAGAAACTCTCTAATGCACTTCAAATGGTACTATTAATATTTCAGAAGTGTCATTTTTAACCCATGACCAGATAGCTGGTCAGATGTGTCTTGGATGACCTCTTTCCTGTGCTTCTCATCATCAAGTTATCATTGTTAATATACTCTTTATACCTATCATGTATCTTTTTATTGCTCTTTGGGCTCCTTGGAATTGTGATCCTTCTGAGGTCATGGCATTTCTTGATTAATAGTCATATAACAACAGGAATATTGAGAAGAGGCTATTACTGCAATGAATAGTTTGGAATTATTGATAGTACCCACAGTTGCCCAAAGGCAAGGCAGCCCAAACTCCTCAAACTCTTTCAGTTCTTGGCCCTGTCCAACATTTACCTATCCTGATGCCATATTTCTGCCCACTCCCTTAGCTTCAGGATATCTTCTTGTAGTTTACTTCTATCTGTTTAACATTTTGCTACCCAGAAAAATTCAAGTTATGTTCTGCAAATGTGGAATTTTGCACATTGTCCTCCAGAATATTTATGGAAATGTTGCCCATTTTCCCAGTGATGCTTATGTAACCACAAATATGGAACATTATGATCTCTGAAAAGCCAAAGTAGTAGGTGACTCAAAGGGCAATGGAAAGATACATCATGAGTGTCAGGGGTTGTGGCAAATCTTCTGTGAGGATATACTTGTGAGAAGTGGGGTCAAAGACACCATTGAGTGCCTGTATGACAAGAAGAGATCACGTCCCAAGAAGGAGAGAGAGCAGATGGATGGCATGAGATCCACACTGAGTGGTATCCACCCAACATTAAAAGAAACAGGAAGGCCTACAGCATCCTGGAGAGTTCCTGTGTAGAGAATTTATGGAGAGATGTGGAACAGAATCCAGCAAGATGAAGAGCTGTGGATTGGTCATGCTGTACACCAAGGGCTGTTGATATGCTAGATCTCAATCTATACAGATCATGAAAATATGAAAGAGAGATGAAAGATCCTAGCACTGATCTCTGGGGTACCCCAACTCTGTTCATATTCTTCCCAAGTGCTCCCTGATCCTTAGTATTAAAATGTTGTTCTTCAAGAGAGACCCTATTCATTTTGGGTCCCTGAGGAAGCTAGATGCCTTAGGCTTAGAGAGGAATAAAGTTCAAGCTTAGGTTAGGAACTTTAAAAATTGCTTTAATTCTGAATTGGATAATGCTTAATCTTTTTTTTTAACCAATTTTCTTTTATATGCACCTCTTATTGTCTGGCATTGGTATATCATTTAATAATTTGTTTATATTTTTTTCCTTTCGGATAAACCCTAGAAAATGTACTCTTATAGTCTGGTTTATTGGAACAGAAGGTAGAAAAGAAAGACTGAATGCCAAGTTTCCAGACTAGGGCCTTCAATTATGGTAGAAAGGGCAGAAGAAGATGGAAAAGATAATTAGATTGGAAATGACTTCTCTGTGAATCTGGAGAAATGAAGCACAGGCGTTGTGAAGGGAGTATCAGCAATTAAATTTCATAAGCATTTATTAAGCACTTAACAGCTATTGCTTAGGACCAAGAGAGACACAAAGTTTAGAGGAGGAGTAGTGCTTGTTTGCTCTCATAGTCTTTACAATCCACTAAGGGAATAAGACACATACACACATGGCTGGGGTAGACATCCCTCTAACTCACTGACAGATTTGAAGCCCATCAGTTGCCCTCAACCTAGTTTAGCCATTCTGCCCAAGATGGTTTACTGGGGTTTGGCCATTGTACAAGCTGCAGCTTCTTGGAGCCACAGGTAAGAGTTGGGTAGCAGGTGGACAGCAAAGGTGGATGAGAAGCCCTGAAAAGGGCTCAGCAAGCCCTCACACAGAGGTGCGAGTCCTTGGACACTCATAGAATGGGCAGACAAAGACAATTTGTTCCAGCTGCCATGAAGGTTGCTAAAGCAAGTGCCATGGAATGCTTAGAGCTTGGTCAGACATCAAAGGGGTCAAGGTTAGCCACTGTGTTCCAGGCCATTGCCAGTTATCCTGACTTTTGTCTTGCAACTGGACTTCAGTGACTGGAAGAGAGAGTGAGGCTGATGACTTTGTGTGGCTCTGCCTCACTTAATGGAATTCAGACACAAGTCAAGTCATCACCTTGTGATATCATTGATCCTCTTTGAAAATGAAAATGAAACACAAAGAACAACAAAATACATACGTAGATAGCTATAATGCATAGTAATACGTGATGAGTCTATCCATCTAAATTCTGTGCCTCTTAGTGCCAAGTACTCTATACACAGTATGTGCTTGTATGTGCTAAATAAATGTTTGTTAAATGATAAGAGAATTACAAATAAGTGCCACATAAGGAGGTCATTATTGATAGGGGGAAATCCAGGAAGGCTTTCCAGTGGAGGTAGAATTTGTGTTGGGTTTTAAAGACTAGGTAAGAAATCAACAGAGAAACTTGAGGCCATCTAAGCATCAAATTTAGGAAATGGATAGGGGAGTGTGAAAGTTAATTGAGAGGCTGTCTCTTAACCTTTAATTCAGTTCCCTATCCATGACAAAAACAAATAATATATATTTTTATATATCAATTACCATTGGTGGCAACTGAGTTTTTCTAAGCTTTCTATCAGTAGTGATGAACTTGAAAAAATGTCCCATTCCATTCTTTCCCTCTCCCCATTTTAGAAGGAAAAGTATTAGCTGTAGAGGGGTTAAAGGGTGGGAGGGAAAGGTTCACAACTAAATGTGAGATATGTCCAAATTATTTACATACTATATTTGTCTATACTCTGTAGATAATTATATAGTACTGAGTCAGTTTTAGAGGCAAGTACATCTTTCCACTGTCCTCATGAGAAAATTGAGGGACACGGAGCATAAGAAGTCATGCCAAGGACACATAAGGGCAGTGCTGAGATTAGAACTCTCAGCCCCATTAAGTCATTTGTTTGTCTTTGAGCCAGCTTTTTACCCTTATAGCTAAATCATCCAGTGAATAGAGTACTGCATCTGGAGTTAGGATGTCCTGAGTTCAATTCCAGTCTCAGACACTTACTAGTTGTGCAGTTCTATGCAAACCACTTACTTGACCTCTCTCAGCCTCAATTTCCTCATCTATAAAATGGGGATAATAATGGTGCCTACCTTCCAGGGTTTTTGCTAGAATTAAATAAGAAAATATTGTAAAGCCAGCTATCATCATTATCATCATTATTAAATAGTGTATCTAATTTCAATTTTTGTTAAAAGTTAGCGACATAAGGGGATGGGGTGGGGAGGACCTTTCATAATGTTCTTAGAATGTTGGTGCTTACAACATTGAGCATTCATTAGAGTTCAAAAGTCTGGTTCCAGCCTACCTGTCCAATGTGATTTCACACTGTTCCTCTTCATGTATATATCATGTCCCACTTTAATGTAATTTCCTTAAGGAGAAGGCCTCTGTTGTTTTTCATCTTTGTGTCCCCAGCACTGAGTGCCTTGACTTGCTGAATTGTTGAATTAGAAGTGGAAGGGACCTTAGGGACCATCTAGTCCAGCATCTGACAGTTGAGGAAATGGAATCCCTGAGATCCAGTCACTATCCTGAGGTCACATATTTGATAGCCTAGCTAAGACAAGAACACTGGTAGAACCCAGTACTTTGGTTATCCAGATACAGAGGGGGTGTCTCTAAGCAAAGCAGGACATGGAGAGGCTTTTTCCTGAGACTTAATTGCATTGGTTTTCTTTTTATCCCATAAATCCATTTTTCGGACCGGTCCACACATACACACATACATACACACACGCAATCTAGATATCTGAAGTAAAAAACCATGTTCATTTGAAATAGCCAGAAAATTTGTAGATTTATCCTGATAACTTGGAAATGACTTAATTTTCATCATCTGTCCTTGAAGAACCCCAAAAAACCACTTCCCATACTAACAGGTTTTTTTTGATGGAGCCTGCTTTGTTCTGTTCAGCTTTTAAGTAAAGCAATATTTATGTATTCATACTAAGTGCATTGCAAATATTTAGATCAATTTGTGATCCAAGTGTCACAAAATTACAAGTCACTGTTTTTCTAAAAGTATTCTCCTAAGAATTTATAACTGTTGAGAGAAGCTACCCTTGCAAAATCCCAGGAATCTTTCAGGCCAAGTATTGCCGGTTGGACAGCTGAGAAAACAGAGAGATGGAAGGTTAAGTGAGTTTCTCATGACTGATTACAGACTCATCGAGGAATCTTAGAATCACCCCAGATTTCTAGTTTGGTGTTCCATTTCAATTAGTCTCAGATAGTTTTATGTCTCTCTAGATATATTGAATATGTAGCATGGTGTGTTAGAGATGTTCCTTGTCTCTCTTCTAGGCTATAAGCTCCATCAGAGCAAGAGACCTTGTCTTTTTGAAACATGTATGCTTATACCGAGTATCTAGCCTAATGCTGTGCTCACAGTAGGCCCTTAATAAATGTTTGAATGAATGAAATTATTATCCTTCGTGTTTTTAAAGAAAGATGTATTATTTATGCTTTGAGTCCTTAAATAAAATTATTTTTTTCGTGGTTGCACAATACATAAGCAAATGAATAGTTTTTATACCTGATGAGTTTTTATTTTCCTTTTCACCATAAAATAATTATTTTCATAAAAATGTTTGAAAATTTTAGTTTATTAGATTGTGGTTTAAAATACATATGGTGGGAAAATGAATTTTATAAACCTATCTCCAAATAATATACTAAAACTGAAGATTTTTTTTCTTCTATGGTTCTCTCAGTGCTACTGTGATTCATGGGAAATTGATGGTACATTATTTTCTCTAACAGCTTGGTGTTGATCTTTTAGCATTTATACCACCTAGTGTGTAGTTACTGTAGCTATGTGACCTAAATAATTCAAGTTCCTTTAGCAACAGCAGGCTAAAGGTCTTCTCTTTAAATTATTTATGGCGTCTTCTATGATGCTTTGTGTCAAGTATTCCATTAGTTTCGCCTGCTTGAGAGAATGGTATTCAAGAAATGACTTTGTCAAACTGAATGACGGGAATTTTTGAAGAGATTGCAATTGTTTACCTTCATCAGGAAGACTTACCAAAGGAGCAATGCCATGTTTTGTAGCAAGGACCTTCGCCCAGCCCTTCTTGGGCGATTGCAGCTGAATTTGGTATGGATTCAGAGGGGTGGCTTGCAGTCAGTGGTTGGAAGTATTTTGTTAAATGGCATCACAGTGGCTCTTATCAGCTCTATCCAGGTAAAGTCCTTAGTGGAACATTAGAAAACTTCTACCCTGGGCATGTACACGTTATAGTAGTTTTCATGAACAGACTGAGTTATTTTGTATAGAAGTATGCTTGGTGCATGACAGTTGCTATCTATGGTTTCATGGGGTGAGGAGTGTAAATATATTTAGTTTATAATTGATTTGAAGTCTGATCTTGAGTTGTATTTGGAAAAAAGTGATTACAGTTATGATTTGGGGGATGTAATAATAGGTTTAAAAAGTTATATATAATGGATTGTTAAATTTGAGTAAAATTCCATTTTAGGTATTTGCAGATAAATCTTCATTATTAATGGGCTAATAGAGTGTATTTAATAATAAACATTAGGAATGATAATTCCCATTTTCATTCCCATTTCAGTTTTTTTAAATAGAATTTAAGAACCTTTTAAAATGTTCCATTGGGATAGCATTCCTGTGAATTTAACTAGTTTATGAAAATGTGCAAGTGTGTAGTGTAATGTGATGGGTTTTTAAAAATAGACTTTTTTCTGAAGTCAAATTTTCAGTTACAAAGACAAATAAGTTTACGTGTTTTGAACTGTATGCAGAAGAGAATTGGGCAGAGAAGGCCTTGAGAGCAGGCTAATGATTGCTGGCATATTTTAAGCTCTTTTTTGCTGTCAGTAAGAACCACAACATTTACTATAATATTTGAAGAATGGTAAATGCTTCTGTGTGATTAGAGGAATTCTGAAGATTTTGTTGTTGTTGTTTTAAAGAAGTTATTTATGGAATAACTTGAGTTCTTGAAATGGTCACCCGAGAAGAGCTAACTTTCTACACATGCTCAGCTACATGTGAAAATGCTAATATGAATCTGACAGTTTAAATGAGATTCACCCACTTCATGTTTGACACAAAAGAGCCATACATTATCGAGCTCTAGAGTGTACTTTGCTTCATACGTTGGACGGGCTCTTGAAAGTTCTGTGCTAATTAAGCTGGTTTTGTTTTGGTAAGTTGAGTTCTATTTTAAATTTGCTAGCAGATGGCTGGATTGTAAAGAATCCTATATTGAATCTTTTTGTACAACGTCTTTTTGTATTGCTAATAACCACTCCTTAATTTTTATCTGTTTTGTAAGTTTAGGTTTTGCTGGAGTACAAAGAGTGGTACATTTGGAGTCACTTATCTGTGTGACCTTGAACAAATCCCTTAACATTTCTGGCCTTCAGTTTCCTTGTCCATACAGTGAAGAAGAGCTTTTAAAATGCCCATTTCCATTCCAAATTCTATGTACTTCTGTACTTCAAGTGTGTCCTCCTAAGTCAGTGCACACTTTGTGTGATTTTCATTATTTCCCTCCACAACAAACACACTAAGTTCATTCTTTGAATAGGTTATTATTTTAGTGAGTCAGTGTTATCAAGCTCCTGCATCTATCACTCTAGTAACAGGAAATATCTGAAAAAATTAGGCAATCTTGAATGGTGTTAGAAATGTGCTTCTTAGCTTTCTCATCCATCATCATGGGCTTTCATCTGCTCATCCTTAATCACCCTTTTTTTAGTGCAGAAACTCTTGAACAGTGTACTCCTCCTATGATCCACCTGAATTGAGACAGCTCTTATCTTTATTTCCACTGAATGATAAATAGAAGTATCTTTGTGATCACCTCATCTTGTTTAAGGTGAACATAAAAACAATATGAATAAAAATTTGAGTTATTTCCCTGGGATTTGGCTCAAGCAAAATCAGATTGGGAAGAGAGAGAGCTAATTCCACATCCAACCTTGTCTTATTGTAATAACAGCTCACATTTCTCTTTTGATTTACTTATTCTCCACAACAAACTTAGGGAGGCAGGTAGTACAGATAAGGAAACTGAGGCTCAGAGATGAAGAATGACTTGCCAACAGTCAGGTAGCTGGCAAGTGACGGAACTGGAATTAAAACCCACATCTTTGGACTCTAAATCCAATACCCATATGTACATGTGTGCATGCACATATATACACATGTGTATACATCTATGCTGACATATACATATACATGTACACTGAGCACTGTGAGGTTCAGTGACTTGTCCAGAATCACAAAATCAGTGTACATGAGAGGTGAGATTTGAATTCAGGTCTTTGTAGCACCCAGGCCGTCTCTATCATACTATATCATACTACCTCTCATTCATTCATATATTTATGAACATATAAACACATATATATTTGTGTACATGTGTGTGTGTGTATCTATCTCTCTGATTAACTATTTTAGCCGAAAAACCATTAGGTACATGCATTTAGCATGATGATGATAGTAATAAAAATAGCTCACATATCAATAAATAGTTGTTTAACATTTACAAAGCACTTTCCTCACAGTAATCTTCGAATGTAACTGGTGCAGATATGCTAATTTTACAAATGGCAGCACTAACATAAATGCTTCATTTTTTCCTGAATAACATAGAGCTTTCCTTTTAGTCCAAAAGGACACCTTAGTGTTTTATCTGCCTTTTTTTCTTCATTTTATTCTTAACTGTTCTTTAGTCTAATTTATCTGTTGATCAAAAATTCTAGTGTGGGTGCTATATTTTTTGGTTTAGCAGTCTTATCTATAGCTTCCTTAAATATCATTTGCATGTATTGGTATCTGTAGAAACATAATAAAAAATTTAGAGAAATAGTTTCCATTTCATTCTTTATTATTCATCTTTATATGTGTATGTAAGAATTAGTGATTAACAACTGGCATGTGCCAAGGAATTTTTTTTAAAAAAGACTTTTAATATGAAAGTGCTCAATTCACATGGTATGGTGTTCCTTACTATAGAATTAAATCTTTTAGTTGGTCATGGCTTTAGATCCTGTCAATAATTTAGATTATATATTTACATTTATATGTGGTGATGGTTTTTAATTCCAGAGATGAGGCAAATTAATATTTTGGATCAGTTTATTCAGTAAAGAATGGGTCTGTTTTCCCATTTTAATATATGTGTGTGTGTGTGTGTGTGTGTGTATATATATATATATATATACATACATATGTGTATATATTTATACACACATACATATGTACACACACTCACACGCGCACACACACACACACACACATATTATCCTATTTTCAATGTGGTCTGTCATGGTTTGGCAGCAAAGTACCAATGCGTTATCAGTAGGCCTATAGAATTGGTGGAATTTTAGATCCTTTTATTTTGAGACCTGCATTTTGTTCAGCAATGCCAGCTTTAGAGTCCAATGTCCTGAGCAAATTTGTGAAGTTTTATGCATTGAGAATCTTTGAGAACAGTAGCTACTTGGTCACATGTAGAGTCCTAAGAACTCCCTGTTCCCTGAACTCAATGTTCCTTTTCCTGCCTGCCTCCATACTTTCACACAATCCATTCCCCGTGCCTGGAATATACCCCCCTCCTCATCTCCTCTCAGAATCTTTGTTTTCCTTCAAGGTTCAGTTTATATGTGACCTCCTCCTTAAACCTCCCCCCCCAGTTAGTGTGCTCTGACTTCCAGATTGTTCTTGTGTTTGTCATTTCTTTATTTGTGTACATGTTGGCTACTTAAACATATGCTCCTCATGGGACTGTTTTACATTTGTCTTTGTACCCCCATGCCTCCTAGTGCAGTGCCTTGTATAAAGTAGGTATTTAATAACTGTTTGGAAAATTGAATGAAAAAAATTCATTTCACAGGAACCCTGTAAGAGTAGTGAGACCTGAATATAGGAAGAGAAACACTTCTTCTGCCTTCTACTCCAACCATTCTTAGAATCAGAGAGCAGGAAGGTACCCTAGAGACCATCTCATGCAACCGTGGTATCATATAAATAAGGATGGGGATTGGACCTGTAATTTAATTGAGATAGAGAATTCCCAGATGGTGAAATGTCATCTGCCAATGCAGGGCAACATCTTCTCTGCAACTGGAGCCCTGATAGGTTAGTAATTTGCCCAGGGTCATACAGCCAGTGTGTGTCACAATCAGGATGAACTCAAGCTCTCCTGGTTCCAAGGCTGGAACTATACCATGGTGCCTCTTGTTTTATAAATGAGGAAACTAGACCCCGTAGAGGCTTTTGAAGGGTCTTTCACCTAGTAAAGACAAGAGGTAGAATCCAGGTGTCTTGGCTCCCAGTTCAATGCTCTTTTCATTGAACCATTCTGCTTCCAACCTTCTGTTCTAATTAACAGAAGGACAGTGCACTTGATGATAACACTTTAACTGTACTTTGACCCTTAAACTTGTGCTTTTTAAATCATGACTCCATAGACCTGCCTTTATCACTTCTCCATCTCTAGAACTAGAGAGTGACTTTCCTTTATATAAATTGCTGTTAATGTTTGATCCTTCATCATCCATCTCTTCTGTACATATTTGCCAATTCTTAGCTTCTCGCTTGGACAATGTATAATCTAGGAATAACTGTACTGTACCTGGGAGAAAGTCTTAACATACCTTTCTGAGACAACAGATCTCACTGTTGAGAAAATGTCTTCTCTACTTTTGGTTTATTACAGTGTCAAGAGTACCGAGTTACACTTTCAGCCACAGATACTTCCATTAAGTTGGGGAAAGTTCAAATATTCCACAATGGCAGTCTATGGCATGGTGGCCAAGGTAGCACACAGTTTGACTTTATGTAGCATGGTTTGTAGAAGGACCAACTTATAAGTAGTACTTTTAACTCTCTATTCATACTTCTAATCATTAAGTACTAGGAACATGTGACTTAGGGGTGGACTTCCATGTAATGTCACACGTGATGCCTTTGCCAGTGGGCTTGGCTAGGTCAATCATGTAGGCATGTGGAAATTGCCATATGCCATTGGAACTTCTTATAGTGACCTTCAGCTACTCCTTCCCCCATTTTCAAAGGAGTGAATTAATGGAAGATTTTGAACATCACCTTTGACAGGCCACTCACCCCTGAACTAAACCCAAGCATAGAACCTTTCTGGCATGCCACTGACAAGCTGGGTGATATTGAGTAAGTCAGTTTACTTCTCCATGTCTCAGTTCTTCCTCTCCAAAATGAGCAGGCTAGCTGATTTCTTAGGTCCCTTCCAACTCCAATTTTTTGTGATTCAGTCCCAGTAGGATATAATCTCCTCAAGAATAGATTGTGCTCCTCTCCCAGCCCCTCATTCAAAACTGGCCAAGTCGATGAAAAAATTATTCAGCCTGCAATTTTCACTTGTATTTTAATGTTCTGCAGTCTGTATACTTTAATACAGTGCATGGCAAATGGTGCTCATTACATATTTAGCAATAGCATTGGTTTCATGTCCTCCGACAGAATCCATGATATTATTGAGTGGAATATTTTAGTTAGAGGATGAGGTCAATACACTTTTCTTTCTTTTCTTTAGTAAGGATGTGGTTATGTTGCTCACAAAAGTTATTCTTCTCCATAATAGAATATTTACTCTATCAGCTTAGTGATAACAGCCTTGGAAGTAACATAAAATTGCTGTTGTCCATTGTTGCTATCCATATTCTATTAGACTTGTTATTTCTTCTTTCTTCAGTGGTGAGAATGTTTTGATTACTCCTTGTCCCTACAAATTTCTTTCCTTTTCCTATCTACAATGCTTGAAAAACTTTGAATATTTTGTTCTTCCTGTTGTAGAAAGTGGCAGATCACGACACCCACCTGAAAAGGTGGTATGCATATGTGTGTGTTGATTTATAGTAAATTCATGCTTTCTGTGACTTTGAATCCCAAAAGACACACAGCCAAATTGGGCTTGGTCTACATTCATGGTCACCTTTATACTCCACTCCCCTGACAATCATTTATTTCCAACTAAGCTTCTATTGTAATTTATTCTGTTTACTTATGTTCTGTCCTTCATATACAAAAATGAACCATAAAGTGAGAGCTTGGACCAGATATTCTCTAAGGCCTCTGAATACCATGATTAAATAATAATATAACATATTACTGTTGTACTTTAAAATTCACAAAGCCTCTTCCCTGCAACCACTATGTGAGGTATCTAGAACAAATGTTCTTATCCTTATTTTATAGATGTTTAAAGAGTTTATTAGACTCAAAGAAATGAAATAATTTGGTCATTTTATAGTCATGGACCATTCAAGTTGGAATGGACCAACTGGCAATAGTAGCTTATGTTGTTAAAGTACTTTGAAGAGTGTAGAATATTATGTAAGTGTAAGATACTTCTATCACTCTTTATGTGAAGATGGTGGCCAATGACAGCCATCAGTAGAAACAGCGTTCCAAGTTAGATGGTTTTTTCTTTTCTTCCTTTTCCCTGGCATGCTGAGGTGCTCCCCATTCAAACTTCCCAGACCTAGAGGCAAGTTATTACAATAGAAGGAGCAATGACCCTGGAGCCACAGTACCTTGATTCAAATCCTACCTCTTTGAGACCTTGGGCAGTTGCTTAAACTATCTAAGTCTCAGTTTCCTCATCTTTAAAAAGTAGAGAGTTGGTCTGAGGTACCACATCACACCTATCAGATTGGCCAACATGACAAAACAGGAAAATGATAAATGTTGGAGAAAATGTGGGAAAATTGGAACACTAATGCATTGTTGGTGGAGCTGTGAAATGATCCAACCATTTTGGAGAACAGTTTGGAATTATGCAATAAAATGTGCATACCCTTTGACCCAGCAATAGTACTTCTAGGGCTATATCCCAAAGAGATCATACAAATGGGAAAAGGACCCACATGTACAAAAATATTCATAGCAGCTCTTTTTGTGGTGGCAAAGAATTGGAAATTGAGAGGATGCCCACCAGTTGGGGAATGGCTGAGCAAGTTGTGGTATATGAATGTAATGGAATACTATTGTGCTATAAGAAATGATGGAGGCAGCTAGGTGGCGCAGTGGATAGAGCGCCAGCCCTGAAGTCAGGAGGACCTGAGTTCAAATCTGGCCTCAGACCAAACACTTGACACTTACTAGCTGTGTGACCTTGGGCAAGTCACTTAACCCCAATTGCCTAAAAGCAGAAAAAAAAAGAAAAGAAATGAAATGATGAATAGGCTGACTTCAGAAAAACCTGGAAAGACTTGTATGATCTGATGCTGAGTGAAGTGAGCAGAACCAAGAGAGTGTTGTACACAATAACAGCCACGTTGTGTGATGACTAATGTTGATAAGCTTAATCCTTCTCAGCAATACAGGGATCTAAGACATCTCTAGAGGCCTCGTGATGGAAAATGCTATCCACATCCAAAGAAAGAACTATGGAAGTTGAATCGCTGTCTTTTTTTTTTTGTTTTTCTCTTCTGTTGAGTTTTGTTTTCTCTTTCTGATGGTTCCTCCTATTGGTTTTAATTTTTACTTGCAACTTCATTAATGTGAAAATATGTTTAATAGGAATGTGAATGTATAGCCTATGTGAGATTGTGCACCTTCTTGGGGAGGGTGGTGGGGAGGAAGGGAGAGAAAAATTTTAAACTCAAAAGCATACAGAAGTGATTGGTGATAAATCAAAATAAATTAACAAAAATAAATTTAAAAAAAATTTTAAAAAATAGTAATTAAATTTAAAAAAAAAGTAGAGAGTTGGACTAGATTAGAGGGTTGGCTTCTGAAGTCCCTTGTATCCCCGTTGCTGTGACTCAGTGAACTTGGTAATCCTTTGATTTTGTTCTGTTCCATATACACTCTACTCAGCCTGGCTTGTGACCAACAGCATACGTTATTGAGATGGTCCCCTGGGGTTAAGCATGCAGCCCAGGGCAGCAGAAGATAGCACATCTATTTGGCACACACTGGAATTTAAACCACCGATCTTGGCCTTTAGCATATTACTTCTGATCAGTCAGCCACAGATAACTTATCCTGATCATACCATGCATACGTAGCGCCAGAATGCTTAATCCTTAAGACAAATGTATTTCTTAAGACTGTATAAGAAACATATTTGATGAAGAACTATGATTTTTCATATTTTAAAGTGTAGCCAGACCATATACTAGATAATTTATTTGTACACAAATAAATTCATGTTTGTGGCATTGGCATTTAATGGACTACTCTGAATATTATGACAATCTTACTTTCAAAATTTGAATTTAGTAGTATACAATGATAATAACATTGTATTCGCTTCTCTAAAATTGTGTACTCTATTTGACTTATTGGGCAAATACATAATGGAGCTTTTTTAGTTACTTATTTTCCATTTCAAAAAGGAGAATATATTATTCAAGGACACTTACCAGGTAATGGTAGCCAAAAGATTATTGCCTTCTCTTTTCCCAGCTCACTCAAGATAGCTCATATAGTATGCAGTTTATTTATGCCTTGGAAAACAGGTGCTTAAAATGTCTTGCATAAGCAGATACTACTTCTACTTGGACTTTTTAAAAAATGTTTAACTATCTTAATGGCCTCATTTCCTCCTACTTTACATAGGAACATGTCTGCAGGTTGATTATTTCCTTTTTAAAAGAAAATCTTAATAGATGGAAAAGTGGAGGGTCATTCTTTACCTTTTAATGTATATGCTTAAAACTGAAACACAGTGCTATAGGTTGTTAAAGAGTGAAAAAGAATACATTTGTGTTTTTCCAACAGAATTAAACAGTACTGATTTGAAAGACTGTGTTAGCAACAACAGCCTCAGTAGCAATGCCAGCCTTCCCAGTGTGCAGAGTTGCAGAAGACTTCGGGAAAGGAGAGTTGCAAGTTGGGCTGTTTCATTCGAGCGTCTTCTACAGGATCCTATTGGTGTTAGATACTTTTCTGTAAGTAAGGAGGACAGACAGTGAAACTTGTTGAAACAAGCAGAAGCATGCGTTTTTAGTTTTTACAGAATTTCCAAAGGGTCCCCAAGGGATAATAAAGTGAAGTTCTTGGTACGTAGGCTAAAATAATTTTGAACAAATTCTGTTTCTTTTTTTTTCTATTTTGTGGCATTGCTTTACATTGTCCGTCTTTGGGCCCCATATTTACTCTGGTCTTGTTACCTCTACTTTCCTTGGAAGTAAGTTGGGTATATTGGGAGACATCTTAAGTTTGGCCAAAGCCTGTAATGTTCTACAGTAGTAATTTTCACAATATTCTGGCTTGACATACCCCTGTTCCTTCTTCTAGCCATGGTCTTGAAGGCTTTACCCATAAACAGGGCAGAACAATGTCCCGTTCCCTCCTCCCCCTCCCCCCCACTGGTTCACAGGGAGTGATAGTGACTAGCAGCCCAGAAAGAAAAAAAAAAGATGAGAAATTCCTTTACCTTATTTATTCGAGGTTTCACAGCTACAAAGTCTGGTTTTCCCCGAATTTTCTGTTCAATACTTCCTGTTCAGAAATGTATCGATGCATTTAGCTGTCAGCAATAATAAAAACTAATGTTAAATTCTTTAGAAATTCAAGGCTGTTAGAATTGATTACAGAGGTGAAGTGACCAACCCTATTTTTCCTGGCTCCCTACTTCTCAGTGGAGGATACCCACAGCACAGTAGTTTTATGAAAGCTGAAGATAAGAAAAAAAGGAGGGAAAGAATATGAGGAAACCAGATGACAACAGCACATTAGACAAAAGCTTACCTTTCATTATTGAAGCTGCAATTTTAACTTGTGATATTTTTCTCTAGGATTTTCTAAGGAAAGAATTCAGTGAAGAAAATATTTTGTTCTGGCAGGCGTGTGAATATTTTAGCCATGTACCTGCACATGACAAAAAAGAGGTAATATCAATTATACATATGAAATAATAATAAAACAAGATGAAAGAACAGTGTTGTTTTCCCATGTATACTCTAAACTTATGGCTAGTATTTACAGTATTTTGGAAGGTTAAATTTTAACTCATGTGCCCTAGAGTCAGGATAGATATAAGTTCAAATCCAGCCTCAGACACTTGCTAGCTATGTGGCCCCTGGGCAAGTCATTTAGCCTTTTGCTTCAGTTTCCACATCTGTAAAATGAATTGCAGAAGGAAATGGCAAACCATTCCAGTATCTCTGCCAAGAAAACACCAAATGGGGTCACAAAGAGTTAGACGTGATGGAAATGGCTAAACAACAACGTTAATTAATTAAAGACATTTCTTTTTTGATGCAGTTCTAATACATATTTAATTTGGATGATATGGGAATTTTTATAAAAGAAGTCTTAAGCAAATATTATCTAGCAGAAAGAATACTAAATTTGTAGTCAGAGGGCAAGGATTCAAAGGCTAGCTTACCTGCTTATTAACTGTGCCACTACAAACAAGGTACTTCTCATCTTTAGACCTCAGTGTTCTCATCTAGAAAATGAGGATGTTAGAATATTCCTTTCTAACTACAGATTCTGTGATCTTGTGATCAGGAAGAACATCATGAAAAAAAGAGTCAACAGCTTGGTAAAGGAGGCACAAAAAATACTGAAGAAAATAGAACTTTAAAAAATAGAATAGGCCAAATGGCAAAAGAAACACAAAATCTATTGAAGAGAACTCCTTAAAAAGCACAATTGACCAAATGGAAAAAAGGTGTACAAAAATTCCCTGAAAAAAAGAACTCATTAAAAAGTAGAATTAGCCAAATGGAAAAGGAGGTTCAAAAGCTCACTAAAGAAAATAATTCCTTAAAAATTATAATTGGGCAAGTAGAATCTAATGACTCTATGAGACATCAAGAAACAAGAAAACAAAATCAAAAGAATGAAAAAAAAATGTGAAAATCCCCTTGGATAAACAGCTGACCTGGAAAATAGTTCAAGGAGATATAATTTAAGAATTATTGGACTACCCAAAAGCCATGATGAAAAAAAGAGCCTAAACATCATCTTTCAAGAAATTATCAAGGGAAACTGCCCTGTGATTCTAGAACGAAAGGATAAAATAGAAATTGAAAGAATCCACCTATCACCTGAAAGAGATCCCAAAACAAAAACTCCCAGGAATGTTATAGCCAAATTCCAGAATTTCCTGGTCAAGGAGAAAATATTGTAAGTAGCCAGAAAGAAATAATTCTTTCCACAGTCAGGACAACATAGGATTTAGCAGCTTCTAAATTAAAGGATCAGAGGGTTTGGGACCTGATATTCCAGAGGACAAAGGAGCCAGGGTTACAACCAAGAGTCACCTATGCAGTAAAACTGAGTATAATCCTTCAGGAGAAAAAAATGGAAATTTAATGAAATAGAGGACTTTGGAGCATTCCTTATAAATACAAGACTCAAGAGAAGCATCCAAAGATAAACAGTCAAAAGAGTTATCATGAGAGATTCAATAAAGTTAAACTGTTTACCTTTCTATAAGGTACATGTATATGTATATTCTAAGAACTTTATCATTATTAGGACAGTTAGAAGGAGTATATATAGACAGAGGCACAAGTGTGAATTGAATTTGATGGGATGATAGCTAAAAAAATAAAATTAAAGGGTGAGAAAGAGGAATGCACTGGGAGAAGGGGAAAGGGAGAGGTAGAATGGGGATAAATTACCTCACATAAAAGAAGCACAAAAGAGCCTTTACAGTGGAGAAGAATATGGGGGATGTGGAGGAGGCACTTGAACCTTACTCTCATCGGAATTAGCTCAAAGAAGAAATAACACATACACTCAATTGGGTATAGAAATATATTTTACCCTATAGGAAAGTAGGAGAAGAAGGGGATAAGAAAAAGGGGGGGCTGATAGGAGTGATTGGGGGGGGATAGTCAGAAGCCAAACACTTTTGAGGATGGACAGAGTGAAAGGAGAGAGAGAGAGAGAGAGAGAGAGAGAGAGAGAGAGAGAGAGAGAGAGGAGAGAGAGAGAGAGAGAGAAGGATAAACAGGAGGAAAATAGAATGGAGGAAAGTACACAATAATCACAACTGTAAACATTTTTACAGCTTACCTTGATAAAGGCCTCATTTCTCAAATTTATATGAATATGAATCATTCTCAAATTGATAAATGGTCAAAGGATATGAACAGGCAGTTTTCAGATGAAGAAATCAAAGCTATCTATAGTTGTATGAAAAAAATGCTCTAAATCACTTTTGATAAGAGAAATGCAAATTACAATAACTCTGAGGTACCACCCCTTGCCTGTTAGATTGGCTAATATGACAGAAAAGGAAAATGACAACCATTCTGGAGAGTAATTGGAACTATGCCTGAAGGGCTGTAAAACTGTGTATGTCCTTTGATCCAACAATATCACTTACTAGATCTATATCCCAAAGAGATAAAAAACAAAAAGGGTAAGGACCTCGATGTACAAAAATATTTATAGCAGCTCTTTTTGTGGTGGCAAAGAATTGGAAATTGAGGAGATGCCCAAGTGGAGAACAGTTAAACAAGTTGTGGTATGTGAATATAATGTAATACTATTGTGCTACAAGAAATGATAAACATGATGCTCTCAGCAAAACTTGGAAAGACTTACATGGACTGATGCAAAGTGAAATGAGCAGAACCAGGAGAACATTGTATGCAGTAACAGCAATATTATATAATGATCAACTGTGAATGACTTAGCTATTCTCAGCAGTACAGTGATCCAAGGTAGTTCCAAAGGACTTATAATGAAAAATGCTATCCACCTCCAGAGAAAGAACTGATGGAGCCTTAATGCAAATCAAAGCATACTTTAAAAAACTTTCTTTTTTGGAGGGGGTAAGGGTCTATTTTTTTTCACAATGTGACTAATATAGAAATATGTTTTGCATGACTGCACGTGTCTAACCTATATCAAATTGCTTGCCTTCTCAAGGAAGCAGGACTAGGAGGATAGGAAAGAATTTGGCACTCAAAATTTTTAAAAAATGGATATTAATTATTTTTACATGTAATAGGGAAAAATAGAATATTTTAAAAAGCAAAAGCAAAGTAAGTCTTGCAGCTTCTTTCTGGGGTATTTACATAGTTTTGGGGTTATTCCTATTATAACAAGGTGATTAAAAGAATAAGCTCACAGCAAAAATCATGGTTTAATGGAAAGGGCAATGAGTCTGTTCTGGTACTTCAGAGACCAGGCTTCTGTTTCCAACCCTGTCATTCTCTTTCTGTGTGTCACTAACACCTCCATTTTGGGTAATCATTAAGATCTTCATCATTGACACTCAAAAGTCTATAGCACTCTAAGATTTGCCTTTTCCTCACAATAACCCTGTGAGACAGAAAGGGCATGTATTATTATCCCCATTTTACAAATGAAGAAATTGAGATTCACAGAGGGAAAAGTCACAGAACCCAGTTAGATTTGACCCCACGTCTGTTGACTTAAAGTCCACCACTCTTTTTTTTCCCTCCCTAGACCTTACATTCTTCATCTGTAAAATAAGGCTGTGGGACTAGGTGATCTCTGAGGTGACTTTCTATTCTAAAATTTTCATGCTTATATCTTTACCTTTCAGTTCAGTCCTACCCACAGCCATGAACTGATTTTTTTCAGGACCTGTCATGTTTTAAGTTACAATGACCATAGATGACCATAGCTATAGGAACTTCTTAACCTTTAAACTAATTAAGGATAATGGTGAAGGATAAAAAGACTTATAGATTATTTTGCTTGTTTCATCTATTTGAATCGACTATCTGAATTCATCTTTCAACGCTTATATTGAAGGGCTTATTTTGCGATGTACGAGATTGTGCAAATCATAGTATGCCATGGTCTTTCTCTCATAACATTGCCTTTTATTTGTTAGCTTTCCTATAGAGCCCGTGAGATCTTCACAAAATTCTTGTGTAGCAAAGCTACCACGCCGGTTAACATTGATAGCCAGGCACAATTGGCTGATGATATTCTTAACGCACCACATCCAGACATGTTCAAGGAACAGCAGCTGCAGGTAATTGCTTCTCCCAGCCTTTGGCAGAGTGAATCCAGGGCTGATGGGACCCTTCCTGTTACAGTGTGCATGCGCACAGATTGGATTGACAGCAGTGCAGCTGATGAGTCATTGTTAGTTAAATATGGCGCCCTTTCTCAACACCTCAAGTAGCCCCTGCGTTTACAAAGGGAGTGAGAATTGGAGGAAGTCCCTGAAAATTTCTGAGGTTCTGGGAGGGGAAAAAAATTAGCAACCATACTTTTGTTCCATATTAACCTTCTGCTGCATAATAGAAAGAGCACTGGCTTCCAGTCAGGGTACTTGGGCTCAGTTCCTACCACTAACTTGCGTGACCTTGGACAAGTTGCTTAACCCAGTGCCTAACCCAGTGCTTCCAGGGCTTAGCACAGTGCTTTTGTTACATAGCAGGGGCTTAATAAATCCTAGCTGACTGGCTGGACCTCAGTTTCTTTATCTGTAAAATGAAAGGGATTAGACCTATGGCTTCTGAGGTCTATGATTCTATAATCTTAAATATTCTTATCTGTACACACATACATACTTATTATATATACTGTGTAATGTATGTGCAATTACATGCTGCATATGAAATTATTTTTCTTACTAAAAGAAATAAACCTTGTGGTCCACATTGGAAAAAACAAAGTGGGTGAAAACCCCATTACCTAGGTTATGACATGCAGTTATATAGATAGCCTGTTGAATTAGCCACTTAGTAGTATACCTTTGATCTGCTCTGTAAATGAACAGTGAGCTAAGGCCAGCGTTGAATAGGAGGAGGCGATTGGCCTGTATACCATTGGGAAAACTGCATGCTAATTCGGTGATGCCAAGTTACTCTTTGTCACAGAGTGAATGGCCACAAATGGATAATGCATTTTGCATTGCATTACAGTGTAACCCTGAAGTATTGGAAGAACCAGATATTAGATAAATTTTCTTTAGGGGCTTTATGGAAAGTTGCAGAATGTACAGAGGCAGAAGGGTGATGGATAGAAAGCTGGACTTAAGAGTCAGAATACCCTTCTTCAAGTCCTTGCTTCGGACAGATGGTATGTGATCATGAGCAAGTGACCCTGCTTCTCAATGCCCAAGGTAAACTCTCTAAGACTAAACAACAGATGAGTTGCTGATTTGTGTTAATGGAGGGAGTTTCCACACTAGTCATTTCTCACAGGGATAAAATCACAGATCTAGACCTGCCCCCCACCCCAATCCCTTCCCCACAATTATAAGAAAAAATGGCTGTTACTACCAATAGCTCACTTTCATATAGTACTTTATAGACTGAAGACACAGTGATGTTTGCTTAGTCTCACTGGACTCCTCTGGCTTGGGTTCAGCTTTAGAGTTTAGATATTGAATAGCAGCTGCAGACCCCACTTTCAGTTTTCTACGTCCTCTCCAAAGCTGTGGTTCAGCAGGGTCACTGGATAGCCTGGAGCTCTTTATAATAGGTTTAGGATTCTTGAGGCTATAAAGTCTAAGAACTGACAGTGTTTGAGAAGCAGTTTGCAAATTTGGATCAGCAAGATGGAAAAAGCATTTGGTTAGTCTTAATTTGGGATCTGGACACTTTGAAAGCAGCTCTCACTTAGAAATAGTCTGGTTTTTTTATGTCTCTTCATATTCAGTAAAGTAAAACTTATAAAAGGTTCTAAGGTAGTGGACTCTTGATAATCTGTTCATTACTGATGCTGTGCTTCTTATCAAAACCTGTCAGTTTTTGAAAGTAGCAAATGAAAGGGCAGTTTTAAAAAGTGTTAAGTGACTGGGCAAATGGCTGGACAAAAATGCAAATGCTAGAAGAGTTTTAGGAAGCCTTGACATTTGGGAGGAAGGTAGAGCAAAAACATTGTCCTCAAAAATGGGGTTGATTGACGTATGCTTGCTACTCACCCACTCAACATTTTAGCTGTAGGCCTAAGTAATACATTTTAGACTTCATGTATACATGTTCCCCTGTGTTTACTTTTCAGATTTTTAACTTGATGAAGTTTGATAGTTACACTCGTTTTCTGAAATCCCAGCTCTATCAAGAATGTATTTTGGCAGAAGTAGAAGGTCGCTCTCTACCTGATTCACAACAGGTCCCAAGTAGTCCTGCCTCTAAACACAGCATCAGTTCAGATCGCTCTAATGTCTCAACGCCAAAAAAGGTGCCGCTTATTATATTCATAGCAGATTTGAGATACGATGTTGGTTTTTTTTTTTAAATGAACAGTGTAATAAAAATTGAAAGAAAATCATACTGCAGTAAATGAAATGAATGGAAATTTGAATTTAGTTTTCCACATGGAAGAAAATAAGCACATATTGGAAGATATTAGGCATTCAAATATAGGCATTTTTTTTTTTACTTATAAAGTGAGCTACATTCCTGGAAAAGGGGCTATATATTTTCCTTTAAAAACAGTGTTCTGATGGGAGGTTATGTTTCTGATCAGAGCCTTGATGCCTGTCTTTTAATTCAAATGACCCAGTCCTGGACAACATCACATTTGCTTCTCTTTTTCTATTGTTTGAGATCATAAAATTCACGTCAACTCAGCAAACACATATTAAACCCTGTGTGCTAAAAAAACAAATATGCTGCTTGGATCCACTACAAATTAATTTTTTTAAAAAAGGCAATAGGGGTTAAGTGACTTGCCCAGGGTCACACAGCTAGTAAGTGTTATGTGTCATAGGCCGGATTTGAACTCACATCCTCCTGAATCCAGGGCCGGTACACTATCCACTGCGCCACCTAGCTGCCCCTACTACAAATTAATATTATCTGACTTCAGCTGGGTCATTTGAGTTCATTCCTCATCTTACTTAGCTCTCATTGCTTCCTGATTGAACTCCTGAATAGTTACTTAGACTATTCTACTCTCCTCAAGTGCTCAACCCCCTGCCATCTCTCTGCATCAGATTTTTTCTTTCCTCCTACTTGACCAAGGAGATAAAGGCCGTCCAACATGAGCTTCCTCTCTTCCTTCCCTTCTGAGGAAGATGTATCCTTTCTCCTTGCAAAAGCTCAGCCTCTCTAGCCGTGTTCTTGATCCCATTCCCTGCTAACTTCATCCGAACATAGCTTTGTTAATGTTCTCCCTTCTCTCCTATGTCTTTATGCCGCCTCCTCCTCTGCCTGTGTTATGTACAGCTAGCTCTTCCTTTTTGCTCAGAAGAAAACAAAACACAAGACATTTCTTATAACCCTGCTGCTACTCCTTTAGCTATTCCCTCTTCTCTTTACTAAAGATACTTCCTGAAGGAGTAGCCTCTTTGTTGCCTCTACTTCCTTATCTCCCATTTCCTACTTAGCCTCCCCCTTCCCCGTATCCAGTCATTGAACAGGCTCTGTGGATTTTCTGCCATGACCCTCATATCTTTCTCCTCTTTAGCATTCCCATGATCACTGTCCTTGCTTAGGCCCTTATTACCTTTCACGTGGGCTATTGTTTACAAACTTCCAACTGGTTTCCTCACCTTAAATCTCTATTCTTTCTAATCCATTCCTTCTAATACTCTACAACACTACCAGATTAATCTTGCCAGTGTGAAACTCTGATCATGTTCCTCCAGTCCTCAAAAATCTCCGTTGACATAAAGTCAAGAAACCCTGGGTAAGAGTCATGGGGGCCAGATGAAATACAGGAGCTGGGCCATGAAATCTTTCATATGTTGGGGGTGGGTGGGAAGGGATATTATATACACAAGTATATATATATACATATATATGTATATACATATGTATATACATATGTATGTATATATACATATATATGTATATATATGCATATGCAAAAGATATGTTATGTCACATATAAACATAATATATCCAAAACATATATCTATATACATATGTGTGTATATACATACATATAAATATGTGTATATATATGTGTATGTGTGCATGTGCTACATATGTATAAACCATTGGACTATAGAGAAAAATGTATAGTTTGTCCTCTGTTTGGATTGTCTGTTTTGATTTGTATGATCTTCTTGCTTTCCTGTCTCCTGCCTCTCCAATTCATCCTTCACACACCTCCCAAAATACTCTTCCTGATGCAAAGATATGATTAAAAATAGCCTGATATTTAAGACCCTCCACCATCTAGCTCCAGCTTGCCCATATCCGCATATGTGTTGTACCCGTACTCAAAGCCCTATGCCGTTTTCATTGTTGCAGCTTAGCACTTATCACAGTGTTGTTCATATGGGAGAAACTTAATAAATGTTTGTTGAATTGAATTAAAATAGTTTTTAATGTAATCACTGGAAATTTACTCCATACTTTTTTTAAAATTTAGTACCTAGTATATTGTAACATTTTAATAGCATTGATAGATGACATATTGTTTTAAAAAGTTTTAAATTTAATGGCAGTTAAGTGGAAAGTCAAAATCAGGAAGATCCCTAAATGAAGAATCAGGAGAAGAGGATGGGGAGAAGAAACGCAAAGGAACATTTTTTTCCTGGTCAAGGAATAAGAGCACTGGACGATCCCAGAAGAAGAAGGAACATGGGGATCATCCACATGGTTGGTAGTGTTGTCTTTTTTGACTATATCAATTGGTCCATAATTAATTTTGAGGTGTGGGTGACACTGTAATTTTTCCACCAAGCCACATGAAGCCACAGGTGATGGCTAAGAGAAAAAAGGAAGTGAGATGATTTAAATATTGTTCCATCTATATAAATAAAGGAGCAGATTGGTTTTTCCACTGGCATACATGCATCTAATAGGCAGTTGGCCAAAAAATAAGAATAATTTCAGATCCTCCTGAAAACAAGTAGTGGGTATGTGTACATTCTAATTCAACTTTTCACTTCAAGCCCTGGCTAAAAATATGTTTGCATAAGATTTATGTGTGCCTAGACAAAGTGTATAGTTTATTTTTCAGAATTTTCCTAGACCTACTATTAGAAGAGACCTTAGGGAAATCTAACTTCTCTGAGACTCAGTTTTCTCATTTGTAAAATGATGGGAGCTTAATCACCTTTGAGATCCCTTTTAGCTCAAAAATCTCTGATCCTTTGAATCAGTCTGCTAGTATTGTGCTTAGCAGCCTCGGCTTCAGGCACTCCTCTAGTGCCTGGGAATTCACTACTTCCTAAATCAACCCATTCCATTATTGGGCTTGAACTCAAATTGGCCTCCCTGGAGCCTCTATGCATTGGTCCCAGCTTTGCCCTCTGGTACTAGGCAGAACAAATTGAATCCCTTTTCAAGTAACAGCACCCTTCAGATACTTGAAGAACACACTCATGGGCCCCTAAATCTTCTTTTCTGTAAGGTAGAAATCCCTAGTTCCTTCAACCAAGTTAACATTTTACTAAAACTAAAGCTGAGAAATTTGAGATTTTTTTGTCTCTCTATTCTTTTTCACTAATTCAGGTATAAAGGGGACACTTAACAAATTTCTGTGCTAGAAGGATACAGTGGATGGGGAGGGGATGGTGAAGGTGAGACTGGTGACATCCCAAAATGGAGGATGGCCCAAAGAGAAAGAATGGATGGGATTTTTGCTAGACCAAGTATGGCATATGAACAACTAACTTAGCCATGACATGGAAAAAAATGAGCAAAACAAAGATTTACATTGGCCACTGGAAGGTACTACCAAGTGCAGTTGTGAAATTTTCTTTGAAGATTGAAAAAAACAGGGGTGGAGGAAATTGCTATAATAATGATAACTCCCATTTCTAGAATGCTGTAAAGCTTACACACTGATTTAATCACAACTATATGAAGTAGGTAGTGTCAAGTAGTATTATCCCTACTTTACAGAAGTGAAAACTGACAGTCAGACTCAGAGATTAAGTGAATTACCCAAGGTCACTTAGCTAGTACAGCTAATAACTGGTAGAACCCTATATGTCCTTTCCACAATAAAGCATAGCTTAAGTGAAGATCCTGCCAGAAGACCAAATCTCTTATATTGCCTCTAGGCTAAAACAGAATCATTGTTATTCAGGAGTGATTCTAGTGAGTAAGTAAGATATACCCAGCTAATAGATCTGAGCTATCTATGCATATGAATGAATTAAAATTTAAAAGTGAGAATGAATGGGACCAAGGCAATTTGGTGTTTGTAAGAGCTCTGGATTAATTAAGAGCTAGGGAGTCTGACTCAGCCCTAGCTCTGCCTCTGATTTCCTGTATGACTTTGGGCAGGGCCCTTCTCCACTCTGCATCTCCTTTTCCTTATCTGCAAAATCCAGGGGGTTGAACAGAAAGGTTCTAACCTGTCTGGCTCTACCTTTGGTGTTCTGTGTCTTATGGTCCCTTCCAAACACCAAATTCCATTTTCTGTCTGCTTCCCTTTCTTAATGTTCTGAATCTTAAGGGACCTTCCACTGCCATAATTTTGATTGTGCAGAGGGTGTTTTTTTCTTTTTTGTTTTTGTTTTTTGTTTTTTGCTTTTTGGTGAGGCAGTCAGGGTTAAGTGACTTGCCCAGGGTCACACAGCCAGTAAGTGTTAAGTGTCTGAGCCTGGATTTGAACTCAGATCCTTCTGACTCCAAGGCCAGAGCTCTATTCACTGTGCCAACTAACTGCTTCCTTTTTTTTTTTAAGGTGATTGGGGTTAAGTGACTTGCCCAGGGTCACACAGCTAGTAAGTGTCAAGTGTTTGGTCTGTGCAGAGGTTTTTAACCTTGGGTCCATGGGAGCCTTCCTTGAATGGGAGAAAAACAATTGTAACTTCATTTCATTATAATTGGTTTCTTTTGTAATCCTATGCATTTTACTTTATGCATTTCAAAACATTGTCCTGAGAAGGGCTCCATAGGCATCATCAGACTGCCAAAGGGGTCCATGATGCTAGAAAAAAGTTTAGTATGTTTGCTTTAGTCATTTGCATTAGTGACGAAATACCCAACCAGAGTCAGAGCTCATTGTTGGACTCGCTGATTTTGACTTTGTGATACTTTTAGGCAGGAACTGGGCTGAAATTTACCTTTTCTTAGCTGATTCTTTATTCACTGTAAGATGGTAAGATTTTAAAGTTAGAAAGAAAACTGGAGATCATCCATTCTAACTGTTTACAGACTAGAAAACTGAGTCACATGGAGCTTAAGTGATTTCCCCAAAGTCATACAGTTAATGAGCCTGAATTCAAAACCAGCCACTTGCTCCAAATCTAGTGCATTTTCTGTGATACCACTCCTGGCATATGGCTGAAGTTTATCTTTTCTTATCCGGTTCTTCCTTCATAGTAGGATTATAGAATTTTAGAGTTGGAAGAGAAACTACATTTATGGATGAGAAAACTGAGTCTCACAGTTCCCCAAGGTCACACATAGGAAGCAGTTCTGATTCCAATTCTAATGTCTGTTCTATCACATCACTCTCAACATACAATAGGCACTTAATGAAAATTTGTCAGTTGATTTATAAATAATTCTATGAAGGAATGTTTAAAAGATTAAGGAAAATAAAGTACCCTTCAACACTTTAGAGGTTTTTGTAATGTATGTAAATGATTACTATTTTCTCTAAAACTGTTAAACAATTTAAAATCACTATTCACTTCAGCAAACCTCTTAACCTCTACCAGGCAGTATTTTATTAGCTTCTTTTGGAACGCTGTATAACTGAAGGAATGAAAACTGTAATCCTTTTAAAATACTCAGTAATTCAGGCTTTTTTCACTAATTCTAACAGGCCTAGACCTGGATTAGTCCAAATTGGTGGAGTTTAATGAAAATGCTTTGAAGAAAAGACATTTTGAAAACAAGCTATTTAGGAAGTCTGTCCTTAACTATCAAAAGCACAGGTGTGGAATCTTTAAGGATTATCTATTATGTTGAGTATCTGCTGTTGTTTGGAGGTTAGTGTAAATATAGTTTTGAGATCCGAATTCTAAATGGATTCTTGATTCCATCACTCAATATAATGTTAGCCCTTAAGGAAATATAACTCCCTGGTTTGTTTATCCCTTCAGAATTTTGAAAAGTATATTTTCAGCCCCACAAGAAAACAAACTGCCTGATCAAATTAGTAAATTCTTGTATAACAGTTTTCAAAAGATCAACATCTGTAGAGCCTGACCTGCAAAGTAGAGATTTGGAGAAGTATGCAGATAATTGTGGTTTTGATAGTAAATAGAAATGTCAGGACAAAACTTTTCTGTTGCTTTAGTGACTAATAATGCCATCTCTAACTTTCTTTTTCTCCGCAAAGATACTCTTCACTCTAATGGAGGATTACATCGACGTGAATCACAAGGTTCCATGTCTTCTGCTGCAAGCCTTGACCTGGTAAATTATGGCTTTTCAGAAACAAAATGAATTTATCTTTGAATGGTGATACAATCTTATTTATGAAACTAGTCATTGTCTATGCTATCAAAATTCACGAGGATTAAAATTTGTCTTATAACCACAAAAAATTGCAAAATGTCCCAGTTTATTAAAATTGGTGTGATAGAAGTGAATGTTCTGATTTGGGTGGACATTTTCTGTTTAGTGTGCCAGTTGATGAATATTTATTGAGTACTTATGTACAAAGTTAACCAGTTAGTCAGCAAGGATTTATTAAACACTTACTCTGTGGTGAGCACTAGTAGGACAAAGAAAGGCAAAGATAGTCCTTGCCCTCAAGGAGCTTACATTCTAATGGGGGAAACAACATGCACATACTTACATAAATACAAGACATATACAGTCAGGCACTGTTGGAAGTAAAAGCTATGGTCTCTACCCTCAAAGGAGAAAGCTAGTTGGCACAGGAGATACAGTGCCAGGCCTAGAGTCAGAAGACCCCAGTTCAAATCCAGCTTCACCTACGTTCTAGCTGTGTGACCTTGGGCAAGTCCCTTAATCTCCTTCAGTCTCAGTTCCCTCATCTGTACAATGAGGGAGTGGGTCTGGATGATCTCTGTGGTCTCTTTGAATGCTCAGTCTAGGATCCTGAGATCCCCAGTTACCCTCCTTGATAAGTATTCCTGCAGCCTGTTTGAAGACTTGGAAGTGAGCTAAAATTTGCTTTTTGGCAGCTCTGGGGACAAGCAGAACAAAACTGAGCCCTTTTCTACATGAAAACTTGACAGCTGTGAGGTCCCACTAAGTCTTCTCATCTCCAGGAGAAATATCCCAGGTTCCTTCAACTGATCCCCATAGAGGAGTGTTCCTAAGCTCTCCTAGGAGGAAGGTTTTGTGAAACAGGTGTAACTTAGCAATCTTAAAGATTCTGTAACTTGTCATCTTGATGCTGTCCTTCTCTTAATACAGCCTAAGAGCACAGCTTATATAAGATGTGCCCAAACTGCAGGAGTTCACATGAAAACCAGAGGATTTCAGGGACTTGCCCGTGCAGTACAGGTTAGCAGTGTCACGTGGCATCCTGAAGGGCCCTGGCATCCTAGCCTTACTTTGGAAATTGACAGTCTGTAGAAAACACTCCTCAGTTTTTAAGGGTTTATAGTTTTGGAGGTGCATTAACCCTTCTCCACTGACACAGACTGTAAATGCCTATATCACTCAGTATTTGGTCTTTGAGGGTTGAAGCTAGGAAATGTATTGCTTTATACACACACAAACTGGGGGTTAGCCTCCGGGAGTTCAGCCAGGCCAGTCCTGAGAGAGCCAGCAGGCAGCCTGTCACTTGGCAGCATCGTTGGCATAGCCTTCAGGAACCCTCCACACCCTGAGGAAGCTCTCAGACAGGACCTCAGTAAAGTTGCAGAGAGTTGTCTTGTGGAAAATATTCTTATTCTTAGCATCAGTAGCTCCCATTTTTGCAGTGTTTCCAGCTTACAAAGCATGTTCCTCACACCAACGGTGGGAGGTAGGCAGTACATAAATGATGACCCCCATTTTACAGATGATTATATTGAGGCACCGAGAGAGGAGATCACTTGCAATAACAAGGTGTCACAGCTTGTTGGTGCTAGAGTTGGGGTTCAAAGCCTGGTCTCTTCTGACTCCTCATCCATCGTTTTTTCCATTGCACTACAATGAATTTTACTAACTACTGTGATGGAGACCACTGGACTGAAAAAAGGGTCCAAAAGGCAGTGTTACCTATGGCTACTGGGCCATTATTGGAACTGAATCTCTTCTGGGAGGTTTTCTGCAGAATTTCCATAGGAGCTAGGAGGCAGTCTTATAGTGGCTCACTATTGAACTGCAAATCAAGAAAGTTGCACATTCCTAAGATTTATACAGAGAGTTTTTTTGTGAAGAGAATGCTGGATTGTCATTTTGCAGCTTGTGAGAATGCTTCTCTGCTTGTGAGTCATTCCACAGGCCTTTCTAGCCAGAGGAAGAGTGGGTGTCTGCTCAAAGATTCAGTGCACACAGGCCTTCCCCACACTACAGCTGAGTTTGGAGCAGATGAAAAGGTTTTTGTGGAACTCTCTAGCCAGGGTGCACAATGTCCAGTGGGGGAGATGCTGACAGCATTCTCTGGAAATCCTTTTGTCATTCCCACCTCTGTGCCTTCATTCACACAATTCATCCAGCAGGAATGTCCTTCCCCCCTCTTCTCTCTGCTTATCTAAGTCTTACCCATCCTTCAGGGCCTAACTCAAGGTCCGCCTCTTCCAGGAAGGCTTCTCCAATTACTCTAGCCTGTAATGATCTCTCCCTGCTTTTAACATGTAAAGCAGTTATCATCTGTGGCACTTAATTTTGACTTACTCATATATTGTTATATATTGTTACGTAGCAGAGTGGTCTTACAGTCTAACACCCTTGGCTAGTCACTTAGCCCCTATAACTCAAACTTTCTTCATATATGAAATGGGGATAGTATTACTTACCTACTATTGGGTTATTGAGAGAAAATCTTCAAGTGCTATAGAAATGGAAATCATTATTAGTCTTCCATACCAATATCTAATTGCTTCTCCTGTGCATCCTGTCTCCCTAAGATGATTGTACGCTCTTCGAGGACAAGAATTTTTATCTTATAGTTTCTTTTGCATAGTGTTGACCACACAGTAAATACTCAATTAAGAATTTGTTGGATAAATCAGAGAGTTGCAACCTGTCACTCACTGCTTTGGGGAAAGTAATTAAAAGAGACATTGTCTGGTGCCATCTTTATATGTGAAGGATATTAAAATACAGTAACTCTTGGTTTGGGAAAAGGTTATTAGGGAGCCAGCCCTCCCCATTAGTCTTTTTTTTTTGTTTATTTGTTTTTGTGAGGCAGTTGAGCTTGGTGACTTGCCCAGGGTCACACAGCTAGTAAATGTCAAGTGTCTGAGGCTGCATTTGAACTCAGATCCTCCTGACTCTAGGGCCAGTGCTCTATCCACTGCATCACCTAGCTGCCTCTCCGCCAAATTAATACTTAAAATTTAAAAAAATGATACTTGTGCTATTGTTTTTAAATATTTAGTAGGCTTTCTGCATGAACTGTACTGTCTAGATTTGTTGGACTTCTCACATTTAGGTAGATAACTGTTTGTTGACAATGACAGGTAACTGTTTAAAGTCTAAAATACATTTAAGCTAGATGAGCTCAATGACATGTTCTCCCTGTCTGTTGTGAGTTTGAAACATTAGAAAGTTGGTCACCAGGTCTCACATTGTTTTGAGCCTGGCCACTCATGGATGCCATACTAGATGCAGAAGGCTTGCCTGACTCGATAAATATTCTTCAGCTGAGATAGCTTTGTTCCTGCCTTTATTTTTCACTTTCAGTGCCTTATTCATGTTTCTTTTCCTCTAGTCGGAAACCTGTAGGGTCTCAGTGGCTGAAAAGGACAAGTCGTCCAAGCACTGCTGCATAAACCTTCCTGATGGGACGTCATGTGTGGTGGTTGTGAAATCTGGATTCTCAATCAAAGAAATATTATCTGGGCTGTGTGAGAAACACGGCATCAATGTGGCTGCAGTCGATCTTTTTTTAGTAGGAGGGGACAAGGTACTTGGTGTTCACTTGTGATTTTTAAAAGGATCCTAGGCTTATCAGTGGAGTGCAACAGATGGTGATTTATTTATCTTCTTTTAAAAAAAATTTAGCAAAATATTTTCTCCATTCTGACTTTGTTCTAACTTTTAATGTCTGACCCTGTTTGCTTAGTATTTCTTATGCAAACAATGTCTCTTGAAGTAGCCCAGATTATGAGAATTATGTTGTTGCTTCCTGCAAGCTCCCAAAGCTATTATTAGTTTTAGATGCAAAGAATGCTAACTTTTCTTTCTCTTTTGATGGGCTATTTTTGAAGCTGTGCTTTTGTTCTCTGCACAGCTGTGCATTCCATTACATATTGTTCAGTATTTCAGGGGAAGATACTTGTTCCCACTTTAATTTTGTTTGCTTTTGTTCTTTTCACGTGCCCTGAAGCCGTTAGTGCTGCACCAAGACAGCAGCATCTTGGATTCCAGGGACCTACGCTTAGAAAAGCGCACTTTGTTCCGGTAAGAGAGGAAGATGGTTTTCATCTTAGCTGATGTCTCTAAGAGTTATTATACTTGCCTTTATGACTAAGTGAAAAGTAGGCACAACCTTTGCTCTGTATATGGCTACTAAAAAAAACTATAATGACAATGCAATCTGATTAAACCAGTTCTGCCCTCAATGTGCTGTTAGTCATCAAGGGCCGGACAGGAGCTTAAACGAAACCTGGCATGACTGGCCGTGGAGCAGAGAGGGCATCAGTGTCATGGCAGGGCCACATGGGACTGGTGATTCTGCTCTTCTCTGCTCTGGGAGCAACTTCCTTAGAGCATGCCTGATTAACCAGGGAAGAGCCTGGGAGAGGACATACAACAGCAGCCTTGACTGCCTTGTCTTCAGAGGAATCTTTTTAGTTTCTTCTTGGTACCATGTCCTAGTATGGAAGAAGAACATCAAATAAGGAAAAGCAGGCGAGGCCTCAGTTTGGATCTTGATTCTGTGACTTAATATTTGTGGGACTCTACACTGGTCTGAACTTCAGTTTCCTCATCTGTAAAATGGATATAGTGATACTTGGATGCAAACTGCCTAACAGTTTTGGTTTATGAGGAAAATAGTTTGTGAACTTTAAAGTGCTATATAAGTACAAAGTACTATTATACTTCTAAGTCTAAAGAGAAGAATTAGGTTAAAATTTAAAATCATTTAGCTAAATAAGTAACTAATTGCTTTTCATGCTAGGTATTATATGCATCATGAGGCCTTATTATAAATCTGAAAGAGGGCATTTCCAGATTTACTCATTGGTAGTTAAAAAAAAGTTTTAATGCATGTGGTTGAAAGTAAGAAGGTATTGGGTAATACTGACAGATGACACGGAGCAAATGTCTTGCAAAACATTATTGATCAGAGATATCTCTTCATCCCTTTCCCTAGGCTTGATCTAGTCCCAATTAATAGGTCAGTGGGACTGAAGGCCAAGCCCACCAAGCCAGTCACCGAAGTGCTACGGCCTGTAGTGGCCAAGTATGGTTTGAATCTTAGTGACCTTGTTGTGAGACTGGTAAGTATCTTTTAAATTATGCTGCATGTTCAGCATAACTTGCCTGGTAAATTAAGTAAGTAAATACTGTTCAATGAATTTTTCTCATCTTGGCATTCTCCAGTTTCCTTATAAATGATAATCTTCAGTGTTTGGGAAGAGCCATGATTTTATCAGCAGGGATAATCTCTCTTTCAGTGCAGATTGCAACCCCTCTGTACCTGGAGAAAGTGTTTCACGTATTACTGCGGCCAAGAAAAGTTTATCTTCTGATCTTCTGGAGATAAGCCTGTCCAAACTGAGCTAGGTTGGCCTGAGGACAACAGATACGCACTCCATCCATGGCGGAGTCCATATATGAAGGCTCGCCAGCTTGAGAGTCCAAGGCTACCTCCACCTCGGGATGAGGCATCAGGGAGAAACATAAGAACGTGGTGTGAAAAATTCTGAAGGCTATTTTAAGAAGGGTAGACCGTTGGTGTTCTCATTTATTTTGGGCGTCATGTGGTATTCCTGAAAGAAAGAGCCTTAGAGACTGGGCTTCTCATTTCAGTTGTGCCTTTTGCTGTGAACTTGGGCAAGCCACTTATCCCTCAGAGCCTCAGTGTCCTTCTGTAAAATCAAGGAGTTAGACTAGATGATCTTTGAATGTTCCCCCAGACCTCTTTGTGCATGGTTATCCTGGATCATTGACTGCATGGCTTTTATTTCATGTGGCTTTGGTCTGTCAGCATCACTCTGATCCCTCCCACTGCTCAAGCCATCACATGTACTGTGGGCAGTGGGGAAAGGTAGTTGACTCATTTTTGTTTTTCACCTGCACAACTATTCTAAAAAATGTATTTACTTTTAGTTATTCCCAGGCTTTTTTCCCACCAGCCCAACCCACCCCATCTGGTGCTGAAATGTGTTCTTTCTGCTCGTTAGTACAATGGCTTTGAACTCTGGAGCACTTGACAGGATGAAATCACATCTGCTGCCATAACCAGAGAGGGGTCAGAGTCTGTCTCTTCCTAAGAAAAGGATAGGGACTGGTCCTGGACTTCACTGGTCTAGAGAACTCCTGGGTGAGGAGTCTCCCTGTACCAATGTAGCGAGTCACTTTCTTCGCAGTTTGCAGTTCGCAGTCAAGAGTTACTTATAACACTAAGAGGTTAAGGGTCTTTCTGGCTTCAAGGCCAGCTCTCCAGCTACTACACCATGCTGTCCTAAAGAAAAACATGGAGAAAAAATTAATAGAGCTATAGTAGACTTTGGCCCGTTTATTGAACTATAAATTTATCTTCCTTGCATAAAACAATTCCTTTGTTATTACTCAATGGCCACAAATATCTCTTTTAGCTAGTTATTTCAGATGTTACATTTTACATATTTTTAGCCATCAGTTCCTCTGAACTGGTCATAGAATGTCCTCTTTCACTCTTAATGTTGTATTTAAATTGAGTTCAGCATCAACTTTGTGTGCTTTATCACGACCCAATAGTTTAACATTTGACAGTAGGCATTCATTCCATTGCTGTGGTTTGATGACTGAGTATGTAATCATAGAATCATAGATCAGGAAGGAATCTTAAGAGGTGGTCATGGCCATTCTACTGCCAAAACAAGATGAAATCATGGAATCTGAGGATTGGAAAGGACCTCAGCCTGCACCTGGACAAGAATCCCATGTACCACTTGCCAGACATAAGTAGTCACCTGGCGTACACTTTGGTGGATTCTTCAGTGATGGGGAACCTACTCTGTCCCGAAGCAGGACATGCTCCTTTGGAAAAGTTCTAATTCTTAGCAAGTTTTTCCTTATATCAAGCCTGAATTTGCTCTTGGTCCCGGTTCTGGGATGATGAAGGGGATGTTTTGAATTGGTTGCTTCATAGTCTTTCAAATCCAGCATGTCCAAAACAGAACTCGCCATTTTCCCTACAAATCCACCCTTCTTCCTCAACGTCTCTGTTTCTGTTTATGACTCGACTGTGCTACTAAGCGTGCAGGTTCACAGTCTCACAGCAGCCCTTGTGTCCTCACTCTCCCTCATCTCAAATAGCCAATCAATTGCCAAGGTTTATTGATTCTCACTCTGTGCTTTCTCTGAAGTCCACCCTCTTATCTCCATTCTCATGATCATCTCCCTACTTCAAGCTCTTATCACTTCTTACTTGGAGGATTACAGGAGCCTTCTGATTGGGCTCCTAACCTCAAATCTCTTCCTCCTTTCATTCCTCCTCACAGAGCTGCCAAAGCAGCCATGTTGCTTAGACCACTGGTGTCCACTTCAAATACAAATGGGCCACTAAGCCATACATAAGGATCCCTGAGAGCCTCATGTTGAATTAAAAAACCACATGTTAACTTTACCTATATTGTTTTACTTTTATTTTATTAAATATTTTCTCAGTTACATTTTAATCTGGTTTGGTTTGCACTCAGAAGTGTTGTAGGCCCCTGGGCTATGTTTTGATGACTCTAACTTAGATTATATACACTAGAGAATAATAGAATATGTGTATGTACTATATATAGTCTAACATAAATACATTGGGAAACTACAGACCCAAATTTAGGAATAACCTTCACTTAGTTAAAACTAAATTCTACAAGGTATCTTAATCTGTGAAACCAATTTTTTTTGAGACCATAAAATCTCAATTAAAAATACCAATTTAAGCTGTTTTTTTTTTTCTAAAGAAACAAACAATACTACTACATATATACTAGCAAGAATGTAAAACAGTATCTGGCACATAATAAACATTTAAATGCTCTGTCTGTCTGTGCCTCAGCCTGTTTATCTGCTACACAATAATTGTCTTTCAAATGTAATAGTAGGAATGAAAAATAACCAAATTGATTTTTCAGTTCTTTGGCATTCCTATAAATTAAAAATATCCTATAAATCAATAATAATTTAAGTTCTTAGACTGTCTAGCTGCCATCCAAGTTTTACATTTCAGATGATCGCTTGCTTGGCAAGAATTTATTTGTGCTATAAAACAAACTGTGATCTGCCTTTAGAGTGGAGAAAAGGAGCCGCTAGATCTTGGTGTTCCTATTTCTAATTTGGATGGACAAAGAGTGATCTTAGAAGAAAAGGATCCCACTAAAGGAAAAGGTAAACTCACAGTATGGCATTTTATTTGCTACCTGTCCATCTGTTTCATCCCACCTCTCTGAATGTACTGATTGATATTAATATGGGTGATCACTAAAGGATAAGGGATACTTCTGTAGCTGCATACACACTACCTCCCGCCTCCACTCTGCAGGAGTTCCATCCTGAGTGCAGCTGTAGGAAAGAGGGAAGCCTTCACTATGGTCTAATGACATCCTTCAGAGGGCTTAGGAGAGACCGCCTTCCTCAAGAATGTTAACATATTGGTCTGAATATTACTGGCTGCCCTTCCCCTCAGCCCCAAACTGGCTTGTGTAAAATGAGTGAGGACTATCATCCTATAATCATGGGTATTTTTCAGTGTATACATTATATTTATATTGATAGTTGTCTGGTAAAATATATATGTATATGCATATAATGTATATGTATTTTCCCAGAGATTTCAATTTAGGAGGTTTCCTATATTCATGTACAGTCTATATTTGGATCAGTATGGTACTTTTTATGTGTACATATGTTATCTGTACAATGCATTACATTTCCAAAACCATATCTAGAAAAAAATCATGGCTATTCTTATTGGTTTTTATTTTAATATACTCATGCCTAAGTATTATTCTGATACATGCAAATGAAGATAGCCATTTCTTCCCCAAAAGAAGTCTAGTCTGCTGATCTCATTCATGATAAAAAAAAAAAAAGTGCTTTTCAGTATTTGAGTACATGAAGCCAGTGGGACACTTTCCGTCTTTATTGTGTGTCATTTTCTGTTTTGGGGGGAAAAAAAACACATAAAATATTTGGCCAGGTCAACTGTCCTCTATTGGCCATCATTTCCTCTTCTTTAACATGAAGGGTTTGGATTAGAGAATCTCCAACGTGGTTTCTCACGCCCTCTAACAGTATGCAGTTCACATAAGTTTTTATTACATTTATCTCGAAATAGCTCTAAACTTACTACTTTTCACCTTTGGACTTATTTGCCAAACATCACATCCTCAGTCACAGATTGTATGTTATGGATAATAATAAGATGGCCTTCTGTGTTCTAGAAAATAGGAATTTTTATTCTTTTTAATGACCACTCTATAAAATAGATGTCACAGATATAAGAATTGTAAAAAGACAATGTTAAGAAAAACATTTGCTTTTAACCTTTCTGCTTAGAGGCTTAATCTCCCTTTCAAAGACAACTTGAGTACAACTGAATTTCAATGTTTGGATGGGTTCATGATGTACCAGGATTGTAAAGATGTCTCATTATGTTTAGTATTCACAGAGAAACAGAAAGGTGCATCAGCCAAACAGAATATAGCTGTAATTCCCAGTTCCAGAAATCACTCCGCTACGGTAATATTTCTCACCACATTTGTTCCATGCATTTCCTCATGGTTGTAAGTGTGTCTTTAGAAGTAGAAGCTTTGGGGCACCATGCCAAGCACCACCCCTGGCCCCACCCTTCTAGTGGCCAAGACTTTAAATATACACGTTTCTGTTGACCTCACTAACAAGCTGTGTTTTTTCGTTTCTCTGAACCTGCTTCTCCTCCCAGAATTGGAGAGCCACAATTCTGTTGGGTATTCTTGTCCTTCTTCCTGGAACTGCTCTGTTCATTTCGTTTGTAATCCAGTAGTTCAGCTTAGAATTGAACCATTGCTCTTTCTTTTCCCACGGTGCTGGTTGTGGCTTAATAAAGCTGTGCTTGATACAATCTCTACATTTTATGGGGTTTAATCAATATGTGTAAAATCTATAACTCTACAATCTGTATTTAAAATATTTCTTGTCTAACAATGTATTCTGTGTGTTCATTATGTATCTGAAATGTAAGTAGTACTTTGACTTTCCTTCTAATACAGGGAGAGGAAAGAACACTAGGCAAGTCTAATTCTATTAAAATAAAAGGAGAAAATGGAAAAAATGCTAGGGATCCCCGGCTTTCAAAGAGAGAAGAATCTATTGCAAAGATTGGGAAAAAAAAATATCAGAAAATTAATTTGGACGAAGCAGAGGGTATGTGAATTTTTTAAAACTTCCACGTGTTTTAGTAAATGCAATAACAGTTTTCAAGCAAAATTATTAAAAATCATTGTTTTTTTCTTAACCATTTGGAAAAATTAAATTACTTTCACTCAAGAATATGCATCTTTCACTGTCATGTTAGTATATTTATACATTGGTGTAACTCGGAATAGAATAAGACCTCATTAATTTGGATTATTAATCTCTGGATTTACTTTAATGAAAAGATATGACTCTTTGCATTTAGCAAATATTTATTAAGCAATTGTTATGTGTGATGCAGTATGTTGGGGGTGATATGGATGATTTCTGCCCTCTAAAAATTTATGCCTAGTAAGTAGAGGAGATAAGACATACACAAATAAATAAAATAGACATTAGATTAAGACAAATACTTAAGAATGCCAATGCTGAGAGCTCAACTAAGGAAGGGATGCCTTCCATTTTGAAAGGAAGTTTTAGGGAATATTTCAGGGGGGTGGTGGCATTCGATCTGAATCTTTAAGGAGGGATGAGTTATTGACAGATGGAGATGATAGGAGAGGGCACCCCAGCCATAGGGAACGGTGTGAGCAAAAGCATGGTGACAAGAGAGACTCACCCATCTACAGGGGCTGGTAAGGAATCCAGGTTTCCTGGAGCATAAAATATTGAATAGGTGATCATGGGAAAAAAGTCTGGAAAGGTGGGTTGAAGCCAGATTGTAGAGAGCCTTGCATGTGGTAGAAGCTTAAAATATGTTGGCTGAGTTAAATTGGGTTAAAAGGATTTTGAAAAGAAATCTGTATGACAACTTAGAAAGCTCTGAAAGTTTGAATAGTCTAAGAATGAAGGGTCTCAGCAATTAGTTGTAATCAGAGGCACTACTTGCACACAGTGTACTCAAATTCCCCAAGAATAGCTCCCTTTACTAGGCTAAATATGTTGCTTGCCACCTTGTTTATTCTATTAATTTGCTTATCTAACCCTTTTTGTCATGGATAGCTCAAATCTAAACTTCTACCTAGTCTAAGTGGCACCCTAAATTGTAAAATTAGTTGCATCCAAATTAATGAGGTTTTATTATACAGCTTTAAAGCAGTTTTGGCCACGGTTTGCTTCCCATCAATTTTTGTGGGACCGATAAAGATCTTTGACAGTCTTTGTTTACTCATGAAAATCACTTTTTAAAAAGCATCAGATCTTTCTGCATTTCCTTTACAGATGAAAGATGCTATTGAAAAGATTAAGGGGAGAAAGAGGTAACTGTCTTTATATAACCTCCTTCCCATCAAAAAAAAAATGGTACCAAAGAAAAGCAGAAGGATCCTGGGGTCCAATCCCAGCTCAGCCACTGATTTGCTGTCTGACCTTGGCCAAATCATGGTCCTTCTCTGGGCTCTGGTTTCCTCATTATTAACATGAGAATGGACTCAATTATCTCCTAAGCATTGAAAACTGTCAGAAAGTTACAGCTTTCACTGTAGTTGTAACCAAAAATTTAAATTTAGTTAGCATAGCAGTTAAAAATGTGTCTTGTAACTAACCCTTACTAACTTTGTTGTAAAAATATGACGTATGTTAACCTCATTCTTCAGTGGTTTCCATTCACCAGGTAAGTGATTTGTGATATTTTTGAAATACTGAAGTTAAAAATTGAAACCTTTTGGACATGTACTAGTTTGAGACTAGATAGTGGCTTCACTTGTGACCCAAGTTCAATCTTATGCCTTGTGTAAGGGGTGAAAATCCAATTCTGGCAGTAGGAAATCACAATTCTGTATTTATTCAAGATGGAAAAAGTGTCCAGAGATGCACTAAGAGCCCTCCTGTTCTGGGGAGGAGGCAGAAGGGGACAGAGCCATTGTTTCTTCTTTTGGCACAGCACCCCTCCAGCACACACAACACCAAGGTGGTAGAGGCAGGGCCTACACAGAAGTAGGTAGGTGGTAGTCTGGACCCTGAACAGTGGAGGAAAGGAGTGGCATCGAAGGGAATGCCTTCCTTCTCTCCCCCCTGCACAGGCAACTTGGTGGCTTCCTTTTAGAAACATTATTACTCTTGAGAGCCAAGAACACTGTAAGGGTGGCCAAGCTCCAGCTCTTCCTTATCATTCATATTTCTGTGAATTTTATAGCCAGTGGAAAATTGATCCGTGAAACCAAATGGTTTTATCAAGGGATACTTGACTTTAATTCCATTCCAAAGGTTATGCTTATTAATCTGAGAGTCATGTTCTGGGTGGGGAGAGTAGGGTCCTGGAAGAGTGTCATTGAGAAAGGGAGGTTCCTGAGATTAACCACCCTGTTGTGGGGGTTTTCTGCTCCTGAAATGTAGCCAGAACACTCTCATTCCTTCTCCTTAAGGACATGTCAGGGCTTTTAGCATTCTTTATTCCTTTATGTGCCAATGGTTCCTCCTTGCTCCCCCATTGTTAAGTATCTCACTCCTTAGGCCCACTCTGGAATTTGTGTTGTGGAGGGACGCCATCGAGAGAAAACACTAGCTATGGCCCTTTGGATAAAAAGGCTAAAGGAGAGAAATTTGAAATAAAATTCCTTGCTTTGCTCTTGAGTTGAAGTGAGGCTCTAAGTGACTCATTTCCATGGATACTTCTCTTCCAGTTTTTAAATGGAGACACTATTTGATCAATGTCCTGGTTTAAGCCTTCAAGTTATAAATGATAAATACTTTTTTAAAGAAATATAAAAAAAAATCTTCCTTAAATGACATCATGGCACGCCTTTGTTTAACTGGATCATCCTCTAAAGGTACAGAGGTGTTGATACGATTTTGCTAAAATGTGAAGATATCGAGTGACTCTCAGAGTAAACATAGAGGTGATACTGGCATTAGTATAAAATGTTATTTAATATATTTTAAAATGTGCCCTGAAACATTGGGAAAAAATTCAGGACTCTAGATTTTATAAATCTTTGTTTTTAGGTACACGAGTATAGCCATTGTAAACTCTGAAGACACGCCCTTGTAGGGGAATCTATAGTAGCTCTGCCTTTAATTATGAGGGAGTAGTTCTCTAATGTGAAAAGGTCCCCGATTAATATAGCCCTTAGTTCCAGGGCACTAGAACTGCAGGGCAGCAGGTAACTCAGTGGTCTATTAGAAAACAAATTTGGTGATTGTTGACATTGATCAGTGATAAGTTTTCTTTAAAATGGTCAATATGGGTTTTTCCCCCATAGAGTTTTTTGAGCTCATTTCCAAAGCTCAGAGCAACAGAGCAGATGACCAGCGTGGGCTACTAAGAAAAGAGGACCTTGTCCTGCCCGATTTTCTTCGTTTACCACCTTGCACAGCAGAACCAACTGCGTCTACTCCTACAACAACAAAAGGCCTAAACAAGAGAACTGTAAAAAATGGCAGCAAGGAAAAGGCTTCATCACCAAATGGGAAGCTGGAATCTCCTCAAAACGGTAATGAAAGTCCAGTGAAGAGCCCAGGGCCTTCAGAGGGCAAGCCCAGGCCTACTCTGGCTGCCCTCCACAGTCAGAAGACTCACAGCGTTCCCTTCAGTGCCCCATTGTCTCCAATTCCACACGTCCAGGAAGGAACGGCATCGGCGCAAATATGGAAGAGACAATCCAAGGAACTACATACTGAAGGCATACAGACTATAGATGATGAGAATGTTGCCGACTTAACACTTGTGGGTGAAGGAGATATTAGTAGCCCTAACAGCACTTTATTACCACCTCCTCCAACACCACCATCAGATGTTACGAAACTCACTGAAGCCAACTACTCACCCCCAACTCCTCTGACAGATAAACAGGAAAAACCTGGATATCAGAGATCCGTTTCAGGTATTTCTAGATTTTAATTTTTTTCCTCTGCACTTACAACTACTTTACTTTTTCACTGTTATATCAGTATTCTATATCCATTTTTCAATTTTGAAAGTCCAGATTAGGTATTTTCTGTAGCGTACATTTTTGAGTCAGAAGTTTTGTTGTGACAGTCTCTTCATCATTAAAATACATTTGGTTTCTTTTTTAAACACATTTTAAAAATCTTGAATGCTACAAGGCCTGAAATTGGTAAATAATAGATTACTGGGGTACTCAAATTCTGATAATCTTTAGTATCATGAAGGCTTTGCTAAAAGGATAAAGCACTTACTGACCATGAAAGCTGCCTCCTGCTCTAAAGAGCATTTGAATTTCAAATGTAGCCACACCAATACTTCTGGTAATAGTTTTTGCCCCACCATTTTTAGAGGTGAAAAATCATTGTAGGTTCTTAGATGTCTTGATCTTGCTATTGGTTTAATTAACACTAACTAACCATTTTAAAATAACCACAACAAATCATTGCTACTTAAGTGCAGTAGAAACTATTGAAAATCAAAGCATTGGGGAAATTGAATCAAAGTGAAACAGTGACGAAAGTCCAGTGAAGAGCCCAGTCCTGTAGAGAGCATTGAATCAAAAACTGGGGAAATTAGAAGTTTTTTGGTCTAAGACCTGTTTAAAAAAATACTACTTACCACTAGTATATCAAGTAAGAAAAAAATGACATTTAATTTCTAGTACTAGGAATAAGCAGTTAATGGTATGCATTTGATTAGAATTCATTTTAAGTTAATTGAGTCAGTTTAAATTTAAAAATTAAAAAAACCCCATAATTTAGGGCAGTATTTTCCCTAAAATCAGAGTGTGAAATTTAGTGTTGTCCAAAAGTGTACAATATGCTTTTGTAGCAAATGCTGTTTCTATGTGCTACAGATGTTCTAAATGGAAGTGTGGCTTGTGGCACGCACATGATTATATCATTCATCTGCATATAAGCATATTCAGGAAAAAAATTTCCAGAAGCTGTATTCATTTTCATTCTTTCACCAAGTTACTTGTGCCATGGTTTGTTGAACCACCATTTCTTTAATGTAAGATAGCATTAATATTTTTAATATATATTTTTACATGGTGATGTCTGTTGTTTCTTTTATGTCTTATCAATGAGATGTAAATACCTTTTGGATTGTTATATTCTTCTCTGTGGCAATGTGAATGATTCCTTTTTGCTCTATCAGATTTATTTCCATAAACTGACAGAAAAGGTCTATGATCAGTTGTTGACTGACCTGTAACCCAGGGCTTCCTATTGAGGACATATGAAGTGCGTATTTTCAGTGTATTTTATGTACATATGTATAGATCTGTATCTCTTTTTCAGAATATGTTGTATACCCAAGTGGGTTTTAGTTTTTTCTATGAGTGGTAATATGAGAGGTCTTACCCTTACAGCTTTAGAAATGGAGCATATTTTAATGCATGCATTACATTTCTGTATAATTACCGAACTGTAGCTTTCACCTTTTCTGTTTTCTGCTCTTGCTTTGTAGATATCTTTGTGTAGTTTTTACATGTATTTTGTATGTGTTCTTTTGAGAGGAATAAACTCTAGATCTAATTACTCAACTGGTTTTATATTTTCTCTTTTTTTATTTGATCATATTCTGCCTTGATAGCAAACTGTAGCTGTCATCTAATTGAAAGCAATGAAAAGTTTCAGTGTGATTAAGTTAAATGTACTATATGTGATGCTGTGGTACCTTTTTAAATGTTATTGGTACCCATTTAGACATAATATAGACTGTTGTATGTGGAAACTAAAAATATTAAACTGGAAACAAAGATCTGTTTTCCTTTGGAAATTGAACAGATTTGTTGGGAGACCAATGGGATTGTAATAAAAATGAAATATCCTTTGATATCTGCATGTGAAGTCTGAGGTTTAGATGTTTACTTTGATCACCCCAAAGCTATTTATTGTGTAATGTGTTAGATTTAAATACCAGTATACCTTTTTAGTAATCTTAGTCATTTAGTTATATAAAAAATTCATATTCTTAGTTGGGTGTTCTGGTCTTGCCCTCAGATCTCTCTTCTTATTTGCCCATCTACCTCTTCCTTTGTCAGTTATTTTTCATGCTTCTGTGATTCTTCCATCAAATGGGAGTTCAGTGAAAAGAGGAAGGGGTCAAATTGAAATCTAAAAGACTTCTTCTCTGTCGGTAGCTTGTATAAGTTATAGTGAGAGGTAGAGAAAAGGGAGGCAGTAAGGTTTTGGACCATCTGTATGTTTCACACACCCCTGTTATTTCTTGTCTTGAACAGTGCAAAAAATTGAGAACTGTACATACTGAAGACATGAAAAGCTTGAACCAAAATGATTCAATGATAGCACCTTTCAGGGGAATCTCAGGAGTCATTCTCCTGGAATAGTGGGATAGTTTTTGTCCTTTTTATTTTTTATTTATTTTTTATAGTGGGATAGTTTTTAAAAATCTGTACTGACTCCTAACTTCCTGATCAATTATATCAGTTATCAAACCTGAAAGTAGACATGTATGAACTCTTGGTCTCTTTGAAATATATATTTATGGTGGGGCAGCCAGGTGGCACAGTAGATAGAGCACCAGCCCTGGAGTTAGGAGGACCTGAGTGCGAATCTGGCCTCAGACCAAACATTTGACATTTACTAACTGTGTGACCCTGGGCAAGTCGCTTAACCCCAATTGCCTAAAAATAAAATTAAAATGAAATATATACTTATGGGAAAGGTGTTTATAACTCTTTAAAGTTGTTCAAAGCACCTTTAGCTTTGTGACCAAGAGAGCTCTCAGGTTCAAAATATTTTTGCAAGATTAAATGAATTATGTATGTTTTACTTTTCTCAAGAAACAAGTCTGGAGTGAACGGAAAATTGTCAGTTCTCTTAAGGTTCAAAGCTTTTACTCTATGTATTCAAGTTAGCCTTGGGTTTATTTGGGTTTTTTTAGCAGAAACTTCTTGGTATTTGTCAGTTCCCAGATCCTGGTGCTTAAGACTGCCAGTGATTAGGAGGGCATTTAACAACACTCCATGGAAAGTATCTTTTTGGAGGAAAGAGGGCATGGCCCAAGCCTGGATTGAAGAGATTGAACAAGATGCCTGATCTGGGTCGAAGCCAGGAGGCTAGACAGGGGATCGGAAAGGAGTGCATGGCCATGGAGCAAAGCCAGGGAACTCAGTATGGAGCCAGGGAGAGCTTGTGGTGAAGGGCAGCAGGAGGTTCAGTGAAGTAAATGCCAAGTGTGTTCCATGCAATTTCTCAGAATCAATTCAGTGACATTCTAGGATTCTAGGGTGCCAGTGCTAACCGTGCTCCTTCCTTACTCTTCATTGTTGGCAATGCCATGGTCCTCAGGAGTTCATTAGGAAATAAAGTACCGAAACAACGTCAGTCATTTGGTAGCCTCTCTGAAATGCATTGTATTTTCTGTCTGTAATTCTAAGTGAATGTCCATTACCATCACCCTAATGACTGTTAATACATTTCCACAGCACTGGCCTTTTGACACAAAATTACCTTTTATTTCACGATTAAATATGTGTCCATAATTGTTACCCTGATGCTTTTCTACGGTTCCATTCATAGTGAAAGAAGGCAGGCAAGGCAGATAATATCCCCATCACACAGATGAGGAAACTAAGGCTCATAGAAAGTGATAGAGCTAAAATTAGAACCCAGATTTCTTGTTTTCTGGCCCAGGGCACTATGGTTCTGAAGGTTGATCAGAAGACTCTTACCGGTTTTAATTAAATCCTGTTTAATCCACAGAGGATTAAAGGGCCCTGCCTCAGTCAAACTGAGACCTGTTAAAAAATTATATATTTTCAGCACTGATTAACTTGATCAGCCAAGACCCCCAAATAATTATGCATTTCACATGCTGCCTCATTGCTCTGGTAAATCCTAGGTTTGGTAGTTCAGGAGGATGACAGGGTAAAAGATATTTGGATCTGGGGTAGTGCTCTGGGGGTTTACTGAAGTCATTCACCTATTCCTGGGCTTAGAGAGTCATGTCTAGGGCTTACTCCTTCAACAGATCTGTGAATTTACTAATCAGTAAGTCAGGTTCATCCCTATCTATCTAGCAGGCAAAATAAAGGCTTGTTGGGAGAATTATCCAGATGAGCCAACCAAAGCTGAAAATACCTAATTAATGTCCACTCTAGCTAAGGTTGGGTTGAACCAAGCTCTACTGAAAGCAGAACAAGATATCTTTCTTGGTAGATAAGACTTCTGGTGAAATGTTAGAAAGAGATGTCAGTTAATGGCAAGTCTACTGAAGAGTTTAGTTCTTTGGAAAGTGTGCGTTAATAGACCAGGTCTCCTGGGGAACACTGCTGAACTATATGTAGTTAACAGTGTTTGGATATTATCTCCTTACTGTGTGAACTCCATGAGGGGAGGATGACTTTCATCTCCTCCTAACCTCCAATGCCTAGCACAGCTGTCTGCATTTGAAAACTGTTTAATATATGCCTGTCAAATGAAGGAAGAAAGGCAGGAAGAAAGGAGGGAAGGAAAGGAAAGAATTGGGGGAAGGAAGGAAGGGAGGTGGGAATTCGTATTATAGATCGGACTAAATTATCTCTGAAATCCTTTCCAATTCTAAGAGTCTGTGATTCTGTGTCAGTCAATCAACAAGCCATTATTTTTTTTTTACTAATTTATTTTGATTTATCAACAACACTTCCATAAGCTTTTGAGTTTTAAATTTTTCTCCCTTTCCTTTTCTGCCTCCCTCCCTGAGACAGCACGCAGTCTGATATAGGCTATACATATACATTCCTATTAAACATATTTTTACATTACTGATGTTGTAAGGAAGAATTACAACCAATAGGAAGAACCACAAGAAAGAGAAAACAAAACAAAACAGAAGGAAAAAATAGCAAACAGTATGCTTTGATCTGTATTCAAACTCCATAGTTCTTTCTTTGGATGTGGACAGCATTTTCCATCATGAGACCTTTGGAGATGTTTTAGATCCTTGCATCGCTGAGAAGAGCTAAGTCTATCAAAGTTAGTCATCATACAGTGTGGCTGTTACTGTGTACAAAGTTCTCCTGGTTCTGCTCACTTCATTCAGCATCAGTTCATACAAGTCTTTCCAGGTTTTTCTGAAGTCAGCCTGCTCATCATTTCTTACAGCACAGTAGTATTCCATTACATTCATATACCACAACTTGTTCAGCCATTCCCCAATTGATGGGCATCCCTTCAGTTTCCAATTCTTTGCCACCACAGAAAGAGCTGCTATAAATATTTTTGCACATGTGGGTCCTTTTCCCATTTGTATGATCTCTTTGGGATACAGCCCTAGAAGTGCTATCGTAGGGTCAAAGGGTATATACATTTTTATAGCCCCTTGGGCATAGTTCCAACTTGCTCTCCAAAATTGTTGGATCATCTCACAACTCCACCAACAAGCAATTATTGAACACTTACTATGTGCTAAGCCGAGGGTGGGGAACCTGGGGCCTGGAGGCATGTGGCCTCAAGGCTGCAGGTTCCCCACCCCTGTCTAAGCACTGTGCTAAATGCTGAACATACAATTGCAAAGAATAAAACTATCCATACTCCAAATAATCCATGCTGTTTTTATCATCTATCATGGGAGACAACAGATATGTATAAGTATGTGTACAATATATGTGTATACATATATATATATATACAGAATAAATATGAGATAAATACAGCGTAGTTAGGGAGGGCAGACACTAGCCATCCTTTATAGTGATACTGAGATTCATAGTTTGAAAATGAATTAAAATTCTTTTGGGGAAGATTTGAAGGTTTAAAATCTTTCAAAATAAGATTTCTAACACATCTTAAAAGTCATATTTAAATTGCTTTTTCACTTGTTCACTCTTGAAAAATGAGATTTGAAAGTCTTAACTAGCTGTACTTTTCTCCTTTGCCATTTAAAGGTTTTTTTTTCATACCATATGTCTGGCATGGTTCATTCTGCTGTTGATGTTTCCTCCTGAGGCTTCACACAGAATGACTGTTTGGCATACTGGTGTGCTTCTTACTTTCTGTGGAGCCGATTTGTTCATTTTGCTTCTCAGTCTCATAGCAGCAATTCTAGCACCCCAAGCCTTATCCTGTGGGTTTGGAAGAGAGAATATATTTGTAACTTAGGGGATGGAGGCGGGTGGGGAGGGAACAGAATTTTCTAACGCATCATGAATCTCAAATCGGCTCCAGCGTTCGCTGTTTCTCACTGATCTCCCCATCATCCCACCCTTTGATGTGGTCACAGGGTTGCGCAATGATAAACCATCATTTTTTATTTAAGGAAAAATAAATGTTTAGATCCCTGCTCCTGTAAATAGCTTAAAGATGATGACTTGAGTCTTGCTTTGGTCACGGAGTCACATCATATTTAAGAGCCTAAGTTATGGGTGAACATGACAGGCACTCCCTCCTCATATTAAAAATGCAAGCCCTGTTGACGCCTTACTTTGGAGTTTTCATCATTATTATTATATTATTATTATTATTATTATTATTATTATTATTATTATTATTATTATTACCATAGCCTGCTTTGATTGTAACATTGTTTCCATTGGGTGGGAAAACAGTTCAGTCATTCACTTCCATGGGTATTTCTTGAGCATTGTAGTGGGTACAAAGATCTCTAAGTGGAAGCTTGCTCTGAAGGGTTATAGCTTATGAAAGGGCAGCACCTTTTTCTATCATTGTTTATAATTAAAAACTCATAATTATGTTTAACATTAATGTTTGCAATCACCCTTTCAGGTGGGTAGCACGAGTATTATTGCAACCGTTTCAAAAATGAGAAAGCTGAGGCCCCAGAAAGGTTAAGTGACTTTTGCTCATGATTACAGAGCTAGTAAGCGTAAAGTCTGGGATTTAAACGCAAGTGGCCTGACTCTACATCCAGTGCTTTCCTTTGCTGTTTTGCACAGCCTCTTCTTCACTGGAGACCTGTTCAGTCTGTAACAACAGTGATAGTAGTTAACACTTATAGGGAGCTTCAAGTCTGAAAAGCACATTGCATGTATTAACTCATTTGAACCTTGCACGGGGAAGTAGGCATTATTTTTTTTGTTTCTCATCATTTTTCAATTGTGCCTGAGTCTTTGTGTCCCCTTTTTGGGTTTTCTTGGCAAAGATACTGGAGTGGTTTGCCATTTGCTTCTCCAGCTTATTTGACAGATGAGGAAAATAAGGCAAACAGGGTTAAGGGAGTTGCCTAGGGTCACATAGCTGGTAAGTGACTGAGTCGGGATTTGAACTCATGAAGATGAGTCTTTCAGACTGCAGGGCCGGCAGTCTCTCTACTGAGCCACCTAGCTGCCCTTAGGCATTATTATCTCCATTTAAAGATGAGGAAACAGGGTGAGAGAGGTTAAGTAATTTGTCCAGGGCCACACAACTGGTAAGCATCTGAGACAGGATTCCAGGTTGGGTTGTCCAGTGATCTATAGACAACTCTATGCTGTGATTAACAAAATATAAAGAGCCCCTTTGGGTAATCTTAGGGTTATGGTTGAGAATTTAAAATGTTATGCTCTGGGTTCATCCTAAGCAAAGAACCTTATGCATTAGTGATTGGGCAAGGCATATTTTTGGAACCATTGATCATGTCACTGATTAACATTCATCTCACCACTAGAGAGAAATCGACAGTTCTCAATTTAGAGATGTGACCCAGTTTGCAGAAAAGCAGTAAAACTGAAGATTTCAAATTGGTCCAAAATTTAGATTCCCCAAAGATATGAATTATTCATGTTCTTTAGTAAGATCATCTGTGGATTAGGAATTGATCATTTGGATAAGATAAATTGAACCCAAGAAAATATTTGTTAAAATACCTGGAGCTTGTCCAGTAGTTCCTTCAAATAAGAATAGAAAAAAGCTTTTGTGGTGAAAGGAGGGAGTTACTTCAAACCCCCCCCCCAAAAAAAACCCAACAACAACCACCACCGCCTAACACATTTAGAAAGCATTTGTTATTTCTAATTCCTAGCATAGCATGAGAGAGTAGAAAGAGTACCTGAAGCTTGAATATAAGGGTTCAAATCCTAGTTTAGACCCTTTTTGACTATATGACTACAAGCAAGTCACTCCCTCGGCCTTAGTTTATTCCTTTATAAAATAGAAATAATACTTACAGTATCTTTCTCATAGGGTTGATGTAAGGAAAATGCTTAAAAACAACCTAGCAGCTCTAGAGAAATCTGAGCTATTACTGTCAAACTCCATTTCTTGCACAGTATCAGAATGGGCAAGTCAAAAGGTCTTTTCTGGTTTCCCAGAAGACTAAAAAGTGCCTTATCATCATATTGTGTGTGTGTGTGTGTGTGTGTGTGTGTGTGTGTGTGTGTATATGTGTGTAAAAATATAATTACTTGTTTTTAAAGTCCCTCTTGTATAATCACCTGGATGTCTAAGCCTTTTTATTTAGGGGGAAATTCTTGTCTTATGGTAAGAAAGCAATCACAAAGAGGTTTGGATGTGGCCCATTCACCATCAAAGATAAGAGCAAGTCAACTGGACAAGACCCATATCTAATGGAACTTGGTGTTTATCTATCTAGTATTCCAACTCTGTCATTTGTAGACAGTGAAAAAACCTAGGCAACAAGAGGAACAGGGAAATATTCATGACTGTTATCTAACTGTCATAGACTTAAAGGAGAAAGGGATTCTGTCTTACCTATCATTCTATTAGATTCCTTTTAATATTGGTTGGGAAACTAGGACATTTGATTTTGCATTGCTCTTTATTTTGCATTTACATCTTTGGGAAGCTAATGATTAGGGTTTGGGTGTTTGTTTTTTAAAGAAACAGTCCCTAGGACCAAATTAAATAATTCTTGACATGTTTTATTTTGTTTTAAGTATCAAATACCCTAGTCTGTCCTGTAGTTTCAGCTGTAAGTAATCATTCAAAAAATATATATTGAGAACCTACTATGTACCCACCTTTGCCACACACGCATACACACACAAAAAGATATGGCTCCTTGCCCTAAAAGGGCCTATAATCTAGTCACATGTGAAACAGAGAGCATTTAAGGGCTGAAATAGATGATACTAATTACAAGTGCCATAATGAATGTGAGCTGGATAGTCAAAAGAAAATTTCATGGAGCTAGTGAGAGTAGAGGTAGCCCTGAAGGGTGAGTAGGCTTTAAATAGTTGGAAGGGAAAGAGAAGACAGATCATTCCAGACAAGGGAGAGGACATGAACAAAAACAAAAAAAGATGAGAACTAATACATAAATGAGAATAGTGAGGAGATAAGCCCAGTTTCTTGAAGGTTGTATATTATGGAATAGTGGGAAACATGGTTAGTGAGACAGAGAAACAGCCTGATCATAGAAGGCCTTGTAAGACAATTAGTGGAGTTCAGACTTGATTCAGTGGGCAATAAGGAATCATTGTTGGTATTTAATAAGGAGAAATGACATGGTAAAAGGAAATGCTTTAGGAAGATTTCATTGTTCCATAGAGTTCATTTGTTTGTTCATTCAGCAGGTATTTGTTGAGCATTTACTATGTGCTGAGAGTGGCTACGGGGAAGGAAAGGTAAAAAAAATTAGATATCATAGTCCCTGCCTTCATGGGGCTTATGGTGAAAAGAGGGAATAATGCACATGCACACACACATACGCACACACACACACACACGCACACACACACACAACTATAGTACTCCTTATTGGACACACATTAGATATTTACAAAGTGCTCTGTGAGATCTGAGAGAAGAGGTCATTACCGACCAGGGGATCAGATAAGAGTTCATGAAGGAGGTGCCATTTTAATTGGATTTTCAAGCATGAGTAGGAATTCAAAAGGTAAAGAAGAAGAATAAGGACATTCCAGGTATAGGGGAGAGCGTGGATTGAAGAGGGCATTGACTAGAAGCAGGGAGGCGGCCTAGGACGCTATTGTGGAAATTTAGGGTAGTCTTATACAGTGAGCCCCTGGACTGGGGAGAAAGCAGTGGGGAATGAAAAGAAAGGAACAAATCTGAGACATTCTTTGAATCTGGTGGTAGTTTGGTATAGAGAATAAAAGAGAAGAGGGAATCAAGATTTGGAAAGGGAGAATGTTAGCAACATTAAGGCAACTGTTATTTGGGAAGAGTAGTTAGTTGAAAGGGGAGAAGAGAGATGATGAATTCAGATGAATTTGAAGAGACAGCTGGGCACCTAAGTAGAGATTTATGCATACAGAGAATGAATGAGACTGAAGTGCAGGTGTGAGATAAAGGCTAGAGATGTCAATTTGGGGGTCACCTTATAGATGCAATAGTTGAAGTCACAAGAAAACATGCTCATGGAGAAATTAGCAGTAAAAGAGCAGAGCTTTGGGGGAAAACCATAGTTGGGTTGGGGGAGGATGAGATGAGCAAGAGAAACCACCAATGGAAGCAGAAAAAAAATAGTCAGAGAGTTAAGAAAACCGTAAAAGTACAAGGTCACGGAAATCAAGGGAGTGTAGAGATTCAAGACAGGGTGTTAAAGAGGGAGGGGATGCTTGTGCACTTGAGGTCAAACAGCCAAGAAAGCACCATTGTTTGTAAGATTTGGAAATTTAAACATCCTTGGAAATCCTGGACTATAAGATTTCCCAACATTCTACTTTGGGTTATGCAAAGGAACCATCTTTTTTTTTTTTCCAATTAATTTGGGAGGAGAGGATGTCATTGTAGTTAACATATACTTTTCTAATATGAAGATTTTCTCTTGGTGTGAGATTATCTCATAAGGTAAGTTTCATTATAATGTGCAGGGGGGGATCATGCCCAGAACGTATCATCATAGACTCAAAGGTAGAAGAGAGGTCAGAGGTCATATAGTCCAACTGCCATGTTTTATAAATGAGGAAAATGAGGTTAAGTAGCTTGTCCAAGGTCACATGAAATTGGAGATTATAGATTGAGCGTGTTGGGAAGCAAGAAGATTGTACACACTAGATGAATATCAAGTTGCCTCAATGTGAGGAATAAATGCATGCATGCACATTCTAATAAATATCCAGTAGTGGATGAGGAAAAATGAGTTTCCACCTCACTCTCATTATCTGGAGAAGCCTCCAGGGAGAGACTTGAGGTATCTCTTAAAGGTTAATAAAATACAAAATGCTTTGGGTAGGTTGAACAAGATTTGGAGATTATAATTAGCTTTTTAAATAAATGTATTTCTTTATTTGGCTGTCAGTCTTTAATCAATCACATTTACACACAGAATGATGCAAATGTCAAATTAATATTTAAGGCTCACAAAAATGTTTTCATCACAAGCCTGGGAGGTAAGTACAGTAATGCAAGCACTTCTTTTATAGATGAAGAGAGGGATTTGTTAAGGTTAATTGAATAATGCTTATGGTCACACAGTAAATGTCAAAGCCATATGACCATGGGCGGTCATTTATGTAGATTTCGATTTCAGATTTTAGAATTTTCATGTACTTTTATTGTTGTCATCTAGTTGATTAGCCATGTCCAACTCTTCATGACCCCATTTGGAATTTTCATGGCAAAGATACTCTAGTGGTTTGCCATTTCCTTCTGCAGCTCATTTTATAGATGAGGAAATTGAGGCAAATAGGGTTAAGTGACTTGCCCAGGGTCACACAGCTAGTAAATGTCTGAAGCGGAATTTGAACTCAGGTCCTTCTGACTCCAGGTGTGGAACTGTATCCACTGAGCCACATAGCTACTCCAAATACTTTTGGTCAGTATCATTATACAGTCTCATAGTGGGAGGGAATCTTACAGATCAATGAATCCAGTCCCTTCTGTCCCATGTAGGAATCCACTCCTCAGCATCCTTGAGAGGTAGTCATCCAACCTTTGTTTGAATACTTCCAGGGATAGAGAATTCACTGTATCCTAAGGCTGCTTATTCCATTTTGGAGGTAGTTGTAATCAATTAGAAAGTCCTTCCTTTTATGGAATTGAAAACTGCCTCCCTATAACTTAAATCCCTTCTTCCTTGTTATGCTGCCTGAAAGGACAGGGCACACAAGATAAGTCTATTCCTTTCCCTAAACAGTCGTCCTTGAAATACTTCGCTGTCATAAATTTTACACATTGCTTTCAAAACTATCCTGCTTGTCTGTATTTCCTTCTGAACTTCCTTGTGTTGTCTTATATCAATTTTCTAAATGGTTCATTGGCCTTTTTTTGGCATCACTATTTCCAACCATCTTTTTTCTCTTTAATCTCCACCCTCTCCAATTAAAACACCAAGAGAACATAAAAAGTCCTTGTAACAAGTAGGCTAAATCAAACAAAATGAATCCCACAGTGACCATGTCTATAAATGTATGTCACTTTCTGTGTCTTGAGTCCATCATCTCCCTGTCAGGAAGTAGGTAACATGATTCTTCAAGGTTCTGTGGTTCATGTACTCCTGGCTGACTTTTTGTGCAGTTCTAGGGTAGGAAAAAAATCACTTACTGTAGTTTCTTATTGAATTTGTTGATCATTATTTAGTCTGGTGGGAATTTTAGGTTTGCTAAAGTAGGTTTGTGAGATCTACTAGGTATGCCTTCATTTAGGCAGCCATCTTGACTGGGAGTCCCAAGTCTTCTCCTTTTTAGGCTAAACATTCCTAATTCTTTCAGCTGTTCATCATTCGATTTGGCAGTGTGTTATAGTGGGAAGAACCCTGGACTTAAAGTCAGGAGTCCTAAATTCAAATCCTAGCTTTATTGTTTATTAGCTGAATGACCTTGGGCAAGTCAGTTTTTCCAAGCCTTAATTCCTTCTCTGTAAACTGGAGATAATAATACCTGCCCTTCCTACCATATAGGGTCATCATGAGGATCATAGAATTTTAAAGTTGTAAGGAGTCTTAGAGTTACTTCTGTTCCACACTTGAATCCCTTTCACAACAGAAGCTCATCCAACTTCCACTTGAAGACCTCCAGTGATGGGGAACCCACTAACTCCCAAGAAAGCTCATTCTACTTTTGAGTAGCTGAAGTTGTAGTGAAGTTGGTTTTTTTTCTTTTTTTAAAATTATTGAGTCAAAACCTGCTCTTCTCTTTAGCTATCAGTCATTGTTCCTTGTTCAAGGGTCAACAAGAATAAAGATTAACTTTTCTTCAACATGATAACTCTTCAGACCTGAATACAGGTCCCACCTACCACCCATCCCCACCCCCACACTTGCTCCAGACTATAGTCTCTTAACCATCCTGGCCTCATCCTAGTTTATCAATGTTATTCCTAAAATGTGCATCCAGAATTGAACAAAATACCCCAGATATCACCTCACCTGGGCAGAATACAGAGAAGCTACTGATTTCTTCATTCCAAACACTATTTCTCTATAGATACTGTCTATAATCATATGGCCCTTTTTGGTAGCCACATCATAATGTTGATTCATATGAAGCTTGTTGTCCACTGAAACTCTCTGAGCTTTTCCACACAAATCCATTCTCTATGCTTCCACTGTGATGTACTCGGACAGTGAATTTTTTTAAACTCAAGTCTAGGAATTCATAATTATTTCTCCATTAAAATTCTTCTGATTAGATATCTATGGAGATCTTTTCCGATCCATACTCTATTATCTCAGCATATATATATGTATATGTATATGTATATGTATATGTATATGTATATGTATATGTATATGTATATGTATATGTATATGTATATGTATGTGTACACACACACACACACACACACACACACACACACACACACACGAGGCAATTGGGGTTAAGTGACTTGCCCAGAGTCACTCAGCTAGTGAGTGTTATGTGTCTGAGGACAGACTTACACTCAGGTCCTCCTGACTCCAGGGTGGCACTCTATCCACTGAGCCACCTAGCTGCCCCTATCTCAACATTTTAGCTATCCTTCTGAGCCTAGTGTCATCCACAAATATGATCAGCATACTGCGTCAGACTTTGTCCAAGTCATTGATAAAAATATAAGCTAGCAGAAGATCAATGCTGTGGCACTCTACCAGAGACCTCCTTCCAATTTGACATTAATTCATTAATGGTGACCCTGGCTGTAGTCATTCTACTAGCTCTGAATTCATCTAACTCAATGACCATCTAACTTATATTTCTTCATCTTTTTTACAAGGATAGCATGAAAAACTTAGTCAAATGCTTTGCTGAAATCCAGGCTTCCATTCCCTTGACCTACTAGTCTAGTACCTGTCCAGAAAAAAAAGGGAAATGAAGTTAGTAGTGACATAACCTATTCTGGATGAAGTTATACTGGCTTTTGGTGATAATTGCTGCTGCAATGTCTAAATGCGCTCAAACTATCTTTTTAGTAATGCTTTCAAGAATTTCATCAGGAATTAAAATCCCAGAATGCCAAAGGGGACCTGCAGGGGACTTCAGAGAACATCTAATCTAACCCATACCTGACCAAGAATCCTTTCATCATCCCCAACAAGTTGTCATCTCTCAAGCCTTTGCTTTAAGACCTCCAAAGATGGGTGTTTACTCCCCACTCTCCAAAGATAGCCTATTCTACTTTTGAACTGGTTTTATTGAAATTCAAGTAATAGAATTTTTCTCTTTAGCAGTAGAACATTTTGTGCGTAAAGATAATTGTTCCTACACATGCTACTAATTCCCTTCAATTTAAAAACATGCACACTTAATAAATGCCTATTATGTGCAAGGCACTGCTTTAAAAAAAAGGCAAAAATGAAATAGATCCTGCCCTCAAAGAGCTCACTGCTGAGGGAAGTCACACAATTAGACTTCTTGGGTTCACTACAAATTCCCATGATCTCACCTCAGCTGTTATACAGAGAGCCATGATCTCATTAACTGATTCTGTTCCATATTTCCCTTTTACTTACTATTCCTCTTTACTTCTGCCTCCTTCTGTTTCTGAAGATGACCTTTCCATTTTTTTTATTGAGAAAATTAAGGCCATTTCTCATGAGTTCTCTTATCTACCCTACCGCACACCTCGAAATCTTGCTCCGTGTTCATCTGTACTGTACTCTCTTTGACTCTAAGGTGGCCCTTCTTGTTGAGGCCAATTTATCATTCTCTTTCTCTCTCTCTCTCTCTCTCTCTCTCTCTCTCTCTCTCTCTCTCTGTGTTTATCTCTGTTTCTTCTTCTGTCTTTCTCCCTATGTGTGTGTCTCCCTCCATTGTCTACAAATATGCTCAAATCCCCTCTCATCCTTACTTCACTTTACCTATCCCCTCAAACCACTGTCCTATGCCTTTCCTCCCTTTCACTATCAAACTCCTAGAAATAATCCTCTATACTCACTGCCTCCATGATTCTTCACTACCCACTCACTTCTCAACACTTTGCAATCTGGATTTCAACCCCATCACTACTGAAATTGCTTCCTCAAAGGTTGCAAATGATGTCTAACTTCATCTCCCTTGACCTCTCTGAAGCTTTCTCCACTGTCAATCACCCCTCCTCTTAGATGGGAGGAAAATAACCGACGATAGAAGGTAGGCCTGCTAAATTCCTATTTTCCTTCTGTTTTTTTCTGCCCAAGAGAATAATCTCTGGACTATAACACCAGGGAAAAATGGCTAATAGAAAGCTGATGTCCAAGATAAATAAGGAGATAGTAAGAGTGCGCCTAGCTGCGTTTGATGAGTTCATGTCACCAAGCACGGATACACTATGTCATTTGGTACTGAAAGAACTGTGAGATGTGATTGCTGAGCATAGTTCAATAATCTCTGAAAAATTATGGAGACAGGGAGAGGTAAATGATGGAAGAAGGGGAAATGTCTTAATTTCTAAAAAAAGGAGGGTGGTGTCTATAAACTATAGGCCAATAAACTTGACTTTGATTCCTGGCAAAAATCTAGAATGTATTATTTAGGAGATACTTAGTGAACATCTTTTTATACAAAGCAGCAGTAATCAAGAGGTTGCACAACTTATTACAGACTAATCACATTGCTTTCTTTCTTTTTTTCAGTAGGGTTACCAGTCAGGTAGATGAGGGGATACTGTAGATATAATTTACCTAATTTTGGCAAGCATTTGGAAAAAATTTCTGATGCTATTCTTGTGGTAAATAAAGGTGTAGAGATGTGGGCCAGATAATAGTATCCCAGGTGACAGGTGAATTTGGAATTGGTTGAATGGTCAGATGGAAGGAATACCAGTTGAGTGTTAACCAGGAAGAATGTCTCTAGTGGAATGCCCCAAGAATCTGTGCTTGGTCTCACATAATTTACCATTTTTAACAAAACTTGAATGGCATACTTGTCACATTTGTGATAAAAACAAAACTGGAAGGCATAACTAACACACAAGTGTCAGAATCAGGGTCCAAAAAGATCTTGACAGGCTTAAACATTGGCCAGCTCTTCTTATAAGTTGATATTTAGTAGGGATGAATGTCAATTCAACTGCTGGTTCTACGACAGCAACTTCACTGGATGGTAGTTCGTCAGGAAAATACAGGATGGACATCAAAGCTCAATTGTAGCCAGTGTATGATGTGACAGCCAAGAAAAAAAGGATGATGTTAGACTTCATTGGTTCCCTTTCCTTCTAAGATGAAATAGAAATTCTTCCATTAGTCATTTGGAGTCCTAACAGTCAGTCCCGTCGGACATTTCCTATTATTCCCCTTCATGAACTCTAGGTTCCAGCATACGTTTTGCTTCCTGTCTATGGTATTCCGCTTCCCGACTCCATGCGTTCCCAAAATGTTCTCCCTACTCACGTCTACCTCTTAGAATCCCTAACTCCATTCAAGCTTCAGGTCAAATGCCAACTTCTAACAAGAGATCTTTCTTGATATTCCCAATTCTTAGAATTGTCCCACCCAAATTACTGTCTTTGTCTGTCTACCTACCTATCGTCTATCTTATCTACCTATCGTCTATCTTATCTATCATCTATCTAGTAATTGTAAGCATAATAAATAAAATACAATAAATATAATAAAGTAATAATGTAATTTCTTTAGATATAAATAAAGTAATTTCTTTAGATATAAAGTTTAGTAGTATATATATGCATATACACATACATAAACATATGTATGTAAATGCACATATACACACACATTTGTATTATCTGCATACTCACTGTTTCTCCTTAGTAGAATGTCACCTTGGGGCCAGAGACTCATTTTTGAGGGCAGTTTTCATTTTTGCCTGTTCCTAGCGCATTACCTAGCTAGCACATGGAAGGCATTTAATAAATGTACAAAATTGAATTGAACGAGGCTGCATGAAAAGAAGACTAGTGTCTAGCCAATCCACAAACATTTAGTAAGTGCTGACCGTGCAAGAAAAGTAAAAAACATGGTCCCTTCCCCCACAGAGCTCATATTATAATAGGAGAGACAAGCATGCAAACATCCATCTATCTATTTACATACATATATGTGTTTATATGTATGCATACACACATAAACATATATAGTTGTTTGCATGCTTGTCTCTTCTGTTACAATATAAACTCCATGGGGGAATGGACCATGGAAAACAACCAGTGAAAATGCTTGGAATTGAGTGATGAAGTGTTCCATTCAAGGAGCATCCACAAGGCTAGTTTGGCAGTACTATAGAGGAGTAATTTACAATGAGACTGGGAAGGCAGGTTAGTAGAGTGGGAGGGCAGTAACCCTACAGTCCTCTGCCCAGGCCCAGATCAGACACATCTGAAGAATTGTGCTCAATTCCACCACAGTTTAGGTAAAGTGTTGATAAGCTGGAGATCATTCAGGATGTAAAAGGGACTTGTGACCATGTCATATGAGGCACCATTGAAAGATCTGGGGATGTTTAGCCTGAAAAAGAAGATTTAAGGGTGATGTGATATCATGTGACAGCTGTCTCCAAGTATTGAATGGATGTCATTTGGAAGAGGGATGAATGAATGACTACAAAGAAATACAAGCCTTTGCATTTATATATCTTTAAAGAGTTTATAATGTCCTTGTGAAACTATATAATTAATAATAGTAATAAGACATTGCCTCTTGTTTTGGTCTCTATGGCTATAAAAAACCCCAACAAAACCAGTTGACAACCCTCTGCCATCCCTTCTCTATATCAAACAATCCCAATTCCTTTCATCTTTTTCTTATAGTCTTCCATCTCTGCCCCTCCCTCCACAGAGTCATTAGTGCCTCCCTGCCAAAGGAATCTTCCTAAAGCACAGCCAGCCTGTGTCACCCTCTTCTCAAAAACCTTCTACAGCTCTGCATTGCCGATGAAGTCCAGACTCATTAGCCTGACATTCAAGGCCCCCAACCTACCTCTTCAATGATATCTTTCACTGTTCTCCATGTTGCTGGATGACTGAACATGTAGTATTCTTTTCTACCCTGGAGGTTCTTTGTTTTTCCTGTACCCTTGACCTGGAATGCCCTTTTCTGCACGATATCTCCTGTAAAAAATCCTATCCATAGGGCAGCTAGATGGTGCAGTGGATAGAGCACTGGCCCTGAAGTCAGGAGGACCTGAGTTCAAATCCAGCCTCAGACCAACCACTTGACACTTACTAGCTGTGTGACCCTGGGCAAGTCACAATTGCCTTAAAAAAAATCCTATCCATTCTTTAAGATCAGTTTAAAAATCCATCTCCTCCATGAAACCTTTCTTGATACTCTCTAGGCAGAATCAATGCTAATAAGAGCCAACATTTATCAAGTACTTTGCGTATATCTCCCTAGAGCCTCACAGCAATTTTGGGAGAAGGGAAGTTGTCCTAAAGGTATTATTACAGATGAATAAACTGAAGCTTACAGGGGTTAAATAACTTTCTCATGGCCACAGTTAAGGTCAGAGGCAGAATTTGGACCCAGATCTGATTCCAAGTCAAGCATTCTGTCTGCTGTGCCACACTCCTACCCTTTCCTCTCTGCAATCCCTATAAGAGCTTTGTTTTTGACTCTCTTTCTGGTATGTATCATATTCTACCTTGTCATACTTCCTTGATAACGGAACAATCATCTCTGCCCCCGCCCTCTTCAAACAAGTAGCCTTGAACGTGAGTAGATGCTCAAAAAGTATTTTTCAAATGAATGAATGATTCCTCATAGGACCAGGTCTTTCATTAGCCACTCACAAAACTTTCTCACATCTTTTGGGAGTGCTGACCAATGCAAAGTGGTTCACCATTATAGTCCCAAGTTTCATCAAACGGCAAAACGTGCTTCTCTTGGTGGGAGTTTTGTTATCACATAATGTACCTCCCACTGCCTGCTTTTAAAATTTTAGAGTTACAAAGATGGAGGTAGTCCTGCTGAACTTGACCTACTCAGACCATGCCTGGAGTGTTGCGTTCAGTTCCGGGAGCCATGTTTCAAAATTTATTTTTATTTTATTTTAAAGATATTGGTACTGATAGCTTCATCTCTCCCTACTCCCCTTCCTCCCCAACACACATTCAGAGAATCATTCCTTGTAAGAAAAAAAAAAAGACTTAAAAAGAATAATTCATTTTATGGCACAACAATATTCTGCTCCATGGGTCCCCCACTTCTGCAAAGAAGAAAGGAAGGTACATTTTTACAGCTCTTCTCAAGAGCCAAGTTTGGTTATGAGTATGACATGGGGTTCAGTTCCTTTTTTTTGGTTTTGTTTTGTCCTTTCCATTGGGTAATACTTTTTAAAATGACTTTCACAGTTTGGCCAAATGGGAGTGGCCAAGAAGGTGAAGTGACTAGAAGTCATTTGAAATAAAGATCTTCTGAAGGAATCAGAGATGTTTTCTCCCAAGAAAAGAAGACTTAGGGCAAAGGGAGGGAGGGTTGGTATGTAATGAATATCTTCAAATTTCCCAACCATGTGCTTCTTCCATTGTGTCTGCCCCTCCGCCTTCCCAGCTTGTCACCTCCAGTTCTCTTCTGTGCTCTGTCTTCCCCTAGGAGAATTTAAGCTACTTGAGGGCAGTCTATCTGATTTGCTTGGTGTTTTTTCTATCTCCAGCCCTTAGTGCTTAGTCAGTGCTTGGAATATAATAAGAGCTTAATAAATGCTCAGGTGATTACAATAATCTAAAAAAGCAATGAAGAGAACCTGAACTAGGAACACAAAACAGAATTACTTGTTTTCCGTCTTATTTTTATCTCTCCAAATTATCTCCTCTTCTGGACTCTCATCTCCCCTTTCATTCAGTCATTCATTTAACAAATAGTTACTCAACTTCCACTATGTGCAAAGTTCCTTCAGCATTAAGAGGCGTTTATAAAATTCATGCACAGGGTCAGTTTTTAAAATCTACGGTGTTTTTTTTCCCAACCCAGCGAACCAAGCACCTACGATGAGCACCCAACAAACATTTATTAATGCCTCACTATGCTCCAAGGCCCTGAAAATACAAAGACAAAAATGAAAACAGTCTCTGCCCTCAAGGGATATTCGATGGAGATGAATGTTTTTGAAGGAACCTTAGATCCTATTATGTCAGATCCAGAAGGGACTTGGATCAAATAATCTCAGAGTCAAAAGAGATCTAAGACCTTGAGTGTTGGAGCTGGAAGAAACTTTAGAAGAATATTCAGATATAATACTTAGGAATGTTGTGTCTTTTCTAGCTCTAAATCCATCAACCTGAATTTACACAGTATTGATGCCATATTCAAACCCTACTATATTGCTCCATGAGGACTACGTTCAGCAGAGAACTGTTTTCTTGACAAATCCTCTGCTTTCCCAATACCAGTGCAGACTTGCGTCTCCTATGGAAGTAATGGGATTATAACTTGTGATTCAGTTACGATGTTCTGTGCTCTGGTTCCACTTCAAGACTTAGCCTGTTCTGGATGGAGTGGCTTCTTGACTAGAAAACTCTTGTTATGTACCATAATATTATTAATATTAATAACCTATATTTTATGGCACTTTAATCTTTCCTGTTGATTATCTTGTTTGGTCCTTGCAATGACCCCCAAGAAGTTGGTAGCCCAAGTGTTATTATCATTTTGCAAATGAGGAAACTGAAGCTCAGAGACAGGAATAAGAGCCATTCTTCTGTCTTTCTACCTTCCTCTTGAACCTGCTCTTCATATTTATTTTGACCCTTGGTCCCTCAGCCGAGCCCTGTTATCCCAGTTCAGTTTGAGCTTTGCCTCTATTCCTTCACTGTCTTGACCCTATGGTTCAACCATTTCCATAAAGCTCTAATATCCCTTCTTAAATCCTTTGTCCTTTTGTTTTACCCTGCTGATTTCTGTCCCTCTGTCAGATCTACCATATGCATTTTCTGGACTTACTCTCAAGAGGCCAAGGATTGATCAGATCAAGATCAGAAGTTCTCAGATTTTTTTGCAGTTGGGAACCCTTCATGCTCTTAAAAATTATCAGGTCCCCAAGACCTTTTTGTTTATGTGGACAATATATATTGATATTATTAATATTGGTATTAGAAATTAAAATGTCAGTATTATTATGAAAACAATTTTGACCTCAAAGATCCTATAAAGAAAGGGTCTCAGGGACTTCCAGGGGTCACACATTGAGAACCAGCATGCTAGGGCAATTATAAGTTGTGTTGACTGCATCTCCTATAGATTCAGGTTACCTGACCTTGCTTGGGACTTTCACCACTGCACAACTCATTCCTTCATCTTTGATTGGTTTTAATCCCAAATTGGCTCTTCCAAACTTTCTTATCTCTTCTTACATGCCAAGCTCAATCTCTCAGCAAAATGACCTCACCTCCTACCTTATTAAGAAGATTCCAAACATCAGCCAGGAGTTTTTTCATCTGCCATCTTTCACAAGGAGCCAGTGAACATTTTTGAGAGGTGGGGAAACACGGTCAGATCTGTGCCTCAGGAAGATGATCTTGGAAGCTGAATGGAATATGGATGAGAAAAGAGAGGGACTAGAAAGAGGAAGAATAATTCAGAAGCTCTTACAGTAGACCAAGTGAGAGGTGACAAAGATCTGCAGCAGAGTAGTGAGTGGAAAGAATAAAAACCAACATTTACATAGTGCTTTAAGATTGGCAAAGCATTGCACACGTTATCATTTCATTTGATCCTTTAAACAACCCTGTGAGGGTAGGAGCTTTATTATCCTCATTTTGCAAACAAGAAAACAGAAGCTAACAGAGCTTAAGTGATTTGCCAGGGTAATGGCTAGAATCTGAGGTAGGATTCAAACCCAATTCTTCTTGACTCCAAATCTTGTGCTCTATCCACTGTACCACCTAAAAGATCAAGGTTCAAGAGATATTGGGGAGGGAGCTTGTTAGGACTGGCAAGATTTACCAGCGGGTTGGTTGCTAGGTGGCCGCAGTAGATAGATAGAGTGCTGAACTTGAAATCAAGAAGACCGGAGTCAAATCCTGCTTCAGATCCTTAATAATTTTGTGACCTGGGCATATCAATTAATGTCCTTTAGCTTCAGTTTCCTCATCTGTAAAGTGAAGACTAATAGTACCTCTCTCACAAGGTTATTGTGAGGACCAAATAAGATAGCTCATGAAAAGTACTGTACAGTCCTTAACGTGCTTTGTATATGCTTGCTATTATTATAGCATTTGTATTTCTATGTAGTTATTTCTTCTTTTTTTTTTTTTAGGCAATTGGGGTTAAGTGACTTGCCCAGGGTCACACAGCTAGTAATTGTCAAGTGTTTTAGTCTGAGGCCGGATTTGAACTCAAGTCCTCCTGACTTCAGGGCTGGTGCTCTATCCACTGTGCCACCTAGCTGCCCCATAGTTATTTATTCTTGTAGGATGGGGAGGGAGAGGGTAGAGTCAAGAATGAGCTCAAGCTTAAGAATTTGGTGCCTGGTAAGATGGAAGTGCCCTCAACCAAAATAGGGAAGTTAAGGGCATTTTTTAAAAAAACAAAACAAAAAAAGAAGTCAAGAAAAAAATTTAAATATGAAAAACCATGAAGTGTATAAGGAGGCATGTTGGTTTAGCAGGGGTGGGGAACCTGCAGCCTCGAGGCCACATGTGGCCTTCTAGGGCCTTGGGTGCAGCCTTTTGACTGAGTCCAGGTTTTATGAAACAAATCTTTTTGTTAAGGGGATTTGTTCTGTGAAGTTTGGATTCAGTCGAAGTGCCTCACTTGAGGACCTAGAGGGCCACACATGGCCTGGAGGCTACAGGTTTCTCACCACTGGTTTAGGTGGAAAGATGAAGAATTCCATTTTGGACATAATTAGTGTCAAATAGTAATAAGATTTCCAGGCGGATCCCAATCATTTAGCCCTTGTAATCATCTGCTTTCTCAATCTCCACAGGTCTGTTTGCTAGTGTTAGATCCAGGAGTGTGTTATAACCAGAGATGTGCTAGTAAATATTTAATAACCAGCTTTATAGGGAAAAAATGTACAGAGGATGCACTTTTAGATTTAGCCTGCATTGTTAACATTTTCTCCATCATTTTCTTAAGTCTAGATAATCAATAGTAAATCAAGACCTAATTTGTAGCCTTTGCCAAAGTAAACGCTCACGCTTGAAAATGTAGCAGTTGGCTTCCTGGGGCCATATATAATCTAGAGAGTATAATTCCCAATGTTCATGCTTTTTTTTATTTAAGGATATTATTTTCCCAGAATTGCAGAGTTGGAAGGGATCCTATCAGCCATCTAAATCTGCCCTGATATCTGAAAAGGAATCCCTATTTCAGCATACCCAACAAGGGGCCAAACATTCTTTGTTTGAACACCACCAATGAAAAGAAATCCCCCAGTTTCTTGGGACAGCCCATTCCACTCTTGGGTATCCCTATTTGGGAGGAAGCTTTTTCTTAACGTGAAGCCTAAATTAATACCCTTTTGTCACTTCTACCTAATTTCCTAATTACTCTTCAACTTGGAACAGTTATAGGTTTCAAAAAACAATTATATTTTTAAATATGGGATTGTATTAGTGTAGTGGGAGTCCAGAAACTTAGAGTCTTCTGTTGACTTTAACACTTCCCCTTTATTGACTTTAGTTTCTTTACTTGGAAAATGAGGGATTTGGGTTCAAAGGCCTTTAAGGCGCTTTCTAGTTTTTTATTTCCATGTCCTTTGTTTTAAGGGTCCTCCCAACTTTTGCATCCTATGTGCCATCATTCAACAAATATTTATTAAATGGAGGCAGCTTGAAGCAATTGAAAGAATGCTGTATTAAGAATCAGAGGACTTACTTAGGTTTGAATCGCAGCTTAACCACTTGCTATCTATGTGAATCCTGGGCAAGTCATCTTTCTTGGTCTTAGTTTCTTTATTTGTAAAATGAGGGGGAGATGGAGTAGGTATCCTCAAAGAGTCTTTCCAAGTCTAATTCTTATGTATTAAAGGTCTCGTGATCTTTGGAGCCTACTAGATGCCAGGTATTGTCCTAGACTCCTCATATGCTAACCATCATCATTTATTAATATATTTAAGATTTGGAGTCAAGAAGAATTGGGTTTGAATCCTACCTCAGATACTAGCTATTACCCTGGCAAATCACTTAAGTTCTGTTAGCTTTTGTTTTCTTGTCTGCAAAATGAGGATAATAAAGCACCTACCTTCACAGGGTTGTTGCAAAATGCAGAATTTTGTACTTGGTGCTAGGGAAGATACAAAATTTAGATAAGACTCCTTCCATGTCCTTAAAGTTTAGCAAAGACCCTGTCTCTGCTCTCAAGGAATTTACAGATTAATAAGGATAATACAGATAGCTGTATGTATACCAGAGAACTTAAAAGAAGAAAACAATTTTGTTGAAAGTATAAGAGGAATGATTTTCACTGACTTGGGGAATCAAGGAAGGCTTCTCGAGAAGGTGGCATTTGACTTCAGGTTTGAAAAAGGTAGAAATTCAACTGGGAAAAAAAAGGAGAATGAGGGCATTCCAAACACATGCAAAAGCATGGTGATGTGAAAATACATTGTATGTTCCTCTGTCAGAGTGATAGAGTAGTATGACATAAAGGTAGAAAAGTAGGACTGTGCCAAAATGTGGAAGGCTTTTGATAGTGATAGGGAGCCATTGAAGATTTTTGAGCAGAATGACAAAACCAGAACGATTCAAGAGAAAAATTATTTTGGTATCAGCATAAAGAATGAATTCAAGTGTGGGAAGAATGGAAGTAATCAGACTTACTAGGAGGTTTTGTTATAGTCTGGATGGGTGACAATGAAGCAATAAAAAGTAAAGATTATAATAGAATTAACAGGGCTTGATAACTGTTTGATTGTGATCATTGGGAGAGCCAGTCATCTCAAAAGCCAAAGAGAATTCCAAGGTTATAATAGCACAGGAGGCAGAGGGTGGTTGTGCCTCAATCGGAATCCCCGACTGTAGAAGGAAGGAAGGGGGTGGAAGGTGGAGAATTAACTCCATCTGGGATTTGCTGAGTTTGAGGTTCTCTCAGGACATCCAGGTGGAGATGTCCTGCAGGCAGCTGGACCTTAGAAGAGTGGTGAGACACACAGAGAGAGCAATTGAAGTTGTGGGAGTGAACACAATGAAAATCACATTTTAGGGCCCCTTCAAATCTCTCATGTTCTAAGATTCTGTTCTGTTTATGTAGGGAGATTTTTATGGTATCAGTAAGTAAAATATTCCTTTTTCTTTGGCTAGATAGCACTAAACATTTCTCAAGATTTCTAACCCTGCAGCCAACGGCAGAGATAAAATTTAAAGTCTAAGGGGACCGGGTGCTTGTGTGAGTCAAAACTTCAACCAATAGCAAATCCTGTTTCCCTACTCTGTGGCTTTGTCTCCTTACCTATAAACCTTTTTCTTGTGAGAAATTTTAAGAGACTTAGATGAAAGACTTTATTAGAAGCAGGGATGATTATATTACAGAGACCAGAGAGCTTTTATGGAGAATGGCTTCCTTGCTTATTAATAGCAAAGAGCTTCTTACTAGAACTTTTTAATCTTCAAGGAATGATGAAAGTTGGAGGCCAAATGAGATCAGAAAATCTAAGCTGGAAGGTACCGTAGAGCTCAGCCTGTTCAGCATCCTCATTTTATAAATGGGGAAATTGAGGCACAGAGAGGTCAAAGTTAGTCAGCAAGCATTTATTAAGTACCTACTATGTGCCTGGCATTATGCTATGTTCTGGGGATACAAAGAAAAAGTAAAAATGGTCCTTGACCTCAACACTTTCCAGTAGGGGAGATAAGCATGAAAATAGGAACATGTAAGATATATACAGAGTAGATGAAAGGGTGATCTTAGAGAAGGCCCTAGCAGGTGTGGGGCAGGAATACCTCAGGAAAGGCTCTCTACAAAGGGTTGAATATGAGCTCAATCTTGAAAGAAGCTAAGAAAACTACAAGTGAGTGGGCTGAGCATTCCAAACTTGGGGCCAACCAGGGCAAAGGCAGGGAGGTGGGAGAAATAGCAGATAGGCCAGTATGGTAAGATGGTAGCGTACGCTAAGAGGAGTAGAGCATAAGAAGAGTGGAAAAGTAGGAAAGGGCCAGATTAGGAAGAGCTTGAAGACCAAACAGGGGACTTAAGTTTGATCCTTAAGCTAATGAGCCATTGAAGCTCATTGAGTAGGGCCTGAAAGGTGATAAGGTCAGGAGCACTTTAGGAAGATCACTGGTGGTTGAGTGGAGGATAAACTGGAACGGGTAGAGATATGGGATGGGAAGACCAATTAGAAGGCTGTTGTAATGGTCCAAGCCAGAGTGTGTGAGTAGAGAGAAAAGGGATGCAGCCAGTACAGGAGCTAATGGCAGGGGACGACCAGAGGGATAGAGGGGAATGATGGCATGATGAAAGATTATGGTCAGATAAAGGATATTAAGGTTTGTGGAATGCCTGTGGGTGATCATAAAGTCAAGGGCAGGCCCATCTCTCTCTGCAGCTGAGGTGGAGTGGAGGAGGAGACCAGAAATGGGTAGAATGAGGAGTGGGATGTTAGGGTATATGAGAGCACATCAGTATGTATGTTGAAGGTCACTAATCTGAGGGAAGGAGTTGGGGACTAGGGAAGATCTGTGAGCCAGCCTCTGAATTCACTGAAGAAGTAAGGAAGCAACCACCAGGATCTGGACTGGGTGATAAATTTGGATAACGGGAATTTCTGAGGGGGTTCAAGGATTTATTTTTCTTGCCTTCTTGTGGTGGTGGTGAGGATTTGAAGGGGGGAAAAAAGAATAATAAAGTCTTAGAGCTTAAAAGAAAAGGAGGTTCAAAGCACCTTGCCCAGGTTCACAAAGCCAATAAGGGCAGAGTGGGACCTTGAAGCCATGTTCTTTCTGCCACTGTTTCTGCTACACTAGGGTGGTTGTATTTAAGCAGAGGGGCCAGAGAAGAAATGCCAACTGCAGCTGCCTCAATTAATTTTCATTTACTTTGTCTTTTTATAAATTCTGCCTTGATATGGGGGCCTTGCCAAAAGAACCTCTAAATCTTTGCTCTAACCAACACGTGAACATGAGAAGGAAATCCATTTTGGCCATGGGGGCAGCCATCGCGAATGTGCAGAGGTGTGCGATGTGGGTCAAGACTGGAGGAACCTAGTTTGGCTGGAGGATACAGCACCAAAAGTTAAAAAGTAGGATTGTGGGAAGTGAAGAGCCTTAAAAGCCAGGCTAGAAGTTTGTCTGTTCTATGATAGACCAGAAGTGTCAGACCTGGGGCCCTGCTGAAGGCACCATTCTGGGCAACACTCAAGTGCTTCCTCAACTAGATTAAAAGGTAATTGGGAAGTATTTGTTAAAAAAATACAACAAAGCAGACAACGTTAGATTTTAAAACTAAGTCAACATGCAGGGATCTGTAAATATGGATTAGTGACTGTTTCTTTGTGATACCATTGCTCTAGGTAAGAGGGAGTCATTGAAGGTTTTTGAGCAGGAGAAGAGACATGGTTCAGACTCTGTATGAAGCCATTGACTGTTGTATCCTGATTGATTTTACTCTCTGCTGAGTACGAGTAATGAAATTGTTACTCCTAACACTGAACCACATTTAGGTTGATTGAATGAGCAAGCATTTTATAAGCTGTCCACCGTCTTTGGGTGGAAGCTGTAATATAATTACAAGGCTTCCTGATGGTTACTAGCATCAGACATTGGCCCTTTGAAGAATTCCTGTGACTCATGGTTTGCCTGTTGTCTCTCCCTCCCCACCCCCCTTTTTTTTCTGGCTTTGTTTTACAAAGAGGGCATGAAACAAAATGCACTTATCTATTGGATAAAGGTCCAGTCTGCTGGGTAATTGTGTGCTAGATTGTTGACAGTGGTACAGCTTGTATGCTTGGTGGAAAAAAATGAAATAAATATTTTCCTTCCTCTGTTTACAGTGACATAGCTCTGCCAAGCAGGATTATGGGCAGGGAATTCCACTCTACTTCAAACAAGTAGATTCTTGAAAGCAATTCAAAGCCAGGTGTTTGTGTTCTGGAACAGATCTCAGAGCTCACGGTTATGTTAGTCCTGAAAAGGACTTCAGGATAATGAACATAAAATGTCAGAGCTAGAAGGAATGTTAGAACACAGAACATATAATATCAGAGCTGAAAGGAGGTTTAGGACACAGGACATAGAATGTCAGAGCTGGAAGGGACAGGAGAACATAAAATACCAGAGCTAGAAGGGAAAGTAGAACACAGGAAACAGAATGTCAAAGCTGGAAGGGGCCGGGGAACATAGAAGATACAATGCCAGAGCTAGACAGTAGAACATTAGGACATAGGATGTCAAAGCTGGAAGGGGTCTTAGAACATAAAGCATAGAATATCAGAGCTGAAAAGAGCCTTAGAACACAGAACGTAGAATGTCAGAGCTGGAAGGGGCTTTAGAACATAGGACATTGAATATCAAAGCTGAAAGAGCCTTAGAACATAGGACATCAACTGTCAAAGCTAAAGAGACCTTGGAATATAGAATGTCAGAGCTAGAAGGGGCAGTAGAACTTGGGACATAGAACATCAAAGCTGGAAGGGGTCTTAGAACATAGAATATAAAAGCTGTTGGGAACATTAGAACAGAGAACACAGAACATCAGATGCAGGTGAGATTAAGAGATCATTTGGGCTGATTGCTCATTTTCTAGATGAGAAAACTACTCAAGTCTCAAAATTATTCATGTTTTGTTTACTTGTGCGAGGACAGTATTCTTTGAGAAGGGATAAAGCCAGATCTAGATCTTTCATCGGTAGGAGGAGAAATCCTGACATTCTGCGCTGGTAGGACTTCAGCCCAGGCTTTAGTTTCCTTTTTATGAGAGGGTTGGACTACATGCTTGTTAGCTTTAACAGAGTAGGATTCTGTGAAGTACAGAGCTGGTATTTCATAACTTTCTAGACCTAAAGTAATTTCTTGTTTACCCGCATTCCTTCTAAGTTACTCCCCTAAACAGGAATTAGCTCATAATTCTTCAAGTTTGACTTATCCTTCAGTTGATTGGGACCCATTTTCTGTTTCTGGGAAGAAGGCCTCGGGGCCTTAGCCATCTGGGAAAATGAGGTCAATATGGGAATATCAGTATTGAGAAACAGTGTGGCAAAGGGCTTAGGGATCTGACCTTGGAGAAGGGAAAACCTGGGTTCAAATCCTGCTCTGAAATACATATAACTATGAAACCCTGGGCAAGACAGTGCTGTGCACAATTATCTAAAATGAAATCACAGGTCCAGAAAAGAAGAAAATAGTCAGCCTGCTATCACTGCTTTACCTGCCCCTCAAACTTCCCCATCCTATCAAGGGGAATAGTTCCTTTAGATTTTTCGAGTTACTTTAATAATAGTGGCATCAAATTTAGAAGTAGGCATTAATATGATGGGAAAATTATAATATTCTCTCTTAATATAGTAAGTGGTTCCAAAAAATTTCTTGCATTCTTACATATTTTATTATGTATTAAAAACAATATGTTCCTCTATACTATGATATAATATAATATGATATAACATAATATAATAATCATTGATCAGAAAATAGATTCATTTTACAAATGTGTGGATTGCAGATTTTTGGGGGGAGGGAGGGGTTTCGTAGAAATACATCAATTGATCAAGGAAGCAGCTAGCTGTCACAGTGCATAGAGAGTCGGACCTGGAATCAGGAAGACTTGAGTTTGAATGCTGCCTCAGACAGTTTCTTAGCCCATGTGATCCTGGGCAAATCAGTTTCCTCATCTGTAAAGTGGGGATCAGCATAGCCCATGCCTCACGGGGGTCAAATGAGATAACATATGAGAAGTATTTTACAAAACTTAAAGTACTATATAAATCATTATTATTGTTGTTGTTGTTGTTGTTGTCATTATCAGAGGCAACCTGGCCTAGTGAAGGGAGTTGGAGTCAGGAAGGCTTGGGTTTAAATTCTGCCTCTGGTTCTTCTACTCTGCGTGGCCCAGGGTAAGTTTCTGTGCCTCAAGCAAATCCCTAGGCTTGACTGAGTCTTAATTCCCACATCTGGGAATTCCTCACACTAATGAAGTTCTAGACCCTTCCTATATTTGAATGGTGGCCAAGCACTGTGCTGGATGCCTAGATCTGGGGCTGACTGGTCAATTACAGATAAGAGTGACGATTTCCTGAAACCCATCCATCTCCTTCGGATCTTAGCTCTAGAGACCGTCAATTCCAACCCCCCCTCAATTTACAGATGAGGAAAATGAGGCTCTGGGAGATTAAGTGACTTGCTCGAAGTCCCAGAGAGGAGAATGTGATTCAGAAATTTTATTTAAAAGCATCAGAGACAGGATTTGAACTCGTATTCTCCAGCTCTGAAGTCCTTTCTGCTGCACCACACCATATTTCCTCCTTTTTTCAGATAGTTGGAGGCCAGGCCCTTTTCCTGCCTAAAATTTCAGTCCTACCCTTCAGAAGTCCTTTGTGGAGTCCCTGAGGATTACCTTTAGATTTGCTGTCCCTGGACTTGGTTTTTCCTTTTATTAAGAAAGCCAGCTAAGGAAGAAAGAGAGCTTCTGACTAATCCTGGGTTAGAGTCCTAACTATAGCTCTCAAAGAAAGAATGCAGGGGGCTGACCTCTCCCACAATGCAATACCCATCCATGGAGCAATAATTATGGTCACACAACTGACCCAAGATGCTGCATGGTCTCTGAGATAATTCCATGGAAATTACATACATAGAATGTGATAGCCAAGGACAAACATAGAACATAAAATTAAGAGAGATCATAGAATGTAGAACATAAAATATTACATTAGAAGGGACCTTAGAAACCTTGAAGTCCTAGGCCCTTATCTTATAGAAAGGAAACAAACATTTATTAAGCACCTATTATGTGTCAGGCACTGTGCTAAATGTTGAAGATACAAATACACACAAAAAGAAAAGATAATACCTGCCCTCAAGGAGCTTACCTTCTAATGAGGAAAGACAGCAGAGAAAAAAGAGCTAAAAAGGGGGCCAGTATGGGAAAGCAGGGTTTTAAAGTCTAGAAAATCAGGGACTGATCTGGGAGGAGACTAAAGGCAGGCCAGCCTGGGCCCTTCCACAAAATGGAGGCTTCAGGAAGAACTTATCAATTCGGAGTGGGGTTTGGGCCTTGCCAAGGAATGTTCCAAGGTGAGGAAACTGGGACCCAGAGAACAGAACCTCACTAGAGGAAAATAGGTGGCACAATAGATAAAGGACTGAATGTGGATTCAGGAATACTCTGAATTCAAATCTACCCTTAGGCCTAGCAAGTCACTCTGCCTCAGTTTTCTTATATTAGGAGATAATGATAGCCCCTTATAGGGCTATTGTGAGCATAAAAATGTATCAGCCTTTAAGTACTATAGAAATGCTAGCTTTTATTATTATTGCCCAATCTCACATAGCTTGGTTATTAATGGACCCACGTCTCCTGATTGCCAGTCCAATTCTTTCCATTGCACCGCAGACAAACACATGATATTCTCCAAACCCACTTTTAAACAATGAATCATCTCCAGCAACTTAACATTTCTCACCTATGAAGGAAAGAAGAGCAGCTTGAATTTTAGGGAACAGTCAAATGTAACAGAAGCTTACTCACTTGTAACCTTTCAATGTGCTTGTGGCTGGTGGTGGGAAGTGATGCTGGCCTTTCTGAGGGAATTGTCCACGAGATAAATGTTACAGGCGGAGCTGGCCTTTCCATAGCCTTCAAGGAGGAGTGTCTGAGGGACTCTGTGTGCCCAGCCCTGGGCCAAGAACTGAGTGAGTTACAAACAGAGCCTTCAGACTGAGTCTCCTCTAGGAAGAGTTGGAGAGGGATGATAACTGCCAATGAGCAGAATTAGGTAAGATCAGGAGAGACGACATGTGTGGAGGGATCAAGATGCAGTGAAGTCAGGGCTCTCGGATCTCAAGGAGGAAGAGCCCAAAGGGCCCGAAGAGCTCAAAGTAGCGTAGAATAGTGGAAGAGCTACATTTGAACATAGAGGGGTGAATATGTCCAAGGCAAATGGAGAGGAATGGGGGGAATACACTAAGGAAAAACATGCAGTTTTAGAAGTAGGCATCATCTCAATTTTAGAAATGAAAGAATCAAAGCAGACAAAGGATAAATAGATTATTAATGGCAGAGTCAAAACTCAACCCCCCTCAACTCCACGTCCTTTACCTCTGGTAAGTACAGTGCTCTTACCACATGCTGTGATCACACAAATGCTATATTCAACAACAAAACCCACACCACCACCACCAACAGCTGTCACTTATAGCACTTTAAGGTTTGCAAAGTGCCTTACAAATATTTTCTCATTTTATCCTCATATCAACCCAGGAGGTAGGGCTGATTGTCCCCATTTTACAGATGAGGATGTGGAGGCAGACAGACGTTAAATGATTTGCCCAGGATCACACAGCTAGTAAGTGACTGAAGCCGGATTTGAACAGGTCTTTCTGACTCCAGGTCCTAAAGTTTATCCACCATAAAATCCATTAAGCAACTCCTGTGTACAGAGCGCCTTTGTCCATTGCTAGGTGTCTGTGTATGTGTGTGTGTACACACACACACATATACATATATATACATATATTCATACATACACATGCGTGCATATATGTATATGTATGTGTCATCGACTTTAGAGCTGAAACGGCCCTGAAAGATCATCTAACCAAGTATGAAACTTCACATTTATCTCAATTAAAACATACCATCCCACAAGATGTCAGCGATGGCTATCCGATCAAATTCACCTCCTTACATTGTTAGGATCTCTAATTCATCCTGTTTATTATCTGTACTTTGTACACTTTTATATAATGGGGTAGGTATACAAGGGTCAAATCCGGCCCACTGCCTGCTTTTGTACAACCTGAGGTACATGATTTTTCTTTTAATAGGAAAGATACAATTCTATTGCTATTGTAGATTTAGTGCTAGCACATACCAGTCATTGGAGATACAAAGTTTAGAACAAAAGTAGTCTTTGACTACAAGTTGCTTACATTTCACCAGGGGAAATCACTATGTACGCTAATAAATAAGTAACAACAATGACGAAATATATACATGCACACACGTGTACCTATACATATACATACACACGCAATAAAGGCATTCACTGGTCCCCAAATTGTGCTCCTCACTTTTCCATATTTCGTAAGGATGGCTTTTTACATCTTTAAAAACAAAAACAAAACTTCATTTGAAAATTTAAAAACCATTTGTCCCGTAGTTCGCTGACCCCTGAAATACATATATTTGAGGCTATAGATTTTTATTACTGGCTTCCTTTTGAATGCTCTCCTCTGGGAGTTACTGATCCTCTCTTTTGCTAGTCTTCTTCCTCTGTTGTATCTACTACTCACTACGGCACCAAAGATATGGGTTTGACTTTTCCTTCTCCCTTCCCTTTTCAGTTTTAGCCCTTTTTATCTGATTCACAAAACTCCAGTTAAATACTTAATTTTTTTTTTTACCAGTCCTTGTTAGATGCATTCCATCCCTTGCCAAGAACCCATCATTCATATATTTCAAATTATGGTCCAGAAATCTGAATCCCATTCTCAGACACCATCTTCTTAGCCATCTGTTCATTTCCTAAATTTGTCTTTCTCTTCTGAACCCTCTATCTTCAATCAGCAATAGTGGTGAAAACACCACCTATGCCCCTAAGGTCTTTTTGCTTTTTTTACTTTTTGCTCATTATTCTGGGCAGTGCTTTCTCATTTCTTTCTGATGATGTCATTTGTCCCTACATGAACAACCAGAAGTTAGGAACTTATAGCACTTTAATTACATTAGGATATAGATGCATATTTTTCAGTATTTTTCTGTTCTCAGCTTTGAATGGTCAAGCCAAGTACTTTACTCGCCTTATGCTTGATTTCTATCTGATGACTAGTTATTGTCAGAATTGGTGTACTTTGGGAGAATCTTAGTCATATCCCAGATACAAGCCCTGGGAAGATTACAGATCTCTCTATGGTTTCTGTCAGGCCAGTAAATACCTTCAGCAGGGAATCCCCACCCTCCATTACCTTTTACTATAATAGACCCATACAGTAAGATGCTTCTGGAAGAGTAGTAAGAAGACTCTTTTGGCACCGTGGATCAGAGGTCAGAATTCGAAAGTGACCCTGAAAGTTGTCGAATCCACCTGCCTCATCATACAGAGGGAAAGAAGTAATGGCTTGTCCATGGTCACACAGTGAATTAGTGAAGGCACTTGGACTAGAATCTAAGCTTTCCAATTCTCACTCTTAATCTTTTTATTGAACCACATCCCTCTCTTAGAAGGGATCCCTCTCCCTTGCCCTGGTTCCTTCCATGCTACCTATAAACACATCCCCATTTCTCCCATCTTTAAAAAAAACAAACAAACCCAAAATCTCTCCCTAGATCCTACCATCCCTTTGAGCTATCAACCTATATCTCTTCTCCTTATCTCAGGAAAACTCCTAGAAAAAAAGCTGCCTAAACTTGTCTCCACTTCCTCTCCTCTCATCGTTCTTCAACTTGACAGTTGATCTCATTACTCAACCAGGACTGATATCTCTCTCAAGTCACATTGGCAATCTCCTAATTGCCAATTCTTATGACCTTTTCTGGGTCCTTTCTGTAGCAATTGACCCTTCTGGATGCCCTTTCCTCCCAGACAACTTACCCTTCTCTGGATTTTGTGCTTCTCTCTTGGTTCTCCTCCCTGTCTTAGCCCTCTACCCCCCAAAATCCACCCTTCTTTTGAAATGTCCTGTTTTTGTCAAGGGTACCAAACTCCCTTTAGTCACTTGAATTCACAACTTCAATGTCATCCTCAACTCTTTACTCTCTCTTACTCTATATGTTCAGTTAGTTACTAAATTAAGGCCATTTTTAGCTCTACAGCATCTTTTCCACCCTCCCCACTGTCTTTTTCAGCTTCATCTTCCATATCCTGCCCCTAATTGTGGGTATACCCAGAGGCCCTAGCCTGAGTGCATACTTCTTTCTCCATGCTCCCTGTCTTGATGATCTCATCCATCGGTTTATCAGTTTAATGATCATCTTTTTGCCGATGACTCCTGGATCTCCAGGAGCCTTAGACCTGAGCTCCAGTACCACATTACCGTCTTGTCTATGGGACACTTCCACCTCAATGTCCCAGAGGCAGCTCAAACAAAGCATGTCCAAAGAGAACTCAGTATCTTTCCCCCCAAAATCCACCCTTCTTTTGAAATGTCCTGTTTTTGTCAAGGGTATCAAACTCCTTTTAGTCACTTGAATTCACAACTTCAATGTCATCCTCAACTCTTTACTCTCCCTTATTCTATATATTTAGTTAGTTACTAAATTAAGGCCATTTTTAGCTCTGCAGCATCTTTTCCACCTTCCCCATTCTGTCTACAAACATGGCCATCGCCCTGATTTAGGCCTTCATTACCTCTTGCCTACACTATTGCAAGAGCCTCCCTTTTCATCTCCTGCCTCAAGTTTCTTTGCATTCAATCCATCTTCCATTCAGTAGGGGACTGACATCGTCAGACCGTGCTTTAGAAAAATTGCTTTGGCCAGGGTTCTTTTTCTAAAATCCAGGTGGGACCATGTCAGTTCCCTACTGAATAAATTTCAGTAGTTGCCTATTACCTGTAGAAGCAGTTATATGCTCCCTCTTTCTGGCATTGAAAGCCCTTTATACTTGGGGCCTAGCCAACCTTTCTGGCCTTATTATATATCACCCCCCTCTGTACATACCAGCCAAACTGGCCTTCCTGCCCCTCACACACAACACTCCTACCTCTGTACCTTTGCACCTGCTGTGCCCCATGCCTGGCATACTCTTCCCACTCACCTCCTCCTCCTCCTAGCTTCCTTCAAGACTCAGCTCCAATCCCACATTCTGCTGGAGGCATTTCCTAGTTTCTCCCCTTCCTTTCTTTCTTTAAACCATGTGCTTTCTGTCAGATGCTACTTCCTACTTACACTGTATGTATGATCTTGTATGCACATGGCTATTCGCTTGGTGTGTCTCCCATTACAAAGGGATGTAATTACATTGGAGCTCTTTGAAGGTAGTGGACATGTTTTTGTCTTTGTATTCCTAGCACTCAAGCACAGTTCCTGGGACCTGGTAAGCACCTAATTAGTGCTTGTTAATTGACTTTCCTATGGAAAGGAAGTGGAAAGATCACTGGACCTAGGTTTGATTCCTAGCTTATTCAGTTACAAATGAAGGATTTTATGTCAATCACTTACTCTCTCTAGTCCTCAGTTCCCCCCCTATAAAATAAGGGCCAGAGGACTTCCCAACCTTCTTCACAGGACAGTACTTCTGCATGGACATACCTTTCCACCAAGGCAGATTGTGGCCCCTCCATCACTTAGGAGTGGGTCTTTGAGAATGATTGGGGCTGAAAAATGCATTCCCCTGGAGCCAACTTGGAGATGAGCTTCTCAGAGCTTATCTTAGCTGCTCCACAGATGACAGACATACAGTCATTCAGTCCACCACTGAAGCCTTTTTAGCTTGACAGGACTGGTCCTGGAGCCTGTGCTCTGCTGGAAGATACTTTGAGAACATGGAGTCACCTTCATGACATGACATGTCTATATAGGAGGATATAGGTGATAGAATGAGGAAACCACTTTGTAAAATCAAATGAGTAAACAAACAAAAGTACAGAATAATTGGGAACTAGCACCACTACATGACCTTGGGCAATTCATTGAACATTTCTGGGCCTGGATTTTCTCATCCCTTAACTGAGGGGGTTGCGATAGATAACATTCTTGCAGTCTCCTTACCTTGGACCATCCCTGTTGTCGTTCAGTCACTTCAGTCATGTCTGACTCTTTGTGACCCCATTTGGGGTTCTCTTCATGAAGATAGTGGAGTAGTTTGCCATCCCCTTCTCCAGCTCATTTTACAGATGAGGAAACTGAGGCAAACAGGGGTAAGTGACTTGCCCAGGGTCACACAGCTAGTAAGTATCTGAGGCTGGATTTGAACTCAGGTCTTCCTGACTTCAGGCCCAGCATTCTATTCATTATATCACTTAGAGGCAGGAACCATCTCCACCCCACTGGAAATTTGTGTATGAGCTGTCGCTTCCTGTAGTCCCACCATTCTTCTCCCCCACTCCTTTCTAACACCCACTTTTGTGTTGTCTTCCTTCATTATTTTCAGTAAGCTCCTTGAAAAGAGAGACTGTCTAATTGTATTTGTATGCCTATTCTTTGGGACAGTGCCTAGCCACATAGTAAGTACTTAATAAATGCTCTATCTATCTATCTATTTATCTTTCACCTCTGAGGTTCCTTCCAGTTCCAAATCTATGATTGGAAGCCAGCCTTCTCATTTGACAGATGAGGAAACTGAGGGTCAGAGAGACAGTGACTTACTAAAGTCATATAATAAATCAGGATTAGAATCCAGGTGGCCCGCTTCTCAGAGCAGAGTTTACTGAATTCTTCAACATGGGCGCTGGAAAAAATTCCACCTGGGGCCCCCTCAGGGCTGGTCTCTCCAGAGCAGGCTGCCTTCTCTATTGTCTACTGAACTAAGAGGAGAAGCAGGCAGTCCCCACCCTGTTTTAGGCCTGGTTGTTCCTGTTGAACAAGGCAACTGTTGAATGACTCCTTTTTTTCCCCTAAGGACAGAATGCACTGCTGGACGGGGTTGAAACCAAGGCCTTGAAACTGAGCCATAGATTCCTGTCTCAGGTTGCCCAGGACTGCTACTCCTCAGCCTCCACCCCCTCAAATAGTATTTACATTAGTGGGCTGATGATCCCTAAATCCCTTGTCCCCAGGGTAGGGGTAGGTGGGTAGGTGGGTCTGCTTCAGACCAGCTTGTGAGCTCAGTTCCTGTCCACATGCCTCAACTTGACCCACCGTACATGGGAAGAAGTTTCACAAACAGACGCTCCTCTGAGAAAATCCTGTGACACGCTGAATGGTTGAAGGCACATCTTTAGAAAGATGTTATACCTCATCAGTATGCTGAATGAACACCCGTGTAGTTCAGGGAGGGTTTAGGATTTAACCTGATGTGAGTTGATGAGCTCCTCCAAGAGAGGAAAGAGAAGAGGGCTCAGGATAGAGTTTTAGGAGTTACCCTAATTAATTAGAGCATCTCCTAAAGTAATTAATGGATTAATCAATAATTAATTAATTAATTTAGTAAATATTAATTAATAAATAATGATTTTAAAAATTATAAATAATATGTAATAAAATTGATTAATTAGAATTAATTAATAATTGGATTATTCATGGATGTGACATGGATCAAGACCCAGCAAAAAGAGACCAAAGAGGAGTGATCAGAAAGAGCACTGTCATGAAAACATAGGAATTGGACAGCCAACAGTGTCAATGTTGCAAAGACTGTTTAAAGGCCGTTAGATTCAGCAGCTAAAAGATCACTGGGAATTTTTGAGAGGGCAGTCTCATTTGAATGATGATGTCAGGAGCCAGATTGCATAAGGCTTAGAACTGAGTGAGAGGAGAAGTATTCAATCCCAAGGATTGACTTGAAAGGGGAGATACAGCATGATAGAGAGCTAGTAGTACTAATGAGTTGGATGGCAGGAATGCCTAGAATTGTAAGATAATAGAATCAAGTAGAGTTTTTTTAAGGATGGGATGTAAACAGCAGGGAAGCAGCCAGTAGACAGGGTGAGATTACAGAGTAATGAGAGAATATTGACAATCCTCTTTTGTATTCAAATTGGCCTCAGTTCATACTATCTACGTCACCCTGGGCAAGTCACTTGACCGGGTCTGACTCAGTTACCTGATCTGTAAAATGAACTAGAGAAGGAAATGGCAAACCATTCCAGTATCTTGGCCAAGAAAACCCTAAATGAGGTCACAAAGAATTGGACATGACTGGCCAACAAAAATTGACCATCCTCTAAAGAAGACAGAAGCAGGTACGATCAAGGGCACTCGTAGAGGGGGTGACCTTGGCAAGTAGGAGGGCCATCTCCTTATCTAATAAAAGAGTGAAGGAGAGAATTAGAAACCTGCTTTTTCCCTATACCCAGGCTCAGGGAGAGGAGGTTATGACCTCCTTTGCAAAGTGGAGATTGGGAAGGGTGGGAGAAGAGTAAGATGCACAGATCTTTGTGGTTGAGAAACCAAAAAGGGAAATGAAATGACCAGGATCTGGGGACCCAAAGGCCTCTTCCACTTCCCTTGACCCTTTACTCTGTCAGACACACTATTAGCTTGAGGGAGAGCAGTTTGGTCCAGAGTCAGTCAATCTATCAACAAGCTTTTAGTAAGAGCTTACTACTGTGTAACCAGCAGGCAACTAGATGGCACAGTGAATAGAGTGCTTGGAGTCAAGAAGACCTGAGTTCAAGTGTGCCCTCAGACACTTCCTAGCTGTGTGATCTTGAGCTAGTCACTTAACTCTGTTTGCCTCAGTTTCCTCATCTGTAAAATGAACTGGAAAAGGAACTGGCAAACCACTTCAATATCTTGGCCAAGAAAAACCCAAATGGGTTCACAAAGAATCAGCCATAACTGAAACCATTGAACAACAACAACAATTATGTACTAATCCTGTCTCAGGCCCTAGCTTGTTTCCTGACCTTGAACAAACTTCACCTCTTTTGCCTCAGTTTCCTCCTTTGTAAGATAACTAGATGGTCTCTACAGTTCTTTCCACGGCTAGGAGTCTATAATTTTGAAGCACTGTGTGCCATATCTTATGATGTCTTCCTTCATGCTTAGCCACCTGGCCTTCCCAACTGTCCCAGCCTGTGAGTGTAATGATAATAATAGCTGACATTTATGTAGTGAGTTACACCCATCATCTCACACAATCTAGCTTCAGCCCACCCTTCCTCCAGGCTCTTTCCCTTCAATCCCTCCTCCAGAGAGTTGCCAGAATCCTCCTTGATGCCCAGCCGTGACCATGTAACTTCTCTGCTGGAAGACCTGCAGTAGCTCCCTACTTCTTACAGCAGGTAATTACCAGAATAGGTAATCTCTATGCTGAGGACTCCCAAATCTGCATAGTTAACTTTTCTCTCCTAAATAGTCCAACATTACTAATGCCTGATGGACACGTCCACTTGGATGTCCCACAAGTATCTCAACTCAACAAATCCAAGATGGAACTCATTATATATTTTTCTCAAAGTCCATCCCTTCTCTCCAAAGTTTCCCATTTCTATAAAGAACACCAATATCCCAGATTCATAATGTTGGTGTTATCCTCCGTTCTCTTCTTTCCCCTTGTTCTCCTCCGCTCCCCATATCAAATCAACCATCAAATCTTGTCCATTCTACCTCTACCTCTAAAGCATATCTCCCCTAATTCAAGCCCACATTCCCTCTTTGACCTGGACTATTGAAATCTCAGCTCCTTAATTGATCTCCCTGTTTTCAGTCTGTCCCTTCTCCAATCCAGCTTCTACAGAGATGCCAAATTGGTATTCCTAAAATATAGATTTGACCCTGTTACCCCCTTACTCAAAAATCTGGAATGGCTCCTTATTGCTTCATATCTACCTTTCCGGTCTTATTTTATATCACTCTCATTCTCACCAGTGCCTTGTAGAATGTTCCAACTTCCTGCGAGACACAGCCCCTTCCTACCTGCAGCCCTTCCTGATACTCTGGAAATTGCTTTGAATTATTTTGTATGTAACATTTATTTCCTTATCTGTGTACATACTGTGTCCCTCAGAAGACTGAAACCTGGGGTAACTAGGTGGCTCCGTGGATAGAATACCAGCCATGGAGTCAGGAGTACCTGAGTTCAAATCCGGCCTCAGACATGTGACACTTACTAGCTGTGTGACCCTGGGCAAGTCACTTAACCCCATTGCCTAGCCAAAAAACAAAAACAAAAACAAAAAACAAATCCCCTCTCCCCCACAAAAAAAGAAGAATGAAACCTCCTTGAAGTCGGTCATTTCATTTGTATTTGTGAATCTCTAGCCTTTAACACAACGCCTTGGCTACAAGTAGGCACTTAAGAAACATGGGTTGCAGTGAATTGAAGTCAGGATTTTAAACCCAAATCTTTGGACTCTCAGTCCATACTGTTGTTGTTGGTGTTGAGCTGTTTCAGTCATTCCCAATTCTCCGTGACCCCATTTGGGGTTTTCTTGGCGAAGGTACTAGAGTGGTTTCCCTCCTTCTCCAGTTCATTTTATAGATGAAGAAACTGAAGCGAACAGGATGAAGTGACATGCCCAGGGTCACACAGCTGGGTGTCTAAAATCAAATTTGAACTCAGGTCTTCCTGACTCCAGGCCTGGTGTTGTACCCACTGCGCCACCTAGCTTCCCAGTCCATGCTACTGCCACTCCATTCAGGAGGACAGTGGATCACTGGGCCCTAAAGTGCACACTTAGAAATGATTTTTAGTCCTTCCTTTAGGTCTGTGAAAAAGCTACTGAGAATAAGTCTCTCAAGCTGGTGAGAGGGAGTGGGGGATGGCGCAGAATTAGTGTGGAATCACCTAGTATGGCTGATATTGCAGTGAGAACAAAGCAGTTTGCAGGAGGTGAATTTTTGAGTGCAAGTCAATTCAAGTCAACAAGCATTTATTAAGCACCTGCTGTGTGCCAGGCACTGTACTAAATACTGGCCCTACAAAGAAAGGCAAAAAAACCAGTCCTGCCCTCAAGGAGCTCATATTCTAATGGGGCAGACAATATGCAGACAGCTATGTCCAAATAAGGTGTCTGTGGGATAAATTTGATGGAATGTCAGGGAGAAGGCAGTAGCATTAATGAGGACAGGGAAAGACCTGGCAGAAGGTGAGGATTGAAAGAAGCCAGGTAAGCCAGGAGGCAGAGGGCAAGAGGGAGAGGATTTTAGGGATGGGGAGTCAGATTGGCTTGTGTGAGCCACAGCCAGGAGGCTGGTGTCACCGGATTGTGGAGTATGGGAAAGGGAAGGAGGTGTAAGAAGACTGGAAAGGTAGGAAGGGCTTCAGAGTCAAACAGAGGATTTTGTAGTTGGTCCCAGAGATGATAGGGAGCTACTGGAGTTTATTTTTATTTCTTTGTTTGTTTGTTTTTGTTGGGCAGTGGGGTTTAAGTGACTTGCCCAGGGTCACATAGCTGGTAAGTGTTATGTGTCTGAGGCTGGATTTGAACTCAGGTCCTCCTGAATCCAGGGCCGGTGCTCTATCCACTGTGCCGCCTAGCTGCCCCCTCTACTGGAGTTTATTGAGTAGAGTGGTGCTGTAGTGAGACTCCTTCTTCAGAAAGATCACTGGGACAGCTGTCTGCAGGATGGGTTGGAGTGGCTGAAGCCTTGAAGCAGGGAGACCACCCTAAAGGCTATTGCAGCTGTCCAGGCAGGAGGTGATGAGAGCCTGGACCAGGGTGTGGGCAGTGGTCAGCAGAGAGAAGGGGGTATATACACAAGAGATGTTCTAAAGATGGAATCAACGCGAGTGCATTTTTTGTCCCACTTGCCTGTAAATTTTAAAAAGTCATAGGATGGGTATACATTCCTCAGTTTTCTGTTAGGAAGGACTCCCTTTTCCTGTGGCTGCTGCTGCCAGATATTCTCAGTGAACCCCTTTTGGATGAGATGACTGTGTCTGGACATCAGGGCAGAAGCACCTGGGAGGCACAGGCTTGCTTGGGAGTTGGGAGAGTGGAACATTGGACAGCTGTTTCCCCCTTGCTGAACCTCAGTTTCCTCCCCCGTAAATTTAGAGCACTGGATGAAATCACCTATATTTAAGGACCCTTCAGGGCTGACTGTCTATGATTAATCACTAATACTTTATATCTGTAGATAAGGCATTCAAATATTTTCAATTGTTTTGTTCCTAGGAATTTATTAGTTCGAGAAAGTTTGCTTTGTAAACCAAATTTCACAGCAAAGATCATTTTAGGTTGCTCATTGTGTATAACAGAAACATTTTGTGTCCATGTGAGTGTCTGTGTGTCTGTGTGTATATATGTATGTATGTATATGTCATACACACATATACTTGTATTGTGTGAGTACATGTAATAATAAGAATAAGAATAAGAATAATAATACCAGGCATTTATTTATTTATTTTTGGCATGCGTCAGTTGGGGTTAAGTGACTTACCCAGAGTCACACAGCTGGTGAGTGTTATGTGTTTGAGGTCAGATTTGAACTCAGGTCCTCCTGACTCCAGGGCTGGTACTCTATCCACTGTGCCACCTACCTGCCCCATGCCAGGCATTTATATGGCATTTTAAAGTTTACACGGCACGTAACATGTTATCTCTCTTAATCCTAATAAAAACAGTGGGAAGTAGGTGTTATTTTTATTCCCATTTGATAAATGAGGGAATTGAGGCAGACAGAGTTAGGTGACTTGGCCAGCTAGTAAGTGCTTGAGTCAGGATTTCAACTCAGGTCTTCCTGACTCCAAGTCCAACACTCTATCTATGGTATCCCTAGCTGCCTGTATAATTGTGTAGAGTATGAATATGTATGTGCTGTAGTGTGTTTGTATGTGTGTATATATTTATATTGTATGAGTACATATGTGTGTGAATGTATATCTGCATAGTGTAATTATGTCTGTGCAGTTTTATATTGCATGGTTATATTTGTATGCCTCAGAATACATGTTTATATACATATCTGTATTGTTTGAATATACATTTGTATGTCTATGTGTCTGCACATGTGTATTACTTTTCATTTGTGTGAGAACACATTTCTGTTTTGTGTGTGCATATTTGTGTGAGTGTGCATTCCTGTATAGTCTTGTGTTTGTGGGTATGAATTTGTACTTTCTACTTAAGTATGTATGTATATTGTATATATGTGAGAGGATGTCACAAGGGTGGGGTGTGTGTGTGTGTGTGTGTGTGTGTGTGTGTGTGTGTGTGTATGTGTATGTGTAGAGGGAAAGGAAAATTCCTGGTTTTGGATGATAACTCCATGAAAACAAACTTTTTCAACTGTTTAAAAAAAATCAGGAATTCAAAAACAGTTCAAGAGGCGTGGGGGTGGGAGCAGGCGTTGGGTTTAAAATTGGATACAGAAGCAGCCCTATGTGAGAGAGCACTTTGCTCAACTTGACAGAGAAAAAGAACCAAGAAATCTTGGTTATGAATAAGCACTAATGTTGGAAATTACCGGTCTGTGGAAACAGAGGCCAATGTAAGGGGTGCACAGTGAGTGTTTGTGTGGCCAGGGAGACAGTGTCGGGGGCTCACACAGGGAAAGCATCACGCAGGAGGAAAGGGCAATGGATTTGGAGTCAGCCTAGCTGTGTTTGAATATTGCCTCTACCACTTATTACCAAGGTGATCTTAGACAAGTTAATTCTCTGAGTCTCAGTTTCCTCATCTGTAAAAGGAAGAGGCTGGAACAGATGATTTCCAAGGTCCCTTCTGGGTCTAACTCCCATGAACTATGCATTCTGATTGTGGAGATCTCTGCGCTCTTTTCTCTAAGCTGATGGAGGGATACCTTATTCTTTGCTATCACAGAGCCTGGGTTTCAATCCAGGTCTGTTGTTATTTACTACCTATGTGGGGGGTGGTGCATCTCCAGTTGTCCTGATCTATGTCTTTCCCCTGGACTCAGAAGGCTCTTGAGGAAAGTGAGGCTGGTGACCTTGCATAGCCCTCCCTCACTTAAATGCAATTCACTTGCAAATCATGGCATCATCTTCCTGATGTCATGGTCCTCTTTGAGAATGAAGGACAAAAAACAACCTATATGACTTTGATCAAATCCCTTATCCTCTTGGGGTCTTAGTTTCTTCATTTTACAAATGGGGAAGCTAGACTAAATGACTAGATTCTTTATAGCTCAACATTTATGATCTGATTTTCCTGGGACCCTATATTTGGATAAGTTGTTGTCAACAGCAGCCTGAGACATGGGAGCTCAAATACCAGCAAAGCTTAGTAGAAAGAAGGACCCGTGAATAGGTGCTGACTTAGGGAAAGTCAAGTGAGAATCCATCTCTGAGGGGAAGCTGCTCACTTAATTTACATCTCCAAGGCCTGAGGTGATTGAAACTGGCCAGTCTGAAACCGTCTGCAGTGATACAGGAATAAACAGAACAGCCTGAGTGTAAAGGAAGTTTGGGAGTGATTTCCAATGGGTCAGATGGATGGATGAACTCTTTGTGAGTCTATGCAGAATCCGGTTTCAATTTGATACCTACAATGTTATATCTCTTTTCTGTGGTTCCCAGGGAAGTAGCCTCGGTTAGTGGCATGGACACTAGGGCCTTGCAAGTACTCATGGGAACAGTCAGTGACAGTTGTGATGTCTCCAGCTCAGGTCCTCCCCCATCCCAAAGTCGTCATCTGCAACAGAGCACTTGAGTTGCAGGGAGTGGTATTTTCTAACAGACTATAAACTCATGACACTACCATTTTAAAAAGAGAAATATTAAGAACATAAACACCAAAGTGTGGGGGGAAATTGTATATTTTCATTCTATCAACAAACCCAAAAATGGAATGGAAAGAGTATTGGATAGAGAATCTAGTCAACTATGGATCTCTAAAGTTTCTTCTATTGTAGTCCTTAAGCTGGGGGTCCATGTGCTTTAAAAATGTTTTTTAAATGATTATTTCAATATGATCAGTTTCCTTTGTAATTCTCTGAATTTTATTTTATGAATTTTAAAATGTTATTATAAGAAGGGGTCTGTAGGCTTTACCAGATGACCAAAGGACTTCATGACGCAAAAAATGTTAAGACTCCATGTTGTATTGAGAATATTCGATGCTCAAAGTCATTTTCAACTAGGCATTCTAAAATCTATGTTCAAAGGGCCCTCCCAGCTCTGACATTTCATGTTCTAAACTCCCTTCCAAATCTGACATTCCATGTTCCAAGGTTCCTTCCAAATCTGACATTACATATTTGAAGGGCCCTTCCAGCTCTGACTTTCCACATTTGTAAAGTCCCTTTTACCTCAGATGTTCTACGGTCTAGAACAGTTCAGACATTGTATTTTCTTTCTATGTTCTACTGTTCCCCAGTGCCAAGTTTCCTGCTATATACTAGGCCTAGTCATCCACTCTGTCTCCTCAAAGCAAAGGAGGTGGTGGTAAGAGACTTAGCGAAGAATATCAGATAGTCTTTGCCCTTGAGGTACTTAGAAGGAGATTAAGATAAACACACACATGGAAATATAAATAACCCCACTAGGCACTCTGTATTGAGGGCAATAAAAACAGTACAGCTGGAGCACCTTCTGTGTGTTGTGGTGGTCAGGGAAAGTTTCCTGGAGGGGGAGATCCTTGAGCTAGGTGGCTGAATCAAGGTATTAAGAGACAGAGAGATTTCATAGAAGACAAATGAGCTCTGAGCAGTACAATCCACATGGAAACCCTCTCTTACATCATCTACTGCATGGTCTGAAGCATGATGCAGTGGATAGAGCCCCAGGCCTATAGTCAGGAATATCTGAGTTCAAATCTGAACTCATACACTTACTAGCTGAATGACCTTGGCCAACTCATTTAATCTTTGCCTCAGTTTCCTTAATTGTAAAATGGGGATAATAATAACACCTACCACTCTGGTCGTTGTAAGGACCAAATGAGATAATAATTGTAAAGCACTCAGCACAACGTCTGGCACATATTAGGCATTGTATAAATTGCTAATTATTATTATTAATATGAGGGAAGACAAGTGAAAGATGGTCCTTCTGCCCCCTGGGCTTTGAAGGGGAAGCTTTGGGCACTGGATGGGTGGGATGATTTAGAGAGAAGGAGCCGGGTATTGGGGGACAACATCGTAGGCATTCTCTACTGAGAGCCCAATAAGTGGTATGGATAGTATATAGCATGGGAATTGAGAGGAGGCAGAGGTCAGAGAAGGACCATTTCTATTTCAAATTTGCTCAGCTCCATTTGTATTCCAGCAGCTTACTAGACAGTAGAAACAGAGTCATTGTAGCAAGTTCCCTTTCCAGCCTTATTTCACTTGTAGCCAGCTAGACTACTCTCTGAACATATCCTGCCCTTCCCCACCTCCGTGCTTTTGCTCACTCTGTTACCTATGCCTCAGATGTCATCCCTCCACCCCATCTCTTTTAATTAAATTCAGCACAGATTTACTAAATTCTAAGCACTTTGTTAGGCACTGGGAATACAAAGACAATTTTTATAAAAATCTTTCCTCTCAAGGAGCTTATATTCTACTAGGAAATAAAATGTGTAAACTGGAGATACATGTAGGACTCTCTTAGAGGAAGAGGAAGGAAAGAGGCAGCTGAGCCACTGATTCTCAAGATCAAAGGAACTCTCAGATTTAAAAAACTGAAAAGCAAACACCTTTCAGTTATAGGACAACAATGTGTGAATGCTCTTGCTAGGCTTAACTGTGGTATTGCATGGAAGCTAGATATGGCCTTAGTGAACCAAACCAAATTTAGCATGTAATATTGCACATTATGGCTAATATGCACGCTGGTGTCTTATCACTACTAGATGGTGAGCCCCTTGAGGTCAAGCATCATGCCTTATCTAATTTTGTATCAGACTAAGGCTAAGGACAGAGCCCTAAACATATAGTAGGTTTCCTTTCTCATACAACAATTTTAGTGACTTTGGGGAAAGTGTTTATGACATCCAGATATAGAAATTTTGAACTAACATTTAAAATAACCTGAGAGTCTCTCACCTTGACCATTCCCACCCTGGGGGACTTAGCACCTTGATTAGGTTCTTGTTTCAATCCAACATCTTATTTTAGTTTCACAGTAGCTTCTTTAGGGGATCAGGACAAGGATACTTATCCATGTTTTATAGATGAAGAAACTGAGGCACAAAGAATTTAAGTGACTTGTCCAAAGTCTTGTATCAGGTAGATGAAGGAGTTAGCATCAGAATTTATAAATTGTAAAGATCGCAGGGTCATAAATGAAGAGCCTTCTATAGAGAACACTGTATCTGGAATTAGAAAGATAATTATATTTGTATAAGCACTTAGCACACTGTCTGTCACACAGTAGATGCTATATAAATGCTTATTCTCCTTATTTCAAATCCTGGCCCAGATACGCATTAGCTGTGTGATCCTATGCAAGTCAATTTCTCTGTGCCTCAGTTTCCATATCTGTATAATTAAGGGCCTGGACATGATGTCCTTTAAGTCCCTGACAGCTCTTAATTTATGACCCTGGGATCTTTATGCCCCCCCTCACAACACACACACACACACACACACACACACACACACACACACACACACACACACATACACACACACACACTTAAGATGTTACTACTGCTGCTGCTGCTGCCACCACTATGATTTTACCAGTGAGGGCATCCTCCCCATTCGTGAAGATCACAATCTCTTTTTGTGTTTGTAGACAATCTTATGAAGTTGTTTTGGCTTAGAAAATGATTTCTGCTCTAGTGACTCTCCTCTCTGCCTTCATCAGGATGGTTTCACTGTGGCTAGGCCCACATTCAAAGTCTTCCATCTTGGCAGGACCACCCAGAACTTGTGTGCTGCTGACCAGTCCTGAAGAAACAAAGTCACACGCCCATGTCATCAGAGAGCCTCAGAGGATAACTGTGGGAGGAGATTCTTATAATATTTATGATGATTGATAGAAAGGCAGCATGGTGTAGTAATATACTGGTCTTGGAGCCAGGAAGACTTGGGTTCAAATTCCAACTCTGATAATACTGGCCATGTCATCATGTCATGTATTCATTAGTTGTGAAACTAAAATAAGATATGGGATTGAAACAATTAAATCATTTAACCTCTCAGTGCCCTTAGGCATTTGTTTAAAACCATGAGGTACTGAACAGGTGTCCATCTGTACTGGCAGAGTTTCCTTGTTGAACGTTCTCTAAACCAATGAAATCACAGGTCTGGTTGAAATAATAATAACAGTAATAATACCTTCTCTATACACAAAGTATTCTCTTGTCACAAAGATATTACTTACAACCATTCATGAAATAGGTAGGCTAGGTTTTATTATCCCCACTTTATAGGTTAATAAACTGAGCCTTTCAGAGATCGTTATTGTAACGTTGAAAAGGAATGATAGATTTTAATGGAGAAACCAGTCATTCTTGTCATTAAGGCTTGTATTTCCTTTTCATCAAGTATCTTCATTCATTCGTTCATTCACTCATCCATTTATTTATTTATTTAGCCATCCAGTCATTTCATTCATTCATTCATTTGTTTGTTTGTTTCTGTTAGGAGCAAACCATGGAAGGATGAAAGAATCTGGAAACTTCTGTGAGCAGATCCCCCTTCCACCCCGACATGACCCCGGCTCATATCCTGGGATGAACTCTGGCAGTGAACTCCCAGTGAACAGGATCATTGATGTGGACGGAGTCAAGGGCGGAACCAACAGCCTGATGCCCTCCTCAGAGTTGGATGGCAATCTCAGCTTTGAGGGATCTATCTCAGAGCTCCGAATGTGCCAGGGGAGAACACGTACAGGCATGTATAGAACATCAGACCTCCCAAGCCTACTGACTGTGAAGAGTGAGAAACACAAGAAAACAGAGAACCAATATAAAGCAACTTTTGTCTAAGTCCCAAGACTTATCTTGTCCTTTAAGATGCAGAAATGTTTTTTTCAGTTCTTTTATATTTAATGATACTAATATTAATAGTGCTTGAAGGTTTACAAAGTACCATATACACACTCTCTCATTGCAGCCATCTGAAGTAGGCAGTGCAAGTATTATCATTCCCATTTTACAGATGGGGAAAGCAACATCCAGAAAAGGAAAGTGACGAGCTTGAAATCACTCAGTTTATTGATACTAGAGCCAGGAGTCAAACCTCTGTCTTATGTTTTCAAATCCAGTACTAGGCAAGCTCTCTGTTAGAAGGATGAGAACAATGATGGTTCTGTATGAGGTGAAAAGCTACATGTTCCCTTGGGTGCTCGGCGTTCTCCATTTGGATGACCTCTGCCTTGAAAGTGAACTTTGCCATGCTGTAGACAAGGCCTTTGTTGGCTGGAGTCAGAGAGCCTGTAATTGTATCCTGGCTCAGCTCTCTGCTCCCTCTTTGAGCTCAGGCTAATCTCTGAACCTTCCTATGCTTCGGGTCCCTGCTTGGTAAAACGAGGTAGTTGGCCTGGATGACCTCCAAAGCATACTCCACTTCTGACCATGGACGTCCCAAGGTCCTTCCGGCTCTGCATCCTATGAGTCATTCCTGATCAGACGAGTTTAGGAGCCATTCCCCACTCGTGTGTGAGCACATTTATGGTCTTCCAGATAGACTGGGTGAAAAAGCAGAGGGAGAGAGCTGATGAGGGCATTCTCTGCTCTCTAAGAAGTCTGGTCATGGAAAATGCTTTAAGCATGGTGAGGTACAAACATGGGAACCCACTGTCTATTCAAGCCAGATGCCTGATATTTAGGAGTGGCCAGCAGGAGAAGGAGCAGTTTTCTGTTCACTTATTATACCTGGGTGACCTAGAGCAATGGTTAGAACACTGGACTTAGATCTGGGAATCCAGCAGCTTGATCCCAGGCTGAGCTCTGCTGTTACCTTGTATGACCTTGGGGAGGTCATTCAACTTGTCTAGGCCTCTCTTCCTTCATCTCTAAAATGAAGTTAACCTCTAAGATCCCTTTTGGGCAGCTAGGTTGCACAGTGAATAGAGAACACCAGAACTGGAGTCGGGAAGACTCATCTTCCTGAGTTCTGATCTGGCCTCTGACACTTACTAGCTGTGTGACCCTGGACAAGTCATTTAACTCTGTTTGCCTCAGTTTTCTCATCTGTAAAATGGGCCAAAGAAGGAAATGGCACACCAGTCCAATATCTCTGCCAAGGAAACCCCCCCCGCCATGGGGTCACAGAGTCAGACACAACTAAAACCACTCAACAACAAGAACAACAAAATAAAAACAACACCAAACTCTGACATTCCTCATTCTAACACAAAGGCTTCTGCCAGCTCTTACAAAGATTCTTTTCTAGCTCTGAAATCTTATATTCTGTTTTCTGCATTCAGATAGTCTACATTCTAAAGTTTAAACTAATTGTCAGAACTAAAATGTTATTTTTAAAAGGTTCCTTCTAGCTCTCCTCTTCTGTGTCCCCATGTCCTAAGGACCTTTCCAGCACTAATGTTCCGTGTCTCTATTCTAAGGTCCCTTTTAAATTGTATAGTCTATATTCTTTGTTCCAAGTTTCTAAGTTTCCCTTTTATTGCCATTAGTGCTTTGCTAATAGCTAGGTGGTTCAATGGATAGAGTGCTGGGCCTGGATACAAGAGGACCCGAATTCAAATCCAGCCTCAGATATTTATTCTCTCTGTGACCCTGAGCAATTCATTTAATCTGTCTGCCTCAGTTTCCCCAACTATAAAATGCAGATAGTAATAGCACCAACCTCTCAGGGTTGTGGTGAGTTTCAAATGAGAAAATATCTCTAAAACAGTGCAGCGCTTGGGCTTATAGCAGGTGCTTAATAAATACTGGTTTCCTCCTTTCCTTCCTCTAAGATACAAAGATCACCCCAAAAAACTAGGTATTAAAGAACAGTAAGGTAAGTTGTGGGTTGGCTAGAGCAAAGAACATTCTCTCTCTAGTTTCTCTAGATGTAGCTACCATAAATGAAGGGTAGGTTTTTCCACTAGGTTGGTTTTTTTGAATTGTATTTTTATTATGAGTCTCAAATTCTTTCCCTCCCTCCACCCCATTTCCTACCCATTGAGAAGTCAAGAAACTGATACCCATTATACATATGAAGTCATGCAAAACATTTCCATATTAGCCATGTTTCTACCAGGTTGGAAAGAAGCTATGAAAGGACATTTTCAAAGAAGGATCTGATGATTTAACTCTCAAACTAAAGTGGGAAACGTTTCACCAAATGTGGGAGTATATCCACTGGTTGTCACAGTTACCTGAGAAATAAAGAAACTGCTGGGAGGTTTGCTTGCCCCCTTCTAAATGAGAGGAAGTGACAGTGATTTGTCACCCTCAGTGGTACTTCCCAAAGGAGCATCTCTACATGAAAGTGACCTTTCCTGGGGAATGATAACACAGTAGTGCCTGCTATGCTGGGAAACTTGATGACTTAGATGTCCACTGATGAAATGCCACCTTGGTTTTTATTGATTCACATTTGACGTGAATTATGTTAGACTGACAGGAGGTTTCTTCCCTCTTTATAGTATAGATGTTTCTATAAAGTATACCCAAAAAGTGAATTTCTATAAATTTATTCCTGATATCCCATTGTTTTTCATTACATGGAAACTTTCCCCTAGTAGGGTATACTGAGTACATGTGTCAAGGAATGGTCAAGAAGGCATCTGGGCACACTGGGTGTCATATTATTAGTGTCATAACTAGAAGTCATACTATCATAGAATCAAAGAGTTAGAAGGGTCAGAGGCCATATGGTCCAGTGTGTACCTTCCCAAGACTCACCACTATAGTGAGTCACCAACCTTTAATGGAAGACCTCCATGAAGGAAACTCTCTCTTCCTCCAAAGGCAACCTATTACACTTTAGGATAACTACATTTGTTTTTTTTTGTTTGTTTGTTTTCAGAATCCAATAATTATTTATTAAAATAATTTAACCACATCTTTAAAATATTTTTGGAAATATAAAATTATCTTTCCAGGTGATTCGTCATCAATCAACCAACCAGGAAATTTAATTTTAAAATTATTTCATCTATTGAAAACTTACATGCATTTATAAATTCATGGGCAAGGTGAAATTTGAGATCATTTAATTGAAGCTTTCTTAGCTGGCATGATATTGTTGTTCTGTCATGCTTGACTCTTCATAACCCCATTTGGGATTTTCTTGGCAAAGATATTGGAACGATTTGCTCTTTCCTTCTCTTTTTTTTTTTAAATTTTTATTTAAAAAAATTTTTTTTTCCATATGCTTTTGAGTTGAAAATTTTTCTCCCTTTTTCTCCCCCCCACCCTCCTGAAGACGGCGCACAATCTGACATAGGCTTTACATTTACATACCCATTAAAACATATTTTTACATTAGTGAAGTTGTAAGTAAAAATTAAAACCAATAGGAGGAACCATCAGAAAGATGAAACAAAACTCAACAGAAGGTAAAAATAAGTGAGAGCGATTTGACTTCCATAGTTCTTTCTTTGGATGTGGACAGCATTTTCCATCCCGAGGCCTCTGGAGATATCTTAGATCCTCGTATTGCTGAGAAGGGTTCAGTTTAACATTCTTAGTCATGATAACTACATTTGTTACAGTTGTTTTTTTTCTTATAGCAAGGATAAATTTGGCCCTCCATAAATTCTGTCTTCTGGGACCAAGCCAAAGAAATCTCACCTCTCTTCCAGAGGACAACCCTTCAAGTACTTGGAGACTACCAACATGGCATCTCTGTGTCCTCTAATTCCCATTTCTTTTAACTAGTTGTCCTCATTTTGATCATCTTCCTCTGAATGTTCTCTTACTTATGGACGACGTCCTTCCTACAATATGGCATCCAGATCTGAACGTATTACTTGAGGTGAGGTCTAACCAGGACAGAGAATGGTAGGACTATCCCTTCCATTGTCTTGGCCCATACAAGTCTCTTCATAGCATATGATAATTCTAGCTCTTCTGGCTTCAGTGTCATACTGTTATCTCATATTGTAGTTGCAGCCCCCCACAACTTCCAGATTTTTAAAAAGGAGAATGAATCTCTAGCCCTTCCTCCCCTCTATTGTATTCACAAAGATGATTTTTTTTCAGCACAAGCAAATGATATATTTTTCCTTATCAAATTTCACATTTTTATATTTGGCTCAGATCTGTTGAGATCTTTTTGGATCCTGACACTGTTTTCCAACGTGTTAATTATCTCTTCTAGCTGTCTTATCATCTGTGAATGTGATAAGCCTGAGACCTACCCCCTCGTTTTGCAGATGAACCCTAGTGAGGTAAAATCACTTTCCGCAGGTCACAGCTTAAAGACCTGTGTGTTTCTAGGGCCCCCCCTTCCCTGGCAAGGATACATTTCCTACACACCTCTCTTCCAAACTATTCCAGATAGAAGATCTCAGGAGACTCTATTCAGCATGAAGTCCACTGATGTCTAGGAATCAAATAGGAGGTGCAAGGGTCCAGGACCAATTTTTTACTACAAAAGGAAGAGAGTAAACTTACTGTTTTTGGCCCCACAGGCCAAAACTAGAAACAAGATGGGAAGTTGCAGAAAGCAGATTTTGGAGGGATATAAGGAAGAACTGCTGAACAATTAGTACAAAAATAGAATGTGGTGCCTTGGCAAGTAATGAGTTCCCTGTCCCTGATGGTGCTTCCAGAAGTTGGATGACCACCCCTTGGGGATGCAATAAGGGGATTCCTGTTTAAGTACAGGTTGGACTAGATATCTTCAGAGGTTCCTTCCTGTGTTAAGATTCTGTGATTCTCTGAAGGGTCTCAGAAGTTATTACTTAACTAGCTCCTTCGGGGATGCTATTTGGGTCCTTAAGAGTTTTTTCAGAATGTGGAAACCACATGGTGAATAGAGAGTAGATGCTGAGCTTCTCCATTAATTCCATCAAGAGACCTACTAAGTGCATGTTCTGTATTTTGGTATTAATTTGATATTTACTAAAAAAAAGTGGGGGGCAAATTAAAGTTTAGCCTATTTAATTATCTCCCTTTGTTTCCCTACCCCCACTGATGACCAGCCTCCACTCTGCATGGGGGAGATATATTCTCCAAACTGGAGAGATGTTGCTCTTCTTGGAGAGGTGGAAAGAATGCTGCACTTAGTGTCAGAAATTCTGGGTTCAAGATCTTTCCCTGGCCTGTGACTTTAGTCTCTGTTTTCTCATCTGTAAAATGGGAGTATAAATCTGAGGTTTTACCCACAGCCATCATGTTGACAAAAAATAATAAAAGATAAAATTTATGTTGGAGGAGCTGGGAAGACAGGCATGCTAATGCATTGTTGGTGGTGTCATGAATTGGTCCAACTTTCTGGAAAGCAATTTGAAATCATTTGAAAGAAATCACTCAGTAATTTGTACTCTTTAATCAACAATCTCATTGTTTGGCATATATTCCAAGGAGGTCATAGACAGAGAGCAAAGTCCTAGAGTGTACTAGAGACAGCTTGAATTGGCTTGAGAGCTGATTGTTAAAATTTCAGTATGAGCATTCACACCTTGGATATCAGCAAACACTACAAATTAGGGCTTGGTTTATTGTTTTGTTGATTATCTATACTTAGAAAGTGATGGGGAAAATGTTAATAATGCAGATTACACTGAAAATTGTGCTGCACCTACATTTTTTTTTCTCTCCGAAGAGCCTATTGTTAAACATAAAGCACTCACCTGGTAAAGTCCCATTTATACCAAATTATAGCAGCATTTTGGTGGTAGCAACAAACTGGATACAAGTGGGTGCCTAGCAATTGAAGAATGTCTGGACAAATTTTGGTGTACTAATGTAATAGAATACTGTTGCATGAAATGATGATTGTGAGGAATTCTGATAAACATAGGGATGCTTGTATTAACTGATGCAGCATGAAGTAAGCAGAACCAAGAGAATGGTATACACAGTGACTACAGTAATCAAGCGGAAATAATGCTAAAAGGCAGCTGAACTAAGAATAATTCTAACAACCAATCTTGGTCCAGTAGAATAGATAATTAAACACATTTAACCTCTCTTGGAGTAGGGGGTGGGGGTGACTCTGGGAGCAAAATGTTACATATACTGCTGACAACTAAGATCATTTTATTAATCAATTTTACTTAACTAATATTCTTTGTTACAAGGTTCAGTGTGGAGGTTGATTCTATTTTTTAATGACTATGGTGTAAAAAACAAGAGGCATTAATAAAAACTTTTTTTAAAAAAGTGAACAGGTTGGACTAAATGATCTTTAATATTTTGTGTTCTAAGGTTCTTTCTTCTAATATTTTATGTTCTAAAATGCCTTCTACCTTTAACATTTTGAGTTCACTATTGAAGTGCCTGTGTGACTGTAGGCAAGTCATCAGTTCCCTTATGTATAAAACAAGGGAGTTGGATTAGGTGATCTCCGAGGACCTTTCCTCCTTCCTCTTTATGAGGTGGTTCAGTAGATAGAGTGCTGAGCTTGGAGTCAGGAAGACCTGAGTTCAAATCTGGCCTCAGACACTTAGAAGCTGTGTGATGCTGGTCAAGTCACTTAACCCCTTTTTTGCCTCAATTTCCACATCTGTAAAATGGGAATAACAGCACCCCACCCTGCATGTTTGTTGTGAAGATCATATGTGATAATATTTGTGAATTATTTAGCACAATGCCTGGCACACAGTAGGAGCTCAGGTTCTCCTGACTTCAGGGCCGGTGCTCTATCCGCTGTGCCACCTCGCTGCCCCAAAACTCTTCTTAAGTTCATCGCATCATTTCACTCTTTTTCTCTCCATCTTTGTGTGTAATAGTTATTCATGTATTTGTTCCTCCCCAACTGGATTGACACCTTAACAGTAGGGCCTGTGTCAGGTCAGCTTTTGTATTCCTAGTGCCTAACATGCTGCCTTGTACAAAGCCGATTTTGTTGTTCAGTCATTTTTCAGTCATGTGCAACTCTTTATGATCCCATTTAGGGTTTTCTTGGCAAAGATACTGGAGTGGTTTGCCATTTCCTTCTCCAGCTCATTTTATGGATGAGGAAACTGAAGCAAACAGGGTAAAGTGACTTGCCCAGGGTCACATAGCTAGTAAGTATCTGAGGCCAGATTGAACTCAGGAAGAGGGGTCTCCCTGACTCCAGGCCTGGAGCTCTATCCAAAGCACTGCCCAGCTTCTCATACAAAGCAGATGCTTGTTGCTAAATGTTAGCTTGATTTAAAATGTTGAATTCTAAAGGACCTTCAAACTCCAACCAAGTAGCATTACAAGTGTCAGATTGTAGAGTTAGAAGTCACAGAACACTAGCAGTGTGGAATTGTGGAAAGAGTACCGAATTTGGAGCCAGGGTGCCCCAGTTCAAACACTGTCACTGACTTTGGACAAATTGCTTCATCTCGCTGGGCCCAAGTTTCCTTATCTGTAAAATGAGGTTGTTGGGCTAGCTGGCCTCCAATGACTCACCCAACTCGAAATCTATGATTCTGTGACCTTAAATGTCATCTAGTTTCTTTTGTGAGGACAGTGCTCAGGCAAATTCTCAGGCGGTCACTCAACTCCTACTCAGGAGGAAGATGGAAACATGGGGGCTTACAACTCTCTCTCTCCTCCTACCCATAAGGCCAAAGTCTTCAGCACAATGTTTTCTGTTCATTTATGCCAGCCTGTTTGTGGTCCATGGGTTGAGAACCTGGGTACAGAGCTCCTCAGAGGCCTTTCTTCAATCTGGCCTGAGAGTTCTTCAGGGTCTTTCCATTGGCTTTTCCATTATGAACTACATTGCTATGAAGTCATCACTTCTACCACATAGCCTTGTGTTTTATATAAGACACATCCAAATTCACCAGCAGCCCAGGCCTGGGATTTTAGCCTCATCCTCCACTCCAAGAAGTAAGGCATACTGCTAATGTCTACTTTAGGGTATGTGTGTGTGTGCTGATGTTTTACAGTTTCAAAAGGGATGCTGGCATGATCTGGGTATAGACAGGACATGATGATCTGTTGCCAAAACCGTTAGACTAGACCTCACTTACAATATGGCCCTGTTTTAATCATTTATGATTTTTATGAGATTTTTCTGATACTTCTAATAATAAAACCTCCTTGAAAAGGAAACAGGCATGCCCATGACTGAATTTCATGTTTTGATGAAAAGCATTCCTGTGAGGCTATATTACTTGAGGTAGGGATAGGAGTCGGTAACTGCTAATGTCCCTTGTGACTCTGAGATTAGAAGATTTAATGATTCTGTGACTCTAAGACCTTAGGCTTCTGAAATTTTGTGATTCTATAGTTCTACAGTTTTAAGAACCCATAACTCTAAGGTTGTTAGATTCTGAATCCAAGATTCTGTGTTGGAAAAGATACTGGATTGGTTTGCCATTTCCTTCTCCAGCTCATTTTACAGATGAATAAACTGAGACAGAGTAAAGTGACTTGCCCAGGGTCACACAGCTTAAAAAGTGTCTGAGGCCAGATTTAAACTCAGGTCTTCCTGACTCCAGGCTTAACACTCTATCCACTGTGCCACCTAGCTGCCCCAAGATCCTATAACCCTATGTATTTGAAAAGTGACATTCATCTCCTATAGAAGTCCCAAAAGATGATTCAGTTTTCCCTCCACAAGTTGTGATTGATTTTCTGCTAACTTTTTTTTTTTTTGCTGAGTTGGCCAAACAGACTTTGTGCTTTTGCCTCATGTAGACACAGCTGTGGTGTCTGGGACTATCCCTACTCAATGCCCTCAGTGCTAGGGATGAGATCTCACCTTCCCATATGAATGAAAACGGCAGCCATTTGGCGGGTGAGCAGAGAAAAAGCTTTCCATAGGAGAGGTCTGAGCACAAAGGAAGGTTTGTGTAGCCTTGATGATTTCAGGGAAACGGTGATTTGGTTGAAATTCCCAAATGTGAATTATGAGAAAGAAGGTTGTCTTTTAAAAGTTATAAAAAAGGGGGGAAGGGGAGTTTTCATAAATCCAAAGGAGGTTTGGCCTTCTGCCTGGAGGCCACAATGCTGTGAGCCAAGAAATATGGAAAGGAGAAGCCAAAATAATCCATCAGTTTTTACCTCAGTTACATTCAGAGCTGCCTATGAAAACAGAACCATACAGACAACAAAACTTGCAAACGGCTGTTTCAAATAGTAATAATAATGATAATGACAAATTGCATTTTCATAGGGCTCTAAGTTTTGTAAAATGCTTTTCTCAATCCTCTAAGAGATAGCAAAAGTATTACCACTCCCATTTTACAGACGAGAAAAATTGAGACGAAAGAAGTAAAGTGATTTGTCTAAGGTCTCAAAGCGTGATGCAGCATTTCCCAAGTGAATTTGGATGTGGAAGCCTTTTGAGCTTGAAATGTATTGACGAAACTCATTTGAAAAATGGATCTTGATGAGATTAGGGTGACCAGGATGGAGAGGGACTAGAGACCATGCCATGAGGACCAGTACAAGGAAGTGGATATATTTAGCCTACAGAAAAGATAATGTAAGGGATACATAATATCTGCCTCAAAGTCTTTAAAGAGTGGTCATATGGAAAGGGGAATAGATTGATTCTGCTTAGCCCCAGAAGGCAGAATTAGGAACAGTGGATAGAAAGTGTAATGAGGCAGATTTCAGATCAATAGGATGAAGAATGTCGTAACAGTCAGGGCTAGAAATAGAACGTGGAAGGCTTCAAGCTAGATAGCTGCTTTGTTGAGGATGTTGTAGTAGTTGTTCAGTTGTGTCCAGCTCATTATGACCTCATTTGGGGTTTTCTTGGCAAAAAGACTGGAGTGGTTTGCCGTTTCCTTCTCCAGCTTATGTTACAGATTAGGAAACTGAGGCAAACAGGGTTAAGTGACTTGTCTAGGGTCACACAGCCTAGTAAGTGTCTGAGGCCGGATTTGAACTCAGGACCAACGTTCTATTCAGTATGCCATCTAAGGATGTCTATTTGGTTATGGGTTAGACCGTATTATGATGATGATGATGATGATGACAATAATAGTTATCAATAGTATAGAACTTTAAGGTTTGCAAAGTATTTCATATATGTTATTTCATAACAACCCTGTGCGGTAGGTGCTATTATTATTCCTATTTTATAGATGAGGAAACTGAGGCAGAAAGAGGTTAAATGACTTGCTTTCAGTCACATAGCTAGACAACTGTCTAAGGCAGTTGCCTCCAAATCCAACTCTCGACTTCACCACCTAGCTGTCTCATGAGATGCCTTCTGATTTTTGTGATTCTTTGAAATATTGGTTTAGGATTCAGTGACATCCTTGGGAATAGGAAAGGGTGAGTGATAGGAATATTTTAAAACCTGTTTTCATTCTAAAAAAATGTTATACATAAGAAGCATTTTTTTTTGGGTGAGACAATCGGGGTTAAGTGACTTGCCCAGGGTCACACAGCTAGTAAGTGTCAAGTGTCTGAGGTCACATTTGAACTTGGGTCCTCCTGACTCCAAAGCCAGAGCTCTATCCCCTGTGCTGCCTAGCTGCCCCAAAATAGTAGTGCTTTTTTTCTTTTCATTTTTTTGTGCTTTTTTTTTTTTGGTAAGGCAACTGGGGCTAAGTGACTTGCCCAGAGTCACACAACAAGTGAGTGTTATGTGTCTGAGGTTGGATTTGAACTCAGGTCTTCCTGACTCTAGGGCCAGTGCTCTATCTACTGTGCCACCTCGCTGCCCCCCATAAAAAGTATTTTTGAGGAATACATTGTTTCATCTCTTCATGTATTTCAGAGAGAGAAATCCCACTAACATCAAAATGTGTCACAGACCTCCCCACTCAGGTTCAGAGCCCATTAAGGTGCTGCAGAGGACAGTTTGGGGAATGTTGCCTAAGCTGTAGCCAGCCTAGGACTTGGGGCCAGTCAGGATTCCAGTGAGTAATCATCCAGGAAGGTCTGTTCCCCTACTGTGTGGGCAAGGCTGAAATCAGCCCCAGGCTGTGGCCCTTACCAAAGTCACGCACCCAGCTAATGCCACTGAAACGGAAACAGTCCAGTCCATTTTCCAGCAGTCTTTGAAAATGACTGCATGCTAGCAATAGGCTCTGATCTTGGAGATGAAGGTAATTTTTGCTGACCTAGTTAGAACAAAGCAATTTGTATCCAACCACAGAAACCTCTTTTTATAGAAAAGAAAGAAAAAAGAGACCAAACTGCTTAATAATAATGATAGCTGGGTTTCATTGAACATTTTAAGATTTGCAAAGCACTTTTTATAAATATGATCCATTTTACCCTGGGAAATAGGTGCTATTATTATCCTCATTTTGTATATCAGGAAACTGAACCAGACAAAAGTTAAGTGACTTGCTCGTGATCACGTAGTCTGAGGCTAAATTTGAACTCAAGTCTTCCTGACTCCAGGTCCAGGTCTGTATCTATTGCATTACCTAGCTAAATTAAATGTTTGCTAATTTTACTTAATGAATTGAATTTGACAATCCCTTGTCAATGTCAAGATGTTATTGAGGAAATTAAGGTTGGATTAAGTGACCTCTGAGGTTCCTTCCAGCTTCGTGATGTTGTCATTTAATAAAGATCTTTTGAATAAATAGACATCAGAGCTGGAATTCTATTGGTTTATTAGCATGAAACCTAATGCTTCTGGGTTTGGTCTTAAGTAGTAATATGTTTTTGGCACTTCCTACTCACTATGTGTCCTTCTCTGACCTCAGTAGATCTTATTTACCCAAGACATACTTGCTTTCTCTCATTGTTAACCAACTATCTGTGTTTTAGAAAAATATATGGAAACTCGTTCATACTAAGGTGTCAGTGGTTGATAAGGCCTTAGAGAGTACCTCCTTGGGCTTCTAGGTTGCATGCACTTTAAAAGGGGCCAAAATCTTTAAGCGAAGTTATAGAGCTCTGACATCAGTATGTAAGAATTCTGCCATGTAAAATTGCAGGGATGTATCCTCCCAAGGAAAAAAGGATGGGCTCAAAAGGTATTATCTAGGAAGCCTTTGTGACATAGAATCCCCATTGTTTCAACCCTTCTAGGTTCTCTTGGCCTCAAGCAGTTTTCAGTATGGCTGGGCATACGAGACTTCATTTATTAGAGACACATAACACAAGAGAGCACATGTAATAATAATGTTCACTCACTTTCATGTGGGTCTTTGAAGTTTAAGAGCACTTTCCTCACAATGACCCTAATAAATAGCCAGGTAGTGAAAGTATGATTATTTTCATTTAAGAGAAGAGGAAGCAGGTTCAGAGAATTTTTGTCTTGCCCGAGCCCACACTCAAACCTAGACCTTCTGACTTTAGGTCCAGGTTCTTTTCAATACGCTCCTGCTCTATTTTTATTTAGCCCCAAAGCTAGAAATTTCCCACAAAGCTTGAGACTGGGAATCAGTTGTGTGGCTCTATGATTTATGGAGCCAAATATGTGTATATATATGTATGTATATGTATGTGTATATGTATGTACGTATATGTATGTATATATATGTATGTATATGTATGTATGTATATACACACATATATTTATCCAGATATACATACATATACACACATAAATATATGCATACATATTTATTTATTCATCTATTTATTAATTCATCCATTCTTTCATTTATATATTTGTTTGTTCAGTCATTCACTTATTCATCCACTCATCCATTTATTCATTTATTTACTTGTTTGTTTGTTCGTTTGTTCATAGAACCAGATATAGAGCCCTACCAGCTCTCTCTAGCCCCACCTTCCATAACTTACTCACATCAAGGCTAAGGCTGCAAATAGCTCTCTGCAGCAGTAGTGAATAGCCAGTCTCCTTGTTGGGGAGTGGATAGATTGGAGAAGTAGCATACAGTCAGAAAACAGACTGGGGCCAACTTGAGAATAATGAAATTGGTTCCCCTTTAATGTCTGAAAATTCTATGTTTTCAGAAATTCAACCCAAGCCAATCTCAAATAAATTAAGAACTTATGTATTCTAGTTTATAAGAGTCAGCCAACCAATAAACATCCATTAAGCAACTGCAACATGGACACAGAGGAAGACAAAAGGCAGTTCCAGCTCTCAAAGAGATCAGTCTAATGGAGGAGACATCAGGTAAAAACCTACGTACAAACAAGATGTATACAGCATAAGTTGGGGATAATCAGCTGATGGAAGGCACTAGAATTAAAGTGTAGACAGAGAGTGCAGGCCTTGGGGAGAAGTGGATCTCAGTCTTGGCTCTCTTACTAATTTGTTTTGTAACTTTGGGTGATCATTCCTCTTTTCTGGGCCTCACTTTCCTTCCTTATCCAATGAAGAGGTTAGACCAGATAATCTCTAGGGTTCCTTTTCTGCTCAAACATTCTATATTGTAAGTTCTAAGCTCCCTCCCAGCTCTGATATACCATGTTCTACATTCTAAGGTTCCTTCTAGTTCCAACATTCTATATTCTCCCTTCTATGTTCTAGGGTTCCTTCCAGCTCTGAAATTCTGTGATTCCATGACCTGAAATACAAAACAATTGAAATGTAGAACATGGATCTTAAGAAAATCTTATCTTAAGTCACACATCCAGCTTCTAGCTTGTGCAGGTACAAGGTCAAGGTGAAATATCTGTTGTGTGTTTATCCAGTAGATGATTAGAGACTAGAAGGAGAAGACCTCCAACTCCTTTATATAATTCTTCCAAGGTCAAGTGTTCTCCCATCAAAGTTTCATTGGTTCAGATACGAGAGAAAAAGAGATAGTAGTTTATTCCAGATCTAGGATTCCCTGGTTGCCTTGGTATAGGAGCAATTCTTGGTAATGGAACTATTCCCCAAAATGGAACATTTCTTGCCTGTTCGAACATTCAAGGCCCTCCATAGTCTGGTCCCAGTCCAAGTTCAGCTGGAAGGCAGTAATATGAGCTAAGGATAGACAGGGCAGGTAGCACCAGATTGTAAAGGGCCTTGAATGAAAGGTTGAAGAGTTTGGACTTTATCTGATCAAGTCAGGGGGAAAACACTGAAGGATTTCATACAGAGGTGACAGGATGAGATCAGGAAGGCTCTCCATAAAAAGGAAACTGAAAACTAGAACCATGGAAAAGCACCTCAGAAGATATGACCCACGTCTGAAGAAAAATCCTCTTTAGAGCATCCCTGACAAATGGTCTTCCAGCCTTCACGTAAAGACCAAGTAATCTAGTTGAATTGCATTATTTTATGCTGTCTTCTTCCCCTTCCCCACCAAGCTGTTCTTATTTAATGTAGATGGCTGAGTTTTAAGGCTGTAAAGTGAAGGGCTATCTGACATTAAATGCTACTCCAACCCACAATTCAGACGAGTGTTTATCAAATACCTACTATGTGCCTAACACTATGCTAGTCATTAGGTTTACAGTGACAAAAGCAAGGTGCCTGGCACATAGTAGGTGCTTAATAAATGTTGATTGACTGATTGAAACAAAGCAGTCCCTGTCTTCAAAGGGTTTACATTAAATTGAGAGGAAGCATGTATACAAGATGTATACAAAGTATTTTTGGGAGGGATGAGGGGAGCCAAAGCAATTATGTTTACCCCAAACTTGATATATCTTTACCTTCCATGTTGACCACCATATGCCTGAATTAATTGAAAGTTGCTTACATTTATGGTAGACCTTAACAGAGGACCCCCAAAACCTCCTTGGAACCAACTTGCCATAAAATATCTCAACCTAGAAATAGTTTGTTTTCCATAGGAGTTCCATTAGGTCCCAGAATCTTTAAGTAGAAGGGCTATATTTTGAGGGTGGAGGAGTCTTTGGTTAGCAGAACTGCAAATAAGATTTTGTTTGCAGACTTTTGCATATGACAGGATAATTTGCCATGCCACGTTGAATTGGTAGGAGTAGAATGGGAAAGGGAAAAAGGGAGGGGGAAAAGTGAGGAAAAGACCAGTCTCTTGGGACAATAATACATTAGCCATTATCAGCACTTACTTCTGTTGGGCCATTTTTTCAGAGTGTAAGTTTGCAAGGACAACAATAACAAAATCTTACATTCATATACCACATACCAAAGTCACCCTCCATGCCTCATTACAGCTGTAAGGGGACCTCATTATAATCCAATGTTATGTTAGTGGAACTCAAGCTCTCATGGGCTCAACTAAGATGGAAACTCAGTATAAGGGATTAGTGACAGTCTTTGGTGGCTAAATATGGAGAAACTCTGGTGACTGATTGCATGTGATTGCATAAAAGGCAGAGGGAAGAGTCAGAAATAATCTCAAGGTTCTGGAATAGGGAGGAAAAAAGTGAATGACGGGGCTAGTGGCAGAAGTAGTGAAGTTGAAAAAGAGCAAATTTAGGTTCTATGAAGCAGCGTGAAGGTGTGAAAACCAAGCTAAGTACACAGATGCAGATTATTGTCAATCTCTCACTTACCCAGCCCCACAAAATGGGGCCTCCTCAAATTCCTGGCACTGAAGACCCTTAGCATCCACAAGATAGAAGTCAATGTCAACTTGATTCATTGACAGGTCAAGATGAGCCCCATATCAAAGGCATGCCCCCAGAGAGAGGCTGAGCAGGTTCTACATTAGCTAGAGTCTATGAAATAGACAGACACACTGGTGAAAAGTCTAGATGGCAGAGTCTAGTCTGCTCATGAAAAGAAGTGGGCTAGGAAGTGGAAATGTCCATAAAATATGCTGGACCTCTCTCCCCTGGTAGTGACCAGAAGAAAGTCATGTAGCTTTTTTTTTGTTGTTAGCTTTGTTCCACTTTCTCTTTCTCTAGTTCATAACAGCAAAAGAACAGATTCTTCTCATTCAGACCCCAAACTAGTCCTCCGGGGTCATAGATATGTAGAATTTTAGGATATCAGAACTAGAACTCTCAGAAGTTAGAAAACAGAGTGCTGGATCCGTGAGGGACCTTAAAACATGGAACGTCAGAGGTGGAAAGGACCTTCGGGATCACTTAGACCAAGGCTCTCATTTTATAATAACACGAGCTATGGGTCTGGAGAAAGAAAGTACATTACCTACATTCACAAAAGCAAGCTGGTTAAAGAGCTGGGATAGAACACAGGTCTTCTCACTTCTAGCCCAATGGTTTTTCAGGGATGTCACACTGCTCTGTAAATTGGACTCACTCAGACATGTTTCTTAGGAAGTGTGTGTGTGTGTGTGTGTGTGTACAGTTACATGTTGAGTCCACAGGCCCAACCAGGCTGGGAAAAACCATAGGTTCTGACTCATTTGAAAGCCTTCCCTGCCTTGTCCCCATCTTACAAATTAAGGAAGAGAGCCTCTTTGGTTCTCCACGCCACTTCTCTACCTTCTTCCCGCAGGGGAACAGCAACTGGAGATAGTGGGGGGAAGACATATCCCCAGCTTCTGCTTCCTGATTTTGCACAGGATATGGGAAAAGGCCCTGGCCTCAGTCAAGTGTGGTTGGTGTTGGAAGTAGACTAGGTGACCTTTCCTGTGTTAAATAGGAAGAGGTTAAAAGAGAAATGAAATTTTCTTAGATATGTAAATAAGCCTTGATTCTGTCCCTGTGCACTAAATATATGCCATTAACCTTTGACTTACCCTACAGGGTCAACTACAAAAGTTAGTTTGGGTGGAGAAGGTACCAAGCTAGGTAATTCCTTAAGAAAAAGAATAGGACACAGGACCAAGGCTTGGGAATATTTCCAATCAATCAGTCAATCAATCAACCAACAGACATTTATTAATTGATTGCAAATTGTCATGTGCTGTGCTTAGAACTGGGGATACAAAGAAAAAGCAAAAACAGCCACTTCCCTCAAAGAGCTTACAATCTAATGAGGACACGACATGCTATATAAGATACATCTGAGCCTAGTAGGGAATTGTGGGAAGATGGCTGAATAAGGCAGGAAACTACCTGGCTCTCCCAAATTCCCCCACAAATAACTTAAAATAATGTCTTGAATTTTAGAGCAGCAGAAACAACCAAAAGTCAGGGTAAAGCAGTCCACCAGCTTAAGACAACTTGGGAGGATGTTAGGAAAGATCTGACCTCCCTGGGTGGTGGTCTGGCCTAATTGAAGTATAGATACCTGGGGGCAAATACATCTGAGTCAACAAACAGCAAGCCCTGGGGGCAGCTGTGTCAATTCTGGGAGCTCCTCCTGGACCTCAGAGGAGTTGGGCAGCTGATCAGGGGAAAATTGCAGAGCCCTCTGTTGGCTCTGGATACAAGACCCAGGTGCACTGACCAGATATGGTCCCAAGCTGTGACTGCAGGTGAGGAGGAGTGAGTACAGATTGGTAAGTATGGTGGCAGATGGAATACTACTGTGCTGTAAGAAATGATGAGCAGGTTGATTTTAGGCTAACATGAAATAATGAGTGAAATGAGCAGAATGTTGTGTTCAGTAATAGCAATATTGTTCGAAGAGCAAATGTGAATGACTAAGCTATTCTGAGTTACATGAATATTTAAATCAACTACAAAGGACCTATGAAGGAAGATGCTATCTACCTCCAGAGAAAGAACCGATATAGAGAACTCTGTATTGTATAGTTTCACATAAAAATCTGTGTCAAATGTTGGCCTTCTCTAGTGCAGGGTTGGGAGGGAGGGAGGGAAACAGCTTGGAACTCAATTTAACAAAAAAAAAATTTGGAAAAAAGTAAAGAAAATAAAAATTGTATTACCATAGTTAAAATACATATGATGAACATATGCATGTATATAAACAGAGGAATTATGATTAATTATATCTTTATCTATGGCAACATTGGTATTAATTAAAACAGTTGAGAACATTAATTCATATTGTGCTTAGTACCCCTCCTCCATTAGTCTGCATGCTCTGCCAGGAAACACAAACCAACCCATTGGTTTGTGCTTTGAAATCTACTCAGGTTATTTTCCTGATGCTGCAGAAACTACTGGCACGTTTCCCCCAGAGTCTCATTGTAACGAGCAGTGAACCTCAACTCTACACAGCCGCATGAGGAAGTGGGGAAGGCACGGGGGGGATGGGGGTGAAGAATCACTCTTTCCTTTTCATGTGGCAGCCCCTATGTTGGGGAACCTCTAGCCAGAAAGGGATCTGCCAATAACACCTTCCCTACGTTTCTCTACTCCTGCAAAAAGCATCGGACGCTGATTCAGCCCAGCCAGAGAACTAAAGACTAGACAGAATTAGGGCAGGGGACCTACACGTCTAGTTGTACCAACTTGGAGATTGGAATCCAGATGAAGCCAGTCTTGTTCTCTCCCAGAAGCTGCCTGAGGCAGGGACCTAGGCCAGTGAAAAGTAAATTCTCCAATATGAAAGGAGTCTGACATAGATTTATGGCCCAGCCCTGGGGGGGAGGGGAGGGGAATAAATTGGCCATCAAATAAGGAAAAGTCATAAAAATGTGTAAATGGGGAAAAGGCTAAAAGATTTGAAGAGGAAGAAAATTTAGTTAAAAACTTAGGGCACAAGCAGATAAATCAACCCAGAAGATGCTAAAATTAAGAGGGAAGAGGTGTACCAAGACACCCAAGAGATTACAAACCTCTACAAATACATATTGCAAGACAAAGGAAACTGAACCAATACCTAATGAAAAACAAGGACCCTCTGGATTTCCAGGACAGCATGAAATCACAATGGGGCATTTCAGAATGGTCCAAGAGAGAAATCAGAATCTTGAGAGATTAGAAGGGAACAAAAGGAAAAATTTATGGCTGGCATGTTTGAAATAATTAGCAGAATAGGAACACTTGAATTCATGGTAGAGAGTCTTCAAAGAAGTAAAAGAGAGAACAACAGAATGGGAGAACAAATATATTAAAGTGAGGGTCCATCTAGAAGAGAAGTAAAACACAAGGATAGTAAAAGAAAATTTGATCTCTATGCAAGTAAAAGCCATTGATCTGGGAGATAGGAGTAGGAGAGACAATTTAAAGACCGTAGGTCTCTTAGAAGAAGATGACAAATGAAAGAAATTAAATGCCACAATGCAATGTGTATGTGTGTACATATATACATATATGTATATATGTGTGTGTTCATGTGCATATATGCATATACGTGTATATAAATACACACATACATACATGCACACATATACACGCTTCTCAGAACTTCTGAATATGGAAAACAAGGTGCTTATCAAAAGAATCCAAAGGTCACCCCTGGAAAAAATGCCCAAATACTTCTATTACTGGAGATGTCCAAACAGAGGCTGTATGCCCACTTGCTATATGTCATGGAGTCTGGAGAGGAAGAAGCTCTTTCATTGGATGGAAGGCTGTGCTAAATGCCCTATAAGAACCCTCCCAACTCTGAGAGTCTATGTCCAAAAGTCCCTCCAGTTTGAACATTCTAAACTCCTACATTCCATGTCCTAAGTGTGAAGGTCCCTTTTCTCTCTGACAAGCTATATCATTCTTCTGTACAGTTAGCACAAAGCAGTCTGTATTGAAAGACCATTCAGGTGGCCTTGACAAATTCAGAGACTGAGAGCAGAAAGGGATTTTAGGGAGCATCTCGTCTAACATCCTTGTTTTACAGGTGAACCAGTTGATGCCTGGAGAAGTGATTTGCCCAAGATTATATAGATGTTAAGTATCAGAGGCCGGATTCAAGCACATGTCCTCTGACTCCAAATCTAGAGCCCAGGAGAGAAAAATCAGTGAGGGTCTAAGTAATCAAGAAGGCTTATTGGGAGGAGGGGGACTTTAAATGACAAGGATGATATGAAGGTGGAAAGAAGGGAAGTAGGTGCTCAAGGGCTTGGGAGCAAGAGAACTCAGAAGTTTGGGAGTGAAGAAAGCTTTTGGCTTGGTTTTTTCTGAAAACAACTTTCCCATATGTCCCCTGGAGTTGTTAATCATTAATATTGGTGAGCAAACCTGCTAACTCCAAATTTTTTTAGTTGCTTAGTGGAGGGAACAAGGGCTTCCAGTGACCGTGGCCTCTGGTTTGGTTCTCTGAGAAGCTCTACTCTTGGCTCTGCTCTCCACTCTCCAAGTGGCCAGGGAGCCAGGGAGAGGGAGAAGGGTCTCTGTGGCTGGCCCGCTGCCTCTCTGTGCTGGGCCACTGGCTCAGGAGGAACCATGAAATGCTGGATTTGGATACTAGGCCTTTTGCTGCTTCTGACCCAGAGTGGGGCCCAGCCTGAGGCTAGCAGGGTGAGTCTTGCTGAAAGACACTGCTCTGATGGGAGGGCATAGGTCCCCCCGGGGGGGGGGGACACCTAAAAAATTGAACCAATCTAGCAAAAACAATTAAAGTTCTATGTCTTATCTGCTTTGTGACCTTGGGGAAAATCACTTGGGAAGGAAATATGCTAAGAGTGTAGACTACTTCTTTACAATGTTGGGACAATGGCTGAAAAGTGATGCAATATAAAGATTCTCTAATCATACAATTTTGAGTTAGAAGAGGCCCTAGAGAATGTTTACTCTCTTTATTTAGAGATGGGGAGACCAAGTTCCAGCGACGTTAAGGGACTTGTCTAAGGTCACACAGGTAGTGAGTAGCTGAGGATCTGAACCTAGGTCATCTGATGATAAAATCCAATGTTCTTTCTTCTTTGCCATGTGGCCTCCCATACTTTTTATACTTTAGGGCAGTGGTATCAAAGTCAACTAAAAACAGAGACCACTAATCATTCATAAGAGTCCTTGAGAGTCACGTATTGGCTTAGTTTTAAAATATAGTTACCTATTTATTATTATATTTTTATTTATTTTGTTGGATGGTTCCCAATTACATTTCAGTTGGGTCTGGGCAGCGCTCAGGAGGATGGCTGTAGGTGGTGTGTTTGACACCTCTGCTTTAGGGCCTCAAGGATCTTTGCCTTCATCAACGTGGATCCTGTCTCTAACAATGCATGATCTTAACTGCTCTATGCATTAGTAAATGGTTTCATAAGCTGCTGTGGCAAATATGTGTCTGTCCATATGGACATATCTGCGGGTGCCCATGTGTATCTGTGAAGACACACATCCCCTGATGGCCACCTTTCTGGTACTGAGCCTCCCTGTGCTTAGACTTGGCTACGTTGGTCCTCAGACAAGGGCATAACCTTTGTTAACCCAAATCATGCCCATGCCAGGATGCAGGAGATATCATGAAATAGTGGAAAGAAAACTAGATTTGAAGTCAATGGGACCTGGTTCAAATCCTGATTTTTCTCTTTCCTATACTTGTAATCTTTAACAACCTACCTCAGAGGGCCCAAGCTGCTTCCTCTATTGAAATGATGGGGCTGGGCTACTTCATTTCCAGGTTCTAAATTCTCCAGCTCCAAATATATGAGGCATCAGATGGGTACCTGAATGGGGACCATGCTTCTATGGCATATTCAAAAGAAACTTTACAAGGTGCTTTCCTACTCCTTAACTCACTGACTTCTAGCTAGCTTTTTTGCACACACACACACACACACACACACACACACACACACACACATAATTAGATAGATATAGCACATATGGGACATAGTAAGCACTTAATGTTCTCTCTCTCTGTCTGTCTGTGTCTGTCTCTATCAATCTGTCTACCTACCTATCTAATCTGTCTGCATCTATTTATCATCTGTTTGTGTCTGTATTAATCAATCTATCAATCTATCTTTCTATCTAATCTATCTGCATCTGTCATCCATCTACCAATTTATCTATCTACCTATCTATCTATCTATCTACCTACCTTTCTGTCCATCTATCTGTCTTTCCATCTAACATCTATTTGTTTATCTGTCTATCCACGTATCTGTCCATCCATCCATCCATCCATCATCTATCAGAGTTCAGTGGGGGAGATTGGGCGGGGATTATTATCCTCACTTGACAGATGGAAAGATCTAGTCTCCCATGAGGTAAGTGGCTTTGATTCAAATAACAGTTACTAACAATAACAAAAGTTCCTGTTTCTATAGAACTTTACTATTTGCAGAGCATATCTCTCTCTCTCTGTGTCTCTCTCTCTGTCTCTCTCTCTGTCTCTCTCTCTCTCTCTCTCTCTCTCTCTCTCTCTGTCTCTCTCTCTGTCTCTCTCTCTCTCTCTCTCTCTCTCTCTCTCTCTCTCTCTCTCTCTCTCTCTCACACACACACACACACACACACACACACACACACACCCACCCCAGTCTTGTGAGCTAGGGGATGTAATTATTATTGGATCAGTTTTACAGAGGAGAAAACTGAGCCCCAGAGCAATGGAGCAGCCACCCAAGGTCACAGAGTTAGGAAGTGTCAGAGCAGAAATTTGTGAAGAGCCCCATGGTAATCAGTTTGCCCTGTGCCAATCTACTTGACCAAAGTCACGTCACAAGTTTGAGGCTGAGCCCCATCTGACTGCCCAGTTCAAGGTTCTTTCCCTCATAGGCTGCCTTTCTTTAGCACACATGGGCAATGTCCCAGGACAAGCCAGAAGCACTGAGTGAGGCTTTGGTTCTTTCCTGCTCAGATGGTGGTGTGTGGTCTGGGAGCATGAAAGAGCAGAACTCAGTCCTCACTGTTCCCTAGCCTCCTTCCCCTTCTTCTCTTCCTCCTTCCCCCCACCCCTGTATTCCCACAGAAAGGACAGGTTGGTAGCAGAGTTTCTTTGGGGACTTATGCCCCTGGCCCCAGACTAGAACCAAAGACCCTTCCTCCATTTTGTTGGGGCTTAAAGAGGCATGTAAGAAATGTCTTTTTCTCTGAATTAAACTTTTGAAGCTCCTTTTGATCTATAGTATACGTGAGTGAGTGCTTAGGGAAGCTAATAAGAAAAGAAGAGGAAAAAAAACGGAGGTCTCTATTAGGTAGGGGAATGCCAGGAACCAAAGGGAGTTAATTACTTTCTTCATCTAGAATTGGACTAGGATTTCTAGGGTCCTTAGACCCTAGGTGTGTCACCACCCCCTAACCTATAAACTCCAGGCTCCCTATTACCTCCAGGACCAAAGATAAAATCCTCTGTTTGGCTCTTAAAACCCTTCATTACCTGGTCCTTTCCTACCTTCCCAATCTCCTCACACCTTACTCCCCCTGATATTTTCCAACCCAGTGACACCAACGTCCTTTGCTGTTCCTTGAGGCAGTTGGGGTTAAGTGACTTGCCCGGGGTCACACAGCTAGTGCACTTGTCTGAGGCCACATTTGAACTCAGGTCCTCCTGACTCCAGGGCCAATTGCTCTATCCACTGTGCCATCTAGCTGCCCCTTTTGCTGTTCCTTGGACAAGACACTCCATTTCTCTATCTGTGCATTTTCATTGGTTGTCTTCCATATTTAGAATTCTCCTCCTCTCCCTGGCTTCTATTAACTTTCAGCTAGTATATAGTAGGTGCTTAATAAATGCGTGTTCACTTGATTTGACTTTCAAATCAAGGGGATTCTCTGTTCTATAGTCTAAGGTCTCAGCTCTGACACTTTTGTGCACTTTTGAGTATTTTTAAAGGGGGAGGCGGCAGGTGGGGGAGAAAAAGATGCATTGTGAGACTCAGGTATAATAAGAGGTATGAGGGGTATGGGGGTGGGGACAGATAGATGGAAGGAACTCATAGGAGTCAGGTTTGTACCTGGTCAGATGAGGCCCTTCCTTGCTCTGATTCTAGATACTCACAAAGTATTTGTATGATCTGTATTCTTTTCTGGGATCAGACCTAGAAATCTAGAGGATTTCAACTTTGACATCTCCCTTAACCAGCAATCCATCAGTAAGCCTCTGCTATGTGCCATACACCGTTCTAGACACTGAGAATTCAAAGACAAACGTTAAAAAATCCAGTCCTCAAGGAGCTCACATTCTAAAGAGGGAAACAAGGAACACGAATATAAGTATATACATCAATATTTTGCACAATAGCACAAAATGACTACAAAATTGTCTTGGGAGGGAGAACCTGTCAGCTGAGGACTGGGAAAGGCTTGAGGCAATGCTGGCCTCATTATACTTGAACTCTGGTTGAGTTATCAGGAAGTTGAGGGCCTGCACATAGAGTAAGGCTTATTATCATTAACTTCTTTACCATTATTTTTGATACTTTGTCAATAGTCGTACAATGGCCAGGAGAGCACCTTCCTTCTGTATCCTCCATCATCATCTAGCTCAGAGCTCTGTCCACAAAGACAATGTGAAAGCCCACATGGGCCCACTCTAAGACAGTAATAACCATGATGCATTTGCCCTTGGCATTGTGGAGGAATTCCTCTACCTTTCCCCCTGTTATTTCTGCCAAATATAGGGGCCCCCAGCATTTAGGGCACTATCTTCCCTTAGGTAACACAGGAATATTGGTACTTCCTCACGTAAGCTGTCACTCACCTCCCAGATAAGCAGTGACCTTTCATCTGTCACTGTTTATCTATCTGCTTTCATAAGACTGTTCCTTCCTTTGCAATAGGGCCACTGAGAGGGAATTTTTCGCTGAGAATTCACAAGGGGAATTATTAGAGACCCTTTAAGGGTAGATTTCCCCATTGGTTGGAGTTCTGTGGGTGCTAAAGATCCCCTAAAGGAACTTTGTAACCCCATGCTCCATGGTGGCAGCACGGGGGAGCCGGGGGTAGACGTGCAGTCAGCAATACCTGGGTTTAAAACCTGCCTCTGACACTTAAAAGGTGTGTAATTCTGAGCAAAGTAGTTAACCTCTGTGTGCCTCACTTTCCTCATCTAAAAAATGAAAGGGTCATAGTAAGTGGCCTCTAGGGTCCTTTCCAGTTCTAAATCTATGGCCCCAAGGATGAAGCAGGGAATAGGAAGAAGAGGTTCCACTTGGTGGGAATTTTGTGAGTCTCCCTTGCTGTTGTTTAGCCCTTTTCAGTTGTGTCTGACTCTTTGACCCAGTTTGGGGTTTTCTTGGCAAAGATACTGGAGTGCTTTGCTTTTTCCTTCTTCAGCTTATTTTACAGATAAGGAAACTGAGGCAAACAGGGTGAAGTGACTTGCCCAAGGTCACACATCTAGGAAGTATGTGAGGCCAATTGTGAACCCTTTTACCCACTGCACCATCTAGCTCCCTTAGTCCTTTCTTATTGGCTCTGCCTAGTATCCCATGATCCTGGGTGGATTAGTGTAGGGGTAGAGGGGGGAAAAGGGACCCAGAGAAGAGGAATTTCAGGTATTCACCCCCATTTGTTTTGCCCACTGTTCCACGTTCCTAGAACGTGTTTGTGCGAGAAGAGGCATGACAGAAGAAGAATTTCATGATTCCCTCTAAATTCTCCCTCATTGGCTCTGCTAAGTTTTCTCTATTCCTGGGATTGGGATAGAATGGGGGAGAGGACCCAGAGAAGGGGGATTTTCTAAGCTAATTTGTACCTTTCATTATTTTTTGTAGAACAGGACGGAGTCCCCAGCCTTCAATGTGACTGGAGAAAGACATGTAGAACAAGAGACTCTAGAACCCCGAGGTATGGGCTCCCAGAACCCCTTCTCTAGAGACCATATTTTGTGCCCTCAAAAGGAAGTGTGATATAGAGGAAGGTGTACTGGATTTGGAGTCAGAGGAATTGGGTCTGAATCCTGTGTAGCCTTGGGCAATCTATCTCACATCTATGGTCTTCCCCTTCCTCAAATATAAAAATAAGTGGGTCAGACTGAATGACCACAGAGATTCCTTCTATGCCTAAATCTATGATTTCTCTAGCCCATGCTCAATTCAGCCTAGACTAAGGGGTTCTTGGTCTGCTGCTTCAGGGGACCCTCCTGATGCTGCCTTAGGAATCAAGATAGCACAGTGAATAAATAGAGGTTGGGTTTTGGAGTCAGGAAGAACTCAGGTTCAAATCCTGCCTCAGACCCCTACTAGCTGTGTGTCTCAGAGCAAGTCACTGAACCTTCCTGAGGGTCAATCGCCTCATCTATAAGATGGGGATGCTAAAAGAAGACCTAATTTACAGAGCTGTGAGGGTCAAATGAAATACATTTCAGGTGCCTTAAACCTTAAGGCACTATATGCATGCTAGCTATTATTATTATCATCTGTTCCATAGCAGGCTCACCCCTCTCTAAGAGGCCCCCTCTTCTTTCTGTGACTCTCTCTTCCCCTTTCTCTATAGGTGATTTAACCTAATAGTCAAAGGACCCAAAGGTCAAAGCCTCACCCTAGGTTTGAGGTATTGAAGAGCCTGGCATTGTAAATGATAGTAATCACTTCTGATTCTCTGTATCCCAAGTGGTTAGGGAGGGAGTGCTCAAATGCTTGCTGATTAATTCTCCTTTCAGGTTTACAAAGTGCTTTCTTTCACAACAGCACTGTGAGATGGGCAGTACAAGTAGCATCATCGGCTGTTTACAGATGAGGAAGCAGGCAGAAACAGAAAGAGACGACACTTGACTTGCCCAAGGTCACACAGCTGCTAAGTGGGAAAACCAAGAATCAAACCCAAATCTTTGGATTGCCAGAGTAGGGTGTTTCCATAACTCATAGCTGTACATGATAATGGCCATGTTGGGATACAAGCGGTTGGAAGGCCGGAGGTGAAGTCACTGTGAACAGGAGAACTCAAGAAAGACTTCATGAAGGACATGGAGCTTGAATTGGGATTTGAAGGACGGGAAAGATTTGAAAGCTAGCCAGATAGATGTATATAGCTAGATACAGATACACACACATACGTATATGTATATGTATATATAGGTGTATATAACACACACACACATATACATATATGGAAAGAGAGAGATAGAGAAAGAGAGAGAGAGAGAGGTGGATACATGCATATATACAGAAAGGGAAAGAGCGAGACAAACAGAGAGATTATTAAATACTTACTATGTACTTACTAAGTCTGTAATAACCACTTAGTATGTGTAATGCATTGTGTTAAGCAATTTTACATTTTGAAGAATGCATGAAGAATGCAACAAGCTATGATCCTACCTAAGGAATCATTTTGAGCAATAAATTAAATCAATATTGATCACCACTTTCAAATACAATCATCTAAATCAGGTATCAGGGCAGGAAGAGATCTCATGATCAGTGTCCTGAAATCTATTGAAGGAGTTTCTCCAACAACACAATTTGTTGAAAAAGGAATGATGAGTATACAGGCATGCAAGACAGGGCCTGCCCTCAAGGAGCTTATATTCTAATAGGGGAAGATAGTACTGGATGGGAGGAGGGAAACAGATGGGATGAGGAAAAAATTCTAAATAAGGACAAACTTTGTGAGCAAAGGCAGGGAGGCAGAAGTAAGCATGGCCTTTTTAGGGAACAGAAGGAGGTTCGGCTTGATTAGGACAGAGGATGCATGGAGAAGAGAATGGGGAGAGAAGACTGGAAATATGGCACCTGGGGGGTGAGGTGCAGATAGAGTAGAGAGGTGGAAGCCATATGGAAAGAAAGGAGAGGAATCCAAAAGCATCCACAAGAGCTGAGAATCTTACCCATCAGAACAGGGATTGTCCAGAGAATGCAGAATGTCAGGTCTGGGATGGATCTGTAAATGTAATGTAAAACAGGAAGCTTTGAACATGGAATTTTAGACTGGGAGATGCCAGTAGGACACAGGATATGGAATGTTAATGCTGAAAAGGGGAGCTAGGCAGTATACTGGAAACACTGGGCCAGGAGTCAGGAAGTTCTGAGTTCAAACCCTGCCTCGGACACTTACTAGCTATGTGACCCTAGGTGAATCAACTTTTGTCTGCTTCAGTTTCCTTCAGCTACGAAATGGGGATAACACCAGCATCTACCTCCCAAGATTATTGTGATGATCAAATGAGAGAGTATTTAAAAAGCACTTAGCCCAGTGCCTGGCAACATAGTAGGCATTTAATAAATGCACGTTTCCTTCCTTCCTTCCTAAAAGGGGGCTTAGGATCATCTAGTCCAATGCTTTTGTTTTTACAGAGGAGGAAACTAAGGCTCAGAAAGGAGGAGGTCCCATAGCTGTTCGGTAGAAGTGCCAAGTGCCCCTTTCCTTGCATTCTTAGTCCAGAGGAAGGATCTTGGAAGGAATTTCCACAGTTTGTGTGTAGACCAAGACTGGCTCCCACTGCTTCTCCTTGTAGGAGAAGATATTATGTCATTTCTGACCTGGCCTGGGTACAAGGAGGAAGGAAGTTCAATTTCTGGGCTGATTGAGCACTTAGCAGAAGAAAATGGGGATTTGGTGGAGGTTGGGGTGGGGTGAGAGGGAGCAGGCAGAGCAGGCATTTTAATGTGACCCCGGGAGGCCGGTCCTGACTGAGGTGCTGTGATTCTTTATGAGCAAAAGCCTTTGCAAAGCACTGTCTGGCTGCCAAAAGAATTTTATCGATATTATCTCATCCCTCCCCTCTTCCCCTCAATCTTTTGAGATAAACTGAGTAGGGATTATTATCCACATTTTACAAATAAAAAAAAACACAACAAAAAACCAAGAACCCAACAACTGAGATACAGAGAGTAAAGAAAACCAGTGCTAGAAGTACAACAAGAAGCCAAGCTTCCTGACCCCTAGTCTGATGCTTTTCCCACCGCCTCATGTCAGTCCCCTCCCACCAAGATTGCTAGGTCTGGGGAGCAACTGGAGAATGTATCATTCTTATGGAGGCAGAGTGTCTAGAATGGGGGAGGTGATAATCATACTGTATTTTGCTCTGGTCAGGCTCCAAGTGGAGTATTGTGTTCTGTCTGGTCTAGGCAATGCATTTTGGGAAAGACATTGACAAGATGGGGCTCAACCATAAGAAGCCAACAAGGATGGTGAAGGGAACCCAAGACTGTACAATAAGAGGATCATTGAAGGATCTGGGAAAGTTTAGTCTAGAGAGGACTTAGAGGGGATAGGATAACTCTTCAAGTATTCGAAAGGTGACCCTGGGCGAATCACTTAACCCTGTTTGCCTCAGTTTCCTCATCTGTAAAATGAGCTGAAGAAGGAAATGGCAAACCATTCCAGTATCTCTGCCAAGAAAACCTCAAAATGAGGAGTTGGACACAACTGAAACAACTGAACATTAACAAGAGTAAGCAGGGATGGATTAAACTTGTTCTGTTTGGCCCTCTGATTCTAAAATGTGAGGATTTTGAGTCAAAAAATTCTGTAACTCTGATGTATGAATTTCATGAATTTATGAATGAATTTGATCTAATCAGACTGGGTCAAGAAGCATTCACTTGTTTGGTTAGGGATACCAAGCCCCCCCCACTCCCCCCCCAAAAAAAGTGCCTGCCCTCAAAAAGCTTATACTCTATTTTGGGAACCAACAAATACACATGAAAATAGATGCAAAATATGTGCATAGTAATTTGGGGAGGCATTAGGAGCAGGAGCGGATGAGGAAAGGGCTCAGCTGGGAGCAGAGCTTGAGGTAAGTTTGAGCCTAGGGGTTCCAAGAGCCAGGGGTGAGAAGGCAGTGGAGAGTGCATTCCAGGCCCAAACGAAGCCACAGAGGTGGGACTTGGAAGCTTATGAGTAAAATTCTATGATTTTGTGAGTGAGGAATGCTGGGAAATACAGATAATGTGGACTGGACTGACACACAGCAGGCATCCTCTTTCTGCTCTCTGATTAGCTGTAAGGTTAGTTTCAGGGAGGGCACCTAACCCTTGTTGGATTTTTCCATTGTGTCTTCCAGTGTTCACCGAGGATGGCCAGCTATGCAGCTTTCCCTTCCGCTACGGTGGGCGGATGCACCATTCTTGTACCTCTAATGCCGGGTCCTTGAAGAAATGGTAGGTCAGTCTGGCCTTCATTACCTTATTACTTTTCCCTTTTATGATCAATCCTTCATGTCTTTCCTAAGACGGCCCACCCCCTCGTACATTAAGCAAGGCTATGGGAGAGACAGGATACAACCTGCTTTGTTAATCTCCTGCTCCATTCAAGGCACTTGGAACACACATACGCACAGTGACATAATTCCTGCCCTCAAGAAGCTTACATTCTAATGTGGGAAGGGAAGCATGGAATGTAGATGATTAATTTTGATACAAAGGAGAGTGAAATATGTAGAGGAGAGGTCCAGGCAAAATGTTAGCAGAAAGTTAGGAGAAATTTCACTTGCTGGGGGTTGGAAGGGGGCACCTGAATTGTCCTTGAAGAAAGACTGGAATGGAGGTGTCATCGTTGTTGAGTCATTGTAGTCATGGCCAACTCTTGGTGACCCCATTGGGGTTTTCTTGGCAAAGATACTGGAGTGGTTTGCCATTTCTCCACTTATTTTACAGATGAAGAACTGAGGCAAAGAGGGTGAAGTGACTTGCCTAAGGTCACACAGCTAGTAAGTGCCTGAGGCCAGATTTGAACTCATAAAGATGAGTCTTCCTGACTCCAGGCCCAGTGCTCTATCTGCTTAGCTGCCCCATCAGGATAGAGGTAGGGGCATCTATTCTAAGCATGAAGAACAGTGTAAATATGACAAATGACAAAATTATTTTTTGAGAGATAAGGCCCCTCATATTACCCTGAGAAGGTAGTTGACTAACGTATCCATGGGTTGGTAATGCTGGGTTGGTAAATCTGGAAAACACCCTTTACTTGGAGTTTCCACATTTATACAGACTTTCTGTGAGACAGGGAAGCCATGGGAAGGCTTTAGAGAACTGAAAATTAAAACCATCTTGGGCAAGAGCCAGCATGAATGAGGCTTCTCTCCTCCCTACCTCCTCCCAATGCCCCCATCCCCATGCAATTTATTTATAATATAAGGTGTGGCCCAAAATCTTAGACATTTGGCCCCTACTTGGTCTTCTTTGGACCAAGCCAACGGAGTAGAAGTCGCCAAGAAAGCCAAAAGCCCACCTAATGGGCAACAGTTCATGAATGCTGGGACCTGATATGCCCAGATAAGGCAAAAGACACAGCTCAGGGAGCTCCCAGGCATAGAAAGATCAGATAATAAGACAAGAAATAGAAGGAGGGGACGCCCTGGAAAACAACTGGAGACTTAACAAATGGAAGAGAGGGAAGGAGGAAGGAGAAAGGGAGGGAGAGAGAGACAGAGGCTCTCGATAGTTCATAGACTCACAGATTCACACAATTTCAGTGTTGGAGGGGACATCAGAGGGCGTCTAGTCCAACCTATATGTGATTGTGAGTGTCCTGTATGATACCCTTCATTCCCATGGCTCAGACTATCACAACTGAAAGGAACTTTAGCGACCATCTAGTCCCACCCTCTCCTTCGAAGGAGGAAGAAACTGAGGCCCAGAGAAGCCATAACTTGACCAAGATCACACTGGGCCAGGACTAGAACCCAGGTTATCTGATTCCCAGTGGAGGGCTTTTTCAACTGCAAAATTCACTTTGATTTAAACAAGCATTAATTAAGCACCTACTAAGGGTCAGGCATTGTGCTAACCCCTAGGAATGCAAAGACAAAAATTATATAGTTCCTACCTTTGGAGTTTACATTCTAAGTTAGTTGTGGAGAGGGCAGAGAACAACATCGATAATGTATAGATGGCTCTATCTATATGCTGTTCCCCCTTAGAATATAAGCTCTTTGAAGGCAGGAATTATTTCATTTTTATCTATCTGTATCTATCTGTAGGAGATAGATAAATACAGATAAGTAAATGCGAAACACAAAGGAAATTCGAAGTACACATTCAGGAGGGATTCAGTTAGGTAGAGGGTATATCTGGTGGGAGATGGAGCATAAGAGGGTATAGACATGATGAAGAGGAAGATGATATCTTCTCTGGAGAAGATTTGTGTGCTGTGAGAGGAAAGACTAGAAAAGTAATTTGGGGCTAGTCTGTGATGCACCAGAATGGACTTTTAAGGAAAATTAATTATAGCTAGGTGAAATGGACTAAAAAGTAGAACACAGAAAAATCAGACCCAGATTGCCTGACTCTCCTCGGATCATAATGTGTGTTCTCTTACTTGCAGGTGCGCAACCACACACAATTATGACCGGGACCGGAGGTGGGGATATTGCATCATGACGCCCAAAGAGAACACAAGTAAATAAGGTTCCCTCTCATTGGTGCAAGGCGTGAGTAGATAGGCATTGCTAAGCCCCAGGATGACAGGCTGGGAGTGGTTAGTTCTGAACAGGTGGTAAGGTGGGCAGCATGGGTCCCTAAGTACAACTTTAGCCAGCACTTATTAACCACCTACATTAGACTGGAAATTCCTCGAAGGCAGGAACTGTCTTTTGCCTTTCTTTGTGGTCCCCTAGCATTTAGCACAGGGCTCTGCATGTAGTTGGCCTTTAATAAATACTTACTGGCCTACTGTGTGCAAAGCCCTGTGCTAGGACTACAAATAAGGAAACAGAAGCTCAGAAAGGCTGAGTGACTCACCTGGGGTCTCACTGCTAGTAAGTGTCAGAGGCAGGATTTGAAACTCAGGTCTTCTTGACTCAAATGCAACCTATCTGTCCACAACTCTACAACATACGTCCGGATGAAAATGATCTCTCCTCTAGATTTCTTATAGCACTTAAGTTGGTGTTCTCCTTTGCTGTGATCACACTCTCTTTTGTAACATACTTATTTGAGTGTATATGTACACATATCCCTCCCAATTGATTTCACAGCCCTCAAGGGCAGGGGTCATGTTGTCTTTCCATTTTTGGTTCCTCTGTGCCAGATGCATAGCCATATAGACATTCTTGCTATAACTGAAACCAAGAGATCTCAATGGATCAACGACTCACAGGTGGATAACAGGTTGGAAGGGCTGCCTTCATTGTGCATACAGAGGCAGAAAGAAGAGGAACTTCATGGGACACTCATCCATCTTGATGTGCACTGCTCGCTATGTGCATAAGCAAACAGACCACCGTGAAGATAATGACACCTTCAATGAGCCCACACTTCTCCCTGACACACTTATACAAAAAGAAAAAAAACTCCACCACCTTTTAACACCAATAACTCCTCCATGATGTGATATGACTGTGAATCTTTGAATTCTACAACTTCTGAAGCATCATAACTTCACAACTGCAGGTGACCCACAGATATGTGCTATTTGTAAGTCAGCTTTAACGTGTGATTAGTGATGAGCCACATGTAAAAGTTAGCATGAAAGACATCATCGAGGTTATGTATAATTGGAGAATGATGTGGGCTGGTTATATAGTGGGAGTGAAAAATAACAGATGGACAGCCCAAGAGTGATGCTGGTACAAAATATTAAAAGAACTAGAGAAAGACCTAGATCCTTTATGGAGCATTTCTAGAAAGACGTGGACAAGAATTGCCCAGGGTCAGAAGGCCTAGTGGGGCTTGATTTGCACAAAGAGCATCCATATAGATGAGCTCACAGAGCCACCCGTTCCAAGTATCAGAGTCACAAAATTCTGGAATCACAATTTGGGGCTGGAAGAAACTGCAAAGGTCCTCTAGCTTAACTTGTATCTAAACAGAAATCCTCTTTGCCACCTCCCCCCCCCCCAATGATTACCCATCTTATGGAGAAACCTCTCCATTCTAGGTGCCCTCCTCTGGACACACCCCAGTTTGTTAATGTCCTTCATAAAAATATGACTCCCAGAGCTGAACACAATATGCCAGTGTGGTCTGACCAAGACAAGGGATGAGAGGACTGTCACTTCCCTTGATCTGGATCTTCCTCTTTTAATACCTTAGATTTTTGTTTCCTGTGTCACCCTGTAGAATCATGTTGAGCTTGGAGGCTGCCAAAATGCTGGTGCAGGGTGCCCAGATTGCCAGGTGCCAAACTGTGCTCTAGCATTGGCTGAATGGGCAGTTATTTCGAAGTGGGCCCTGGAGTCAGTTGGCTGTGTTTCCCTGTGGCTTTCTCACACACGAATTAGTCTTCTTTCTGCTAAGCTGGTGGCTGAGGGAAATCTGTTACTTCTTGGGCCTTGGCGAAATCTCTGCCAATTCCCATTAATGATTTACCTTGAAGAGTCAGTTAATGTTTTTTTTAAAAGATTCTTCCTGGACCAAACCACCTTTTCTTGTGCCACTCCTGCCTGGAGGGAAGAAGGGGGAGGAGGAAGAAGAGTTGGTTGAAAGAAAGACTGAAAACAATGTCAGCATTTATTTTTTTTTAAGTTTAAGGGAAACAGACTCCCTGGTCTTCTGGCCTGGGCCTGCTGGTTTGCAGTAGTGGTGGGAAAAGAGGTGGGGAAAGGGTCCTGCCTGCCAAAACAGGGCCAGATCAGTTTAGAACGAGTCAAGGATACTAAGGGACCTTCAATTACTGAACAGAGGCCTCTCTGCACAGGGGAGATACAAAGACCCTCCGCAGAGATTTGGAAGCAAGGATTTCATGGCCAGCCAATGGTAGCATTGTGAGGGTAGTGGGGGAAGGGAATCACAGAATCCTCCTCCCTGCTCTGCCTATGACTTCTTCTCAGATGGGTCAGCATCTCCCCCAGTGAGATCCCTTGTGCCTTCAGCCACTGTAGAAAAAAAATGGGGCTGTTGTGGGAGCTGGGAGCATCTGGTGCTGGCCACAGTTCTGTCCCTAGAGCTCTCATTGTGGGTGCTTAGGGTAGACATTTCACAGTGGAACTCAAATATCAGCAGCTGTCATATCACTCCAAGGGCTCATGGACACTTGGAAGCATTTCTCACACCCCTCACCTACTGTTCCCACCCAGAGAATCTGGGAATTTCACTATATGATTCCATCAAGCACCTCCCTTGCAAGCATATGGTTCACAAAGAATGAAGTAAGAAGGGTCGTTTTTTTTTTCCCCCAACGGGTAAAGAAACAAGTTGAGCTCAAATACGTTGTCAGCACTTGCCAGAGGCTTGTAGAAAGTCTGTCCCTCATAATTATAGATTTCCAGGAGGTATGGCCATCCCACCCTACAGGCAGTGGCCATTCATGGCCCTTCACCTCATCCATGCTCCTAGGCCAGTCTATGCAGTTTGCAAAAGGTGGTTCCAGCCATCTCTCCTCCTGCGGCACTCTGCAATTACCAGCAGGGAGAGATAAGCTCCTGTCATTGCCTGGTGTTCTCTGTAGCTGCCAGTCATTGGTATTAATAGCCCCCTTTTCCAGAGAAGGTGATTTCTGGATGGGCCGCATCTTAATTTGGCAGAGGTGGAGTATTTCAATCATGGCAGGAGATGCATTAGATTGTAAGCTCCTTGAGGGCAGGGACTGCCTTTTGCTTCTACTGAAGGCACTCAATAAATGTTTATTGATTGATTGATTGATTTGGATTACAGTTCCAGACCACAGTGCCTCTACTTTGAACCCTTTCCTTTTCATTATAGTTATTAAAGAACTCTAGCCTCTCACAAAAGTTTGCCTTAGAATCAGGAGCAAGCACCCCTCACCCTTTCAATTTTTAAACTGGTTTCCTTCATCAGCATCATATCAGGGACTGGGTAACTTCACAGTCTGATGTGATGTGTTTCCCACCCGTGTCATTTCTCACTAGCTTAAAAAACTTGACCCAATTTCTCTCCAATTGTCTCTGAGGACAATTGTGGGTTTTTCTGGGCACGATTAGGCAAGGTCTATTCCAATTACCCAGGGCTGCTTCCCACCATATTTCTGGTTGGGTAAGAGATGCTGAATACACCCTAGAATTACCACATGCCAAAAGAGTGGAGGGAAGAGAAAAGGAAAAATGATCACCATATTTGTTCTAGGATCAATCCAGCTCAGATGGTCTGTATTCTAAGACTCGTTTCAGCTCTCACATTTTTAGAGCTTAGATCTTAGTGTAAGTGAGTTTGACATATTACTACCATCCAGAATCTTTGGAACTGATTATGTGACATGGGAGACACTGGCACAGAACCACTCAGGATGTCATTCCCTCATCAGAGAAGGTTCTGTGCCCTATGAGCAAAGCAGAATTGAAAAGGCTCAACAGAAATGCAAGATACGCAAACTTAGAGAACTCACCCCAAAGGTTCTATTTGTGCCCGACCTGTGGAAGAACATTCTGACCTTATATTGGTTTGATCAGCCACAGTCGGGCACCCTAAAACTTGACTCTAGCATAGGGATGTTATTTTGGTCCTTTTTGAAAACGAAAGCCAACGACAAACTTCCAGAAATATTTACAGGAAAAAGAAATCAAAGGAATTGATCTGTAATGGTGGACTTTCAGGCACTTGGACAGAGTAAGCAGTATATTAAAGTTATAGAATCTCAGAGTTGTTAGGAACCACAAAGATCACATCAAACTCAGACCTGAGCAGAAATTCTGTCTACAACATCCTAGAAGAATAGTCAACAAGTGTCTGTGTAAGTTAGGGAGAAACAAGGCAGAACTATTAAACTCTCACTTTTCTTCTGTGTTTGTTTATTTTTTCCTGCCAAGGAGAATTATTTTTGGATTGGAAGGTTAGAAAAAAAAATAGCTAACAGGGAGTAGATACTCAAGATAAGCAGGAAGATATCAAGAACACTGATTTCAAGTAATTAGACCCAGATTAACTACACACCAAGGTTCTAAAAGAATTGACAGATATGATTACAGCACCTCTGTCAGTGATCTTTGAAAGTTCATGGAGAATGGGACAGGTATGACAATCTGGAGAAGGGCAAATAACCTGATTCCTGCCCACCCCCAAAAGAGATGAGGTTGGGGGTGAAGAGAAGGGTGCCTGCAAACTATAAGCCAGTGAGCTGGACTTAAATTCCTGCCAGAATTCTAGTTATGTTATTAAAAATGTTAATGAATATTATTTGAAACTATAAATGTCATTAAAGCAACAATCAGTGAAAATTTAGATGAAAAACTGGTGATCACAAAAAACCACCATGGCTTCATTAAGAAGACTACCTTCATTTCCTTATTGGACGGGGTAACTGGACTGGCAAATCAGGAAATGCTATACATAGAGTTTACCTTGATTTTTAGTAAAGTGCTCGACAAGGTCTATCGAGCTATTCTTATGGAAAAGAGAGAATATATGGTAGCTGACCACCTGGTTAGGAGGATGTAGAACTGGCTGAGTGCTGGGATCCAAAGAGTTGTTCTTAATGGTTTGATGGCCATTTGAAAGGAAGTTGGGCATTCCCCAAGTGCCCAATGGCTTGAATAAAGGCACAGATGGCGTGATTATTAAATCTGCATAAACCACAAAGCTGGGAGGGTTAGCTAACTTCACTGCATGTCAGAATCAGGATGCAAAAATATCTTGACAAGATAAAACACTGGGCTAGATCTAATAAGATAAAATTTAATAAGAATAAATGTTGTCTTATGCTTGGGCTCACAAAAGCTCACAAGTACAAATGGGGGGAGGTTTGTGGCTAGACAATAGTTTGTCTGAAAAAGTTCTCCTGGTTTCAGTACACTGCAAACTCAATAGCTGGTGCAGTGGATAGAGCGCTGGATCTGGAGTCAAGAAGACTCATCTTCTTGAGTTCAAATCTGGTCTCAGACACTTACTAGCTATATGACCCTGGGTGAGTCACTTAACCCTGTTTGCCTCAGTTTTCTCATCTGTAAAATGAGCTGGAGGAGGAAATGGCAAACCACTCCAGTATCTTTGCCAAGAAAACCCCAAACAGGGTCACAATGAGTTGGCCACAACTGACCAATAATAACAACAAAAGTTCAATATAAGTTGACAGTATGATTTGGCAGCCCAAAAAGCTAATACTGTCTCAGACAACATTTAATAGGATTTTTCCCCAATTACTTGTTAAGACAATTTTTAACATTCATTTTCATGAGATTTTGAGTTCCAAATTTTTCTCTCTCCCTCCCTCCCCTCTTCTTAAAATGGTAGCAATTTGATGTAGTTTATACATGTGTTATCATGTAAAACATATTTCCATATTAGTCACAGTTGTGAAAGAAGAAACAGATGAAATGGAAAAAAAACCATGAAAAAGAATAAAGTAAGTGAAAAAAAGTATGGTTTGATCTGCATTCAGAGCCCATCAGTTCTTTATCTGCATGTGGATAGCATTTTCCTTCTTGAGTCCTTTGTGCTTGTCCTAGATCATTGTGTTGCTGAAAAGAGCTGAGTCATTCATAGCTGATCATCACACAATGTTGCTGATACTGTGTACAATATTTTCCTGGTTCTGCTCATTTCACTTTGCATCAGTTCATTCAAGTCTTCCCAGGTTTTTCTGAAATCTGCCTATTCATCATTTTTTATTATACAATAGTATCGCATTAAATGAATATTCCACAGCTTCTTCAGCCATTCCTCAATCAATAGGCATCCCCTTAATTTCCAATATTTTGCCACCATGAAAAAAGCTGCTATAAATATTTGCACATGTAGGTCCTTTACCCTTTTTTTATGATCTCTTTGGGATACAGACCTAGTAGTGGCATTGCTGTATCAAAGAGTATGCACATTTTTATAGCCCTTTGGGTATAGTTCCAAATTGCTCTCCAGAATGGTTGGATCAGTTCACAACTCCACCAACAGCGCATTAATGTTCCAATTTTCCCACATCATCTCCAACATTTATCTTTTTCCTTTTTTTTTGGTCATATTAGCCAATCTGATAGGTATGAAGTAGTACCTCAGAGTTGTTTTAATGTGCATTTCTCTAATCAAAAGTGATTTAGAGCACTTCTTCATATGCCTATAGCTAGCTTTGATTTCTTCATCTGAAACTGCCTGTTCATATCCTTTGACCATTTATCAATTGGGGAATGGCTTGTATTCTTGTAAATTTGACTCAGTTCTCTATGTATTTGAGAAATGAGGCTTTTATCAGAGACACATATTGTAAAGATTGTTTCCCAGCTTTCTGCCTTTTTTCTAATCTTGGTTGCATTGATTTTGTTTGTGCAAAAGCTTTTAAATTTAATATAATTAAAATGACCTATTTTATATTTTGTAATGCTCTCTACCTCTTGTTTGGTCATGACTTCTTCTGTTCTCCATAAATCTGACAGTTAAATCATTCCTTGCTCTTCTAATTTGCTTATTTATGTCAGACAACATTTACTGAGACTATAGGTTGCTAGGTGGCAATAGATAAAGCACTGGAGTCAGGAAAACTTGAGTTCAAATCCAGCTTCAGATACTTACCAGCTGTATGATCCTGGACAAACCACGTAGCCACTGTCTGCCTCAGTTTCCTCATTTGTAAAATAGGGAAAAATAATAGCATCTACTTCCCAAGGTTGTTGTGGGGATTTTTGTAATGCACTTTTAAAACCTTAAACCATTATGTAAACGCCTGTTGTTATTATTACTACTACTAATACTACAAACTTTCTTGTATCCTTGCTTCCCACCCCCATATCACATATCTCTTCCTTCTCAACACAGGACCTAACCTCTTATTTTATAGAAAAAATCTAGGTCATCTGCTGTAAGCTCCCTTACTCCATAGCTCAAAACCCTATCATCATTTTCTTTACAGCAATCTCTAAGGAAGAGGTGACCCTTCTTGTCAAGTATGATCCCTTTACTTGTGTCTTTGATCTTATCACCTCCTGTATCCCTTAGGAGTTGGCCCTAGAGAGACTTTCCACTTTCTTTTTAATTCTCAATCTCTTTCTACTGGTTCCTTTTCAGCTGCCTACCCATATGCTCAGGTCTCCACCATCCCTAATAAATTTTTTAAGAAAAGCAAACAACTTCAATTGACCTTGCCTTCCCCTCAAGCTATTAACCTGTAACTGTGCTGTTCTGTGCCAGGTTCCTATTCTTACTGCCTTTGCATCTTTACCACCCACATGCTTCTCAGCCTCTCACAACCAGGCTTCCAGCCCTACCACTTGACTGAAAGAACTTCCTCTGAGAAGGCCAGTGATCTCTTACCTCCTGAATCACAGTCTTTTCTCAGTCCTCATCCGCTGGGACTGATCTGCACTTTTTTGGCCCCATAGACTAACCTCTTCTTGGTTATTCTCCCTTCTCTTAGCTTCTGTGTCACTGATCTCTTTTGTTTTCCTGTCTCTTTTGCTATTTATCACCAATCTCACACCACCTAAACAAGGGTGTCCCTCAAGGCCCTCTTCTCTCCTCCTAGACTCTCTCATGGTGATCTCGTCAATTTCCACGGCTTCAGTTATCATGTCTACATAGATGACTTCCAAATCCATATATCCTGCCCTAATCTCTTTCCTGAACTACAGTCCTGCCTGCTGGATGTCTACATGTGAATGTTCTGTCAGTATCTCAAACTCAACTTATCCCAAACAGAACTCATCATCTCTTCCTTGAAGCATGACCCTTCTTCAAATGTTCCCCATTCTGTTGAGCATGAAGTGGCTTGATGGCCACAGCATATGACTTGTAGGTAGGAAGACCCAAGTTCAAATCCTACCTCAGATATTTACTAGCTGTGTGATCCTGGGCAAGTCACTTAACACTTCTGTGCCTCAGGTTTTTTCCATCTGTAAAATGGAGATGATAATAATAGTACCCACCTCCCAGGGTTGTTGTGACAATGAAATGAAGCCATATTTGCAAAGTGCTTAGCACAGTGCCTGGAACATAGTAGGTGTTTAATAAATGTTTATTCCCTCCCTCCTCCCTTCCTCCCTCTTCCTTCCTTCCTTCTTTTCTTCCTTCCTTTTTTCCTTTCTACTTTCCCTCCTTCCTTCCTTCCCTCCTTCCTTCCTTCCCTCCTTCCTTCCTTTCCTCCTTCCTTCCTTCCCTCCTTCCTTCCTTCCCTCCTTCCTTCCTTCCCTCCTTCCTTCCTTCCCTCCTTCCTTCTTTCCCTCCTTTCCTTCCTCCCTCCCTCCTTCCTTCCTTCTTCCCTTCCTCTGTATACCTCCAAGATGCATTGTTTCTAAAAAATCACTGAAAAACATAAAAGGCCTTATAAGTACAAGAGATGATTATTATCCACTGGCCTGTTTGGGAATGATCTAAATTAGCCCTCCTTGTTTAGAGAGAGACACCAAGAACTATTTTAGTTAGAATTGGACTACTCTAAAAGGGACATTCGTTCATTCAACAAATATTGATCAAATACCTACTTCAGGTAGGAGCTCATAAAGTCATAAATTTCAGGCTGGAAGGGATCTTGTAGGCCATCTGGTCAACCCCTTTATAGGCGAGGAAACTGAAACTCAGAGAGAGTAAGCAACTTGCCCAAAGTCCCATGGCCAAGATAGAGAGAGAGAGGGAGAGAGAGAGAATGTACACATATGTACGTGAATGTATGACACCATTTTAGCCATTTGTGAGCCAACATTGCCATCTGGTGGTCAAATATAAGAATGTATACCAGCTCATGTCAAGGCTACCTGATAGCCTTTTAAAGGGACTAGACCCTGAGTTATAAAAACGGAGAGTTGGGAGGGCTGTGTGAGTTCCTGTACAAGTATTCCTGTGTCAGCATATATGGGTGAATATGTGTCTGTGTGTGTGTGTGTCTTTGTGTTTAGTGTATGCGCAGGCATACCTGTGTGCTTATGCATTGGCCTGTGTGTGTGTTTGTATGCAAACACACACATTTCCATCTGTGGCAGAGGCAGAGGAGGAGAGGCTAGGGAAAATGCACAGAGGACAAAGCATTTGGCATGGGAGGAGCTGGATTCCTCTGAATCCATCTCTAGTACTAATTCCTGTGTGACTCTGAGCAAAGACCTTTCCCCTTTCTTGGGCCTCAGTTTCCTACTCTACAAAATGAGACAGGGTCTGTGTAGTGGAACGAGTGAGAGGGCCTGGGCTCTGTTGCTGAATGACCCTCATCACCAACTCTCTCTGGGCCTTGGTTTCCTCATCTGTAAAATGAAAGTTAGACTAACTGTCCTCTAAGCTCTCATCTAAATCCATGTTCCTCTGTGTGTGGATGTTGTGGGTTGGTGTGCTCTTATCTAAACAGATGAGAGCTTGTCTGAGTATTTGCCATGTCTGTATCTGTGAGCGTTTACTGTATACACCTGCATTTGTAAGCAGCTATATGGGTAGACAATTGTGCAAGTGTGAGTCTGCCTTGTTTACATGTGAGTCAGAGTCATGGAATCTTGGAACTGAAAGGGAACTCACTGGGGACCTGGTTTAGTCATTGCCTGGAGAGAAATCCCCTCTACAGCATTTCTTGGTTTCAACTACCCGAGCTCAACCAGAAGTTAGGCTTTGTTTAGGACTTCTGGTCTCCTTGTCAGGGGCTGACCATGACTGCAGACAACCTTGGGAGGAGTGGAGGGATCTGTGGGGGCAGATCTAGTGATGCCATGTTTAAGATGGAGACATCTTTGAAAATCTCCTCTTTGGAGGATGAATTGGATGATTTGGTCTGGAATAGGGAAGAACTGTTATGCTGTCACAGAGGCAACATTTTTGGCAAGACTTCACCACAGAAATGAGCCTTTTTGCTATTTTATTGGGCTCAGTGGATAAAGTGCTGGGCCTGGAGTCAGGAAGATTCAACTTCCTGAGTTCAAATTTGACCTCAGGCATTTACTAGCTGTATGACCCTGGGCAAATCACTTAACCAGGTTTGCCTCAATTTTCTCATCTGTAAAATGAGCTGGAGAAGAAAATGGCAAATTACTCCAGTATCTCTGCCAAGAAAACTCCAAATGGGGTCATGAAGAGTTGGACATGACTGAAATGACTGAATAAGATGCTATTTTGTTTCCTTTTTTCTAAGCAAAGGTAAGACATCAGAGGCCTGAGAGTAGATTTTTAGTCTCCAAGGTTACCTATACATTAGCATAGCTCCTGTGGAACTGTTGGGCCATCCTACACCTGAGTTCCAGAAATGGAAGTTTCTTAGTCCAAAAGATGTCAGAAAGCAGGACAGTGCTGGAATACCAAGAGAAGAGAGGCACAAACATTCTCAACCACTTGTCAGCCATGGAGAGCTTACAAGAGTACCTGGACAGTCCAGATCCCAGAATCCAGCCTTCTAGCCAGAGAAAGGAAGTTTTTTACACAGTACTAACCTCTTGGAGAGAGAAGAGGATCATATGTGTGGCTCCTGAAGATAGAAAGCCAGTAGAGAGTTTAAACAGGAAATGTGAATCAAAAGAGTTGGGCATTGTCCTACCCTGTTACCATGAGTTATTCAGATTGTGCAGGTAAACCAAGTGGAGGGGGTTACTGAATGAGCTTCAGAAAGAAGGTTCTGTTTCCCTATTAAGATAGTACCGTAACACTATGTATGGGTCTCTGGGGTGAAAGCTACCCAAAGTCCCTCGTCCTTGAGAAGAGGAGGGGAAAGGAAGGTAGGAATTCAAGTTATTGGGCTAACATCCTAAATGGGATTCCTTATGGGGGGATAGTGAGTCTCCCTGACAGAATGGTGGTTTATTGCAATCTCAATTTTACTTCTCTTCAAAGAGGACTACACAGTGGTGCTAAATTACACAGTGGTGCTAAGAGTTTGGAGAACTCCAGGATCATGGGGAAAAGTGGGACTCGCTAGAGAGGGAGGAGGATTGTAGGAATTGTTTATGGATTACTGTTGAGTCCTTGATGTGTTTTCTACATTATCTGTGGGGTGGAATAAAGGCTGTCCTTACCCAATACATCTATTGTTAGCTTGAATGCTTGTATAGGAAAGGGGGATCCATTTAGTCACATACAGGGAGACAAACATAGTTACATTCCATCTATATTCTGCGATTTCCCAGAGGATATTTGGTAAAAGCAAAAGGGCCAAAGAAAATGTTTTGGAGGGAATTGACTCCCAGATCGAACTTATTCTGTGAAAACTCATAGCCTAGGAACCGAGAGACTGGTTACATTTAGAAATAGTATTCTGGCCTCCATTTAAAGACCAAGAGGAACAAAAAACTTGCTACCTCTTTTGAACATCTCTCTGTTCGTGTGCATGAGTGCCTATGCTTTTTAAGGGATGGTGTTAAAATGCGCCAAGGCTAGACAGGCCCCCTGATCTGCATTCCTTTGTCTCTCCTGCTAGTCTGGGCCCTAGCAAAAATGTTACCATTCAGGGGAAGTTTGCCTTTGGTGGCCCCCATAGTCCTTTCCCTCTCACATCATTGGCTCTTCCCTCCACCAGTGCTCAAGGCCCTCCTCTAGACATCATTACTCCTCCCTTGGAAACAAGTCATCTAATATGGAGGTGTTGAGTGTGATGGACCAATTATACTCCTCGTGTTACATATTTTAGAGCAAGGGTTCTTAAAGTTTTCTGTGTCATGGACCCCTTCGGCAGTCTGGTGAAACCCTTCCAAAAATAATGTTTTAAAATGCATAAAATAAAATACAAAGGAAACCAATCATGGAGAAATGTAGTTATCAATTTTTTTTAAACCAGCTCATGAACCCTTGCTTTACAATACTGTAAGGATAATTAACTGTGAAAGACTTAATCAATATGAGTCACCACAACTCCAAAGAAATCAGGATATGAAATCTTATCTACCTCCAGATAGAGAACTGGTAGCCTCAGAGGTACCTTCCCCCCTTTTTTTCTTGCTTTTTTTTTTTTCAGAATGTGGCTAATGCAGAAATATATTTTACGTGACTGTATGAGGGATATCATGTTTCTTGTCTTCTCAATTGGTTGAGAAGGGGGTGGAAGGAGGGAGAGAATTTGAAAATGAAAATAAAATAACATTTAAAAAATTAAAAACAAACAAAAAGAATCCTTTTTAAAAAAAAAAAGATTGAGAGATGCTAATGGAATTTCTTATACTGCAGAAAGTGAATAGAGAAAGATGTTTCTGTCAGAGGACCACAGTGTGGCAGAAAAAGCATGAAATTCAGATTCAGAAGTCCTGAGTTTGAGTTCTGGTTTGAGTTACTAGCTGTGTGACCCTGAACAAGTCACTTCCCACCCCAGAAACACAATTCCCTCTGTAAAATTTAAGTCAATTCAAAAGGCATTTATTAATTGCTTCCTATGTGCCCAGCACTGTGCCAGCTACTAGGTATCTCTAGTAAGTATCCCTACAAAGAAAGAAATGAAATTTCCATTGTCCTTAAGGGCCTTACGTTCCACTGAAGTTGGAGGAGTTGGCCGGTATGATTACTAAGGTCCGTTCTAATACTAGAGCCTATGAACCTATTTCTCCCATCTCACAAAGAGGTGACTACCCCCTTGGTATAAGACCAGTCTCAACCCAAGGGCTCCAATAAACCAGGTCTTTGAGATCCCGAAAGGAGGGTTTTCTACATGAACAGAGCATTGTGTCTGACCAGAAGGCAGCAGAATTTCCAGTTCACAGGCAATGCCTGAGAGAGGGAGGTGAAGAAAGAGAGAATGAGACAAAGGTGGCTCTTGGCTTATGTCTCTGCTGTCTTCCAGGCAGCCTGGATTACTGTGTCTCCAGCCCTTGCAGAAACCGAGGGTCCTGCTCCAACTCCCAAGACTCTACATCCTATCACTGTGCCTGTCCTGAGGAATTCACTGGCAAGGACTGCGAAATGGGTAAGGAGCCCCCTCCCCCACTTCCAGCACTGAGGAGCAGCTTGGGCACCTGGGCATGATGGGCAGACACAAGAGAAGATGCTAGGTTTCAGATGACAGAAGCAGGTCGGTTTGGCAGAGTAGAAGAAGCCCTGCATTGCAAGGCAAGAGACCTGGGTTTGAAAGCCTGTTAGGATACTTGTGACCTGCATACTTTCTGGGTCTCAGTTTCCCCGTGTAGTTTGGTTTTAGTTTTTGGGGTTTGTTTGGGGCTTTTTTTTTTTTTGGTTTGTTCCTGTAACTACATTTGTGAGGGCCCTTCTACACAGTTGTATACACTCGTACCAGTGTGACTGGGCAATTTATAGAGATCAATCTAGTGCCCCTCAGATAACTGTGATGTCTTTACATTTGCGCCAACTCTTAAAATAAGTAACATTTTGGATACAGTGGTTAGAGCACTGACTTGGGACGCAGGAGTACCAGAGTTTGAGTCTCACCTCAGATACTTATGAACTCTGTAACCCTCTCAGCCCTAGGCTTTCCATCTGCAAAAAGGGCATACTAATAGCTTCTACCCCATAGAGTTGTGAAGATCAAGTAAGATAATATATGTAAAACATTTTACCAACTTTAAAGAGCTATATAAGTGATATCTGTTATTATTGTCATACTTTTAAAAAGTACGCTGTACTTTGTCCAATCCCAGGATATAAGCTCAGGTCCTAAATAGAGGCCCCTTTGGGACTCTTACTGCTGTACTTTCCTAAAATAACAGGATAGAGTCAGACGCCTGCTTCCCCTACTCAATGTAGCGCTTTCTGACATTTATTTTTGTTGTTATCATTGTTCATAATAACTCACATTTTTATAGCACTTGGACTTTCCTCACAACAACCCTGTGAAGTAGGCTGTATACATGTCATAAGCCCCGTTTAACAGATGACGAAACCAGGGCACAGAAAGATGAAGGTCCCACAATTGCAGTGGTCAGAAGTGAATCCAGCTAGCCTCCCTCTGAGGTCAGTACTTGTTCCATTAACAACACTGAAACCTGCACCTAGAGGAAGCTAGCGGTAGAGTGGATAGAGTCCTGGGTTTGGAGAAAGGAGGACTTGAGTTCAAATCTAGACTTTCTGGGTCCCAAGTCCCTCATCTCTAAAATTTGGATTAGGATTTGGATTAGGTAATTAGATTTGGATTAAGTAAGCTCAGGAAGTCCCTTACAGCTCGAAACCTTAGAAACTGCTGATCTTGACCAAGAGGAATGAAATGTTACCACTGAACCTGACTGCTGGGCGGATTGGTCTTTACTATCCTTCAGTGCCATGCTCACTGATGAGGTTAGCTCTTATTAACTTTTGTTTTTTCTGGGGAAGGAGCCTAGCAAGAAGAAGAATAAAGGTAGATGCTATTAGGACAGGATCTGGTTTGTTTTTGCTTATAACTTCTATGCTTTCTTCCTCCTGAACAGAGAAATGCTTTGATGAAACCCGTTATGAGTACTTTGACATAGATGAAAGTTGGCCTCGAATCCATCAAGGGGTCGTAGAGTGGTGCAATTGCTCCAGGGGTCATATTGACTGTGAGAAGATCCGATACACAGGTAGCCTGGGTTTCCCGCCTCCCCTCTCCCCACTCTTCTGTAACTGAGCAAAATGGGAGGGAGGGAACTGTTGCTAGGGGATAAATGGTGGGGAGGTGAGCCAAATGGGGCAGAGGAACAAAAAGGGTGAGGAATATCACAGAATGTTAGAACTTAAAGGACTTTAGAAAACTAGCATAGAAAGCCAGAGATGGAGTTAATTGACTTGAGATAACTAGATAATTGACTTTAGTGAACAGACTGGACTAGAAAGGACTTTAGAATGCAGTCACTAGGTGGCACTGTGGGAATGCACACCTAGCTGCCTGCTCTTCTAACGGTGCTAGCATGAACCAGGTTTGTGCTGGTTGCCACTTACCTATTGACTCCTCTTATATTTTCTCTCCTGGGAAAGAGCCCTAGATTTGGGGCTTAGACTTGAATCCTGGCTGCAGAGGCACGAACCTCTACTAGTCTCCTGGCATTACCTTTACTTATTGTCAAATCTCTTTCTTCCATTCACAGAAAGCTGTGAATCAAACACTTCTATTTAAGCATCATTATCTCAGTAAACAGCTTAACTGGATAAAATAGGAGGGTAACAAAAAATTGGAACCATTATTATCTTGTTTCCTCTCCTTCACAAGGGCCTCCAAGAAACTACCTAGGATTCTAGATATTTTGTGAGTCAGAATCTTCTCCAGACAATATCTCAAGAGCTCTTATTAACATATTTAGTTTTTCTAGTCAGCATCGGGATACACTTAGTTCAAAGTAAAAGAATTTAGTAAAATAATATGTCAATAAAAATAACAGAAGAACATTTCCACTATAAACCTTTGATCCCTCTATCCCACAAATTCATGCACAATTAATAAGTGTGGACAGGCATGGGATGATGCATGGTGCATACACATGTAAAGGACATGTGGGACCAAGACATAAGTGAGGAGGAATGATTTATGACCCAGATACTGCTTTCTGCTGTGCTCGCTTCCAGTCAGATGTCACTTCTCTGCTGCTCCCTGACAAACTTTACGTGGCAACTCTTCTTTGCTGGGCATTATATCTCTATTCCATTTGATATACTGTAAAGCTATCCAGCAAGCTTCAGAGTCCACAAATGCCCTGTCCAACATCCACTAGGGATTTGATTCATTCAATTCAATTCAAGAAACATTTAGTAAGCACCTACTATGTGCCTAAACCTACTATGTGGCTAAACACTAAAGATATAAATACGAAGACAGTCCCTCTCTGTAAGGAGCTTACAATCTAATGGAGGAACTAGAAAATGGAGGGAGACCACTAGGGAGTATTGTGTTCTGTGGGGTGTCCAAACAGAGCAAAGCTGCTGATGAAAAGGGATGTAAGTAATGATTTCCTTTAAGGGAAAGCTATAACTTTTTCAACAAGATCTTTCAGCCATCATCCTCCATCCATTAGGATGTGCTGTGATTAGTAAGCTCCTGTCCTATAGGGAAGGGCTCCAGCTCAGCTATAGTCTCCAGCAAAGGTGCCGCCATCTTCAGGATCATTGACCGCTTTGTCCTCCATCCACTGGGGAATTTTGTCATTAGTAAACATGTCTCCTGAAGGGGAGGATTATAGCTTTCTCTGGCAGGATGCTTACAGAAAATAGAAGATACTCAGACTTAAATCATATCTATTTTTTGAGCTCTCTTTGAGTTGCTTACCCTTTTCCTGAGTCCTTAGTTCAACTATAACATCAATCAATCAATCAATCAATACATATTAAATATCTACTTACTATGTGTCAGGCACTGTGCTCACTACTAGGAATACAAAGAAAGATAACAGAAATTCACGCTAGCTTTTAGTTCTCTTTCCACTGGCTGTGGCAAATATCTTCAGGACTCTACTTCCTTAAATGGAAAAGGAACTGGGTGAAATTGTGGTGAGAAAAATGCTTTTATTTTCCCTTATAATGCTCTAGTTTTCTATGCAAATGACAAAGGCTGGGGTGGCTGAAGAAGACTGGAAACACTCATGACCTCTGTGCCACTTCCTTTCTCATTTACTTTCTTTTAGCATAAACCACAGCCTGGTCTCTGTCTGGTCTATCTGTCCTCCTAATTAATATTGCTTTTCCATCCTAATCGATCCCCAGGGTCCCAGTCCCTCCCAGAAACAGAAAACTCTTTAGACTGGAGCCCTTCTATCTTTCTCTGTGTGTCTTCTTTCTCCTCTCAGCCCTGCTGGGTGGGGGTCAGAAAGAAGAGGGGTCCTGGAAATTTACTATGTTCTCCTGGACTTCCCACTTCCCCATGAAAGGGAGCTGGATAGATGCATGTGTCACATCTACCTTGCGATTAGAAAATACCGTGTAAACTTTAAGTGACGCTCATAGTCACATCTGTGTGGGCAAACAGATTGACAGGACACTGACTCTTAGGTCCCTGAGAAGGTCTAGAACTCTGGGCCCTAGTCTGTGCATTCTCCTGTCTGTCCTTGCAACTATGAGCATTGAAATGAGGTGCAGCTTAAGCATTCCCAGAGGCTGATACCTTATGGCATGGCCAGATTGTAATAAATCTAGTGCTGATTGTGGCCCTGACTGCCATGGTGTCCCTCCAGATCCTACTCTTCTTCCCTCTACATAATCATACAAAAAGTTAAGCATTATCATCACAACACTTATTAGGTAGACAGTATGGGGATTATTGCCCCTATTTTACAGAGGAGGAAATTGAGGCCCAGAGGGAAAGGCTATTTACCTAAAATTGTGCAACTGATGACAGGGGCTGGGACATGAACCCATATCTTCTCACTCCAAAGTCAATGGTCCTTTCTCTCCAACATGTTGGGGACTCAACTTTCAAGTTCCCTGTATCTCAAAATGATCCCATCCTTTCCCCTTTCTGCCACAAATTTTTCCCCTAATACTCCTACCTAAACATTTTGGCAAACTAATTCATAGTAACATGTCAGTGATGGAGAATGGTCTTCTGTGGTCAAGGGAGAGGTTGGAGCAAGAGATGTCTGGAGAGGACAATGCTGAACCCCAAAGATCAAACCTATAATGATGGAATTTCAGGCCTTCTCCTAGGCTGATGAGGGAAGCATGTTTAGGAAAGGAAGCCTTTTCCACACACCTCAGATCATGCCATGTAGGTAATGCTTTTCCAATAAAGTGGATTGTCTGTTATTGTGGGTCTTTCACTCCAGAAATATTTATTAAGCAACTCTGCTCAGTGCTAAGGATACATAAATGAAAAATGGCACAGTTCCTGCCTTCAAGGGGTTCATTATCTACTAGAAAGACACATATAAAAATAAATATAATCCCTGTTACAATATGGTACATGTTCAATGGCAGAGTTTATGCAGACTAGTGGAAGAGATTTGAGGGAGGGAGGGAGGGATCCCCTTGAGTTGAGGGATTAGGGAAGGCTTCAGGCACCTGAACTGGGCATTAAAAACATGGAAGGATTCTAACAGACGTTTGTTTGTGTGTAGGAGGGCTGGGAGAGGTACTCATATAAGCCAGGGAAGTGGAGCAGAGGTGAGGATGGAGAAAACAGGAACAGGGGAATAGGTGGGAAGTAAGAGAGGCCTCTAGCAAGGGGTCCAGCCTAAAGCCCTCAAGAGCCCCAGGATAGGGAAAAGAAAGGAATCCCAAGGGAGTCTAGGTGATTCCTGCCCTGTATAACGGGTCTTCCCACTCTCACCTGCAGCCTGTGTAAATAACCCGTGCCTCCATGACAGCGTCTGTAGAATGATTGTCTCCACTGGGAAGACCATCTGTGCTTGCCAAGGGCGCTATGCAGGGAAATACTGCAACATTGGTAAGTCAAGATGCCCACCAAAGAATTGTCTACATTAAACATTATCTTTAATATCATTTAACATCATTAATATCATTAACGTAGACATTGCTACATTAGACCATTCTAGATGGAACGGACTAGAGAACACAGAACGTCAGCACTGTGAGGGACTTTAGAACACGGGACATCAGAGTTGAATAGTACCTTAGAACATAAACAACAGAATGTCAGAGCTGGAAGAGGCCTTAGAATTGTAGGACATTTGAGCTGAAAGGGACCAGAGAACATAGAATATCAGAGTCAGAAGTGAGGTTAGAACTTCGAACATAGCCTATGAGAGCAGAGAAGGACCTTGAAACATGGAACATAGGATATCGGAGCTGGTGTGGACTTAGAACATAGGACATTAGAGCTGAAGAGGACCAGAAAACAACATCAGAGCCTGAAGCTAACTTAGAACATAGCACATAGACTATCAGAGCTGAAAGGGACTTTGAAGCGTGGAGGATAAACTATCAGAGCTGGAAGAGGACTTTAGAACGTAGGGGACATTAGAACTGAAAGATGAAAGGAATCATAGAACACAGAATGTCAGAGCCAGAAGAGAACTTAGAACATAGACTATCAGAGCTGAGGGGGACCTTGGAGCATGGAAAATAGAACATCAAAACTGGAAGAGGACTTAGAACATAAGAATTAGAGCTAGAAGGGACCATAGAACCTATAACATCAGAGCCAGAAAGGAACTTAGAACACAGAACATAGGCTATCAGAGCTGAGAGGGACCTTGGAGCATGGAAAATGGAGTATCTATAGAAAAGACTATAGAACATAGACAGTTGGAACTGGAAGAGCCCAAAAAATTAATAGAGTTGTAACTATTGTTATGGTACCTGGAACAAACAGTAAAAAATGAACCCCTGGGTACAACTGAGGCTGGCAGGGCCCCCAGGACATTATGAGGAACAGGGAGAGGTTGAGCCAAGAAGAAGCTCACATTGGTATGGCTGCCAAGAGGAAGGGTGGTAACCACTTGGTAGCTTCCTATTTTAGCTAATTATTTTTGCTACTGAGGTGCTAAGATTACTTGTTTCTATACCACTGAAGGACTGAAAGTGCCCTTCTTTAATCTGAGTACCCCGAAAGAAAACCCCAGTCACCCTACCCCTATGACAGCTCCCAAACATAAAGTGCTAGAGGTGAAAAGAATCTAGAAAATATAGAAGGTTAGTGTTGGAAAAGACGTCTAGGAATATCTAGTCTACCCTCTTCCTTTTACTGAGGAGCAAAATAAGGTGCCAAAAGGAGTGGGGGACAGTGCAAAGAGCAGTGATGCTACAGAGGACCTGAGTTCAAATCTCACCTCTTGTGCTTACTATCCATGTGACCTTGAACAACATGCCAAACTTCCCTGGGCATCAGCTTCCTCATCTGTAAAAAGAGGTGGTGGCCTCGAGACCACATGTGGCCCTCTAGGTCCTCAAGTGCGGCCTTTTGACTGAGTCCAGGTTTTACAGAACAAATCTTTTTATTAAGGAGATTTGTTCTATGAAGTTTTTATTCAGTCAAAGGGCCACACTTGAAGACCTAGAGGGCCACATGTGGCCTTGAGGTCACAGGTTCCCCTCCCTTGGTCTAGATGTTCTCTGAGACTACTTCCAGTTCAAGTTCTAGGAATTTATAAGCTCAATATAATGATGATGATAATAAATATGATATGATATGATATAAATAGTAAGTAATTTAGAAACAGAATGTGAACTGGATCCTATGTACCCTGATTCTTAGACTACAGACACATATCTAACACAGAACCCCTGCCCAAGGGGAGCTCATAGTCCAGCTGGAGAGGCAAGACGACCACAGGAAATACTAAGAGAACAGTACAAAATAATCCTGTGTATAATGAAATGGTAGAGTGTCTGTAACAGACTATGAAAGCAATCAGAGTTTAGAGAAGGGTCAGTGTAAGTGTGATTGTGTTACTGAGTCAAATGAAGGGATAGAGGGTAGGATGAGATTTGATGGGCACTCAGGAAACCTGGGTTCTTGTCCTTGTTCTGCTAACTTGCTTTGTAACCTTGAGAATGAGACAAAATCTGAGATATAATTACTTAACTGCAGATACCCCAGAGGGTTGTGGGTATCATATGTGAAAAATTACTATCCATGGCTGTTCAGTAAATCACAATGGGGAAGAGGCAGAAGTAATATTCATGGGCTCAGATGTCTATGAAGCAATGCAAATAACATTAGTAACTGGATTAGTAGCTGAGTTTCAGTCTTATCTGTAGAATGGAAGAAAAATATAAGACCTCTAAGATCTATTACAGTTCTGACATGCTATAGTCTAAGATCAACTTTGATTCCTGGAAAAATTCCTGAGTATATCATTAAAGGAATATAATTTGTGAATATTTTGTAAAGGGAAATGGTGATCACTAAGAACCAACATGGGTTTATAAGGAACAGGTCAGGCCAGATCAACATCATTGAGTTTTTGATAGGGTTACTAGACTGGATGATAAGGGAAGGCTATAGATATAATTTATTAGGTTTTAGTAAAGCAATAAAAGTTTTTAAAAATTATAAATTCAATAATGACCAACAAAAATAATAAAGTAAATATGCAAAATAAAGAGTAAATTCTTGCATAAACTCTTATCATTTAACAAGGTAGAGCCAAATGAATTGACAAGCAAAAAAAGGGCAAAAAATACAGATGTTCTGTGTCCATTTCCAGTTCGCTATGAAGTTCCATTAATCTCTGAATTTTCTTCCTTCCTTCCTTCTTTTCTTCTTCCCCTCATTTCCTAACTCCATCTCTCCCTCTGCTTCTTCCATCTTTTCTTCCATTCTCATATGATTTCAACAAACGTGTGTGTAATCCTGGTTCTCAGCAAAGCATTCAACAGAATCTCTCATTCTGCCCTGTAGAAGAAAATGGAGTGAGATAGACTGGTGACAGCTCAGATAGATAGATGCAGGAGCAATTAAATGATCAATTACAAAGAGCGGTCATGAATAAGTCAATGTCAACTTGGAAGTCTCCAGTGGGGTGCCTCAAGGATCTGTCCTTCACTCTCTAGTGTTCAACCTTTCTAGCAAGGAGCTAAATGAAGGAAGAGGTGGTAGGCTTGTCATTTTTGTAGATTACATCCGATTGGGAGGAATTGTTAACGTGGTGGATGGCAGCATCCAAAAAACACACCCTTTCATTAGCTAGAGAAAAAAAAGTTGAATCTGATGAGATGGGATTTAATAGGGCTGAACATAACATTCTACATTTGGGTTCCAAAAAATAACCACACAAGTACAAGACTGGGCATGAGGAGTTACGTGGTAGGTTCAATACCAGGAAAAACTTCATATTAATTGGAACTATCTGGAAATGGAATGGGCCACCTCAGGAAGTAGTGGGCTCTCCTTCTTTCAAACAAACACTGGGTGATGATTTGTTGGAGATATCAAAAGTGGAATCTTTTGGGGCTACAGATCGGATGGAATGACCTCTGAGGTCTCTTCCATTTCTGATATTCTGTGTGTCTGGACGGATATTTCTTCCAGGTCCAATGTTCAATGTTCTTTGTTCTAAGGTCCCTTTCAACTCTAGCATTCTGTGTTCCAAGATTGATTCCAGTTCTAACATTCTATGTTCTGTGTCCCAAGGGCCCTTCCTGACTTTCTCTGATACTATGAAGGAAGCTCAATAAAGTGCAAGGTCAGTCAGCCAATAAATATTTACTAAGTACTTACTATGTGCTAGGCATTGTGCTCAGCACTGGGGATACAAGATGGCAGCAAAGATTCCCTGCCCTCAAAGAGTTCACAGTCTCTAGAGGTAGGTTTTGGTTCAGGTAGAGAGACTCTCAGCTTGAATTCCCAGGTCCATTTTGATAGGTTAAGTGGGAAGAGGAATTGGGAAGCCACTTCCATATCCTTCTCAAGCCTAGAAGAGGAGGGTGGAGGGCAGATCCATGTTGGCCAATGCTCAGCAGGTATTTCCTATTCTTAGCTCCTGGGGAGACCTGTTATTTAGGTAATGGCACAGAATATCGAGGCATTGCCAAGAAGACCATCTCGGGCCAGAGCTGTTTGCCCTGGAATTCAGACTTGCTGTATCAGGAGCTCCATGTGGACAGTGTGGAGAAGGCCGTACACCTGGGGCTGGGCCCTCACTCCTACTGCAGGTGAGTGTTCACCTAAGCCTGTCCCCATATGACCAAAACTCTTCAGGGTTTTTCCTACTTTCATCACAGTGGCAAGCAGACCTTCTGCAAATAGAAAAGCCAATAACATCGGGGAGGCAGAACCTATGTTATAGGTCATGCAGAGACCTTCTGCTCATATAATATCTCACTTCAATTTCCTCAACTATAAAATAAGGATAATCATATTTGTACTACCAACTCCAAGTGTGAGCTGTTATAAGAGATAGCATGGGGTCTTGGAAAGAATATAGAAACTAGAATCAGGAAATCAGGGTCTATATTCTGGTTCTGACATTTTTTTAGTTATATGACTCTGGAAAATTGAAATGGTGAATGGGATAACAGGGGAGTAGATTGACACACCCCATCCAGGAACAATTTCATTTTAGTCATAGTTCAGAACTGGAAAGGGTCAGGAGGAAAGTGTGTTTTTGTCTATCAGCAAGGGAGCTGGCAAGGCAATGGAGGAGATATTGAGAAACTATGAAGTAAGACCTTTAAAGAAAATGTAATACTTTGTTACAATAATTAGCTCATTTTAAGTTTAGGGGTAAGATAATGGTTCCTAAGGTTTACTAGTACCCCCTCTCCCCTTGTGGCTTTTAGAGTATTCACTTTAGCTGAAAAGATATGAGTACAATCACAATCATTTCAAGCCCCCCAGTTACCCAGCCCTGATAACATTTAGAAAGACATTAAGCTCTCTGCCTTAATTTACATTTATGTCTGTTTCTAGTGAACCTCTTTGTAGTTGAGAAAAGATTCAGGTTGCTGCAAACATTTGGGTAATGAATTTGGGTATATATAATTATTAAATGTAATTATTTGAGTAAAAGGTTATATTACAGGGTCTGTGGATAACTAGGCATTAGCTTGAATCTTCTTCTCCTCCTACTTCCCCTTCCCCAGCCTATAGGATTGAGGACCTTCCTTGATCTAACTTTTATCTACCATAGCCCAGTCCTGCCTTTTCTTTCTCCTATCCCTGGTTGCCCTTGAGCTTCTGATTCGTTATGAGATCTTTCCTGCTTGACTCCACTCTTTCCTCCCTGTTTCCAGTCCCTTGAAATCCCTCTCTGGTCCTTAGATAGCTTAGAGCTACAGGTTCTGAACTATACATTTTCTAAGTTCCCTAGCATGTGATTAAGTCTCTCACACAATGTCTTTTATTGATTTAGAAGATGTACAGGACCTGTTCACATGTTATGATTGTTTTTGCACACACACACACACACACACACACACACACACACACACACACACACACACACCAGTCCTGGAGTCAGGATGAAGTGAGTTCAAATCTGGCCTCACCTGGGCAAGTCATTTAAACCCAATTGCAGAAGAAGAAGAAGAAGAAGAAGAAGGAGAAGAAGAAGAAGAAGAAGAAGAAGAAGAAGAAGAAGAAGAAGAAGAAGAAGAAGAAGAAGAAGAAGAAGAAGAAGAAGGAGGAGGAGGAGGAGGAGGAGGAGGAGGAGGAGGAGGAGGAGGAGGAGAAGAACAAGAACAAGAAGAACAAGAGGAAGAGGAGAAAAAGAGGAGGAGGAGGAGGAAAAGAAGAAGAAGAAGAAGAAGAAGAAGAAGAAGAAGAAAGAGGAGGAGGAGGAGAAGAATTCTTATCTAACAAATGTAATTACTATTAAGTGAGATGGGATAATTAATGTAACATCATCCTTAGAGAAGGCTTTATCAGCTTTACTGGTTCCCTGGACCTCTGAAAGCTCCAGGTTCTTTGTCATTCCTGATGGTCTGGGCATAGCATCTGTTGTGGAGGCAACTGGAAAATCCAAACAACATCAAATTGTGTCAGTCTTTCTAGAGTCAATGAGACCACTCCATAGACCAAGCAAGGTTAGGCTACCTTGTCAAGAAAGCCTGCTGGCTGGCTATTCTCATCCTGGCTCTGATCTTGACTCATTCATTGTATGACCTTGAACAAATGACTTCTTCTCTCTGGATCTCAGTTTCCTTCTCTGTAAAACGAGAGCATTAGACTAAATGATTTCTAAGGTCCCTTCCAGCTCTGACATCCTAGATTCTAAGGTCCTTTCCATTTCCAGCACTCTTTGTTTTTAGGCCCTAAGGTCTTTCTGACTTCTGGGCATTTGATTTTTTTGTGTTCCAGCATTGTCTTCTACAAGGTTCTTAACCTTTTTGGGTGTCCTGGACCCCTGGGTCAATCTGGTGAAGCCTATGGAAGCATTCTCCATATATTTTTAAATGCATAAAATAAAATACATAGATATACAAAGAAAGCCAATTATATTGAAATACAGTTATTAGAATATTTAAAGAAACAACCACTAAGTTTTCTAGAGTATGACATTCTATGACTCATCATTTGAATAGAAAATGTGGGAGTTATTTCCCATAAGCCTCTTCAGGGCCCCTGGTTCTCATGGCTAGTTCATACTGGCACAGGGGGAGTTTAGCTCTAACCCCTAACCTTCCTGGTCCTATTCTTTAGGTATGGGTGGGCTAAGGGGATGAAGAGCCTGGGCTCCCACAGCTTCACTGAATTGTTCCTCTCTTGTGCCAGAAATCCCGACAGCGATGAGAAGCCGTGGTGTTACATCATGAAGGACAATACTCTGTCCTGGGAATACTGCAACATCTCAGCCTGCGGTAGGTGGGCTTTGAGCCAGGCACTGGGGAAAACTGCTGTTGTTTTAGCTCATGGACATGAAGCACAGTGTTATCCAGCCCCACAAAGGAAAAACCCAAACAGTTTTGCAATAAGATGCGTTCTCAAAGGTGATGGAGGATGTTTTGGAGCCCACTGGTGGTGTTCTCACTGAGGACAGTCATAGGGAATGTCTAGGAAATAGGAATAGCACCCCTTAGCATGCTTACCCTGCTTTATAGCCACAGGTATGCTGGTAAATGTTTAACAATAGGCTCTCCAAAAAGGTAGGACATACTTTTAATTTTAATGTGCATTGTGAACATTTTCTCCATCACTTTCTTAAGTCCAGAGGGTCAAAAAGTAATAAATCAAATGCTAATTTGTTGTCTTTGTTGATTTTTGAGGCATGAATGCTCACAGTGAAAATTTAACAATCAGCTCCAACACATCCCTATTTATGACTCACATATGACTTTGTTTTTCATTTTTTTCATTTGGTCCTGTGAAGGTGGCAGGGTTGGGGGGTGGGTTATGATACCTGGAGGGGCAAAAGCAATAGAAGGAACCTTGAACTCAGACTCAAAAGACCTGGGTTCAAGTCTAGCTTTGCTACCTACTAAAATGTTTGACCATGGGTGAATTATTTCCTCTCTTTGGGCCTCAGTTCCTCTTTCTGGATCATAGAACCACAAAGATGGGAGGAGCCTAAAAGCCCATTCAGCCCAGCCCACACCTAAAGCAGGAGTCCCACCTATAGAATCCCTGACAAATAGTAATGGATGTTTGAAGACCCCCAGTGACAAGAAACTCACTAATTGTTAGGAAGATTTCTCTTGTGTTTAAGTCAAATCTGCCTCTTTGTAACGCCGTATCTTGTCCTTCAGAGCCAAGCAAAACAAGTCTTACACCTCTTTGTGACAGCTGTTCAGTTGTTTCAGTCATGTCCGACTCTTCATGACCCCACTTGAGGTTTTCTTGGCAGAGATATTGGAATGGTTTGCATTTTCCTTCTCCAGCTCATTTTACAGATGAGGAAACTGAGGCAAACAGGGTTAAGTGACTTTCCCAAGGTCACCCAACTAGGAAGTGTCTGAGGCCATATTTGAACTCAGGAAGATGACTCTTTCTGACTCCAGGCCTGGCACTCTGTGCGCTATGGTGCCTGCCTGCCTACCTGCCTCTCCTCTGTGACAGCCCATAAGATCTTTATGACAATTCTCTAACCCAGACATTCCCAAACTTATTTGGCCTACCGCTCCCTTTTCCACAAAAAAAAAAAAATTACTCAATGCTCTCCTGAAAATCTACTTTCTTTAATCCTTTAATGGTTTTTTAAAAAAATTTATTATTTTAAAAAATAATTTTAAAAAATGACGTTTGAAATTTAATAATTTATTGTAAATTTGTGAGTTTTTTCCTGCATTGAGATTTTGATGATGCAATATTGCATCATGTAACCACATAGTATCATATTGTAAACAAGTCATTAGATACACATATTCCTGCTGATGCATGCTGGAATTTCCGACAACTTGTGACAAGCTCACCTGCCAACACTTGCTTATTAAGACCTGTTGACGGACTTGACGACTGTTTGGTTATAACTAGCATTTTGTGTATTTCTTTGGAAAATAATGTAATCACTATAACTTTAACTCTGTTATACCACAGATGAAAGGTGGTTTTTCAAAATTTTCTTCTCTTCTTTCCTTATGCTTCCCCTGCTCCCTTATTTTTATTCAACACTCCCCAGTTGCACCCGAGGCTACTACTACCCCCCACATCATTCCAGTGCTGCCCCCAGGGGATGGTATTGCCCACTTTGGGAACCTATGCATCCCTCCCCCCTATCCCATTCCCAAAGTCTTCTCTTCTCCAGGTCAGCCATAATAACAAAGAATAATAACTAGCATTTATATAATGTTTTAAGGTTTGCAAAGCTTTTTTAAGGTTCAGAGGCAGCTAAGTGGCACAGTGGATAGAACATTGGGCCTACAGTTAGGAAGAGCCGAGTTCAAATCCAGCCACAGGCACCTCCTAGCTGTGTGATCCTGGACAAGTCACTTAACTTCAATTTACCTCAGTTTCCTCAAGTTTAGAATGGAGACACCGTTAGTACCCACCTGGCAGGGTTGTCGTAAGCTTCAAATAAGGTATTTGTAAAATGCTTAGCACGGTACCTGGCAGGTAGTAAGTCCTTAATAAATACTTGTTCTCTTTCCCTTCCCTCTTTACATGCCTTCTCATTTGACCTTCACAACAACTCTGTGAGGCAGGTGCTATTATGATCCCCATTTTACAATTCAGGAAACTGAGGCAAACAGAAGTTAAGTGATTTATTCAGGGCCATATAACTATCTGAAGCAGAATTTGAATTTGGGTCTTTATGACACCAATGAGCCGCCCTAGTCCCTTCAGTCCATCCTAGGGTTTTCAGTCCATGAACTATCCTGATCCCCCTCCTCTGGATGCATTCCAGTTTATCGATGTCCTCCTTAACATGTGAAGTCCAAATGTGTGACTCAGCACCTCCAGTGTGGTCTGACCAGGCTATATGATATCACCTCCTTTATTCTAATCCCTGGCTTCTATTAATACAAATGAATGGACATTAAGTTAGCTGGTTTGGGACTCTCATATCACAACGTAGCTTCACATTGCCTTTGCAGTCCCTAAAACCCTGTGTCTTTTTCATAGGAAATCAGAGGATTTAGATCTGATCATTTAGTCCCACCCTGTTATTTGTACAGACAAAGAAACTGAAGACCAGGAGGATAGAGTTAATGGTCCACATTTGCATGCGTAGTAATTCACAGGGCAGGAATTTGAAGCCAGATCCAACTCCAAGTGCAAATCTCCTTCCAATAAAACATCTCTTTAAGCATGGGGGACTTTACATGAACCCTTCTTAAACCTCACCTTGTACAGCTGGTCTCCCAGATACTTTCTCTTTTCAACATTCTATCAAGCTCTGCCTTTTCTCCTGCCCCAGTAAACAGTCGGAAGAGTGGAGTTCGATCCAACCTGGAACTTTTCACAGTTCCTGAGATTTCTCAGCCCAACAGACGGGCTTGTGGGAAGCGGCACAAGAAGAGGACATTTCTGAGGCCTCGAATTATCGGGGGATCGTCCTCCTTGCCGGGATCCCACCCATGGATGGCGGCCTTGTACATTGGGGAGAACTTCTGTGCTGGCAGCCTCATCCACTCCTGCTGGGTGGTAACAGCAGCCCATTGTTTCTCCAACAGGTAAGCTCATCCATTTACCCCAATGCCTTGGGGAAGGCCAGTTCTTGGGGAAAATGGTAAAGACGATGAAGACTGGCTCAGTTCAGGTGAAACTTAATCGATGTACAATGTATCCTTCTTCCCCTTTTTTCTCATGCTCTCATCTTTCCCTTACCAAACCCCATTCTCTGGAAAAGCTTTGAACCCCCTCAACATTCACAGCCTGAGTTCTCCTGGGGGTGGGAATAACTCTTTCTCTTTGAGCAAGGATCTTCCAGCAGCTGATGGAAATGTGGGGAGAAGGGAGATTTGGGGGGCAGGGAGAGCTTTCTCAGGATGAGATCTCCTGAATTTCTAGCAGGATGCTTATTCTCCCCCATGTGAGGACAGCCATGTCTTGGGGGTAGACTTGAGAAAGAAAGCTAAGTGAGGGTAACCCAAACATGGTGGAGCATTCACGTAACTATAGAAAAAGGATTGAATCTGCAGTCAGAGGACCTAAGCTAGAATCCCGGGTCTGCTAGATTCAGACACTTACTGGCTGTGTGAACCTCGACAAGTTGCTTAACCTCTGTCTACCTAGGTTTCTTTACCCGTAAAATGGGGAATCATAATAGATTCCCATCAAGTGAAATAATACTTGTTAAGTGCTTAGCATAATACCTAGCACACAGAAGGTACTTAATAAATGCTTATTCACTCCCTCCTTCTACTACTTGTCTGAATTTAAGGAGGTGACCTAAACCTTTGGACTGTAAGAAAAAGGGAGTGGTAGCCAGAGGGAGGTGCTTTGGTCTAGAACTTCCGAGGAGTAGTGAGTGAGGACTCTGCATACCACAGGAAGGCAAGAAGATTCTAGTTCCTAGCTCTCAGTTTTCCTTCTTGTCGACAGCAATAATACCTGAATTGCTGAATTCCCTGGATTCTGTAAGGACCATACAAGATAATAACTTTGGAAAAAACAGTTTAAAAATAGTGTTAAATAGAGGCAAAGTATGATTGATTATCAGGGCAGCTAGGTGGCATCATAGTGCATAGAGCTCTGGGCATGGAATTAGGAAGACTCATCTTCTTGAGTTCAAAACTGGCCTCAGGCACTTACTTGTGTGACCCTGGGCAAATTGCTTAATCTTGTTTGCCTCAGTTTCATCATCTGCCAAATGAGTTAGAGAAGGAAATGTTTGCCAAGAAAATCCCAAATGGGGTTGCTAAGAGTTGGACACAACTGAAATGACTGGACAACATGATGATTGAACAATTCAGTGAGCATTAATAATGGAGATGATGATATTACCACATTCTAGGAAGCACATGTACAAACCGGAGTGAGTCTAGAGAAGGCCAGCCTGCAAGATGCATGGTCTCTACAGGGAGAATCAGTGTGATACTGTGGAAAGTGTGTTGGATTCAGAGTTGGAGGCTCTAGGTTCAAACCCTCCATCTGCTGCTTACCATCTTGGTAACTGTGAGCAAGTCATTTAACCTCTTGGCCTCAGTTTCTCATTTATGAAAGAAGGCGCTTGGACTAGGCATCCTGTAAATTTGCTTCCAGCTCTAAATCTCTGATTCTATGTCATATGAGAATTGGTTCAGTCTGTCCCTCAACCATTTGGCTCCATGTCCAATGTCAACCTCTACTTGGCTTTTGTAGACTAAATGTTCTTAGGGGTTCCTTCCAGAGCTAAGATTCTATGATTCTATAATGAGGTTCATGGAAAGGCCTTAGAGTAGATTGGACCGTGATGTACCTCAGTTCTGGGAGACCTTCCAATGTGGTCACTAATTGCCTTCAAAGCAAGATGGTTGGATTTGATGGTCTAAAAGACTCCTTATAGCTTGGATAGTCATACGTATATCAGTGTGGTGAAAGGAACCCTAGAAAGTGTAATCCTTAGGAATTGGGGGAAGGGTGAGGGTGGTGGGGACCTCCTGGTATTCATGTTTCCAGAGGCGTAGCAAAGGGAAGGAAGCCATGACCTACATTCCCCCACAAGGACTTTGGAGAAATTGTAGTTCTTGGGCATGGCCACATGGTGGCAAAGTCACTCTGCTCACGGCCATAGCTTACAGAATTATACCGGGCCCTGGAGCTGGGCATCTGTCAGAAATCTGGGGAGAGGGGTGTGCTGGAGCCAGCTTCTGCAGATTCCACAGAACTGATTGTTAAAATTTCAATGTGAGCATTTAAATCAGGGCTTAATTTGTTATTTTGTTGATTGACTCTGGACTTAAGAAAGTGATGGGAAAAAGTGTTACCAATGAAAATTAAAAGTGTGAATACATTTATTTTTGCAAACTGGTTGTTAAACCAATTTACTGATTGATTCCATGAAGCAGATGCTTGCACTGGTCATGGTGTGGTCTTCCTTTCACTGAACTAATAGTACTCTGCTGGAGTTCTGGTCCTGGGTTCTAGTCCAATGTGGTCACTAATTGTCTTCAAAACAAGTTGGTTGAATTTGATGTTGTAAAAGATCACATATAGCACTGATATCCAGTACTTACCACTGTCTCAGTAATCTACTGGTGGTTTGCTCATTTGTTGTGGGGCTTTGTGGGGGTCCCTTTATCTCTCTGAAACTCAGTTTCCTTATATGAAAAATGGGAATAATTATACTTGTATCACCTATCTCACATGGTTCACATGAGAAAATTCTTTACAAGCCTCAAAGTATTGATCAAAGTTGAATTTGATGGTTGCAATTTTTTCTCTGGTTGGAGGATTTGGAGTTTCTTATAGCTCTGAGTCTGCGGTCTATATTCTAAGGTCCCTTCTATCCCTGATATTCTATATTCCAAGACTCTTTTAGTTCTGATATTCTATGCTCTCATTTTCAAAAAAAAATTGACTTTTATTAATATCTTTTGTTTTTACATTGCCTGGATTTCTTCCTGAATCTCTCTTCCCCACCCTTCCCAAAGAGCCATCCCCTATAACAAAAATTTTTAAAGAATTAAAGAGAGGATGAAGAGGAAAAAATCCCACAAAACAAATCAATATATTTTATTTATTTATTTTTGGTGAGGCAGTTGCCCAGGGTCACATGTGTCAAGTGTCTTAGACCAGATTTGAACTCAGATCCTCCTGACTCCAAGGCCAGAGCTCTATCAACTGTGCCACCTAGCTGCTTCTAATACCTTTTTTAAAATGGTGTTTTATGCAATGTTCCACACCTGTGAATCCCCACCTACCATCCCTGATGGTAGGAGGTGACTTTTATTTCTCCTTTAGGGTCAAGTTTTTGTTCACTGTTTTGCAACATTCAGACTGTTCTTGCTCTTTATCTTGTTGTAATTATTGTACATTGTGCTATTGTTTTCCTGGTTCTGCTTACTTTCTATGTTCTAAATTCTAAACTGACATTCTATGCTCTAAGAACCCATCCAGGTGTGACACGGTATGTGAGTTCTAAGGTTCTGTCCAGCTCTGACATTCAGTATTCTGGGTTCCAAGTATCTGTGAATCTGTGAATTTGTGTTTGAAGGTTTTAATAAGTAAGTCCTTCATGGGCCAGGCTCTGGGCTTTGGAGAGTGCCCTTGTCCTGCCTTCCCAGTGGGGTTAGCGTGGATGAGAATTTATACATTTTGATCCCCACAATATCTGCTCCCAAATGATTAGGATAAATGCTGACTCCTAAGGGGCGAGAACTAGGCACACATCTATTCTTTGTGAAACCATGTAGCATGGTAGAACCATTAGCTTTGTAATCAGGAGGCCTGGGTTCAAATTCTATGTCAGCCTCTTACTTTTTTCCCCTTGGAAAAAAATGGATTTGTTAACACCTGCCCCATCTTCCTCTCACATATAAAATTAAATGATGGGTGTGAAAAAAGGCTTACAACCATAAATAAAGGTCAGCTATTCATTATTGTTATTGTTCTGTGTTTTCCAGCCCACCCAAGTCGAGTGTCACAGTTGTCCTTGGCCAGCATTTCTTCAACATATCCACAGATGTGACACAATCATTTGAAATTGAGAAGTACATCCTGTATCCATTGTATTCTGTCTTCAGCCCCAGCAATCATGACCTTGGTGAGTGTGCTGAGGCTTCTTCTGCACCAGATGTCAGGCCCAGCCTTGGGTGTCCACACACCAGGGCTTACCAAGCAGGGCCGAGGCAGAGAGTTTGGTGAGAAAGAAGGAGGCTGCTGGGTACACCTAGTCAGGGGAGCCAGAGGTCAAGGCGGGATAACTCAGCTAACATAGGAAGGAACAGGAGGGTGCCAGAATCTTTTATAGAGGGGCATCAAAGACAGTGAACCCCAGTTTAGGCATCAAGAAAGATCAAGAGATCAGGAACTTGGGTTAGAATTTGGGAAAGAGGCAATAGAACCTAGACCTGGACACTGGACAACAGACATAGGGTACCAGCAATAGTAACATACATGCCTCCAAACCTGAAAAATTCATGATGTCATCAGTATGGGTGCTTCCTCCATTGAAGAAGGTCATGGGCTCTCCACACCTTTGTCAATGGTCTTTGGGAGCTTCTGTGGCCAAAACCAATTCCCCATGGGATGGCCAACTTTTTACTCATGAAACCCTCTAGTGCTTTGACTTAGAGGAAAGAGCACTGGATTTGGAATCAGATCATGTGAGTTTGGAATACCAATTCAGGCAATAATAGCCCCCATTTTACAGATGAGAAAAATCAAGGCTCAGGATGATTAGGTGATTTGGTGATACAGTGAGTGTAGTAGAATTAGGATTGAAACCATAATCTTCTGACTCCAAGTCCAGAGCAGGAATTGTTTTTTCTCTCTGTTTTGTGATCAGCTTGGGGAACTCCCTGGTGTGGAAAATTCCCCCATAGATACAGATTAACAACTCATTGTCATGGGATCAGAAATAGAAGCAACTTTTGGGGTTATCTAGTCCAATGCCTTCATTTTATAGTTGAGAAGATTAAAGGATTTGCTCAAGATACCCATTTCACAGATGTGAAAATTAACCCTTCTGCATCACATCCACACTGCCATCTTTATTACAGAGCCAAGGCCCTCTTGAGCCAGAAGTATATATAAGACCATTATATACTTCCTGCTCAAGTCCGTAATTAGGCAAGACTACACTGTGTATGGATCACTGGACCTGGAGCCAGGAAGACCCGAGTCCAAATCTGGCTTCAGATACTTACCAGCTGTGTGACCCTGGGCAAGTCACTTAGCCTCTGTCTGCCTCAGTTTCCTCATCTGTAAAATGGCGGTGATAATAATAGCACCTACCTGGCAGGGTCGTAGTGAGGATCAAATGAGATAACATTTGTAAAACGAGCTTAGCACAGTACCTGGGCATTTTTGTTATTGTTTAGTTGTTTTCAGTCACGTACGACTCTTTGTGACCCCTTTTTGGGGTTTACTTGATAGAGATCCTGGAGTGGTTTGCCATTTTCTTTTCTAGTTCATTTTACAGATGGGGCAACTGAGGTAAACAGGGTTAATTGACTTGCCCAGGGTCACATAGCTTATAAGTGTCTGAGGCTGGATTTGAACTTAGCTCTTCCGGACTCCAGGTTTGGCACTCTATCCACAGCACCACCTAGCTACCCTGGACATAGTAAGCACTATACCTTAACTATTGTTATGTATCACAAAGCATCAGGGAAGTAAGCAGAAACCCCTGGCCCTGGAGCTTGGTTCTGCCATTTCTTAATTGTGTGTGACCTCTGAACCCCAACTGGACTTTATGTCCACATCACACAGGGCACCAACCTATGGTTTCCTTGTATTATTTAACTTTCCATGTGAGTGAATTGTAGTCTTCCCATAAGAGGGAAACACGGATTCAGTTGAGAGTCTTTGATGCCCACTCGGCTCCCAGAGAAGAACTGAGCACATAGCGGGGCTCAACAAACACCTTCAATGTTGGGCGAAGGAATCGAATCCACAAATTTCCCCAATGGTTCCTGTGTGTCTATCCCACGACATGTGTAGTCTGCTTGGGGAGATAGGACTTGCCTCCAGAAAATAATGCTGAATAATATAAGTAACGTGAACAAAAAAAAGCTTTTGTTAAGCACTGACGTTGTGCTGAGCACTGATGATACAAATAGAAAAAACCAAAACAGTTCTGCTGTCCAGGACTTCTACTATAATTGGGGGAGCCTGAACATAGCAGAATGCTAAGCCCTCGGGGTGGGGGGGGTGGATGGAAAGGTATGGAGGTCCTATAAAGGCAATGACTGGGCAGATGGCAAGGCCAAAAGGCCTGAGGTTAAGTCAGTAGGTCGGGAAATGTGGTGGTGTTCTGGTAGCATATGAGTGGTATGACCAACTAAGTTCTGGAGAAGAGGAATGATTTTACAATTGCTTTGACTCTACTGTGGATAATTTCTTTTTTTTCCCTTCAGAACACAATGTGTAGTATTTATTACATGGGCTTTCTTTTTTTAAAAATTTTATTAATTTATTTTGATTTATCAACAATCACTTCCATATGCTTTTGAGTTTAAAATTTTTTCCCCCCTTCCTCCCCAAGACGGTGCACAATCTCATACAGGCTATACATTTACATTCCTATTAAACATATTTTCACATTAGTGAAGTTGTAAGTAAAAATTAAAACTAATAGGAGGAACCATCAGAAAGAGGAAACAAAAACTCAACAGAAGAGGAAAAAAAATGATAGTGATTCAACTTCCATAGTTCTTTCTTTGGATGTGGATAGCATTTTCCATCACGAGGCCTCTGAGATGTCTTAGATCCTTATATTGCTGATAAGGGTTAAGTTTATCAATATTAGTCATCACACAATGTGGCTGTTATTGTGTACAATGTTCTCCTGGTTCTGCTCACTTTCTCAGCATCAGACCATACAAATCTTTCCAGGTTTTTCTGAAGTCAGTCTGTTCATCATTTCTTATACCGTGGATAATTTCTCCCCACTCTTCTGGGGCTGTGACATGAAGAAAAGATCATTCAGTTTGTAGTCAGAAGACCTAGAAATAAGTTCCAGCTAAGTTGGTCATGATGCTTCAGCTCTCCGGGCCTCAGTTTCCTCATCTGTAAAATGAGGTGGTTGAATTTAGGTGGCTTCTAAAATGCCATCTCTAAAGCTTATGATCCTATACTGTTATTTTTCCTTCAAAAGTGCCATAGAGTCCCAGGAATTGTTTCTTGGCCCTTTAACCTTGACGGTGATGGACAGAAATACTCTTGCCTCTGTGATGGTCAATCTGATTCTCTTCTCTGAATCCCTGCAGCTCTGATTAGGCTGAAGAAGAAGGGTGATCGCTGTGCTACGAAGTCCCAGTTTGTCCAGCCCATCTGCCTCCCGGAGAATGGCATCACCTTTCCTGACAATCACAAATGCCAGATTGCAGGATGGGGACACATGTATGAGAGTGAGTCTCCTGATGACTAGCAGTGCTGGGGTCTCTTAGCTCATCTCTCTATTGGCCCAGACCTACCAAGCCAGAGAACGTTTTCCTCTGAGCTGCGGGTCTTTCTGTTGGATTGTCCTCAGGATTTCTCACACTGTGTGAATGTTACAACCAGGGCTATTGTTAGGGACTATATACAGAGAAAGCCTTAGAAATAGTTATGGGATTTTACTTATAATTGGAGAAGGACATGGCAAACCACTCTTGTACCTTTCAAGAAAACCCCAAACGGAATCATGAAGAGTCAGACATGACTGAAAAGTGACTTGAACAACAGCACATGACAGAGAGATAGATAATAATTTATCCAGCTCCAGTGAAAGATCAAGTGACCAAAATAGAGAAAAAATCCCAGAATGGAACTTTGTAGTACATAGCAATGATGAATTAGCAAAGATTACTGATTCTGAAAAAAATGTAAGGGGAGGAGACCATGCCTTTTCCTTTCTTTTTTTAAATCTATTTATTTATTTTTGATAAGATTTTGAGTTCTAAATTATCCCCCCTCCCTCCACTTCCCCCTCCCCAAGCCAGCATGCAATATGATGTAGGCTATACATGTATATATGATCATATTAAATAAATTTCCACATTAGTCATGTTGTTAAAGAAGAATCAGAACAAAGGGAAAAACCATGAGAAAGAAAAAACAAAAAACAACAAAAGAAAGAGGAAATAATATGCTTCGATCTGCATTCAGACTCCATAGTTCTTTCTCTGGATGTGGATAGTATTTGGAATTGTCTTAGATCATTGCATTGCTCAGAAGAGCTAAGTCTAACAAAATCGATCAACACATACTGTTGCTGTTACTATGTACAATGTTCTCCTGGTTCTGCTCACTTCACTCAGCATCAGTCCATACAAGTCTTTCCAGGTTTTTCTGAAGTCTGCCTGTTCATCATTTCTTAAAGCACAATAGTATTCCATTACATTCATATACCACAACTTGTTTAGCCATTCCTCAATTGATGGGGAATTTCCAATTCTTTGCCACCACAAAAAGCTGCTATAAATATTTTTGTACATGTGGGTCCTTTTCCCATTTGTATGACCTCTCTGGGATACAGCCCTAGAAGTGCTATTGCTGGGTCAAAGGGTATGCACATTTTTATAGTCCTTTGGGAATAGTTCCAAATTGTTCTCCAAAATGGTTGGATCATTTCACAACTCCACCAACAATGCATTAGTGTTCCAATTTTCACACATCTTCTCCAACATTTATCATTTTCTTGTTTTGTCATGTTGGCCAATCTGATAGGTGTGATGTGGTACCTCAGAGTTGTTTTAATTTGCACTTCTCTAATCAATAGTGATTTTGAACATTTTTTCATATGACTATAAATAGCTTTAATTTCTTCCTCTGAAAACTGCCTGTTCATATCCTTTGACCATTTATCTACTGGGGAAAGACTTGTATTCTTATAGATTTGACTCAATTCTCTATATATTTTAGAAATGAGGCATTTATCAGAGACGTTGTATGCCATTTTCCTTCTACACATATCGCTGGTTTGCAGAGCAGTCAACAAGCATCTTGACCATCAGTTATGAGTTCCATTGATAGCTGTGGCATGGCTGCAGGCTTGATGTTGATTGATAGCCAGTGATAGAGGATCAAGGGATGCTAGAGGCCATTCCATCTGAGTACTGCCCTTCCCGTTGATTAAACATAAGTAAAAAGTCCCAGGCAGCTCTCTGAGAATACCACATATGTACCTGGGCTATGTTGAAATCCTCAGCATTTCTGACTTGTATGTAAGCAATGATGTTTCTAGCCAGGGCTCCACTAGATGTTTCAGGGTTGTCCCAATCCTGACCCCAACTGAAAGCTTTTCCCTCGGTTTCTCCTTAAAAGATGTTACGGGCTACTCCAGCTACTTACGAGAAGCATTGCTTCCTCTCATTCCTGATCGCAAATGCAGCAGCCCTGAGGTCTATGGCGCGGACATCACCCCCAACATGTTCTGTGCTGGTTACTTCGACTGCAAATCAGATGCCTGTCAGGTAAGCCTTGGGGAGGGCAATCCTCAATTTGTTTTGTTTCAGCCAAAGGGATTAGAAGAAGACTGTGTGATATAGTGGGAAAATGGCTAGATTGGTAGCAGGGGACTTGAAAATGAATCCTGACTCCTCAGCACACTAGCTGTGTGACCTTGGGCAAGTCATCTACCCTAATCTACTTCTTGTTTATCCATTTTTCAGTCATCTCTGACTCTTTGTGACCCCCATTCGGGGTTTTCTTGGCAAGCTACTGGAATGGTTTGCCATTTCCTTCTCCAGCTCATTTTATGGATGAGAAAACTGAGGCAAACAGGGTTAAGTGACTTGCCCAAGGTCACCGAGCTAGTAAGTATCTGAGACCAGATTTGAACTCAGGTCTTCCTGACACCAGGTCTGGCACTCTAGCCACTGAGCCACCCAGCTGCCCCAGGCCTCAGTGTCCTAATCTTAAAAAGGTTATGGTAGGGGATGGGGAGAACTGGAATGGATGATTTCCAAGGGCCCTTTCAGATTTAAATCCTATGATTTAAATCCGATCATATCCTATGATATTTCTAGTCCCTGTGGTCCTAAAGGCATCACAGCTCTGTCAACCTGCCATTGTGATAGCCCCTTGACCAATCATTGTCCTATCCATTATTCTAAACCATACCCCTTCTCAAGTGCCTTCTTTTCTATTATATAGAGAGGAAGTGTAGCACTGTGGGAAAATTTCTTAATTTGGAGGCAGGGAACCTGAGTTCAGATTCTAGCTCTCTTACATACTGCCTGTGTGACCTTGGGCAGATTTCTTAATCCCTCTGCACCCCAGACTGTTTTATCATCTGAAAAAGGAGGGGGGGGGTGCTCTGGGAGGTTCCTCCAGGTCTAAATTCTCTGATCCCATATCTGCAGTTCCCCACTTTTCCCCCACACCTCACCCACTGCACAGCTCCCCTCTTGCATACTCATTCAAGCCTCCATATATCACCATTCCCCCTTTCTCCACACGACTACTCTCTACCATCTCAGCTCCATCTTAAATGATCTCAGTGACAGGGCTGACCTTGGATACTTCTTAGAAAAATACCCAAGTCAATGACATTTGTCTCTTTTGTGTGTCTCTTTTCCCTCTGAGTGACTCTCTCTCTTGGGCTGCACAGAGATTCTGACATAGTCACAAACTTAGGCTTACCTACCACCTTCCCCTACCAAAACTTCCTAGTTCTCTGTGTCTTCCCCACAGTGTTCCCTGGTACACTAGCTAGTCTGATCACCTATTTCAAAGCACTATTGAGAGTCTAAAATGAAATAATACCTATGAAGCCCTTAATGAATGCAAAGGGGGCGAATCATGTCGGAAGAGCACTGTCCTGGGGGACAAGAAACCTGGCCTACGGGACCCAATGTGTAACTCATCAGCTGTGTGATTTAGGGCTCTCAGTGCCTCGGATTCTTCTGTAAAATAAAGGAGTTAAGCTAGACAATCTTTACATTTCTCTCTAGTTCTAAACCCGTAATCCTAACAGAATAGTGATTATCCATATAAAGGTAGGAGATGGGAATATCTAGTTAAGAGAACAGCTAGTAGTCTTGTTTGGGTGGAACATGGAATTTGCAAAGGGGAATATTATGAAATGAGTAGATAGTATGAAAGACTAGAACCTTGAATACCAGGCTAGGCTATCCCAGAGACAGTAGGGAGTTAATAAAGGTTTCTGAGCAGGGGAAGTGATATCATCACACTTATGCCTTAAGAAGGTTGCTTTGATCACTGTGTGTAGGATGGATTGGGGAGAGGAGGAACTAGAAGCAGGGAGACCATTTAGGAGTCTATTACCATAGCCTAGGCAAGAGGTGACAATGGCCTGAATAAAAGTGGCAGTCAAGTGAGTGGAAAGACAGGATGTGAAGGATGTTGGGAAAGGTGAATTTATAAGACCTGACAATGGATGGGATATGGGGGGATGAGGGAGAGAGAAGAATTAAGGATGGCTAAGATCATGAATCTGGGATCTCTGGGTGCCTGGGAGACGTGGCATCCTCAATGGAAAAATGGTATTTGAAAAAGGAATAGGTTTAGAGGGGAAGATAACAGGCTCCATTTTGGAAATGTTGAATTGGAGATGTGTATGAGATATCCTGGAGAGAAATCTAGTGGGCCAACTGTCTTTGTCTTGAGAGGCCTGAACTAATGGAAGATGAAACTAATGTTAGAACAAAGAATATCATGCCTGGAAAGGGCCTTAGAATATAAAACATGGGTTATTGGAGCTGGAAGGAGCCTTAGAATACAGAAAGAGTATCAGAGCTAGAAGGGACCTCATAGACCATTCTAGTCCAAATCTCAACTGGGAGAAAGGCAGGGCTGGGATTCAGAATTATCCTTCTTATCTCCCAGACCATTGTGATTCCCATACCCCTCTCTATGCAAAGATATTTATCCAATTTTGAATCTGTTGTCATTAGCCTCCAGGGAGATGAGTTCCAAAGAAAGGAGGTTCAATTCAATTTCAGACCATTATGAGGCGTAATAAAGCGCGAGGTTTTGAGGCTCCACTTAAGCCTTCCCAGTCCCATTAAGTAGGAAACTAACCTAATACCCCATCTCGTGACTCCAAGAGCTGCTTGATAGCTCATCACTCCCCCTCCTCCCCCAGGAGCACCTGTTTCAGATTTGGCCCATTAAGCTCCAAACAGTGAATATTGTGTTTACTAAGTGTTCTAGAATTCTGGGCCCTCTCCATCCTTAGAGCCTGCTGGGATCATCGGGCCATTCTGATAGCATGATATCATAGTGCTCTCTTCCTGCTTTCCCCTGGGGGTGAAGGGTTGTTAGAACAGGACACTTCATATCTTAGAATGGCAAGGCTGAATAGGACCCCAGAGATAGAACGCTAGGCCTGGAGTCAGGAAGACCTGAGTTCAGATCCAGCCTCAGACACTTACTAGCTATGTGACCCTGGGCAAGTTACTTAACTTTTGTCTGTCTCAGTTTTTTCATCCATAAGATGGGAATCATAATAGTACTTATCTGCCAGGGGCAGCTAGGTGGCACAATGGGTAGAGCACCTGCCCTGGAGTGAGGAAGACTCATCTTCCTGAATTCAAATTTGACCTGAGACACTTACTAGTTGTATGACCCTGAGCAAGTCACTTAACCCTGTTTGTCTCAGTTTTCTCATCTATAAAATGAGCTGAAGAAGGAAATGGCAAACCGCTCCAGTATCCTTGCCAAGAAAACCCCAAATGGGGTCATGGAGAGTTGGACAAAACTGAAAAATGACTGAATTAAAAACAAAAACAACAATCCTGGGTTGTTGTGAAGATCAAATGAGAAAATAGTCACAAAGCACTTAATACGATGCCTGGCACATAGTAGGTGCTTAATAAATGCTTATTTTCTTCAAACTGCCTCATTTTATAGAAGAGGAAGTTGAGGCTCAGAAAGGTACAATGACTTACCCAAGGTCACATCTCAAATTAGTGTGAGAGCAGAGACCAGAATCCCAACTCTCCCAACTCTCATTCTAGGACTTGTCATGCCCTGCCCTTCTGCCTCCCTAAGGATTAGTCAATCATTAATTTTGGTTCTAAGTCACTGGTCTAGGTCAATATTTTCTGGTCAGAGTTTAGAATAAAAGAAGTCAGGGGTTTTATTTGACTATTAAAGAATGACAATATTTTCATGGCTTCTTGCTTCATGAATATGAAACATAATTGAAACAGGACTGCAAAGTTTTCACAGACTGTGTACTTAGCAGATTAAGTATCTCTTATTACAAGTACATCTGAATTGAATGACAATATCATGGAATCAATGAGCTCAGAGGGACCTTGGTGTTTTTCTAGCACCATCTCCTCCCAAAGTATGAATCTTGTCTGAAACATTCCCAACTAATCATTAGCCAGCCTTTGCTTGAACACCTCCAATAATGAACCACTCACTACCTCAAAAGGCAAGCCATTCTATTTTTGATGTGAAGTAAGAGGCAGTATTGAGCAGCAGAAAAAATGAATGTAAGTTCAGCAAACCGGAATCCAAGTCCAGGCTTTGACATTCACCAGCTGTGTCACCATGGAGCAAATTACTTAACCTGTCTCTCTCAATTTCATCACCTACAAAATAAAAAGAATATTATTATATTATTAGTAATATAATTAATATTCACTTTGTGAACAGTAAGGCTCTATGTAAATGTGAGCTGTTATTACATTACTATTGAACAGTTTCACTTGTTAAAAAATTTTCTTATATTGAAGCAAGAGCTGCCTCCATGGAAATGAGGAAAGGGAAGAATTGTGTATTTCTTCTATTGGTGACTGAAATTCCATCATTAGAGCTTCATTCCTTTGGGTTAAATAGACTCATCTTTTAAAATGCAATTCTTCCATAAAAGAGGAAGCCTATGAAATCAGGGTAAATAAGTTTATTAGGCTGATGCATGCATCTTGTAATGATGGAGGGAGTGGGTTGTGTATGAGTGTATATGTGTGTGTGTGTGTATGTGTGTGTGTGTGTGTGTGTGTGTGTGCATGTGTGTGTATATGTTTAGATTTATATAGTACATCTGAGTCCCAATTAATGCAAATAATGAATCCCCTGAAGTGGCTACATTATTTGAATTCACATTGCTTTTTTCCCTAATGGACTAGAAGCAATTACCACATTTTCGTAATTATAACTTTAAATAACAAATTTGAATACATAAAACTATTTCAGAGGATTCATTATTCACACTAATCGGGACTTAGCTGTATTTACTTTTATCCTGGTTGGGAATTCAGTAAATTTTAGGCAAGAGTGAGATTGTAGTGCCTAGCATCATTTGAGGCAGAAGAAGAACTAGAACCCAGAACACTTGACTGACTGTCCAGAGTTATGCTTATCTTCCCACCTTCTCCAACCTTCTACATGAAATGTAACCATCCCCTAAAGTTAAGACGATTCACTCTTGGTCTCCAACCAACACAGGGTGACTCAGGAGGGCCCCTAGCCTGTGAAAAGAATGGGATTTCTTACCTTTATGGGATCATCAGCTGGGGCGACGGCTGTGGCAGGTTCAACAAGCCGGGCGTTTATACCCGAGTAACCAACTATGTGGATTGGATCAATGACAAGATACGGCCTCCCAAGAAAGTAACCACTGCCATTGATGCCTGAGGTAAGCCATGAAGAATCCACCTGGCCCTGCTCTGCCTCTGGACATCACTGGATGTATTCTTCATCACAAGTGTGTGGTTGCATTGAACTATGCTGACTCTTTGTAAGGATGCTTTGTCATGACAATAATAAAGCATTTTTGAAAGTTATAGTTGACCCAATGTCTGCAAATGTGAACCATGGGAGAGGTTAACAGACCTTTTCACCCAATGTCCTACTGTATACACACCCTTAGTGTTACACTCTAAGAGGTATATATATATATACATATATATATATATATATATATGTATATATGTATGTATGAGATAGTTCCTACCCTCCAGGAGATTATTGTCTGGCAGAGAGACAGATGATGCGAACACAGATGAAGGGAAAACAAAATAGCATGTCATTGGCACATAATGAATGCTATGAGATCTAAGGAAGGAAAAAACAGAGCTAAGGAAGGAATGGAGGAAGATTTTAAGGAACTGTTATTTGAGCTGGGCCTTGAAGGTTGGGTAATATGTCAGCAGGCAGAGGTAGGGGAAGACATTCCCGGTGTAGGGAACCTATGAGAAAAGGTGAGGAAGAGGAAAAGTATAGGATATGTTCCAGGAACAATGAGTTAATCCAATTTAGCTAAAGTATAGAATACATGAGTCATACGAATAAAATCGTAGATTCTTATAGCTAGAAAGGACTTCAGAGGTCACCTTGTCTAACTTGTACTTGAACAGAAATCTCTTTTTCAACATCGCCAGTGAGTAGGAATGCAGCACCCCCTGGAACATATCTGGTGATGGGAGAGTCCACCGCCTCCCAACGCAGCTTATTCCTCTACATACGGCAATGATTAAGAAGTTGCTCCTTACAAGGAGCTTAAGTGGCTTCTCTGAAATTTTCATCTGTTAGTCCTAGTTCTGACCTCTAGGACAAAGCAGAATAATTCAGGTCCCAGTGTGTTGTAGTGGAAAGAACAATGCCGAATAGCAATCTTGACTCTATCACTTATGGGCTAAGTTTGTTGTGAGGAAAATGCATTGTAAAACATAAAAGTACAATCATGTTTATGTGGGGCAGCTAGATGGAGCAGTAGATACAGCACAGGGCCTGGGATCAGGAAGACTTGAGTTCACATCTGGCCTCAGACATTTATTAGCTGTATGACTCTGGGCAAGTCACTTAACAACGTTTATTTTAGTTTCCTCATCTGTAAAATGAACTGGAGGAGGAAATGGCAAACCACTGTAGTATCTTTGTCAAAAAATCCCAAATGGAGGTCACCAAGAATCAGACACAACTGAAATTACTGAGCAACAGTGTGTTAATATGAATGATTCTTCTTCTTCCTCTGTATAAAATTAAACCAAAATCATCTTTTTTTGAAGCATTATTTTATTTTTAAAAAACAGTATTTTATTTTTCTTAATTACATGTAAAAACACATTTTAACATTTGCTTTTTTTTTTTTAAAGTTTTGAGTTCCAAATTCTATCCCTCTCTCCCTCTCTGAGACAGTTAACACAAAAACCCTGCTACAATAGGATCCTGGGCTCTAGAGCCGGTTAGCGCTGTTAGAGATCAGCCAGCCCAGCCCCCTCGCAGACGGAAAATGACTTGCCCAAGGTCAAATGTGTGTGAGTAGTAAAGGTAGAATTAGAATCCTGGTTCTATGACTCCATTGCCACTCTTCTTTCCATAGAACCACACTGCCTCAAACCCATATCCTCATGACTCCCATGTCTTGGCTCCTTACATCATAAAAAATGAATTATTTTAGTCCCAGATAATGTATATCCACATTAGTTATCATTAATCTCCAAAGAATCAGAAGACCCAGGCTCTATCCAGTCCCAGTTCTAACACTAACTTGCTCTATGTGATATTAGCAAAGTCACTTTCTGTCCAAGTTTCAAGTTCCTCCTACGTAAAATGAATGAGTTATGTTGCTCTAAAATTTTATATTCTTATGCAAGCAGATCTTTTCATAAGTCAGAGATCCTCTTAGAGTTAGAAGAGATAATGTATTTTTTCTCCCTTCTGTCCTGAGCCTCTAGGCTTCTGATTGGTCAGCATAACTAGCTTGATTCATATCCACCATGCTGCTGTGCCATAATCATCTTAAAGCCATGGTGCTATGGGCATCTACCTACTTTTCCTGCCTGTTAACTTTTTACTTTTAGCTCTGGGAACAGCAGTCAAATCAACACTACTACTCATTGTCCTATGGCTCCACTTCCTATCCCTGTGACTTTCCTGACCAAAACACATCTTCCCGTCCATCACTCTCCTATATGTGTTATCTCCTCCAAATTAAATGTAAGGTCCTTGAGGTCAGGGCAAGATGACATCCCAGACCTGGAGCATGAACAAAGGCATGAAGGTGGGATAATGCAAGACATTTCCCAGAAAACAGAGGTTGTCCAGTTTGGCTGATGCACAGAATATATGGAGGGTAGTAATATGAGCTCAGGCTGGTTGCGGTAGGGTCTTGAATGCCAAGAAGACCTTGGACTTTCCTTAGATCCAGTAGAGAGGTGTTGAAGGATTTTGAGGAGAGGAGAGATGTGATTAGACCAAAACATAAGGTAGATTATTAGTCTGGCAATATATGAAGGATATTTTAAGGGAGAAATATATTTCTATTATGGTTCTAATATCAAGGATTCTATGAGAAGGTTAAGTTACATGCCCTCATGGAGATGACAGTCTAAATGGGGAGATAAAACTCACATATATGAAAGAGACAGCGTATGATTATATCCTGAAATTGTCTCTGGCATCTGCACTATAGGAATTTATACTCAAGTCAAGCCCTTTAATTCTGTTGATTTTTTTTTAGCATGATGGGGTGTAGGTAAGAGAGAGAGAGCATCCCCCCCAACTGGATAGTATCTGCAAACTGTCCCCTTAGAGAACACCCCAAAGGCATGAAGCACAGATAGAAACACTGATGAGAGGGCATAGTAAGATAGTGGCATCAATCAATCGTTCTTATAAAAGGTGGATGTGGACTTTGGTTCCAGAGACCGCTGGGGAAAGAGAGAGGGACCAGAAGAATCCCTTCAGGGTGCTCTCTGCCTAACGGGTACAACATGACAAAATGTGTGTCATCCACATACTCAGATCCTGGATGCCTGGTGTCAGCAACAAACTCATAAACAGATCTGCTGAAGCCAATCTCCCTCCCTGGGGCAGTTTGGAATCCAAAAGACCAATCCTGTGTTCTAGACCATATCCTAACCCCGGAGATAGGGGGTGTTTGGAGGGGAGGGGAGTGGTGTCACATAACCTCCAGTTAGCAGACATTTCAAGGTTAGTGATAACTGTCTCCTCCCACCCACACAGTTCCTCGAAGAGTGATATCCTGCGTGGGATATTTTGTAACGGACCAGCATTCCATTAATGGATTTTAGCTCTTAGTTGAAACTCAGAGCCCCACAGAACATCAGAGCTAAGAAGGGCTTTTAAAACCATCATCACCATCATTATCACTGCAGGCTATAAAAATTTAGCACCTGCCGAATACCGATTAAGACACGACTGGGTGACTACTAGAATTATGCATCAGAAGCTTGCTATCTTTCATGATTTGACAAATGACAAATTCCCCTACTACAAATAGATACCTCAAAATATCTTAGAGAACTCAAGCAACAAATCATATTAGAACTGAACCATTATCACAAACTGAACTGTTGATCACAATTGTCTGGACGTAATATTGATTCAGAAAAACTGAAGAATGACATTTTTACTAGTTATTGCACCCCAAATAATCATAATTTTCAAGCTACTTAGAACAAAAAGCTTTCAGAACATAGTGACCTGGAGATCAAAAAAGATCAAAATTAAGTGGGACAAAGAAGGGGTATATATCATCCCTGTTTTCCTATCTGCTACTGGAGTAATACCAAGGATGCTTTTGGTGAACCTAGAGACTAGAGTGGAAATTCTTAACTTGGGGCTTGTGAATTTTAAAAAAAATTTTAATAGCTATATTCTAATATGATGGTTTCCTTTTCAATCCTATGTATTTTGTTTAAGTGTTTAGAACCATTATTCTTCACCAGACTGACAAAAAGGTCCATGACACAAATAAGGTGAAGAAACCCTGAACAAGAGGATGAGCTTATGTCCTAGTACGTTTATGTAACTACAAAAAAGCGGGTTTTCTCCCCAACCTGTGCAACAGTACAGAGAACACTATATAGGAATAAAAACAGTTCGGCTACTTGTTTTAGGATCACTTCTGGCTGAACACTATAAAAATGAAAATGAATGAATGAAATGGATGAAAAAGCATTTAAATGTATACCATGTGCAAAGCAATGTGCTAAGCATTGAGAATAGAAAAGCAAAACTATCCCTGATATAGATATGGAAGGGGAACATATGGAAAATTTCAGCTGCATGTCAGATGGAAAGGCCCCATGGTCCTTTGTGCAATGGCAAAGTAGATGGTAATGCTTCTTCTTCTTCTTCTTTTTATGGTGTTATTTTTCTTTTTAATAACATTTTATTTTTCTCAGTTCATATTAAAACAACTTTTAATATTTGCTTTTTAAAAATGTTGAGTTCCAAATTATTTTCCTCACTCCCCTCTTGCTGAGATGGTAAGGAATTTGATATGGGATATGTGTGTGTGTATGTATATATGTATATATACATATATATGCAATCATGCCAAACATATTTTATGCCAAACATATAATAGTCATGTTGTGAAAGAAAACACAAACCAAAAAAAAAATACACACACAATAAAGTGAAAAACGGCATGCTTCAATCTGCATTCAGACTCCATCAGTTCTTTCTCTAGACGTGTAGCATTTTTCATCCTAAGTCCTTCAGAATTGTCTTGGATCATTATATTGCTGAGAATAGTTAAATCATTCATGGTTGATCATGGTATAATATCGCTGTTACTGTGTACAGTGTTCTCTTGGTTCTACACATTTCACTTTAAAGCATCTTCTTTAATGTCTTTTTCATTGAAAAAACCTTTATCTGTTTTTACTGTTGATTCATCGAATGCTGCCCAGGACTTTGGTGGCAAGATCTTTCTTTTTGGGTCTTCAGCTGCAGAGGAGGCTGCAGAAGCAACTAGGTCACATCTCCACAAGGGTTATTGCTGTTGCTTGTCCTTTGTTCTTGAAGAGGACCAAAGACATCATGGGGTGATGTCTGAACTTGCAGGTGTGAACTGGATCTACGTGAGTTACAGCTGCTCAAAGTCATCAGCCTCACTCTTTCCTCAAGAGTCAGCAGAGTCAAACGTCAAGACGACTGGCAATTGTTCTACTGGATGGCTGTGGACTCCAAGCTGAAAGCTGGAGCAGTGGTCTATGGAACACAGAATTTCCTAGGACTTTTAAAAAATTAATTTATTTTAATTTATCAACAATCACTTCCATAAACTTTTGAGTTTTAAATTTTTCTCCCCCTCCTTCTCCACCTCCCTTCCCAAGACAGCATGCAATCTTATATGGGCTATACGTATACATTCCTATTAAACATATTTTCACATTAGTGATGTTGTAAGTAAGAATTAGAACCTATAGGAGGAACCACCAGAAAGAGGAAACAAAACACAACAGAAGAGAAAAATAGCAAACAGTATGCTTCAATCTGCATTCAAACTCCATAGTTCTTTCTTTGGATGTGGATAGCATTTTCCATCATGAGGCCTTTGTATTGCTGAGAATGGTTAACTCTATCAATATTAGTCACTGCACAATGTGGCTGTTACTGTATACAACATTCTTCTGGTTCTGCTCACTTCACTCAGCATCAGACCATACAAGTCTTTCCAGGTTTTTCTGAAGTCTTCCTGCTCATCATTTCTTATAGCACAAAAGTATTCTATTACATTCATATACCACAACTTATTCAGCCATTCCCCAATTAATGGGCATCCCCTCAATTTCCGATTCTTTGCCACCACAAAAAGAGCTGCTATAAATAGTTTTATACATGTGGGTCCTTTTCCAATTTGTACGATCTCTTTGGGATATAGCTGCTACGACTTTTGAAGTCCAGGTACGGAACTGTTGGAAATAATGATTTGCATGTTATCTTTCCAATTAGGCTATGAGGTCCTTGAGGGCAGGGACTGTCTTTTCCCATTCTTTGTATCCCTAATATTTAGCATAATGCCTGACACATATTAGGCAATTCATAAATATTTATCAACTGTTTCTACCAGAGACTGAAGGGAAGTGGTGTTCAAGGTCATTATGTTCACAGTCTAATCTTCCTGGTATGGGCTGCCTTCACTCTAGAAGCCTTGCCACTTCAGCTAGACTGGCTTGCCTATCCCTTTGGTGACAAGTGGGCATCAGTTGGTACTGGTAGTTTCAGGGATATTGGGCTTCTTCTCCACAAGGCTTACTCCTCTCACCATGAGGAGTAGGCGAGATAATAAAGCTACATGGAATGAAAAATTGTAAAATGTGGAGACTTGGCTGAGGTCTTCAAAATCAGATGGAAATAGGAAGGGATGCCCATCATCCCTGTTGTCTGCTATTGGACTTGTATCAAGGATGCTGAAGGTGAATCTACAGAGGATGACTGTTATTTTATCCATGTGCACAACAATCCATACAATATTGAATATAAATAAATAATTGCAGAATCAACCAATCAGCATTTATTAAGTGTCTTTGTTGTGGATTTTGCCTGACTCAAGATAGTACCCTGGTACCTTGTTTGATATTGGAACAAAATGAAGCCTTTGTAGGCCATATGAAATTAACAAAAAAGATATTTATTTAGCTATAAAAGGAGCAGGATAGTCAATGAGTACAACCATTTGAAGTCACCTGGAGCTGATTCAGCTGAATGAAGCTCCCTTGCTTGAGTTACCCACTATGATCCATTAGCCAGACATCAAAGAGCACTTGGACTCCTTGTGACTGCTTTGCACTTGGGTGACCAAGAAATAATATCAACAATCTGAAACAATTAGAAAACAATAAAGATACTATATAATTAAGAACTAGATTGTGTGCTTCAGGAATAAGTGCTGGGCAATCTCAAAGAACAGAAGGATTGTTATGCAGACCAAGAAGATCACCTGTGATGATCAGGGAATATGGCTTAAGCTGAGTCATGAAGATCAAGAAGGATTTGGATGGGGATGGAGTAGTAGGGGGGAAAGCATTTTTCATGAAGCTGGCTTGCATAGGGAATATGGAGGAGAATGACTTGGCTTAGAAATTTAGCCTTCATCATTTCTCCACTTGTCTAAATAATCTCCATAATGTGTATAAGATCATGTCACTCCACTACTCAAAAATCTTCAGTTGCTCTCCATTGCCTACTGAATAAAGTATAAATTCCTATCTTAGCAGTCAAGGTCTTCTACAATTTGGCTTTATCCTATTTGTTGGTTGTCCTTATAGCTTATATTCCAAGCCCTCCACTCCCTTTTTTCTTTTCTTTTCTTTTTTTTTTTTAGGCAATTGGGGTTAAGTGACTTGCCCAGGGTCACACAGCTAGTAAGTGTCAAGTGTTTGGTCTGAGGCTGGATTTGAACTCTCCACTACCTTTTTGCCTTCCTCTTTTTTATTTCCATGCATTTGCTCAAGCTATATACCATGCCTGCAATGGACTACCCCCTCCTACTCCCATCTTCGTCTGTTGATAAGCTCTCCTTCCTTCATGGTTCAAGTGCTATATGCTTCATGGAGTTTTTCCTGAACTTCCCCTCCCCTGTCCCCATCCCTACAATAAAAGTTATCTTTCTTTCTTTCTTCCAGTTTCTCATAGCAATTTGCCTGGTGATTTCTTGAAGACAGCATGGGCTCATTAGCAGCAATTCTCTTGACTTTCACTAATGAACAATATGATTTTGGTGAACTCCTTTCACTTTTCTTACTGAAGTCCATCTTTTGATTCTGATCTTGGATGTCAACTGTCTCAACTGAGGCAGCTAAGTGGTGCAGTGGAAAGAGTACTGGACCTGGACTTAGGAAGACCTGAGTTCAAGTGTAACCTCATCTACTTACTAGCTAGGCAAGTCACTTAACCTCTGTCTGCCTCAGTTTCTTCAACTGTTAAATGAGGATGAAAATAATATCCCTTAACTCCCAGGGTATTTGTGAGGATCAGATGAGAAAGAAAATTTGTAAAGCACTTAGCACCATACCTGGAACATAGGAAGTACTTAATAAATGCTTCCTTCCTTCCTTTCTTTCATAGGACCCATCCAAAGGTGACTTGCTTCTGGTTATATTGGATAAGTGGGCTCTGAGAATATCTATCAGTCCTCTTCCTCCTTCTTGGCAAGGATATGTTAATCTTTCTAAAACTGTTTTATGGCATGGGCCTTGGGTTTCATTACTATGGACTGGGTTTTTGTTAGGATAATTTCCAAATCTATTATGGTCCATTTTTACAATTCCAAAAGTATACATTAAGGCTGGTATTGTTTAGGTGTTAATTGCTTTAAATGTATTCTACCCATTGAGCTATGAGTTCAGGATGCCTGTAAGTCTCTTAACATATTCCATCACAGCTTTAGTAAATTATATTAATAATACTTCATCCACTACTGCTGCCATGCTATCTTACACTAGGACCAATCCAATTCCAAGATCCCTAAAACAGATACCAATGAAAGCAAGTATTAGTATAGTGCCTTAACACATAGTAGTTATACTAACACATAGTAGTTATATATAAACACTTAATAAGTGTTTATTGACTGATTGACTGCTACCCAACTGTTAACCCCCACTCCAGTTGTTCTAAGATAACCCAAGAAAATGTATAAAAGTAGAAGGCAACAAGGAGGAGAATGTGGGAGGGAAGAACTCTAAGGCCACCGGGAACATAGCTGGGGCAGGGGCGGGGTCGCTGGAAGCCAAGTTTCAGATGTCCAAAGTGGCATGATGTGTCAGTAGGACAGAGTAGCCGCTGAGCCAGACAAATCCTGCTCACTGTCCTCATGCCAACATACTTGGCCTTGACCCCAGCTTCATTACTTGAAATACATGCAAGAGTTGGGTAGTCAAGGGCTTTACAAACCAAATAAATGCTCAGGAGAGGAAATCAGACTGTATAGGTGATGGCTGAAGAAGGAATCTGTGGGGAGAAAGACCCTAACCTCAAATTTGCATTTTCTTTTCAAATATTGCTAGTAAGAACACAAAATGAACCTAGCAAGTACCAACAAACACTCCCCCATTACCAAACCAAGATATAGTGACAGGAACCACTCCCATGTCTATGTCGCTATAGAAGGTGCTTTCCCATATTCTCCATACTCCATAAATAGTACAAGTAATAATATCTTTATTTTGAAAATGAGGAATCTGAGAATCTGAGGGCCAGAGAGTAGAGGTTACTTGTTCAAGTCAAAGGATCAGAGATTTAAAAGCTGGTAGGGATCTTAGAGGGCATCTAGTTCTGTCACATCATTTACAAATGAGTAGATTGAGGCTCAGAGTAATTTGCTTGAGGTCACAAAGGTATTCATCTCCAAGTCCTCTGAATCCAAATTCTGCTCTATCATATTATATCCAACCTGGCTAAGTTGCTGATTACTTTTCTACCTTGCACAGGGACTTTTACCCCTCCTCTCCTCTTTTCAGTTCTCTTTTATGGAATACAGCTTTTCAGCTGTCTTCTTCCATTAGAATGTAATCTCGCTGAGGACAGAAACTGACTCTTTTTGTTTGCATTTTTACAAATTTATTTGGGCTAGATCTAAATTAGTGAGAATTAGGAATCCTCCTGAAATGGTCACATAATTCAAATTTGCACTGCATATTTCTACTGGGCTGGAACCAATGACCATATTTTACATGTGTAGTAAGATTGTCCCTGAGGTAACATGGAAGTGTCATTGTATGGGTAAAAGGTAGGAAATAATACATCTCTAGCTTCTTATGGGCAGCTAGGTGGCACAGTGGATAGAGCAACAGGCCTGGAGTCAGGAAGATTCATCTTTCTGAGTTCAAATCAGATACTTACTAGCTGTGAGACCCTGGGCAAGTCACTCAGCCCTGTTTGCCTCAGTTTCCTCATCTGTAGAAGGAGCTGGAGAAGGAAATGGCAGACCACTCCAGTGTCTTTGCCGAGAAAACCCCAAAATAGGGTCATGAAGAGTTGGATACCACTGAAAATGACTGAACAACAAGCTTCTTCTCTGCCATGCCTCCCTTCCTTCTCCAAAGGAGACTTTATTTCCCATCAGAAGAAGAAGGTTGGCCACTCTGCTCTTCTCAGAGAGAAGGGTACTGGGCTAGAATTATATCTATCTACTTCCTTAAATATTATTTTTTCAGGTTCAAGATAAACTTCTTATTGCTATTCATTAATAGAGAAAGGAGGACCCAAGCTTTGTATTCAAAGCTTGACTCTTCCCACCAGTTTCACGATGAATACACGTTGTAAGTAACAAAGAAACCCATTTATTCAAGTTGACAGGAAAAAAGAAATCAGAAAGTATACATAAGAGATTATATATCAGGCAATACAAAGTGAAGGCGTTCTCTTCCAGTTGCTCCAGTGGGAAGAAGATAAGTCAGCTCAACCTAGAGAGTCCCAGATCTCACCTGAAGGGAAATTCCCAGAAGTCTCTTGTGTTACAAACTGGAGACAAGGACATGATGGATATTGCTAGCTCCTTTCATGTTGGATTCTTCCCAGAGTTTAATTCTCCCTTCAGCAATTTGAAGGGGGGTTGGCATCATCCATCTTTTTTCTCAAAGCTGGAAGCTAGAAGCATCATCAGAAGCAAATGTAGAGCCCGAAGACTGCATTTTCAAAATACTCAAGAGATTGAATAGACTGAGCTCCCCTCTATTCCACTCTCATCAACTCCTCCTCCCTGCTCACCCAATGTAGGCACAGGGCAATGATCACCACCAATGAGGAGAAAGTTCCATACCAATCTGCTTTGGGACTCCAATTACACATAATTACAACTCCAAATAGTGTTCATTTAAATACATGTTACCAAGGAGTTCATTATTTTCACTAATATGGATTTAGCTGTATTCCCAGGCCTTAGCAGAGAGTTTCACACATAGTAAATGCTTAATAAATCTAATTTAGTCTCTCAACATAAATATTATAATTTTCACATGATAATAATCCAGCCCACTCTGATGTCCTCTTCCTATGAACTGAATCACTCTCCAAGTATTTCTCCACAGCGCCTCCTGGAGGGCAGGGAGTAGAAGAATCCTCAGTTGCCTGATCTATCATCCTCTCCTCTATGGGGATAACAATACTTGCATTACCTGCCTCATAGAGTTGCTGTAAGGAAAGTGCAGACTTTGGTATGCTGAAGAACTCAAGCTGTTATTATTATTTTATTCAAGAAACAGTGTCAGGTGATGAGGAATATATAAAGCTAAGTGAGAACCAGTCCTTGATCTCAAGGATTTCCCAGTCCAAGAGAAGTAAGAGTACAGTATGATTTCAACTTGGAGCATGAGGGACAATATTAAATAATGAGTGAATGGAAGGGTGAATGAATGAATGAACAAAGCATTAAGCACTGTGCTAAGCGCTGGGGCTACAAACGGAAGAGTTAGACTCTCTTAAGCTCTCAAGGAGCTCACATTCTGATGGGGGAAAAAATACATATGGAAGGTTTTAGTTGCAAGTCAGATGCAAAGGTCTTATGGTCTGTAAGCAAAGAAGATCATCATGCATCATATTTAAAGTTTTTTAAAAATTTCCCCATAATAATGTTAATACAAAGTGGCATTAATTTTGACACTAAATAACCTTTGCAATTTGGTTTCTGAATCTACAACTTGATTGAAACTACTCTTTCCAAGGTTACAAATAATTCATACATCATCTTTAATGTCATTTCTGATAATGAAATTGTTTCTTATGTTGAACCATTTAAAAATTCAAAGGGCTTTTGGTGGCAAGAATTTTCTTTCCTATTTCTAGTAGCCTTGACCATAACACCCACAGACGCTTTTGCTAATGAGATTGCTTTCCTGGATAAAGGCTACGAGGGCTGGATTGGAAATAGGATAGGTGATCTGGGAGGTACTTCCACCCCCAGGGCTCTTGGGTTTACTTGGCTGTTGGTGACAGTTGTTCAGCAGTTGGTATTGGTGGTGGTGAGGAAGACGGGTCTCTTTTCTCCAGAAATTTCTCTCCTGAATGATGGCTGTAGGTCCAGTCTGGAAGCAGGTCCAACGATTTGGGGAAAGGGGAGCCAGTACTATTCCCAAGGCTCTTAGAGTCATGATCCTGGTATATCTCTATTGGGCCTTCAGGGAGGTGGTGGTTGAGGTGGTGGTAGTGGTTTGACCCACCTAGCACAAGCTGCCTTACAGCTTCAGCAAAAACCTTGTGAGGAGAAGGCTCTAGAGAGGTTTGGGGGAAGGAGAGTAAGATTTTCAGTGTTTCCCCCCAGTTTAAATTTAAATACTTTTAAATGATTAAAGAATCCCCAAACACAAATTTCACCTTTTACCCAAGGTAAAAGTATTCTAACAGTAGACACTTCTGAACTCAGAGAAAGCCAGTTTCCAGTTGACCTCTGGACGTACACTTGACTTTCCTTTCTTGGACTTATTGGTCTCTGGAGCCCAAAAACAGTTTTTAACCAATTATTGCCTATCTTTTCCTTCTTACCTTCCCCCAACATCTCCACAGTGTTATTGTTTCCCCCAATAATCTTTAAAATTTTTTTTTTAAAATCACTTTTTTTTCTTCCTACTCTTAGAAACAGACTATGCCGTTTGTAGCGTGAGCACTACTGGAACTCTTTACTGCTTACCATCTTCCTGGTCCTCCAAGTTCCCACAGCTTTGCCTCTTGTGTATTATCTGAATCCTCCCTGGCCAGTTCAGAGGCAAGTGAGTTGTTGACGTCTGTCCTCTTTGTGGGAGGGAGTTCTATAGAGACAGGTAGAGTTATGGACATGACAGTATCTGAAAGAGGAGGTGACTGGACTCTTGGCTAAAAAATAGTGAACGTCCTCCTGGCTCCTCTTTCCCCAACATTCTCTTGTCCTTGAGTGGGTGCCAGTCTGACTGACTATTCTTAATCTCACTGTGTGCTGAACTGGGTACAGGCATCAGTGGAGCAGAGAAATCCATTGAAATGAAAAGATAAATAATGATGGTAATATTTGACATTTACATTCTGCTTTATAGTCTGCAAAGCCCTTAATATCCGTTCTTTCATGTGATAAAGTTTAAATGCCTTAAGGGGACATTCAAGGATCTCTACGACCGAGGGACAGCCCATATTCAATTTAATTCATAAGATCCTAGAAATTAGAGCTGGGAAGGAGCTTAACAACCATCTTGATCAATTCTTTCATTTTATAGATGAGGAAACTGAGGCCCAGAAAAGTTGAGTTACCCAAGGCCAAAGAGGTAGTAAGTAGCAGGGCCAAGAAGATGTCTTGACTCCAGATCAAGTGGTCTTCCCAGAGTACCATACTGCTTTATCAATTCAATTCAATTTAGTGTAATAGGTTAGGAAAGCCAGGGATCAAATCAGTGAGTTGTTTCCAGGCAACTTAATGAAATTACAGGTCTTTGATGGAAGAATGTACCTGTCATGGAGGCAGACTAACATCCTAGTCCTTTGCTGGGGTGGGGAGAGCAGTACAGGAGAACCCTCTTATTGTTCTCAAGTGACTGAGGCTGCCTCCAAGATGATGGGCTGATTGAGGCCCTGGACATGGCTGAAGGATCTGCCCTGTCTCTGGTCTATAAGAGAGAATTGTGAAATGGCCCATCCGTTTATGCCCTTTTCCTTTAGTGGAATGGATTTTCTCTCTCTTGGACTTCCAGACTGGAGTGCAACAAGGAGGCAGGGGGGAAGGTAGAAGCAGAAGATGATGACTTGCAGGAAAAGCTCATGGCAATTGGCTTGGTCTGACAATGGTCCAGGTGGGTCTGAGGGGCCAGCTCCTTCCTGGCTGCTTTCTTTCTTTTGGTTTTCTTTTTCTGAGTACAGGTCAGAGACTAGTGATTCTAAAAATAATGTGTCCAGCCTGGTAGCTTACCTAGTATGTTGTACTGAGTTTGAGAGTTCCTAAGTTCTAGAGTCAGGCACTGGGAGAAAATTTTCTTGGTAGTACTCAATTTGGAGAAGGAAGATAACAGTCCTAAAACTTTCCTAAAGCTATATCATGACAGGACAAGAGATCTGGACTTTGCTAACCCTCCATGATATTGGTGTTAGTTATACAGTGCAGGGCCAAAGTGAATGGAATATGCTTGTTCAGTAGACCAACAAAGAGCCTTTACCTTCCTAGGGAGTCTAATGAGTGTAATGGGCTATTCAAGTGTTTTATGTTTCTTATGTATGTTCATAAACACCTGAGTCCTTTGTATCTTATGTATTTTCTGTGGTAGGTAAAATAAAAACCATTTCATACTTGATACCAATATTGTATATTGAGTACTTTTGTTGGAGCTAGGGACCCTGTTTCACACATTTGGGGACACCTAAACACTCGCCATTCCACAAGCCAGCAAGAAGTAACTCCTTCTGATTGAGCCCCAAGGGTTGAAACCTATTTATGTGAGCTGAGAATCCCCTGAAGGCTTGTGAGGTCCAGAGTCCCATGGGTGACATCCACAATTATTAAGTACCTACTAATGAATTGACTGTTCAGAGAAAGGAGACTGTTGCATGTTTCTAATGACTACCTACATATGTACATGAAGAGGCATGAAGGTTATCAGGATAGGAAAAGGAGGTGGGCCAGTTATTTATTGAGACTGAAGGAAGACATGGACAGCCTGTGTGCTGCACAGGTACCCACAAATTATAAAAAACAAAACAAAACCAAGGTACACTGGATATACCCTTGGGTCTATTGGAGAACATGGCCCATGAACTGAACTGGATGAGGTATGGATGTACCAATGGAAGGAATGTCCACATGAATGAAATCATGTATCCTTTGAAATACATATGCAAGGTACTGTTGTTCTAGGTCCTGGAGGCACAGCTAGACGCTGGAAGCTCCCTGAGTGCAGGAACTGCATCTCATTCTTTTTACCTTCTTCAATGCCTAGTTCAGTGCCTTTTAAAAATAGTTTGTGATTTCTTCAGTGTGAGTGCTTCTGCAAAGCTAGTCACTGCCCATTCATACCTAAGGACAGAGGGTCTTCATTATTATTATTATTTATTTATTTTTTGGCATCCTGGTCCTTTGGTTGTGTCTGATGAAGCCTATGGACCCCTTCTCAGAATCATGTTTTTAAAATGTATAAAATAAAATACAGAGTACAGTTATTAAATTATATTTTTAAAAAAGTTCATGGTCCCCAGGATAAGAACCCCTACTTTAATGGATCACCTTTGTTAGCTGCTGTGGCTAAAATAATTTTGTTACTTAGTGGCCAACCCTTTAGGGATAAGGCTCTCCACACTTAGGCTAGATCTTGGATAAGAAATGCATAGGTTGGACCATGCCTGTATACTCTGAAGCTCTGAGGTAATCATAGCTAACTTTTTAATAGCATTTTACACTTTACAGAGTCCTCTTATTGGTCCTACTATGTTTCTCTAAAATTGTCCATTTTGCTATTTTTTTAAGGCAAATGGGGTTAAGTGACTTGCCCAGGGTCACACAGCTAATACATGTCAAGTATTTGGTCTGAGACCACATTTGAACTCAGGTCCTCCTGACTTCAGGGCCTGTGCTCTATCTACTACACCACCTCGCTGCCTCATTTTGCTATTTCTTACAGTGTAGTAACATTCCATTCCATCTATATACCGTAATTTAATTATTCCTCAATGGATGGGCATCTATTTAGCTTCCAGTTCTTTGCTACTACAAAAAACAAGTGTCACAAATATTTTTGAACATATGGGTCCTTTTCCTCTTTCTTTGATTTCTTTGGGTTATAAGTCTAATAGTGTTGGGTCAAAGGATATATGCAATTTAGTAGCATTTTAGGCAGAGTTTAAAATTGCTTTCCAGAATGGCTAGACCAATTCACAGCTCCTCCAGCAATGCATTAGTGTGCCTACTTTCCTCTCCAACAATTGTCTTCCTTTTTAATAGTCTTTACCAATATGATGCAGAGTGCTTTCCTCACCAAAAACCCCTACAAAGTTATGTAGGATACTCCTTTCATGGTGACAGATCACAGCTCCTCCAAGCTTTAGTAGATGGTTTTTATGAGTTGGGTTTTTTTTCTTTGGGTACACATGGATCCTTTTGTACATATGTGTTGCTGCAGAAGGTTCCAAAATATTCATTCTTGGATGTCTTTAGTGAGAATATTCCCTATACATAGGTTGGTCTATGGACAGCAGACAGAGTTTATTGAAAGGCACATTCTTAAAGACTTTTGGTGGCTTTGTAGATCTCTTGGGACTTATGCTTTCTATGGGTCTGTCAAGAGCCCATAGTCTCCTCAGAAGGATGACGAACTATGGGGCAGGTGAAATCATTAGCAGACAGCCAGTCACAATATTATGTAAGAAAATTTTGTTGAAGGAGCTAGGAAAGCCAAACAGAAAGAAATCTTTACAGGAGCAAACATTAGTCTCAAAGATTCCCCAGGACCACTTACTTACAGCCAAGAACATGAATAGCCTTTTGACTGAAAACCTTCACAAACACCTACTTTGCTTTTCCCCAAACCCACCCCCCCATCTCTTTCTACTATTGCCATAGCCATCTTTTCCCCTGGTCCCTGTTTTTTTTTTTGTAAGACAAAGGAAAATAATTTTAGGATGAATAGTTCAAATTTCCATAGTAATGTAGGGTTTATAGACTACTTTTTCTCTCAACATGCCTGGGAGGTACAAGTAAATTAAAACTCAAAAGTAATTAGTCCAGGGTCACCCCAGCAAAGACTGGGTTAGAGATGAGATTCAAATCCAGTTCTCTCCAGACTCCAAATCCAGTATTCTTTCAACTACCTCACACAATTTTGGTGCTATCTTTCTTGTGTAAGAAGAGCAAATACCAAGAGTTCATAGGATCATAGACTAAGAACTGAAAGGAACTCTAGATGTCATCTGTTCCAAGCCCCTCATTTTACAGATAAGGGAATTGAGGAACAGAGAGGAACAGGGAGGGGTAGTATATTATAGAAAGATCACTGGGTTTTGGAGTGAGAGGCTTTAGGTGTACATTATATCTCTGCCACTAACTCCTGTGTGACCTCTAAGAAAGTCACTTAACCTCTCTGTGTCTCTGTTGCCTCCTCTTTAAAATGGATGGGTTTCACTAGACGGTCTCTGAGGTAGTTTTCTTTGTTTGAGCAAAGTGAATTTTTATTGAACCATCCATTTTGGAGATGGGCCCAGACCAGCCATTCTTTATTCTTCAGATGACACTATGTTTCAGCTGCCTTCCCCCTCCACCCCTGCTGCCCTGTTTTCCCACTGTTGAGTTCTTTCCAGAATCTCTGTTTTCGGGAAGGATCCAGATTTGCCTTATTGCTTAGCACAATTTGTTGTATATACTAAGTGCTAAATAAATGCTCATTGACTTAAAAATCCTTCTTGCTGTTCTCCCGTGTGCATGCATTTGTATATGCACCTGATAGTATATGCTCCTATCATATCCAGCACCTTCCTGTTACCTTTTCAGCACATCACCATCTTTTGAATTTCCAGGCCTACAGACCCTCAGGCCAATCCAATTTTCCCAAGTTAGCAGTTGAGGAAGACGAGAAAAGGGAGACCTTAACTGGAGGGACAGCATATGTTGATGGAGAGGGAGACTGGTGTGAAAGAAAGAGCATCTTGATTTGGACTGTGTTCATTTCTCAGCTCTGCGATTGTAGTGGGGGTAGTGGGGGTTGGGTTGATTCGCCTGTTCCACCTCAGGTTCCTCATCTGTAAAATGGGGATAGTAAGAGCTGTACCCCATGTTCTTGGGACAAAAACTCTTTGTAAACTTGAAGCACTAGAGAGATGTGACTTATTGTAATTACGAGCCCTGCTCTTTCTGGCCTCTCACACTCTTTGCCCGCCCCCCCCTCCCCCTAGCTTGTCAAACAGTTCCCTCTTCTGTCAGCTCCTTCCCTCCCTCCCTGTCCCTGTCCAGGGCCCTAATAAAGCTATTTTGAAAGTGACCCAGTCGGTCTGGCTGCCCGAGCGCCCAGAGGGGGAGAGCTCGAGGAGGGAGAGGCCGGAGCTGAGGGCGCAGCTGTTTGGAACCATGACTGAAGATGACGGATTCGGTGGTGGTGGAGGGTCAGGTCAAATTGAGAGATGGAAAAAAGGTGAGGGGCACGCCTTATACCTTCCCCTACCTTCACTAGACCCTTTCCCCCTCTCCACTGGAGCAGCCGGGGTGGGGGCGGGACGGGGACGGAAGCCCCCTGCGCTCAGCCCAGTGCGTAACCATGTGCTTTTGTATCTCCCCCGCAGTGGAAAACTAGGTGGCTGGTGTTGCGCAAGCCCTCCCCGGTAGCAGGTAAGGCAGCGGGGCGCGGGGAGGGGGCGCGTGACCTGGGGACTTCTGGGAAGGGGTGCGTAGCGGGGGGGGCGGTTCTGGCGAGGGGCGCGTGGCCTGAGGACTCCTGGTGAGGGGCGCGTGGCGAGAGGGCACGTGACCAAGGGAAGGCTTCAGGGGAGACTCCAGGTGAGGGGTGCGTGGCGAGGTACAGGTGACTAGGTCAGGTTGGAGGAGGGCTTCTGGCGAGGGGCAGGGAGCCTCAGAATTCTGGGGAGGAGCTCGTGGCGAGGGGCAGTGTGACGTGGGGTGCGCTTCTAGTGAGGGGTGCTTGACTTGGGAACTGCTGCGGCGAGGGTGCACGTGGTGCTGGCTCGGGGACGGTTTTTGACTCGAGATTTGGGGTCTGGGGTTCTTGGTAAGGGGTACATGGCCGGAATGAAAGAGGAGGTGCTCATTGTAGAAGTAGCTAGCTTTCGGATCCAACAGGCTAGCCACGACAGGGTCTCAGGGCTTGGATTGGGCTGGGGGCACTAGAACCCAGCTGTGAGTCCCATTGCTGGGTTCCGAGTGGGCAGGTCTCCCAAGAGGCTGTCCCGGGCTGCAGGGAACGATTGCTTCACCTGACCTTCTCTTTCTCTTGCGGCAGGGCGGGGGAGGGGGCGACCGCCACTTTCATAGGGGTCGGAGGGGGTCGTGCAGCGGAGAGCTCGACCCAGACTCCCTCTTCTCCTCTCCCAAACCTCAAGCGGGAAGCGCCTTGCCCGAAGTGGCCCCCCCTGGGGATAGAATTCCGTACCCCTCCCCAGACCCTGATTTCTTTGCTCCGCATTATCAGCGAGCCTCTTGGTGCGAGCCCTGGGCCGCCCGAAATAGAAAGAGGATATTGAAGTAGACCCAAAGTGTAACAGAGAGAAGAGGGGAAGGTAACAGGATATGGAGGAGGAGGGCGCTTCAGGCCGCACCCCCACAGAAAGGCTAGGAGCCGCCTTTCCAGCCTCTGGACTCTCTGCTTCTCCCCCAATTACTTGGCGGGGGTGGGGCGGGACACCTCGGCTCCTACCAGGGTCTTTTTAGGGAATGAGTCATAAATTAAGTGGGACACTAGGATCTTGCGTTATATCGCTTTGTTCCCCACCTTTAGTCCATCTTAGAATACCAGAGCTGGAAGAGACCTTGAAAACATAATAGTTCAGATATATAAAGAGCATCATGGCTTAAAACCGCTTATACGGATATATGTTAATATGCGTCATCTCCTTTAATATAGTGTCAGAAATGGAAGGCATTTTTTAAAGGCTGTGTAGCCCAATCATCTCAATTTACAGATGGGGAAGCAGATCTGGAGTGGAAGTCTTTTGTGTAGCCTTAGATAGGAAGGAAACTCAGAAAGAACAGGTGTTGGGCCTCAGAAGTAGCTGCATTTCTGAACTGAATTGTGCAGCTGTAGGATGCATTCTTGTGAAGGTTTTCGTTCCTGTCATCTTGCCAATTTGAATTGAATTGTTGAGCTGAATTATTGCCAAGCAACTAATTTAAAAGAAAAACAATTTAGAAATGGGCACATAATCACAAGATCTAGGCATCTCTATATCTTCAGTCTTTTTTTTTTTAGACAAACAAATGATGATTAGTTTGATGAACCCCTTAAGAAAACCTTTATACCCTACAAGTTTTCTCCCTCCTGGGTCTCTATTTTCATAGTACTTAAGGCAGTTCATAGGGTGGCTAACCTTCTGACTATTCTCCTTTCCCCACGTGAAGAATGTCGAATAATTTGGGCAAAAGTGGGTTATTTTCTTCCCCCCCCCCCAACTTCTGTGCTTGGTTGAGGAAGTGGAGAAGGGAAATTCGGTTTTCTTTAGAAAATTGTTAATCAACATGCATTGGGCTTTATCCATTTCAAGACCTCATTGAGCTGGTTTCTTGGATGAATTTGGTCTTTCAGTTCTTTGGTTTCAATACTGTGGGCACACTTGTTCGGTCTTTAAGCATTGTTAGATTTGCAGCTGTTTGAGGAAACAGGTGTCTCCATACCATCATGCATGCCAGAGTTGTGTGAGAGTGTGTGTGTGTATTTTGCCAGTGAATGAGGATGATGAGATGGTCTCTCTTTGGCCTAGGAAGTGATAGAAGTACAGCTTCTTCTTTTTATCCATATTTGTAGGTATTTTAGATATTAATGAACCGAAGTTAGGAGCTCATTTCTGGTTTTTTTTTTTTACTCTCTAAGACCTAAGAGAAGTTCCTCTATTTAGAAGAAAGGGACTCAGTGACAGGATGCATGGGTTTGTATGCTGGCATTGATGTGCTTAGTGGACGATGCTACATGACCCATGGGCAGATTACTTCCTGTAATTTAGAGCCTTTAGAATGTGAGCTCCTTGAAGGCAGAGACCATGTTTTTACCTTTCTTTCACCCCCAAGGTTTAGTACGGTACCTGACACCTAATAAACATTTAATTATCAATCAACCAGTAAATATGTATCAAATACCTACTGTGTGCCAGGCATTATGCTAAGTGCAAAAAGAGGCAAATGACAGTCCCTGCAGTGAAAGAGCTCACAATCTGATGGGGGGAGACAAAGTGCAACCAAGCTACATACGGAATAAATAGGAAATAATTAATAATAATTAATGGAAGGAAGGCACTAGAATGAAGAGAGGCTGGGGAAGGTGAAATTTCTGTAGAAGGTGAAATTTTAGTTATGACCAAAGGAAGGCAGGGAGGTCAGTAGTCAGTGTGGACAAGGGAGAACGTTTCAGGAAGAAAATGCCCAGAGTCCAGATAGTGTGTTGCTGGAGTAATCAGGAGGCCAGTGTCCCTGGATCCAAGAGTACGTGTCAGGGAGTGAAGTGTAAGAAGACTGGAAAGGTAGATGGGGGTTGGGTTATGAAGGGCTTTGAATGCCAAACTGAGCATTTTGTATTTGCTCCTGGAGGTTGGAGCCACTGAAGTTCACTGAGTAGGGGGGATAACATGATGAGATTTGAACTTTAGGAAGATCACTGTAATGACTAAATAGGTTATTTAAAACATTAAATTGAATCATATTAAATTTTGTAGTTCAGTGGGACAGCTTTCTGAATAAAGGCATAGGTGGAAACATCAGACCTCAGAGGGACCTTAGGGGACATTAGGGATAACCTTCTTATTTTACTGAAGATGAGGATACTAAGGCCCAGAGATAACACTTGCCAAGGTCATGTAGCTAGTTAGGTAGCAGAGCCAGGACCACAACTCAGGTTTTTAAAAATCTCTTAGGCCACTATACCTGCTCTTTCCATGACACCAAAGTGCTATTCTATTTTGCCTTTGACTCCTTCTGGAGTATTGCACCTAGTTCTGGGTATCAGTTTTTAAAAGGGAACTTATCAAGAGAGAATGTCTTGAGGAGGGTGACTGGCATAAGTACATGGACTCCGAACTAGGTCATATGAGGCTGAAGGAACTGGCAAAGATATGTGCGTATGTGCATGTAAGATCATGGGGTCAGCCCTCATCATAGCTATCTTCAAATATTTTAAGGGTTATGTGGAAGAGCAATTAGATATATTCTTTGTGGTTCCAGAGATTAGGTCTCAGAGAGTTGGGTAGAATTTATAGGAAGGTAGATACTGAGTCAATATAAGATGTAACTTCCTAATAATCAGAACTCTGCACCAAGAAAATAGGTTACGTTTATGTATATTGAGTTCTTCATCCCTGGAGGAAGTGTTCATGCCAGTGCAAAAGGGGATTTGCTAACTAGGATTTGAAGACAAACTGAATGTTCTTCCACTCTGAGATTTGATGAATATATGATTGTCTTGAAGACAGCCTATAAAAACAGGGGACCCCAGACTTTTTTTTTTTTGATTCAGTGACTACTTTGTAAACTGTCTAAATGCTGTAAAAATGTGAGTTTTTTCTTGACCTTGAGATTCCTGAAAGTGAGAAGGGAATTCACTTAGAGTACTAGAGTGGTATTGTGTGTGTGTGTGTGTGTGTGTGTATACAATAGAATGTTTCATTGCATGCTGCTTGTCTTCCCTACCAGCCACGGATCACAGCAATTGTGGAAAGAGGCACTTACTTGGTGGTGCCATCCAGCTTGAAGGTCTAGTGGTGGCAGGAATAGAACTTCCTTTTGGTAACCTTCTTCCCTCTCTGACCTCATAAAGCACTATGTTTTACAATTCTTAGAAATAAGTGGGTTGCTAAAGAATTTGTTTGTTTGACTTCAGATTTCTTACAGCACTTTGCCTAGATTTCTCCTTTGTCCCTAATAATGATACTTCACAGTTCTGTGATTTTGTCAACAAGAGACTTCCCTGGACTAAAACATCTATGATCTCTCAATGACTTATTTACAAAGTCCTAGGAACTTATGTGGTTGAGACATGTCAAAGTAAGGTGACTTGCCCAGGATCATACAGCTACTAAGGGTCAGAGATGGGACTTTTTAAAATTAAATTTTATTTTATTTTCTTTTAAAAATTTTACAACAAATACATATTTTTAAACTATCTCCCCTGTACCAGGCACTCTCTTAAGCATGGAATACAAAGAAAGGCAAAGGATAGCTCCTGCTCTCATGAAGCTTATAGTCTAACATGTAAACAGCTATGTACAAACAAGATACAGATAGGAGAAACTGAAAATAACAAAGGCACTAGCATTGGGGGGGGGTTGGGAAAGGCTTTTTGCAGAGCTTTTTGCTCCCATCCTTTAAGTGCAATTGTAGCTGAGACTTGAAGGGAGCCAGGAGAGGAGGGAGAGAATTCCAGGCATGGAGGACAGCCAGGGAAAATTGAAATGCATAGTTTGAGGAATAGTAAGGAAGCTAGTGCCGCTGGATCAAAGGGTATGTGTGTGAGTATGTGTGGGTGTAAGGCATAAGAAGAAGGAAAGGTAGGAAGGGGCCCAGTTATGAAGGGCTTCAGAAGCGAGGCATCTGGGTTTTATACTTATCCTGGAGACAACAGGGAGCCAGCCACTGGGGTTGATTAAATACATGGGATGACATGGCCAAACTTAATGATGATTTATTTTTTCTTCCTCTCAGGCAAATTGAGATTTGAACTCAAGTCTTCATGTCCTGAAGCTTAGCATTTGATCTCTTGTGCCACAGTGAAGCAGTAAAGGTCCAGACCTGGGATCTCACTGTTGCCCCAGAGAACCATATGGTGCAGGAGATAGACTGCTGGGCCTCAAGACATGCTGAGCTAAGGGCCTGGCAAGCAGCAGGTGTTTGATCAATGCTTGCTGCTTGTCTCCTCCCTCTTCCCCAGTTACCCCATTTCAGGTCCTATGAATTCAACCGCCATGATATCTTCCAGAAGCGTCCCTGTCTTTCCACTTAGATGTCCACTACCTTGGTTGAGGTCCTTATTGTTTCTTGTCTGAGCAACTGTTGCAACTTCCTAATTGCTCCCCCAGCTTCCTCTGTTTCTCTCTCTCTACGCCACTCTCTACACAGCTTCCAAAATAATCTTCTCGAGTTACAAGGGTGACCATGTTGCTTCCATCCTTTAACGTCAATGACTTTATACCTCTAGGACAGAGCTGGGGAGAAGCACTAGACCTGAATTTCATTGGTATAGACTCATGGGTAAGGTAAGGACTCCCTCTACTTCATGTAGGCCAATACCTTTTCCACAGTTTTATAATCCTAAAGAGTCACCCTGAGTGGTTAAATGACCCACCCAGGGTCACATAGCCAACATATGTCAGAGACAGGATTTGAACCCAAGTCTTCTTGGCTTCTAGACTAGCTCTCTCTCCATTATGTCATGCTGCAAACTCCTTGTGATGGGTCATAGAGCTAGAGCTTATAAAGGGCCCTTAGAGATCATCTAGTCCATTTCCCTCCTCTTGTAGATGAGAAAATTGAGACTGACGGACATTAAGTGACCTGACAATGCAAATAGTAGATATTAGAGCCAGGATTTGAACCCAGGTCCTTTGATTTCAATTGCTTTTTTCATCCCTACACAGTCATGAGTTTGGGGGACCTTCTCAATCTGACTTTCTCTATTTCTTATCTTAGAGGCATGTAGAAGGCACAATGGATAGAACAGTATATCAGGAGTCAAGAAGACCTGAGTTTCAAATTTAGACTCAGTTAGTTACTAGTTGGGTGACCCTTGGAAAGTCACTTTAACCACTGTCTACCTCAGTTTCCCCATTTGCAAAACAAGGATAATAGAAGCACCTAACTCCCAGGCATGGGAAGATAAAATGAGATCATAATTGTGAAGTGCTGTGTGAACTTAAAGTGTCATTTAAATGCAGGCTAGTGTTTTTATCTCACATTTCCCCTTTTTGTAAGCTCTGCATTTTACCTAAATTGTTCCTCAAAGTCAGCATGCTTTATCTAGACGCCATGCATTTGCACAAGACGGTTCCCATTCCTAGAAGACACGCCAGCCTTGTTTCTGCCTCTCAGAATCTTTTCTTTGTAAAGAGCTTAGTACTGGGCCCAGTACATATGAGGTGCTTGATAAATACTTGTTCCCCCTCTCACTTTTACTCTGAGGTTCAGTTCAGGTGTTATCTCCTCCCCAGTGATGCCCTCATCATTTCCAAATCGCTTGACATTTACTTACCTGTGTACGTATATCAATGCAACTAGGTAGAGTCAGGAAGACCTGAGTTTAAAATCTGGCCTCAGACGCTTAGCTGTGTGACCCTAGGCAAATCACTTACCCTCTATTTGCCTCAGTTTCCCCATTTGTAAAATCGGAATAATAATAGCACTTATCTCCCAGGGTTCTTGTGACGATCAAAGGAGATAAAAGTGAGGTTGCTCAGTGGATAGAGCTCTGGGCCTAGAGTCAAGAAGACCTGAGTTCAAATGTGGCCTCAGATACTTGCTAGCTGTGTGACCCTGAGCAAATCACCTAACTTTTGTTTGTCTAAATGGAAAACCACTCCATTGTTTTTGCCAAAAAACCCCAATGGACAACATTGGCATGCTAATGACCATGGGGTCATGAAGAATTGGATGTAACTGAATGATGGAACAGCAACAGTAGTACAGGGCCTGGCATGTAGCAATCACTATATAAATGTTACCTTCTGTCATTATCATCATCATCATCATCATCATCATCATCATCGTCATTCCAGTATAGTCTGAGCTTCTAGAGGGCAGAGACCATTTCATTTTAGTTGTTTTATCCTCAGGACTATCAGTGCTTCTGTATAGTAGGTGCTTAAAAATGCTTGTTGAATTAAATGATGAGGCCTTGAAGGAGGACTTCATTTTTCCTGTTCTCAGTTTGGCTCCATTTCAGATGCTTATTTATTCCTGTAAAAAAAAGGTTTCTCCTAAATAGATTGATGAGTGGATAATTTTGTATCTGGTATTGTAACATTTGTACCAACCCCTAGAGCATCCTATTTAGTGAACTACAGAGCAATATAAAAGAGAATTATCTTGATCATTCACCCTAGAAAAGTAAGGTAGATGGACCACATCTGCTGGCCAGTCTGCCATGAAGCTGGATGGGCATCTCATTAACTGAGTCCATCGACATGTGGGCCTTGGATAGGCACTCCCCAGGGTAGAGATCTGGCTGGGTAGGCCACAGTTGAGTGGGTCACTTACTTGATCACAGATGCCCATCCCTCTGACATCCTCGTTCTCCCAGTGATGCTGATGGCAATGGATGAGGGAACACCAAAATCTTAGAAGAATCAAACTTGCAAGGAAGATGAATGGCAATGGAGAGATGTTTGGAAGAAGTAAGGAAGCTGCAGCTTATTATCAGTAATGACTTGCTCATGAAAAATGGCTTAAGGGGCAAGGTCACACATCTAACAAGTCTTAGAGTCAGGATTTGAATCCAGATCTTAGGGCCATGTGTCTGGTGCTCTTCCCACTAGTCCACATTGCCTCTCACTACCCACAAGTGGGGATGTAGGTATTATTTCAGGGGATTCTCACAGTATGTGCCCAAGCAGAGGCATAGAGATGGGAAGGGGTAGAGCGCTTGGGAGGGTCAGTAGCTTTAGGAACTTGGCTAGATGGTGCAGTTGATATTGGGGAGCAGTGGTAAATAAGGACAGACAAGCAATGGTATCCTCCCTTAGCCCTCTAGTATTTGTTCCGAATGCTATATCCAAGATCCTTCATGACCAGCAGTTGTTCCAAACTTGTCACTCACCCTTAATCCCACATAGTAAATGTCCTGTTCCAGTTCCTCAAATTCCATTTGGAAGCCCCTGCACCAGATTACTCTAGACACCAACTTTGTCTTCCCTTCTTCCCCTCCCTGTTCTTTCCTTCCCACTCAGGCAGATGACCTCATTGCTTAGCTTGTTTGTCCAGCCTTCTCATTCTGAACTTTTCATCTCTCACACTGCCTTCTGGAATGCCCTCCTTTCCTCCCCTTCCCTCTTTGCTCAACCCTGCCCTCCCTTCTGCCCTTTAAAAACCTCTAACAATCCTACAAGGACTTTGCGCAATCAGCCAATGGATACCTACCCTGTGCCCAGCACAGTGTTAGCTATTTCTGGGGGAAGTTGGATAAGTAAGGGATAAAGCCCCTTTCCTTGAAGAGCTTACAAATAAAATCCATGCTATATATTGGGAGGGAGCATGGGAGAGAGCCCACCATGTGGAGTAGAGGCAGAAGGCCTGTGTCTGAGTTCCCGCTATGCCACCCACTACTAGCAATGACCCTTGGTCTCCAAGTTTGAGACTCAGCTTCCTCTTCTGTAAAATGGATATAAAAATAGCATCAATAACTAATGTTTATGTAGCACCTTCTATGCGCTAGGCACTCTGTTCAGGGCTTCTTAACAAATATTTTCCTTCTTTGACCCTCACAACAACCCCGAGGGGTAGATGCTATTATTATCATCCCAGTGAGCTTCTGTGTACTTGGCTCAGCTACCTTTGGGCACACTTACCCAGTTCGTTGCCTTACCAATGCTGGAAGTCTTTGCCTTGTGATGTTTTGGAATGCCCTTCAAGAACCCAAGGCTGCCTCCATAGCATCATGATGCATTGGAGGAGAAAAATATCTTTGATTTGGAGTCTGCAGACCTATGTTTGTGTTTCAGCTCTGTCATTCACTATATTTGTGACCTTGAGCAAGTCAGTTCCCTTTTCTGTTACATCTCTTCTCTGCCCCTTCCTAGTATTCAGGACAGGTCAGGTCAGCAAAATGTGGGACAGTGGGGTATAGCAAAGGGGGCAAGAGGCCAGACCTGGCAGTGATTGGAGAGAAAAGAGAAAGGAGAAGGTGAGATGGTTGGAAGTTGCATCTCTTTAGAAATTGTGCATAGAACAGACCGGGCAGCTGCTGTTTGCTTTAGGACCTTGGCAGGAGTCTGTTTGCAGATCAAAGGAAGCTGAATGAGGATGGCCAGTTAATTGGGAAAGGCTAGAAAGCCCATTCTGAAACAGCATTGCCTGGGGATGGTGGGACCGAAGTTGGTGACTGAGAGGAGGACATGCAGTGGTTAAGTGACCTGCCCAAGCTTATACAACCACTGAGTTTCAGAGTGTCAGGTTTGAGCAAAGGTCTCTACTCCATTGTTCCTCCACTTAGTGTGCAGTTGAATATTATATAGTGGAAAAGGCATTCAGGAGGAGCAATCAGGAGATCAGGTTTTTAGTTCCAATTCACAACTAACTTGGTTGGTTAGTTGTTGTCCTTCTTTCTCAGAAAGGACCACAGTGACATCAGTCAAGTTGCAGTGTGTCTGACTACAGCTGGTCAGACAACACGAGCTTGGAGTTCTCTACCACAGGTCAGGCACAAATAGTCCATGTGAACATTTGGGGTGGATTCTCTAAGTTTGTACGTTTTGCATTTCTTTTGAGCTTCTTCAGTTCTGCTTTGCTTAGGGCACAGTACCTTCTTCGATGAGGGCACGCCATACTGGGCAGTCCTGTGCCTGTGTCTCCCATGTCACACAATCAATGCCAAAGATGTTCAGAGTCCTTGAGAATGTTCTTGTATTGATTCCTCTGACCACCACGTCCACTAGTTTACAGTGTTAATTGAGGCAAGTCACTGAACTTTAGGCAGGTAATCTGTTTGTACAAGACTCCCCCCTGCCAACTTCCCCCCTCCCGAGCATCTTCCCAGCACTGAGAGAACACAGACATCAGGAAGGATGACCTGCCCTTTGTAGGATTTATTCTCTACTACAAAGGGTCTTTCCTTCTCCTTTGACCAATACTAATGTGGTCCAATGGAAAGAATACTGGACTTGGAGCCAGAGGACTTAGGTTCTTATTACTTATATAACTATGTACAAGTCATTGATCTATTTTTTTTGTTTCCCCATATGTAAAATGAGAGATTTAAACTAGTTTATTTGTGAGGTACCTTCCAGCTCTAACATTCTATGATTCTATGAATTACGCGTGGTGTGGGAAGTTTAGAGGAGGGCTGGGGTTGGGGAGAAAGATTGTTTTGTTTGAGATGTCTGCTGGACGTCTGGCTCTAAATGTCTAAGACTAGGGCTAGATGTATAGTTGCGGAAATAATCTGCAGAGAGATGATGATTGAAATCATGGAAGCTGATGAAATCACCTAGTTAAAGAGTAGAGAAAAAAACCCAAAAGGGGGTCCAGGACAGACTTTGGGGTATATCCACAGTTAGTGGGAATGACATAGGTGAAGATCTAGAAATGGAGTCTGAGAAAGAATGGTTAGATGTGTAGGAGGAAAGCCAAGAGGGAGCAAGAAAACCCAGAGAGGAGACGGTGTCAAGGAGAAAAGAGCAATCAGTGCTTCAGGGATGCTCAGTAAGAAGAAGATTGAGAAAATGCCATTAGCTTCAGTAGTTAATTGATCATTGGTGACTTTGGAGAGGGAATTAGGTGAATAATGAGATTGGAAGCCAAATTGAAGAGGTTTTATGATGGCTTTTTAAAGGAGTTTAGCCATGATAGATATGTAGAACCATAGCTAATTGGGATACTAGCCTCTAGTGAGGGTTTTTAAGAATGGGAGAGACTTGGGCCTCTATGTAGGCAGGAGGCAAGAAACCAATCAATAGGGAGAGACTGGAGATAAGAGAGAACCAGAAAAATAGGAAGGGATAGGATCAAAGTTCTATGTAGAGAGATTGACCTTAGTAAAGAGAAGGGCCACCTCTTAGGGACTAATATAACCAAGAGACAGTGTGGAGCAACGGAAAGATTGCTAGGTTTGGAGTTAGGGACCTGAGTTTGAATTCTCCCTCTTGTTACTTGTATGACCTTGGACAAGTCAATAAACCTTTTTGAGTCTCAGTTTCCTCATCTGTGAAATGGAAGAGTTGGACTAATTGACTTCTTAGGGTGCCTTCCACCTCTGTACTGATGATATTACAATATGGTAGTGGGAGATGATATTATAAAGGGAGAAGAAGGAACTTGTGTCCAATAACCTTGATTTCCCTCCCCCTATAGTGGATTATATGTCAAGGTTCTCATCTGAGAAGGGGTGGTATGGTAGGCTTGTGGAGAGAAGAGCTTTGAACAGCTGTAATGAGTGGTGAATCAGATAAAGATTACACTAGGGAGGAGTAGAACATTGCCTTGCTGCAATGAGGGCCTGGTTGAGATTCGATAATACAAATTTGTAGTAGAACCAGTCTGTACAGAGTTTCATGATTCGTTCCATATCTGTTCAGTAGGAGTTGAGTAGAAGTGGAGGGGAGAGCAATGATGGGAGTAATCCATGATTGAGGTTTGGCAAGGCATGAATTGTGATAAGATAAGGGGACAAGGAATTCAAGAGTAGGGGATAGTATAGAGTTGAATTGGTTCACTAAGGGCTCAGGATTGGGGAGGGATATGAATGTAGAAAGAGCAGGAGGGATGATCTGGGAAGGTATTGAAGGGTAGGTAGAAGGTTAGGAGATTTTGGTGAAGAGGAAGACTATGTTGGGGAGTAGTAGAAGGAGGGAGGCAGGGAGGGAGAGAGAGAAAGAGGGAGAAGATGAAGGTGATAATGATGATTATAATAATTATAACTGGAGTTCTTGAATGTGTAAGCGAGCCTCTTGTGGGACACATTAGTAGTAAATAGCCAGGTTTCAAACCTAACTCTTTGGACTCCAAATCCAGGCATCTTTCCATGAGACCACCCTGCTGTGGGAAAACTGATTGAAATCAGAAGATGATAGAACTTGATTTAGACACCATACTTTAACTGGAGTATTGCATAGTATAGAGAATAGCAGAGTGCTCTTTCCAAGTAGAGGTTGTTCTTCTATTCATTGTGTTTATACCCTAGTGCATAATGCCTGATGTACAGTAGATGCTTAATAAACACTTATTGGTTGATTGATGTATGACTTTCTTTGGTGAGTCATGGGAACGTAGACTTAGAGATAGAGTAAATGTTCAGAGTCATCTAGTCCAACTGTGTCATTTTACAGTTGAAGAAACAACCACAGAGAGGTTAAGTGACTTCTATGACATCACACAAGTAGTAAATGGCAGAGTCAGAATTTGAACTTAGGTCTTCTGACTTTAAATCTAGCACTCTTCCTACTGGATGCATCTCTTACTATACTTCCTGGTTGCCTGTGATGCCAAAGGTCTCTGGAGAAAGTCGTCTCATCTCAAAAGGATCCATCTTTAAACTTGCATGTGTTGTAGGTGTGCACGTGCATGTGAGTACCCATTCTTGAGTACTCACTGGGGACAGGTGAGTCTTTGATCACAGCTGTGCCTTTGGGTATGAAAAGAGGCTTTCGTGAATATTCCCATTGAACATCTGAACAAACTGAAGTTTTGTTTCTTGATGGTGTTTTCGTATTATCTTTCCACCTCATCCCTCTTTTACTCACTCCTTCCCCATCAAAGGTTTCTTCCTTATTTTAAATAGTTCTTGAACAAATTTCTCTACAAAATGGCTCCCTACCTTTTGAGTCCATTAGCATTTTCACGGGGAAGATGATCTCATTTTAAACCTTGATATGCTGCTCTGTTGGATTCATTCTTTGTGTTTCTAAAGGGATACATTTTACTCAGAGCCTTCCCTTATCCACAGTTGGAAATAACCTACATTAGAGAGAAACCATGTAGCATAATGAAAAGAATACTGCGTGGATTTGACATTAGAAGTTTTCATGTCTTGGCTTTAACACTACCTTTTTGATGGTGGTCCAGTTACTTAGATTTTCTGAGCCACAGAAATGGGCTAATAATGTACTTTGTACCCTTATTGGGTTATTGTTAACCTCATGATTCTCTAGGCATTGTGGCTACTGTTGCTTCATTGCAGATGAATGTCATCAACAATGATCAAAAATGTCTTTCGGATGATTCAGAAGACAGATCTTAAAGGGGACAGAAGAGAAGTAAAAACTCTGTGTTCATTCCCTTGGATTCTATTTTTTTAAAAAATATTTTTCATTTTATTTGTATTCTTTTTATTTTATTTCATTTAAAACTTTTCTTTCTATTATGAATTTAGCAATTATCACCCAACACGAACATTACATTATAGAAAGAACAAAAAAAGAGTATTGTTTATGAAAGTGAACATCTGTTTGTTTTTTTGAGTATATAATAAATTTAACATAGTAACAAAATTGCCCTGCTCATGTCCTTTCCTGAACTTCTTTTTTGTTTTCTGTTTTTAATGTTTTATTGATTTTCCTACCTTTTAAAAAGATTTCAATAACTGTGTACTGTTTTCCCTTGTAACAAAAACAGCCAGGTAGCCTGGTGGACAGAGTGCTTTACTTGGAGTCAGGAAGAAATGGGTTTGAATCTCATGTCTCAGACACTATGTTGATTAGTGACTGTGGGCAAATTACTTCACTTCTTGGCTTCTGCTTCCTCTGTAAAATGAAGTTAATAATAGCAGCTATCACACAGTGTTGTTATGAGGTTCAAAGGAGATAATATATGTAAAGTGCTTTGCAACCTTAAAGAGGTGTGTTATTGTTACTAGTCAAAGCAAGTCCTCATGTTGGCCATGTCTGAAAATGAATATTTAATTCTGTACTTCTAGGCTAATATCTTTCTGCCAAGAAGTGGGAGGCATGCTGGATTCTGTTTTCCTGAAAGGTTTTCAGGATTCCGAATGTAGACAGGATGTGACTTCTGTGTCCATGAGCCAAAGAGATTTTTGTACATCTGCTTATCTAGTATTCCCATGGAGAGGAACAGCTGTCTCAGTAACAAATAGCTTGTATGGCTGCCCAACTCCCTGCTTGGATGCAAGCCTAAACTCACTTTTCTGTAAAAACACTTTTTATTGATATCTTTTATTTTTATATCACCTTTATTTCTAAATGTATGCTCTCTCCCTCCTTAGCACTGTTCTTTGTCATAAAGACAAAGGATAAAAAAAGAGAAAGAGAAAAGACAAAAGAGGAAAAAAAACCCAAAAGAGCACTTACCAACTAGTGCATCAACCAAATCTGGGATTATATACAGTGTTCTGCACTCATAGTGCCCCAGCTCTGCACAGAAGGGCAGGAGATATGTTTTCTAATGGGGAATCTTGGTTCCTAGAGTCGTGATAATTTTTTTGTTTAATGTTTATTTCTTTCCATTAATATAGCTCTATCTATTTTATATGTTATTTTCTGGGTCTGCTTGCTTCACTTTGCATCAATTCACAGAAATCTTTCTATATTACTCTGTAGTCTTCAAATTATTCTTTTTTTAACTGCACAGTACTATTGCGTTACATTCATGGACCACAGTTTATTTATCCAGACTCTAATTAATGTACTTCTTTGTTTCCATTTCTTTGCTACTTAGAAAAAAAAGATGCTGCTATGAACATTTTGGGACCTAGCTTTTAATCTTTCCCCTCTTAGTGGGATCTCTGGGTCAAAGGGGATGGACATTTAAGTTACTTTCTTAGTTTTCTTCTGAGGTGCTTTCTAGAGTGGTTGGATGAATTCACATATCCACTGACAGAGTGCTGTTGGGGTGCTTGTTTTTCCATGGCCTCTCCAACATCTACTCTTCACATATTTTGTCTTCTTTGTCAGTTTGCTCAATCTGCTCATCTCAGATGAAACCTTAGAATTGTTTTGATTTTTATTTCTCTTATTTAGTGTTTTGAAGCATTCTTTCATTTAGTTGTTAATAATTTGCAGTTCTTTTGAGAGCTGTTTGTTCAAACCTTTGACCTTTATCTCTTGGGAAATGACTCTTGGTGTTACATATTTGTGTTAGTTCCTTATATATTCAAACCTACTTTTTATAAAAAGAAAACAAGGACTTAAATGAAATAACTGTTTTATTTTACGTTTGGGTCAGAGACTACTTGGATGTATATCTGTGATCAGTAGCATTGAAGACCCTCTGGGATTTGGCTCCCACCTACCTTTCTATTCCTATCTCCTATCACTCTTACCCTTATGTGTGTCCTATACTGAAGCCAGATCTGTTGTTTTTGGTTTCTTGCTTCAAGTATCCTTCTGGCTAGAGTCCCTCTGTAGTCCTATCCTCAATCCCAGATCTTCTTATTGGCCTTGCCCCATCTTTCTAAAGTTCAGCTCAAATCCCTTCTCCTACAGTCTCTTTCAGCTTTAAATAAAAGATTCTGTGGAATCTATGGTGGTGCTCCCTTCTCAACCTTCAGGCAGAAGCCAGAGCCAGGGTATCAGGTGAATAAGTCTTTGATCCAGGCGCTGATGGTCGGGGAAGAGGGAAGATGCTGCCCATTGCTATGGTACCCACTGGTAGTGTCATTCACTCTTCCCACCAACCCAGATCCAGCCTCTCTAGGGGACAGGATGCTCCTTCTGTCTATACTCATGGTCTGCTGCCACTTCTCGTCCCTCACTCCAGTCTGTCCTTCACATAGTTGCCAAGGCAGTCTTTCTCAAGTAAAGATCTCACCTTGTTACTTCCTTACTCACTAGACTCTAGTATCCCCCATTGCCTCCAGTATAAAATAGAAGCTCCTCTATTTAGTTTTTAAAACCTTTTACAAACTGGCTCCAACCTATCTTTTCAGTTTCATTGTGCATTATTCCTCTTATCACACTTGCAATCCAGCCAAACTGGGTTTCTTTCTGTTCTTCTCATAGGATATCCATGTCTGTGCTTGCCTGGAGTGCACTTCCTCCATATTGAAGCCTCATCAGATCCCCGTTTTGCTTTAAGATTCTGCTCACATATCACCTTCTACATGAAGCCTTGCCTCATCCCTCAATTGCTGTAACCTTTTGTCCAAACTTCCTTGTATTTAAGTGTTTTGGGCTTATTTTCTTTCTATTTATTCTGAATTTACTCTGTACTTATATCTCTTACCTGCCCCTTTCCCTCCATTAGAATCTGAGGTTTTGAAAGTAGGTGTTGTTTCATTCTTTGTCTTTGTTCTATCTGTAGTCCCTAGCAGAATCGCTAGCAGTGTCTGGCATGTGATAATTGTTCATTCATTTCAGTCATATCTGACTCTTCATGATGGGGTTTTCTTGGCAAAGATGCTGTAATGGTTTGCCATTTCCTTCTCCAGCTCTTTTTACAGATGAGGAAACTGAGGCAAACAGGGTTAAGCAACTTGCCTAGAGTCCCACAGCTAGTAAGTGGCTGAGGCCAGATCTGAACTCAGGGAGATGAGTCTTTCTGAGTCCAGGCCTGGCACTCTCTCCACTGCATCACCTACCTGGCACATGATAGGTGCTTAATAAATGTTTGTTCATTAAATATATCCTATCTGCATTTACTGAATTCATGAAAGAATTGCTATTTGTATCTCTGTTTTACTTTCTGTGAGCTAACATAGTGTTTTGTATGTCTTTTCATATACTTTCACACTCTGCCTTGTATCATTTGTCCTTGGGTCTTTTCCCTCTCTAGATGGTTAACTCTCTGAGGGCAGGGGCAATATCTTATGTTCCTCTGTATCCCCTCTCTGTACTGGTGTTTAGGAAGGGTTTGGTAAAAGTCTGCTGAATACGTTCATGAGCCATTCTTTTTGGTCACAGTTTATTGGTATTTTAGAAAAATGCATTGGTTCTAGTTTGAGGGATACCATTAGCTGTTATTCTGAAAAGTAAACTTTGATTATGTAATAAAATTGAAATTTAGACTTCGGGCCAGGATTTTGGCAATTAGGAAGATTCATTTGGGATTTTGGTTTGTGACTCAGTGTCCTCAAGGATGAAGATGATGGTAAATATTGGCAATGCTAAGTGCTACTTGCTGAATCATGTAACATGTTCCCTAACAGCTTATTCTGTTGTTTTTTTTTATCTTTTTGACTTTATTTTTGTGAGCTGATTATATTGGTCCATAAAATGTTAGAACAGGGGAAAGGAGAGAGGGGCAGATAGTCTAACCCTCTTACTCTATACATGGGGAAACTGAAGTCCAGAAAGAAATGATTCCACTCAAGATCACACATTGAGTTGGAGGCAAGCTCCATTTGGAGTTCCAAACGAAATCTGAATCTGTCAGTTCTCAGGCCAGTGCACCTTTCTCTACTCTACAGTTTCCCTCCTTGAAGGTCCATTTCATGTGTCACCTCTTCCATGAATTCTTCTGTAACGACCACAGCTAGAAGTGATTTCTCTATCCTTTGAACCCCCATAACACTGTGTTTGTACCTTTTATGTACTTATCACATTCCACTCATAGTTATCCTTGGATGTGCCCTCTCTCCCTTATTTGATGGTGAGCTTTCTAAAGCATGATTTCTTCCTCTTTTGGGCTATCTTATTCCCCCTCCTTGATTGTAATCTCCCTGAAGTTAGGGATGGGAGAAGATGGGGTCCATATACTCAACTAGTAAGTTGAGTTTGTATCTCCCATGGCTCTCAATATAGGACCTCATAATAGTAGATACTCAGTAAATATTTGCTACCTTTGTATCTCACAGGCCATTCTCTAATAGCCTTCTTTTTCTATTTCCATTCTTTTCTGATTGTCATTTCTAGACTGCCTGTTGATGTTGGTATACAAGGACAAATCTGAAAGAGCCAAGGGTTACAAAGAGAGGAGCAGTGTGACTCTAGAGGACATCTGTGGCCTCGATCCTGGTCTCCTCTACGAGGGCTTGACTCACACTCTAGCCATCATTTGCCTGTCCCAGGCTGTGATGCTAGGTTTTGAAAGCAAGGACACAATGTATGCCTGGGATATCCGGATCCGCTACTCTTTGGGGGAAGGTAAACCTATTGTCTCTGCCTTTGTTCCTCGTGTGCCCATTGTCCTTTCTCTTCCTCCAAGGCCCAGCTCAGGTGCCACCTTCTTCATGAAGCTCACTTGTTCATAGAGGGAGAGCTCTTACTTTTTTGAATGTTTTACGTCATCCTGGACTGCCTCTGTGCCTTACCACATCTGTACCTTGTAGTTATTTGGGTATTTGTCTCATTCTCACATTAGGATGTAAGGGTCTTTGTTTCGTCTTTGTTTCTCTGGTATTCAATTCAGCGCACTGGGTGTTGTCATTTAGTCATAAGAAAATAAATGCTGTGTGTTTAATTGAAGTTACTTGCTTGTTCTAGAAGGGACATGGAATATCAGACCTAGAAGAGTCTAATCCTCCTCATTTTATAGCAAAAAAATTGAGGCCCTGAGTCTGGAAGTGATTTATCAAAGGCCATAGTGAGAGTGTCAAGACTGGAACTTTGTTCTCTTGCCATCTAATCTAGTGCTCCTTCCACTTTCCCATATTGTGTCTTTCTCCCCTCATTAGCAGAGGAGGAGGGGGTCAAGAGGAAACTTAAGTACATAGGCAAAGTGGAAAGCAGATTGCCACAGAGACACCAGAGACAAATGCCCTTGCTGAGCTGTCCTTTAAGAGGATCTTTAAAAAAACTCACAGCAGTTCATTCATTCATTTGGACAGTGGCAATTTAGAATTGGACATTAGGTGTCTTTAGCTGAGCTAAGGTTGACCTTGACTTTCTTCACAATGAAAGGGTTCTTGAAGTATCTTAGCACTATAAATAAGACTATAGGGGGACTGTTGGCCTGTAAAATCTCAGACTTGGAAGGCACCTCACAGGCCATCTAGTGCTACCAACCCTTCCCTTCTATAGCATTCCTAAAAGGCAGTTATCCAGAGCCTTGGCACCAAATGTTAACAGGGACTACTTTAAGAACATGTATCCTTCATAGTGTTCTAAGACCACAAACCTGGGAACCAGAAGTGGATGTGTTTAAAAGCCATCCTCCATGGGTTCCTGATGCATTTTGGTTCTTGGAATCATTGAGAATTCTTAGAAAGTTCCCCCTTGTACTCCCACCCCTTAAATTGGCATGTGCTCACTGAGCTCTGCACTAGTCACCATGGGAAACACAGTAGAAGATGTGCTTCCTACCTTCACAGAATACACAATTATTAATATCGGTGGAAAATAGAAGAATATAAGAGAGAAGAGAGCTGATTGTGAAATTTTGCAGTTTGAATAATGATATAGTAGTGTTCAGAGAAAGAAAAGACTGGTCTTCATTTTTCAGTAAATCATAACATAAAACCTAATGCCAAAGCTAGAAGGGACCTTAGCAAACATGTAGTACAATCCCTTCACTTTCTATAGGGGAAAACTCAAATTTCAGGTAGGGGAGTTGATGTGCCCAGTAACAGACAATGTGAGCTACTGATGGAATAGCTAGCTTACATTTATGTGGCATCTCCTATGTATCAGGTACTGTGCCAAGCACCTATCAAGCATTGTCTCAGTTTACCTACACAAGAACCCTGGAAAGCAGGCGCTATTATTATCTTCATTTTACAGATGAGGAAATGGAGGCAAACAGAGGTAAAGTAACTTGCTCGGGGTCAATATCTGAGGCCAGATTTCAACTTGGGTCTTCCTGACTCCAGACCAGTACTCTATCCACTGAGCCACCCAGGTGCTCTAAGGAATGATGGAGACTATAATTCAGTTCTCCTAACTCCTTGTCTTATGCTTACAACATATATGTATATGTATATGTATATGTATACATACATGTATACACACACACACACATATATGAAATTCATGATACCAGGGAGATGCTCTGTTCTATCTGCCAACCTCCAAAAGCCGTTCTTAGTTCCTTGTTTTCTATTTCTTCATTAGTCAGCAAGTGGTTAGGAAATGTATAGCATTAAGCATCAGTGTTCCTCTGTGAATGGCTATTAGGAAGCTCTCATTACTTAACAGTGGAATGCCTCTTCTAAGCATAGACTGTGGTTACATTCAGCCTTCTACTTGTGTGCCTCTGAATCGTTACAAGGCTATAAAGTTCACCACAGCTGTCCCCAGGCACATGACCTGCTGGGTAAGCTGTGTGTCCCATCTACCTCACTCCGCTGTACGTCTCCTGTAGACTATATCCACTTTCCATCAGCTCCTACTTGATGTCTAGACAAGGATGTTAGAGGGAACCTAGCCCAAGTCTTGCTAGTTTGGGGAAATTTGGAATTTATATGGGTTGGAGTGGTGAGTTACAGAGGACTTGGAACCTAAAGTGAACCATGGTGGATGAATAAAATTTGGATATGCAGGGAAGGAGGTGGCATTCCAGGTAAGCAGAAGAACACCAGGGCTACCAGCCTTTCTAAATCCAATCTAGGATTTTATGTGCCTCATCAGTAACATGATGGGAAGACCACTGGACCTCAGGGTCAGTAGACACAGGTTCTAGTCTTGGCTTTACCGCATTTTACCCATGTGATCTTGAGCAAGTCCCATCATCCCTCTTGGCCTCATATGCAAAATAAGTGATAATTACACCTGCACTACTTGTCTGTCAGAGCTATTATAACAGAAGTGCTTTGAAAACTTCAGAATTCTATAGAAAGGTAAACATTTGATAGTCTTAACAGACTGCATGGTTTAGAGGAAGTTATGATTTAATTTTTTCCCTTTGATCTTCTCCACCCGCCACTTCAATCTTTTCCCTTCCCCATAGTCCACAGGTTTCATGTGGCTGTGGCACCAGGCACCAAGCTGGAAAGTGGACTGGCTACTCTTCACCTCTGCAATGATATTCTGGTGCTGGCTAAAGACATTCCTCCTGCTGTCATGGGTCAGTGGAAGCTCTCTGACTTGCGGCGTTATGGGGCTGTGCCAAATGGCTTCATCTTTGAAGGCGGGACCAGGTGTGGGTACTGTAAGTATGATGGAGTCATAGTACAGATCTTTCATCCACTTAGAATTTCTGAATATGCTCCTTGTGTGCTGTTGATTACATTTTTGGTGAACTGAATTTTTCAAGAGCACAGTGCTAAGACATGAATATAGTTAGCTCTTGATTATTTAGAGTGGGAGGTGGTGGAGGAGAGATTTTCTTCCCCAGCAAATCTTGCTTTTTGATTAACTGGACAGTCAGTACCTACTCAGATATTTGTTTCATGGACATTGTTGACTTATCAGTGGCACACACAATGTTTTGTTCACATCTTACTTCCCTCTTTTTATTTTGTATACAGAGAAACCAGAATACTTCATTTTGGCAGGAGAGGTTGGAGGGGTAGAGAAAAGCCCTGCTTCCTCGCATCCCTCTGAGAGATTGCTTATTATTTCCTAGCTAGGAGCAGGTGTCAGGAGTGGAGCAGAGCAGGAGAACTGAGGGGATTTTTAGGATTTTGGGAATTGGGACCTCACAATAAACTTTGACTGCTGCCTGGAATGAAGTACTAGAGAATCAATACAACTGGGGCACATCTTAAGTGCAAAAACATAATACACAGTCAAATATATGTAATACTTGGATTCTCTATCTGGTGGGGTTCCTTCTTGTTTCCTGCCCCTCCAGTAAGTAACCAGGATTTGACTCTATGTGAGTTTCTGTGTATATGCACATACAATTTATGTTATGTTTTGAGACCATTCTCAGATATTTTTTTTTTTGATATTTCAAACAGGGGAACACTATGTATGCCTCTAGTACAACTATTTTTGTTTTTGTCTTATTTTGTTCACAAGTCATCATTCTCGTCGCATGGATGTGGCTGAATCCCATCTCTTCTCTTAGAAGGTTCAGTTACTAAATTAATGTAATTCATTGTCTTTCCTTTAGTCCAAAGAATATATTTCCTGATTAGATTTTTCTCTGTGGCATAGAGGTGACCTTGTGTTCTCAAAAAACTGTGCCACCAGAGCATAAACTCTTCTCTCCAGACATCTTCCTCAAACTTCTTAATGAGGTTCATGGGACACCTAATGGGGAGGAGCAGATAGGAAAGGAGGAGGGGGGCCTGTTTGGGAATTAAGCTAGGTTTGAATCTTGCCTTAGCCAATGTGACTTTAGACTTGTGTCTCAACCTTTCTGGGCCTCAGTTTCCTCATCTGTAAAATCTGTAAAATGATGGGAGTTTCCTCAGGCCATAGAAGTAAGAGGCATAGATGAGTAGATGCCAGGGATATGGAGCTCCAGACAAGCTCCCCAGGCTCCTGACTGTGTCTCCAGTGTTCATTTCTAATTTTAGCTCCTGAGGTGTGAGGCTGAAAATAGTTCTTGGGGGTGGAGGTGCAGGGAGCCCCACCTCCAATTCCTTAAGCAAGCTCCTAGGCTACTTTAGCATGAGTTTGAAGCCAGACCAGGTACAAAGGGGTCAGCATGGTGGTGCTGATGATCTGCTGCTCCTCTAGGTATTCTGGGGCAGGTCTCTGGTGCCCTGGCTCCATTCTGACTCTTTCCTTTGGCTACTTTGACAAAAATAGGCACTAGAGGCATTAGATAGTACAAGTTCCTGTGCATGCATCAGCTGCCATGGCACCCAGATTCAGTTGCACCTGAGCTTGGCAGGCATGGCCACCAGAGGCAAAAAGGGGTTGCCATTACAACTTGTCCTTTGTGGAGGAAGGCTATTTTGTAGTAGGGAAAGCACCAGAATTAGAATCAGAGGACCTGCATTTGAATCCTGGCTTTGCTACGTACTAACTTGGGCCATTTCCTCATCTATAAAATGAGGGAGGTTGACTTGACTGTCAAGATTAATCCAACTCTTGGTCTATGATTTTAGACCACAGTGGTTCCTTGAAGTGTAGTATGGGATATGTGGCATTAGAGAACAGCCACGTATTCATTTCTTTCTTTGCAGAGGGAATGATTGGATATATATTGGCCATCTTCTTTGTAGTCTATGTGATTGTTGTTCACTCATCACTAGGGGAATAATTCAGTCAATTTCTGCCTCCAAATCACATCAGCAACATCCCATCATTTATTGAAGGCTTACCTTATGGCTAGTACCATGTTGGCCACTTAGAGACAGACAAAAGAAATTTAAGATCTGACCTGTGATCTCAAGGCATTTACAGTTAGAATTTAGAATTGTGAGGGACCTGAGGGGTACTTGGAGATTATCTTGTCCAACTAATTCCTCTAACTCCAAATTCTTTTCCACTTTTTAAGTCAAATAGCAATACAAAATTCAAATAACTACTCAATATTACAATCAAATTAATTTCATTTCAAGATTTTAATTTCAATAAGCCTGTGTTAAGTGCCTACCATGCAGAGTATAGTGTAACAAGCACTGACTGGAATCAGAGGACCTGAGTTCAAATTCTGCCTCCGATAGTTTATTACCTATGTGACCCTGAGCAGCTAATTTAAACTCCCTGGACTTTTTAAAAAAAATTATCTTTAAAATGAAGGAGTTGTACTAGATGACCCCTAAGTTTCCTTCTTACTCTAAATCCTGTGGTCAGACTTTATGCAAGATCTTATGCTACATGCAGAAGATACAAAGACACATGTAACACACACTCTCTCTTCAAGAAACTTATTATCTAATGGATAGAAACATATGGGTCCAGATAATTCCGATAAGAGGAAGAGGAGGGAATTATGAGAAATTTGAGAAGGGAGAGATCACTTGCTCCCAGGGGTAGAGAGGGGTAACAGAGGGAAGTCAGGAAAGGCTTAAAGGAGGAAGTGGCATGTGAGTTGGGCTTTGAAGGAAGGTATGACTTCAACACACCGAGCTTGAGTTTGCAACAGACCAAAGTTTGAGTTTGCAGAGGGAAGTCTCCTCCAGGCATTTGGGATGGGGTGAACAAAGGCACAGAGATTTGACGGGACGGGATTCACAGCATTGTAGGATCCTGGAAGGTCAGAACTATAATTTTGGATACTACTTTTTAGGAAGGGCACTGACAGATTGGAGTCCATCTGGAAGAGCAGGGCCAGAATGGCTAAAGAATTGGAAGCCATGCAGTACAACATGAGTTTAAGAAACTGGAACTGTTTAAACTGGAGAAGGATATTCTTAAGGGAGACACAAAGGCTATCTTCACATATCTGAAGGGCAGTCACGTGGAAGACATGTTATTATTGTTTGCCACCAAAAGGCAAAACTAGGAGTAAAGGGTAGAATTGCAGAGAGATAGATTTGAGTTTGATATGAGGGGGGAAATGTCCTAATAGTCAGGGCTGTTGCAAAGTAGAGTGGGAGATCTCAGGAGGGAGTGAAGGAGTGAGTTTAGTGGAAACCTTCACTGGGGTGTGGGATGTTGTAGGAGGTATTCCTACTCAGGTATGGATTTGGTTGACTTAAACTCTGAGCTCTTTTTCCAAGTCTGAGATTCAAGTCAGAGTAAGTTTAATGAAGGAAGTGGGATTTGAACTGGGTGCAGAAGGATGATGGATAGAATTGATCCTGGCATGAACCAATACATAGAAGTTGGAATGAGCAAACTTGTATTAAGTGTGTACTATGTGCCAGGCACTATTCTAAGCACCGAGGATACAAAGAAAGGCAAAAGACAGTCCCTCCTCAAGGAGCTCACGATATAATGGGGGGGACCACCTGCAAATGACTATGTAAAACAAGATGTATATAGAATCCATTGGAGATAACGACAGAGGAAAGGCACTGGCATTCAGGGGGAGCCAGGAAAAGCTTCTTGTAGAAAGTGGGGTTTAGTTGGGACTTGAGGGAAACCAGGAGATGGGGAAGGAGGGAGAGAATTCCAGACATGGAGACAGCCAGTGAAGATTTGGCAGGTGGGGTGTGTGTGTGTGTGTGTGTGTGTGCGTGTGTGCGTGCACACACAGAATGCCAGAAAAGAATGCTGGTAAGGAGGTGGAGAAATCTGGAGACTGAAAAGCGGAAATGGGAGTGAAGTGAGCATAGTTTGGTTGCCTCATGGTATATAGTCCAAGATTCACCCGTCAGAAGAAAGGCATAAGGCAGGGGTGGAGAACCTGCCACCTAGAGGCCACATGAGGCCCTCTAGGTCTTCAAGTGCGCTCCTTTGACTGACTCCAAATTTCACAGAACAGATTGTTCTATGGATTCAGTCAAAGGGCCACACTGGAGGATGTAAAGGGCCACATGGGGCCTGGAGGCCACAGATTCCCCGTCCCTGGCCTAAGGGCAGAGCAACCTCTAGGGTGAGAAGCCTGGTGGGGGCCGGGAGCAGAAGTCTATAGAATGAGGATTATCTCTATCTTATGGAAAAGAAAACTGGGGCAAATAGAGAGGAAGTAATTTGTTCATCATTGTACAAGTAAGTGGCTAGATCCCAGGCTTAAACCTGGATTCCTGAGCCTGAAGCCAGGGCAAAATCTCCTTGCCTGTTGTTTGTCCCCTTGGTTTCTAGTATATTTTAATTCTTTGCATATAGCAGGCGCTTGATAAATGTTTGTTGAAGGCATTGAGAACCCCAGCAGCAAGAAACAGAAGTTCGAATCATTTATTGTTGTTCAGTCATTTCAGTCATAGCTGACTCTCCATGACCCCATTTGGAGTTTTCTTGGTACTGGAGCAGTTTTCCATTTCCTTCTCCAGATCATTTTACAGATGAGGAAACTGAGACAAACAGGGTTAAAGTGACTTGCCCAGGGTCACACAGCTAGTAAGTATGTCTGAGGCAGATTTGAACTCGGGAAGATGAATCTTTCTGACACCAGGCCTGACACTCTATCCACTTCACTAACTAGCTGCCCAAACAGAGCATCCCTGGATATCATGTAGTCTAAGCACCTCATTTTACAGATAGGGAAACTGAGGCTGAGAGAAGTGATATGATGTAGCAGGAGTCACAGTTAGTAAAAGGGAAAGATGGATTATGAACCTAGATCTTATGATAACAAGCTCAGGACTGTTTCCTTTATGCCATGTTTTAAGACTTTGGGAAAGTGAGGAGAAGTAACTTATATAAGGTCATACAGCTATTTAGTTACAGAAGCCAAGCTAGAAAACACATCTTCTTCTTCCTTTTTTTTTTTTTATGGCTAGGCAGTGGGGTTAAGTGACTTGCCCAGGGTCACACAGCTAGTAAGTATTATGTGTCTGAGACTGGATTTGAACTTAGGTCCTCCTGAATCCAGGGCTGGTGCTCTATCCACTGCATCACCTGGCTGCCCCAGAAAACAGGTCTTCTGACTCCCAGGTCTCTTACCCATACATAATGGCACAGAGATAAAATTGCTTCTATAATCTTGGAAATCACTGATACAAGTTCAGTTTGGATATAGATATCACCCATGACACTCTTACATGTTCTCTTCCTAGAGAGAATGTAAAATCCTTGAAGGCAGTACTGTTTCATTTTTGTCTCTATCCCCAGTGCCAACCATGGTGCCTGGGATGCAGCAGGTAATTAATGAATGCTTGGTAATTAATTTTCTCCCTCACAAGGCTGTTGGGGAAAGAACAGTTTGTAAGGCCTAAAGTGCTATGCATCCTTGAGTTATTTTTATTGTGTTATGGCTAGGTCTGTGTGTTGGGGTATGGCAGCTGGGACAGGATCGTTGAAGACCGCATTTAGGCTTTTTGTATTCTGTACTTACTGAAAGTTAATGTATAGCCCTCCCTGCCTGCTAGTCCTTGCTTGCACTCCAGAATTTAAAATTGTTACTGGGTATAGGTAGTCTCTTGTTTTTTTTTTTTCAGTTGCAAGAATGCTGTCCCTCCTTTAAATACTCATTTGGAAGTCAGAGGGCTTGAAGGAGTTCTGGTAGTGAGAAGCCCTTTTCTAACTCTGCCTTGCTTTGACATCATCTCACATTTGGTGCTAAGCTCAGCAGATACCGTGTGCCTCTCAATATCTGTTTGTCCATAAATCCACCCCCATTATGCTGAATGTTATTGAACCAGCTGCATTCACTGTTCCCAAGACACTAGCACTAGGATGTAAACACTTTTATAAATCATCGGCAAAGCATTCTGCAATGGGGTTGTCCTCCAGCTCCCTGCCCTTTTGCAAAGGATGGTGCTAAGGTATCCTGGATAGAAGTTAGTTTCCAGCCCTAGAATTGTCTACCACTAGAAATGTCTTGTGACCTGTTCTTATGTAAGATGGTTATCTAAATGGCACTGCCCTTAATTGATCAAGTCATTTGATTGTACCTTAAAGTCCCTGGAAACCTGTACATCTGTACAAGGTACAGGGTACATCTGTACCCTGAGGGATGGGAGCCTGGAGGTCTGAGTTCTAGTCTTGGCACATCCTCTAATTCAGTATATGATTTTGGGCAAATTACTTCCCTTTCTCTGGTCCTCACTTTCTTCCTCTATAAATTGAGAGGATTAGACTAGATTATCTCTTAGGACTTTCCTTGGCTTCAAATTCTATGTAACTTCCAACTCTGAAATTCTAGTTATATTTTGTGGTTAAATATTAAGTGTATCTTAGGGGAGCTTAGAGATAAATTAACACTATCTGCTTTTTGACAGTGGAAGAGGCAGGCCTAGATGAAGCAAATGACTTGTTCAAGGCCAAAAAATTAATCGGTGGGCAGAACTGAGATGAGAATCCAGCACAACTCCATCCCTCAGTTTACAGTCTATTGTAAAAAATCAATCTTCTTGTGCCATAGATGTACAGTTATCCCTTCCACATCACTATTGATTAGGGGTGTGGCACCACTGCAATCTGAAAAATCCACATAGAATTTTTTGGCCCTCCCTTTGTACCAGAGAAGATATTACACAAAACTATACACATGTTTTATGTATTTCTGAGTTTCTAAACATTTTCCTGTGTTGTCTGTTGGCCTTTGCAAATCATCTCTGGCTTCCACAAAACTCCCCCCCAAATTCCCATTTAATTTCTTATGCTGACCCATGATATATTGAAATTATGATGGCAAAAGTTGCAGTGTGGAAGGGACAACTGTACTCTTTTAAAATACATTTTTGTTCACATCTTATGTTTTCCCATCACCTGAACTTCCCCACATATCCTTCCTCCTCCTCTCAGAGAGTCATCCCATATACCAAAGATTTTTTTTAAGAAAAAAGAAAAAATCAGCAAAATCAATCACTTCGTTGAAAAAATTTGACAGTATATGCTGCATCTACTGACCCTTTCTCCCACCTCCACAAAAGCATTGGGGGAGGTATCCTTTCATACTGCAGATGCATTCTTAAATGGTTTGGCTTCAAATATCTGAAAATACATCATGATTAAAAAGGATTGAGTTTGTTCTAAACCTAGATGACTAAACTCAAAGCAATGGAAATAAGTTACAAAGAAGTAGACTGTGCTCAACATAAAGAAAAACTTCTCGATGTAATCAGTGGAACAAGCATCCTTGGGAAGCAGTGAGTTCTCATCACTGGCAAGCTCCTAGTAGAGGCTAGATGGCAACTTATCTGGGCTACAATGGTAGAGAAGATTCTTACTCAAGTATGGATTGAAGTAGTTAACCTCCAAGGATCTAACTGTGATTCTGTGAAGAAGTAGCAACTCACCAATATCTAAGAAACATAGGGAATTAACCCAACTATATAACACTAAGAACCACACTCTAGTCATCTAGGTTTAGAACAAACTCAATCCTTTTTAATCATGATGTATTTTCAGATATTTGAAGCCAGTTCTTATGTTCTCTAAAGTTGTCTTTTATCTAGGTTAATAATATGCTGTTAATATATTTTATAGATTATTGCAATGAGGATAATGATTTGGAAACTTGATAGAGATATAGGAATGTGAACTGCCAGAGTATAGGATTAGTACCAATGTGGAAAAGTTATAGGGAGATAAAATATTTATTAAATGCTTACTATGTACCAGGTATTGTGCTAAGTTCTAGGAGTACAAATAAAAGCAAAAAGACAGTCTTTTGCCCTCAAGGAGCTTATGTTCTATTTAAGGAAGACATATACAAAAGGGAAATAAAAAGCAGGAAAAGTATGGGGGAAAGGTATCTACATGGGGTAAGGTAGTCCAGGGAGTCATAGGCTGGTCAGAGTTTGAAGTAAGGATAGATGGTGTGGATACTTCCTCATAAGGATGTTCTGGAGAAGAACTTGCCCAACTGGAGGGGAAGACTATAAGGATGGAGGGATTGCTGCTAGTATGAGAAGGCTGCTGGGGAAATGTGGAGAAAGCAGTGTGGGGAGTGTTAGGCTGGTCTGGTTTGAAGTGAGGATTGTTGATGGGGGAAGATTTTATACCATATCAGCAGCAAATTCCTAACAGCTAGAATTGCACAAAAGTGACTGGCTTGCCTTGGGAGGCATTGGATTTCCTGTCATGAGACATCTTCAAGGGGACGCTGGATGACCATTTATTAGTGTAATGGGGGTCTGTCATATGCAGAGATCACTTCTCATCACTATCCTCTTGAACCTGGTTTCCTGGCCTATTCCCTGGGGCAAGATGCATGAAAAATACTTTTGTGTATTTGCCAAAACCCTATTAAACAGCATAAGGGGGAGTCTGGATATTTTAGAGAGAATTCCTGTTCAATCATAGTCTGCCTATTTATAAACTGTGTGTAAGTAAGGCTTATCCTCTCTGGATCTCAGTTTCATCATCTGTGAAACAAAGGTTGGTTGAGATAATCTGTAAGACCCTTTCCAGCTCTGATGTCTTGTGGTCTCTTGAGGTGCTTTCTAACTCTTCTATGATCTAAACATTATCCACCTCTCCCTATAGAGAGCACATGCATCTCATACTTCATTTATATTCAGTCTGACCATTTGAAGACAGATTTAGCAGACTAGATGGGTTCTGTTTGACAAACAGAAAGATGAAGGAACATATTTCTCCTTGTTTCCCAAAAAGATGGTTTTGAGAAGAATTGAATCCATTCTGTCTAGCCCATTGTTGCTAAGTAACTAATGAAGGTGAAAGCACAGAATCCCAAAGATGCATTTGGGCATTTTGCCCAGTTTTGAGATAGTGAACTGCAGTATGCAAACTTCTGAACAAATGCCCATGGAAATGGACACATAGCTCTTTAAACTAAGTAAATCAAATATGTTTGTCTGTCTTTCTCTATAGACAGAAAGACACAGCCAAAACAGAGAAGAAATATGGAAGATTGGAGATTATGCAGTGATTGGTGGGTGATGTTGGCATAGCTAATTTAGATAATTTCAGATTTCTGGTTCCCTTAGGGGATAGGATCAGGTTGACCACTACTGAAAAATTATTGGAAACACATGGTAGAAAGAGCTCTGGACTTTGAGTCAGGAAATGTGGGCTTGAGTCTTAGCTTCAACTGTTACCCTTATTAGTGACCCTTACTGGGTATGTGGCTCTGGGCAAGGACCTTAACTTTTCTGAGACTGAATCTTCATCTGTAGAATATGGATAATAATCCTTGCAATACTGTACCTATATCATGGGGTTGTTGTCATGCTTTGTAAATCTTAAAGCACTACAGATGTGGGAGCTGGTTTTATTGTAAGCCTTTTAAATTATCTCTTCTTCAGGCTAAATACCCCTGATTTCTTTAAGCCATCCCAGTAGGGTGTGATGCCTGGTTCCCTCCCTATCTTGGTTACAGTTTCTCTGGATATAGTCTAGATAGTCAATGACATGCCCAAGTTCATACAGGTAGTGGATGTCAAAGATAGAATTTGAACCTATGTCCTCTGACTGAAAGCCAAAGCTCTTTCCAAGGCTTATCATGTCCCTTCTTCTGGACTCAATGCTTCTTTTTAAAGCAGCCTAAGATTGTAGTAAGTTGGTGGCAGCTTCAAAGTTGTTAGTCCTGACTTGTTTAAGCTTAGAATAGTTCTTTTTTCCCAGGTGAATGGCTGAAAAGGGGCCTAATAACAGAACCTAATAAAAGCCTTATAAAAAGATCCCAATGGAAGAATAGTTTAGATGCTTTAGTGTTTATTATTGCTGACTTTTAGTGCTTTAGTGTTATCTCTACTTAAAACAGGACATCACAGTAAGGTTTTCCTCAATGCAAAGTGTGCCTTACATATCAACAGATGAGGCTTCTTCTGTTCTTTTTTTTTTTCCTATTAAGCAAAATCATACAGCTTGACATAATTGGTCAATTGTAAAATCTCTCTTTTCTCTGAGCAGAAGCATAATTAAAATGAGATGAAACATCTGTCTAGATATAGTCAGATAATCTCCAACTTCTTAAGAAACACCCCCATACTTCACTTTCACAAGCAGGCACAGTCATTTCTTAGGTTGATGAGTAACCAGTGAATGGTGCCAGGTGAGCCAGCACCATTTTGTGACTGTGTGCAGGTATACCCTGCTTTATGTACTTTATGCGACTTTCCCACTTCCAGTTCCAACCCACATGCCCTCATCCTTGGGGAAAGCACCACTGTCCAGCTTTTTTTCCCTGATTCTGCTCCAGAACTGCTGACCATTGATGGAGCGAGTACAGTCAGACTGGATCCACTGAAAAAAAAAAAACTGTGGTACACGATCGTGGTTGAACTTAAGCTGCTGCTTGACAATCTTCCCAATATACTCTTCGTCACACCCCGCACAGCACCTGTTCCAAACCTGTATCCTCTCTTCTTGCTATCAGTGGTATGCATACCCTACCACATTCATCATCTTCCTACTTCAGAGAGAAAATTTTGCCATTCAGTAGGAACTGTCTCAGAATGCCCAACCCCACCAGTCCTTGATATTTCTAAACACCATCACCTCCTTTCTTCTCCTGATTCTAATTTTTAATTGTAGGGTCATAATTTTAAAGCCAGAAGGGAGCTCAAACAGTATCTGTTCCACCATTTTACAGATGAGAAAACTAAGACCTGAGGTAGTAAAGTGTTGTTCATCCTACTCATTAAATCTAAACAAAATGTCTTTGCTGGTTAATTTCCACCTGCACTCTTGATTCCCATGTCCTCTAGCTTCTCAAAGGTCTTTTCACTTTTGCATCTTCAATCCCTCCTTCTCTGCTGCTTCTTCCATTTGCCCATGAACATACCTGATCTCCCCAAGCCTGAAAAACTTTTACATTGACCTTCCTGTGTTGCTGTCCTCTCTCTCTCTCTTCTTCTTCATTGGTAAGCGTTCTAAGAAAGTAGTATACAGGTGAAATGTCCACTTAAAAAATGTCTCCTCTCACCTTAACTCTGCCAGTTAGGCTTCTGTCTCTTTTGACCTCCTAGAAATTGTTCCCTTTAAGGTCACCATTTCTATCCTAATATCCAAGTCTGTAAGTCCTTGAATTCTCTGCAGTTTTTGGCACCATTGGCTACACCCTCCTAATGGATGCTTGATCTTCAGATGTCATCCATACTCTTTTAGTTCTTTGATTGTGGCTGTCTTGGTTCAGTCTCATCTTCCTGAACCCTTAACATTGGTGCTTTCCAGGGATCTGTCATGGTCTTTCTTATCTCTCAAGATATTCTCTTCCTTGATGATCTCATTTACTTCCATGGCATCACTTTGCAGATAACTCACAAATCTGTTTCCAGATCTGATCTCTCTTCTCAGCTCTAGACCTGAACCTTTAATCTGTTATGGAATCTCAGAATTGGAAGGACCTCAGAGAGTATCTATTCCAACCCATATCTGAACAAGAATCCGCTCTGTAATATATCCAACCGTAGTCATCTAGCCTTTGCCCGAGGACCTTCAGTGAGAAGGAACTTATTTTGCATCAAGGCAGTGCATTACATTTTTGCACACTCTATAATTGTTAGTATGTTAGTCTTAATTTGTCTCTCTGCAATTTTTATCCTAGTTCTGCCCCACTGCATCTGAGTAGAACAAATCTAACTCCTTTTCCATTGGACAGCCCTTCAAATACCCAAAGACTGCTTTTGTCTCCCTCATCTGTCATATTCAGTCAGTTATTAAGTCCTGTTGTTTCGACCTACGCAGTAATCTTGATTATCTCCTCCTGTGTATTACTACTGCATCTGTCTTAGCATGGGCTCCCATTGCCACCCACCCAGGCTATTTCAGTAGTCTCCTTACAAGGGCCTCCATTCTCTCTCCATTTCTGATTTATCCTTCACACTGCTACCACAATCATTGTTCATACTGATAGAGGTAGTCATGTCAGTCCTTAGTTCAAAAGTTTCCAGTGACTCCCTAATGCTTCAACAATAAAGTATCAGCCTGTTTAAGAAAACTCCATCATCTGGCTCTCACTTACCTTTACAGACATATTATATTTCGTGTTAATCCCCATCATCATTATGGTCTTGCCCAACTGGCAATTTACTGTTTCCAGAATTCAACGTTCAGTTTTCTCCTACTGGAGAAGGTCATACATGTGCTTGGCTTTGACAGAAAAAAAAAAAAAGGATTCCAAAAGTATAGAAGAGGAGTGAGTTAATTTTTGGCGTGGAGGATGGCCTGTATAAATAGATAGAGGGCAGGATGAGATCAGGTGATAGTGAATAAGATGGAGTAATAGCAAATACATCAGGAGTTACATGGAGTGTTCTGGATGATATCAGTAAGTTAGTTCCTCTCCCTTAATTCTTACCTCTCCCTCCAGGGTAGAATTTGGCCCTGAGAATAATGCATTAGTGTATATAGGATATTGGTAAATGATTGCTTTTTATTGTTTTGGATATGGGGTAGGACTTTAGCTGAGGCATTTTTGTGATGGGTCTCTCTTTTATAAACATAATCTCACCTCAATTCCTTGGGATATTTGGGAAAAGGGGCTTTGATGAATTTTCTAGGTAACTGGAAATTTACCAGAGAAGACATTTCATTTCTCTCGGACAGTAGGCCATTGATAGAACTAGAAACTTAAACTTGTATGGGATTTTGTTATTTACAAATCTCTTTTTGGTTATTATTGTATTTATTCTTCATAGCAGCCTTTTGAGATTGTCTGGGCAAATGTTATTCCCGTTTTACAGGTGAGGAAACTGAGGCTTAGAGAGTTGAAGTGACTTATGCAAAGTCACACAGTTTATAAGTGGGGGATTAAATGGAAGGAGTAGTAAGAATAATGGAGATGGACTTTTAAGGCCACACTGAGGTGAAAGAAAGGGAAAAGTGGAAAACATGAGAATCATACTTCAGATGGCAGTATCAGTGAACCTAGGAAAAGGAAGGAAGATGTATAGGTGGTTTTATATGAATGCCTCCTTGTCAGCTTGGAAGGAGATCTCTATTGGAGTGCCACAGGGATCTATTCTTGGTCCTGGACTATTTAAGTTCTCTCTTAGTACTCAGATAAGGGTGTACCTGGCATGCTTATCAAATTTATAGATGGCACAAATCTATAAGGAGTAGCCAGAACATCAAATAATAGAGTCAATTATCCAAAAAGATAGGCGAGAACACTGGGCTGAGCTTAATAAGATGGGATTTAATAGGTATAAATGTGAAGTCTTAACTTGGGTTAAAACATTTTTAACTTCCTAATCACAAGATAGAGGAGGAATGCCTAGATAACAGTTTATCTCAAAGCAAGCTTAATGATATTACTCTTGGCTCTCAATCTGGGCCCAAGCAGGACAAATTTTCACTCTTCCCTATAACAATACTCTAAATACTAGAATACAACCATCTATTTTCTCTACGCTAAATATGGGCAGCTAGGTGATGCAGTGAATAGAGTGGGCCTGGAGTCAGAAAGACCTGAGTTCAAATCCAGCCTCAGATACTTACTAGCCGTGTGACCCTGAGCAAGTCCTTTAATGCTGTTTGCCTCAGTTTCCTCATCTGTAAAATGAGATGTAGTAGGAAATGGAAAATCATTCCAGTATCTTTGCCAAGAAAACCCCAAATGGGATGATGAAGAGTTGGACATAACTAAACACAATTGAATAACAGCAGCAAAGCTAAACATTCTCAGTTCCTTTGAGTAGTATCTCTATGGTGTTTTCTCTAGTCTTCTCTTGCCCTCTCATTGTCTGCCAGCAAAACCAAGTTTGAGAGTTCTAGAAGACCTTGGCATTGTCTAGTCCAAGTCATATACAAAAAAGAATCCCCATCATAACATACTAAACAAGTGGCCATCCAGCCCATGCTTGAAGACTGCCATGTAAGAGGAAATCACTCAAAGCAGCCTATTCCACCAAGGTCCAGCTCTAATCATTAGGAAGGTTTTCCTGATAGCAAGGCTTTCCTTCTTGCAGCGTCTACTCTTTGCTTTTGGTTCTGCCTTCTGGGGCCAAACAGAACCAGTCTTATTCCTCCTTCCCCCGACAGTCCTTCACATACTTGAAGCCAGATATCTCTCCTCCCCCTGACCCTTACCCTTTAGTCTTCCTTCTTCCAACTCAAAGTGCCCAATTCCTTTACTTGGTGTGCCCGTGACATGCATTCAAAGCCCTTCACCATCTCTCTTGCCCTCTTCATGATGCTTTCCAGCCTATTGATATCCTTACATTGTGGTGCCTACCTGCACATGGTATTTTAGGCGAGGTCTCATGAGGTCATAGTACAGTGGGATTATCACTTCCCTATTCCCCTATTCCTGGAAGCTCTGCCTCACAGTGGAGCCCAAGATTGCATTAGATCTTTGGGCTGCCACACCACTGTCGACTGATATCAAACTTTTGATCCTCCGTCATTTTGCATCAGATCGTTTCTTCTTCTTTCTCAGAACTGCTATTTAATCATGCCTCTCTCATCTTGTACTTGTGAAGTTAATTTTTGTACTTCAGAGAAGATTTTACATTTATTCCTATTGAATTTAATATTGTCAGATTCAGCCCAGGGTTCTAGCCTGTCGAGCTTCTTAGGGATCCTAATTCTAGTCTGTTCTATCTATTGGCTCCACTGTACTACCTTCCCCTTCCAGCTTTGTGTCATCTGTAAATTTGGTGAGCGTGCTGTCTGTGCTTTGATCCAAGAGTCTGATAATGTTAAACACCACAAGGCCCTGCACAGATCTCTGGGCTTCTCTCCTGGAGACTTCCTGCTACATTTCCACTGAACCATTAACAACTACTCTCTGGGTCGAGCCACCCAACTAGTTCTGAATCAATCCAATTTCCTTATTATCTAGTCCATGTCTGTCTAGTTTTCCCACAAGAATTGTGTGAGATACAAAAACTTTGCTAAAACTTAGGTAAATTAAATCCATGGCATTTTCCTTATCTACTAATTGAGTAATCTTAAAAAAAAGAAATTTGGTTTAATTTGTTATGACCTGTTCTTGACGAAACCATGATAGTTCTTTGTAATCACTGTTTCCTTTTCTAAATGCTTACTGTCCTTCTTTTTAGTGGTCCATTCTGGAGTTTCCTCAGGAATTAAAATCAAGCTTAGTGGCCTGTTGTTTACAGATTCTATTTTCTTACTTTGTTTTTCAAAACTGGGACATTTATCATCTATTCTTGTGGAAATTTCCCTTGTTTTCCATCATCTTTCATGTATGACTAATGATGTCTCACCAATCACATCCGGAAGAAAGGGTACTTTCTTCCGTTCCACAGCTGCCTTTCAGTCTGCTCTGAGTGTGCATCCTGAGCTCAGACTATCTTTTTTTGTTCCTATGTCACATTTGGCTAGCACTGACTTGTTTTGATCTTTGGTCAAAACAGTTCTTTCTCTGAGGAAAGGCTGAGCCAATAGAACCTGAATAAAAAGCTTCATGAAAAGATCCCAGTAGAGAGATACCAGAGACTCCAAAGTAGTCTTTGTTGCCGATGGCAGATCAGTATCATTAACTGTCTCCAAAGTACAATAGTCTGGCATTTGTTTGTGGCAGAGTTTGAATGCCTTGTGCTTAATAAGATGAAGTTGCAAAAAAACAAGAGTCTAAGGTAATTTGTGTGCTGTCTTCAGATGGATAGAAAACTGCACAGTGTCATGGGGCTAATTTAGATTTTTCACTCAAAGAGTATTTTCATTACTGTGGTTGGGCTTTTTTTTTAATAGCTGAACCTAAATGCCTTTTTGAGAGGCTGCTGTGGAGTGGAAGAAAAGTGTCCTAACCTTGGACTCAGAAGATGGGGTTTCTACTCTGATATTTCTTTAGCTTCCTTAATCTGGAGTAAAGTCATTCTATTTATTTGACCTTCCATTTTCCTTTCTGTAAAATGAGATTAATAACACTTGAACTGCTGTTACTGTAGCTACTTACTACTACTACTAGCTAGCTACCATTTATATAGCATCTACCATATATCAGGCACTTTACAAGTACTGTCTCATTTGATCTTCCCACCAATCCTGGGAGGTAGGTACTATTATTATCCCCATTTTACATATGAAGAAACTGAAGTAAACAGTGGTGAAGTGACTTGCCCAGGGTCATACAGCTACTAAATGCTGAGGCTGAATTTGAACTCAAGTCTTCCTGAGTTAAGGCTGAGTGCTCTCCTATGTTACCAAGGTTGCTTTTTCAAGGGAATTTTGTAAACCTTATGTGCTATAGAAATGGGAACTATTATTTCACTTAAGATCCTTTATCTTATCCATCCTGCAGCAGTTATATCATTAGTCCTTGGTTTGATAGCCCTTGAAATATTCCCCTTCTTGAGTAAAAGCTGAGTGTGTGTACACACACATTTCATCTGCGGGCTGCTAGCTGATTTCTAGTTATTCATAATGTTTCTGTTTCTTTTTCCCTTAGTTTTTGCATCAGTAAAATGGACAAAATTATATTGCTTTCTATTGAAAATAAATTTTAACAAAAGGGTAAACTGAGTCAGATCTCTGCACAATGTATCATTTATTAGTAGGGGTGTGCTACCTATCAGTAAATGGGCCATCAGCTTGCCTTTGTTAATAGCAAAGACCCCCAAGCAAGAGGACAATTCCTCTTGAGGAATGCAGAGCAAAGACTAGAGCAGGGTAGATGACATTATGGAATGGAGGGCAAAGTGATTGATTTCAGAGCTGAGTTGTAGGAAACAATAGGATTGTGTGGAAGTTTGGTAATGGGGATTAGCAATGACCCTTCTTCTTTCATGAGTCTGAAAAGGACTCATTGTCTAAGTGTAGGTTGGACATAGCAGCCCAGACTTCTGGACAGCAAAGCAGACAATCTTGAAGGATAACTTGGTAGAGTAGAGATATCAGGCCCAAACTCCCTTTCTGTTCACACACATTCTCCAAGGCCATTTAAAGTCCTTGAGGCAAGAAAACTAGATTTTTAAACGTAACCCATTACAGGACAGCTAATCTCTGAATTAAGTTCAGAGACAAAGAACCTTGACTGAAGCAGCTACAGGACAAAAGCAGTTACTTGTAAATAGGATCAATAAGAAAACTCATACAGAATCAGTTTTCATCTTCTCATTTCTCTGTTTGGACTTCTTCCTCACACTTCACAGAGAAGCAGATGTTTAATGAGATCCCAGTAACACTATGGCTTGGTAGACCCCATCCTGCTTTGTAAATAGACCTTGCAATGATAATATCAACTCATTTATATACTGTTTTACTATATACGATGAGATTTTAGATACATTAGCTCATTTCATCTTCATAACACTTCATAACACATACAATCTACCACTAAATCAGGGCTTCTTAACCAGTGTTTTGTGAACTTTGGAAAAAAAAAGTATTTTGATAACTATACCTTTGTTTCTGTATGATTGATTTCTTTTGTAACCAATATGATTTATTTCCTTTGTAATGTAAATATTTTATTTTATGCATTTAAAAATGTTATTCTGAGAAGGGGCATATGCTTTACCAGACTACTGAAGGTGTCCATGCTATAAATAAAGTTAAGAACTTTCCACACCTCCCACCCCCCAAAAAATGAATGGACTTTCTGTTCTTTTCTACCTACTTGGTATGAATCACCACTTGCTTTGAATCCAGTGCAGAGTGGCGGTTTTCCAGGCTGAATTAAAGATGTTGCTATGTTGTATAATTAAGTATTACCTGAGGATGAGATGTAATTATTTGAAACATTTTTTTAATCTCTGTGGGTTGTCCTTGAGAATAAGTTTCTAGTTGATAGCATCTTACTGAGAGAGGCAAAATGGAAAGCGCACTGGACTTGGTATCAGAAGACCTGGGTTTGAGTCTTCCCTCTGACTCATAAAGTCATTGATGGTTAAAACCAGGAGGACTTACAGCACAAACTGTCAAAACTGGAAAGGACTTCAGAGATGCTCGAGGTCAATGCCTTCATTTTATAGATGAAGGAGCTTAGTCTTAGAAAGGGAAATGTCTTACCCAGTAGTATGCTGGTAAACATTAAAAAACCCATTCTTGGGGGGAAAAATGTATGCAGGAGATACTTCTAAGTTTAATCTATATGATTATCATTTTCTCCATCACTTTCTTAACTCTAGATAATCAGTGAAATAATAAGTCAAGTCCTGATCTGTAGTGTTTACTGATTTCTGAGGTATAAGTACCCATGCTGCAAAAATTTGCTCACTGGTAGGAGTAGTTTCCAACACACCCTTGGATTGTCTGGTGTCATACGGTGGAACCAGGATTCAAACTTTGGTTTCCTGACTCCTATAGATGTTCTTTCCACTATTCCAGTGATGTCAATCTCAAATAAAAATGGGGCCACTAAACCTGTACATAAGGACTCCTGCTGGCTGCATATTTACTTAGAAAATTACATATTAACATTATCTATATTCTACTGTATTTTTATTTATTTTGTTAAATATTTCCTTGTTGTTTGGCAAACTGGGGAGGGGTACTGTGGCCCCCATTTCCATGTTTGACACCTCTGCCCTCCGCCATTGTGGCTGAGTGCCCCGGGAAAATAATTCCCCTTCTCTGGAGCCTCAGTTTCCCTGACTGTGCATTGGAGATAATATTTATACTGCCTAGACTTCCCTTGGTGAACCCTAAAGTGTTATAGAAATGTGAACTGCTATAGGGCAGTAAGCTAGAACCTGAGCAAAACACCGGGCACATGGTCTCTCTTTAGTAAAGATGTTTTTTATAGTTGGAGGACTAATTGTCCTGCAGCCTCCTGCCAACTGTCCCTAACCACAGGATTAGTCTTTCAGCCTTTTGTGAGAGGCGGTGACATGAGCTCTCCAAGCCCCTCACCCCCGCAGCAGGCTAGAGGGGGAGGATTTCAGCGTGAGTAAGCAGCTGTGTTGGCATTACAGTACTGCATGCCTCATATTTCTTTGCTCCCAAATGCCTGTGATGTCAGCCCTCCTCCAGCCCTGAAGTGCCACACTAATTCCCATCGGAACAAGGACCTCATTGAGGTAGAGTCTTGTCTAAGCTTGCAGACTCCTGGGGCTCCTCAGAGCTTTGCCAGTGGTGGGTGTTGTTAGGGAGGGTCAGGAGATTTGGGGTTCTGGTCCTGGCTCTGACATTTATTTATTGAGTGACCTTGGGCAAATCACTTTCATTCCCTGGGCCTCAGTTGGGCTAGATGCTATCTAAAGTTCCTTACTTCATTAGCTTGTGATTTCATCGGTATGGTCACTCTATCCCCTGACACTGATTACAACCCCTCCACATCATGGACAACTTCATGAGTTGCTGTGTCCAAAAAAATAATGATCTCCTGCCATCCAGCTTTCTGGTGAGAAAGCATTTCTGCATTTAGCGAGGCTGACCCTCAGATGACAGATGTGCAGGCCATTGCCAGGTCTGTATTCACAGGCTTTCTAATGTGGTAGAAGCTGCCAGTGTTTATACTCCATGAAATAGACCAGGGTCAGAACCCAGGGTCACCTCTCTGCCAAGGTGAGGCATGGAGGGCAACTAAACTGATAACATTTCTTGTACCAATGAACTAGGAATGTTTGGCTTTGGAAGACTTGGGAGTTGAGGTATGAGGTATAGTCCCAGTTTTAAGTATTCAAAGGGTTATCAATGGAGCAGGAATCAGAACTGGAGGGCAGAAGGAGGAAGAGTCTACAGAAATTTCAGAAAGGCGGATGTTGCCATCATACAACTTCTTCACAACCAGAGCTGTGTGAAAGTCTACTGGGCCACCTCAGGAGGTGGAGAATCCTCCCACCTCCACCCTGAGGTCCTTGGGAAGTAGCTAGATGATTGCTTTTGGGGGATGTTGGGGACTGATTGGACTAGATACTTTGTAAGGTCCTTTCCAGCCTTGAGATTCTACGATTCTAAGGTCTTGCCCTCTGTTTATTCCTTAAAGCTTTGCTGCTGCTTCTTACTGGCTACACACATCTCTTACTAACCCGACCCCGCCAGAGCAAGGTACAGGGTTGACTAGACATTAAAAAATAGCTACTTTGTGGGGGTCTGATAGGGATCCAGTCCATACTTGTAAAGCATCTGGATCACCTCCTCGGTGGCAGGTCCACAAAGTTCAGAGCATGACTGGGAAGACGGATGTTTCAATTGGGCTCGGGCCTGACTTCCCCACCCTTACTGTGGAGGCAACACCAACCATGTCTTCTCTCCTTTTTTACTTTTCCTTTCTTTGGGCAAGATGTGCAGCCAGTGTAACTCTATCAGAGAATTCCTGGGCAGTGACGGTGCCACATTGGAAGAGAAACAAGGCCATTTGTGCTCGTGGCCTTCCTAACGTCAGTGGAATGTGAGCCAGTCAGCTCTGTGCTCCCCATTCATTGCTCAGGCTTTGGGAGCAAGCTTGATGTTATTTCATTAACTGTTGCTGCAGAGTAGGGGGTGTGTGTGTGTGTGTGTGTGTGTGTGTGTGTGTGTGTGTGTGTGTGTTTATGTATGTGTATGTATGGGGGGAGGAGGGGAAGATAGTGGCCTGGGCAGTGCATGTTCCGTATTTGATTTGTCAAACTCATGTGGTTGGTGATCATTCCATTTTTCTGAGTCACCTTAGACCCCGGGGCATCGAGCTTTTAAAAATATTTCACTGCCTGGATTGACACCTCATCTATCCCCAACATATCAAAGCAGAAAGGTTTCAAACCTGCGATTTTGGTGTTGGTTGTGCAAACAATAGCTTCCCTTTCCTAGAGGTAAAGCTTTATTGCATAGAAGGCAATTGCTTCACAACAACTCTCTGAGGTAGGAAGTACAAATATTAGCAAGCTCATTTTATATATGAGGAAACTGAGCTTCTGAGAACAAAAGTGACATGTTCACACAGCTAGTAAATGAGAGAGCCAGAATTAGAACCCATGTCTTTGTGCTCTTTCCTCCACTTTACCTTAGTTCCTACATGGTATGGTTCCTCCACAGTTCCTCCACTGTGCCTTAGTTCTTACATGGTCTTGGAGTCCAACCACCTGGGTAAGTGACAGCTCTGTGAACCTGAATGAAGAGTCTCAGTTTCCTCATCTGCAAAAAGAAAGGGAAAGGGTGATACTTTCACTTCTGTACCTACTTTTCAGGGTTGTGAGGGAAAAGAGCATTGAGAACTTTGTAAAGTGCTATATAAATGTGACTTATTGTTCAATCATAGTTGAGTCATGATATCGAATAAAAATATTTATTGAGCTCTTACCCATGTGTAGACTCCTGTGTTAGGCATTAGGAGGGGATGCAAAGAAGAGGAGTTTATACTTTGCATATTCGTATTGCTACACAAACACTGGGGAGTCCCTTGTGAACAATCCTTATGACCTGTACATTTCCCATCACGGGGCTTCCAGAGGACTGAGAGCAGGCTGACCTCACATAGACTTCATATGGACTTCACAGCTCTCGTAGCTGGATGGGCTTGGGTTGGCCCAGAGGGCTGGGTTTATTATTTTCAGATGATAGTCTTAAGGCCTTGTTTCCTGGGTTATGCATGGCTTGATGGTGTGAAAAAGATGCCAGGGGCAGTGTTGGTAGTGTGAGAAAGATAACACAGACATCTTTGGAATCAAGTCAGTGAATCAAAGAATTAAAGAGATGAAAGGGACTCTGGAAATCATTAAGCCTCTGATGTCCCTTTCAGATCTAATATTTTGTGATACTGTGATCCTAACATAGGGATAAGTTCTTTGTGCTGGGGATGGAGATGGGGTGACAGACTTTGACACAAATTAGAGTGAAAAACTTTTTTTTTTTTAGGCAATTGGGGTTAAGTGACTTGCCCGTGGTCACACAGCTAGTAAGTGTGAAGTGTTTGGTCTGAGGCTGGATTTGAACTCGGGTCCTTCCTGACTTCAGGGCCGGTGCTGTATCCACTGCTCCACCTAGCGCGGTTTTTTCAAGGGAGTAGTAAGATATTAAGACTTGCACCATAATTATACAAATCAACAACAGCACCTATAATCATAATATCTAGCATTTATATAGCTAGAACATTAAGGTTTATAAAACACTTTATATTTATTGTTGTTGTTCATTTGTTTCACTTGTATCTGACTCTTTGTAAAACTACCTGGGGTTTTCTTGCCAGAGATACTGGAATAGTTGGACATTTCGTTCTCCAGCTCCTTTTACAGATGAGGAAACTCAGGCAAACAGGATTCAGTGACTTGCCCAGGGTCACACAGCTAGTAAATGTCTGAGGCCAGATTTGAACTCAGGAAGATGAGTCTTCGTTCTCTAGGTCTGGCACTCAATCCACTGTGCCTCCTAGTGGCTCTGTCTCATTTGATCTTCATGACACCCCTTGGAGGTAGATGCTATTATTATCACCCCCATTTCACTGATAAGGAAACTGATTTTCTTATCAGTAAGAGGTTATGTGACTTGTCCATTATTGCATAGCTAGTTAAGTGTCTGAGTCAAGATTCAAATTCAGATCTCTGACTCCAAGTCTCACACTCTATGCACTGTGACACCTCTCTGCCTTTTCTTCCAACCCAGATGAGTCTCAGTATACCCCAAATTAATGTGCCTTGAGCTCAAACCAGAAACGATGACAGTGTCTTTGGTGCAGGATACTGTTGGGACAAGAGTGCTGGTCATGGAGTCAGAAAACCTCGGTTAGCTACTCACTTCTTTACATCTTTGCACCTCGTTTTCTCCATGTGTAAAGTGAGCTTGATAACACTTTCCTCAAGGCCAGTGGGCGTGCTCTTTGCCACAGCAGGGATTTCTTTTGAGGGTGGCTCAACATTGGGAAACATCAGAGAAATTCACCTGTGGCAGTTAGCTTCTACCGTGCTCATAGTAGGCACTCCCCAACAACTCAACAACGATGTCTTACATTTTGATCCTCCTAGCAACACTGACAGTAGAGGTACTATGGATTGTACTAGCCTTTTGCTTTACAGACGAGGAAACTGGGACTTGCCCCACATCAAATAATTAAGAAGTGTTAGAGGCATGGGTTGAATTGAAATATTTGATTTTAAGCTCCCTGAGAGGAGGGATTGAGTCATTTTTATCTCTTTATTCCCAGTGGGGGCTGTGAATTCATTTTGGGGCTTGATGAGTGTTTGCTGAATTGAATTGAATTGAAAAAGATGTAATTATCTTCCCTAAGGTATTTGCATACTTGATAGGGAGGCAGGACTAACTTCCATGAAATAATTAGCCAATGACACCAAAGAGTGGGTAATCAAGTATAAGACTGTGTGGTAGGGATGATAGATCTTAGATGAATCCAGTTATTTGGGAACATCTGCCAGTGAGGGGAAGAATAGTTACAGAGTGGGAGAGATTAGGAGTACTAGAAAATAAAGTCTATATTTATTGAATGAGTACTGTCTGCAAAGAAGAAAATAATACACCTCCTCCTTTCCCGCCCTCCTCTTCCCTTCCCTCCCTTTTCACATAGACACCCTGGCTTCACACCTCAGTTATAGAATCATCCTTGGAAGGTCAGTGCCTTGCTTCGTAGCGTTGTCTGACCCCTTCAATCCATTAACAACTTCCCTCACCTAAAGGTGGGGTGTGGGGAGAGTGTTATCACTGTCCAGGAACATGGAATTTCAGTGCTGGAAGTGATTTTTAGAAACCCAAGTTTCTAAAATCTGTATTTTGTTGTTGTCACAAATTGTTTATTTCCTTCATTGAAGTCCTCTCCCAAAGCTTCATCATGCTGCGATGGTGACCCTGGGTTCCCAAAGGCTGTACCAGCAGAACACAATCTTTGGTAGGTTTTACCAAGTTGGAAAGCTTTCAAGGAGAGGCCCATTGATGTACTATAACTTTAATCTGCAGATCAGCCTAGATGAGAGCAGAGAAACTCATCACTGGAAGGTCAGTTCAACAGGGATGAATTTTTTGGGCCATAGCAGTTCATGAACTCATCCACTAATGTGGTCCAGAGAGGCTGAGATCTTTGTTGGGGGGGGAAATTGTGGATTCTTGAAATTAAAACGAAGTATGTGTTGCTCACTTACTTATGATATTTAATAAGAAACAAACATGACCTCATTGGTACTATATCCAAAATATTTCTGTTTCTCTTTCATCCCCATGAAGGAGGGTGGAGAGGAAAGGTGAATGTTCAGTTTTGACGTCATCTGCACAATAAAGAAATAGATGCCTTGAGAAAGCTGGAAACCCATTGACATTGGTTGGGTGGGTCTCTCTCATCTGTCATATCTGCTCAGTAGGTTGCAGAGACTTATCAATTCCACCTCAGTACCACTTCTTGCCCCCATCCTCTCTCCTCTATTCCAACTGCCACCATTCTACCATAGGCACCCTTACCTGCCTAGACAATTGAAATAGTTTCCTAACAGGTCTTTCTGCCTCTATTTTTTATGCCTCCCTGCCCCATCCAGCTTTCATACCACTGTCAGAATAACATTCCCTGTCCATAAATCTTGTCATTATCTACTCTTCTGCTCAGAAATCTCAGTGGTTTTCTAATGCCTCTAGAGAAGAAATCCTTAATCTGGAGTCTATGAACTTATTAAAAACAATTTTTGGGATAACTGTATTTTGATATAATTGGTTTCCTTTGTAATTCTATGTATTTTATTTTACACATTTAGAAACATCATATTGAGGAGGTGGTCCGTGAGTTTCACCAGACTGCCAAAGGGGCCCGTGACATCCAATAATTTAAGAACTCCTGCTCTAAAATTCAGACTTTTTCCTGGCCTTTCAAAGCCTTCCATAATCTAGTATCATCCCACCTATCCAGCCTTATCTTGTGTTAATCTCCTCCATGTGCTTGACATTAAAAACACCTCCATATCCTCCTCTTTAAGTCCTACAACCCCTCATCATGGAAAAGTTGTGACTCTAGGTTCTTGATAGATAGCTTTCCACCAAGATGGAAAGGTTTCAAGTAGAGGCCCAATTATAGACCATATGCTTGTTGTCTGAGGACCAGCTTTAATAATAGAGGGTTACAATCTGTTGGTAGATGGAGTACTTATATTGCCAAAATTATAGGCTCTTGAGGTGTTGGGATGCTCTCTACTTCAGCCAAAATGGAGTTTTCCGAAAAACACATTCTGGGCTTTCTTCATCCATTCATCCATCTAATACCCTCCCACCTACAGCAAGAAGCATTTTCCAATCCCTCTTAATTCTAATTAATTTTACACTTTCCCTCTATCAATTCTCTCCAATTTATCCTTATGTGTATGTACATTATCTTGTTTATTCTTATATATATACATTATATACAAATAAGATATATATGTATGTGTATATATATGTATCTTGTTTGTATATATCTTATGTATATAAGTTGTTTGTGCATGGTTGTTTGCATGTTGTCTCCTCTGTGAAACTATGAGCTTCTTGAGAGCAGGGGTTGTCTTTTGCCTTTCTTTGTAACCCAACATCTTAACACAATGCCTAGTAATGGCAAGTACTTAATAAATGCTAGTAGACTAACTGCCCCAGTCAGAGATGTGCTGGTCTCAGCTCAAAACCATCTCATGAGAGCCAGTTGTTAAATTGTCATTGTGAGAATTTACACCTCAGAAATCAGCAAATCCTCAAAATCAGGGCTTTATTTGTTGTTTTGTTGATTATTGAGATAATCAATAATCAACAAAGAAAATGATGGGGAAAATGTTAAAAATGCAAATTAAAAGTGTGCTGTGCGAACTTTTTTTGAGAGTCACTTTAAAAACATTTACCAGCATAACCCTGGCCCCAGTCCACCTTCCCTCAGAATTATTTCTCCCTGCAACATTCCCATTCTTCTCCCCAAATATTCCCCCTCCTTAACTTTACTTAGCCTGTTTCCCATGCCTCTGATGGCTTCTTCCTTACTTTTGCCTATTAGATTCCCACATGTCCTTTTTAAAAAAAAATGTTTTTTATTTTCAACATTCACTGCTATAAGATTTTGAGATTTAAATTTTCTCTCTCTCTCCCACATCCACCCCAAGACGGTGTACCATCTGATGTAGGCTCTACATATACATTCACGTTAAGCATATTTTCCCATTCGTCATTATGTAAGAAAAAATTAGAACTAATGGAATGAGCCATAAGAATGAAGCAATAAAACAAAACAATAAAGAAGAAGGAGAGCAAATAATATGCTTCCATCTGCATTCAGACTCCATATTTCTTTTTCTGGGTGTGGATAGCAATTTCTGTTATGAATCTTTTGGGGTTATCTTAGATTTTTGCGTTGCTGTGAAGAGCCAAGTCTATCAAAGTCAGTCATCCCATGATGTGGCTGTTGTGTACAATGTTCTCCTGGTCCTGCTCATTTCACTCTGCGTCAGTTCATGTAAGTCTTTCCAAGTTTTTTGAAGTCTGCCTTCTCATCATTTCTTATAGTACAATAGTATTCTGTTACATTCATGTACCACAACTTGTGCAGCCATTACCCAATTGATGGTCATCCTCTCAATTTCCATTTCTTTGCCACCACAAAAAGAGCTGCTATAAATATTTTTGTGCATGTGGTTCCTTTTCCCATTTTTATGATCTCTTTGGGATATAGACCTAGAAGTGCTATTGCTGGGTCTAAGGGTATGCGTAATTTTATAGACCTTTGGGCATACTTCCAAATTGCCCTCCAAAATGGTTGGATCATTTTACAACTCTACCAACAATGTATTAGTGTTCCAATTTTCCCACATCTTCTCCAGCATTTATCATTGTCCTGTTTTGCCATGTTAGCCAATCTGATAGGTATGGTGTGGTACCTCAGAGTCTTTTTGATTTACATTTCTCTAATCAATAGTGATTTAGAACATTTTTTCGTATGACTATAGATAGCTTTGGTTTCTTCCTCTGAGAACTGCCTGTTCATATCCTTTGACCATTTATCAACTGGGGAGTGACCCACTGGTACTTTATAGACCATTTCATATGGCCCCTCTGTGGCTCTTTTCCTATGCTCAAAAATTCTCATGTAGTTCTTAGCTCCCCTTCTGCAGTGCCCTTATAATATTGTTTTTTGTTATAGCTTTCTGTGCTTTCTCCCCTTTGACCTTTGCTCATACTCTTTCCTGGGTTTAGCTGTCCATCTCTCCTCCTCCACCTCTCAGTCTTTAAAGGCTTAACTCATGGGCCAGTCTATGCTGTCATTTCTCTGGCTTCCTATTGCTCTCTTTGTTCTGTTGTGACACTGATCATGTGCTTGCCTCTGTAATAACTATTTGTGTCCATCTCTTATCCTTCTCAAAGAGGCCCAGGACCATAGCTTATTCCAATCCCAGGACTTTACTCAGTATCATAGTAGGTGTTCTATAAATAATGAATGTATGAACATTGCTAGCTCTCTGTGCCACCACGATGCTGCCATGCTTCTTTGTCTTGTACTCTTTCATTTTGATTCTACCCCTTCTTTGGCTTTCTCAGGGAGTCTCAATTCTTATTTGGGGCCGTGTTTGTTACGAGAGCACTCAGAATGAAGTAAATTAGGTTGTGAACTCCTTGAGGCTAGGGACTGTCTTTTGCCTCTTTTTGTATCCCTAGTGATTATTAGCATAGTGCTTGGCACAGAGTAGGCACTTAAAAATGTTTATTGATTGATTATTGACTGATTGATCAATATAATAAAGAGTAAAAAGCAGGTGGCACTCAAGAAACTGCTTCATAGGTTTTGAATTGTAAACCCCTAATTGTTGGTATTAAAAGCTTGAGAGCTAGGTTTAACTATGCTCAGATATCCTAGAATTTGGGAGCTGGAGGAGGCTTTAAAGGTCACTCAGCCCAATTCCACATTTTACAAATGAGGAACTTGAGGCTCAGAGTGGTGAAGGAATTTAGCCATAGTCATATACCTTGTTTAACTGGATCCCAGGTCTCTAAAAGTAAACAGAATGTGCTCCAAAATTCTGGGCAAAAAAAGAATTTTTTTAGTCTCCTTTACCCCTTGTTGGACAATGATACAGTTGTAATTTTCTATCCCTGTTGCCATCATCAGTTAAAGATTTACCCTCTAATTGGATATGTCATGTCCATGAGAAAAGTGTTTTGGTTTTCAGTGTTATAGGAGGTTTTTTCTTTCTCACCTGAGAGCATCATTTGTGTCAGCAGAGATGGGAATCGCTAAGGTTCCCAAAGAAAAATAAGATCCACATAGCAGCGAGAACATAAAAATCCAGCAGCTCCATGATGGGGCTCATTTTTTAAGCTGCTCTAATTTCTTTCAGTTCATTTGCATGACTCTCCCTCCTGAGGTTTATCTGGACTAGAGAAGTGATTAACTAAGTATAGAATCTGCTTTTGCTTCTCCTTCTTGGTGTGTGCTGGGGTTAGATTGGGTCATTTTATTCTTGGCTCGCAAATCACACTGATTTCCTCTGGTGCCGAGCAGTCCACATTCTTCAGGACATCATATCTGTAGAATTTTTTTTTTAAAATGCTTTGCCCAGTTGTCAAAACAAGAGCCTAGGTTGATAATGTCCTCTTTTTCTTCTTTTCCAGGGGCTGGTGTATTTTTCCTTTCTTGTGCAGAAGGAGAGCAGATCAGCTTTCTTTTCGACTGTATCGTCCGGGGCATCTCCCCCACGAAAGGCCCCTTTGGCCTGCGTCCTGTCCTCCCAGGTTAATATAAGAAGTGTAGAGTGACCCCTTGGTGTTGATGCCTGCCTGGGCTGGTGCTCGTGGCTCCACTTGGAATGGCAGGTTGCAGACACCACACCCTGGGATGCAGGGTGGTTTTCATTCTGAAATGTCACCGCGATCCAGATTTATCAGTCCCAGGCACCTAGCTCCTCTCCCTTGCTGTCCTCTCAGCTCATTCACATTCCTGTTACAACTTGGACTGGTTTCCGTTGTGTTTGTCCTAAATGGACCTCTAAATAATACCGGATTATGACTATCTAGTACTTTGTGGCCACAACATTTTCACTTGGTTTCCTCACTTGATCTTTACATTGTTATCATCCCCATTTGGCAGAGAGGAAAGCTGAAGGTTATAGAGAAAGAATGGCTTGTTGAAGGTCACAAAGCTAGTAAATGGTTGAGCTTGGCCTTAGAATTACTTAATTCCTCTGGGTCTCAGTTTCCTCTGGAAAATTATTTCTAAGGTGACTTCTAGCTCTAAATTATATTCCCTTTGCTCCTGTAATCTTAAATCTGAAAGGAACCTTAGGATTGGAGGATCTGAGTTGGAAGGGGCCCTCAGCCCTCTTTTGTTGTAGGTGAGGAGACAGGTTCAGAAAAGTGAATTGACTTGCCCAAGGTCACAGAGTAAGTAAAGGGAGACTTTGTACTAGTACTGTGTGGCTACAGGTTCAATAATCTTTTTTCACTGCACTATCCTATTTCCTTAAAAGTGTTCTATTTTGGAGAAACACAATCCTCTTGCTTATTCAAAAATAAAAACTGCCCAGACTTTGTTGTGGTTGCAGCAGGAGAAATAGACATGAGTGTATTTATGGTTTCCAAAGGCTCATGCTGCCTTGCAGCTTGAAGGGATGAAGAAATGTCATATATTAGTGCTTCTGAGCAAGCCTTGTAAAGGGAGGAGTAGGCAGGCGGCTGAAAGATGAGACTTTGGAACATCCGGGGAAAATCTATGTATTTGGAATTTGAAATAATGCTTTAGGGCGTTGCCTTTTGATGGCTATGCCAAATCATATGGTTTTCCATTAAGCTGTGGGTAGGAGCTACTATTTCAAGGGTTTGTATAGGTCTCTGACCAAAATTAACTGAGATGTTCTGGGAGCTGGTAGGATTTAGAGAGATAAAGTCCCTCTGAACTCTTTTGTAAACCAGACTTGACAGGCAGCTGCCTTAGGTATTACTTGTGGGCAGAGCACAGGACTGGGAAGTAGAAGAACTGAGTTTTTGTCCCAACTTATTGTGTGACCTCGGACAAATAGTTTTCCTTTGGGCCTTGAGGTTTCTTCCTCTGTAGAATGAGAAGAGATGTTCTCTAAGGTCCTTTGTTAATTAGTACATTAAACCCAGTGTTCATCAGGTGTTTTGGATTTCTAAGAAAAACTTGTAGATTTAGTCACCTTTGGAAAGCTGGCCACAAGTTTCAGGTATTGAAATGTGAAGAGCTCTGAGTCATCCTGAGTCCTGTTGAGGTTTTTTGAGTCTGTTTCACTAGTGGCCATAGTAAAAATCTTAAAAATCTTAGGGACCCATACAGATATCTCTGGGTAAGATATTAATGGAATCACAGACTCTCAGAATGGAAAGGGAGCTCAGAGGTCAGCTTGTCCAATTCTACCTGGAGAAGAAGCCCCTTTATAGCCTCCCCAACAAATGACTATCTAACAGATGGCTGCTCAAAGACTTAGAGTAGAGGGATGTAGTTGAAGAAGGGTTGTAGGAACTAGGTTTGAGTTCTGGCCATATCCCTTCTTCTGTGTCTTTGGGCAAGTCACTTCTTTTGGCCTCAGTTTCCTTGTATGTAAAAAGGAAGTTAAATCAGATAACTTAGAGTTCTCTTCCATCTCTAAATCTGTGACCCTATGACCAGCTAAAACAACCTGGCCTAATTCTGGACCACTCTTATTAAATGAAAGTTTTTTCTCAGATTGAACTTCTGCTCATGGCTCTTAGTTTTGTCTTTTTCATCTTCGAATGAACTCGAATGAATCTTCTCTCTTCCACATGGTAACATTTTAGATACTTGAAGGCAGCTGTCATATCTCTGCCCTAAGTCTTCTCTTCTCTAGGAAAAATATTCCTAGTTCCTTTAACTGATACTTGTATGGCACAATCTCCTAATCTTTTCACTGGCCTGGTTGCCCTCTTCTGCATGTTCATGAAAATAATAATTATATTAATAATGATAGCTTTCATATCATGCTTTAAGCAAATATATATAAATATATGTTTAGATATAAAGCAAAGCACTTTACAAATAACATCTTATTTTATCCTTACAACAACCTTGGAAAATAGCTAGGTGCTATTATTAAGCCCATCCTACAGATAGGCAAGCTGAGGCAGTCAGAGATTTAGTAATTTGCCTAGGGTGCCACAGTTAGTAAGTATCTGAAGCTAGATTTGAACTAGAGCTTTCCTACAACATGACCACCAGAACTTCACAAAGTATATCACATTTGTGTGACCTGGGAAAGGACACTTATTTTCCTTGTTCTGGATATTTTCCCTTTATTAATATAGCCTAAGATCTTATTTGACTTCCATAGGATATTATTAATTCATTGAGCTTACTTACAATCTACTAAAATTCCTCCCTTACCTTTGAAAGTGATTACTAATATTAGGCAGTATGAATAACAGTAGCTCCAATTTGTTATAGCATCTACAATTTATAAAGCCATTTTCTTACAAAGACCATATGAGGTAAATAGTATACATATTGCTACACCCAGATGACAGATCGGGACATTGAGGCTCAGAGTTTAAATGACTTTTCCTGGATCACAGAATTAATAAGTGGAGGCTAGCCTAGGACTTGAAAGCAGGGCTTCTTACTCCAAATCCTGTTGCTTCTTGCTGTCTCAAGATATAGTGCCTGTACTCAAGAAACTTTGTGGTCCAGTAATAATAATGGGTTAGTGATAGCCTACATTTTTATAGAACTTTGAGACTGGAAGAATACTTCTTGTACCTAATCTCATTTCTTCCTCAGGATGACCCCATGAAGGTAGGTTTTGTTATTATCCACATTTTACAGATGAGGAAGCTGGTGGTTAGAGATGTTAAATGACTTGGCCATAGGCACACAATTAATAGGTGTTGTAGTTAGGATTTGAACTCAGGTCTCTCTTGACTCCAAGTCCAATGCTCTTTCCACTAGACTACAATGCCCACATAGGAACACATAAAACTAGGAAACAAAATTGAATGAGATTAGTGCATTAGAGGTACAGACACCATGCTGGGAGAGTGGAGAGGAGGCAGAGTTCACATCCCTTTGGGACTTAAAGAAGGCTTCATTCAGGAGATGGCATTTGAACTAGATTTGGTGGAGACTTAAGTAATAGAATTAGTAAATACAAATGAGGTGGGTTCACATGTGGCCAAAATCTTTTGTTGGTCCAGTTTGCATCAGTCTTGCCTGTGCCTCAGGATGGATATTTGAACTCTTTCCTGGCTCCATTCATCCAGATGGGTTGAGTCAAAGCAGTTGTCAGAAACAGCCCTGTGTGGGCATATTGTGTATGGGAAACTGGTATTGTCCTTTGTACACAAAAAAGGATGCCATCCACCCCCTGTCACTAGGACATGTGCTGTGAATTGTCTTCTCCCAGTCTCCCCCCAAGCCATATAGAGGCTGTGGGTGAGAGCTAAGCTAGCCAACTCCTAAGTAGTTTAATCTTTGACCTTGGCCTCATTGTATTAGCTTTGTGTTCTAAACAAGGGAGTTTATTGGCCACAGGATGTTGGGACTTTGGAGGTCTCTTTTCTTTTGCCATGTGGGACAAGACTCCCTCTTTGATGTACTTTTTGTCATGGCTTCAGACGGAGTACCATACACATATGGACCACACACAAAGACCCAGATGAACACAGAAATGCTACATGAGCTTCTGCCTGCCTTCCCCAGAGAGCCACCAACCAAAGTCAACCAAAACAGACCCAGAGGGAGATGGCGGGAGACCTCAGACAACCCAGGCAGCTAAGCCACCGGGTGCCAATTGGACCTTACCTGCCATTCATTTCTGTGCTTTGCCACACTTGGCAACAGGAACCTCACACAACAATATGAACATTGAACAGAGCACAAAACCTGACCCAGGTGAGATAGGGCTGTTGCCAGTCATCCTTGGTACCCAGCTCTTAATCATAACAGGTGAGGTTTCAGACACTACAGCTACATTTTTTTAAGGATAATGAAAAAGATGGATGAGAGTGCATAGCTAGAAAAGAAGGGAAGGGAGTTTTATATTTCTTGAAAGGCAATATTAAAAAATCTGGGCTGGGAATAAGGAAAATTCAAATGAGGAAAAAATGGGACTTAAAAAAATAAGGAAAAAAATAAAGCGAAAGGGCTAGGTTAAATGCTCTCCAAGGGCCCTTCTAATGCAGCTATTAAAAATAACCACATGTTTCTAATGTAGTTTTAAGTTTACAAAGAACTTTCCTCACAGGTGCCAGTATCACCACCCTCATTTTGCAGATGAGGACATTCAGAGAAGGGTGATAAGTTGCCACTAGATTTTGGACCCAGCATTAACACCCACGTCTCTTGATAGTGTTCCAGACTCTTATCCTAGGACTCGCCTCACAGAATCCCTAGAACCAGTGTCCTCCCAGGTCTGGTAGTGTCCCTCCCGTCCGTCTACTTTGTGATCCTCTGGTTTGATTTTTCATTAGTGTGATGTGATACTTTTTGTGAGGAAGGGCGCTGGCTCCCCCTGCTGCTGGTCTGTGAGTTTGTCGCAGTTATATCTTAATTCACTAGACATTTATTTATCCAAGTGCCTGCTACATTCAAGGCCTTATTCTTGCATGGTTATCTGGCAAGTGAAGGCGAGAGAAAGGTCATGTTTTTTTTAAAATAGGTGACAGAGAGAAAAAAGACCATGATGTAATACAAAAGGAAAAAAAAACCACTTACCTCATAGCTGTAGAGACCTGGGTTCAAATCCTGGCTGTCATGATTCCCAGGGAAGTCATCTAAAGTTTCTGTGCCTCCATTGCTAATGAGCAAAAGAGTTCATAATACTTGCATGACCTTCCTCACGGACACATTGTGAAGAAAGTACTATATAAGCCTTTAAGACCTAGGAAAATGGCAGTGAGTTTGGAGACCACAACAAAAGCAGGGTTTTTTTTGGGGGGTTAGGCAAATGGGGTTAAGTGACTTGCCCAGGGTCACACAGCTAGTAAGTGTTGTCACCTAGCTACCCTCAGAATTTTTTTAAACTGGGTCTTTCAGTAGTTTTATGCCTCCTTTCAGTTTTTAGAACCCTTTGCTAATTTGGATACAAATCTGCATGAGAAGTGAGTCTAGTGTCCTTAGGGAGAGAGACAATACTTCCTCCATCCTTTATTCTTGTCAGATCACATCAGTTTTGGGTTCTATGTGTCAGAAAGGACATAAATCACCTAAACTGTATCCAGAGGAGGACAATCAGTATGGTGAAGGGATTAGAGCCCATTCCATATAAGGAGCTAATGAAGGAGATCGAGATGTTTTTAGCCAGTTGAAGAGAAGTAACATGATCACTGTCTTCAAAAAGCTGAAAGTCTGACATGTGGGATTAGATTTGTTATGTTTGGCCCCTGGGCACAGAATTAGGAGCCCTGGGGTGGGAAATTTACAGGGAAGTAGATTTTGACTCTAGTCTCTAGTAAGTTAGGTATCACTTGGTGGTCTTCAAGTGAGGTTTGGATGGCCATATGTCAGGGATATTTTTTTGTGGGTATGCCTTACACTGGATGGTTTCTGAGGTCCCTTTCTGTGCTGAGATTCTGTGAGTCTGTGATTCTTTGCGGTTACCAGTAGGATGAACTTCACTGGGGAGCAGTCAATAGCCCATATCTGGAGATTTTCATTTGTATCTGGATGACCACTCAGGCACTTGTCAAGAGGATATGGATTGGACTGGAAGATTGCTGGAGATTTGACCAATTCTGTTTTTTTGGGGGGTTTCTAGTTGGAAGGATAGAAAGTGAATATAAGAAAAATTAAATAGTTAATTTTTTAAAAGTTAGTTAAATGAGCCTGGGAAAAGTTGAACAGTTAAAATTTTCAGATAATTTAAAACTTTTCACATAATTTAAATAACTTTTCTTGACAGCAGCAAAAAGAGCTGTTACAAGACAGTATCTGATGGTTACTTAGGAGATGACTGTTATAGCCAGAAAGCTCTATAGGTCTTTAGAGGAGGGAGGTCTGTGACGCTGGGCAGATATTGCTGGTGAGGGGCATGTAAGAGGCAAAAGCCTTTTGCAGGCAAAAGTTCATTGGGTTTAAGTAAGGTCACAGGGCTGGAGGAGTCTTTGTTTTGGTTTTACCAAAGGCATTTCTTCTGATGAAGAAAGACTTGAATTGTTAAGGAGTTTGGGCAAGGACAGAATTTCCGTCCCTTTGCCAGAATGGTATTTAGGAAATGTGACCCAGATTGTCATATGGCTGTTTAATCTTCTCTCTGGATTTCCCAGAGGTCAGAATTTTTCCCCAAACATACAGTAATCTAAGAGCCAAGCACAAAGGTTGAGTTGCCATTAAATCTGCTATACATGACAAGTGTCAAGACTTACATAATGGATAGGACCCCTTCAAGGAATTGTCTCCCACAGCTTGCTAATGATAGTTCTTCTCGGTAAATATGTACTTCGTCTGGTCCTGTGATGTCACACATGGGATACCATGCTTATATACAAGATCTGAGTGAATCTTCAAAATGGCCATGTTCCATTGGACTTATTTCTTCTTAATTTAACTAGAGGCTCCCCAAATTTGTTCTCTGTATATTTCAGTATCCTTATTTCCTTCAGAACTTTCATATTTTGTTATCAGCCTGCTGCCTTCAGGTCACTGTTCTTAGGTTCTAAATTTGGGATTCCACTGGTGAGTTGCAGGCTTCAGAGGAGACAGTAGAGGAAGACAGTAGTGATGTGGTTGAGAGAGCATGAGTTTTAGCTTTGGCTCTGACATTTTACCAGTCATATGACCCTGGGTAAGTTATTTCACTTCAGTTTTCTCCCATATAAAATGGGGATGATTCTTATATTACCTACATTTTAGAGTTGTTGTAAAGAAAGTGCGTTGTAGTCCTTAAATGTCAATACCATGTCAATAGAAGTTGCTGTAATTTATTAACAAAAAATGGAGTTTGGGTGATCATCTGGATGCCCAGGCTGCATAGCTGGTTTAGCTATTAAGTAAAGAGTCAGTGTGGTGTGGTGGAAGGAAAACTTATTTTAGAGTCACAGGTTGTGAGTGTAAATCTTGGTTTTGTTACCATGATGCCCATGTAAGGTAAGGCTTTAAATTCTATCATCCTGGGATTCTATTACTTAGGCACGTACAGTTCAGAGGAGGTAGTTGGGATCTCAGAGGGGTTGCTAGTACAGGCGAAAGTCCTTGTTGGACTCCTACTGTGGTTATACTTAATAAATAAATGTTTAATAATAACCATAGGTAGCATTTATGTAGTGTTTTAAAGTTTGCCGAGCTCAAAATGTTGTTTCATCATATCCTCATAATGCCCCTGGGAAGTGTTGAGTTGTTTTAGTCGTGTCTGACTTTTTGTGACCCCATTTGGAGTTTTCTTGGCAAAGATACCAGAATGGTTTGCCATTTCCTTCTCTAGCTCATTTTACGGATGAGAAAACTGAGGCAAACAGGGTTAAGTGGTTTGTCCAGGGTCACACAGCTAGTAAGCATCTGAGGCCAGATTTGAACTTAGGTTGTCCTGACTCCAGGACTGGCTTTCTATCCACTGTGCCACCTAGCTGCCCCTGGGAAGTAGGTGCTTTTATTATCTCCATTTTACAGATGAAGAAACTGAGGCAGACAGCGGGTGCAACTTTCCTTGCTAGTAAATGTCTGAGGCTGTATTTGAAATCAGAGCTTCTTGACTATAGGTCCAGAATTTCATCCACTGTGTTACCTAGCTACTTCTCTCTTACAGTGGTATGGATCATTTCTCATCCTATTTACATACATGCCTGAATAGTGCATGGAAATCAGATAGCTCACACAATTAATGCCAACAAATTCAATGACCATTTATTAAGCATCTATTATGGGCAAGCCAGAAATGGGGATACAAAGATACAGAAAGTTCTCTTCATCAAGAGGCTTGTAATCTAACAGGGGAACATTGGCTAGATGATTATCTAGTCCAATCCCCTCACTTTAAGGATGAGGAGGCAGAGGCCTGGAGTGGTTACGTGATTTACCCATAGGTGGCAGAGGCAAGGTAGAGATTCCAACTCAGGTCCACCAACTCTGAACCTAGCTCTTTTCTCGCTGGACCACGTTAGGCATCTACTATGTATGCAATTAAATGCACAAATGCCAGGAATATATGCCAAGGTGGTAGTGATGTTCAAAGTGTTATAAAACTTAAGGGGGTAAAGATGACTTTTAGCTAGGGGAGTAAGGGAAGATTTGATGGCACCTGAGCTGGGCTTTGAAGGAGGGGAGGAATATCAGTAGCAGAGATGAAAAGTGGGCATGTTTTCATTTCACCCTGTAATGAATGCATATGGTGATGAGACGGGGCAGGCAGGATACAGTCAGGGCCCAGTTCCTAGTCAAGTTTGGCTGGGATCCAGAGTACTAAGAGACCTTCTGGTAAAGGATTCAAGGAGGATTGAAGCTAGATTGTGAAAAGTCTTAAAGGCCAAGGGGAAGAGTTTGTATTTTCTTTAGCTCTATGTAGAATTCTTTCCTTCCTTCCCTCATCTGTAGGAAATTAACTTTCACAATGCATTATGGAAGTCGTCTTGCCCTCTTCAAATCCCCGAGGAGTTTGCCTGGATTGACTACCCAAAAGGAGTCAGCAAAAGAAAGACAAGACAGGGAGATATTTTAAAACTTCAAAAGACAAAGATCTCTAAGCCTCTAGGGGGAAATTATGCTTCTGATTTCCAGCCCTCAGACAGAGAACTCCAAGTAGAATAGTGCTTCTTCTTCTGGCTCCAGCACTTATTATTATTAGCTGCGTGACCAGTTCACTTTGCTTTTCTGAGATTCCTTCTCTTTAGTTTCCTTCTTTTTAAAATATGGGTAATTATTCTTGCACTAACCACCCCAAAGAGTAGTTGTAAAAAATGCTGTTTGTAAACTTGAAGCAGGATACAAATGTGAGCTGCAGTTATTAGCATATAGTACTTTACATTTACAAAGTATTTCTTCTACTTTCCCATTTGAACCTCACAACAATTTTGAGAAGTGGATAGGGTATTTGATGGGGCAGCTAGGTGGCACAGTAGGTAGAGTGCCAGACCTGGAGTCAGGAAGACTTATCTCCCCGAGTTCAGATCTGGCCTCAGATACTTACTAGCTATATGATCCTGGGCAAGTCACGTCACCCTGTTTGCCTCAGTTTCCTCATCTGTAAAATGAGCTGGAGAAGGAAATAGCAAATCACTCCAGTATCTTTGCCAAGAAAACCCCTTACACAGCCACAAAGTCAGGCATGACTGAAAAATAGCTGAACAGCAAGAAGGATATTTGAGAAGCTGGTGATATTAATCCTCTTTTATAGAAAAGGAAACAGTCTGCGAAAGAGTAACTTGTATGTGTATAGTCACCCAGCTAATAACTGGAAGAGCTAGGATTCAGACTGAGCTCTTCTGATTAGAAGCCCCTCACTTCTTTACTTTTTCTTCCTCTCTCTCTCTCTCTTTCTCTCTCTCTCTCTCTCTCTCTCTCTCTCTCTCTCTCTCTCTCTCTCTCTCTCTTTTCTATTTTTAAAAATGTTTCCTTAGTGTTAGTTTTCTAATTACGTGTAAAGATAGTTTTGAACATTCATTTTTGTAAAATTTGTTTTTGGCTAGGCAGTGGAGTTAAATGACTTGCCCAGGGTCACACAGCTAGTAAGTGTCAAATGTCTGAAGCTGGATTTGAATTCAGGTCCTCTTAACTCCAGGGCTGATGTTCTATCCACTGTACCACCTAGCTGCCCCACCATTTTTGTAAAATTTTGAGTTCCAAATTTGTCTCCCTCTCTCCCTCCCTCCCTCCCTCCCTCTCCTTCCCCCTGCCCAATGCAGCAAGCAATCTGATATAGGTTATACATGTACAATTATGTGAAACGTAACTCACTTTTCTTAAATAATTTGTCAAGGAAAATGATTACTTTTTCTGAGAAACATAATAGCAAAGATCTTGAGGAAGGAACAGTTTTCAGATGCCTGGGAGTATACATTTTTAAACTTTTGTCAACATGCTTTCAGATTTTTATGCAGAGTTTTAAAATGTCATATTCTGCTCCTGAGAGCCAGACTAGGAACAATAGGTGGAGGTTACATATTGTTAGAGTACGGCTCAGTGAGAGGAAAACTACCTAAAAACGAGACCGGGCTGCTTTGAAAGGTAGTGATCTCCTAGTGGCTAGCAGTGGCTAGAAATCAGCAGGAGGCTGAATTGACTACTGGTTAGAGTTTGGTAGATGTAAATCTTTTGGTCAGAGTTTGGACCGGTTGCCATCTGAAGGCCTATGGAGTTCTGGAATTCTCAGGTTATTTACTGGAGAAACTCAATGGTGCCTTGGTAATGCTGCTGCCTCTTTTTAGAGAATGAGTGTAAATTGGCTGTGTTTCTGAGACAGCTAGGCCCTCCCCCTGCACTGATTTATTTCTCATGTAATTAGGTGGGGGCGGGGCTTACACTTAAAAGGAAGGATCGTCATTGGTACAACAGCTGCGAAGGATGCCAGGCATTTTTAAACTCTTGAAAGTAATCTTGTTGAAATACCCTCCAGATTGCCACCAACATCTGGTTAGGGCATGATGTTAATCTGAAGCTTTGAAGTATTTATAATCCATGTCTACAATGGTTGACCAATATTAACTTGCTGCCTTGGCAGAAACACTTTTTAGGTGTTCTAGTAAGCAGCCCTGGAGGGCTTTAGAGGTGGGGCAGGATCTTAGAGGAAGAAGGAAACTTAGAAACAGAAGAGCTGGATTCTATTGCTAGTTTTGCTGCTGTTCAGCTGTTTGACCTTGCAAAGAGATTAACCTCTCATCTGAAAAAAAAAAAGTGGAACTGAATATTCCTGCTCTACCTACCTCCTAAAACCAGGTCTCCTTCCTATACTGCTTTCAGGTTTGCAAAGCCCTTTCCTCACAGTATAAGTATCATTGTCTCCATCTGGCAGATAAGGAGAATGATTTTCAGAGACGCTAAGTGTTCTATAGTAATCAGTTTGAAAGTATCCAAAGCCATCTCATTTTGAAGAGGCAGTGGGAAGTGAGAGTACTGGATTAGGAGTCAGATGATCGGGGTTCAAATTTTATTTCCGTTATTTAGTATGTGTGTGTGTGTGTGTGTGTGTGTGTGTGTGTGTGTGTGTGTGTGTGTGTGTGTGAGAGAGAGAGAGAGAGAGAGAGACAGAGAGACAGAGAGACAGAGAGAGACAGAGAGTGACAGCCTGTGGGCAGATCACTTAATTTCCCTGTACCTTAGTTTCCTACCTGTAAAATGAAAGGCTTGGATTAGATGGCTTCTGAGGGCCCTTCCAGAGGAAGAGCTATGCTTCTCTGATTAGATAATCTCTCAGGTTCCTTACTGCAGCCAGGTGGTGGAGCACTGGGCTTAGAATTGGGAACACTCATCTTTGTGAGTTCAAATCTGGTCTCACACACTTACTAGCTATGTGACCCTGGGCAAGTCACTTCACCCTGTTTGCCATACTGGCTCATCTGTAAAATGAGCTGAAGAAGGAAATGGCAAACTGCTCTAGTGTCTGCCAAGGAAACCAACTGAAATGACTGAGCAACAAGTTTCCTTACAGCGCTAAAATCCTGTGATTCTTTTAGAAACTAGGTTGTTCTAATGGATTCTGGGAAGCTATTCCCTTGGAATCCTTTTCACTACGAAGGCAGAAGTTAAAGGGACCAAGAGGACGGTGAAAGATAAAACTAGGCTCGGCCTCATGCCTTTTTTTGGTTTGGAGCCAGTGTGGCCATAGGGGACATCATGGTACAGTAGAAAAAATTTTAGATTTGGAGTCAGGGGATTTGGGCTTGAATACCAGCTGTTGTGGAGAAAATAACAAGCAAACCTGAAGGTGGCATGTAAATTAGTTATTATTATCATTATTATTGTTGATGTTGGGGTGTTCATTGTAAACTGGTTAACAGCTGCTTCTCAGTCTATGCATTGAGAGCTTGAGAAAGCCCTATCATTTGTGAACAATTGTATCTCTCCTGATTTCAGTAATGTAGAACAGAGATGTCAGACTCCCTGCTGGCCAGGAAAACTCAGAACCAGATCAGAATGCAACTGGAAAATGTTTAACAAAACCAATAAAAATGTGATACATTGTAGACGATGTTCTTTTGTGATTTTCTGATTCTATATGCTGCTGTATTGAGTTTGACACCTCTGATACTGAGGCCGTGGATTATGAGATTGTGCATTAAGGAGCCAAGGATTTGGCTGTTGTCTAGCATATCCTATTCTCCAGAGCAGTTTGCTGGATCACACCCTGTCTTTCCCCACTCTGAATTCTACGCCCAAAGCAAATCTCATTCCAAACTGTATTATACTTAATTGTGTGTACAGTATAAATACCCTCATTGGACTGTAAGTTCCCTAAGGACCATTTTCCACCTCTGTATCCCTTGTACTTAGCATACCACCCTGGAGTACATATAATAATTAATAAATCTTTGTTAAAATTGAATGAAATTAAAATTTATTTTAAGGGCAGCTAGGTGGTGCAGTGGATAGAGGACCTGGAGTCAGGACAACTCATCTTCCTGAGTTCAAATCTGTCCTCAGACACTTGTAAGCTGTGTGACCCTGGGCAAATCACTTAACCCTGTTTGCCTGAGTTTCTTCTTCTGTGGAATGAGGTGGAGCAGGAAATGGCCAACTACTCTAGTGTCTTTGCCAAGAAAAGCCTGTATGGGTTCACAAAGAGACATGATTGAAAAATGACTGACCAACAACATTTTTACTTTAACTTAATCATTCTTCTCTGGAGCTCATGATAATCCATTAGTAGACACCTGTGGAAGTCTTCATACTTTTAGACACAGTTAGTTTCATTTTAGCCAACATCCAGTTGATAACTTTTCTGTCTTCTTACCCATATTCCTTTTATCTACACTAGCAGAATGAAGCACCTTTGGGGTTTTCCTCAAAGTTAGCTCTGGTCACTGAGACAAAGTGAAAACCCAATTTGTGAGGGCACAGTGAGGGTCCAGATTGCCTGTCAATGATGATGAAAGACAGAAACCTGCCACTGAAAGCAGCCTAAATAAAACTAAGCTGGGCACTTCATCCTGTTCTAGAGAACGAGCCCCTCTCAAGATTCAAATTCACATGACTGTGCCAGAGTAGATATAACATTAGAATGGTGAAGAGGGAGGGGATTTTATTTCAGGGAGCGGGGAGGAGAAATGTTATCTTGTTGTGGTTAATCATTATATCCTGCTCCCTTCCCCCTCCCCCATTTTGTATTTAGATCCAAATACAAACCCATCATCCATGGAACAGAGAGTGGCCCATGAAGCACTACAGCTAGAGAAGAGGCTCAGTCTTCTTTCACATTCGAGTCGTCCGGGAAGTGGAGGTGAGAGGCTACTGAAGTCCATCAGTGACCCCCCCCCCCCCCCCCCGCCGATGGTGTGGGGTTAGGGGGATGACAGAGGAAAAACATCTTCCTTTTCTAGGGAGTAGTTTCTTCACATTAACAGGAACTAGTGAGTGTTTTCTCAGAACTCTCTGAGGCAGTGTCCTGGTGATAGAGGCTAGATTGGTGCTATGTGAGATAATAGGGGGAAAAAACCTAACAGGGTTTTAGGGTGCTATTCATATCAGTGTTCTCTGTCACCTGTTTGTATGTCTGGTTCAAAAATGCTAGGATGGTTTAAGAATAATAATTACTTACAATTCTATACCTTAAGGTCTACGATGGGCTTTCAACATCAGAGCCCTGTAAGGTAAGGAGAGCAAGGATTATTATTTCTAGTTTATAAATTAGTTAAGACTTGTCCAGGGTGTCCTAGCAAATGGAAGTTGGAGCCAGTGATTGAAGCCTAGGCTTCACCTTAATCCAAACTTTGTTCTCTCTCTACTGTATTATGCTGCCTGTTTAGAACTCCTTAGTTATATTGGATATCAACAGTGAATCAGGTCTTCCAAGCTATATTATTATTAATTTTTTTAAAATTTCAATTATGAAGCATTTTCCCCTCCCCATCCCCATTTCCTGGGGTGTGGGAGTGGAAAGAGAAAAAAAGATCTTTGTAATAAGTATACATAATCAAGCAAAACAAATTCCCACATTGGCCAAGACAAAATCTATGTATATATTATTCAGCATATTAATCCATCACTTCTTTGTCAGCAGGTATGTAGCATTCTTTATTTTCTCTGGAGTCATATTTTTAAGTGTTTCAAAAATTTTTATTTTCACAGTGTTGTCATAGGATAAATTGTTCTTTTGATTCTGCTCATTTCATTCTGCATAAGTCTACACAAGTCTTTCCAGGTTTCTCTGAAATTGTCTCTTTTGTAATTTCTGAAGCACAAAATAGTATTCTATTACATTTATATAGGATACTCTCTTAGTTTCCAGTTCTTTATCTCTACAAAAAGAGCTACTGTAAATATTTTTGTTCACATAGGACATTTTCTTCTTCCTTTTATCTCTTTGAAATATAAGCCCAGTAATGGTATTGTTGAGTCAAAGGATATACACAGTTTGTAACGTTTGGGGCATAGTTACAATTACACATTCCTTTCCAGAATATTGCAGCAATTCACAAGCTCCATGAATAACATATCAGTATACCTGTTTTCCCACAGCCCCACCAACATTTGTTATTTTCCTTTTTTGGTTAATTTTGCCACTCTGATGGTATGAGGTAGAATCTCCTAGTTGCCTCAATTTTCATTTCTTTAATTATTAGTGATTTGTATCATTTTTCATGTGAATATAGGTAGTTACTTTTCTTGAGAACTAACTGGCTAGCCATATCCTTAGACCTTTTATCAAACTAGGGAAACAAACCAGATTATTTTTTAAAGGACCCGCTAGGGTTTTTTTTTTGTTTTTGGCTAAGCAGTGGGGTTAAGTGACTTGCCCAGGGTCACACAGCTAGTAAGTGTTATGTGTCTGAGGCCGGATTTGAACTTAGGTCCTCCGGAATCCAGGGCCGGTGCTCTACCCACTGTACCATCTAGCTGACCCTTCGAGTACTTTTTTAAGGTCAGGTGTTCTTAACCTAGGTTCCATTAATTTGTTTCTTAAAATATTTTGATAACTGCATTTCATATAATTAGTTTCCTTTGTGGCCTTTTTATTTTATGTATTTAAAACATGATTCTGAGAAGAAGTCAGAAGGCTTTATCAAACTGCCAGAGGTCCATGACACAAAAAAGATAAATAAATTCTGCTTTAAATTCATAATACAGGAATAGGGCAAAGCTCCTGAATAAGAATCTTCTTTACAATATCCCAATAAGTAGTCAACCATCTTCCCTTTTCTCCCCACCTTCCAAGGCAGCCTATTACATTTTTGGGTGGTGCAAAAGGTGAGGAAATTTTTCCTCTTTTCATTTTCTACCTATTTCTCCTAGTCCTGTTTTCTGCTGCCAAACAAAATATAGGTTAATTTCCTCACCCATATGCCATGATTTTGAAGATAATTGTTGTATTCCTATTAAGTGGCTAAACAACCAAACCTCCTCATCTTTCTCAACATCTCTGCCATATTTGATAGTGTTGACCACTTTCTCATCCTGGCCACTTCTCTCTGGGCTTCCAAGGCACTGTCTTCTCTTGGTTCTCCACTCATCGGTCTGGCTCTCCTTCTGTCTCCTTTGCTTATTTTGCCTTTTGATCCCCTTCAACTGTTAGTGCTCTCCCTCTATAACCATTGGTCCACAGTTTCCCCCAATAGAGAGTAGAGACTGCTTCATTTATAAGTTTTTTTTTTAAATTCCTAGCGCTTAGTACTGTACCTGGCACTTGGTAAGTGTTTAATAAATATTTGTTGATTGATTGATACAACATAATCTCAAGACCTTTCACTATTCTGATCACTTTCCTCTGGAGAGTCTCAGGCTTATCAATGTCCTTTGTAAAATAGTGTCTAGAACTGAACACAGCACTCAAGGTATGGTCCCTAGTCTTGGATGCTTCTGCCTTTTTAAGTAAAACCCAAGATTACATTAGCAGCTTTTGTTTACCTTATCACCTTGTTATCTCATATTCAATTTATAATCCTCTGAAAACACCTGAACTTTCTCAGGCAGACTGCTACCTTGTCATGTTTTTCCTATTTTGTACTTGTAAAAGTACTTTTGAAATTAATTTTTGAGCCCAAGTGTGAGACTTTATATTTATCTCTATTAAATTTCATGTTACTAGATTTGACCCAACATTTTAGCCTGTTGAGATCTTTTGGGATCATGGCTCTACCATTTAATGTGTTGGTTATCCCTTTTACATTTGTGTTATCTTCATATTTAGTAAGTCCCTATATCTTTATGGAAATCATTTAAAGTAAAATATTAATACAACACAGTGCCCGGGAAAGATCTCTGGGATATTTCACTAGAGATATCATTTCCTTTCATATTAATGTCAAATGATCACTGGCTACTTTTAGCACCTAATCATTTATTCAATTCTAAACCCACCTAACTGTACTATCATTTAACTCAAATCTTGACTTTATTTTCATAAGAATAACTTGAGGCACTTTGTAACATGTTTTGCTAAAATGTAGGCAAACTGTATGTAACACTCTTCTGATTTACCAGTCTTGTATCCTGATAAAAAAAAACATTGAAATTAATTTGACATAAATTTGTCTTAACAAAACCATGTTAGCTCTTTGTTCTCATGGCTTCCATCTCTAAATGTTTACTATCAATCAATCAGTAACCATTATCATATGCATGCCCTATGTCAAATGCTATGTGAAGTGCTGAGGATACAAAAACAGGAAAAAGATAGTCCCTGTCTTCAAGGAGCTTACAATCTAATTTTACAATCTAACTATTCCTTTCATAGTATATTCCATGAATTATCACTGGCTTCTAGTTTGTAGCTTCTGCTGTCTTCTCTCTTTTGAAAATTTGGACCACATTCTCTTGTCCTGTGGTGGTGCTCCCATTCTTTCTCACAAGTTACTGACAGTAGCTTAGGCATCACATCTGTCAGGTTTTTTTTTTTAAGTTCTCTGAGCCTGGTGACTAGAACTCTCTTGCGATCTTCTTATTTACCTTTGGTATTGACTTTGTAGTAGCCATTTTTGTTCTGTCTTTTCTAGTTCAAAGATCATTCTTCTTGGCACAGAACAAAAAGGCAGAAGATGAATTGAGCAGCATCATTTCCCTTCCATTGTTAGTTATCACTGTCCTTTTGTCTGTAAGCAGCAGTCATATCCCTTTATGTTTCCTCTTTTTCCTAATATAATAACACCACCACTGCCACCATAATGAAAAATCAACCCTCAACCCTTGTGTTGTTCTTGGCTTTCCTTGATAGCCTCAGCTTATTCTATGCATTAGGGCTCCTGTCACCATGTTTACTGAATCATCCCATGCCTTTGTATTCATCATTCATTTCCTTCCCTTACTTCCATCTATAAACATGCCTTTTCAAAGTCATTTTGGGTGAATGAGATCCTTGTGCATCCACATTTCTATCTTTAGGCAACTCCTTTTTTTCCCCCTCACTGATATTTCATTTGTCTTTCTTTATGCCTTTAGAATGTTATGCTTGGGAGCCTCCCATCTCTCCTGGATTGACGCCCTCTATAGAATTATTATCTATTAGATCATACTTAATCTTTTTCTGAACGTTTGAAATTTTTTTTTTCAAAATCTGGGGTACACACCATATTTTTCCCAGCTTTACACTTTTCTATCACAAACTCTAAATGAAATAGTTACTTTCCCCCCAAGGTTCTCATTATTTCCATGTTAGCCCTCAGTATTTTATGTGTAGTATAAATATTTTATAATCATTTATAAATATTTTATATTTAAATATATTTAAAATATGTTTTTATATCTATAAAATATAAAATATATTTAAATAAAATGTAAAATATATTTCATAAATTAAACAATATATTTGCAGCTAAGTGGCACAGTGGATAGAGAACTGGTCCTGGAGTCAGGATGACGTGAGTTCAGTTATAGCCTCAGACACTTACCAGCTGTGACCTGGTCAAGTCACTTCACCCTATTTGCCTCAGTTCCTCATCTGTAAAGTAAGCTGGAGAAGGAAATGGTAAACTCTTCCAGTGTCTTTGCCAAGAAAACCCCAACAAGGGTCACAAAGAGTGAGACACAACTGAAATGGCTCAACAACAAAAACATGTATTTAATTTATATATATTTATGATATTAACTAAATATTTTAATTTACTAATATTAACTCAATATTAATATTTATCTTGGAGAAAAGAGACTACAGGGATTTGTAGGACTGTCAAGTGGAAGAGATTAGACTTATATATTCTTGGTCCTAAAAGCCAGAACAAAGATGAGATAGCAGGAAATTGCAGAGAAACAGATTCAGACTCAATGAAAGGAAAAGCTTCATAATAATTGGAGCTATCCAAAGGGGGAATAGGCTGCCTCAAGAGGTCCTGGCTCCTCAGTTCAGAAGTCTTCCATTAGAATCTGGATAACTCCTCTGGGACAAGAGAGAGGAAATTCTCATTTAGCTGCATTGGACTCGGTGATCTCTGGGATCCATCCCAATGCACAGGAATTCTTTAGTCTCGTGAAACACTTAAAAGATTGCAATCATTGTGTCCCCCTCCTTACAAGGCTTCTCATATTTAGGTGTCTCCCAACTTCACCTGTTTTAAAGCACCCACATTAAAGTGATAGAGGCAGCATGTGTAAGAGTGGATAGGCAGCCAGGCTTCAGAACTAGGAATACTTGGGTTCAGGTCCCTCTTTTAACACAAGTTGACTGTGTAACTCCGGGAAGGTCACTTAACCTCCTAGTGTCTGAGGCAACTGGCTGAGACCACAGAGAAAGTGCCAGCCTGTATTGGTAGAGGGAGCTCCCTCACCTGGAAGTTCCTTATACTGATAAAACTCACAGGTCCAGCTTCTGTCCCTATCCCTATATCTGGCTTGATGTTAAAGCAGTCCATTTAACACAGATAGTGTTGGCAGTCCATAAGACCTTCTATAAGTGAACCAGGCTGTATTCTTGCCTGGAGCATTTCTGATTGCCCACGTGCTGGTCAGGAGGGCTTGGTTCTCAGTATCTAGCCTTCCAGTGTTCTGTATATAGCAACCAAGGGCAAAGCTAATCATACTCTGAACAACTGCTTCTTTTCTCACGTGCCCTATGAAATCTTAATTTTGTTATGATTAATTGGAGGGGGATTAAGTCAGAAAGTCCCTCAGCAGCACTGGGTCAGCCGCTAGGATGGAGACATTCTCCCAAGTCAGCCTGGCTCTGGAGCTCCTTTGCTACCTTGGAGTCTGTTCATGGCCACAGAATATGATGGCTTTCTAGTTGGTCTCTTTGCACACAGTGGTGACTGCTGTTTGGATTTAAAATTTCTCCAAGGAGCTGCATTTACTGATGGACTTATAGACCAAAGCAAGATAGGAAAATAAAATCCTCCCCTCCCTCTCCATTTCCCTCTTTGTATTCTGCTAGCTTCTGGAAAGGGGCAGCTAGGTGGCACAGAGGCAGGAAGACTCATCTTCCTGAATTCAAATCCAGTCTCAGAGATTTACTAGCTGTGTGACCGTGGGCAAGTCACTTAACCCTGTTTGCCTCAGTTTCCTTATCTGGAAAATGAGCTGGAGAAGGAAATGGCAAACCTCTCTTGCATCTCTACCAAGAAAACCTCAAATGGGATCACAAAGAGTTGGACACGACTGAACAACAACATTGGCTTCTAGATGATAGTAAAATCTTACATTAGTATTTTCTTAACTTTACAATTACTTTCTCACACATTGTCTTATTTGATCTTCACTGTAGTCCTGTGAGGTTGGCAAGGCTGGGGTAATAATACTCCTATTGCTGGAGTGCTTTCAGTGTTAGAAAGTGGCTCTGTGAGGTAGATGAGGAAATTGAAGCCCTATAGAGAGGACATCATCTGTCCATTGTCTGATAGCTATTAAGTGATAGGGCCAGAACTTAGACCCTGGTCAATCAATACATCTTTATTAAGTGCCTACTATGTGCCAGGCACTGCTAAGTACTAGTTCTCATCTCCAAGTTCAGTGCTCTTTTTATCATAGCAATGCATTTGTCCAAGGTCATATAGTCAACATGTGACCTGCTGCTAGCCTGTAAGTTTTTTAAAGGCAGGGACTTGTGTCATTTTTAACCTTTGCGTCTTCATTGTCTGGCACTGTGCCCTAAATCTAATGAGGATTAATAAATAAAAATTATTAATAAATTAATAATAGATGTTTTTGGAATGGAACAGGCTGAACCAGGACTTGAAGCATTAGTTACAGGACCTGGGTCTGATTTCTCGCTCTGACATTTACTAGCTAGTGGACCTTTGGGAAGTCATCCCCTCCCACTTTGGGCTTCATTTTCGTTATTTGTAAAAGGTGAGGGTTGGACTTAGATGACCTTTCACCTTTAGCATTCTACCATTCTGTCTCCTGGCTGTCAGCGCCTGGATGACCTTGCTTTTTCCTCTTGTTTCAGGAGATGACAGGAGTTTATCCAGTTCTTCGTCAGACACCAGCCACTCAGATGCCAGTGCTGGGAGCCGGCTCACTCTCTGGCCCGAGCAGTCCTCGGCCAGCACCTCCCAGGAGAGCCAGGGGCTGGCAGCTGCTAAGTCTTTCCAGCTTGGGGAAGACAAGGCCCACGCGGAGGCTGCCCATGGTGCCGCCAAGCCACTGCCCAAGCCTCTCCGGCCCAGACAGCTCCAGGAAATCGGCCGCCAGAGCTCTTCTGACAGCGGAATAGCCACAGGGAGTCACTCGTCCTACTCTGGTAGCTTCTCCTCCTATGCTGGGAGCCTGGACATCTGCCACGGTGACGAGTTTGGCTCCCTGCTCAGCTTGCCTTTGAACTTTGCTTCAGAACAGAGCTTGTGCACCTGCCAGCCCAGTGAGCCCCACGGGGGCCTGGAGTATCAGGTTCCCAGCTCTTTCCGACATCTCTATGACACACCCAGGAGTGTATTACAAGCAGCTGCTAAGGATGCTCAGCGTGGTGGTGGTGCAGATTCCACGGGACCCAAGGACCAGGCCCCAGGCCCTCAACAGGCCAGTGACCCCAAAGCAGCACCCGCCCCACCCTTGGAGGCAGGAGCTGCCTCTGAGCCTGACCAAGACTTAGGGGGGCCCGCCGCTTCCCTTGCTGAAGGCACCAAAGACTTGGGTGATGAGACTTATGCAGATTTTCTTTCCAGGTGGTCAGGCATCAAACCTCCAGGACAGGTGTTAGAATCCCCAAGTAGTGAGTCGGTTTCACCTAGTGGAGTGTCTGCTGAGCCTTGTGAAATGTGTAGCCCCCGCCCCGGGGCTCCAAGAGCTTTCTTTACATCATGTCCAGTCTGTGGTGGACTCAAGGTAAATACCCATCCCTGAGCAGAAGCTAACCCAGGCCCAACCTGAGTTAAAGTGATGTGATTGATTTCAGTTTATTGAGGATGCAACCGTAGCAATGGACAGTGGTCCCATTGGAGAAGCATCCCATCCATGCTTTTTGTATAAATTAGCTTAGAAAGTGAGGGATAAATGACCAAAATCCCACCAGAGAGACCCAGGCCTTGAAGGTGAGGCACAGGGAGTACTTTAAATGATGGGCTACTAACCCTGGGGTCATTTAGCCTTGAAGATGCAGGTAGTTTTCTTCCTTCTGGAGAAGACACCAGGTGGGTGGAGAGAGCGCCTCCTCAGTGTTTAAACATACTTTTGATGAGAGGAAGCCTCAGGAAGGGAGGAAAGGCTTCTATTTGGAGAGAAGAATCCCAGCTTGAGGATATGGTGCTTGAGAGGGAATATGAGTACTGTCCAGAAATGTAGATTGGATCCAGGGATCGTAGAATTTTAGACCTGGAAGAGTCATTAGGGGTCATCTAGTCTCCTTATCTTATATGGGGAAACTGAGGCCCAGGAGAGGGACTGGACTTATCCAAGGTCTCACAGACAGTATGTGGCAGAGCCAGGAATAAAACCTAGGTCTTTTGACTCGGAATTCATTATTCCATTTCCTCATACTGCCTCTTGGTGAGAATTTCAGGATATAAAAGATTCAAGTGGCTTTGTTGTCCAAGATATTCATGCCAATAGCTCCCATTTTCTATAGTGCTTGATGATTTATAAAGTGTGTCCCTTGCAACAGTGCTGTGAGGCAGGCAGTTCAAGCCATATCCCTATTGTACAGATGGAAAAACTGAGGCAGAGATAAGTCAAGTGACTTGTGGTGAAGGTCACACGGTTGGTAAATGGTAGAGCTGAGAGACTCAAATCAAACCTAGGACTCCTGTGTCCAAACCAGTGCTTTTTCTTCTTTTTCTTTCTCCACCATACTGTACTTTCTTAAGCCAGTACATTCAGTCTACACAGTGTAAGAATTACCAACTAAAGACTGAGGCAAGGATAGTGGAGACCCAACTGACAGTGACTGAGAGATAAGGCTTTTTGGCTTTTCTTGGTCCTGCTCCTCTCATATTTTGCATGTACTTTATTTCTTTGCCTTGTGATTCTGGAAACAGAGCTCTGCATCCTTGAGCAGTGATGAGTTAAGTAACAGATAATACCATTTCTGTCCTCTCTATGTTCTGATTGTAATCTAGCACCATTTATTGTTAACATGAAATTGGTCTGTCTTAGATAGACTAGTTAGAACTAGAAGGGTCCTTAGAATCTAGAACATAGTGGGAAGGGATCTCAACATCCAGTCCAATCCTCAAAATTTATATAAAAGGCTCCTGAGGATCTAACTGGTAACGTCTCTCGTGGCTCACACAGTGAGTTAGTGGCAGACACATAGGACTAAAACCCAGGTCCTCCCTGAAGTCTAATCCAGTGGTTTTTTTCAACTACATCACAGATAACTGATTAGACAATAGATCTTAGACCTAGATTATGGGATTGTAAATCTAAAATGGAAATCTTTTAAAAAATCATTAAGCGATTTCTCCCTCACCACATCCCCCTCCCTTCCCAAGTTTAATGGAACCCCGAAATACATATCTCCTCTAGATTTTCAGTAGAGCTTTTTAGTTAAAGCACTGCAACTGATTTTAATTTGTTAGGGGTGTAGAAGTAGCAACGGATAGTGGTTCCATTGTAAGCAAGCACCTTATCTGTGCTTTTTGTGTAAATTAGCTTAAAAATACCCCTGACCATTGCAATGCAGTCATGGGATGTGGTAAAATTTTGAGGAATCTGAGAGGTTCTGTTTGCATCTCCTTTCTCATTGTTTCTCTCAACCTCGTGAGTGGAATGAATAGTTTTCTTAATGTGCGTGTTATGAACTAGGAACAGCCTCCTGGAATATCTGTGATCAAGTGTTATCTGATCAAAGCATAACTCAATAGGTTACTTTGATATTCGAGTCAAAATGGCTTCTGGGCATGGCTTCCTGAGAGGCTGAAGTCTCCCAGGGAGCACTTAAGAGGCCCATAAGCAGGAAGGAGATGGAGAGCCCCATTTCTGGTGCTATCTTTATGTTACATGCTGAGATGGTGGTGAGGATCACCCAGTAGCAAGTGGCTCTGTTACCTTCTTTTCTCTTTATATAAATGGCCATTTTGCCTTCACGATGCCATGAGTGGGAGAGGCCACTTAGTGATATCTGAGGAAGAGCTAGAGCATCCTTTGGGCAGCTCCAGTCTCAGGGCTTTCTGTAGTGCCTTCCATGCCCTCTGACTCCTGGCCTCAGCCAGGCAGTTTCCAGAAGTCCTTTATATGGTAAATGCTGAAGCTCATTAGTTCTGTACTTTGGGTCTTGTATGGTGATCAAAATGAGTGACAGTAGGATTTATTCAGCTTTTGAACCGAGGGATTTTTATCAGTGGAATTTTTGGGGGGAGTTACTTTTTGTTGTTGCAATAGAGTAGATTATTAGCTCATGTTCCTCAGTGGATAGATGTAGTGAAAAAGGACCCTGGGGAATTGCCTGAGTCTAGAATCTGGTTCTGTGCAACCAGCAGGCTGGTCTCTATGGCTGACTAAGCTTTTGGTTGTTTGAAGTTTCTTACAAGGCAGTGATGGGAAGTGTGTTTTGGCAGGTGGTAAGAGGACCATAGGGTCCAAATGAATTACTTTACTCAGTTTGAGGATGTGTAGCACAGCTAAGGATCCAGATGGACCCCCATCTTATGACTTTGGACTGGGAAGAATGGCAGTTAGGATACAGGGCATCACATTGAGGATGGAGATGACCAGGAGATGCCTTCTCAGTGCAGGGAGAAGCCCTTGACTAAGAATCCAAGAACTTTTGGAACATAGCATTAGCATCAGAGAGGAAAGATCAGGGCCTTGATCCTTCCAATCTTTTCATCTTCTAGACTAACTCTGCCATTTTGCAGAGAATTTTCTTGATGACAAACTGCATGGAGTGTGAGTTTCTTTGCATCATTTTAATTATTTTCACTCTGAGATTTCAGTTGTACCAGTGAAAGGTGTTAGCTAAGTGCCCTGTACACATCACCAGACATCTTCTGTTGGGAACCATGATCACTTTTTGTTTTGTACCGTTTCAGGTGTATTGCTACCCTCTCTCCGTGCTTTGGTTTGGGATAAAGTAGCTTAATGTGTACATATTTTACTCTGTAACTTTATTGTCAGGTGACATTTTGATGCTATTTTTATTTTTTTTAATCATCCATTGTTTGTAATACCTTCTTAGTTTGGAAATAAAATTTTCTCTTTTCCTACCATCTTGTCCATTTCCATTTGGCCAATGTCCTTCCCCAAACCCTCTCTCAATATTCTGGTAATTTGAGTGTATCTGAAATTCCTTCCTGCAGTTGGCATTTGGCATTGGAGACTAGGCACAGTCCAGGATCCGAGGGCAGACTCATCTTATGTTCTATGCGCAGTATCAGAGCACAGTTTCACAGAGGTGGCTTTGAGTGTGGATGGAATGGACTTGTAAATCGAGACGCTAACGAATCAAGCCTGGGCTGCCTGCTGCCTGTTCCCTCTCCAGTCTCATCATAAGTTTCTTTTTTTTCCTAAGACTGAGACCTTAAGGAGCTTTCAGCAATGAGGGAAGATTAGGCTGATTGCTGGACTGCTGCCTTGAAGATTTCATTGCCCTAACAATCTTTTAATTCTGCCTTTGGGTGAATGTGTATGCATGTGGGGTGTGTGTGTGTGTGTGTGTGTGTGTGTGTGTGTGTGTGTGTGTGTGTGTGTGTGTGTGTGTGTGTGTATGTGTATGTGTACTCCTGCGCATGCATATGCTTATAGGAGAATGAACCTGGCTGGCTGTCAATATCACTGATCCTTATTTGGGGTTTCTGATGCAACACCACACAGTTTTTTATTTTTTCTTTAAGTGGGAGGTGAGGCTTTTCTTCCCTTTCATATCAGGATTTCTGGGGTTAGATAGAAATATCCACAGAAGCCTACGAGGATGGCAAGAATGAGATATGGTATGGGTTTAATTGGGCCACACACTGCAGGCCACAAAGAAACAAATTGTCCGAATGCATCTGTCAAGGATTCTATAGTGGGTAGCTCTACGTTATGTGAGAGGTTGGTCTGCATGACTCCGAATCACAGAATATCTTGTTGGAAGGGACCTGGGGAGTCATCCGACCCAAACCTCTCCCTGATGTAGGAACCTTCTCTAGAATATTCCTGGCAAGTGATTGCTCATCCTCTGGCTTGAATACCTCCAGTCAGTGACAGAGAGCTCACTACCTAATGAGACAATCCATTTCCTTTGTTGAGATGTCATCTGCCTCTCCCCATAACTCACTCCTGGGGTATTGGCTCTGCCCTCTGGTGCCCCTTCCACTTGGTGATCTCATGTATCCAAAGATGTTACCTTAGAAGTCTTTTCCAACCCCAAGGTTCTAGGATAGGGTCTTATTGCAACTGGGCTGGTATAGAAAAAACTTCAAGAAGGGACCAGCTTAAGAGGAATGTGAATGGGACATTTCTTCCAGACCTGTTTTTTTGGGGAAGGGGAAGCTCCTCTACTCCATGGCTTAACAGGCTGCTGGTACCCCAAATAGGTAGGAGGATCGTAAGTTTTTACATTTGGAAAGTACCTTAGTTAACATCATCTCTCCATTTGATAGATGAGGAAACTGAGGCCCAGAGAGACTAAATGACTTGTCATACAGAGCCAAAGCAACAGAGCAAGGATATGGATCCTTATAACTTTAAAGCCTAAAATCTTATAAAGACCAACAACCTTTGTTCTCACTTTAAAAAAAATCCTTTGCTGCCTTGGTTGCATCTACTCGATTGCATGTACTTTGGCACTCAGGCATGTGAGAAGAGTCCTGGTGACTTCTGCACGTGCCTAGAGGTGACATCACACAGTCTGAGCCTGTCTGATGCTTTTATCATTCCTGTCCTTTTTTCCTGTGTTTTGGGTCTGCAAGGCTGCTCCTGGTGACACTGTTTGTTCAGAAAGCTGAGGATGACAGCCTAGTGACCAGTCTAGGGAATCAAGGTCTCCTGGGGTCTTTGGAAAACAGATGAGATACAGATCTGTAATAATGTACGTAATTACCTCCAGTTGGAGTGTTGGTGGTGATATTTGACTTGTTGTTCCCACCTCTAAGTCGTAAATAATGACATTTCAATTTCAGCCTTATTGGATACCTCCAAGAGCCTGCAGAGGCACCCAGGACATCATGGTATTAAAAACATACACATGCATGCACCTCAAGGGAAAGTGGAGAAGAGTTAAGGATTACCAAATTAAAGTTTCTAAAGTGCCTTTAGCAAATTTAGAGTCTTGCACTTTGGTAAAAAGAAACACAACAGCAAACCAATGACATGGGGACAGACACAGATAGATATGTGATAGGGCATGTGAAAAACAAATGAATGAGGACTTTACTGGGTTGGAAGCACAATGTAAGTCAGCAACCAAGTAAAAGCTAACACACAGTGTGAGGTAGCAACCAAATAGGAGCACACATACATTATGGATCAGCAACCAAAAAAAACATGAACATTTTTAGGCTGTCCTAACAGATACCTAGTTTTTAAGTGAAGGTGGTAGTTCAACTATCTTCTCCCTTGGTCAGACTGTAACTGGATTATCATACTTGACTGACAAGCTAGATTGCAACCAGAATGATGAGATTAGAAACTATATTTTCTGAAGAATAGATAAGTGAACTGGAGATATTAATTCTGGAGATGAGGGACAGATCACATTATTCAAATATCTGAAAAACTGTCATGTGGAAGACAAGAGTAGATCAAATTCTCTCTCTCTCTCTCTCTCTCTCTCTCTCTCTCTCTCTCTCTCTCTCTCTCTCTCTCTCTCTCTCTCTCTCTTCTCTTTCTCTCTCTCCTCCTCTTCCTCTTCCTCTTCCTCACTCCCCACCATGAAGGATTACAGAAATGTAAATTATGTTGCCCAGGCCTTTCCATGTACCTTCTCTGCTCCTTATCTCACCCTCATCTGCCCTGCCTTTTTCTTGAGCATTGATCTTCCACAACACACATACTTGTCAAATGTGTAACCCTGAACACATTACTTCTCTCTAGGCCTCAGTTTCCTCATCTGTAAAATTAGGTGGTTGGATTAGTTAAGTGCCTTCTGATACTAAATCCTATAATCCAAAACATACTGTCAACCATCACTTATTTAAAAAAATAACCTATTGAGGTCAAATAGTGCTTTTTAGAGGTACTGATTTTTTAAGGTACTTGTATAATCTAAATAATATATCAGGACAGTGAAAGCATTGCCATAACAAGTCTAGATTCTCACTGTGAATCTATCTCAGAGATCTTTATAATGGAACTTAAAAAAAAAAATCTCTTAAACAGTGTCTGGTCTGTGACCCAGCCTCAAATATTGGTCCAATGAGAATCAAGAAGCACCAGGTCCAGAAGTCTAGATTTCCATGGGAAAGATTTCTAATTTCTGGAAGATGGGATGTATCTGGGGTTTTCTGAAAGCCCTCCTAAGTGCTGGAAGTGGTTCTGCCAGCAAGAAGTCTACTGTCCAGGACATGGAATGTGATAATGATCAGGCTGGCAAGTTTTCTTATCTTTTTAAAAATATGTCCTAAACACTGAAAAAATAACTTTCCAGCAGATATATCCAGTAGCTAAGGCCTGGGAACCCTGAACTTTCACTGAGATTGGCTCTCTTCTCTGGAACTAAAGCTGCTTTTATCTTGGCTATTGCAGGATGCCTGGCTTCGATGTCTGTCACCCCTTGGAGCCACTGGGTTTTTAATCCTTTGGGGGCTTTCTTCAACATTTAATTATCTGTAATAACAAGGCCCCAGTTAAAGGTCTGTCCTGGTTCCTACTGGAGACACATCTCTTCTCTTTCAATACTCATTTGTGCTTTAAAAATGAAACTGCTCTAATCTTAAATCAGGAATGTAAGATCTCATCAAAGGGAGAGGGAAGACTTTAAAAATTATTTTAAATAAAGGGCAGGGATTACATTATCTGTGTCTTACCAAAAATAAGGGTCATAATTCTGTGTAGCGGAAAGCGCTGGATTTGGAGATAAGAAAACCAAGTTCTAGTCTTGCTACTCACACTGTGGGACCTTGAGCAAAAACACTTCCCTGCCCAGAGCTCTAGTTTATTAATTTGTAAAATGGGGATAAAAATCCTTGAACTACCTGTTGACCTCATTGGGTCAGTTGTGAGAAAAGAGCTTTGTAAACCAAAAAGTGTTTTAGACATGGAAGCTATGATTTTTCTGATTAGAGCTGGAATGAAGCAGTCACTAGAGAGAGGCCTGTCTCTTCTTTGGCAGTGAATGGAGAGTGGATGTGGAGGGCCTCACTTTTTAACCCTTGGGCTTGTCTCTTGGTCAGAAATGAGCTTCCTCTTGTTTTTATGAGATTTTATTGGGAAGTCAGGAATTGGTTGGGTGATTTTCTTTGGCTCTCTGGGCTCTAGTTGAGACATGGACACTGCTTTTCAGGGTCTGGCTGGGTTGGGAGAGGGAACGTTTGGGTTCCAGCAGAAAGTAATTTGGCAGGAGCATCTGGATCCATTCAAGCAGCCAGTTGTTAGGCTGAATCGAACATTTTAATTATTTTCCTCCCAATTTGTGTATCTGACGTCATTATGGGCAGTGGAAATCAGATGTAGTACAGTGGGAAGCATGTTGCATTTGGGGTCTATTCTAGGCAACAATGTAACCTTGGGTATGTTACTCCCCTGTGAACCTCAGTTTCCTCATTTCTGCAGTGAGGGATTTGGACAAGGTAATCCCCAAGGCCTCTTCCAGCTCAAAATCCCAAGCTCTGTCCTCACAGGTGTCACTCACTGGTCTTTGTCTTTAAAGCACAATCTTTAATGAAATAGTATAGCCAATAAAAGTAGCAATAGAACACTCTTCCTGTGAATCTGGGGCACACTCTCCTACAAATACACCGGCAGAGGGAAGAATGTGCGTGCTTAGGGATGATGCAGGGAGGTACATACGTGTGAAACATGTGAAAGGCCCACATGGACCAGTATACATGAGGCCATTTATGTCTCTAATGATGTCTTCTAGTGATGTCATCTCACTACTCTTTCTTGGTCTGATGTCTGTTGAGTGCTGTGGTTTGCTGGGCCTGTATCTGGGAATCATATCGTGTCTCTGTGCTTCCTAATGGGTGTTGGGACTTTGCGGCTCCCAACCCTGGATGTACTTTCTGTCACAGGTCTGTTTTGAGAATCAGTAAGAGATGAACATGAAAGTGATTTGTAGCAAAGTGTGATGGCACCTGCTAATAATTCCTGCTTCTGGAGAGGCTGAGGTTGGTGGATTGCTTGAGCTCAGCCTGGGAGTTCTGAGTGTTGGTGGGACTAAAGCCAAGTGGGTGCCCGCACTATCAAGGAAAAATAGAGTGAGCCTTAAGGGACTAGGGTAGGCTGCCTAGGGAGGGGTAAACTGGTCTAGGTAAAAAATGGAGCGGGTCAAAGCTTCCATGCTGATCCTTGGTGGGATTGGGCCTCGGCATAAGGAGATCTGGGTTCAAAACAAAACAAAAATGAACAAAAAAACAGAAAGGAAGGGATTTCTAAATTATTAAGCACCATATGAACACGATTCTATTCTATTATTACTATCCCTCTTTCTGTACATATTCCACTTTGTAAAACTCTTTCACATGCTGAATCATGCAGAGTAGAAGAGAGATTGGGATTATTCTACCCAATTTCAGACAGTAGAACTGGAGCCAGTGGGAGGGAGATCAAGGAAGACAGATGTTGGCTCACTGTAATTTCCCCATTGCTCCTAGCTCTTCTCTCTGGGCCTATTCAGAACAAGAATAATACTTACTCTGCAGGACAGCCCTTCAAATATTCGAATACAGCTATCATGCACTAAATCTTGTATTCTCCAGGCCAACCATTCCTAGTACCTTTAGTCTTCTCTCTCCAGGCCTAGTTTTCCTCCTTTAGACACACTCAAGCTTGTCAATATCCTTGTGAAAATGTGGCATCTAGAACCAGACACAGTCCTCTCAATTATATACCTAATGTAGTCTGACTAGAGAAGAAGACAGCAGAAGTACTGTTTCCCTTACTCTTGACATTTCAGTATAGCAGAGGATTTGTGATCTCATCAGTGCACGGATTACCCAGGTGAGGATCACAGCTCTCCCCATGCATACTTTTTTTCCTTCTGTTCAATTTTTCTTATCCATGTCTTCCTGAGAAACATTCCTAGAGGAGCCATCCAATGTACTAAAAGCTATCATATGGTTCTTTTAGGGCAGTTAAGTGGCACAACGGATAGAGCCTTGGGCCTGGAGTCAGGAAGATCTGAGTCAAATCTAACCTTAGACACTTACTTAGACACTTAGCTGTGTGACCCTGGGCAAGTCACTTAACTTGTTTGCATCAGTTCTTCATCTATAAAATAAGCTAGAGAAGGAAATAGCAAACCACTCTGGTATCTTTGCCAAGAAAACACCAAATGGAGTCACAAAGAGTCAGATGCGACTGAAAATGACTAAACAACACATGTTCTTTTAATTTTAATATTATATAAATACCATCACAGTGCTTAAGTGTGTAGCCACTATATTGAAGCTTTTCATTACAGAAAATCTCACCTTCTTGTCCTTGATACATGCATATTCTTGACAATGTTTTTTATGCCACTTCTGAAGCACAAATCATCATTTGTAAGTAGCTAGGTGTTGCAGCAAGATAGAGCTTTAGACCTGGAGTCAGGAAGACCTGAATTCAGATTGCTGTGTGGGGATATTATTAGCTGTGTGATCACTTCACCTTTCTCTGCCTCAGTTTCCTCATCTATAAAATAGAGATAATAATAGCATCTACCTCTCAGGGTTGTTGTTAGTCTAAAATGAGATAATGTTTGTAAAATGCTTTGTAAACCTTAAAGCACTATATAAATTATATTATTATTGTTGTTGCTATTGTTATTATTATTATAGCATGCCTATGACCTGCTTATGCACTACTCTTTCTACTGGATTGAAATCCTGTATCACCAACTACCTTTCAGACAGCTCAAACTGGATGTCTCATGGGCATTTTAAACTTAACATGTCTAAAACAGAACTCATTGTCTTCTCTTCCCCCCACTCCCCAAATGCCCTCCTTTTCCAACTTTCTTGTTACTGTTGAAGGCAGTGCTATTCTCCCAGTCACCCAAGCTCCCAACCTCAGTATCATTTTCAGCTCCTCACTTGTACTCACCCCACCCATCTGTTTTGTTGCCAAGTCTTGTTACTACATTAACAGAGTTTTCTCCTATACATTTTCTGTTCTCCACTTGCATAAGCATCTTTGTGCCTTTTCGCTGAATGTCTGACATGACTGGATGCTCTTCCTCTTTGCTTCTGTCTTCTACCTTTCCTTTGAATCTTAGCTCATACCCCACCTTCTGCAAGAACCTTGCTTAATTTTTCAAGTCAAAAAGCATTTGTTAAGCACCTACCATATGCCTAGGCACTGTGCTAAGCTCTGGACATTCAAAGACAATCTTTACTCTCAAGAATCTCACAGTCTCACAGAGAGACAATATGAAACATGAGAACTAGATTAAATAAGATATGAACAGGACAAATTGGAGTTAATTAACATAGGGAAGTCTCTAGCATTAAAGAAAACCTTGAAGAGCTTTCTCTAACAAATAGAACTTTAGCTACGACTTGAAAGATGCCAGGGAAGCTAGGAGACAGAGATGAAGAGGGAGAGAATTCCAGATATGGGGGACAGTCAGTGAAAATGCCCAGAGTTTGGAGATGGAGTGCTGTATGAGAGGCACAGCAAGGAGCCCAATGTCACTGAATCATCCAGCAAGGTCTCTGCCAGCTCTGAGTTTGATGGGATATGAGCAATGAGGCAACAGTGCCTGTCCTTTGCCTGACTTCCCTTCTGGTGGTTTGGAGGGCAGAGGACAGGGAGTGGGTGGAAGACTGGCTGCCAAGGAGGTAACTGGCAGCTCAGGAAGGACCTTTCCGTTTTATTTTGGACAGAAGTTCTCCCTTCTCCCTTTGCCTCAGGCTCTTGTTCTGAGATCATGCTCTGGTCGATAGTAATTGTTCCGGCTTTGATCTCTTCCCTGGGAGCACAGCATAAACTGAGTTCACTGATTAGCACAATTCCCTCAAATGGTAGGTGCTTATAGCTCTTTGTTTATTTTTTTAATATTATTTACTTTTCATTTCATTGGACTGTTTAAAAAATATGTGGTTAATCTATATTGAAATCATTCAAGTGTACTTATGCTTATCTTCACTTTAATAAGGTTTCACTCTCCCCTCTTCATCTCTCCATTGCCAAAATGAACACCATCCCATTTCCAAGCCCTATCTTCTTGGCTTTCAGTAAAGCAGGGGAGGACACAGAAAGAATATTGGATTTGGATGTTAGGGAGATGTGGGTTCAAATTCCAGCTCTGCACTAGCTGTGTGACCTTGGGAAAGTAATTTTCTAGGCTTCAGTTTCTTTGTCTAGAAAATCAGGGCTGTGGATTAGATCAGCTGGTTCAATCTTGCCCCTATTGTTGTAGGTTCTTTGTGTAATCCTAAGCAAAGAATTTCTTCTCTCTGTCTGAATCTTCCTCATCTGCAAAAGGAAGGGATTGGGTACACTAGGTGGTCTATAAAGTCTCTGCTGTATCTGTTAGCCTCTGATTCCAAGACAGTTAAAGTCCCTTCTGGCTCTGCCATTCTCTTTTCTAAGATCTTTCCCAGATCTGTTATTCTCTGTTTTAAGATCCCTTATATCTCTTGATATAAGATTCAAGAGGTGATACAGTGGGTATAATGCTGGACTTGGAGTCAGGAAGACCCAAGTTCAAATGTAGCTACAGACCCTTACCATCTGTGTGACCCTGGGCAAATCACTTCACCTCAGTTTCTTCACCTGCAAAATGGGAATGATTATAGCACCCAGGGTTGTTGTGAAGACAAAGCAAGATAATATTGGTAAAATGCTATAAATGTTAGCTGTTATTATTAATTAACTAACCTAGTAGGTGTTGGTGTCAAAGGCAGAAAAGACAGCATTTGGATCCCCATTTTCAAAGTCAGGAGCATCTGTCTTTGCAGGATGAGTTGCTTTCTCTGGTCTGTTTAGGAAACGAGAGGCCATTTTGTAAAAGTAGTGAAGTAGACATTGTTCAGAGGCAGCTAAGGCAAGGGGAGGTTTGAAACACAGATAGTTCAGGAAAGGAAAGCAAATACAGATTGCGTAAAACACCCGAGTGTCATCACCCCACCCAGGGTTCATCTCAGAGTCCAGGGGTACTTAGTTGCTAGGCCTCTCTGGCTCCTGGAACAGCTGTGAACTTGGCTGAGCACTGGCTGCCAGACTAAGATCTAATTGTTGATTGCAAGGGAACAAGCCTATCTCTCCATGTTACCTGCGGTTTTCAGCTCAGTCCTTGAAAATTGGCAGCTGAGAGTACACATTCCTGTTATACAAAGCTCCGAGTTCAAATGCCAGAAGCTCTCCCTTGCATTAGTTCCTCTCTCCTCCTCCTCCTCCTCCTCCTCCTCCTCCTCCTCTTCCTCCTCTCTCCTCTCCTCCTCCTCCTTCCTTTCTCCTCCTCCTTCTTCCTCCTCCTCCTCCTCCTCCTCCTCCTCCTCCTCCTCCTCCTCCTCCTCCTCCTCCTCCTCCTCCTCCTCCTCTCCTCCTCCTCCTCCTCCTCCTCCTCCTCCTCCTCCTCCTCCTCCTCCTTCTTCTTCTTCTTCTTCTTCTCTTCTTCTTCTTCTTCTTCTTCTTCTTCTTCTTCTTCTTCTTCTTCTTCTTCCTCCTCCTCCTCCCTCTCCTTCTCATCTTTCTTCCTCTCCTATTCTTCCTTTTTCCTCCTCCTCTTCCTCCTCCTTAGGAAAGATAACTATACTGCCTCTCAACATATAAAGGCAGTATAGAATAATGGAAAAGAAAAAACCAAACTAGGTTCAAAGTAAGAAGACCTGGCTTTAAATCCTTGCTTTGACAGTAACTGCTCTATGACCTTGGTCTCCTTTCTGGGCCTCAGTTTCCTCATTTGTAAAATAATTAGGATAGCCTAGATGATCTTAGAGGTCTGCAACCCCAACATTCTGTGATTTGAATCCCAAGACCTGGATTCAAACCCTAGAAATGGTATGTTTATATGTCACAGGAGAGACCTCTGACATTATTTAGTCTAATCCTTGCATTTTATAGAGGACAAAACTAAGGCCTAGAGAAGGGAACTCATTCCTGTTTACACATGAAATGTTAGCACTAGGATTTGAACCCTGGTCCTCTGACTGACTGCAAGTCAAGTGCTGCTTCTGCACTGTAATCTCTAGTTTCCTCGCAGGGACTGATCAAAGCAGTATTATTTATGATAGCTACATGGTACTTTATTATAACACTGTATGCCCCAAGTAGGGAGGGAGAGTTATCTCATTTGAACTCTACAATACTTCTCTGAGGAAATTAGTCTAAATGATGTTATGTCAGTTTGAAAGAGGAGAGAAAATGAAGGCCAGAGAAGCGAGGTTTAATTCAGCTCAACAAACAATTATCAAGTGTTGACTGTTTGCTAAACACTCTGCTAAGTGAAGGGAATATAGCATCTCCTATGTGCCAGGCCCTGTGTTAAGCACTTCACAAATATTATCTCTTTGACTCACAGCAACCCTGCAAGACAGGTGCTTTTGCTTTCATTCAATCATTTCAGTCATGTCCAGCTCTTCATGACCCCATCTGGGGTTTTCTTGGCAAAGTTACTGGAGGGGTTTGCCATTTTCTTCTCCAGCTCATTTTACACATAAGGAAACTGAGGCAAATAGGGTTAAGTGACTTGCCTAGGGTCACACAGCTAGTAAGTATCTGAAGTCAAATTTGAACTCAGTTCTTCCTGGCTCCAGGACTGGAGCTCTATCCATTGTGCCACGTCGCTGCCCCAGGTGCTATTCTTATCTCCATTTTACAAAAGAGGAAATTGAGGTCCAGAGAAGGAAAGAAAGGAAGGAAGGAAGGAAAGAAGCATATAAGTGCCTACTACATGTCAGGTGCTGTGCTGAGTGTTTTACAGATCATCTTGTTTGAGCTTCGTAAGAACCCTGAGAGGTTGGTGCTATTATTATCCCCATTTTATAGATGAGGAAACTGAGGCAGACGGGGTGAAGTGATTTGCCCGGGGTCATACAGCTAATAAATGTCTGAGTCTGGATTTGAGCTCAGGTCTTCCTTACTCCAGGTCCAGAGCTCTATCTACTGTGCAACCAGCAGCTTCTGTAAGTCCTGGGAGAGACAAGATAGGGTGACTACCCTCATGAAATTTAGAGTGTATTAGGAGGAATCCCCCTCCTGACCCTTTCTAGCTCTGATCATGGGTAAAATCCTATAACTTCTCTCAATTTTTTCTTTATTTGCAAAATGCAGATTAATTCTCCCACTACCTAATGGCCACTGTGAGCAAAGTGCTTTAAGGCCCTGTATAAATGTGAACTATTATTATTAATAGGACAAAAATCTACAAGTAGCTGTAATATGCATATTAGGTGAGTATGTTGAAGAAATGCAAGCCAATTGTTAGATGAGGATACAAGGGGGAAGTGGTTGTAAGGACTGGGGATGGGGCAGGCTTCTTGGAGGAAGTGGCATTTGAGATGGGCTTTGAAAGGATTTCTAGGACATCAACCAGCAAAGTGAGAGGGGAATAATGACTTTCCACTAAGTCACAGAGTTGGGATTTGTGCTTAAGCAACCTGATTCTAAGGGCAGTGTATAAGCAAGTTCAGTGCAGCAGCTGAGTGTTAGTAACTACACCAAGTAGTAGTAAGAGTAACCACACCAAGCTTCTTCTTGAAGAATAACCTACTTAACTCACTGACCACTTTCAGGCTCCCAGGGAAGAAAGACTGAAGGTACCCTTGTCCATATTTGAATTTAAGGCTTCATAAAGTCCACGCTTTGCATATGTACTTCCTAGCCAATTAGGCTATGTAAAAGGAGGAGCTAAATTGGAATAACGGTTAAGGCTTGAAGCAGTGGATGCCAATGATATTCTTAAAGGTTCCAGGATTTTGTCAGGGTGGACACCCCTCCAACTGAGGCAGATACCAGCCCCTGTTTATCTTTCTAGGTGTTCTTCTGTCAACTAAAGAGGTCAAAACAATTGGCTAGCTCTGGTGACATGCCCTTCTGTGCTGAGCTAAGCTGGCCTTCAGATGACAGATACACAGCCTGTCTCTGGGCTTCTCATTAAAACCTTTCCATCTTTTTAGAACGTGGACAAGTTTGGGAAGCCACTGGCACAGCCTTGGAAAACTTAAGAGTCATTCTCCACAGCACAGTGGGGCATAGGAGGTAGACATCAGTGGAAGTTTATGCCTTTTCGTTCTTTATTCCTTAATTTCAATAAATGTTCAATGTGTTATTGTTTATAACTAAGAATGCATGAACTTAACAGCTTGTTCTCTAGTGATTCAATTAAATTGCACAATATTTATTATGCACCTTTTATAAACCAAGGCCATACCGGAGGAAATAAAAAAAGATAAATAAAACAATCTTTGTCCTTGCTGAGCTTACAATTTAAGCTGTATCAGATGTGTACACAGATTATTATAGAAATTAAAATATAGTAAATGTAGAAGAGGGCTGTGAAGTGCTGTAAGATCAGAAGAAAGAACTGGGAACATGCAGGCGGGGATGAGTGAATGAATTAAATAAGGTTCACCTGAATCAATGCTTTGCTAATAAGAATTGAAGTCAAAAGCCAAGTTGGAGATCATCTCAAAGAAATGGATGGTTCTGAGTGGGCCAGATGGCCAAGCATCAGATCTGAATATAAAATGATGAGCTTTCTATGAGTATTCATTAGATGTTGTTGCAAGCCCCTGACTATGTCCAGATTAAAAAAGGGAGCTATTGATGATTAAAAATGCTAGGGTCTCTGCTTTGAGCAGTTACTGCCAAACACTTCCTGAAAGTTAAAGAATGAAAGCCTCAGGTGAGCACCCTTCACTCTCTACTTTGTATTACACTTATCTGTGTATATGTTATACTTTACCACCATTCCACCCTGGAGGGTAGAGCTGAGGTGGTGGTGGAGTTGAGACATAACATAAGGCACAAAAGGTGTTGTGCACATAATAGGCATTTAATAAAATATCTGTTATATCAAGCATTTATTAAAGGTCTACTGTGTGCCCTCAGGTACAGATACAAAGAAACAAAACAAAAAATAAGATAGCCCCTGTCCTAAAGGAGGTTCCATTCTACTGAACTGAAGAGAAGTGAAGGGGCCAAAGGAGAGATCCAGATAAAGTAGCACAGGAAAATTTGATGGCTTCTAGCTTGGGGCATCAGGCTTGTTGTGGTAGTTGTGTGGTTTGTCCTTCGTTCTCGAAGAGGACCATGACATCAGGGAGATGATGACATGACTTACAATTGACTTTGGTTTGAGTGAGGGGGAGTTGTGCAAAGTCACCAGCCTCACTTTCTCCTCCCAAAGGCATCAGGGAAAACTTCATGGAAGCACCAGAGCTGAACTTTGAAGGAAGAAAAAGATTAAACAAATGGGTATAAGGCAAGAGAAATCGTAAACTCTACATGTCCAAGAAAGAACTGATAATTCTCTCCTCATCCCCATCCCCATCCAAACTCTCTGGTTTTTCTAACTTCTCCATATATTTCTATTGAGAACACCATCCTTCCAGTCACCCAGCCCTTATAGACATCCTTGACTCTTTCTTCTCTCTCACCCCTCACATCCACCCAATTGTCAAGTCTTGGTGATTCTGCCTCCGGAATGAAGTGTCCTCTTTACCCATTTCTCTCGACTTATATGGCCACCACTCCATTTTTGGACCTTATTATTCCTGGTCTACTGTAGTAACCTAATGGACCTCCCAGCCTCTAGGCTCCCCTCTATTCAATCTGTGCTCAATTCAACTAGCAGACTGATGTTCTTGAAGCAAAGGTCTGATAAAGCCATTTTCCTCCTTGAGAAGCTCCAGTGACTCTCTCTCACCTCTTGTTTGGCTGTTAAAGCCCTTCAAAATTTGGCTCTTGATAATCTCTCTAGAAATATATCTTCTTCTTCTTCATGAATTCTGTGGTTCAGTCTAGCTGGCCTACAGAGCACTGGTCTTGGAATCAGGAAGAACTGCATTAAAATCTGGCCTCAGACACTATGTGACCCTGGGCAAGTCACTTAACTTCTTTTGTTTGCCTCAGTTTCCTCAACTGTAAAAGGGGGATAATAATGACACTCAGCTTATCAGGTTGTTGTGAGGACAAAATGAGATTAATATTTGTAAAAAGCACTTACTACAGTGCCTGGCACATCGTAAGCACTACATAAATGTTTATTCCTTTCTTTTCCCTGCTTGCTGTTGCTGGAACACAGAATTCTCTTATCTCCATGCCCTTACACAGGCAGGCTCCCATACTATCTTAGGAATTCATTCATGGCAGATTCACTCATTTTTGAGATGGGAAACAGTGTGGAGGCTGTAGTAGTAGAGTGCTGGCCCTAAAATCAATTGTTGATGTTCATTTGTTTCAGTCGTGTCTGACTTTTCCTGACCCCATTGGGATTCTCTTGGCAAAGATACTGGAATGGTTTGTCATTTCCTTCTCTGGCTCATTTTACAGATGAGGAAACTGAGACAGTTAAGTGACTTGTCCAGGGTCACACAGATAGTAAGTGTCTGAGGCCAGATTTGAACTTGCGTCTTCCTGACTCCTGGCTCAGCGCTCCATCCACTGTACCCTCTTATGTACAACTGTGCCTCTAAGTCACTAATATGATACTCCCTGATATGAGAGACTTTAGATGGAACTCAGGACTGGAATGTGACTCTGGAAGAATATGTCTTCTTTAAAAGGAACTGAATATAAAAAAGGAATTACATTATACATTCTGAATGTAAGCAGCGCGAGGTAGTGGAAAGTAGGAAATTGGAAGTTGGAAGACTTGGGTGCACATTGAGGCTCTGTTTGGTCCCTTAATCTTGCTGGGCCTTGGTTTCCTCATATAAATATTGTGGAGGTTGGATTGATGCTCTCTCAGGATCCATCAAGCTCTAATTCTGTGATCCTATGAAGAAGATTATACCCAGCTCAGAAAATCCAGGAACCTAACAGGGCATATATGGTGGAAGGCGTTGGAGTGAGGATCAATGGAAAGAGATATAGAAGTATACCTCCATGGTGTAGGTATATTACAAATCAGCTAGAAAGAAGAAATTAGAGGAGATAGGCACACTGATATACAATGGGTCAAGGTAGGAAATGATGTAACTATTCTAAGATGAATTTGGAATTATTTAAGAAAATAAATTATTCATACTCTTTAACTCAGCATTAGATTTACAATTAACATATACCCCCAAAAGAGGCCAAAAACACAAAGAAAGGCCCCATTTATACTAATATATTCACAGTAGGACTTTTGTGGCAATTATGGAAAAGTAGGTACCCTTTGACTAAGGAATAATGGAACAAATTATTATGTGTGAGTGTTGTGGCATATTATTGCACCATAAGAAATGACAAATAAGAAGAAGTCAAAGAATTTTGGGAGAATGTGTATGAATTGCTGTAGGCTCAAGAAAATAGGACCATGAGAACAGTTCCCAGTTCCCAGAGTAAAAGACAATAATAGGAACATTAGAGGTCAGATTAATGTGATGACTTAATTCTAGAGCAATGTTGTCAAACTCAAATAGAAATAGGGCCACTAAACCATACATAAGGATCCCTGCTGACCCTGTTTTGACTTAGTTTTTTTAAAAGTTTGTTTAATATTTTATTTTTACCCCAATTACATATAAAAACAATTTTTAACATTCATTTTTAAAAAATTTTGAGTTCCAAATTCTATCCCTCCTTATCTTCCCTCCCCCCTCATTGAAAAAGTGAGCAATTTGATATAGATTATGCATGTGCAGTCACGCAAAATACATTTCCATATTAATGACTTAGTTTTAATAAGTAACACAATTGAGACAGCTAGGTGGCACAATGGATAGAAGTTTCCGGGCCTAGAGTCAGGAAGACCTGAGTTCAAATCCAACCTCACATACCTACCAGCTAAGAGACCCTGGGCAAGTCACATAGACTCTGTTTACCTTAGTTTCTTCAACTATAAAAAAAAAAAATACACAGAAGTAGGAGAAGGAAAAGACCAGGGGTCAAATAATCAAAGTCAAGAAATGAAATTAAGATGTATATATTCAGAATGAGGTGAAGTTCCTTCATGAAGAAGGTTACTGGAAAAAATAGGCCCTTTAGCTTCATCCTGGAAGATGGGAGGCATGGAAGTCATGGTAGATAAGGGAATGAAGGCTAGCTGGGGATGACTGCACAAATCTGCCCCCATTCTGCCATAATCTCTGATGCGTTCTGCTCAAACTTTGGCAAAATGGCAACTGAATTTGTTGGCTTTGTCTTACGCAACCTAGAGGCCTTGGTAATGTTAGTGGGTCAGGGGATTCACGTGTTACATAGCTGTTTGTGTTTTATCTCCCTATTGGCCATAAGCTCCTTGATGACCCTGAGGATCATGTATGATCTAAATGTGCATTTCTCTAAATGCTGAGCTTGGTGATTTACACATAGTAGGTGCAGCATGGACCTAGGAAATGCTGCATTGGTATTGTGGGTACTTAGGGACAGTTGCTCACAGCGAGACTCAAAACCAAGTCTTCTGATTCTTTCTCATTGCTTTTCCCACTAGAGTACTCCATTCTTCTCTGATTCCTTAGCTAGTATCCTTCCTGGGGACATTAAACCTGGAAAGGAGAGGATTTAGGGGAGATGTGATCGCTATCTTCAAATACACCACAGAATCACAATTTAGGAATCAAAGGGGAACTCAGAGGCCATTTAGTTCACCCACCAGCCACACCTGAAAGAGAAGCCCCTGTAGAACACAGACAGGAAGAAGTCACCCTGTCTCTGCTTGAAGGCCTGCAGACGTAGCCCATTCCACTTGGGGGCAGTTCGAAGGTTTTTTTCTTATCCCAAACCTGAACTTGCCCCTTGGCATTTTCACACTTTGCTCTTAGTTCTGCTGTCTGAGCTAGGGCAGGGAGAACCAGTCTGATCCTTCTTCCATGTGATGGCCCTACAAATGCCTGAAGACAGTCACTTATTCCTAAGGCTCTGCCCCATGCCAGTTGCCATCCTCAGCAAATGGAGGCAGCTAAGTGGTACAGTGGCTAATCAGTGGGGCTGGAGTGTGGGAGATCCGAGTTCAAATTTAGCCTCAGACACTTCCTAGCTGTCTGCCTCTCCCAAGCCCCCTGAAGTCACCCTCTGTTTTCTTCAATTTTCTTCAACTGTAAAATGGGTCTCACAGCACCTACCTGCAGGGCTATTTAAAGATCAAATGAGATAATATTGTTGCCTGGCCCATAGTAGGTGCTATATAAATGCTCATTTCCTTCTCTTTCCTTCCCCATCCAAGTTGCCATGCCCAGTAGGAGCTGTAAATTTATCAAGAATTTTATAATGTGGACTGCAGTTTGGAAGAGGGAGTCAACTTGTTCCATTTGGACCTAGAAGGCAGTAATAGTAACGGTGGGGGGATGTTTCAGGGGGGCAGATGTTGACTTATTGTGAGGAAAAGAACTTCCTCACAATTAGAGTTGTCCAGAAAGAAGTAGTGAGCTTCCCATTCTTAGAGGTCTTCAAGCAGAGACTGTATAACCACGTGGGATATGCTGGAGGGAGGATGTGTAAGTTGAGCAACGATGGGCTAGATGACTTCTGAAGTCCCCTCCAATTATGTTTGTTAGTCTATGATACTAGCCTAGAATATACTGAAGTCCATTCCATTCCATTCATACCTCTGTCCTGCTGAATTTCTGTTTTTGTCCCTCACTTAAGACTTTCTTTCTGTTATTTATTTCTGAAAAAGCCTAATTCATTCCAGAAGTTCTTCTAATGTATTTTTCATGACTCTCCACCAGAGTCACGCAGCAACTTATTTTTCCCTCCCCATTTGCACATTGTGCCCAGAAGCAGAAGGCACTGGAAGGCAGGATGCTGTTTAGCCCCTACATGTGTCCCTATCATGTACAAGGTCTTCATCTTCCTCAAAGTGGTTGATGACACTGTATGACTAATGAACAGCAGCAGAGGCAGCCTCAGATTAAAAAGCATAAAATCTAAGCTGCGAAGGTACTTTTGAAGCATGTCTGCTTTTCCATATCCCTAGTACATTTCACAGCGTGGAGAGAACCTGGTCAAGGCACTTGCCATAACTCTAGTGTGACTAGCAATACTAATATATTCTCCTTTGCTGCATTTCATTTTTTTCCTTTATAAAATGAGAGTTTTTAAATATTTATTTGTTTTTTTATTTAAGATTTCCTTCTCGGTGTTCCCTCCTAGGTTCTACATTCTTTTTTTGTTGTTCAGTCATTTTTCAGTCATGTCTGACTCTTTGTGACCCCATTTAGGGTTTTCTTGGCAAATATACTGGAGTGGTTTGCCATTTCCTTCTCCAGCTCATTTGACAGATGAGGAAACTGAGGCAAACAAGGTCAGTGTTATTTGCCTATGGTCACACAGGTAGTGTCTGAGACTAGATTTGAACACAGGAAGAGGAGTCTTCAGGTCCGGTGCTCTGTGCACTATGGCTCCACTTAGCTGCCCTTCTACATTCTTAAGGCTCTTCCATCTCTAATATTCTATGCGTTATGGTCCCTTGTGATATTGTTAGCCCATGATTCTTTACATGGGGCTATACGCCTTCCTGCACAGCATTAGAGGGTCACCTTCTCTTCATGAAAAGTGACATGGCAAGTCCTATGTACCCCTTCCAGGTAACTTTAAGGAAACTTATACCAGCATTACACTCAAAGACTGAAGGAAGGTTTTCAAATCTGTCTTTCCAGAAGGAAGCAGGAATAATACCCTTCTGCATGTAAAAGGCAAAACCAGTCCTGGTAGAAGAGATCAGTCGGCAAACCTAATGAGTTACCCCAAGGGCCATCTGCAAGAAGCTCTGGCTCTGTAGCAGACATTGGGGATGCAGGATTCCTGGGACCTAAGCTTATGGGTTTTCAAATCTAGGAGGCTGACAAGGACTCTGATGCTAGCGAAGAAATCTCTCATTCTCCCCTTTTCTCTTCTGTTTAGGGAGCAGCTCTTTTTCCCCTGAGACTCTTCCCAGCACCCTCAGGTTGGTATAACGTGGATGCATGTTTGGGTAGGAGGGTTTTTGTTTTGTCTCCTTTGGAAACTATGCTAAGGAACCCACATTTAAACTTGAGCTCTTTTGGTGGGGTAATTAAATTAAAAACTCAAAATCACTAATTGTGGCTTATACACCTGGACTTGAAATTTGACCAGTTTGATTTGGCCACCGAAGGACTCCAGGAGTGGAGCAGAGGGGATTAGAATGACAGTGGGGTGGATGACATACAGAGAAGGATGGGATGGTGTGGTGGGAAGCACACTGACAAGGCCAGGGGAATTCAGAGGAGCCCCCTTTCACCTTCATCCACCTGCAGGCTTCATGTTCTTAACAGCAAAAAAAAAATGTGCATGATGGCAAAGTTTCTAGTTTTGAGATCCCAAGATTCATTAAGTCTATGGCTATTATTTCTTTAAATTTTTTCTAGTTCTAGTTCCAAATTTTCTCCCTCCTTTTTGCTTATTCTTTTTAAAAGCATTTAAGTGCCTACCTGGTGTACTGTGTACAAGTTAGTGTTTATAGAACTATAATTCCATGACCCCATGACTATGATTCTAAGATTCTTTGACTTTGTCATTTCTACTTCCATGATTCTAATTTTCTATTATTATGATTGCGACATTTTAACTCTTATTCTAAGGTTCTAGGACCCTAGAATTCTATTACTTTTAGAATTTTATAATGTTATAGTTTTGTGACTCTCTGATTCCAAGATCTTGTAGTATGATGATTCTAAGATTCTATGACTATAGTTATAAGATTTTAGAGCTCTGTGATTTTAAGATTCTATGACTTTGTGATTCTATGATGCTGTGGCTCTGAGTCTATGTTTCTGTAACTGGGGTTTTATGATTTCATGGTTATGTGGCTCTAAACGTTGATGTGGCTATAGCACTCACCCCACATTTTCCCTTGTCCATTCCCAGAATATGGAAGAGACTGTGGATATTTTATGTTTACCACTTTTGATTTTGAAGATTCTTTTTTTTTTCCAAGTCTTTCATTCCGTTAATGTTGGGACACTGTGTATCTTCTATTTTAACTCCCATTACTTCCATATGTATATGTACATCTCGGGGAAGGGCCTAGTGTGGTGTTGGTGGCTGCTTAGAGAGAAGAAACCTCACGTCTCTTGTGACATTGGTTTCAAGATTCAGCCTGACTTGTCAGGAAAAATACAATGACCTACTCTGAAGTTAGGATGATGGCAGGACAGTATGATGGAAAGAACTCTGGAATCAGGAGACATGGGCTTCAGCTGCAGCTCTGTCACTGTGTCACCAAGTGACTGGTAGCCTGAAAAACCCTCCGGTTCTTTTTTTGGTGGGGTTAGCCCTTTGTGGTAGGCTTTCTCTTCTCTATGCCCTTTGTCTTGAAGCTCTATGCCTAGAAACTTCCAAGTCCCCTTCCACCCTGCTATTTGGAGCCTCTCTGCTTGTGACATTGGAGGTGGGAAACCAACCAGACAAACCTGAGTGATATCCCAACCCTTCCTATAAAACATATGAAAGCATCATGGTGCAGTGAAAAGAGCATCAGAATGACCTGGGGTTGAATCCTGTCTCTGCTACAAACTAGCTGTGTGACCTTGGGCAAGTCTTAAGTTTTCTGGACTCTGGTCAGTTTCCTCATCTGTAAAATCAGCTCTTTCAGCTCTAAATACATGATTCTATGATCATGTCTTGTGATACCCAGCTCTTATCTGCATCTCCAAGCTGCCCTTCAGAGACTTGGAGAGAGTTATGATGAGGGACAACCCAGTGCCCATATCACACTAGGAGGAGTGATGAGAGCCTAGCATTACTTGAGTACTGGGTCCACATGGGTGCTCAATCTCCTTCCTTTCCAAATGACTTGGAGTTGAAACTTTCCATAAGTGTTGTCCTCCCCATTAGAATGTGAGCACTTTGAAAACAGGGATTATTTTTATTTTTCAGTGCCTGGTACAGCACAGTACTTTGCATGCAGAAAGTGCTCACTAAATCTTCATTCATTCATTCCTCCTCTTGCCTTAGCTTCAAGAACACTTTACCCAAGGCCCCATCTTCCCCATTATCTGAGTTGCAGGTGTATCTGGTCTCTCTGGAAATCCTACCGTATCCTTGTCCCTCAGGGGAATGTGATCCTGATGGTACCTTGTCCCATCTTCCTTCTCCTTCTTGTATCCCCTCCCCACTCACCCAGTGACTCAAGTCAGGTACCTTCCTTTGTGTGAAATAAAATGTGCTTCAATGAAGCTTTATTGCTTATAGCATCAGTGGCTCAGACTGTCTAGTCTTGTGGAAATCTAAGTCCTCTCAAAGTCAAGTGTGGGTTGATGAAGTTGGATTCCTACTTCAGGACCTTGGGTTCTTCATTTACAAACTGCATATAATGATACTTGTCTATTTACAGGACTGTGACTATCTTAGAATTACAAGGTTTTTAAGGAAATCAGATATCTAGTCCTGCCTATTCCAGGAATGCCCTATATAATATCCTGGATGAATGATCTCTGCTTGGAGACTTCCAGCACTGGAAACTTACCGTGAAGCAGCCCATTTCATTTTTAATTGCTTTAATCAATAAATCAAGAAAAATTTAAGCATTTGGCACATACAAGGCCTTCTGCTCAGCCACTAAGGAAGTACGTGTGTATCTGTTGCTTGTGAAGGTTAAATAGAATAAATGCTAATTATCAGTAAATTTTTATTCTATATCCAGCCAAAATCTTCTTTGTTGTTGTTTATCTATTATTCCCAGTTCTGATATCTGGGGCCGAGCAGAACATGGCAGCCTTTCAGAGACTTGGAGAGAGTTATCATTTCTTAATCTAAAGTCTTCTGTTCTCTGAAAATCTATAAAATGAGCTAATGTCTGCAAAACCCTTTTTGTAACCATAAAAATACTACGTGAATATGAACTGTCACCATTATGATTAATATTACATGGAGTTGAGTACTAGATCCCTCAGCAGCATTTGCCTCCCCTCCTCTCTGCGTCTGCACGTTATTCCTCTGTCTGATTCCTCGGTTCCTTTGCTTAATCATCATCCGTGTCATGCTCCCTAATTGTCACTGTGTCCCAAGGCTCTTTTTTTCTGGGCCAACCTCGCTTCTTCTCTATACATTTCCTTGGTGACTACATCATTTCTGCTGATGACCCCTAGATCTATAGATTCAGCTCCAGTTTCTCTTTTGAAGTTTAGTCCCACATCAGCAAATCATTGTTGGACGTTTTTGAACTGGATGTCCTGGAAACATCTCAAATTCCACATGTCAAAAACAGAACTCATTTGTTTTCTCCCAAAATATTTAATGTTGAGCTCACTCTTCTCCTTCCAGTCCCCCAATTTTGGTGTAATCCTTGACTCCTCACTCTAATTCCCACACCACCCCCAGTATCCAGTCAGCTGCTAAATCATCTTTTTGTTTCTCCCTCCACAGCATCCCTTGCATGTGTCCCCATCTTTCCACTTACACAGCCAACAACCTTCTTAAGCACCTCATCACCTGAACTACTACAATAGCCTTCTAACTGGTCTTCATGCTTTAAGTTACTCCCCATTCCAACCCAACCTCCACACGGCAGCCATGGGTATGACCATGTCACCCCCTTGCTCAGTGACTCCCACGGACTCCTGATTTGGCACCATCCCCTCCATGGTGCCACTCTATGGTCTAGTCAAGATGACCTTGGTGCTGTTCCTCACCCATGACACTCCATCTGCTGTCCCTGTGCCTTTGCAGTGACTATCCCCCCAGACCCAGAATATACTCTACCTTCAGGGGCACTCTTGGAATCCCAGGTTTCCTTCAAGGCTCACGCTTCTGTATAAGGACTGTCTTGGTTCCCCTATGACCACCAGCTGGTGCCTCCCCCCCCCCCGCCAGCTTCCTTTTATGGCTTTATTGTGTAAATTTACCTATACATGTATATGCCTATTGACATTTATAGGTTTATATATACACATACACAAGGTATACACACATATGGATAAACACACTAAACACAGATATATGCATATAAGTATATATAGATATTCACATTTATAAGTATATATACTTACAAGATACATATATATTTCTGTATATATGTATGGGTATATAGATACACATATATGTATGTATACATATATGTATACGCATACACACCTTTACTTATGTATCATCTCTCCCACTGGAATGTAAATGATGTAAATGTAAATGTATGTAAAGAGCAGGGACTCAAAAGTTACTTTGTGTGGTTCTGTGGCATGTTTACCCATATATATGTATACCTTGGATATGTTTATTGTACATAAAATATATTCACAAATATATAAATATTGGATATATTGTGTGAATGTGTGTGTATATGCAAATACACACACATAGATATATCTGGCAAGAGTGAAATGGAGTACAGATATGTATGTATATGGATGTGTATATGTGTATACATGTATGTACGTGTGTACATATATACATGTACATATGTGTGTATATGTGTAGCACTTGAAAGCAAGGACCATTTCACTCCTGTTAATATGCCAGTGCCTAATACAGTGCCCAGCACATAATAGGTACTTAATAAACGTTCTTAGAAGGGCCAAATAATAATGAATAAACCAAGGTTGACTAAAACTTACCCTGGGCTCACGTAACTGGGGAGACAACAGAAGAAAACATGGTTCCTGCTCTTAAAAAGCTTAGGATGTTTTTGGACAGTCAAAACTAATACACGTGAACTAATTAGAGAATGACTCCCAAAAGGAAGTGATTAAGCGGTCAGTTGTGCCACTGAGGCAGATTCTAAGGGCTCTTGGGAGTTCCTGAGTGAGCAAGATTGGTGAGAATTTTATTACTTAGAGGGAGCTTTCTGGATGACTTGAGCTGGGCCATGAAGAGCAGGTGGCATTTGCTGAGTGTGTGACCACATTTGCATAGGTATCCATTTGTCCCCCATGTTCTCCCTATGGTGGTGTAGGATGGTGTTTTACACTTCTTCCTTCTTCTCCCTTGCATTGTTTCTATACTTTGCCACTCCTGTCCAGAGGGAGATTCCCTGCATAGTCACTCCCAACCAAAGACTTGGCCCTTCTCCATCAATACTCCTTGGCAAAGTGTATTCAGGAAGGTTTAGTTCCAGTTACCACTAACTCAGTCTATCTGCCTTCCTGACTTGGAGGTTAGGCTGTTGCAAACTCAGAGGTAGTAATAGACCAGACCAGGAGTGAGGAACCTGTGGCCTCAAGGCTGCAGGTTACCCCCAAATCCCCAGACTAGGCAGAGCATTAGACCTGGAGTCATAAGACCTGGGTTCAAATCCTGGCACCGGCAATCAACTAGCTATGCAACCTTGGGTCACTTCCTTTCCCTCCCTCGACCTTAGTTTTCTCTTCTGTAAAATGAAGCATTTGGTTTAATTTGTCTTTAAGGTTCGTTGCAGCCATAACACGCCATGATCTTAGTCTTTTAAGCTTTCTTACATGAACATCACAGATTGTGTGTCCTATACACACTAAGCATGGTGAAGGGGAAAGTTTCTCCTCTTTGTGGATCCAGAAGGATGACTGGATGCTAAGAGGTTGAGAGGGGGAAATTAGACTGAATAGAGACATTTTTTTTTAGCGTGGCTGGGTCAGTGATATTTCACCGAGACAAACCTGGTTCTCATGGAAACTGATGTATCAGGAAGTCAAGGAGGCAGTGAGGTGTAGAGAAACTACTATACCTCACTGGAGTCAGAGGACTGGGTTCAAATCCCAATGCTGGTACTTAATACCTGTATGACTTTGGACAAGTCACTTAACTTTTCTGGGTCATATTTTCTTCATGTGTAAAATGAGGGATTTGCCTTGATGATTATAAGGTCCTTTCTAGCTCTAAAACTATGCTCCTAGGGTTCCTGATTTGAATCCCCTTGTGCCAAACAGGAGGGCTAGACTGACCTCCCAGAAGTCCCACAGGTAATTAGGATCATTGAGGGCCAGTATGTCAAGCCATCTGTCACATATTAGTTGCTAAAAACCAAATACAAGAAAAATACATGGGCATTTTAGTATTCAGTGGCTTTAAAGCTTATTTCATCAAGTGATAATGGATCCCAACGCTGTGGATATCATTAATCACATTATGAATGCAGGCTATATGATGAATCAATTTAGGGCTTAGATTCAATTCAGCTCTCAGATCACAACTAGCTTCTTTTGATTGAACAATATAGGGAGACCAGGATGGGAGGTGCATCCCTAATTGGCAAAGTGAGGAAGGGAATCTTATATTTCCTTCAGATGCAGTGTGGTTTGGAAGAGCCCTGACCCAGGAGTCAGAAGACCAGGGTTTTTATACTTGGCTTTAATTTGATATTGACTTTATTAACTTGCAGGAGAACTGTGGGCATCTGCTTCCCATCTCTGGGCTTCATTCAGTGTCCTTTTCTGTAAAATGAGGGGCTTGGAGTAGATGCTATTTAAGGCAACCTCCAGCTCCAACATTTCATTCTATTTGATTCAACATTCTGTTTTCCAAAACTCTTTTTGGCACTGACATTCTATGTCGTATGTTTCCTCTGTCTTACGCTCCCTTCCAGCTCTGACATTCCACACAACAAACTCCTCAACTGTTCCATTCTTTGTATTTTTATCCCTAGTCCCTAGCAGAGGGTCTGGCACACAGTAGGTACCTAATAATTGCTTGGTTAATTATGTTTATTCTAGTTTGAAAATTCTCTGAGTCTAGGATTTCCTGATATTAAAGTCTGGCTGTAGGTCTCGAATGTCTGGAATTGGGTCTGCACTGGCTGAAAAAAATAAAAAGAGATAGGGTATGAACGACAGAGACTGCTCATGTCATACAAGGCTCTTGGCAGGAGGGAAGAATCTTATTAGACCGTCATCTGTATGTAAGCTGAGGAACTATGGGGTTCTTGGGGAGATTAGGAATGCAAAATCGATCAGAAGAGAAGCCTGGGGCTTCCTCTTCTGTCTTCCCAATTTGCTAATCCCATTAGAAAGCTGCTGTTTGGAAATAACAAGATGGCCTTTCTTCTAGCACATTTTTTTTTCCCACTGTGAATTTCAGTGAATTCTTAATGCATGAAAATATTTATTTGCCTTTGGGGGTATAATAGGCCTGGACTCCTCAATAGACAGATCCAGTGTGGCATAGTCAGAGAAACATCAGACAGGAACCCAATGGTGGGCACAGTGCTTCCTTCAGTACTTAAGGATGCTTGTTGAATTGAATTAATAGCCAAAACTCTAGCAGCTCCTATTTCTATACTACTTTACCATTTAAAAAACACTTCCTCCCAACAGCCCAGTGAAGTGGGTATTGCAAGCATAATTATCCATCCCTGTTTTAAGGAGGAAGATGCAGGCTCAGACAAGGGGAGTGACTTGAATCAGACCTCAGTTCTAGTCTCAGCTCTACCATTAATTTGTTCGGTGACTTTGAGCAAGTTACTTTAGGTGGTTGTATCTTATTCTGTCATCTGTAAAATAAGAGGCTGCCTGGCACAGAGTAAGTGCTTAATAAATGATTGTTGATGGACTGTTCCTACAAAGCCATTAAGTGTATTACTTGTTCATGGAGTGAACTCAAATCTTTGCTGTGGGGCCAACATAATTCCTGACTTGAAGTATTTGGATATACCACATTTTAGGAAGGACATTGGCATACGAGAGTGGCTAGAGGAATTTCACTGTTATCAAGAACGTTGGACACTATATCATTCAAAGATTAATTAGCTGGAGGAGCTAGGAATGTTTAGCCTGGTGCAAAGTAGACTCAAGAAGGAATGACAGTTGTTTGTAAGTACTGGAAGGGCTATTATGTTGAAAAGAAATCTGCTTGATTTGGTTTTGTGGTACATAAGTAGAAATAATACAGGAAAGTCACAGGAGGTTGGTTTTACCATAATATAAGGGAAAACTTCCTAACCATTAGTCCTGCCTAGCCATAGAATGAGTTTCTTGGAGATACTGAGTTCCCCATCATTGCAAATCTTTAAGGAGAGGCTACATGATAACTTTTTCCAAGGGCATTGGACATAAAGTCAGGAGATCTGGCTTCAAGTCCCAGCTCTGACAGTCACTAGCTGTGAGACATGTCCCTTGGCCATTAGCTTCTTCATCTATAAAATGGGAACGATGATGATACTTGAATTACCTGCTTTATAGGGTCTTTATGAAGAAATTATTTTGCAAAATTTAAAATATTTTATCATTGTGAGTTTTTCTTAAGTAATCTAGAGAGGATTTATGCTTCAGGTATCTGTTATTCTAGAGCAGTGGTGTCAAACTCAGACAAAAACAGGGATCATTAAACCATATATAACCATCCCTGCAGGTCCTATATTGACTCAGAAAACGATATCTTAACATTAACTGTTCTATTGTATTTTTTATTTATTTTGTTATATATTTACCAATTAGGTTTTAATCTGGTTGTCCCAGCACTGGGAGTGTTGCAGGGAGGTGTTTGATATCTCTGGGCTAGAGGAACTCTGAAGTTCCTTGCAAATCTGAGATTCTAAGATTCTATGAGTCTAATTAAACAACATGCATTTAATGTTAAGTGCTTACTGTGTGTCAGGCGCTGTGCTAGGTGCTGTGGATATAATTACAAACATCTTTGTCTCTGTCTCTCTCCGTAAGGAGCGTACAATCTAGCCTAGCGAAACAGGCAGATACAAAATAGAAGATAATTTTGAGGGGAACAGGAAATAATTCATGTAGAGGGTGGCTCCTGACATGATCTTTGAAAGAAACTAGGGATTCTAAGAGGCAGATGTAAGGAGGAAGTATATTCCAGGGATAGGACATTAGTACAAAGACATGGGGATGGGAGATGGAATTCCATGTTTAAAAAAAAAAAGAGATTTCCAAGTTAGAAAGCCAGTTTGGCTGATCCAAAGAGAGAGTAAATGAGAGGAATGTATATTAAGGCTAGAAAGTTTGGGGACAATTTGTGAAGGGCTTTAAAAGCTGGAGAAGTTTATATTTGATTCTAAAGGTAATAAGGAGTTTATCGAGTATGGAGCTGACATGACCAGGCTCTGGCACTTGAGTTGGGTGACACTTTCAGGAAGACCAATTAAGTTTCCCAGTCCAGTAGTCCAGGTGAGAGAGGTGATGAGGGCCTGAACTAAGGTAAGGTGAGTGGATATGGTAAGGCTGTTTGGTGGGAATGTGGGAGTGGCGATTGAGGGACAAAGGCAAGAGTTGTGGTGGAGATAGAAATGGCAAGATCTGGCAAGGGATTGGTTTTGTGAGATTAGAAAGCATGAATTTGGGAATGACATTGAGGATGTGAACCTAGGTGACTAGGAGGATGGTGCAGCCCTTGACAGAAACAGGGTTGTTTAGAAGAGGGGTGGGTCTGGGGGAAAGATGAGTTCTGTTTTCGACATGTTGAATTTCAGGTGATTATAGGGCATTGAGTTCAAAATCCCTAATATGCAGTTGATGCTAGATCTCAAAGGAGAAAATGAATGAATCTGGGAGGCAAATGCACAGGAACCATAGGAGCTGATGAGTCACTGAGAGAGAGAAATAGTGCAAAGAGAAAACAGATGAGGGGTGAGAACATACATTGAAGGTATACCCACAGAGAGGGTATGTGAAATGGGATGCTGTTCCAGCAAAGGTGATTGAGAAGGAACAGTTAGGAGAACTAAGAAAGAATAGTATCATGAAAACCCAGGGTAAAGAAAGTATCTGGGAGATAGGGGTGACCAGCAGTGGCAAGTGTTGCGGGGTGGGAACCGAGAAGAAGCCACTGGATTTGGTGACTAAGAGATTGCTGGTAATTTTGGAGAAATGGGTTTCAGTTGAATGAGGAAATCATATAAACCAGGTGACAAAAGTTTGAAGAATGGAACAAGAGGAAGTGGAGGAAATGGGTGTATAGAGTTTCTACAACAGAGAGACTTGGATGGATTTATAGACAGCAGGGAAGGAGCAATAGATGGAAAGAGACTGGAAGTGAAAGAGAAATAAAGTGATTGTGAGGGCAGTCAGTGGGAGAGAAGAGGAAAGATGAAGTCATAGGTGTGTAGAGAGTTGGGTCTTGGTTAGGAAAAGGGTCATCTCTTTATCAAAGATGGGACTAAAAAAGGAGAGAATAGGGCAAAATGTCAAGGGGTTGTAAAATAGGGGAGAAGAGAGAGCTTGCCTCTGTATTCTCAGTAAAATATGAGGCAAGGTCATTAGCTGTCAGAGTGAGAGAGGCTTGAGGAGAGAAATAGGGTGGGAGAGCGGGGTTGGAAGCTGCTGTGGGGAGGATGTAGAGCAGAGGTGTCCAATATGTGGCCTGCTCAGCCCACAACACTCTGGGCTAACAAAATAGATAAAAAATACAATACAACATATATAATGTCAATATGTGTCTTTCTAAGACAATACATGCCTACAGGGATCATTATTATGTATGGTTAGTGACCCCATTTCTGTTGGAGTTGGATACCTATGGTGTAGAGAGTTCATTAGGGAGGAGCAGAAGGATGGCTTTGCTGCAGTAAGGACCCCACTGATGTGAGAAGCCCAGGCATGGGTTTGTGTTAAGATTTTTGAAAAGGAGAAAAATATGAAAATTTGAGATCTTGAAACTGGTAAGTTTACTGTCCTTCTCTGATGTACTTCTAAAGTACAGAAAGCAGGGCAGCTAGGTTGCACAGTGGATAAAACACCAGCCTTGGAGTCAGGAGGACCTGAGTTCAAATGTGACTTCAGACACATAACACTCACCAGCTGTGTGACTCTAGGCAAGTCACTTAACCCCAACTGCCTCACAAATAAATAAACGAATAAATAAAGAAAGTATAAAAAGCATTTAAAAAAACAATGAACTCATTTCTAGAAGTCAGGACAGACAAATAAATTATAGCAAACCGTCCTCATTTCCTTTTTTTGGGGGAGTAAGAGAAATGCCACAGACCCCTTGTAATGAATAAATACAAGGATCTTCCTGGTAGATATGAGGAGAGAGTTGGGCCCTTGCAACAGGAAGGTTCTGCTTGTCCTCCAAAAAGTGATTATATGATCGATACGCTCTCCTAGGAGACAGCATAAATCAAAGACAAGAAAAAGGAGAGATGAGTATTACAGAATCATAGAATCTCCAAAACTGGAAAGGACCTTTAAGGGTATCCAGACCAATCCATACTCAAACTGGCTGCCCCAGGAACCCTAGTACAGCTGATCCAAGAAGATGAGCAAGCAATGGTGGATGCTGCCAGTTTAGCTTGAACCTCATGCTGTTTATCTTCATTGTGTTATCTCAGGCTGTGGCCATGCTGGCAGCATCACTGGGCATTTGTAACTTGGACTACCTAAAATCTGTGCCTTGAAACAATGGTTCCCATTGAACAAAGTATTTTCTTCTCAGTAATCTTGTGAGGTAGAGAGTGTTTTCATCCCTATTTCATAGGACTCCAAGAATTGAAATGACTTGCTTACAGCCACAGCCCTTATTACGTCTTCCCTTACACTCTACTTCCCTGTGTACCTGTTGTAATTGCTCCCATTCAGTCTGAACCTCCTTACCAGAGAGGACGGTGGTTTCTCAGCTTTGTTTCCCCATATGTGCCATGTTTTGCTGAAGTGAATTGAGAAATTGATGTGAAAAAACAAAAACAAAATGTAGGGTTGTTTTTTTGTTGTTCTTACACTGAATTTGAACCAACAGTATGACATGGCAGCTAATAAAGTTAATGCAGTTTTCAGGCGGCCTCCATGAGTCTAGATCAAGAGAATGCTGCCCAAATGAGCAGCACATTTTGGGAAAGACATTGACAAACTGGAGCATGTGCAGAGCAAAGGTTCTTCACCTTTTCTGTGTCATGGACCCCTTTGGCAGTCTGGTGAAGTCTGTGAGCCTCACCTCAGAATAATACTTTCATATATTTGAAGGAAACACTAAATTTCAGTTAGATGTTAGTGAAAATAAATGTGTAATTTCTTTTTTCATTCAAGTTCATGAACCCCCTGGAATTAATCCACTTCTAATGGTCTGAAGGAGGGGAAGATACCAAAGACATAGAAAAGATCTTGGGCATTATTAATACAAAAAATGGTGACAGACAAAACATTAACAATGACAGACCCATATGCCTTTTCCCCCAGCTACACAAAATCTTCATGTAAGTCATCTATACATGAATCAAGAGCATCCTCAATGAAAGCATTAATAGGGAAACAAATACACTTCTGAAATTAATATTCATTGATTACCACACATCTTTATCATTATGCAACTGACTGAAACAGAGAATATAAGATTGCATTATTCTCATTATTTATTGATTATGAAAAAGCATATAAGCAAAACATCACCTTAAATGTTCTTTTGCAACAAGGAAATAATATCCATATACCAAAATAATTTCAGATTCCTTGAAAGATATAACAAAATAACCCTGACTTTTCAACAACCCTCTGAACATAGTCAGATGAGACATGGAAAAGGGAAATGTAAGATCAACAAAGATTTTCTCCACTGTGATGGAGGAGATTCAGTACAAAAACCAAGTTAAAGAGGGTTTCTCTCTTTAGCTTTTTTTTTCCTTTCATGTTACAATTTACTTGACTGGTTACATCAAGCCCTGGAACGTTGCAAAGCTTTTTCGAAGAGACTTGTGTTCATGCAGAGTAGTTTGGCCCCTCTGTCCACAAAGGATGACCAAGTAGAGGAAGAATATCTATTGGCCAGATTACAAAACGCGTTTTTAAAAGCAATGTCATCGTAATGTCCATCTTTCCACTATCAACCTACTGGTGTTGCTGTACAGCCACAAGACGAAGAATGCAACAGTCTCCAAAGAGCTGAAAATGATCATTACACAGAAGGCAATGGAGAGGCTCGGGGGTGGGCATGAGCAAACTGAAACATGTAACCAGTGAGGAACTGCAAGGAAGAGTAGGAGTAAAAGACGCAATCACCTGCTTCCTTCTCAAATCAAAGATGTCGTTAACAAGCATTTATTAAATACTTGCAATGTGCCAGGCACCACTATGCTAAATGCTCAGGATACAAGGGCAAAAACGTGGTCCCTGACCTCAAGGAGCTCACATTCTAATGGGGGGGGGCAGCATGTGAAAAGAAATGCATATACCCTTCTCAGCAATACGAGGATCTAAGACATCTCCAAAGGCCTCATGATGGAAAATGCTATCCACATCCAAAGAAAGAACTATGGAGTTTGAATGCAGATTGAAGCATACTGTTTGCTAGTTTTTTTGTTCTGTTGTGTTTTGTTTCTTTTTTCTGGTGGTTCCTCCTATTGGTTCTAATTCTTCCTTACAACATGACTAATGTGAAAATATGTTTAATAGGAATGTATATGTAGAGCCTGTATCAGATTGCACACCGTCTTGGGGAGGGAGGTGAGGGAGAGAGGGGGAGAAAAATTTAAAACTCAAAAGCTTATGGAAGAGATTGTTGATAATTCAAAATAAATTAATTTTAAAAATGCATACAAGATATATACAGAGTAGACAGCACATGTAAGAAAATCTAAAAGAGGTGGAACTAGCAGTGGGGGAAAGGAAGGACAGAGAAAACCAGAGGAAGACTTCCTGCAGAAGGGGGGATTTTAAACCTACCTCCTCTTTAAAGAACATTCACCCCAGTTCTACCCTCTAGAGCCACAAAGAATAAGAGTAATGTCTCTTCCACATGGCAGCCTTTCATATATTGGAAGATATATTGGAATATATATTCCATATATATTGGAAGATCAAGGAACCCCTAAATCTTCTCTCCTGGCCAAAGGTCCCCAGTGCCTTCAGCTATTCCGCTGGGTGATGTGGTGCACTAGACACAGAGCCAAATAGTCTAGGTTCCAGTCCCTGTTCTGACCTTGCTTGCTTTTTGACAATGGAAAGTCACTTAACCACCCTGAATCTGTTTCCTCATCTGTAAAATGGGAATAACAATACTTTATACTACCTATCTCACAGAGTTGCTATAGGAAAAGTTTTGCAAAACTATAAAACGTTATATAAATGTAAGTTATTACTAGACGTCATGATTTCTATACCCTTTGCCAACCTAGTTGCTTGTTGAGGGAAGAGTCAAAGAGAACCCCAAGTTTGTAATCACAGATAACTGTATGACAGAGAAAATTAGAAATGGAAAAGTCCAGAGGATTTTATATAAAAAAGTACAAAAAGACTAAAATCAGAAGGAGAAGCCAGTTAAAGGGAGAAAATGATTAACACAGTTTGGGACTTGCTGAGTTTGAGGTTCCAATGGGTCATCCAGGGAGAGGGGTTTGGTAACAGCTGAAGATGTGGACCTGGAGCTAAAAGATGAGTTAAGTACTAGTGATAGAGATCTCTGAGAGCTGTACATAGAGGTCACAGCAGAAGCTGAGGGAGAAAATAGATTGATGAAAGAGAGTGTAGAGAATGACGTTGGAAAACACCTACATTAAGAGGTTGGGAAGAGGATGAGAAATGAAAAGTGACAGAGGAAGAACAATTGGAAAGGCAGGAGGAGAACCAGGAAAGTGCGGTGACTCTGAACCCACTGAAGGAAATGGTTTCAAGTATAAGGGGGTGGTCCACAATGTCAAATGCAACAGAGGGGTCAAGGAGGATGAGGACTGGGAAAAATGCCTTTGGATTTGGCATTTAGAAGTTATTAGTGAATGACTTTCGAGGACATAGTTTCAGGAGAGTGATGATTGAGGAGGAAGTGGAAATATTGAGTGTAGATGACTGTTTCAAGAGCTTTAATGCTGAAGGGAAGGAGAGGGATGGGACAATAGCCAAAAGTGTTAGAAACATATAAACTAGCTTGTAAAAATAATAAAGACGTTTGCATGAATGTGAGCAACTAATTTGGAACTAGGGCAGATGGTGGTAAAGTAGATAGAGCGCCAGTCCTGGAGTCAGGAAGAATTGAGTTCAAATCTGCCCATAGACACTTAATAGCTGTGTGAACCTGGGCAACTCACTTAACCTTGTTTGCCTCAGTTTTCTCATCTGTAAAATGAGCTGAAGAAGGAAATGGCAAATCATCACAGCACCTTTGCCAAGAAAACCCAAGTGGGGTCACAAAGACTTGGACATGGCTGAAAAACAACTGAACAACAGTTTGAAACTGGCTGTCCTCAAAATATTTGACTAAATTCAGCCTTGTATATGTGCATGGGTGTTTATAATTCCCAGCCATCCCAGTGTGGTGTTGTATACCTTGACCTAGGCATCAGAGGATCTGTTTCTAGTCTTAACTCTGGCTATTAACTCACGAAGCAATTTAGGCAAGTTACTTTGTGGTTCTCAGCTGCCTCCTTTGTCAAAGGAGGGACTAAACCAGGCTAGCATTCTGGGTCTCATAATGTCTCCGTTCTCTAGAGAGCTTTTACCAAGTTTTACAAAGCACTTTCCTTCCAACAAACTTGTATGGTAAGTAGTATTATCTTCATTTTACAGATCAGGAAGCTGAAGCTCAGAGAGATTAAGTGATTTGCCCACGATCACATAGCTAGAAAGTGCTGATCCCCCTCCACAGTGCACTCACTCATCCAGTCTTCACTTGAGGACTTCAAGGGAGAGGTAACTCATTACCTCCTAAGGTATCTACTTAGCCAGGCTGGTCCTCAGATGACAGACATGGTCTTTTGCCATGCCCCTGTTGGGTTCTGCGTTGCTAATACAGCCTTCTAGGCTTGTGTCACAATAGGGAGGCGTTGGAAGAGGAGGTCACTTGTGGCTGGGCAAACTCTCTGTAGATGTGGTTTTCCCTAGTGTCCAGAAGGTGATTTCTCATGTTTCTGCAGCTGTGCTAACAGCACAGCTAAAGCTATTCCTTTCATCCTGGCCTTGTCTGCCATTCCTTCCTGCTGCCTGATGTGGTATGAGAAGTGAGGAAAGAGAGAGGCCTCTAGCTTGGACCTCAGCATGGTTTCCATGGCTCTCATTCCTGGCAAAGCCTCAGTCTTGGTTTCCCTGGTGTGTCTGCCTGGGACTGGCATTTTCTTTTTCAGTAATTGATGCCATGTGATACAAATGCTAAAGGATTTACCGAAATCCCTCACCAGCGCTTGCTGCTTTGACTGGGATTGAGAGAGATAAACCTGGCCCTTGCTTGGAAAATAAGAAGGATGCTATTTGAACTAGATGTCAAAGAGGGAAAAAAAACCCCTTTATCTTTTGGACAATAAATATCATAGAAGTACCATGTCCAAACTGTGCACATAGGTCTCCAGGGCCTTTCATCTTAGCCAAGAAAATATAAACATGCATCTACACATACACATACAACTTTTTATTTTCTTGGTGCTGCTGTAAAGAGGTAAATCATGGGCCCCAAGTTCAGGAGACTTATAGGTGTGTATATATACATATATGTGTGTGTGTGTGTGTGTGTGTATTTATTTCAGAAGAATTATAGGTATATACACATATACATATACATATACACACACATATATAATACACACACACACACACACACACATTTATGGCAGTGGAAAGATGGATGGTGGGTGTAAGCTGGCCCTAACAGGTTGCCAATGATGACTTGCATTTTCAAAGTATTGCAAATTAAAGATGGCAAGCTGAAAAGTACCTTAGATGCCATCTAGTCTAATGCCCTTATTTTTCAGATGAGGAGAATGAGGCTGGGGGAGCGGGGGGAATGTGACTTGCCTGGAGGCACCTGGATATTTAGATAGTAGGGTTCTAACCACATTTCAGCTGATGCCATGTTCAACACGCCATGTTGTTCCCTTCATTGATGATGCCCTTGATTCATATATGGATCACTTGCATGAAGATTTTGTGTAGCTGGGCACTCATCTAAGATAACCACTTCAGATCACACGCTTTAGAACTGGCAAGAGCCTTAGAGAACATTTAGTTTCACTCCATCATTTTACAGATGAATAAATAACTGAGGCCAAGAGAAATGAAAAAGACTTGCCCAAGGTCACACGGGTTAGCAAGCAGCCAAGCCAGAACTTCAGCTTGGGTCTTCTGACTTCCATCCTGCTCCCTTTCTACCACTTAGATCTGTACAATGATTTTGCATTACAAAGCAGTTTCATCCTCTCTTCAGGGAGATAAAACACCATGTCATTAAGTGCTAAGTTGTGCGGGCCAGGCTCTCAGGGCTCTAGCCATTTGATAGAGGATGGAGATCATATTTCTTGTAAGCTTTAACTCTAGTCCTAGTTCAGAGATATATCAAGTTGCTGAAATCAAAATGAGAATCCCAAAATAGTTTTCCTCTTTCTCAGTCCCAAACCTACCATAACCTCAGGCTCAAAAATTTCACTCAATGTTGAACAAGTTGCCCTGTTCATTGCTTTGTAAACCAGTTTTGCTTGGGTGAGGAGCTTCTGGGGGAAGGCAGAGACTAGGTCATCCACTCAGCTGGTCTTCAAAGCCCTGTGTTTGGTGTCTAAAGAGATGTGAAGTTTAGGCACCCTCAATGGATCTTACAGCTGAGTAAGGGGATAAGATTCAAACAAATAGCAATATGTGATGCTATGCTAAGTACAACGGGTGGCTAGGTGGTGCAGTGGATAGAGTGCTGGGTCTGGACTCAGGAAGAGTACAACTCCAGTCTCAGATACTTACTAGCTGTGTGATCCTGGGCAAGTCATTTAACCCTGTTTACCTCTGTTTCCTCATCTGTAAAATGAGCTAGAGAAGGAAACCATTCCAATATTTTTGCCGAGAAAACCCCAAATAGAGTCATGTTAAGAGTCAGAAAACTTGAAAAACATACAAACAACTGAACTAAGTACTTTAGAGAGGTGCGAAATAAAGAGTGCTCTGTGAGGCCTGAAGAGGAAGATCTTTCTGAATATAGGGGATCAGGGAAGGCTTCCCGGGGGTGGCTGCATTTGAGTTGAAGGAATGAAATTTGAGTGTAGGAATGAAAAAAGTATTCAAACAGAGAAGGTAAGACAAGGAGATCATTTCAGGTCCAGGGAAGAGAGTGAACAAAGACATGAGTGAGGTGCGAGTTGACCACTCTGGCTGGAGCTCAGAGAGCAAGAATCTTAGAGGTAGACTATGTAAGTTTCCTAAGAGGAGGAGCTCTCATTTTCATCTTTCTATTCCTTGCCCCGGCACATCTGGGGCCATCTCCAGTCATCCTGATCTATATCTCGCCACTGAACTCAGATGGCTCTGTACGAGAGAGAGAGACTTTGCCCAGCCCTCCTTCACTTAAATCCAATTCACCAGCATGTCATGGCATCACCTCCCTGATGTCATGGTCCTCTTTGAGAATGAAGGACAGAATTGGTGTCCCCACCTACGGGACACAACTGTTATCTCCTGGTCCTTTCACAAGGAATATCCTTGGGAAACATTTGTTGTATTGGATTGAGCTCAATCAGCCCCAAGAATTAGAAGATAGTTTGGGGTCCTGGTTCCTAAAATGTTATTCTTCTCTCTTATCTATATCAACCCTAAAACTTGTTGCTAAGTGACAAGGCAAAGTGACAAGTCTCATTTGTAGCATGATTGGTAGTGGGGCTGGACTTTGAGCCTGGCTCCAATTCTAGAGACTGTCCCATCCCCACACCTCTCTATCCAAGCAAAGTGAAAACTCCTATTCCTACAGACAAAGTGAGGTGGAGGTGAGAGGTAATATCCACTGGGGATATTTATCTGGGGTGGGGGGAGAAGAGTCACAGGGAGCAGACAGTAGACTCTTGGGGATAGCTGAACTTCAGTGATGGAGCTTTGATTGACTTTGATGTGGGAAGAGTCTGACTTTGATTCCAGCTGGAGGTCTGTACAGCATATCAGACACTTGGCTGGACGTCGGAGAAAGAAAAGAGATGCTAGGTAATGAGATCCTTTCCCAACATGGGACCAGGGAAAGCCATGGGTGTGGAATGCTGTCCAGAGTTAGCATTTTTGTTCCTTTCTATTATTGGGAGTGCTGTCTCATCCCTGGTATTGCCCTCCTGTCTTGGGGGCACACAGATGAATCGAGCTGTGGACCTGAATATCAGAGCTAAAGAAATAAGGGCAGAGAATGACCTAGATCTATGGAAAACCTGCTGTAATTAAGGAACAGCGATGTTGTCAACAAGCCAAGGGTCTGGAGACAGAACTTAATTGACAGACATTTGACAGGGGCTGGTTCTTTGTCTGCTGCAGGCTCCTCTTGCTTTGTGATCAATGTTTTGGTTTTTTTTTAAATGCTTTGTCTTAGACTGAGAGAAGAAAATAAGCAATAAAGTAAATTCCTATGAGGTGTTCTAGTAACTGAATCATTTTTCTGCCTAAATTCATAAAATATCAGAGCCCATAAAAGCCACAGAGCCCAAGGGACCTTGGAACACAAAACATAAAATATCCTGTGGTGGAAAGAACTATAGAACACAAAATGTTAATGCTAGAAGGTCATGGGACCTAGAATGGAAGAGCTAAATGGGATCTTATTATCATCATCATCATTATTATTTTACATAAAGCCCTACATTTCTCTGCCTCCCAATAATAGCGAATTACCAAACACGTCAGCATAGATGATTGATTTTCACATGCAGTAAAATACATTCAACGACAAAATTTTATCATAAAGACTTCAATCTTTCTTTGACAATTCAGGAAGCATCAGCAGAGTGTCAGAGTCATTATTAAGAGCATCAGTAGTTGGGCAGGCTGGTGAAAATACTGCAGATGTAGGAATCTGAGGGTGGTTCGGACTGGGAATGTTGTACCCAAGATTTCAGGGGTCTTTCTGCTCCACCCTGCTGTTGCCTCCCAGTCTAGGAGAAAGATCACTGGGACATGTGTGTGTATGTATATATGTGTTTATGTATGCATATGTATGTGTGTATATACATACACGCACATCCGTCATGGAGTCCAGAGGTTCTTTTGCGTAGGGACTGTGTGAACTGTCACGATCCATGAGGCTCACAATCCATCCTCTCCGTTTATAATGGCTGCTGAGAGGACCCGATGCCCAATACAGAACAGTGTTTAAAAGCAGCACTTTCGTTCTGGCAGAATCATCGTGAATGGGATGATGTATATGACAAAGCTTCGTGGTCTTGGGACAAAAAGTGCTCTATAAATTGCAAATCCTAAGACGCGAGATGGGTTTTCCTTCAAACTAATTGACACAGAGGTTTTAGGAAGAATGTGATGGCCAAATAGACTGGTTGATAATTCTATCCAAACATGCAGAATTAACAAAAATGTTTGTAATGATGAGTGTATTCTTTGCTCTTAGGGACCTTTTAAAAAATCTTTCAAGCTACTTAAAGGCACAACCTAGAAATTGGTGAATTATTCTCTGGGTAATATTTTTCTTTTTAAAAGCTAAGCAGTGCAGTAGATAGAGTGCTGGGCCTAGAGCCAGGAAGACTTGAATTCAAATCTCGCCTCAGACATTTACTAGTTTTGTGACCCTGGGCTAGTCACTTAGCTCTGTTTGCCAAAAACATCTACTTCCCAGGGTTGTTGTGAAGATCCAATGAGATAATATTTGTAAAGTGCTTAATACAGTGCCTGGCACATAATAGGTGCTTAATAAATGTTTATTGATAGATTCAAGGCACTTATACATTACAGGGGTCAGAGGGAGAGGAGAATAAGATACAATAGATACCCAAATAAGCAAATACAAGATAATTTGAGGAAACAACATTATTTAACAACAGAATCAGGACAGGTTCCGGTAGAAGTTAGACCATGACCTGAGCCTTCAAGGAAGCAAAAGGTGGTAAGAGGCACAGCGAAGTGGGGGAATGGATTTCAGGCATGTGGGCAGCCTGGGCAAAGATGCAGAGGTGAAAGATGGAGTGATGAGTCCTGGGGATAGGCAGAAGGTCAGTTTGGCTGAATGGGAGTGGATGGAGGGAGAGGAATCTGAAAATAAGCCTGGGAAAGCAGGTTGAAGTCAGATTTCACAGGGCTTTAAAGGCCAAATTGAAGAGTTTATATTTTATCCTCAGAGCCACAGAAGATTCAAGCACAGACCTGCACTTGAGGAAGATTATTTTGGCAGCTGTGGGGAGGATGGGTTGGAGATGAGAGAGGCTGGAAGGAGGGACACTAATAAGAGGCCATTGTCACAGTCCCACGGGCATGTCCAACTCAACACGTCCAAAACAGAATGTGTTTTCTTTCCCCCTAAGTCCCCCATCCCCCTAAGTTTCTCACTTCTATTGAGTGTGCCAGCATCCTTGCAGTCCCCTAAGTTCAAAACTTAGGAATCATTTTTGACTCTTCCCTCACTCCCTCCCCTCCCTCACCCGGTTACTTGTCAGATGTGGTGACTCTCCAGCCTCAGCATCTCTCACATACTTCTCCCCTCCATTCACACAGCTGCCATCCTAACACAGGCTCCTGTCACCTCTCCCCAAACTACTGGTAGACTCCTAATTGATCTCCTTGTGTCCAGCCCCTTACCTCTGCAATCCATCTTCCACAAAGCTGCTAGATGGACATTCCTAGAACACAGGTCTGATTACATCCCTCCCCTGCTCAGTAAGCATCAGCGGCTCCCTATCGCTTCCAGGATGCCTTGTTTGGCCCTGATGATCCTTACCCCATTTGCTCCAGCTTATCATTCCAGGCTGATTACACATCCTTCTCCCTTGTACACTCCTCCCTCCCAGCCAAACTGGCCATTTCTACTCGCTGTTTCCTATATTCAGCCTTGTATCTCCTATCTCCTTGCATGCCTTTGAACGACTGGTATGTTTTTCCTTTTCCCCTCCACCTTGGGGAGCCTACAGTCCTTTTCAAGGCTCAGTCCAAATGCAGCCCCCTAGAAAAGGCTTTCCCTGATTCCACACTTGTTAATACTCTCTCTCTCTGAAATGTTCTGTGCATAATGGTTTGCATTTACTTATGCATCCACTTCTTGTCTTCTCCTTTACCCACCTGTTACAGGAGAAAGACCACGCAGCGAGACCCCTACCTATGTGAATATTCCCGTCAGTCCCACTTCCAAGAAGCAGCTTCACTACATGGAATTGGAGCTTCAGGAACCTAGCCCCGGAATAAGAGGTAGGGAGAGATGCCCCTTCTCTGTGTCATCTCCAAGTACACTTGGCTTGTACCACGTTTGGGAAGAGGTCCCACCTGGACATGGTTGCCAACCCTAGATATTTGTTTCCATGACGCCAGCCCCACCACTACCCCAGACCGCCCACCTTCAAGATGCCTCAAGTGAAAAATCAGGTTCTCTAGAGGAGCAGAAAGTGCATAGGACTTAAAGTCACTCTACAGTTTTGCCACTTGCTGGCCATCTGGCCTTGGGCAAACCATTCCCCTCTGGGCCTTGGTTTTCCCAAATGAAAAATGCAAGGGTTGGACTGTATGGATGATGCCTGGCTCACCTCCTTCTCGTCCTCATCTGTTCCATGCCCCTGCCTCTGGGAAGGTCTGCACTCAAGTCATTCCTAAAAGATAACTTTCTATTCCCTTCTTATGTCTCCAGAAGAAATAGAGAAGGGGCAGCCTTCTTTGGCAGTGTGTTCATGTGTTTCACAGTTTTCAGAGTCTGGCATTCTTCCTGTTTCAGATCCAAACACTCAGGAAGTGAATTGAGCATAAAGTCATTCATACAAAGCCACTAACAAGTATGCTTTTTGTTGTTGCTGTTTGGTCGTTTCAGTCATGACCCCATTTGGGGTTTTCTTGACAAGAATACCAGATTGGTTTGCCATGTCCTTCTCCAGCTCATTTTACAGGTGAGGAAACTGAGGCAAACAGGGTGAAGTGACTTGTCCAGGGTCACACAGCTAGTAAGGGTCTGAGGCCAGATCTGAACTCAGGACGCTGAGTGTTCTTGACTGCAGGCCTGGGACTCTATCCACTGCACCACCTAACTGCCCAATAAGTATACTGCCTAGCTTGAAGCGAAACCTGGCTTTGGAATAGCTTTGGATACAGAATGCTTGGATTTGAATCCCAACTCCGTTCCTTACATGCTGTGTGATCTTGGCTAAGTCATCCTCACCCTTAGCCACCGTGTCTTCATCTGTGCAGAGCGAAGATGCTGGACCAGATCATCTCCAAGGCCTTGAGCTTCCAGCCTGTGCCTGTCATCTTACAAGGAGCAGGATTATTTCAAGCTTTCTCTGGCGCCTCGATTAGACCTTGGTTGGCACTTGAGCCAGAGGAGACAAAGGCTCCTCTTAGGGGGAGATACTCCAAAGGCATCATGGTTACATGGTAGCCTAGATCTCACTAGGGAACCTCCCAATGGACGGAGCCTCTGCCATACATGTCCCCTGGGAGGGCATGCTCTGGGAATTAATGAAAGCTTTTGTTTTCAGGGGCTGGAGCCACCCGGTATGCCCAGATTGATATCACTGCCACCGAGACAGCGCACAAAGTGGGTGCCCAGCATGCGCAGACCCGGGAGGAGCGTCTACAGGAACTGGAGCAGAAGCAAAAAGGGGCCCATCAGTGACCAGCCTGTCGAGAGCTAACGCAGGGCTGCCTTGTTGGGGCTTCCGGGCACTTCTGGGAGGGCTCTGTCTTCTCCTCTTTGGGGTGTGCCACCTTCGGATCCAACTGTGGCACCTTGCACTCAGACCAGGTGCCTCCTAGACACCTCGCTCAGACATAGACAAGCAGGTGGTGGTGGCGGTACACCATGGGCTGAATATTTTTCCAGCTAGTAACATGGTGGTCAGAGGATCAATGTTGGGGTAATGGGAACCCTCAGGTTAGTTTCTTGTCTCTAGATCTCTGTGTCCCCTTGGAGACAGCAACATGGTAAAGCTGGAAGAACACTCCCGAGAGCTGGTGTCAGAGCACTGGGTTTGAATCTTTGCTGGGCTGTGCGACCATGGGCAAGTTAGTCACCTTCTCTGGGCCTCAGATTTTCATCTGTAACATGAAGGCATTGGACTAGATGATCTCTGAAGCCCCTTTTAGCACAAATTCCCATGACGGAATGTGGAGGGGGGCATGCCGCAAAGCTGAATGATCATGCACAGAGAGACAGCACTCATCCCACAGCAGGAAGTGCCCAGAAAATGCTAAATAGTATGATGGAAACTGAGTGAGACAGCGTGAGACAGCTTTGGCCCTTGGACCCATGCACGTCTTGCCATCTCTGTGTGGAATCATCCTGAAAGCAGGGCTGGAATTCCAGCCTGGAGGTACTGGGTTTGGTGGTTTTTCCCCCCTTCATTTCTCTCCGGTGGAGAAGTCCCTAGTGACTGCAGGGAAAAACCCTTCAAAAGCAAATAACATGTATCCAAGCTGTTTCAGTTTAAAAAATAATAATAAAAAAGGACAGAAAGTGCCACCAGCAACTCACCAATAATCCTTTGAGGATAGTCACCGGAGGCTGAAGGCACAGGCTGCTGATGAGAGAAAAACTGCAGTTTTGCACATTTTTTCAGGGGTGGATTGGGGTGAATGTTGGCATATCTGCACTGGAACCTTGGCTCTGTCCTTACATAGATAATGGGGATGATGATGATCACTGCCCTGCCCTGCCTCCTTCACAGGGCTGTTGTGAGGATCAAATTAGATAATGTGTGTAAGGCACTTTATAATCCATAAAGTGTTATTTCAAGGTGAGCTATTTATTATGATTAATTATTGCTGTTCTTTATAGATTGACAGTTCATCTGTGGGGGTACCTCCTCCATGCAGATCCTGACTCCTCTGTGCCTTAAAAATTCCTCTGCTTCATGGCACCCCATTCGGTGATGGGCCCTCTCCATGCTTGGCTCAGCTCATCTTCAGACAACAAAGAGAGAGGTCATCAATGGGCTGTGGGAAGGCTCTGCACAGGGGAGAACTCCAGAGCCCAGAGGACGCCCCCATGCTATGATGGAGAATTAGAATGGAAGGTTCTTTTGATGAGACGGTGGTTGTGTCAGTAGCAGGGAGTTTCCTGATAGACACATAGGTACAACCGCCATTGAGACCCCATCTGGGTAGCACCACTTCCTTTATTTTTGTGGCATTGACTCCTTGGGCGGATAGACAGGAACCTTTCACGTTAGAGTTTAGGCTGGTTTATTTTACCAGATCCCAACAGTGGCATTCAAAAGTCTGAGTTTCAGTCTGAGTTACCATTTGAATAGCGTTAAGTAATTTCTTCCTGCTGTCTTATAAGGCATTAGGACCTAACATCATGGACTTTCTCATGTGTATAGGTATTAATAGACTGCATTGTATCTTAGGAAAGAACTAAACTGTTTTTTAAATGAAGAGAATTTTAAAAAATGCTCCCTGCATGATAGTAGGCCCAAATGGTAAAAGCCTGTCCTGTACATGTATATTAGAGGAAGCCTATAATTTATCTGATTGTAATTGCTTCTTGGGACCTATTCTAGTGGCTCGTGTAAATAGTTTTAAATCCTTGATATATTTTAAAATGCATATTATTTTCTTGTTGGAAAGTGGTGTTCTCTTTTGTAATGTTTTCTTGTGTCTTTATATGTGATTTTGGCTTTATCTGTTCTCCACACGACTCAGAGCTGACATTAGGTATTTACACTGCTTTACACTGTAGGGGCAACGCAGATTCTAGGCTTGTGGGGGTCTTCTGTGCCCTCACAACAGGCAGGTGGAAGAATGACTTTTCTGATGTGATAAATCATGGTTACTCACCGCGGTGTCAAACTTCAAGGAATTCGAGTTTTTAAATCCCGGCTCTCTGACGAGGGCTGTGTGACCTGGGGAACGCATTCGATTTCTCTGTGCCTAGGTTTCAGTGCTTACCTACCTGACAGGGGTGGTAGGTAGATTAACGAATGTGCAAAGTGCTAGAACTATTGGAGTGTTCTTAAGACTCAAGACCATTATATGTGGAATACAATATCACAAAACTTTTTAATGGATTGACATTATTTATGATGAATATGGACTGGCCCTATGTTACACAGGGTCTCCAATGTAATAGCTTTTAGGGTCATCCCTGATTTCATTTTCTTGAAGGGCTCAATAAAGCAAAATTCAAATGCTTATTTGAAGTGACAACTAGCAAAGTATTTGTCCACATGCATATGTTGGGGAGATGAGGAAATTGTGACCAAGGTAGAGGTACAGGAATGAGACAAACCTGGTCACTAGCTGGTGGTCTTTATATCGGTCTGAATTTTAAAATACTACCACAACAGCCTCTTCAACTGAATTAGCCCCGTGTTAGCTGTAAGAGTTGGAGGAGAAGAATGTATGTGACGCTACGGAAAGATTGTTGGCCTGGAAGATAGGAGTCCTGACCACTACTAGCCAGAGCCCCACCATTGTGTAACCTTGCACCAGTCACTTCCCCTCGGCCTCAATTTCCTCATTTAGAAAATGGGGGTATGAGTGACAGAGAGAATTGTGACACACTCTCTGATCCCTTCCAGCATGAAGAGTCTAGGATTATTTGTAAATGATCCTACTGCTCCATTTTAGGCACAAGCAGAAAACCCACCTATCAGAATGGTCATTTTCACTTTTCTTGCCCATGCAAAGAAATTAAGAAATATCTGAGAGATGGAAAATTGAAAGCATCTAAGAGGTGGAAAGATGAAGAGGAAACAGAAGCCAGATCATCTACAAGGTGGACATATTCTCTCCTACCTCCTGGTTAAATGGGAACTAGCTATTAATGGAATTGATACACACAAAAGTGAATATATTTTGCAATAAGATAATATTTATAAAGTGCTTAGAACAGTGCCTGGCACATAGAATAAACATCAATAAATCTTCCTTCCTTCCTTCTTTTCTTCTTTCTTTCCTTCTTTCTTGCGTACCTAGACTTCTAATATCCCTTCTGACTAGGATTCTATGATTTCATTAGAAGAAAAATAATAGTTTCTTCAAGAATTAGACCTTATATTCTAAGGTTCTCACCCTGATGGACACAGGATTTTATCATGTCTTCTTTAACAACAGTTCTGCTGGATTCCCGAAAGCCAAATATATGGCTAAAGGAGTCAAGGAAGGCAGGGGAGCATTCTCAGATTCTTTCCTTGACTACAAGTGCATCTGAAAGTCAGCTCACTTCTCAGTTGACGGAAACAAGGGCAGGTAATAAAGGAGGAATACAAAAGCATGATCTGATTCTGTTTTTTTTTCTTTTTAATAGCATCAGGGGCCCTAAGTCTTAGAATGAGCTTAGGCTGGCTACAAATGCTAAGGATGATCCAAAAAAAAAGGTTTTGAAGTCCATACTGGGAAAGGGAAGATTTAGACCTAAGAGGGATCTGGAAAATCTCCTAATCTAATCCCCTGACTTGATGATGAAGGCGAGATCCTGAAATGACTTGCCCTAGGTCATCTAAAGAGGCCCCAGGTCCTCTGAAACAAAATCCATTGTTCTTTCCATCCCACAAATGTTACATTTGTCTAGTTTCACAGGTTTATGGTTTTCTTGGTGACTGATATTTTCCTCCCAGTATTTTATTTTGAGAGTGGAGCAGTGGTTATTGAGGAGGAAGCTAGTTAATTCCTATGAATTACATTTCTAAGAAACATTTACTTTAACTCAAAATCTCAGCCACAGATTTCCTGGAATTTATTCTCCACACAGATAGCTGTTAGCACAGCAGGAAAGGCAATGCAGCTGAAGCACAGGAGTGAAAAGGAAATAGGTGTGGCCACAATTCAGGAGAAAGCCAGCATTTCCACCCACTAAGGGCTGTCAATTAAACACTGTATTTATCTAAGGAAGAGAACAAAACGGTTGGTGGTATTTTTAGACAGCCAAGTCCTGGATTTGAAGTTAGAGGTCCTAGGTTTAAAGACTGTCTGTCACTTACTATTTGTATGTCCCTTAGACAAGCCACTTAACTTCTGGGCCTTTGTTTCCTCATCTGTAAAATGGGGGTGGTGGTGCATCAGATTAGGGTTTTTCAGTGTGGGGCCAGTGAACTTGTATTTTATTTAATATATTTTAATATATCTGGTTTCCTTTGTAATCCTATGTGTTTTATTGTTTGCATTTAAAAACATTATTCTGGGAAAAGGAGTCCACAGGCCTTACCAGATTGCCCAGCTGGTCTGTGATGTAAAAAAATGTTAAGAGCCCCTGGAGAAGATGGTCTCTAAACTCCCTGCTCTGAATCATGCATCCTCTGATCCTTAGTAATTATGTTGACTTAGAACAAATGACTGTGAGTCCTTACCCATATAAGGAGCCTGAGCAGACCTTCCCAGGGTAGCATGACAGTAGAATGTGGTCCTTGAATGTCTGCTTTTTCCTGGGGCTTGATCACATCCTCCCCTATCTTGGGAAGGTAGCCAGGGAGGTATATTCAAAGTGTACTTCTTCAGGAGCCCCGAGAATCACAACTTCTTTGAACTAGAAGGAACCTCTAGTCCAGTTCACTCACTTTACAAAGAACCTGGGGCTTAGAGAGGGGAAAGTCCCACAGCTGATGTCAGATCAGAAATGTAAATTCTGGTCTTTTCACTTCAGATTCAAATAAGAGCCTGTTATATGCCTCCCTGCTTCCTGTCTTGTGGCAGATGGCCCCGAGGTCACTGAATGCATCGAGCCACTGGGATAGGGGGTGGTCTAGCGTGATTTTCGGTCCCAGACTCAGCAAATACTGCCCACCTGAACCTTTTTGAGAAACTCCCTTCTTTCTTGGGAGGAATGCTCCTAAGAGTCTATCAAGCATTGTGTGAGCAGAGATACATCTTTCCTTGCTGAAGTCTTATGTGCACAAGCTATTTTCATGCAATAGTTACTTAGCAGACTCCTTTTTAGGGGCAGCAAAGTGGTACAGTGGATAGAGCACTGGATCTAGAGTCAAGATGGTCTGCGTTCAAATCTGGCCTCAGACACATACTAGCTGTGTGACCCTGGGCAGGTCGCTTAACCCCTATTTGCCTTAGTTCTCATCTGTAAAATGGGGACACACTGGAGAAGAAAATAGTAAACCACTATGGTATCTTTGCCAAGAAAACCCCATGGACAAATATCCATGGGGTCACATAGAGTTGGACATGACTGAATAACAAAAAAGGCTAGGCAGCTATGTTGTACAGCGGATAGAAAGCTGGGCCTGGAGTCAGGAAGACTCATCTTCCTGAGTTCAAATCTGGCCTCAGATACTTGCAAACTGTGTGACCCTGGGCAAGTCACTTCACCCTGTTTGCCTCAGTTTCCTCATCTGTAAAATAAGCTGAAGAAGGAAATGGCAAACCACTCCAGGATCTTTGCCAAGAAAACCCTGATGGGGTCACAGAGAGTAGAACACGACTAAACAACAACAAAAAATAACTCCCCTTTATCGAGAATGAGGTAATCTGACAAACTCCACCTTCTAGTACATTTTGAGTCAGCAAACACAAACCTGCATTTTCAAAGAACAAGAATACAAAGGACATGCAACACCAAAACCCCACTAAGAATAATTTCATCTTCTTTTAATGATTTGGAAGGCAACTGAGACTCAGGGTCAGCAGGTAGATGATGCAGTACATAGAGCACTGGCCCAAAGTCAGGAAGACCTGAGTTCAAATTCAGCCTCCATAGATGCTTACTATGTGACCCTGAAGCAAGTCACAACCTCTATTGGACTCAGTTTCTCCATCTGTAAAACGGGGATAAAAACAACTACCTTGTAGGGTTGTGGTGAAGATCAAATGATACTTGTAAAGTGCTTAGCACAGTTCCCGGCACATAGTAAGCACCATATAAAAGTTAGCTTATTAGCTATCATTATCATTAAAGATAATCTTATTAAAAAGGGCTTTGAAAAATTGCGTGTGTTATTTGCCCTGGGGGGTGGTCTAGGGCCTCACTCATTGGGAGTTTTGGGTACGGTGTATTTAAAAAATGATATGACTTCTCCATCTTTATGGATTTTATGGGATCTTATATGAGAGGCTTTAATAAGATTAGGCCTGGTGTTTTTGAGATCACCATGACAGCTTCCCCCTAAGGGAAACTGTAGTTTATAGAATCTATGCATGGAAACCATTGTTATAAGATCTGACCTGATGGTTTTGAGGCCACTGTGACAGTCTCCCCTCAAGGGAGGCTATAATTTATAGAATATACTCATGGAAAAATACTGACAATAATACTTTTCACAGATTGGTACAGCTGTGTTCCCCAAATAATATTGTCTACCACCAGACTGTTTTTCTCACTGATATGCAAACCCCCAAAATAGCATTTTGTCTACCACCAGCTTATTTTTCTCCTTGATAACAAACCCCCAAAATAACATTCTGCTCTGACCCCTGACACACAATTTGGCCAGCTCCAGGGAGGCTGCCCAAAATCATAGCATAAGAACCTCATTCTGAGAGGACCACTGGAGCATCCCTTTCCCTTCAGCAGTACATCTCCCTGCTGGAGCACCCACTTTCTGTTGAATAGATGCTCGTCTCTGTGTTCCCCAATGCAGGACAGCCCTTATGTGAGTTATACTCTATGTTAGCGTATATGCTGAAGCTGTGTGTCAGGGCCCTTTTCCTCTTTCTCCTTTGCTTGTAATAAGCTTTGCACTGAACTAACTCCAATTGTTTTACATGTTAATCTTAGCAACGGACTCATTAGGGGATTATTTTCCCAAAGTCTCTGGCTGGCCCGTGGGCCTTACATAAATTGGGTACACGGACAAAGACTTAACCTATTGATAGCCTGACTTACATGGGGGAAGTAGGGCACTGTGAACTCAGTTGTAGAAAGCAAGGGTCAATAGGGAAAACCTACGTTCTGCCAGGAGGGGCTCCCTTATGCCAGAGGACTGTCTCAAAATAGAGGCAGAGTCTACACGGCTGGTCTCTGAGCTAGGAAGTCTGGGGTGCTGGTCCTTCCTCTGAAACTTACTGACTTTGTGACCCTGGGCAAGTCACCCTAACCTCAGGGCTCTGGTACAAAGGGAGTTTTCTTATGCAAGGGTTCTTTGTGTCAATGAAATCACAGATCTATTCCCTGGCCTTACCCCTATTCTAGAAATGATAACAGAGCATTCTCATATCATCTTTGATATAAGGAGGAAGGTACCACCACCCAATATCTTTGCTCCAAACCCACTGATGTTCCAAGCTTCACTATTTCCTATCAAAGGCACCACCCACCATCTTTCTAGTCTTCCGGTTTTGAAATTCTGGTGCTATCTTCAACTCCTCACTCCCCACTCATGGCACCTGTATACTCTGTTGTCTAATCTGGCTACTTCTACCTCCTCAACATCTGATAGTCTCCCAGACTTAAGGCTTCTCCTTATAGACGCCAGTCCATCCTACTCTCCACATTGCTCCTCAGGTAATTTTCCTTAAATGCAGATCTGATCATGCCACTCCCCAACTCAATGAATTCCAATAGCTCCAATGTCTCAGTAGAAACTGCTCTGTTTACCTTCAAAAGCTCTTAGCCTTCTGGCCCCCACTGTCTTTTTAGCCTCATGGAACATTACTCCCTTCCCCACACTCTACGATCAAGCCCACCTGCCCTTTTTCCTCATACATGACACCGACTCCAGTCTCCATGTCTTTGGCCTGGCTGTCCCCTGGGCCTAGAATGCATTCCCTCTTGGGTACCCTCTCAGAGTCCATCTCTTCCTTCAAGATACATGCATCACACGAAGCTTCCCCCTCACCTCCCAAACGACCTTGTATTTAGCGACTTTGTATTTGTCTTTATTCTCTTTAAATTTATTCTGAACAAACTCATATAGGCACTTGTCTCCCTAGTTAGAAAGTAAGCTTCTTGTAAGGAGGGGAGTTGTGTTATTCATTGTCTCTGTATTGACAGTGCCCAGCACAGTGCCTGGCACAGAGAAGATCCTTAATGAAGACTTTTTGATTTACTGATTATCCAGTGCTGGTGCTGTTTCACTTAGGTGCAAGAAATTTAGGCAAAGGCCTAGTCTTGGCTTGAAAATGGCCTCCTAATGAACTTCAGGTTCAGCTAGTTCTCAATTAGTCCTGAGAGTAAGAGAGAACAGCAGAGTGGTGCAGGGACTGACAGAGCAGAGAGCTGCGTCCTTGTCCCTGCCCTGTTCCTAACTTGCTAAGAAGCCCCGGACAGGTCAGTTTCATTCTTTGGTCCTTATTCTCTTGGCTTGACAAACAAGGGTGGTGATAGACTAGCTGAGGTCTCCAGAAGCTCTAACCTTCTATAGGTTCTTACGTCCTTTCCAGCTTGGACCTCCTAGGTTTAAATCCTGGCTTTGGTGCCTCCTTACTAACTTATGACTTCAGGAAGGTCACCTAATCTAACTGGGCCTTGGTTTCATCATTTCTAAAATGAGGGGCTTGTGCCCTTTGGCCTCTAAGTGCTGTAATCCTATGAGCTGACATTTTGATGTCTGTCTCTAAAAGCTAGTTCCATCTTGGTTGGCGTATCACATGGTTATATTTGCCTGCTTTGTTTTTTTCACCGAGGCTAATGTATTTCTTATTTATTAAATAGTTGAACTTGTTCACTGGAAGTAACTGAAATATCCAGCAATGATAAAGATGATTGAATTTATCTGGTGACAATGGAAATTTGACCAACCTTATTTAGAAACAAGAATAACAGCACCAGAGTTGTTTTTTTTCCCCCCAGACTGGCTAACAGATCTGCAGCCAGAGTGATTAATGCCATTCCTAGAGCCATGATTTACCAATATCCTTTTTGAATCTTTGGCCAACGTCGCTGATTCAGACCCAATTTCAGAAAGTTTGGTAATTTACCAGGTCTCTGATGGAACTACTTCCAGTATGAACATTTATTCTTTCAAGTCTGTATTTCTTCTAAAGAAAAAAAAAGGGCTTTTGTAGATAAAGTTATATTGAGCAGATATGTGAGTCTCGGAATAATGTTTTTATAAATGCATAGAAGATAAAATACAGAGGGAGTACAAAGAAAGCCAAAGGTGAGGGGCAATAAAGACGTAATTTTTTTCCCTCTTCAAATTCACGGAGGTTCTGCAATCTATATATAGGTCCCCAGGGATCCTGGGTTAAGAAACCCTGGCTTAGCACAACTCTTTCACCGTATGTGAATCCCACAGAAGAGAGGTGATTGATTCAAGTTCACACTGGTAGTAATGGAGTGACTTTGAACCCTGGCATTCAAATATAGGTCCTTGGACTTTGAAATCCAGCGTTCTTTCTTTCCTGCCAGATAGTGGAGTGGATGTCAGGGAATGCTGTTGGTTCAAATTCACTCGCTTTGGAGGGAGTGTGCTGCAGTGCACAGAGCCCTGGAATAGGAATCTGGATGCTTGAGTTTGCACGTCAGCTCTCTGGCTGTTAGCTAGGTTCCATGGGCAATTCTGAGTCTGAGTCTCCCCGACCATAAAGTGGGAAAACTATTGCTACCCTACAGTGCTAGCGTGAGGACCATAGGGAGGGCTCTGGCTAATCGCAGCATTTTGTTTGGCATGGGCCTCATTATTATCGTAGCTGGGCAGAGGGCATCCCACAGAGCCAGTCTGACTGACTGGAAATCAAAGCGAACAAGGCAACTTGAAAGAAACAAAAAAAACTTTTTCAAGCTGCTCTTCTGAAAATTTATTTTGAGTCACTAAATTTATTTGGGTAGATCTTCCATGATGAACTTCTAGGAAACATAAACAAGAATTGTGAAGGATGAGAATGAATGAATTGGGGAATGTGTATTTACTGAGGCACTGTGAAGGGACACAAACAAGTGAGACAATTCCTGCCCTCATGGAGCTTACATTCTACTGGGGAGATACACGTTCACAGAGAAATAATATTTACAAATATTGGTTTGTTCGATCCTCATGACAATGCTGGGAGCCTGAGAGAGGTGTGGTGACTTGCCCAGGGTCACATAGCCAGCAAATATCTGAAGCCATATTTGAATGGGGGTCTTTGGGCATGCCAACCACTCTGGTCTCCAGTTGCCCAAATCAATATAGGATACATACAGATAATCACACGGTGATGGCAAAGGGAGTATGCACTAAGGACTCTGGAATTAAGGAAAGGTGTCATGAAGGAGCCTTGAAGGGGACCGAGGGTTCCAAGAGTCAGAGGAGGAATGAGGGACAACCTGTACTGGCTGGAAAGGACAAGGTATGTTCCAGACTTGTAGACTCAGAGATGGATGGGAGCTTAAAGGTTATTTAAGTGAATCCTTTTATTTGTCAGTTGAGGAGAGTGTAACAGTTCAACTGATTTCCCAAAGTCATACAGGCAATCAGCTTGTCAGTCAGTTATCATTTATGAAGCACCCACTACGTGCCAGGCCCTGAGCTAGGTGCTGGGGATAGAAAGAAAGGTAAAAGACAGCCCCTGCCCTTGAGGAGCTCACAGTCTAAGGGAGGAGACAAGCCAACTACAGGAAGAACCTGAAATCGTCAACAGAGAGAAGGCCCTAGAATTAAGGGGATCGGGAAAGGCTTGCTAGAGAAGGTGGGACAGGATTCGAATCTAGGTTATCTCACTCCAAATCCTGCGGCTCCACTGAGCCACACTGTTTGGGCAATGATGAGGGGGCCAGAGTGGTTGGAGCAGAGAGTGTCTAAGCGGCAATGGAAAGACAGGCTGGCATCAGATGGTGATGGGTTCTAAATGCCAAAGCAGCAGAGCCTGTCCTTTATCCTGAGCAACAGGGGAGCCTTTGAAGCTTCCTGGGCAGGGAACAACATGGCGAGACCCATGCTTTAGGAATATCAAGTTGGCAGCTGTGTTGAAAGCATTGGCGAGGGGAGAGGCTGGGTAGAGGGAGAGCAGTTAGGAGCCTATTACAGAGATCTGGGTCATGAGGGCCTGGACTAGGGTGGCTGTGGTCTGCATGGACGTAAGGAGATGGGTGTGAGAAGTGTAAAGAGGGGGGAAACAAGACTTGGTAACTGATTGGATGGAGGGCACGAGTGTGAAGAATTAAGGAGGATTCTGAGGTTGCCAACGTGGGCAGCCGGAAGCATGTGTGGTACCTCCCACAGAAAGAGGGATGTTAGGAGGAGGGGTGAGTTCAGTGGGAATGACTGCTCTCTGCTTCAGTAGAGGGAGGCCCATCACGAAGAAGTCGGCATCCACCAAAGTGCCAGCACAGCTACTGAGCACCTACTATGTGCACAGCCTTGTACTTTACAACAGAAAACATGGATTATCAAGATTCACAAGGGAAACATTTGTTGAGCTGGGCATATCTTGTGGTTATTTATGTTCTTCTCATATGCATCAGGGACAGATTTGTTTTTAAACTGAATGCCTTGTTTCCTGCTTGTCAGTACTCAAAGAATTATCTATTTTTCTTCCTTCTGGACAACAACAATTTCTGAATGCTGTGCTTGGTGAACATCTCCAGCATAATATACGCTGGTCTGAGTGGGCGCCTTTGGATTCACCCGGGGATGTCGCCAAGGGATGAGACCCAATGCTCAGGGACAGGATATAGCTATACATTATGTGCCCAAATGTCCAGAACGTTCCTGACTTTAACACTGAAGTGACTTTGGGTTTGCATTTTCTTTCATTTCTCTTGTTTTATGTATTTATTCATGCAGAAGAAAAGACTGATATGGGGGGAGGGAAGAATGTCTGTTACTGAGATTGAAACTGATATCAGGCAATATTTTTCATAAAGTTAAGTATAGGCCCCACGTACTTTGATGGAAAAGGAACCTAGATTAAGAAAGTATTTTAATTTTGCCAAAGTTGTACTCATGAGAGGCAACCTGGTTCAAAGGAGATAACTGAACTTGAAGGCCAGAGAACCAGGAATCGGGAGACCCAGTTTCCTAGGTAATGTGGGGCATATGAACTCCGAGCCTCAGTCTCCTCGCCTAACAAGTGACGATTATTACCCTTTTCCTGCCTCCTTCATAGAGGTTTTTTTTTTCCTTCCCCTGTGAAGCAGTTGGGGTTAAATGACTTGCCCAGGGTCACACAGCTAATAACTATCAAGTGCCTGAGGCTGGATTTGAACTTGTGTCCTCCTGACTCCACTGCACCACCTAGCTGCTCCTCCTTCAGAGTTGTTGTGGACCAAATGAAAGAATGGAGAGGAAGCACTGCATAAACATAAAGCACGATGTGCACAGGGGTCTCTTCAGAAGAGCACATCCCAAAAGGGAGTTAAGAGGGTAGCTAGTTCAAAGGCCTGACAGCTACTATCACATAGTAACAGTTAACATTCCTACGGTGCTTTAAGGTTTGTGAGGGAAAGATTATCTCATTTGATCCTCTCAACAACACAGGGAGGTAGATGCTATTATGATCTCCATTTTACACAGGGGGACACTGAGGCAGAGGTGAAGTGACTTGTCCAGGATCACACAGCTGGTGAGTGTCTGAGGCTGGATTTGAACTTGGTACTTCCTTTCTCCAGGTCCAGAGCTCAGCTATGCCAACCTACTTGGCTCTGAGATTTCTAGGCCCTAGATATCTGGCCTTGCCAGATCCTCAGGCCAGAATAGGAGAGCGATCTCTTTGCATCTCTCTGAATCCTCTCCCCCTATATTAGCATTGTCTTTACTTGGGCACTGGACTCGTCCCAACTGGAGCTGTCTCAGGAAAGCAAAGTATAAGCCTGACATGATATCATAATGACTTGTGCTTTTGCTAGCTGTATGTGAATGCCTGGTAGGCCGTGAGGTGGAGAGAATGCTAGGCCTGGAGTCGAGAAGACTGGAGTTCAAGTCCTGACTTAGGCACTTCCCAACTGTGTGACCCTGGGCAAGTCACTTAACCTGGCTGCCTCAGTGTCTTCACCTGTAAAGTGAGGATCATAATACTTATCAAATGAGAGTATTTTAAAGTGCTTAGCACATAGTAGGTACTTAATAAATACTTGTTCCCTTCCCTTCCCCTTGGATGGCAAAATTAGTAGCACTGGATTTAGAGTCAAAGGACCTGGGTTCAAATCCCAGCTCTCCTATTCTACAGTCATGTGACATAAGTCACTTTCCCTCTTTGGGACTTGGTTTCCTTATCCATAAAATGACATGGATGGGCAAGATGGTTTCTGCATTCCCTACCAACTCTAAATCTCATCATTCAATGAGATTCAAATCCAAATTTGTCCATTGAGGACTCAGAAAGGAGGATCTCTTTTAGGCCGGTAACAGAAATTAAGAGTCGTGCAAAAGAATTCGAGGACAGTGTGTCATAGTAGGCATAGCACTGAACCTGAGGTCAGAAGGCCTGAGTTCAAGCTGGTTTTTGACTGGTCATTCTCCTCTCTCAGCCTCAGTTTCTTCAGCTGTAAAAACCAGAGAATTAGCTTAGCCACTGAGGCTTTTTCCAAGCTCTAGTAATCTTTGATTCCATTTATTTAAGGCTTGCCTTCTATGCGCTGAAGATAAGGGACTTCAGCAGTCTCCCTGGCATTTGTGGTGAATGGTGTCTATGCTGTGTTCATGCTACTTGCTGAATAAATCCAATCTAAGCTACCAGTTCTCTGCAGTCTGCAATGACTTGAATCACTTGGGTTTTGCTTCAAAGTAGAAAAATTCCGATCTTCTACAGAAGTTTCCTGAGTCAGCTAGAGATGGGTTTGAAAAAAAAATGTCCTGCCTTCCCAAATGATGAGTTTTAGGGAGGGTGAGGAAATAGTAGGCATTCTAACAAGGTCATAGAAATATGTTCTTTGAACAGAAACATGGTAGAAAAATGGTCCCCCCTGCCTTTTTTTTTTTAAAACAAACCAACCCTTAGCTACTTGCTCTTTCTCATAAAGCACTGTGCAATCATGGACTTGGAGAATCTCACACTTCAGACAGCATCTAGTCCAACCAGCATTTGAGAAGGAATCCTTCTATAGTATCCAAAGTGACCATTTGTGCAGCCATCCATCAGCAGACCTCCACAGACAGGGAGCTCCCTACCATTGGAGGTGGCCCGATCCGCTTCGGAAGTGGAGTTTTCCTTACAGTGAACCCATCTCCTTGAAACTTCTCCTCACTCTTCCAGTCCTGTTTTCTGGGGCCAAGTGGGCCAAGGATCAGCTGCTTTCCACATGACAGGCCTTCCTGTTTCTCTGTCAAGTCTTCTCTCTTCCATCCCCAAATCCTTCATTTGAAGCTGATATATCATTTCTTTCCCATCCTAGAGTTGGAAGGTGTACCAGAATTGAGAAAGGATTAGGAAGTGAATGATCATTATCTACCAACATAATTGTGGAGAGAGGATTACACATTCTTTCCCTATCTTTCTCTACTGAGTTATCTCAGTTTAAAGATTTGAGACTTTAAAAGTGGCACAGTGGATACAGTGCTGGGCCTAGACTTGGGAAGATTCATCTTCCTGAATTCAAATCTGGCCTCAGACATTGACTAGCTGTGTGACCCTGGGCAAGTCACTTAACCCTGTTTGTCTCAGTTTCCTCATCTGTCAAATGAGCTGGAGAAGGAAATGGCAAACCACCCCAGTATCTCTGCCAAGAAAAACCCCAAATGGGGTCATGGAGAGTTGGACAGGAATGCGACACAACAATTGTGTGTATATATGTGTATCTACATGTTTGTCCAGATCTGTGATTTAACTGTTGTGGGAAACTTCCTGTTTTAAATTGGACTAATTGGTCTCCTTCTTGCTCTGGATTTTCCAGGCCACTGGTGTCAAATTCAAATAGAAATGGGGGCCTCTAATACCTTCATAGTGATCCTTGATCTATGTTTTATTGTAGTTCTATTCATTTTGCTAAATATTTCCCAGTTACATTTTAATCTTATTTATCTGGGTTTATCTGCCCCGTTGAATTCTAAGTTCATTGCACTGATGAGACACAGGCCACTTATTCTCGAGTAAGAATAAGAATTGGACCCTACTGAGGAGGTGCTGGGGTTGATGGGAGCTGAGATCATTTAGTCAAACCCAACCCACGCCTGAAGAATTAACACTGTCTACAGTCTTTGGTGTGATCAGCTAGACTCTGGCCCTGCTCCCTCTCCTTCACTCCAGCAGCCCATCCCTGTGGCATGTAAAATGAAGGGGTGGGGGCGCTCACAAGCACAGAATGCAATTTGGCTGATTCTTGGGAAGATTCTTTTTTTTGGCCTTAATTTGGATTCCACCCCCTTATTTTCTATTTTTCCTTCACACAAGGGATTTGAGCTTTCACCAGTTTTTTTTCCCCTCAACTAATGGAATTCTCCAATGATCACAGAGAGTAAAGAAAGATTTTTATTTCATTAAATACTCCTTCTGCCCTCCCATCACCACCTAGCAAGAGACCGGAAATGGGCCTCTACCTAATCTCTTTAAGCTTCATTAGTTTCTAATTCACTTTCTATTTTAATTAAACTTTGGCTCATTAATGAAAATTAAAGTGTTGTTGATTGTTAATTTCCTAATCAACTACAGTAACATAATTGTAGGGAAAAGGTTCCCTTATTCTCTCTCCACCTTCTTTCTCTGAGTGCCATCTTTGTTCCTTGTGAAAACGAAGTGATAAAGCTCCCATGCATTAGGTTAAGAACAAGGTACCAGTTAACATGAGGTCATTACCTGCAAGGTCCTAAGTACAACTACTTCCTTAGCTGAGAAAATAGTTAGTAGAGCAACAGATAGGCCCTAGAGAAAAAGGAGGAGATTAGGAGCAGGAAAACAAACAGACTATGGAAGATAAGGTTTAGCATTTAATCCCTGGTCAATTCAAGAGCCCTGGATTCAATGCCATAAGTATGAAATTCATTACACCCAGTTAAAGTGTTGTAGCAGCAGTAGAAAAAGCACTGGACAGTGGAGTCAGAAGACCTGAGTTTGTCTTTAAATTAGCTCTGTTTTGACTCTGGGAAAGTCAATTTACCTTTCTGAGCCTCAGTTTCTCCATCTGTAAAATGTGCATACTTGGACTCCCTACTTTACAGAGTTGTTGTGGGGAAAGTGCTTTGTAAGCCTTAAAACACTATATAAGTAAGGGCAATTATTAGTTTAACTCTCTTGAAATCTGCACTGCATTCAACTTCTGGTTGAATATAATGAATGCTGGGGTCTTTTCCTCTTTTTTTTTTTTTTGAGTCATCAATCCTCCTGGCAATCTGAAGCCTATAGATCCCTTAGAAATAAGGTTTTTAAATACACAAAATAAAATTCCTACGTGTTTATAAATGTGATTACAAAGCAAAGCAGTTATACTGAAATTTAGTTATCAGATTTTTTTTTTTAAAAGTGCTTGGGCCCTCTCAAAGTTATCTGTAGATCCCAGGTTAACATGTGTCAGCAGACTGCAAGCGCTATCAAACGCTGGGTCATATCTGTTTTGTTACAACATAGTGGCTTTGTTTAAGTATCTGTGCTTCATAAAGGAAAGAACTCCCCTGAAAATCAGTCCAGTGGTCTGTCTCCTTAATCTGTTCTCCTAGCCACTTCTGTGTATTTTTGGTAGACTTTTTAATCGAACATGAGCATGAAGCAATATGAAGGCAAACTGCCAATGAATACAGTTCCTCCTTTTTTGCTCATTAGTGAGAAAAGATATGGAAAGAACAGATAGTGCCCTGATAAAGCCCTTGGTTAGGGGAATATTGATGCAGTGGGCACAGTCCTGGTAGAGGTCTTGACAAGCCAGGTAAAAGAATAACTTGGTTCAGTTCTGCGGTCTTACTGCAAGAACAGTAGCTGAAATGGAAGAAATTGGTTCCCTGGATTTGTATTACTGGTTCCCTGGATTTGTATTACTGGTTCCCTGGAATCTCCTTTTTCCATTGAGCTTGCTCATTTTCAAGGCAGCTAATGCGTGGTAGAAAGGGCATTCACTGGTCTGGTAGTCTGTTTCATTTCACTGTCAAAGCGTCTTTGAGCCTGTTCTCCCGAATATTCTTATCAAAGACTTGGATGAAGGCATATATGTGAGGGTTATCAAATTTACAGACAAACCTATAAAGGTGTAAGGGACAGTTAAAACACCGATGGAAAAAATCTGGAGTAAAAAAAAAAGATTTTAATGGGCTAAAATGTTAGCACAAATCAAGTAAGATAAAATGCAGTATGGATAAATGCAAAGTCCCATACTTGGGATAGAAATAGTAAACTGTGTATGTTTAGAATGGGGGAGACAAGGCTACACAGTTGCTTTTGGGGGAAAAAAAGATCTGAAGGATTTTATTGGATTGTAATCTCATGAGGAAGCTAAAGAATGACAAGGCAGATGAGCAAGCAACCTTGCTCTGACTCTTCATTAAATAGAAGGACTCTAGGTGGATGGCTTCCAAATCTCTTCCTAGACTTCTCTTAATTCACAGATCCACATTTCCAATGGAGAGCTCCACCACTAAAAAACAGCTTCCTGCCTCTTACCTCCCACCCCCAAGAAACAAACATCCACACTGGTCTTTGCTCCTTCTGACTTCACTATTCCTGTCTGCAGCACATGTGGCCCTCTAGGTCCTCAAGTGTGGCCCTTTGATGAAATCCAAACTTCACAGAACAAATCCCCTTCTTAAAAGGATTTGTTCTGTAAAACTTGGACTCAGTCAAAAGGCTGCCTCAACGACCTAGAAGGCCACAGGTGGCCTTGAGGTCACAGGTTCTCCACCTCTGAATACACCATTCATCTAGGCTCCCATATCCAAAACCTTGGGGCTATCTTTGTCTCTCCCTCTCCCCTCACATCCAATTGGTTGGCAAATCTTGTTGAGTCCACCTTTGCCACCCTTCACCCTATTGCAACCCCAACACCACCATCCTAACAGAAGCCCTTATTTCAATGGCATCCTCATTAAAATCTTAATCCTTATTGAGAGCTCAGAGCTGCCCTGAGACAGCTAGGAGGTATCACTGCTGGGTGCTGGGCCTAGAGTTGGGAAGACTTGAGTTGAAATCTGGACTCAGACATTTATTAGTTTGTGACTCTGGGCAAGTCCCTTCACCTTGGTCTGCCTCAGTTTCCTCAACTCTAAAATGGGGATGATAATAATACTTCCCAGGCATGGTGGAAGAATCAAAACAAAAAAAATTGTAAATTGCCCGGCACATAGTAGGTGCTTAATAAATGCCTATTTCCTTCCTTATCTCTTTTTCTCCTGCAATCCAACTCTCATAATACTTCCAGAATTATCTTTTCTACCTATAGATCTGTTTGTGTCATTACTCTATTTAGAAATTTTCAGTCTCATTATTTATCAACTTCAAGTATTTGTTTGTCATTCAAGGCTCTCAACAATTTGGTGCCTTCCAATATTTACAGCTCTATCTCATCATTGTCTTCTCACAATGCCATATGTACTCTTCTGGTCAGAAGAGGCTCTAGAACATACTCTGTACTTTCCCATCTCTACATCTTTGCTCAATGTTCCTTTTGCCTGGAATATCCATCCTTTCCCTCCCTTTGCATGTTGAGTTCTTACTCAGACTTTAAAACCCCAAATGAAATGCCTGTTTCTTCACAAAACCTTCCCTGATCATCACAACCTTCCTGTCTCCACTCCCAAGACCTCACATCGCATTATCCTGGAATGTCCTAATGCTATATATTATGGCTGCTGGTATCTTATGCCTTTACTAAACCATGATGTGATTCCTGATCCTATTGGTAAAGACAGTGTGGCTGGCTGGAGACACCTGGGGTCAGATCCACCTTTGATATACTATACCATCAGTGCTGCTATGGGCAGGTCAGCTGCTTTCCTCCCCTGTAACATTGGGTTAATGACATCCCTAGTACTGTTAAGAGGATTAAATGAGAATATATGTCAAGCACTTTGTATACATGAGGCCACTATATAAAGGTCATCTATTATCTCGTTTGTACCTCCCCAGTGCTCTGCACTGATTAAGTGCTTAATGTTTACTGTATGTATATGTCTTCTATGGACATACATCATCCACCCACTGCCATATGCCCCCATCGGCCACCTTTTTGTTCCTCATTCTCCCGCCTCCTTCCTGATGTGCTCTATCTTACGTCTAATTTTCCTCTGTATCAGAATCAGAGCTAATTTTTAACTTTATCTATTTTGATTAGCTTGGCAGCCAAATTCCAGACCCATTCTTTTCCCTTCAGGCAGTTTTCTAATCAACTTACACGATTTTGTCACTTGCAGATTTTATGGTCCAGCTTCTCCTTTGAAGGCCCTTGATGGTAGCATCATTGTAGATAGGCTTTAGAATACTCTGACACCACATTGTGGCATACATCTGGTGACTGTTGTGGACTCACAAACGGGGATTTCGAGAAGGTGGAGAACATGCTGAGAAGGGTAGACAGGATATAAAGGGAACTTGAATCTGTGCTGTGTGAAGATGGGTTGGAGGATCTGGACACACTTAGCCTGGACAAGAAAAGACTTGGGAGAGAATATCTTGGTCCTCTAATGCTTGAAACACTATCATGTGGAAGAGAGACTTATCCCACCTGGCCCAAACAGTAGAACTAAGACCAGTGGGTGCAAATTACTGGGAGACAGATTTTGCTCAATAGAAGGAAGCTCTAACCATAGGAACTGACCCCAAATGGAATGGACTGAGCTCCCCATAAGTGGAGCTCTTCAAGGGAAGACCAATCAATAGGGATATCGTAGAATGGATCTTATCTAGACGACCTCAGAGGGTCCCTTCCAGCTCTGGGATTCTATAATTCAAATATGTGGTAGAGAATATTGATGGGGTTAGCTATCCTAGAGACCTAATTCAGCTAAAATAGAGTGAATCAAGCATTTTTATAATTTCATTTCAAAAGTCAGGTTGAGAATGCTGTGAAACAAAAGCAGTTCATAATCAATACTGATCACGTGGACTCTGTTGATAAAGTTCTCTCGAGTGCAAAGAAAGCTCCGTTATTTGGCCTTCTTCCACACATAAGCTTTATGATACTCCTTTATAGGCTCAGGTCATCTCTATTCATGACCCTTCCTGAAGTTATTGGAATTCGGATCTATGTGTTACTCAAAACAGTGGGCGGGCAGGCAGGTCTCAAGTCTCTTCATAACTTGAGAGAGATGTAGAATTGTTTTCACTTCCTTTTAACTTGAAGCAAAAGTCTGTGTGCTGTCAGATAATGACTTCCACGGTATTCTCTGAAAATCCTGAGATGAGACCTCTCTCGACTAGGATCTTTTAAATTTGCTTCTTTGCCATGAGAATGATGTATTCTTGCTATGCTGGTACAACAATTATTGATGGCAGCAATGAAGAAAAGAGAAACAGAAGTCAGAGTTTCTGTTGAAAATACTGTGGTTATTTTGTAGTACAAACTGTAGGTTTCTGTTTCTGATTGTGACCAAGAGATGCTCTTACAGTCTATTAATGACAAGAGTCAACGTGGTATAGTGGAAAGAACATTGCCTTTGCAGTCGGAAGGAATCTGGGTTGGAAGCCTGTCTCTGACACTTGGATTAATCAATCAAGGGCTTACTATGTGCCGGGCACTGTGCTACGTGCTGGGAATACAAAAAGAGGCAAATGCTCATTCCTGCCCTCAAGGAGCTTACAATCTAATGGAGGATCATGAACAAGTTCTTCAATATTTCTGAACCTCAGTTTCCTCATCTGTAAAATGGAGAGAGTAACTGTAGTACTGGAAAAGGTTGCTGTGAGGCTCAAGTAAGATTATGTATATCAAGTGCTTTTTAAATTAAAGCAACATATTCATGTTTTACTTGCCTTCTGCATCTCTAGCATCTATCACTCTTTCTTTTTTATTTCATGGCTTACCAAGCCCTACTTAAGAGTCCTACTATATTGTGAGCTTGAGCTCTGCACACAGCAGGCACTCAACGTGTGTGTGTGTGTGTGCGTGTGCGTGTGTAAAAGCTTAAATACAGCAAGCTGAGTCATTGATACAGAGAGGGAAGATGATGGCCAAGGATTTCTCTTCCCCTACACAGGTTTTCTAACAAGTTTAAGATGATGGATGGGAATGGAAGGGATCTAGAGAACTAGACGATGAAGGTCGAGGGGAGAGCTTCCAGAGAAAGACAAAGCCACCCACATCTTTTGTATCTTTCCATTTAATTCATTACAGTGATAAGATGGATCACAGTAGTTAATGCTGTACATAATAGTTATTATTATTATTTTTAAAAGGTCTGGCTTCAAAATCATGAATAATCTGACAGTTTAAATACTTAAATTTTTTTCTAATGATTTCTTTATATAAAATTTCTAGTAATGAGTTCTAGACTTGTGGATGGATATAAACTGATCTAGCTGCATTTTTCTGTATGTGCAATATGAAAAGAACTTGTAGAAAAAACATTCCCACGTTTTAGCTGGATGGTTAGAAAAATGGCAACTGCAAATGACTCTCTTAGTGAAGATACTCTGACCTCTCTGCAGAGGTACCATTATCTATGTTTTCTATATTAAAAGCACAGCATTTTAACAAACTCTTTTGAGGATGAAAACCTATAGGAATAAACGTACTGATGCTCAATGCAGACAGAGGGAATGCAATGTTGAGGACCTGCAGGACACCGTTAGAGTTCATTGTGTTGAAGACCTCTTGAGATCCTAGTAGACAAGTCTTGCAAGTGCTTCTTTACCTAAAGATGGAAAATGTTTTTTACTAGTTGGGCAGGCAATTATGAAGTCAATGGAGTAAGATCAGTGCTAGATATCCTGATAAAAACCAAAATGAAAACATATAAACGTTAGCACTGATCTTGATTTTCAGTCACCCATTTGTCCTGAATTTGCTGTCAATATCACAAAAGCAACTCCACAGGAACTAGAAAACATCGACTGAGTAATAAAAAAAAAAATCAGGAAACAAGTGAGACTGAAAAGGTAAAGCAGAGACTGATGATGTGGTAGGGGAGTAGTCCTAGAGTTAGAAACCTGGAATTCAAGTCCTTGAACTTAGTAGCTGTATGACTGGGGCAGGGAGGGATGGCAAGTGACTTTTCTGAGCCCTACTTTTCTCCTCCATAAAATGGGAAGTAATACCCTCCTTCCTCCTAAGGTCATTATGAGGATGAGCCTTTGCAAATTCCTACATGTTATGGAAATGTGAGGTACAACATTGGATCAGGCCATTTTGCTATTTAAAAAGCCAGAGAATGGAATGAAAATGACAGTGCTTTCCTTACAACTGTGCTGTGTGAGTGAAGTATTCTTACTTTCATTTTACAAAAGGAACAAAGCCTCCAGCCTTGGGACGGGATGTGACCTGCCCTGGGCTTTGGACTCGAGGCCCCTGCTCTTTCCCCAGGCTCTAAGAAGGATTGGAAATAGTTCAGAGACAGTGTCTCTCCTTGTAAATGTAGGGTTTCTTCCATTTAAAAAAAATTCTTATTAAAATATGTAGATTGCTTGTAATGTAGAGATACTATGATGAATATTATTGGAATTTTCAGTTTCCATGCAGACACGTGGAAAAAAGGTTACTTGACTAAGCTGAAGTGTTTGGTTACCTTACTCCTCCCTTTGTATTCCTCTACTAACATTTGTGAAGTTTCATCTTCACAACAGAATTGCTAAACTCAAGGGATAAATAACAGTAACCTTCAGTCTTGTTATTAATAGCACTAAATCTCTTCACAGAATAATACTTTGTAGTAACTACTATTAAATTACAGGCATGTCCTACTATAATCCTTCAAGGGCCTATGATTTAATCAATGTGTACTACTTCTATTAAAGCAACTTGCATTTCCTCTAAACTGTCTTGGTGAATTTCTGTGGCCAAAAACGTCATCACCTGGTGGTCGATGGTGCAAGTCTCCCCTCTTGGCTAAAGTGGTCCTTCAATGACAGACCTATCATCCACTAATGATCATCTGTACTCACAGCCTTTATATCTCAGTGGGAAGGTCCGAGGTTACTTCCATGCCACCATGAGGCACTAGAGGGCTGTGGGGGTGGGGGACACAGACATGCTCTATGCAGGAAAGAGCCACTGCCTGATGCAAGAATGATGTGGGGATACTCTTCTGGTGGCCGCCTGAATCTGAACTTTCCAAGCTGTACTTAGGGAAAGCTGTACTTCCCTAAGTCCTGCCTATTACTATTATACCCATCTCTTTTAAGATCTAGCTCAAAATGTCAAAGACTTCAGTGTCACCTTGTCCATGAAGCCTTCTTTGATCCCCTCAGTTAGAAGTGATCTGTCCTTTATCCACTCTACTAGCATTTCGTATGCCTCTAATTCATTTTTAACCTTTTCAATTAAAAATCAGTTTTTCTCTCCTTCCCACCTCCACCAATGGGAGGTGGGAGGTGGGAAGGAGAGGCCCTTGCAACAAATACACAGTCAAGTAAAATAAATCCCTACACTGGTTGTGTCCAAAAACTCTATCTGATTGTGCCCTGAGTCCACTGCCTCTCTGTTGGCTGGCTTCATCATCAGTCCTCTGGAATCATGACTGGTCATTGCCCTGATCAGAATTCTGAAGGTTTTCAACAAAGTCATTTGTTTTACAGTGCCGTCACTATTGTGGAAATTTTTCTCCTTGTTTTGCTCGCTTCACTCTGTCAATTCATACAAGTTTTCCTAGGTTTCACTGAAACTGTCTCTTGTCATTTTTATGGCAAAACAACCTTCTGTCACATGCAGATACTGTATCTCTTCAGTCACTCCCCAGCCGATGGGTACTGTCTTAGTTACCAGTTCTTTGCTGCTACAAAAAATCAGCCACTCTAAATATTTTTGTACATATGGTTTACTATCTTCTTTCTCTGATCTCTCTCAGAGGTAGCTGGTGGCACAGTGGATAGAGCATTGGACTCTCAATCAGAGTTCAAATCTACTAACAGGGTATCACTGTGCCTACTTCTCCATAGCCCCTTCAATGTTTGTCCATCTGATGGGTATGAGGTAGAACCTCAGAATTTCTTTAAAGTGCATTTCTTTAATTACCAGTGATTTGGAACATTTCTTCATTTGCCTATTGATTGCTTAGTTTTCTCAAAGCGTGATCCAGGGACCCCCTCCTAAGACTCTGAATGCTAATATTCTCACATCGAGCTTTAGATGGACTCCCCACGTAGCCACACAGGAGAGTGATCCAGTTTTCTGTCTTTAGTGGATCAGGCCACCTCTCAGGTATAGGACTACCAAAGTGGGTGGCCAGATCTGCAAATCTCATTTTGGTCTTGTTTTGCCTTGGATTAGTCTACCAAGGGTGGGTTCCCCACCCCTGGCGACTCTAAACACTAGCTGTGTGACCTGGGTAAGTCAGTTAACCTTTTTTGCCTTGGCTTCCTCACCTGTAAAATGGGGATTATAACAGCACCAACCTTGAAGGGTTATTAAGAGGACTGGATATTTGTAACAAGTGCTTAATGCTGTGTCTGGTACATAGTAGGCACCATATAAATGCTTATTCCCGACCTTCCTCTAGTTTGGGATATAGGGCTACTAGTGCTATCCATGGATTAAAGGGTATATGCATAGTATAGTAACTTTGGGGCCATAGTTCCAAATTGCTTTAAAGAACAGTCATGTAAAATCATAGCTCCACTAACAGGGTATCACTGTGCCTACTTCTCCATAGCCCCTTCAGTGTTGTCCATCTGATGGGTATGAGGTAGAGCCTCAGAATTTCTTTAAAGTGCATTTCTTTAATTACCAATGATTTGGAACATTTCTTCATTTGCCTATTGATTGCTTAGTTTTCTCAAAGCGTGATCCAGGGACCCCCCCAAGACTCTTTCAGGGGGTGCACAAAGACAAAATTACTTTCATAATAATACTAGGATGTTTTAATTTCTAATACAGAAAACATTGGGGGGGGGGTGTCCTCATAATTCTTAAAAGCGTAAGGGCTCCTGAGACCAGGAAGTTTGAGAACTACTGGCTTAGATCATTCCTATAACAATAATAATGTGGGAAATGCTGGACTAATTATTTCTAAAGTTCCTTTGAGCTTTAATGTTCTGATTCTGTAATCATCAAATTAATCCACTTTAACCCCAAATAACCTACATTACATGCTACTGTTCCCATAGGTAGAATTTGCCTCCTGAATGCTAATATTCTCACATCGAGCTTTAGATGGACTCCCCATGTAGCCACACAGGAGAGTGATCCAGTTTTCTGTCTTTAGTGGATCTGGCCACCCCTCAGGTATAAGACTACCAAAGTGGGTGGCCAGATCTGCAAATCTCATTTTGGTCTTGTTTTGCCTTGGATTAGTCTACCAAGGGTGGGTTCCCCACCCCTGGCGACTCTAAACATTTTCAGTAACAACAAAAGCTTTTCAGTGTAGGCTCCCATATATGACTGCAGCAATTACCTGAGCACGATGGTGTCCCACAGTTCTTGTGTTAAGCATTAGTTACTCCCCATGGAGAATACTGGGGAGAAGGCCCATGTGCCTGGATGTCTAGGTCTTCTCTTGAAAATGCGGCCTTGGCTTCTTTTAAAGGTGAAGTTTCGGTTTCCATTTAAACCAGATCTACCTATAGTAATTAAATTCTAGGGAAATGGGAACTTACTAGATTCACTCAGTTAACTCCAATACTGGAAACAAACGAGGGGTCGGGGAAGAAATTAAAATGTTCAAGTAGCTCTAAAGTCAGATATGATCAGAATCTTTGTGTGAAGGTTCAAGCCCCAATGATCAATTTATGGCCGCCACCGAAATGTAAGTGCTCATACTGACTCATTTATTCTCATTCAGCAAACATTAGGTGCCTACTATGCGAACCTCACTGTACTGGGAAAGATCAAGTTCAGCTACTGCCCTCAGGTAACCTTCTAGTCTAGCAGAGGGATAAAACACAAACATACATGATTATACTTAGCTTAGCGGTTTCTATTTATTCCTCTGGCTAGATTTTTTTAACAGAATGAAAAAATAAAAAAGCACCACTGCACAATATACCACTTTGATATGTTAACAGCCTTACTGAATGCTAAGATATTAGGAGATGGACAAATGATTGTATTAGCAACAGGAGTGTCAGGTCAGGCACAATCCTAGGAATCCAAATAAAAAGCTTTCACGCTTCATTTATAAGTAACAAAGTGCCAGCCCTGCCTAGTGTCTCCATTTGTGACTCATGCCAAATGCTGATGGTAGGGAGGAGACCTCGACCAGACGCATGGCTTCTGTACTTGGAAGCTGTATGACTGGGGCTAAGTCACTTACTTCCCTTTTTTAAAACTCCTGTTTCTTCTTCAATAGGAGAAACAACATGACTGCGCTTGGGGATCATTCTTACACAATCTAACACATGACCTGTTGTGCTAAAGGGCCTAGTACATGGACTCGGAGTCCGACATGTGCTGCACGTACACTGGCAGCAAGGTGCTAAATTTTCAACCACAGAAAATCACCAACACCATTTACTAAGGCATGGGCTATGATCTGCACTGGGGGAGGGCATACCCACAGGGATAAAATCAGGAATCCCTGAAGTGTTAAGGAACAAACACTAGGTGATCTCCGATGTCCCTTCCAATTCCAGCTGTAATGATCTCATTAAGTGATTAAAAACCTACAGCAAGCAGACACATGAGCAACACAAACCTTGTAGCCCAATTCTTTAGTCTTCTCTTCTAACATGGCATATTTCTCTTTATTCCTGCTCAGGTGCTCTTTATCGCCAGTTCCCTCAATGTGCTTTAGTTTTTGATGAGAAATTTCCAATTGTTTCTGATAATGATGATGCTTTTCAATCTTGGCTTCAAAGTGTTTAAGCTCCTCCTACAACACACAGTTGATAAGAATAAATAACTTCACTCTCTCTATCATGTTCTTGTTGCTAACTTGAGTCCCTGAAAAATGTTCACAATAAACTTTAAAAAATTTTCCTAAGTAACTACATGCAATGGCTTTGGATGTAAGACTTGGATTCTTCAGGGTGAAACCAAACTACTGTTTATGCCTACTGTAGCAGAGGGAAGGTCTTATGTCTTTGAATACTCAAGACCTTGTATCCCACAAAACTGTTACTCTTTATAGAAAAGATGACAGTGGCAGCTTCTCAAATGGCCAAAGAACCTGCCATACTATTTGTGTGACCTGAACAAGCCATTAATCTCTCTGGGCCTCAGTGTCCTCATCTGTAAAATGAGAGAGAATTACACTAGATGAACTTTCAGCTCTAAATTCACATTTTAAAAATAAAGTGATTAAAACTAATCCATTCGCTGTTTTAAACGCAGAGAAGTTCTCACCTGACTTTGCTTGGAGCCCATGAGCACCAAATGCCTAGGCACAGGGAAGGTACTCATTTACACATGTTCAATACCTGTGATTTCACTTTTGTGGGAATTCCCTCTGCCAATGAAGACTACAAGTCTAATCTTTTTCTGATATGGTAAACCCTTGGTTAACCATCACCAGGCAAACAGAGTAAACTCAAAGAAGCAGCACTGGGGAAAATCGGGGAAAGTGAAGGTGGAAATCAGAGTGAGCCACGCTGTAGAGAGGAACCTCAAAGACAAAGTTATAAGAGGTGCCGCTGAGTCACTGACCACAAGTTTTAAAAGACTCAGAGGATGCTGAGAACAGAATGGCTTTCTTGTCCCAGAGACAAGAAGGGTAGAAGAGATAAGGCAGCCTGAGAAAGAGAGAGGTGGCTTTGTTTTCTGATCGTGCTGGTCAACTAAGGTATTATTGTTAGGAATTTAAATCCATTGAGTTTTTTTATCTTAGTAAATTTATCTTCTTAAATCATCAGGTTACCTAATGTTCTTAATTGATATTTTTATTCGGTAGGGACCATGTGTTGGCATGAAAGAATTTATCATGGTAAAGAGGAAAGACCCTGCAATGGGGGTGGGGAAAAACTGGGTGCACATTCCCGCCTGGCCACTAATGAGCTTGTTCAACCTTGAGCAAATCATCTTCCCTCTGTGTGCCTCAGTTCTCTCATTTGTAAAAGGGGAGGGTTGGACTAGAGGGTCCTGAAGGCCTTTTCCCTGACATTCCATGAATCTAGGAAAACAAAAAGGGGCCCCCAGATGTTCCTTCCTCTCCTTTGTCAGATAGAAATGAAGGGAGACAAATGGGTTTTAACTCATGCTTGCTCATATCTTCTTACAGCACAGAATGAAAACAAGCAGGTGAGAAGAATCTGGGATACTTTTGAAAAAAAAAAAGGTAACTTATAATTTTGGAAAGATAAATTATTTTTTAAAAACCCAGGTCAGACCACATCTAGAATACTGTGTCCAGTTTTTGGTGCCTCATTTTAGGCTCAATATGAGGAACTTTCTAATACTTATAGCTGTCCCAGGCTGGAATGGGCAGTCTAAGAAGTAGCAAGTTTTTCCTGTGACTGGAGGTATTCAAGTAGCAACCTGGATGGAAATCTTGTTGGGTGGGGCTTGGACTGGACAGCTGAACTCTGAGAATGGATGATTCCATGGAAGAATTATTTTGGGCCATTCTTACCCGGAATGAATCCAGTTCCTTCTGAGTAAAGTTTGCTGTTTTAGCCATGTCCCACAAATCGATTACTCTTGGTTCTTCAAACTCTAAAAGAAAATAAAAAGGGTAAAAACTATGGCAGGTGCTAACACCTGACTAACATTTTCAAATAAAGACATTTCAGCGTATGATCCAGAATACCTGAACTGACCCTTAAACCATCAAATATCCCTTTGATTTAAATCAGTGATTCTTCTTTCTCCATTGATTTTAATACACGGTTTTTATAAGAAAGCAAGTAGGAACGCATCATTGAAGAGTGCTTCCCCATAACAAACCCATGAAGCAAGGAGTGCAACGATCATTCTTCCCCAGTAACAGAGGCGGTGACTGAGACTTAAATCACTTCCCCTTTAGGGGGTCTGAGTTTTCCCATCTGTAAAATGAGAGGGCTGGGCTAGCCAGTCCCAAAGGCCCCTCCCAGCTCTAACACGTTATGGCTCTAAATCTCACAGGTGGTTTAAATGAATCTCCAAATCTCCATCCAGTATTCATCAAGTGATGCTTATGTGCAACATGCTCTGCTAAACAGTGGCCAAGCTCAGCCCTCCAGAACCTGGCCATCCCAAAGCAGGGCGGTGATCAGTGAGCAGACTCGGCTAAGTGGATGGAAAGCGCTCGGGCCAGGGGGACAGCTTCAGGGAGGAGGCTGCAATGTCGAGCAGGAGCGCACTAGGTACAAAGATGTGAGTGAGGGCATTCTAGGCATGGGAGCAAGAGAAGGCAGGCGCTAGTCCAGTTTGGCCTGAATGCAGAGTGGGTGAAGAGAACAGTATGGAGTAAGGCTGGAAATGGAGACTGGAGACATCCCGTGGAGGGCCTTAAATGCCAAGCAAAGGCATTTGTATTTTATCCTAAATGAGCACAGGAGTGACACGGTCACATATGTGGATCAGAACTACAGTTCTGGCAGTTCTGCACCAGAGAATCTGGGGGAAGGGAGATCACTGGGGCCACTCTTACTCTCATGTAAGACAGAGGCAACTGTCAAAGGACAGAGTGAAAAGAGGAGGGCCAAACTCAGAACCCATGCGGACACTCACAGTTAGGAAGTAAGAGGAGAACCTGGAGAGAGCAATATCACAGAAATGAAAGGAATAGGATATTTTAGGCAAAGGGATATAGAAAACAATGTTAATTGTCAAGAAGGGTGAGAAACGGCCATTAGAGCTGGTATTCTGGAGATCCATGGTGAGGACACTTTTGGTAGAGTCAGAAGATAAAAGGAGTCGGGGAGTGAATGGGTCCTGAGAACGCAGAGGCACCAAGGTTATGCTTCTCGTTTAAAAACTGAAGAAAAAAATGTATATCTGCACAATTTCTTTTCCTTTTCATCCTCTTTTCCACGGATGTTTTTTAAGAACTAACCTGCTTACCCTGCTATCTGTTGTTTCTTGTAGCTTACAATCATTATCTGCTAAATGCTGCAACTTAAATGACATCCAGTAACTGAGGTATCAGAAAATATTTCAGTTGTTCCATAAGAATAATATTCAGAGAAGACGCTCATTCATCCTGCTACTATCTCATCAACTTATTGTCACCTCAAACCTTAAAATGACTCAGATTTAAATATTAGAAAATAATAATTCGAGATGCAGCCAAGATGGCAGCACAGAGGATGCACTTAGCCAAGTTCACCGAATATTCCCCTCCAAACAACTTCAAAATAACACCACAAATCAATTCTGGAGTGGCAGAGACAAAAGATCAGCGTGAGACATTTTTCAGCCCAAGACAACAACCAAGAACAGTCTGTGACCCTAGGGTAAGGGCTGGTCCAGAGCACATATGGCTACAAAACCAGCAGTGGGCCTTGGTGGAGGTGACAGAGGCAGCAGAAGCTTTGGGAACTCTCAGCTAGGAGAAATCATAAGGGACTTATTAAACTTTTCACATTCCTATATGGGAAGATGATACATATAAATTCTAAGAACATTATCATTAGTATGGCAGTTAGAAGAAGTCTACACAGACAGAGGGCAGGGGTGTGAGTTGACTGTGATGGGAAAATCTCAAAAAAAAAAAATCAAGGGATGAACCTAGGAGAAGGTGGAAGGGAGAGGAGGAATGGGAAAATCATCTCACATTAAAGAGGCATGCAAGGAAGATCTTTTAAAGGGGAGGTGAAAATAGGGGTTTCAAATGGGAAACACTTGAACCTCACTCTCATCTGAACTGGTTCAAAGACAGAAGAATATATACGCACTAAGTTTGGTATAGAAATCTATCTTACTAAATGGGAAATAGGAGGGGAAGGGGATAGGGAAGGTAGATTAAGGGAGGCAGTGGTCAGAAGCAAAATAGACTTCTGAGGAGGGACAGGGTAAAAAGAGAGAAGGATAAACAGAAGAAAACAGGATGGAGGGAAATAGTAAGCAAACTGTGAATGCGATGAACTCACCCATAAAACAGAAGTGGATAGCAGAATGGATTAGAAACCAGAAACAGAAAGACACAGTTAAAATAAAGTGCTGGAGGAGAATCTATTATGTTTTAGTTGAAGTAAAATGGGCAGGGGTAACAATCATGATCTCTAACAAAGCCAAAGCAAAAAGACATCTAATTAAAGAAATAATCAGGGAGACTACATTTTGCTAAAAGGTACCATAGACAATGAAATAATATAAACACGTATGCACCAAACGGCATAGCATCCAAATTTTTGAAGGAAAAGTTACATGAGTCACAGGAGGAAATACATAGTATAACTATAATTGTGGAGGACTCCAACTTTCCTCTCTCAGAACTAGATAAATCTAACCATGAAATAAATAAGAAGTTAAGGGGTAAACAGAATCTTAGAAAAGTTAGATGACAGACCTCCAGAGAAACCTGAATGAGAAGACCAAAAAATATACCTTTTTCTCAGCTGTATGTGGCACCTTCACAAAAGCTTGACCATTGTATTAGGACACAAAAACCTCAAAACCAAATGCAGAGAAGCAGAAATATTAAATGTACCCTTTTTGGACAATAATGAAATAAAATGACATTCAATAAGGTGCCATGGAACCACAGATTAAAAATTAATTGGAAACTAAATAATCTAATCCTAAAGAATAAGAGGGTCAAATAAAAAATAACAGAAATAATCAATCTGATTAAAGAGAATGACAATAATGAGACAACATATTAAAATTTGTGGGATGCAGCCAAAGCAGTACTTAGAGGAAAATCTGTATCTCTAATTATGTCCATCAATAAAAGGGAGAAAGAGCAGATCAATTAGGCATGCATCTAAAAAAAATCGGAAAAGAATAAATTAAAATCCCCAATTAAATAACAAAATGGAAATCCTGAAAACCAAAGGAGAAATTAATAAAATTGAAAGTAAAAAAAACAATAAACTAATAAAACTAGGAGCTAGTTTTATGGAGGAAAAGACCCAGTAAAACAGATTAAACCACTGGTTAATTTGATTAAAACAAAGAAGAAAACCAAATTACCAGTATCAAAAATCAAAAGGGTGAATGTACTACCAATGAAGACGAAATTAAATCAATCATCAGGAGCTATTCTGCCCGATTTTGGAGCCAGTAAAACTGAGATATCTAAGTGAAAAGTATTAGTATTTACAAACTATAAGCTGCCCAAATTAACAGAAGAACCAGTATAAATAATCCTATCTTAGAAAAAGAAATTGAATAAGTCCTAAAAGAGCTCCCTAAGAAAAAAAGTCCCTAGGACCAGATGGATTCACAAGTCAATTCTACCAAACATTTAAGAAACAGTTAATTCTAATACTATGTGAATTATTAGAAAAAACAGGTAAGGAAGGAACCCTACGAAATTCTTTTTGACACAAATATGGTTTTGATACCTAAACCAATGAGAGAAAGAAAACTATAGGCCAATTTCCCTAATGAATACTGATGCAAAAATTTTAAATAAAATACTAGCAAGGAGATGACAGCAATTATACCAGGAATGCAGGGCTGGTTCAAAAGGAAGAAAACTATGAGCATAATTGACCATATACAAAACAAAAACAAAAATCACACGATTATATCAACAGATGTAGAAAAAGCTTTTGACAAAATGTAACGCCCATTCCTATGAAAAACACTAGAAAGCTCAGGACTAAATGGAGCTTTTCTTAAAATGCTATGTAGTATCTATCTGAAACAAGAGCAAGCATTATCTTTAATGGAGACACACAAAAGCCTTCCCAATGAGCTCAGCAAAAACATCTATTATCACCACTGTTATTCAATATTTTGTTAAAAATGCTAACTATAGCAATAAAAAACCTACTATGATATGTATATATATGAGATATACGTATCATAAACTAAGATGTAAAATATTCTTTTAGGAATAAGAATAGGCAATGAGGAAACAAAACTACCTCTCTTTGCAGATGATCTGACGGTATACTTTTTGTTGTGTTGCTCAGTTATGTCTGACTCTTCGTGACCCTATTTGGAGTTTCCTTGGCAAAAATACTAGATGGTAAAACCATCTCCTTCTCCAGCTCATTCTATAGATATGGAAAATGAGACAAACAGTTACACTTATAGGTTAAGTGACTTGCCCAGGGTCACACAGCTAGGAAGTGTCTGAGGCCAGATTTGAACTCGGGAAGATAAGTCTTCCTGACCTCAGGCCAGGCACTCTATCCACTGTGCCATGTAGCTGCCCAAAGGTATACTCAGAGAACCCTAGAGAATCAACTGAAAAAACAGCTGAAGCAATTAACAATTTTAGCAAGGTTGCAGATTACAAAATAAATGACATTAATCACTAGCATTTCTACATACTACTAGCAAAACTCAGCAGTAAGAGATAGAAAGAAAAATTCCATTCAAAATAACTGTAGAGAATATAAAATACAGGGAATGTATGAACACAATTTACAAAATAACTTTTTACACAAATAAAGACAGATCTAAGCAACTGGAGAAATATTCATTGCTTTTAGGTAGGTCAGGCCAATATAATAAAAATGACAATTCTACCTAAACTAATTTACTTATTCAGTGCCATACCAATCAGACTACCAAACAATTATTTTATAGAGCTAGAAAAAATAACAAAATTCACTGGAGAGAACAAAAGGTCGAGGATGTCAGGAGAATCAATGAAAAAAATGTGAAGGAAGACAGCCTATCAGTACTAGATTTCAAGCTATATTACAAAATGGTAATCATCCAAAACAATCTTGTACTAAGAAACAGAGTAGTGGATCAGTGGAATATATTAGGAACATAATACACAGTAGTAACTGACCGTAGTAATCCAGCATTTGATAAACCCAAAGATCCAAGCTTTTGGGGCAAAAATCCACCACACGACAAAAACAGGGCCTCTAATGCACCAGCTGTGAATGATCCAACCACTCTGGAGAGCAATTTGGAACTATGCCCAAAGGTCTATAAAACTGTGTATACCCTTTGACCTAGCAATACCACTTCCAGGTCTGTACCCCAAAGAGATCAAAGGGAAGAGGACCTATATGTATAGAGATGTTTAGAGCAGCTTTTTTTTCCCCCCACAGTGGCAAACAACTGGTAATTGAGGGAATGTATATAGTAACAGCAGCACTGTAACCAGGATCACCCATGAAAGACTCGGCTACTCTGTGATGGCGGCTGCTATGTCATATCTGTAGTTGTACCTCTAGCACTCAGCATATAGTGCAGCATTTAATACATTGTTATTGACTAACTGAATGATATTAAAGTGAAGAAGGGTAGGACCCACACTGGCTGAGAGAACCACCACAGTGATAAAATCAAAGACCCTTGACTCATTTCCTTAGTGTCTTATCAGGTATTTGATGTTAATTTTCTATCTAATCTTTAGCATAGTCCTATTTGGTATACTATTAAGGAAACTAAAGGTACAAGAAGTTGACTTGTGGAAGATCACAAAGCTAGTAAATGGCAGAGGCAGAATTCAACCTCAGGTCTCCTAAGTTGTGCTTTCTACTGCACTACACAAAATGCATTCAACCTAAGGCAAAAGTTTTCTTGATCCACAAAGAAAATCTTGTTGCATCAACAATTAATCATTCAAAATTCATCAGGCACCTTCCATAAGCCCACTACTGAACCTGGCACTCTGAGATAAACATAATAAAAGGCATGATCCTTGCTCTGGAGCAGATTAAGATCTAGGCAGAGGGACACAGAGGATATCAAGAAATGGCTCTAAGGTCACTGCAAGACAATTTATTATGAATCTCAGTGATGTGGGAGTCTGAGAAAGCCAAGAGGATGAGAAGGTTATATATAAAATGGAGGAAGAGGAGAGAAGGTACTCTACGGGGGTGTGTGGGGCAACCAACAGAGAACAGGAAGAGGGAAGGAAGGAAATACTCCTGCAGCAAGGGCACAAGGCCACATTAGCTGGAACAGAGAGATCTTGGGAGACGAGACTAGACACACGACAGAGGCCATCAATACCAGGAGGAGAAGAGTGGACTTGTTCCAATACTGGAGAAATGGCCATCAGCTCTAAGTCTCTTGAACCGTGGCCCCTCGCCTGGTGCCCAGCAAACAGCAGGCACCACACAGCGTGTTAGCCGTTGATGATGAAGATGATGACAGTCAAGACTAACCGTACCGCCCATTTTAACCCTGTCTGACTCCACACTTTTACAGACCACCGCAGTCAGTTTCTGAGCTGACATCAACAACGGAAGCTCACCGCTGTCTGCGTTGTAGCCTTGATGACTGACTTTCCGCAGGCGGTCAAACCCTTGGCTGATGCTGCGCAGTTTGTCTCTCAGGTCCGTGTGCTTGCTGTGCAGCACGTCCTCTTTGACGGGGCCCCCCTCCAATGGGCTGATGACATTTTTGTGGCTCTCTGTTGAAAAAACAGTAAGAGAACAAGTGACTTGGCCAGTTCACAAAGCACCTTCCTCACAAGGGCTTTGTGAAGAAAACAGTCGGAGGACCCTGGAAGGAGCCTGAGCTCAGACGGATGTCGAGCCTCTAACAGCCTTTAGCGTCAGAGACAGGAATCAAACTCTGGTGTTCCGGTCTTGAGCTCAATGCTTTACCTGCGATACCACACCAGAAAACAAAACAAAAATGAAACAGAATCTTCTCCCAGACCTCCATTCACTTTACAGAGTGTTTAAAACTGATTTCCCATTCCGCTGTCCGATTCCCCATATGTAATGGGACTTCATACTTACTCTGTAGCTATCCTTTTCTTAACGGCTGAAATTAATATCCTTCATGCAAGAAAGATGGTTTTATTTCTCCTTCAACAGTCTGCAGATAATCTTGTTTTGTTTCATACTCTCCATCTAATGGCTTATGGAGGATAGCCACCTTAAAATAAACTAACAGCAGGAAAACTACACTTTTACAACAACAAACGTCTGCTAACTTTGTACAACTTGATGGTTAACTTTTATTTCAAGGCTGCCCCCAAATTCCTGCTTCATCCCTGCTCATCGAGCTAACCTTCTGTCACTTTGCCAGTGTCTACAATCTGCTCCCCTTGGCAGTTTGTGAGAATGAAAAGACACAGATCTGTCACTTTGGATAGGTCATGAGTCCAATAATAGTCTGGTAACATATAAAATCATGTTAGTCAAAATATCTGAAAAAGCCAGCGATTTTCCACTTTTGTGAAGGAGAGACATGACCTGTTAAGATTACTAACTCTAAAATGTCAAAGAAAATATCTAATCTGATATGCAGTAGAAAGAAAAGTAGACTAGGAGTCAGAAGACCTGGATTCCATTACTAGTTATACTGCTTCAGTTCGACAACACTAAACACTTACTATGTGTGAGGCACTGTATTCAGCATACTACAAGCTGGAAATGACAACAATCCCTGTCCTGAAGGATTTGCAATCTATGAGGGGAATTAGGGCATGTGCACAAAAAAATTACAACATAAAGTAGAATGTGACATAGACAAAGGAAACAAAGAAACACAAAACAATCTGAGAAGGAAGCTGCACTTCTGTGCATGAGGTGGGAGGGTGAACGAAGATTCCATGGAGGAGATCACACCTGTGGAGGGTCTCCAAGGAAGGAAAGGAGTACACTGGAAGCCTTAGGGAGCACAGGAGTTGGCATAAAGAAGTTTTAGGAGATAAGCCTTTGGCTGCAATGTCCGGTGTAAGAAAGGGAGCACGGTGAAGTGAAGCTAGGTTAAATCCAGGGTGCGTAGGCCATCCCACAGGCAATAGGGAAACACCAAAGGCTTTTGGATGGAAGAGTTGTCATGGTCAGACCATACATTAAGAGGATGAATTGGGCAACTAGGTGAAGAGAGGATTAGAGAGGCTGAGATGCTAGAGGCAGGAAGACTGGCTGGGGGGCTATTACAATATTCCAGGCCAGAGGTAATGAAGACCTAGACGGAGGAAGTGGCCTTGTGAATGGAGAGAAGGGGAAGGACAATAATTTAAAGTATTTGTAAAAAATAAAGTATTTATAAAATACTTCAAAGTTTGCAAAGCACTTTACATACATTATCTCATTTAATTCTTAAAACAACCCTGTGCAATGTTATTATCATCTTAATTTTACAGATGAGGAAACTGAGGCACAGAGACATTAAGTAACTTGCCCAGGGTGACACTTCTAAGTGTCACAGGCAGCATTCAAATCCAGGTTTCTTGACTCCAAGTCCATTTCCCTTTCTGCTATACCATATTACCCTCAGTGTTTATGGGAGAGAGAGGATGGAAGAACAACCAATGGGAATACCCAGGAGGATGGGCTGGTCAACAGGGTGAGGTGATAAAGAAAGGCCTAGGACAATGAGAACTGAGATCAGGTCTGGTGGCGATAGGGAGAGATTTCTACGAGCTGGGAGACCAAATGCTGAGGAAGTAAAAACACCAGGTGCAGCACCTTTCCTTGAGGTTTAGAAGTTAAGAGGAAGAGAGACATTGGCTCTAAGCTCCATTCAATTAGAACAGGACTTCGAAGGCTGGGCAGAAATCCAACAGGTCAAGAGAAAGGAGATGCCAGGTACAGGGAAAAGCATGAACAAGACATCAGAGAGGGGCTGCTTGGATGGGGCGCAGAGAGTACATGGGAGCTCATAGCAGACTGCAAATCTGCTTAGTGCCCTGAATGCCAGGCAAAGAGCTTTGATCCTAGTCAGTCGGCAGGGGGAGCCATTAAAGAGTTTGCAGATTTTGTCTCATCTAAACATCTTGTCCCTCCTATCCCTGTGTACACACAGTAGCTGCTTAATGAGTATATGAGGAATGGTGGCTGTGGGTGAATGAACTTTTTTTTTTAAAGGAAAAAGGGGAGATATGAGTATGTTTCTAAGCAGACAGAAAGGAGCAAGGAGGAAGACTGAAGATGAGGAATGTCTAAAGGAGCGAGGCCCCAGAGGAATGGGATTAAGGGTCACCACAGAAGGGGCCAGCCTTGGCAAGCAAGATGGTTATTTTATCCTCGAGGCCAGCAGAACTGAGAGGCAGAGAGGTACATAAAGCAGTGCTGTGATATGGAGGACAGGAAGTCAGGTGAATCCACAGGAGGAAGTCAGGTGAATCCACAGAAGGAAGGTAGAACCTGAGCCTTAAAAAAGTGAAATGATTTGCACAGGCTGAGAGCCACTGTGCCAGTATAGTAGCCTTCTCTCCTCCATTCTCTCACCCCCTTCTCCATCTTTCATGTGGGTACCAGACTGATCTCCCTGCTCAAAGCTCTGTTCATGTCTTCTTCCCCAACATCTTCCCTACCGCCAGGACCCTCGACAGGATGGCACCACCCTACCTTTCCAAACTTATACTAATGCTTCCCACGTACTACTCTCTATATGCCAGCCAAGCCTCCTCCTTTTCCCAATATCTGCAATGTCTTCCTCTTTCTTCACCTGCTGAATTCCAATCCATCATTTAAATACTCCCCTCTCCAAGAAGTCTTCCTGATCCTTCCCCAAGCTCCACATGCCTCATGCACATGGACCATTTTGTTTTGTACCTAATGGACTTCATCATGTATTACAGTTAAATTTTTATAGGTCAAAATCTCATCAGGCCATAAACTCCCTTAATTGACTGCAAACTTGAGTTTAGCACTTAAGTTCCCCATAGTATGGTGTCAGATGACCTTTGTATTTACCTTTCTCCTCTCCATGCTCTCTACATTTCAAGAAAACTGGTCTACTTGCTGTTCCCTCAACCTCAGCCTTCCACGGTGCCCCTCTGTGCCTGGTACGCGTCCTCTCTTCACCTCATACCTCATGTGGTCTTTACCTTAGCTCAGCTTGGGTGCCACCTCCTGATCCCCCTAGTTGTTAGAAGCCACTTCTTTCAACTATTCTGTCCTATCATAGCTATATGCTCAGGTTTGTCTCCCTCAATAAACTGGGAGCTGCCTGAGGGCAGGGCCAGTTTTTGCCTGACTTTGTACCCTCAGCATTTACCATAAGGCCTGGCAGGTAGAAAGCACTTTAAAAAATGCTTGTTGACTGACTGGCCCACAAATGAATGAATGACTGAGGACAAAGACCATGTTTTATCTAAAATGTGGCTCTCTTCTGGTTCCTTCCCTATATACTGTAGGTATTTAAATCAACATTTACTGAAATTTATGATATCCTGGACTCAAGTACATAGAATAATTTTTAAAAAAACACATAGAAACTACCCATCAAAATATGTCCATGGTGGAAACCCCACATAATTATTCATACCATACTTTGTATCTATAGCCAGTAAAAGCTCAGGAATTGAGATGTCAGATTTATAGTATTGCTTAGGAATTTAGCAGAACACTGTTTGGAAAACAAAGATGTGTTTTGTTTATGAATATTTCAACATTATCAGGCGTACCTTCTGTTCTGCTCACAGTCTCTAAAAGGACATTATATTCATGGACTTTTTCTTTATGATGCTTAAATTCCCGCCACAGTTTATCCAGCTCCTCACTGGAAAATTTCCCAGAGGTTTTAGCCTAACAAGAAAAAAAAAAAAGAGAAAAACTCAAATTACAAGGTTACATTCTGTTCACATCAATCATAACAGTTCACATTTATATAGTGCTTTTCTCAGAATTATCTAGTCCTAGGATTTAGAGACAAAAGGAACAATAAAGATCACCTAATTCTAATTAACATAACTTATTGTTAGTGATTTAAAGCATTCTTTCATGTGGCTAGTAGTCTGTATTTCTTCTTGTGAAAACTGTTTGTTTCTATCTTTCGATCGCTAATTTATTGGCGACGGTTCTAAGTATTACATATTTGTGTCAGTTCCCTAGGTATCTTTATCTTCCATATCAGACCTTTATTAGATATATTTGCTGTGAAGATTTTCCATTAATCCACTGTTCTTCCTTCTAGGGGCATTGATTTTGTTCATGCAAAAGCCTTTTCATTTTATGTAACCATGCTTTACTTTATGCCCTGAGCATCTTCTTGCTGTATTTGCTATCTTTTCCAAATATTTCTCTTCAAAAAGTTAACTATTCCTGAGCTTGTTTAAAAAGTAAAAGGAAAGTTGCAAATTGTATACAGTAAACTTCCTGAATTCACAGTATGTACCCACTAGATCACATTTCAAAGATTTAGTGTGGAAAGTAGAAAAGACACTGTATTTGCAAGCACAGGATGTGGGTTCAAATCCTGTCTCTGCTAATTACTAAGCCATGTGACCTTAGGGAAGTGACTTGACCTTTCTGGGCCTCAGTTTCCTCATCTGTAAAACAAGATGTTGCCTAGATGACCTCCCACAGGCAGCGTACTCCTAATTCTTCAACTGAGAGACTTCACTGTGTCAGCATCCTAACCACACATGCCCTGGCTGACCTCGAGGCTTGCTTCCTGGAAACAAAACCCTTGACCTTTATGAAAATGTTGGGAATTGTGTCATAAATCATAAAAATGATGTGTGCCCCCAAATAGAAAGTTTATACTAGCAATTCCAATGACTAAGGATGTAAGTCAGGCCCCCTATCATAACTGTATTCTTATGGTTGTGTGATAATATGAAAGCACCTCCACACATGATTAATCTTGAGAAGAGGAGTCCACAGAGACATGTAAGACAGACGCAGCTCTCCCCCTAACCGGGAAGGGTAAAATGCTCTCTGCCACACCCTCCCCAGGTAGAGAGGGAGCAGAATACTCACCAGCAAATAAATTAATAACCCACTCACTATTCTCATTTAAGAAACATTGAGTTTTCTGTGTTTTTTAAAAATATGCTTTTAGATAGAGGATGGGCTCCTCAATATTACTGTGGGACAACAAGAGAGAAACAAAGTCATGTAAATCTATTATTGTAAACTACAGGTTTTTCCCACACAATAAATCACCTTCCTTAATCTGATGTCCATCACAGTATTCAGAGTTGGAAAGACCCTTAGCAATGACTGTGTCCCGCCCTGCTCATTTTGAACAAGAGGAGAGTGAGGCTCAAAGTGGGCCATGAGTCACTCTGGGTCATACAGCTAACAATGAGTGGAGCCAGGACTCGAACTGAGGTCCCTTCAGCCAGACCTGGTGCTTATTTTCACTGTTTCTCATCCCTTCAATGAGCATCTAAGTACTCACAAACTGTGCAGAATCAGCACTAGTTGGCTACAAAGACAAAAACAATTTCTGCCCTCTAAGGAGCACACATTCTTCCAGATGTAAATAATGTGTGTGCGCATGTACATGTATACACACACGCACACGCACACGCACACACACACACACACACACACACACACACACACACACACACATGATCACGAAGGCTTGTTTTGTGGAAGGGATGGCCCCTGAAACAATCCTCCAGGGATGAAGAGCTCCCTGCAGCCTCTGTGCAGGGAGGACAGATTGAAGAGGGGAGAGCCTGCCAGAAGGGAGATGGAGGAGGACACCACTGTGGCAGTCCAGAGGAGAAGGGACAGAGGCAAGAGCTCTGCCTCCCATGCCAGTGCCTCGTGGCCCATCTGGCCTAACCACCTCATTTTACAGATGAGGAAACTGAGGCCAAGGAGGTTCAGTGACACAGAGCAGGCACTTCACAAATGCTTGGTGATTATGTAACAGCACAAATACACACGTTTAATCAAACAAAACGAAACTTTACCTTATTCCACAATTTTTCTAGTCTTGGATCATCCAGCACGTCATTTTCTGTGCCATCGCTGACGTAATTGGTATTTATCAGCTGAGCATCCTTCTTCCCATCTAGTCCATACTTGGCCAAAATGACTAACGAGAAAGAAGACAGTTTTTATTAATTAAATAACACTTTATATCCACATGCATTTTTCTTTTGAATCTTAAAGAGATTTAAAACTAGCTCAATTCATTCCTAGCAGTCCTGTGGCTTGGCAAACAGTGACAATATCAGCAGGTCCCGTTGCTGTGGTTTACAAAGCATTTTGCTTCTAACAACACTGAGATGTGAGGAGTGGAACAATCATCATCCCAACTGACAGAGGGGAAACTGAGGCTCTGAGAGGGACAGTGACTTGCTCAGGGGCAGACAATGGCATGTCTTATAAACACAAACAAAAGTCTGACAGACTGATGCTCCATCGCTTGCTTAGCCATGGGCACAATATAACCATGGGTAAACAGGAAATCTCGTCTATCTCACAGAGACAGCTGTGCCATACTGGAAAACACTAGATCTGGAGTCAGAGGGGCTGGGCCCAGGCGTCGCCTCTGCTACATACTAGCCACGTATCCCTGACCACTCGCTCTGGCTCTGTGAGCTTGAGTTTCCTCATCTATAAAGTAGGGGTCGCTGGCTCTAGAGACAGGTGATATTAATAACACTAGCTAACATTTATATGGGGCTTTAAGGATTACAAGATGTTCTACATCTACTCTCTTGTGGGATTCGATCCTCATAACTGTGGGACGTAGGTGCTATTATCACCTTTGTTTTACAGATAATGAAATTTAAGTCTGAGAGAGGTTCAATGACTTTGCCAGGGTAATCCAGGTAATAAGAGTCTGAGACTAGAATCAGACTCAGGTTTTCCTGACTCTAGGCCCAGCATTCTGTCCACTGAACCACCTGCTGTCTAACAAGGTTATCTACTCTAACCCCTTCATTCCACAGCTAAAGAAACTGAGTCCCAGAGAGGTGGACAGGTTTGCTCTGTCCAGCACACCACCTCCTTGGGGCTCCTCCAGCGCCAGACTCTTCACATATATTTTCCTGTGTCCCAATCAAAACGGACTCCTTGCTTTTCACTGTAAGTACCACTCTGTCTCTGGCCCTGGTGTTTCCGTACAGGCTGCCCTCCCTGTCTGCAATGAAGGCTCTTCCCCTGTCTCAGCCTTGGCCTCCTTTCAGGCTCAGAGAGAGCATTATCTCCCACCCTACTGGACCAGATCTAGCCGGTCCAGATTCCCCCAGTCATGCGGGTCCTGCCCCCATCAAACCAGGTGATCTCTTTCATAGCTACTCTGTACTGAGAGACAGGGTGAAGAGTCATGGAGAATAAGAAAACAGGCTCTGAAGGCAGGATGCTGAGGCCCACGTAACAGCCGCGTGACCCCAGGCAGTCTGAGCTCTGAGAACGCATCGGCATGTTCTGAAGTGATAGAGGAAACACCCTCCCCTGGGACTTCTATGCTGACATACCAAGTCTGGATCCAAAACAATTGTGTGTGTACTCCCCCTCTTCGTAAGCTTCTTGAGGGCAGGTCTTACTTCCCTTTGTGTTCTGAGCACCCAGTAGGACCTTAATGCCTTCTGTCATTACTCCCAGATCTCTTTCGACTCACATAGGCTAAGTCTAATCCTTTTTCCCACAAGAAGACTTGCCAAGTCACCCACTAAGCGTCTGTTAAGTGCCTCCCGTATTCTGAGTACTGTGTTAGGTTCTGGGGGAGATACAGAAGATAAAGAGTTCACAGAGGAAGCGGCATTTAAGTGTGGGCAGGAAATGATACCTGTTTCTACCTTGCTTGTTTCCAAAATGGATTTATATACCTATAAAATTATAAAGGTCAAAAAAATTAAAAGATGAGATGAACAGTTTCACTTGGCACCTGGAAGAGTTGATTACTGCAGGTGGGAACTGACTACAGCTGAGCTTCCTGAGGGCTCAGGGAAGCACGTCGAGTTAGTCAGTTCTCATTTGCCTCACAAAAGGAAGCTCCTAGCCATTGAGGCGGATGAGCTTTCACAGGACATGCTGAACTCCAGGAGACATGCATTACACAGACCTTTACGTTAGCCACATCCCTGCCTACTTCAATCCATCTCTTCCTTCAAGGCCCACCTTGGGTGCAGTGCCTACGTTCCCAGTTCTCAGCTAGAAGTGACTCCTCCTTCCCCAACCTGCATCCTTCTCTGCTTGTCACATTCCAGCCTGAATCCTCACTCTGCCTCATCTCTCCCAGAAGATGGGAGAGTTCCTGAGGACAGGGGCTTCACAGGCCTAACACAAAAGCACCACACGAGTAGCAGGTGCACAATCAAAGCTGCTTCAATTGAACTGAACACAAGATGTTGGTTAACACAATGAATGGTTTTGCAAAAGACACAGAAACATTTGTCAGACAAGCATTTTAAAATGTTGAACCTCTCCCTAAAAGCTGAGGGCACCGCCTCAAAGCTTAACGCCGCGACAACAGTGAAGAATTCAGCGAGGATGTGGTATGTTCAGATGATCCAATTTAACAGAGAACACAGAGGAATGAATGCACAACTAATGTGTCCATTAGGCTACTCCCCAAATCCCAGTATCCCAGTGAGCTTTTGACAAGGGCTGGATTGTAGCCAATTAATGGCCGAATTAGCTGAGGAGTGCCCAAAGAGTTGGCATTGTGTTGCTGATTAAAGAGGAGTCCACGTGCTTCAGCTGCCAGCCATGTGGGAGGGTGGACTGACATCCTATGGTGAACATTTAGGACCCTGACTCGTACCCTTGCACAGATGATGGCTGGGGTGGGTACTGGACTGCATGTGAATAAGAAATACTTCTGTATAAAAGAACCCAAGTTTCACAAATTTATTGTACCTACTGTTATTTCTGCATTAAACTAAGCAGTATTTAAAAAATCCGATGAAGGTAGAAGGCATAGGCGAGGACACGCCTAAGAATAAATGGGAATTTGTCCACAACAAGTGCATTACATGGCTAGCCACTGGTGCTCTTCAGTAGGCAGGTGCCCAGTAAATGTTCTGAGTCAAAATGAATTGACTTGACTGGCCCCTGAGGGAAAGCAAGGGTAGAGAGGTCTGGGGGAAGGCTGTACTATGGAAAGAACAGCAGGTGCTAGTGATCACAGGAGTTTAAAGGAATCAAAAAGTGGAAAGAGAAAAGGAGCAAATACCAGCAGAAGGTTGAAAAGAAAGTGGTGTGTGTAGGTTGTCTTGCTCTTGTAAAATGGCCTCAAATATCTTAATTTCTTAAGATTAAAAGTTAAGCAGAAACCTGGTGATAGTTTTCCATACTAGTGCTGCTACTACTCCCTTTATAAAGACATTGATAGGTTTCTTCTCTCACAAAAAACTTTTCTTCTAATCACTTTGATACCAACTTATTGATGTAAACCATGTGATCTTGGCCTTGTTAATTCAGTCTTCTGACTTCCCAGACATTTCAATGTTATCCTGACCAATAACTATGGTTTCCACACTTCCCTTTAAACTTGTCAGTTCATTCTCTAGCCCTAAATGGCTTCAGTAATTTCATTTTCTCCACACCTACTTAAGCCATATAACACAGATGAAGAAAGTTACGAGTAGAGTTGACCTGGACTATGAGAAATTCTTGCTACCTCACCTCAGTAGCATTTGGCAATCCTTTTATTTACTGCTTGTTGATTCCCTGAAACACATGCTGCTGTAACTGCTATTATAAATGACCACTCTTCCAGAGATCTCGATTCTGCCCTCCTTCATACACATCCATACACATGACTTTGCCTTTTACTTCACTGGACAGACTGAAATTAGCAAGTAAGAGCTTTCCTTTTCTCCATGTTAGAAGGACAACAGGAGCTGGTCACTTTCAAATAATTCAAGGGCTGTCACGAGGAAAAAAAGTTTACATTTGTTCTCTTTGGCCCTGGAGGACAGAAGCAGAGCCAAAGGGTAACCTCCTTGTAAGGGAGATGGATTTCAGCTTAGTATAAGGAAAAACTCCCTAGCAATCTAGACTGTCCAAAAACGGGATATAATTCCTTGGGAGAGGATTCTGATGGTATGAAAATATTTTACGTGCATCCTTTTTCTTCCTTCTTTCTTGAGTCAGAAGAGGAGTCCTTCGTATCTCAATCCTGTTCACTCCTATATCCTCTCAGACTTGAGAGGCAATATGTTGTACTGGAAAGAGCACTTGCTTTTCAGTCACAGGGCCTGGATTCAGATCTTGGCTCTGGAATTCACTTGTAACACTGAGCAAGTCCCTAAACTTCTCAGTGCCTCATTCCTCTTCTATAAAATCTGGGGATTAGATTAAGACCTCCAAGGTTCCTTCTAGTTCTAAATATATGTTCCTATGACTAATCAACCCCTCACCAGCATCTTTAGTTTCTGTCTCCCTTAATCTATTAAAGTATCCTTATATTAGCTCCCTTGCTTCAGCTCTAACCAGGTGTGTTCCCATTTACCTTCATCTGCTTTGGTTCCTGTCCTTCTAAGTAACACAGAAAAGCTCCAGGATGGAGGCAGAGAGATGCCTATAGATTGATGTCTTTTTTGTTCCTGCTGCTCAGAATCTTTGTCTGAGTCTTTCTGCCTCAGGTTCCTTTCCCAACATGCTACAGAAGCTAAGGTAACAGCTAGTCTTAAAGGAAGCCCAGGGAGTTAAAGGGCATGGCAGATAGCCAGGGCAAAGGTCCTGAGATGGGGAGGAAAGAAGAGCACAGCAATGCGGTCACTGGAGCCAGATTGTAACCTGAAAGGAGGACACTGGAAAAGCTGGAAGGAGCCAGGATGTAAATGTCAGTAAGTGCCAAGTGGAGGACTTCATACCTGATCCTGAAAGTAACAGGGAGCCCCTGACACTTACTGAGGAGGGAGCCTGACACTGTCAGGCATGCATTTTAGAAAAATTACTTTGGCAGCTAAGTGGAGGACACACTGGAATGGATTGAAAACTGAAGACAGCTGGACAGAAGGTTACTGCAATAGCCTAGGTAACAGGTGAGAGGGGATCAGGAGATATCATAGGAGACACTGTGAAGGCAGAGATGACATGATTTGGCAAGAGGCTGGAGACGTGGGGTGTGGGAGAAGTTGAGGATTGTACTGAGGTTGCCAGCCTGAGTATGGAAAGCAGGGAAGACCAGAAGCTTTAGGGGAAAGATGAGTTCTGTTTCGGAAAATATCTGCTACGAACATCTGGAGGATGTCACCATCCATACAGCTTATTTGTTGCTAATACCCTATAACAAAGATTCCAAGAATCAATGTGGCAACAAGCATCTATTAAGCACCAACTATATGCCAGGCACTCTACTAGGGATACCAAAAATAGACTGGGCCCTATGGGTATTATTATTCCCATTTTTTAGAGAAGAGAAAGTTGAGGCTCAGAGATGTGATATTCATACCAGTCATAAGAGTTAAAGTATATTTGGGATCCAGGTTCCTTCTGACTTCATAGCTAGCACTCTTTCTACTACAATGCATCAGAAAGCAATAAACACTTACTGTCCTTACTTTCTTTTGCTTCAGTAAATCAGAAAAGGTTTGAATGATACCTTCCAACCAACATGGTTTCTTTTTCCCCTAAAGTATCCTCTTGCAAGGTAAGTCTCAGGTTACAATATTATCTAATACATTTGGGAGACTTTTAATACTACAGCATCAAAGGACTTAAAATTGTAGGGGAGCTCAGAGACGGCCTGGTCTTTGCTCCTCCTTTCCATAGCCTTTCTATGGATGTAGAAGCTGAGGCGTGGCCAGTGCCACACCACCACAGCCAGTAAGTGGCAAACCTAGGGTTCAATGCCAGGGCTTCCAACACCAATAATGTCCACAATATGACGCTGTCTTGAATCACTCTCAATAGCCTCCTCATCTCTTGTTCCTTCTCTAGACTGACCCCAGAGAAAGCTTGGACCTGAAGTCCTCACTGACAGCCAGGTGTGAGTGGTGGCTAAGCCCTCGGCCAAGCTCCCGCCTCCCTTTGTGTAGCGCTACACCAGGACGTGCAGATTTCCTGATGGGTAAAGGAGAAGCTGACCAGCTATTTCCTGCCCCTTTGATGGGTCCACTGGAAACATCCTGCTTTGGTTATAATCAGAGTGAACGGGTTTCAGTTTTGTTCATTTATTCTGTCGGTTGCCCTGTTGTTGCTTCTACGCGGCTGCTTTGTGGGCCTCCTTTATTGAGTCATTAAGCATGGTGGAAAACATGTTCGATAAAACTGAATCTATTTCAAAACTACAGACAATAGGGAGTGTGACAGACAATACACGTAATTAGGCATTTAATCAAAGTGAAATTGAGATTTTAATACCAGTAGGCAAATATAGCTTTAGAGCCATTAGGTAGCCATTACCAAAGCCATTAGCTAGGCTGGATAGCATTTGTGGCTAAAAATGGAGTGTTAGAAGGCTCTACCTTGTATCCTCTAGAATAGATCTGACAGGAGAGGCATCCAAGGAGCACTGTTCACAACCACCACCTTACATGACTCCATTATATATGTTTTCTAAGTTCCACCCAAACTGGACTGTCACTGGAACACACTCTTACAGAACAGGAGAATGAGAAGACATGTACACAAATACTTATGATCTAGATGGAGGATTAAGGAGGCAAAGGGGAGGGCAAGACAGTGTTCTATGACAAATGTGAATAATGAGTGAAGTTTCCTTTGGGAGGCACAGGTGGTCTGGAAAGTTTTCATTTGGTCTTGGCCCTAACCCAGCCCTTGCTCTGTACATCTCTAATGTACTTATTATGTATTATTGTGTATTTTGCTTATCTATCTGTTATGCTCCACCAGACTGTCAGCCTTACAGAGCTCAACACATAGCAGACTCTTAACAGACGTTTGCTGAATTGAATTTGCTGAACTGTATCAAAATAAACTCCTTTGAGAAGCCACAACTTCTTAGAAGGCCAGTGTATAGAACCCTGTAAAGTACCAGGATACTGTTAATGAAGGAGATGAATACAGAACAAACTTGTTTCCTATTCAAAGAAAATGTCATTTTTAACGTCTATACTTGGGAAATTAACCTAAAGAAAATGTCATTTTTAATGTATATACTTGGGAAATTAACCTGAGACCTTTTGATGATGGTATTTTCAATCTTTTAAATGAAAGTTAAGGACTTTTTGGAAGACAAAGGGCAGGAAAAAACATTGGATATGTAAATGATGTCAAAGAATAAGCTGTTATTTTTGTTGAAAATGGCTTAACCCCAACGATGAGCTCTTGACCGGGGGGAGAGAGGATACTTCACAAAGATTAGGAAGAAAAAGGGTGGCTAGAGATTTGACCAAGGGGCAGCTAGGTGGTGCAGTGGATAGAGCACTGGCCCTGAAGTCAGGAGAACCTGAGTTCAAATCCAGCCTCAGACCAAACACTTGACACTTACTTAGCTGTGTGACCCTGGGCAAGTCACTAAACCCCAACTGCCAAAAAAAGAAAAAAAAAAGAGAGATTTGATCAAGATGAGTTTAAATTGGAAATGGAGGGCAAAGGAGAAAAATGCCCAGAAAAGATTAAGTATAATGTAGAAAACATAGGTATATGTCCAATAATTCTCAGCATAAAAGGACTTTGAAGAGTGTCAGAAATAATACTTTATAGTCACATGGCAAGACATAGGACCTAGGTATTATACAAAATGAACCTGAAATTTTAATATAATAGGCAAATATGATCTCAAGGGTCTTATCAGAATTTGGTAGGAGGATCTTGTGGCAATGGAAAGGTATGCTATATACCATGGGTTCCTAATCTTTTTTTACGTCACAGACAACTCCTCCTCCTCCTCCTCTTCTGACAGTCTGGTGAAGTCTATGAAAATATTATCCTTAGAATATTTTAAAAATATATTAAAAAAGTTCCAGCCCCACATTATGAACCTTTGCTATAGACAAAAGGGTTTCCCAAAGGCACTTAGTATCTTTACATTGTATCCTTGTGTATGAGACATGTAAGCTGGATGGTGGTAGAGGGAAGCCAGGTTAGTGGAAAACACAATGGATCTGGAGGTAGCAGACCTTGGTATGAATCCTAATTCTGATACTTTGGAGCTGTTTAAACATGGACAAGCATTTTACCTTTGAACATCAGTTTTCTTGTTTACCAGATGAAGATTAAACTTGTACTATCTTCCTCATAGGCTGTTGAAAGGAAACTGGTTTACAAACCATAAAGTATTGTTATAAATGTCAGTAATCATCGCTACAGTGGAATGGATTCATAACTGGCTGTGTGACTACACCCCCCCAAAGTGCTGATGATATTTGGCATTAATCTGGAAGGGAGTCTCCGGTGGCATGCCACAAGGCTCTCGTTGGCCCTGTTCTGTTCAATACTTTGACAACCTGAAGTCGTAGATAACACGCTTATCAACTATAACAAAACCAACAAGCTAAATGATGGATTAGGATCCCACAGGATCTTCACAGCTTTGAATGGATATTCAATATAGCTGCATATAACAATCAAATTTTATAATGATAAATGTAAAGTCCTGTACTCATTAAAAAAAATCGAATGCATAGTATAAGATGGGAAGGATGTATAGCCTAACATTCTCTGATTCATATGAATAAATTTTGAGGTTTTATAAAGTGCTTTGCACACATTACTTCATTGTTTCTTCACAACATTCCTGAGGCAGGCACTGCAGGCATTATCCCCACTTTACAGATAAAGAAACTGAGTCCAAAGGAAAGCTGTAGATGGATGTGCCCCTAAAGGGGAGAGGAGCTGTCTTTCTTTTGGCTCTGCTCCCTTTACAGCCTACTAGAAGGGCAGAGCTTGCTCTACAAGAGTGTTTCCTATGAGCTCAAAAAGCCAGTCCTCTGTCATGAATCACAGAGGCCAATAAGGAGATGCTGGAGGTGTTATCTCACAAAATACAACACATGCCCTCGGGCAAGGGGCCAGACTGCACAACTAGCTTCAGGGAAAGCAGTCCAGAAAATCAGGGGCTCCCTGTATTGCCCCAGTGACTTTTAATATAAATTTCATCTAGAATATAGAGCACACTAAGTATAATATTCACAAAATAAACAAAACCTGCTTATTACATCTATGCACCAACTCCAAAACATGTCAATCTGCAAAAGGCTCAACAAAAATGGCTGCTGTATTTAAAGGGAAACTGCCTTTATGAATCTCCCAACCTCCCAAAGCATGATCAGTGTAAATGCTCGGTGCCACGATCCCTCACAATGAAGTTGCTGTACTTAACTGCAAGCAAAAAATGTTCAAGAACCACTGACCTAGCTCAACCCCTTCAGAATTTCCTTACAATGAGAGGTATAAAAAAATGGGAGACCTGTGCAAGTAATGAGCTCCTCATCACTACATCTTCTCAGCAGAAGCCACGTTACTAGCTCTAGGCAGAGGCGACTTCCATCAATAAATCTCATAGAATCAATTAACTTAGGTGGGAACAAAAATTACACCTTTATATCAATATGCTTAATTTCCTTTATGATCCAGTATTTTATTTTAAGCACTTAAAAGCATTATTCTGAGAAGGAAGGAAACAAGCATTTATTAAGCACCTACTCTGTGCCAGGTATTATACTAAGTACTTTTATGACTATCTCACTTGGTCCCCATGACAACGCTGGGAAGCAGGTACTATTTTTACACCCATTTTACACATGAAGAAACTAAGGCAGAAGTTGGGTAACTTGCCCAGGATCACACAACTAGTAAGTGTCTGGGGCCTGAATCTGAACTTAGGTCTTCCTGACTCCAGGCCCAGCGCTCTACCCATTTCACCACCTAACTGCCTTTGGGGTCCACAGGCTTTTCCAGACTGCCAAAGAGACCCATGACACCAAGAACACTGGCTCTAAGGGAAGTTACAAGAAACTCCTGTTTTTGTGATGATTTCTAAATTCTCTTCCAAATCTAAAAAACCATGACTTTTCTACAAACTCAAATTAAAATATTCAAATACTTATTAAGTGCTTACTATATGTAAGGCATTTGACCTCCAATATCACTGTCTACAACTATCTGATTTTATAACACTAGGCTTTATAGTGCTTTTCTCACAAACCCTCTATAGGAGAGGTAGAGTAAGTATTAATATCAGATTTTATAAATAGGAAACTGAGGCCCAGAGAGGCCAAAGTGGCCATTCTTAGAACCAGGACTCGGAACTTGAGTCCAAGTTCTAAGTCCTCTTGCCAGAGTTTACTTTTTTTCTTCCTACCAAAAAGCCCCTTGATATGTGAAGTCTGTCTCCTCTGCAGGACCTCCTCCTTTGTGCCCCCTATCCCACTTCTAACCAAGAAATGCTCCATCTGGGACTCAATGACGCTGCTCTCAAAACGATGATCTTGCTTTTCAGAGACACACAGATGTGTCAGCGCTAACATTCTCTCATGACGTAATCTGAGGCTGCTTCTGGCTTAAAGCGTGCCCACCTTCTGTTGGCCAGCAAGCGAAGAATCAAACAAAACCCTGAACACTTCTGAGAAGAGTGGCCAGTAGGTGCTAACAGTCCGTTGCTTGACTTGTGGTTTATAAAGCTAAGCTTCCTCCCTGGAGGACAGTATAGGCAGCACAATGTGGCCAAGAAGGGGGTGGCAATGTGTGGATTTACCTTGTGGCCCACGCAAATCACTGAGCTCTAAGACAATTGTTTACCTCTTTAACCACATCTGAAGAAAGTAAAGACAATTACAGAAGCTTAGTTTAGGAATGGATGTCTGAGGTTATCTCCTGCTCCACACAGGGATCCTCTCTACAGTACCCCTTACAGCCAGCCAGCTAGAATGACTGCCATGACAGGAATTTCACTACCTGATAAGCCAACCCATTCTACTGATGAACAAATCCAGATGTCAGAAGTTAACTACATAGTCCAAGAGATACTTTTTTCTTATAAATGAACCGAAACCTGACCCACTTGAACTTTTACAAATTGGGCCCTAATTAGCCAAGGGTATGCCAAGGGTGTGCTAGTAAAGCCTTAACAAAAGGCTCTCTCTAAAAAAAAAAAAATTTAAAAAAAGGACCTCCACCATTTTTAAGTTTAATCAGCATTACTAACATTTTTAAATCTGGACCATCAACAGACAATAAATAAAACTCCAATTTGTAACTGTTTGCTGATTTCTAGGGTATAAGTACTTGCACTGAAAATCAGCTCTTATAGAGAGGTTCAAGTTGGCTCGGCCCATGTTTCCAAATTCAAATATTTGAAGATGGCTAATCCTTCTCTTCTCTAAATTAACCATCTCAAGTGCCTTAAATTGTTCCCCTAATGACAAGATTCCCAGAACCCTGACTACGCTGTTCATCCTCTTTGAGCACAGATTGTCAATATTCTTCTGACACTGCGGTGCCCAGAAGTAAACACAACAGGGACGATGTGTTCTGACTAGGATGGAGGACAGGGAGAATATTACTTCCTGTGGTCTGGCCACTCTCCTTCTGTGAAGGCAGCCCAAGATGCTATCAGTGGCATTTTCTGAATTATAAATAACAGGCCAGCAAGATATTCCTCATAAGAAAGCCCTTTATACCATTGAAATTGCGGATAAGTTTTGCTTCTTTTTCTCCATCATCATCTAATCCTTCAGCCTTCATTTTTTTCCAGTTGAGTTCATCCTTTTCTTGCATCTTCAGATCAACATTGAGCTCTGACATTTTTACAGGAGAAAAATGAAGCTGTGAAATGAAAACACAGAAAGATTTGATAACCAGCTGTAGTTTAACCAGGCACGCAATATGTTTGGCACTGCTGCTAAACTATGCTAGCTTGGGAGAAAATTGATAGTGGATGAAATTTTATAACAGATATTGAAAGATTAGAAGAAAAATATGAATTTACTGTCACAGGCAATACATTTCAAAAGCACCTAGACACTGCAGTGATTGAAGCAAAACAAATATATAACAGAAAATAAAATCAGGATACTGGAAAGGGTGCAATCTGCGCAACTCTCTTCACATCCTAAACTAACAATGTCAGATAAGCTTACCCCAGGGAAGATCTTGAGGCCCACCCCAAAGTGATGGCTATGTGGCTGTATTCACAAGTACGGGTTTCAGATGGACAGTTTTTCTCCTAACATTTTCAAGGAGAATTTTTGGTATGGTATAGTTCTGTTGACTTGCAGAAGGGAATTTAGCTGTTAATTTTCTAGGTGACTACTAACTATTCACATATATGCTGATATGGTTACTGTATCAGATAAATGTAGGAAGCAGGCTCTTTCTTGAATTTGATTCTAGAAATGAAGAAAAGGGGACATATAGTGACAGTTCCTGATCAGTCAGTTAACTGGCATTTATTAAGCTCCTACTATGGACACAGTCCTACTGTGCTAAGCACTGCGGATGAAGAGAAAGGTAAAAGACAGTCCCCGCTCTCAGGAGCAACAACATGCAAACAGTTATGTCTGAACAGGAGATCACCTCAGAGGAATGGCTCTCTGATGAAGGAAGCCTGGGAAAGCCTCCCGGGAAGGCGTCCTTCAAAGGGAGGGTGCACACTCCCTGTTCTAGGGCAAGCCTAGGATACAGCTCCCCTTTACACACTTTCCTGGCTCTTCTCAGATAAGGATGAATTCCAGCTCTCCTCCACTGCTGATGAGGCAAATTCCCACCCAGCAGGAAGCTGACACCTTGGAGGAGACAAGAAGGCCACTGGGCACATCCCTGTCTTCCTGCTGCTGCTTAGTACAGTGCCATCTCGAAGGTGTTTTCAGACACTCACAGAATGACAGCATGCAGGTGTTGTTTGGATGAGATGCACCGAAATGGGACAAAATTCATTTCTTCTCTAAAGGGACTACTGGCTTTGTATGTCCACGGTGATCACAAGCATTTACTCAATGAATGAATGGAGCCTTGCCTTAGATTCTTCCTTGGAGATAAATCCAGAAGAGCACAGGCCCTGGAACCAGAGGATCTGCATTTGAATCCTGGCTTTGCTGCCTACTACCCCTGAGACCTTGGCCAAGTCACCGAGATTCCAGAAGGTCTCAGTCTCTCCATCTGTAAGATGAGGGTCTTGGACCGCATGGCCTCTGAGATACCTTCTAGTTCTAAATCTACGATCCTACGATAGTTCTTTTCACTTTGGGGAGACTTCTTACTCCCTCTCCTCAGGAAGTTAACAATCCAGTCTTCTATGCTTCACATGCCATTCTGGTCACTGTACTGACATAGTAAAAACATACACCCTTTTGTGTTGTGCTCTGCTGTTCTCTCAAGTCAGTCAAAGGTCAGTATCTCTAACTGAAACACAACAAAACCAAAATCAGGGGCAAGCTACAGGGAAAAGAGCTACCAACCCTCTGCTGGGCAAGCAAATCCTTCTCTGCTTTTCCACTATCACAAATGATCAAGGTGAAAATTGGGGCACTGAGAGGCGCTGTACAGGGCACACAATGTAGTGTAAAAAGTGCTGGACTGGAGGTGAAGATGACCTGGGTTCAAATCTTAGATCTGCCTCTTATTTCTACGTGACCCTCAGCAAGGCCTCTGTTTCCTTATCTGTAAAGAAAGGGAGGATGGAAAGCATGGACTTCCAGGTCCCTTTCATATCTAAATCTATGATTCTACAATCTTCCTGGGCCTCAGTTTCTGAAAAAAAAAAGAAAACCAAGCAGTTGAGATCAATGATCTTTCAGTTTTAAATCCCACGAGTCTATGAGAGTAGCAAATTAAAGAAATGCTACATTTCATTCATAAATCCATCAAATACTAAAATATTAGCTTATCAGTGTGGGTTGTATTTATTTTAATGACACAGAGTTTGCAGGAGATCACCTGGCTGGTAGCTTTCAGGGATCCTCTCCATTGCTGGAGACCACGGAACCTTCTCATCCAAAGGCTGCATGAAGAACAATAAGGCGTCTACAGCAAAGGCAGTCACTGTCTCCCTCTACTTGGACAGACTACCTCTAGAATACTGGGCACTGTCCTGGTGAGCTCCTTGGGCCTTGGAAGAGGGTCATTTAGCACAGCCACTGGCCAGTCTGCCTCTGAGCTCTTTTCTTGAGAAAGGAATGGCTCTTGTATCAAGGCAAATGCTCTAGTTCCTGGTGTAGCAATTTTTGCGAATGCTGAGTGGCACAGCTATATATAAAGCTCATGATAACAATGTGACATTATGTGCCCATGAATACATTTTGGTGATTGTCAATTTAATCCTAAATCTGTGTTCTAAATAAACCAAAGCAGATAGAGAAAACATTTTTGTTTTGTTTTTAATCAAGAATTGAGATTTATCCTGGTTCCCTTTTGTCTGGAACAACCAACACTTCCTGTCTCTACTAAGAATTTTCCCTGAATTTGCCCACTTCGATCTTCCACATGCTGCTCCATCTGCAGAGGGACGTCTGCTAACGCCTCTGCAGAAGCAGGGAAAGCTGATACCTGACTGAATCAATGCATAAATATTTATTGAGCATCTACAATGCAGAAAGCACAGCTATGCATTCTGAGGAATAAAAAGTGGCATAAGATACAATTCCCTACTCTTACGGTGTTTCAAATCTAGCTGGAGAGAGAAAATATATAGAGCTGAAAAACACTAACACCACAAGGCAGTAAATGAAAATAAGGATGCACTTCCTGCTGCTAAAAGCAACCATGTCAGGCATCCTTTCCAATGCTGATGACAGGATTTCACTGCTTGACTGGAAGCTACCTTAAGAAAGCCAACAGATCTCTTGGCCAGTTACTGTGAACAGCACTTGGCCCACCCAACCTTGGTCAGCACTCACCAACACTTAAATAGTCAAGCTGAAATGATCCCAGTTAAAACACCAATTCATTCAGCTAGCCATAGACATGTTTTAGTGCTCTCCTCTCTTCCTGAGAGGGCTGTCAGGATTCAGTTCTCCTTAAACTCACATGTTCCAGAGGGGCTACACTTAAGCTCTTCTAGAAAGGAAGGAGCTGGTGAATAAAACTGGCTCTTACCTTTTCTTACTAACTTACTCACCTCCTCTGACATACTTTGAGGCCTCACACAAGTTACAAAAATGTTTTAAAGTTCAACTCCAATGTCAGTCCTTTCACATACTTTTTCCCTGCTCACTTGTAAATTCCCAGTGTGTGCTGTGTATTTCTCTAGTGCACTGGCCACGCATTATGGGGCACAAGGCAAGGCTGCCTGTGCATTTGCCTTTTTTTTTTGGCTAGGCAGTGGGGTTTAGTGACTTGCCCGGGGTCACACAGCTAGTAAGTGTTACGTGTCTGAGGCTGCGTTTGAACTCAGGTCCTCCTGACTCCAGGGCCGGTGCTCTATCCACTATGCCACCTAGCTGCCCCTGCATTTGCATTAGCCTTCTATACACCTGAGGCTTGCTCTCTGACCACAAGGACCACTTCTTTAAATAAATCTTCTATCCTCCCTCTTACTGCACCTAGTGCTGCTTTGTAGGTGTTGAATAAAGGGTTGTTGTTGACTTTTAAAAAATCTACTTATGTTTACATGGCTTTTCAGGATTATGGAGCACTTTCACATTCATTGTTTCATTTAATACTCACAGGAACCCTATGACGGAGGCAGGGCAGGTATTATTATCTCTATTTTGTGAATAGGAAAACTGAGGCTGAGGTGAAGTGACTCACTAAAGGTCACCGAGCTAATTTAAGTGGTGATGCCAGGATGTAAACATCTGCCTCCAAATCTCGTTGTATTAAATTGTACTGCACTGCTATTTCATGAGAAGTGCTAGATGAGTGCTCAAAGGCAGATAGGGGAAAGAGATCACCTGCAGATGGGATCTTCAGGAATGGTTTTGCTAGAAGGGGAAGAACCTGGGCTAGGCCTTAGAAGAGCAGGGTTTGTACAGCAGAGGGGCATCCAAGGCAGGAAAATGCAACACAGGCTTGGGCCAAGCAGAATTCGACATAGCTGCCAAGTATGAAACCCTTCTGGTCTATCGATTTATACTATATAACAATTTTAAAATCTGATTTTAACTGATTTTCATTCTGGTTTGCAAAAGCCTCCAGATCGTGTTCCCTGACTGATAAGCAGACTTGCGATAATGAAGCCCAATTTATTTCAATTTCCTGTTCTCATCCTAATTCCCCATATACTGGAAAAATACTGCTTTTATTATTATTATCATTATTATTAGGGTCTCTGTAATTAAATAACATCTTACCTGATGCCCTACATAAACAATTTAGTTTTGTGAATCACGGAGATGGGAAGCGAAGCCTGCAGTCCATCGTCCAGAATGTGAAGTACATAGTGGGCAGCAGCCACGAAGCTTGCACACATTTACAAGAGCCATGCCCTAAGCTGGGGAGTGAGCAAGCCTTTAATATTACCAACTATCTCTCAAAGCATCAAAAGTTCGTTGTAGGAGCTACACAGGACACACCTGAACTCTGTCTGAGCTTTTTCCTGATAGGGTAATTGATGTCAGGGAACCATAAAGGGAAAAGGGGAGGACTTCCCTCTTCCTTTGGAACATCATGATCTTCCTTTTGAACATTTGGAGTTGGAAGAGACCTTGGCTGCTATTAATCCGACCCAAACCCCACAGAATGCCTTCCATACACATCTGACAAATGGTCATGTGGATTCAATGAGGGGGAACTTTCTGCCTCCAGGGACTGTCTATTTCACTCTTGGACAGCAGCTCTAAACGTTGGAAAGTCCTTCCTTACATCAAGCCTAAATTTGCCTCTTTGATAACTGTGGCTCCGTTTGGCCCCAAGGAGTCAAAAAGAACAAGTCTGATCTCTTTTCCATATTACTTTCAAATCTGTGAAGACAACAATCAAAGCATCTCTAAGTCTTCTTCAGAACCAATCTTCTCCAGACTTACCTCAGTTTCTGTCTAGATCTTTGTCTCCCTTTCAACCAATTACTCTGCTCCGGGGGTAGAATTATAGGTGCAAGTCTCAATATGGAGATTCACTATCAGTTAAATGAAATGCTCCCTAACAGCTTAAGTACTCAGGCTGATTCCAGCCTTCACCCAAGCAGAAGCACAGTGAGACTTCCTGGAACACTCCACCTACTCCTTCTCAACCTGATATTTCAGCTGCACTGCTTTCCCTGCTGGGCTAACAACCTCTACTTTTTCAACCTTATTTCATGCTGCTACTTCTGGCACTCTGTATTACAGTCATACTGTATGGCTCATCTTTCCTTGACTTGCTGCATTTGCACATATTATTTGCCATGTGTAAAATGGACTCACCCACAACGCCACTCTGATTTCTTCTGAACACTTTCTGTCAGCTATAAGACCCATATACAAATCCCATCTCAACTATTTACTAGTGGTAGAATCACAAGCAAGCCACTGATCTCTCAGAGCCTTGGTTTCCTCATATAAAACAGGGATAACAACACTTGCACTACCTACCTCACAAAAAGGATATAAGGAAAGTGCATTACAAGCCTTGAAGTTCTATGGGAATGAGTTATTCTTATTATTCAACCAATCTCCTATGACAACTTCTAGGCAGCAGCCTGGTTACCCTCCTCTAGACATGCTCCGGTCCTTCCATGTTCCTACTAAGCTGTGACACTTAGATCATGAAACACATCAAACAGATTGGTCTGAGCAACACAAAGGACAGTGGCACTATCATTTCCTGTATCCTAGAGGCTAGATTTCTTTCTAATGTGGCATCACTTATAGAAATCAAAGAATTTTAGAGCTTTACACGATTCTAGCCCAATCTTTTCATTTTATATATCAAGAGTCTCAACAGGTCAAGTGATTTGCCCAAGGTCATATCATTAGTGGTGAAGCTGGGAATGGAACTTCTGGTTTCCAGCACCTAGAACAGTATTTTTTTTTCCATTATAGCATACTACCACTCATTTCTTAGATTAAAAAAAAAAAAAGTAAACTTAACATTGCTCTTAAAATCCCACTCTTGTGTAACTCTCAGAAACTGATTGTTAAAGATGTTAAAGATTGTTAAAGGTCAAAAGTGACAAATATAGTTATCCTGCTTGGCAAAGACATTACAAGAACTGCATTTTGTAACTAAGAGCACATTGGTAATATGAAAAAAGGATAAAGTTCCCAAATAGTTAAAATTTAACTGCATAGCACTCATCCATTTTTTTTACCTCTTGTTAATTAAGTTAAAATATGTTAAAAGTTAAAAGAACTAGTTACTATAAACTAGTTAAGTAAAAAGATTCTGTCAAACATTAAATACGAAGTAAAATAGCTGTTAACTACTGGATAAAGTAGTAAGAGAAAAAAAATAATGAACCCTTTCTTTCCCCCAAAATGACTGTCAATAACTCTCTTCCCCTCTCTGGGTCTCAGTTTCAATCATCAAATTCAATCGCGGTATCTTTCTAATGTCTCTTTAAACTCCAGATGTTATAATACTATCAGTGCATAAGTATAGTCCCATAAGAGCTTCAAAACCCAATTTAATTCCATGGGGGGAGAGGAACAGCCTTCCTATGGATTTATAATTCTGGATGTAATACATATTTTCTTTACTATGGAATGATTATGATGATGATAATATCTAGGATTTATACAGCACTTTAAGGTTTGCAAAGTGCCTTATAAATATTATCTCATTTGATCCTCAAAACAATCACAGGAGGTAAGTGCTATTATCCCCATTTTATGGATGAGGAAACTGAGGTAGAGCTACATTAAATGATTTGCCCTCAGGTACATAGCTAGTAAGCATCTGAGGTAGGATATGAACTCATCTTCCTATTCCCAGATCCAGTGCTCTATGCACTGTGCCACCCAGCTTGATACAGTTCAGATGTTACACTGAGCATGGTCTAAGCACCCACTTTACACTCTTCTCTCTTGTCCACTACTCCTTCTAGAGTGGGAAAGGCGTCTGAAATGGCATCTATTCTTCAAATAGAAGAGCCACGCTGAGTACAAGTGACGTGCATTGTCACTATTTGGGAGGTGAGTGGACAGGCACAGCACTTGGGGTTAGAAACTTAGGTTCTGGTCCTAGTTCCATCTTCACATTGCTGTGTGACCCGAGGCAAGCCACTGAACCTCTCTGGATCTCATGTATCACATGTGGAGAATCAGCAGTTTGAGGACTGGATGACCTTTCAGTTTTTTCCAGCTCTAACATTTTACAATTCTATAATTATAAATTAAAAATTAAAATTACAAGAATGGAAAAAGGCCTTTCCCTTGGGCAACCCAAGAGGTGCTTACAGTTCATCAAAAAAAGATGTCTCGCGCTTTTGACCTTGGCTTCTCACAAAGGCTCTACAACTCCTTCTAGTTCTGAAGCTGATGAAAAATGCTACAAGATGCCACCTCTTCCATGAAGCCTTCCTGGATTCTCAGGTCAGTACCTGTCCCTTTCTAACCTCATACTGTATTCTGCTGGCACTTTTCTAATGCCCTTATCCAGGGCAGGTAAGCCAAAGTAGGTGAAGGTGCAAGACACCCTGGGGGAGAAAAGAGGAGACAGCATGTGCTAAGCCAGGCAAATGACCTCTCCTCACACCCAAGTGGAGACAGTCCACGAACCTGATCCCCCAGAGCCCTGGGAGCAGCAGTGGAGAGGTGTTTTCACAGCTGCTTCGGCAGGGGCTGCAGCCTGATTCCTCAGTAGCCACAGAGTAAAAGGAAAGTCTCCCACCAGTCCTTGTGATTATCAAATGGTCCAAAATCAGAAATGGGTATGATTTACCAGTGGAAATGAAATAAAAGAGGATGGATTCCCATGTACCTTGCTGCTGCATCCTAAGGACTCTGGAAACTTTCCATCTAACCCGCAGCTCAAAATTCCCATCCATGTTCTTTCCCCCCATCAAAATGGGAGCTCCCTGAGAGCAGGGGCTGACTCTGCTTTTCCGTCTGAATCCAGTGTTTAGCACATAGCAAGTGCTTAACAAATGCTTTCTCATCTATTTAGAACACAGCAAATTACAGTTACCTGTGTTTGTGTCTTGTCCCTTTACGAGGCCATAAACTTGCAGCTAGGAATTTCATCTCACAAACTGTTGTATCTTCCCTTTTACCAAGCCCAGCATAGGAACGAAGGCTAATAAAGACTGCTGAAGGCTGCATCAGACCCTCTGAGGGTCTTCTTAATGACCTTCTTAATCTGAGTAAATGGTCATAGCTGCCTGTGCATCAGTCTTCAAATTTAATACCGAAGTTTTGTCTCTAATTTTCTGACTCAGGCTTACTTTTACTATTTGACCATTTAGTTTAGATTTTTTAACTGTGAAATGGGAATATAATGACACCCCACACAAAAGAAGTGAATCAACATATATCTGAGTCAACAAATTATGATTCCAGAAACGCTTAATAAACAGCATTCAGAGGGCAATCTCAACTGCTCTGGGGAGCTTTATGCTCAGCAAAAGAAAAGCTATACTCTCCACATTTTTACGTCATGTTGTCCTTTAACATTTTTTAATTAGCTCCATGAGAAATCAGAAGCTATCAATGAGCCTTTGTGCTTCCCGGGCCCCACGTCCTGCCAACAAGGGTAAGATCCAGGGCACTTCTTAGCAGGTCTTGTGGCATTGCTGCTCTTACCTTAGGCTGCCAGGTGTTACTGCAAAATCTATTTTAAGTCACTTAAGGAAAACAAATAAATCTTAAAGGCAAAACTACAAATACATGAACAGAATCTAAGCAGAGTCCACTTCACCAGGTTTTCTGCGGAAAGGGCTTTGTAAGCCATAAAGCACTACAGAAATATGACAAATCATCATGACTGTTCTTCCCTACACTGCTGAATCACCAGCTCTAAAGCCCAATGATGATGAGGCTTGCAACACATATTCCTGAGCAAAAGCCACTAATTTAAGTTATATGAAATCCTTTTCGTAAATCAGGAACTTTCCCTTCCCCCAAATGCTGCAAAGAATTATTTGTGAAAACATGATTTACAAACCCATGATGGCATCCTGTAGTAGTGCCAATTAAAACCTCAAATAATTCCTGGCCTAGTCCCATAAAATGAAAAGTCATTTTAAATGCATCTGTATTGCATTCATCCTTCTGGTACTTAAGTACCAGGACAAGAATCGAATTCTCAAAATTCTACGAAGGTAGCAGAAAGGAAGGAAAGATCTAAATTGCAAGTCCATTAGTCCTATCATGCCCCCAAGACTTAAAACTATGTGTATTATTACTGTACGATGCAGATACTTGTAAAATTTTATTATTTTTTACATGTGATTATCCTGATTTCATAAGTAGTTTCTTCAACCAGACTGTAAACTCAAGATGAACATGTCATCTTCTTATACACCCACCCACGATGCTAAGTAGAGGGCTAGGTACACAAATCTGTTTTGTTGTTGTTCAGTCGTTCAGCTGCGTCTGAATCTTTGTGACCCTATGGACCACAGCACACCAAGCCCTTCTATCTTCCACTATCTCCCAAAGTCTGGACAAATTCACATTTGCCGTTTACATGACACTATCTATCCATCTCATCCTTTGCCCTCCCCTTTTCCTTCTACCTTCAATCTTTCCCAACCTCAGGATCTTTTCTAATGAATCTCATTTTCTCATTCGCAGCCAAAGTATTTGGCATTTAATCAACATTTGTTTAATGAATAATACCTGTATATAACAGGCATTCAGTACATGTGGCTGGTTGCTGTTCATTCAATTCAACTCCTCTGGAAGTAGGGACCTCAGCTCCATAGTGCAATGTGTTTTGTAAATGTGTTATGATAAACCCAAAGGCCTTCCCACAAAGTCATAATATAGAAAGGGCTTAACAAATTGTTGCTGAATGAATGCAAGAATGAACCAAGGAATACTGGCCCTGAATACTATGAATTATTACTGTTAATACTTTCAATGGGTCCAAGACTAAGCTAGGTGCTGTGATGTCTCAGTGTGGGTACTCCTTCTACCCCTACAGATTGCGGCACCTCAAGTACCCCCCTCTCCTGAAGCCTTGCAGCTGTCAGTGTCCTCCTCTCAAGTTACCTTGTCTGGAGCTATTTTATATTTCTTTGTATGTGTTCTCTTTAAATTGATCCTGTGTGCCTTTATGTGCCTCCTTGTCTCCCTCTGGAATCTGAACTCCTCCATATATTGAAGGTATTAGAATTCCCAGGGCTTATATCACAGTGCGTGGCATACAGCAGGCCCTCAGTAGATACTTGTGGACTGACAGATGGATTTAGAAGCATCTGTGGCTAAAATATTTCCTCTCCTGAATCTTCTGATGACGAGCTTTTTCTGAACTTTGAAGAAGCTGTTCCCAAGAAGACAGACACAGTGTTGACCATCAGCCATAAAGCCAAAGGTTTTTCAGCATGGTAGGCCTGCGCTTGAGAACCCTGATACTAATATTTCAGTCTGCTCTGCCCAGCACTATTTAGGGCGTGTGACAGATAGAAAAGCAGAATAAAGTATAGCTGCTGGCCTCAAGTGCTTTATAATCTCATCTAAGTCAAAGGACACAAGCAGTCATGGCATGGGAAACTGCCAACGTAGTTAAGAAAGTGAGACATCAACGTAGTCTTAGTTGGCTTCACGTAAGAGGTGGTGTTTAAATGGGCCTGAAGAAGAGAGAAGCTGCATAAATGAATAACAGCCAGAACTGGAGCTGATATAGTGCTGTAAAGTTTGCAAAGTGCTTTGACTCATTTTGGCTCATTTGAGCCTCAAAACCATCCCAGTAAGAATATGGGGAGGCATTACAGGGATGGCAACGAAAAGCTCACCGGCCTAGGAATCAGGAAAGGTGTGTAGCTGTCACTTGGTCTGTTTTTCTCAGCTAGAAATGAGGGGATTAGAATGGTGGATGTCTAAGGTCCCTTCCAGCTCTTACATTCTATGATTCCTTCCCTTCTTTTGTCTGGGGAGCATGAGGTAAGAGATGACTGTAGAGCCTTGAATCTTTGACTGAAGAGCTGGGATTTGAGGTAATCATTACCTCAAATAATCATTACCTCCACACGAGTGAGAGAGGTCACCTTACTGTGCCCCAAATCTGTCTTGTTTATTCATAGTTGACAAGTAAAATAAGTGCAGCCCAGAGGGGCCAGGTGTGTTGAGTACAAGGTCCCAAAAGCAGGATTCCACCTTAATTCTCAAGGTTTCCCTCCATCTGGCACAGCCTTCCCACTTAGCTCTGCCTATTACACGTCCTATCTACCTTTCAAGGACCAACTAGAATCCACCCCTGCAGCTCACACTCCCTCCTCCGAATTCCTACAGCCCAAACACAGAACCTCATACAGTGTGACTATGAACTCTTATATTTTTCTCTAACTCTATTTATGCGGTTCTCCCTCCCCCATCTCCCCGGAACGCTTGGCACATTGCTGTACCCATGATAAGGCCAGGAGAAAGAGCATTCAGTCTGGGGTCAGGGGCCCTGGGTTACCGCCAGCCCCAATTCTGCGCTTCTGTGCCAGCTGTTCGTGACCTTCAGAAATCACGTCTGTTGGTCCCTTTCCTCTCTACAAAAGAGTGGCAATACCTGCTCACTAACCTAAAGGGGGATATAGATATGAGCTCATCATTACTAATTTAACTGCTTTCATACCTCTGACTGCATTTGATCCTAAGGTTTCTTTATAGTTAAGATTCTTCTCCTGACCTCAAAACACAATATTTTTGACCTCTCTGAGCCTTACTTTTCTCACTGGTAAAAGAGAAATAATAACCTTTGCAATGCCAGCCTCCCAAGAGAGCTTGTGACAAGCAGCAAGGTCTAGAACAACAGAGAGCTGCTATTGTTTGAATGGCATGGGGGCCCCTGGGAGGGTCCTCCTCCCTTTTACTAGACTCTAGTAACTACAGGCTTTCAAGAGGAAGCTCATGAAGACCTGCTGGGCCGTGTGACTGCAGAAGGGGTCCTTAGCCAGGTAAAGAGTGTACCAGAGAGCCTCTGGAGTCCCTTTCACTCTGAGATCCTGTGGTTTTCTACATTTAATTAACTGTTATCTTGGTCCCACACAAATACAAGCTCAAATTTTCAATCTTTACCCTCTCCTATTTACAATAAAGTCCGTTACTTATAAACACCACAAACTGGGCTCTTTGCTGTTCTTCTTCAAAGCATCCAGGGCTCTTTCAGTGAGAAGCCCTAAATTTGTGACCAGCTCTGCCAGCAACAGGCTGTATGACCTTAGGCAAGTTACTTGTCCCCTAACAGCCTCAGTTGGCAACATCTCTAAAGTAAGGCAGCTGGGCTAGCTAGTGTCTAGAGCCCTACCAGTTCTGACATTCTGGAATTCTTTTGTATCTAGGTGAGGGGTGGTCCTGGATGGCACCTACAGAAAGCCACAACACATGATGAGTACACAAGAGAGGGACAAAACAAGGACTAGAGCACCAGAAGGTCAAGGAAGGGAGTGGGAAGGCTTTCTGGAGGAAGGAGTGGTATACTACAGTAGCAGCTGTGGCAACAGAGGAAGGGGCCAGTTTGATCACAGGGATGCGATCAATAAAATTTAACTGTAGACGGGACGTGAAAGAGAGGAAGGAGTCAAAGACAGTTCCAAAGTTTCGACATGGGAAACCAGATAAAATGGTGGTTTGAGAGAGAGAGAACAGTAAAGTCCGAATTGAGGAGCAGCTTTAAAGGAAAAGGTAAGAAGTTTGGTTTGGGACGTGCTGAATTTGAGGGCCTGGTGGAACATTCGGGTAGAGGTATCTTTCCTGGGGGCAGATGAATATGCAGTTTAGGGGCTCAGACAGATTCCAGACTAAAGACAGATCTGAGAGGGATTAACATTGTCAGGAGACAAAGAACAGAGTACAGATAAGAGTGCCTAAGGCAGACCTTCAGGAAACATGGACATTAACTGACTGGGAGGAGAACAGGAGCCATCAATGGATGGAAGAAGTAGCCAATGAAGAGGCAGGGGGAAAACTTGATGAATGTGATGTTTCTGAAGTGAAGATCAGAAAGGGGTCAACTAGTTGCAAAAGCTGAAATGAGACTGAGGACATGGAATGAAAAAAGGGCCCCCTGCATTTGATGGGTTTATGTCCTGGAGTTAAGATGGGGAAGAAACTGAGAGAGAGAGAGGCCAAATAATTCAGGTGAAGATAGTCACAGAAATACTTGGTTAGCTGGTGATAAGTGTTTAATTCCTGGCTCTTCTGAGGCTCCTGCTTCACACTAGCACTCAGCACAGTGCCTGGCACACGGTAGGTGCTTAATAAATGTTTAGTGGCTCACTGACTGACACCTACAGTATAAAGACTTGAGGGTCACAAGACCTGGGGTTCTGCTGCCCCTTGTTGTGAGACGTTTGGATTCAATCAAAGGGCTGCACCTGAGGACCTAGAGGGCCACACCTGTGGCTTCGAGGTCGCAGGTTCCCCACCCCGACCCAGGCTAAAGTCCTGGGTAAAAGCCCTGCCTTTGTCAACCACCAGCTGTGTGGCCTCCCGCAAAGTCACTTCCCTTCTCGGAGACAATTTCTACTTCTACAAAATGAGGGAGTTGGGCTGCATGACCTTTAAGGTGCCCTCCAGCCCCAAATACTTTTGAGCCTTGGACTAAGGTTTGAGTCCTGTCTTTGCTGTTGCCTGTGTGACCTTGGGCAACTAATTTTCCCTCTCCGAGTCTCAGTTTCCTACTCTGTAAAATGAGGTCCTGCTCCGGCGCTAAATCTTATGAGCCCTGAACTGGGTTCAATTGAGGCTCTGCTACTGCGTGGGATACCCTGGGCAAGTCACGCCCCTCCACCCTGGAGCCTCAGTTTCTCTGTAAAATGAAGGAATAGAGAATCTCTAAGGGCTCCTCCAGCTCCGGATCCTATGAGCCCCGGCCAGGGTTCAAGCGCGGGCTCTGCTCCCCGCTGTGTGACCCCGGACTGGTCCCTTGCCCTCTTTATGCCCTGGGATGTTGCGGAGGCGGTCATCTTAGGCCCCAGTGCCCGGGCCGCTTCGGACGGCGCCAGGCACACAGCGGGCGCTTAATAAATGCTCACAGACAGGCCGACTCACCCGCTTCGCCTTCTCCCAGAGCTGGTTCAGCTTCTCCATCCGGAACTCGGTCCCGGGCTCGCGTTTCGGGGGAGCCCCGGGCTCATTCTTCTCCCTCGAGTACTTGCCCCCGTGCGCCCAGCTCCTCGAGGGCGCCCACAGCAAGCCCAGCCCCAGGACCAGCAGCAGCCTCAGGGGCAACTTCCCACCCAAGGCCGGTCCCCTGCACCTCCGCGCCGCCGCCATCTTCCTTCCCCCCAAGTCCACGCTCCGCTCCAGGAACCGCCCAGGCATGACCGCGGGGCGCCCGTGCGCGCGAAGCCCTCTGGGACTGGTAGTCCAATTAACGTCACCAAGAGAAAGGAAGGCCACCTGGGAACTACAGAACCCAAGATGCCGAGCGGAATAGCGTCCTCCTCTCCCTCGAGCGTGGTTGGTTGCCTAGGCGACTGAAGCATCTGCTGGCGAGGGGCGGGACACCAAGGCTGCAGTAGCTATGGTAACCACTGTGGGGGTGGAGCTACAAATAGGTGCTTGACCATTCATTGTCTGAAGAAGTTTGTGGTTATTTTTTGTTGTTTTATATGAGAATCTGTGGATGAACACGCCTCCATCCCATTCTTCAGAGCTCTCACTTCATATTACTGGTAAAAGTGACCTGTAGGGGGCATATTGATCATGCCCTTCTGTGTGGGCAGAAGGGAAATTTAAAAACTTCTTATGTCTTTAGTTCTAAAGTTCTCAAAGTACTTTCCTCTCAATAATTTTGTGAGGTTGCAATAATATGAGTAGCTGTCCTTTAACGAAGGGCAGTCCCCCTTGTTCCTTACCTAAGCTTATGTGCAAGTTTATGCATTGAGCAGGAAAGGAGATGGACCTGGTCCTATGTGACCTTGGGCAAGTACTTTTCCCTCTCCGAGCCTCAGTTTCTTTCTCAGTAAAATGAAGGACTACAGAGAATCTCTGAGGGATCCTTCAGAGCCCTGGCCAGGGTTCAAGTGCGGGTCGGAGGAAGGGATGTCACATGGTCAGTATCCTTGAGATACTAAAAAAAACAGGAAAGGAGTCCTCCATTATGTTGAGTGCGTACTTTATGGAGAATTTATAAATGGCAAAATGAGAGGCAATTAGAGGCCATGCGTGTATTGTAATCTATAATGGACAATAGATTCACCAAAGGCTATTGGTTTACCTGTTTTCATCTGTACAGATATTATCTCATTTGATCCTCATATAAGTCTATGAGGTATAGTTACCATCAGCCTTGTTTTACAGGTGAGGCAACTGTGACAATAAGAAGTGGAACTGATGAGGTTTGGGGTAGAGGTCAGGGGTGCTGGGATCCCTAGAATGACAAGGCATGATTGCCTGGAAGGAATTCACACACTCAAGCCATCTTTCAGTCAAGAGGCAGTTTATTTAAATGCCACTAGGAGCAGGCGAAGTTCCTTTTTGAGGAACTTGTACCCTAATGGAAGTGAATCTAGAACTTATATAGAAAAGGGGTGGGGAAATCCAATGCCAGGGATGCTAATTAGGTAATCTAAGGGTCCAGGTGTCTTTGGCAGCTATGGATGGGAAAGTGTAGGGAGTATACCAGACATTGAGGGAATTGTCAGAGGCATGGACCTTGGGGAATCTGGTGGGAGGAAGAGGTATTGGGCCAGCCAGGGACAAAAATCCTTTGGCCAGATACCCCTCTGTCTGTTCTGATAAGGGAATTACAGAGTTAGGCCTGCAGCAAGGGAAAATTTTCTCACTGGGAAGGTGGGGCTGGGCTGTATTACTTTCAGAGACATGATTTTAGGGCTTTTTGAAGTCCAGGTCCCACCACCCCATCAAAATGACTGTTACAAATAGTAAGACATAAAAAACACATCCATTAATATCACTACTGATCTCATCAAAAAGTCATGAAGTACTGGGAAGCAGTTAAGCTCACAGTGGTGATTATAAGTTTTCTAAAATTCCAATTTTCACTTGAAAAATCAAATTTTATAATTGGCATTTGTTTTCCTTGAAGTAACAGGCTTACTTCTTTCATTTCTAAGAAAATGTCTGCCAGATACTTGTCTGAATATCCACAGGTTGTCCGTTGTTCTTTCAAGTTTTCCTTGAGATAATCATCATATTATAGTATGTAGTGGAAGTGGTTTATGGGTACTTCTGATTTTGTCACAAATATTAAAAAGATAGGTTCTCAAGGTTGAAATTTAATAAAGGTAATATTTTTTAGAATTGCTTCATCAAGGAAATTCTTAAGTTTAAACTAGAATTTTAAAATTTATTTGCTTTTTTCTTCCTTTTTCTTCTCTCTTTCTCCTTCCTTCCTTCCCTCCTTCCTTCCTTCCCTCCCTCCTTCCCTCCCTCCTTCCCTCTTTCCCTCCTTCCCTCCTTCCTTCCTTCCCTCCTTCCCTCCTTCCTTCCTTCCCTCCCTCCCTCCCTCCTTCCCTCTTTCCCTCCTTCCCTCCTTCCCTCCTTCCCTCCTTCCCTCCTTCCCTCCCTCCCTCCCTCCCTCCCTCCCTCCTTCCCTCCCTCCTTCCCTCCCTCCTTCCCTCCCTCCTTCCCTCCTTCCCTCCTTCCTCTCCTCCCCCTCCCTCCCTCCTTCCCTCCTTCCCTCCTTCCCTCCTTCCCTCCTTCCCTCCTCCTTCCCTCCCTCCTCCCTCCTTCCCTCCTTCCCTCCCTCCCTCCCCCTCCTTCCCTCCTTCCCTCCTTCCCTCCTTCCCTCCTTCCTCCTTCCCTCCCTCCTTCCTTCCCCCCTCCTTCCCTCCTTCCCTCCTTCCCCCCTCCCTCCCTCCCTCCCTCCCTCCCTCCTTCCCTCCTTCCCTCCTCCTCTTCCTTCCTTCCTTCCTTCCTTCCTTTCTTCCTTCCTTCCTTCCTTCCTTCCCTCTTTCCTTCCTTCCCTCCTTCCCTCCTTCCCTCCTTCCCTCCTTCCCTCCTCCCTCCCTTCCTTCCTTCCTTCCTTCCTTCCTTCCTTCCTTCCTTCCTTCCTCCCTTCCTTCCTTCCTTCCCTCCCTCCCTCCTTCCCTCTTTCCTTTGTTCCTTCCTTCCATCATTCCTTCTTTCCTTCCTTCCTTCCTTCCTTCCTTCCTTCCTTCCATCTTTCCTTCCTTCCTTCCTTCCTTCCTTCCTTCCTTCCTTCCTTCCTTCCTTCCTTCCTTCCTTCCTTCCTTCCTTCCTTCCTTCCTTCCTTCCTTCCTTCCTTCCCTTTGTGGCGGTGAAGAATATGATGACTACTGGTACAGTTTAGTGTTACTGCCGTGATTCATGCTAAGGTGCCAGCAGTTTGAACCACCATGCCTTTTGTACCGTCAGTGTTAACAGGGTTATTTCAGACAAATCAGAAGATTCAAAAGTTATCCAATACTTTGAATATTTCAGCACCACTTGTGTTTGTTACCAGACATTTACATAAAAATTCTTCTTTGATGATGAGTTAGTGCTGATACCTGAGGAATACAAGCTAAACAAGTCTAGCCACACCTTCAGATCCATCCATTTGTAAAACAAAAATACAGTTATTCCGCAGATGATATATTAACTATGCTTTGTGTTTGCAGCTAAATCTTTCATTTAAGATCACATAACCTTTAAAAAACTTCACTTTTATGTTCATGTGAACAAGAATGAAAAAGGCAAATAATGTTTTAGTATTATTAGGAAAATAAGTTTGGCTTTGCAGACCCACTGAAAGGGTCTCCCTGGGTGTCCTCAGACTATAAGAACTGCTATTCTAGGCTGTCAAGATTGTTTTGAGTCCTAATTTTATTATCTAATTTGTTAGCTATCCCTCTCAACTTTTTGCCATCTGAAGATTTAATAATGGTGTCAACTGTGTCTTTATCTGAATTACTAATCAAAATGTTAAAAGTACCTCACTAGAGTCCTGTTTCCACATTGACCTTGAACCATTAATGACTACCCTTTGGGTGTGACGATTCCACCAGTTCTGAAGGTATCTATTGCAATCTGAGCCTTATCTTTCAGTCTTATATACAAGACTAGCACGGGAGATTTTGTCACATGCTTTACTGAAACCTAGGTAAACCATATGTATAGCATTACCTTGATCTAGTAATCTAGTTAACCTGTCAGAAGAGGAAATGAAGTTAGTCTAGCATAATCTGTTTTTGATGAAGCCACGATGGTTCTGTGTATATGTTCACTAACCATCTTTTAAGTGAATAAATTCTATAGTTTTCCCCCCCAGGATTTGAAGTCAAATTCCCTGGTGTATAATTTGCAGGACCTGGGGAAATTTTTTTAGGTTAGAGATGACCTGAGCATGGTTTAATCTGAGTCGAAGCAACCATTGAAAAGGGAAATGTTTAAGATATGAGAGAGAGAGGAAGAAAGAGAGAGAGAGAGAGAGAGAGAGAGAGAGAGAGAGAGAGAGAGAGAGAGAGAGAGAGAGAGAGAGAGAGAAAAGAGAGATGACTGATAGAACAAGTGAAGAGAGGAGACAGGAAGAGATGGGATAAAGGGCATAAATAGTATTATTTAGCTTTAGTTAAGGAGGAAAGTTACCTCTTCATTTAAAACTGGAGAATAAGGTAAGAAGATGGATTTTTAGGTGTGAAGATGAAGGGACGCACTGCTATATGGCTTCATTCAACTCAAGAAAGAGGCAAGGTTATCTATTGGGAGCTAGGGAGGAGGGGTTGGAGTTGGAGGCTTAGAGGAGATTTGGAACAGACATTGTAGGGAATGTGGGAGAATAAATAAGAGATGAGTAAAAGAAGAATTGTTATGTAGCAACAAGGACCTAAGTGAATTTAGGTAGCATAATTTTTTTTATTGGATACAGTCATCATATTTTCAGGGTTTCCTCCAGCAACATTCTGTAGCTCGGGAGTTGGTAGAGAGGTTTGGAAGATAAATGCTAGGAATTACTGAGAGTTGAGAGTTATCTGGTTTGAACACAAGAGACACCACAGAGGCAAAGGATCCATGGGTGGAGAAGAGGGAATTATGAATGTTCAAAGTTTTAAACACAAGCAATCAAACACTAGTGATGGATGGGCATGGGTTTTTTGAATATGGTGCTTTCCTGGCCTGTGAGTTCATATTACATAAGTATTCATTGAAGCAAAGCAATCAGACATTGTTAAAGCTAGAAAAGACCTTAGCTACCTGGCCTAGTTGAGGTCAAGATATTTCCCTAAGGTTCTGCCACCATGAATTAGTTATAGAGTTGGGACCAGCCCCCAGGTGTCCTGATTCTGAGGGTACTGATCATTCATTCCACTATACGTGGTAGTTGCTTCTGCTTTTTATAAAGCCAATTGTAACATGGAAGACTAACTTGGCCTCCTCTATTGTTTTATTGAGACCTAACCTTGTGGAGACTCTATTGTCCCAAAGTCCAACAGTCCATAAAGATAGTATAGTTCATATCTAAAAGAGACTAGACCTGTTTCTCTTTGCCTTTTGGTGCATAACAAGAATCAATGGGCGGATGTTACAAGGGGGCAAATTTTGGACTCCTCTTTCAATAGACTGCCTCAATAGTGAGTGAGCTTCTTAGCATTAGAAGAAATCAAGGAGAGGTATTGAGCCTCCTGTCAGGGATACTGAAGAGAGGAGTCCTACATGGAGTAGAAATTTAGAGTAGCTGTCCTCCGAGGTCCCTTCCAGCTCAGAATTTCTATGAACTTAGGAATTCTAGCATCAATTACAATAGTCATCCATGACAAAAATTTGTAGGACTAGAGACACCATCTGATCATAGAATAATGGACTTGTAAGGGATAGAATCAGAAGGGACCTCGATAAAAAGATAGTCATAACTATGCAGGACTTTAAAATATAGATTATTAGAATTGAGAAAAACTTTAGTATATGGAATGTTAAAACTGAAGCATACCTTTGGACACAGAAAATAGAATCAGACAGCTGAAATAGGTCCTTAGTTAACAAGTCAAGGGTAGAGGTATGTTCCAGGGTGTGAAAACCTCAGGGGAAGAGTTTTTTTCTTAGCTCACATATACGTCAAAACATGTCAGAAGTGAAAGAGGACTTTAGAATAGAGAACATAGAGTATCAGAGCTGAAAGTCACCTTAGAACATAGAATGTGGAATGTCAGAGATGAAAGGAAACTTAGAATTCATTTTTACTTAATCATTTCACATATGGGGAAACTGAGGACCAAAGAATGGAAGTGAATTGTCCAAGGTCATATGGTTAGTAGCTGGAAGGGATGGGACCAAAAATTTTTTTCTAGGTTCCTTTCTTTGGATTTAATTTTTTCTAATCCAGCTAATTAGAGAATCAGAGTCAATAAAAATTTATTAAGTGTTTACTATGTGCTAGACACTGTGCTAAGCACTGGGGCTACAAAGAAAGACTTGCCAGTCCTTGCCTTCAAGGAGCTTACAATTTAATGGGAGACATCAACATATAAAAAGGCACTGACAAAGGATGAGGGAAAGGAGATGGTGCCCAGCTTGGAGGCATGAAGTTCCGCAGCCAAGGTGGGAAATGATCTGACTCCAGGGTTCCTATTTTATTGACTCAAAACTTTAATTCAATATCACAAATATCAATTGACAGCTTACTGTTTGCAGAGCACTGTGCTTGACAGTAAGTGATCCAGAAAGATCTACACAGTCCTTTATTTAGGTTCAAAGAATCAACTTCACAGAATGGGGATAATAGCAGTTCATCTGGAAGAAATTTGGGGTTTTAGGGGACTGCAAATTAAATACGAGGCAACATTGTGACCTGGCAGCTTCCAAAGCTAATGTAATTAAGAGAGGCTGCTTTGGGGCAGCTAGGTGGCTCAGTGGATAGAGCACTGGCCCTGAAGTCAGGAGGACCTGAGTTCAAATCTGGCCTCAGACCAAACACTTGGCACTTACTACCTGTGTGACCCTGGGCAGGTCACTTAACCCCAATTGTCTAACAGAGAGGGGGGGGGGGGAGGGAGGCCGCATTAAGAGAAGCCTAGTGTTTAAAATGAGAACTGTAATGGTCTTTCCTACATTCTGACCTGATCAGATCACATGTGAAATATCATATTCAGCTCTGAGTGCTACATTTTAGCTGGCATTGATAAGCTAGAGCAGAGGTGGGGAACCTGCGGCCTCGAGTGGATGCAGTCAGAGGGCTAGAGTGCATGTGAAAGATGCCAGATTCAGCTTGACGTCATGGAAAGCTTCCTAACCATTGGAGCTGTCCAAAAAGTTAATATCCTGCCTCTAGGGGTGGTAGGAGTCCTCTTCTTGGAGGTCTTTAACCAGAGCCTGGATGATCACTTGTTGGCATGATTTAATAGAGATTCATTTCATGTAGAGTTTCTACCAAATGGTCAACTGAGGTACCATCTAGCTTTAGAATTCTATGATTATGTATCTAGAGTGGAGTTACTAGGATGTTAAGAGGACTGGAGATGATTAAGGATAGGGTCAAGGAACTGGGAATAAATATCTTAGAGAAGATATGAGTTTGGGAGGGGCATGATAGTTGTCTTCAAGTATTTCACAAGCTTTCAATATGTAAGAGGGATATAGATGTATTTTTAGCATAGCTTAGCACAGTGTCCAACATTGTTGTAGTTATCTAGTTGTTTCAGTCATTTCTGACTCTTCCTGAAACCATTTGGGATTTTCTTGGCCAAGATACTGGAGTGGTTTGCCATTTCCTTCTCCAGCTCATTTTGAAGATGAAGAAACTAACCTTCTCCAGCTCACTTTACAGATGAGGGAACTGAGGCAAATACGGTTAAGTGACTTAAGTCATACAGTTAGTAAGTGTCTGAGGCCATATTCAAACTCAGGTTTTCCTGGCTCCAGGCCTGCTGCTCTATCCACTGGGCCACCCAGCTGCCCATAGATGTATTTTACTTGGCTTCAGAGGGCAGAACTAGGACCAGTGAGGAAGAAAGGGATAAGAATAAACATTTATATAGTGCCTACCATGTACCATGTTCTGTGCTTAGACATGTTCTCAGTCTTCATGAAACTTACAGCTTAGGAGGGAGCTTTGATACATCAAATAATTATAATGCAAAATAAGGCATGATAAATACATTAGAGAGTATTTTGCCGGCTGGGGCTTAAATTGCCTGGAAAACCTGGGGTGAGTGGGTAGATGTATGCAATAACTGATCCAAGAATGCTACAGAGTACCAAATAGCCTTGAGATTTATATTATTTTGTTGAGCATTGGCTGAGGAAGAGAGACCACCTTGGACTAGTGGTCCACACCTTTCTTCCCTAAGGAAAAAATAAACAAATAAACAAATTTTTGTCTCAGTTACTTCTGGCCTTGAATGACTTACTTATTAAATGGGGAGATTCAACCTTCTGTCTCCAATTGAACTATTCAAGTGATGGTTCTGTGGAGGAGATCAAGAGTTATAATGGCAGCAGTAGAGATCTGATGGGAGAACCACAGTAGAGGAGCTATGAGAAACAAGAAATGAGTAACAGAAAGGATTTTCTTTGGGTGTGACTGGGAAGAGTCTAGTGGTCAAAATCTCTGGCATCTGTGGAATGCTTGGGTTGGAGGAGTCTGCCCCCACATATTCTCCAATTTGATCCATCCCATACTAATACAATGTTTTCAAAGCTGCATCTCTACTACTCTGCTTATCTTCAAGGTGGTTTCAAGTTGCAAGTGTAGGCAGCAGCTATAATGAAAAAGTAGAAAACTAAGTACTTTGTGAAGCCCAAGTTAATGACAAATGTAATGACAGCAGCAACTTTCATTTATTTATGTCTGAGGAAGGGGAGGATTTTCATGCTCAGGACTTAATTGGTCTGAAAAATTTCATTCCTCTCCTGCTCCCCTTCCCTTTTCAGTTAAAAGCACTTCAGAGAGCAAGTTTATAAAACAAACTCTAGCCTTGTCAGTCTGACCCCAGAAGAAAAATGAGCGTCTTATTGTTGGCAGGCTGAAAATGAGCCCAACTTTCTTTCTGGCCAAGCAATTTTCAAAAAATTGGATTCCTGGCTTATTCATGGAATGGTGTGTTAATGACTGGAAAGAATCATTTCGGGGCCAGATGGTTGTACCTGAGCCTTTGAAGAAGACTGAATGTAACCAAGTACCTTTAAAAAAAATAAAAATTGAGGACGTGTGCCAATTAAAACAAATTCCTAACTCCTGTGTACTCAGTAGAATGGTTGCATTTAGGATACCATAAGATACTTATTTGCTGTTGCCTGATCTTGGAATTCTATCTCCTGTCTCTTTTTGCACTGTTTGTCTCCCATTGACTAGAATGAGCTCCTTCCTCATCTCTGCCTCTTAAGGTCTCTAGTTTTCTTCATCAATCAACCAATCAATAAGCATTTATGAAGCAACTACAATGTCTTAGTCTAACCTTCTCCTTTTACTTATGATATGCACATTTGTTGTATAGCTCCTTCCAGCTCTGCCACTGGTTTTTATGTTCTAAGGTTGCTTTTAGCTCTAATATTCTCCAGGCTTTGTTCTGTGGGCCCTTCTGGCTCTGACATTTTCTATCACTATCCTCTCTCTCGCAATCTCCCTTCCAAAAGGGGCAATTAACTTGTCCCTTTTACACTCCTACTTAGTAATTCGTATGTGAAAACTCCTACCATCTGAAACTTGGCAGGGAACAGCAATTATTTAAAATACATTAAAAAATATCATTTGACTTATTGTTAGAGTTCAGCCTCCTCCACTTTCCAACTCCTCCCACCTCACTTCCCTTACCCCCAAGAGATACAATTTTGGATACCTTTTTTGTATGAATCTTGCTTTGAGGTATAATTTAAATTGAATTTTTAATACTGGTCTATTTAGTGTAGGATTTTTAAAACTGGTTATCCACAGGTAGTGTAAGGAGGAACCTAAGATTATTTCTGAGTTTCTTTTATAAAGCATTTTATAGAGTACTTATCACCTGAGTGCTTAGACTCCGATAGACACCCCATTTTCAGAGGTATATTCCAATAAGCAACTGACCTTGGGAAGAAATGACTGAAAATATATTGATCTATGGATCTAGATCTATGGGCCAGTCATGTACTAATGAGGTTGATGGAGAGTTAAGAGACTGATGTAGTCAACGACAACAATGCAGTTGTTGGAGCCTTTTCTGCCTTTCTTCCTTGTGCCATTATCAGAGGATCCTCCAGTCAAAGTTATTTCTCTTGTTGAACCTATTTTATGATCTTAATACATGCAGAGAAGACATTTTCCTTGGACAATGCCTTTAAAATTGCATTTTATGCTACTGATTCAAATACTTTTTAATAGTCTACAAAGTTCAAAAATCTTGGATTCTCAGTCAGTTTCAAAGCTCTAAAGATGTTGTATGTTAACAGAATATAATTTGTGAAAGCTTGCCTGTTTCTCATATTCTCTCTAATGGATGCCCTTCATACAGGTATATGTTGTTTTCATAAAGATTTTGTATAGATGAGAAAGTAGCCATGTGGTTAGCAGTTATTAATATCATCTTGATTGTCTTTTATTTCTACCTGTAGCAACAATTGCTCTGATTTTTTTCGTACCCACTTAATATCTTTTTGTCAGCTATCTTGATCCCTCAACACCCTCAATCACCTTAAGCATAGAACCCTTCCATGAATAATTAGCCTGTTTCAGTAACTTTTCTGTTTTCTTTATTTGTATTTCTGTTTTATCACATAGCACACCATGCCACATTAGAGGCCAAATGTAGTGTAGAAACCCTGACAGATCTTTTCCATTTTTCATTTGTTTGTTGTCCACTTTCCAGTCTTATCCTTAAATGTTCTCAAAATGACCTGGCTTAAGTGGGTCTCCAAGTTTTCTGTCAAACTCCTTTCCCCTCATTTCTCACTGTTTTCTGAGATGATATTGTTCATCGTATCCCATAATCCTCCCTTATTGACATTTTGAACCAATGTTGCTGTTGGCTGCCATTTGGCAAGGGGATCAAGTTTTGTTGTTTTTTTAAAGAAAATTTGTTTTCTTTGTTGTGTTGTTTGGTATACATTGACTTATCTTCTTCAGGAAACAAATAGTCATGAATTGGTCCATTTCCTTATAATTTTCCAGTTTTTAAGCCCTAACATAGATAGAATTGTTTTAATTTTATGTCATAGCTTATTTTTCTTGATTATTCTCATTTGACTTTCATTTTGATCTTTGTTTCTAATAATTCAGAGGACTGACTATACTGAGAAAACTGCTCATAAATGACCCCCACATTGGTAACTAGTTGCTTCCTATATGTTAAGATATAGTCAGTTTAATTTTTTTATGATGCTATTTGATGCTTGCCATATCTTGTACCTCCTGACTCACTTAGAAAGTATTCCTAACATATAGATTTAAAAATTTTGTATCTAGAAGCTTTTACCCTTTATTTATTGAACTTGAACCATATTTCCCAACATTTTTCACCTCATTTTCTTTACCCAACATTTTCATTGAAGTCACCTAATATTAAGATATGTTGATCTGATTTTGAACATCTTATTAAGTTCCTCAGAACAGACTATCTGAACTTCTTCAGTGTCTGCAACAGATGTTGGTCATAAGCTGTAATTATTTTCATTGTGTTCTTTTTTCTTATATTCATCATTGAGCACTACAATGGGAGATGGCTAAGTGTTCCCATGAAATGGTGTTTAATATTTGCACAAAAGTATTCATAGCTCATCTATTTATACAGTAAGAAAATTAAAAACACCCTCTGTCTACTAATAGGACAATGGTTGAATAGATTAATGATGGCATAACATAATGGATAGAGATCTGGTCTGAGAGCTATAAAAACCTGAGCTTAAGACTTGTCTCTGATACATAATGTTTGTGTGAACCTAGACAAATTACTTAACTCCTCAGTATCCCAAATGACTCTAAGATTATAGCAAATCTGCTTTGGTAGAGAGGCTTTCCTCACCTGGGAGACCTCTGTATCAATGAAATCATAGGCACAGGCCAAAAAATGTAGTTGAACGTTAATTATGGTGCCATGAAAAGTAAAAGCTATTATTAAACATACAAGGAAATATGGAAAGACCTATGTAAAGGAAAATCATTTGAACCCAAGCTCTGTATATATTGATTACATTATTTTAGAAGAAAAGAAGAAAGAAGTAAGGAAAATAAGGCCCAAGTCAGCTAAACTTTGGACAGGCTGGGAAGGCGACACTGAACAAAGACATTTTCTTTGCTATTTGTTGATTCGTTTGTTTCTGCCTTACTAAAGGCTAAGCATTTGGAGTTAAGAGTTTGCTCCTTGTTTGGCATATTTCCTTTGACAATCATAATTTATAATGCATTTGAAAAATAGATGCTTTATGCTGGCTTTGGGCACACTATAGATGTAACTCGGCCTGCCTCCTCTTCTGATTTGTGTCTTGGAGAAGATCCTGTGAGCCATCTGTCCATTTAGTTGTATTTCCCATATGCCTTCTGGTTTCATTTATAAGTAAGAATGTCAATATTGAAAAGGTTTGGTAGCAGGTATTCTCCTTTACCTTTCTTTGTTTCCTCAGAGCTTAGCATACTGACTAATTAGCACATAGAAAGTGACTAAATAAATGTTCAGTGACTGGTTCATACAGTGACTTGTTGATCACAGGACAAAGAACTGGCATGTAGAGTATCAACAGTTGAGTAGGCATTTATAGATGGATTAAAAGCTATGAACGCCGTGCCCCCTTCTCTACCACACTGACAGCAGAAGTGGAGGGTGCCATGTAAATTTGGGAAGGCAGCATGATTCGATGGAAGAAGCATTAGGTCTCTTAGAGGACTCGAGCTCAAAATTCTAGCTCCGCCCAGCAGTAGACTTGTAATCAGGAGACCTGGATTAGAGACATAACTCTGTAATCTACTAGTTGTCAAAGAAAAAAAAATGCTATATTATACATTTGTTCACTAGTCTGCCAGACACAATTTTTTAAATTAATTTAACATTATTCTAAATCTAATCATTTCTAGCCTATAGAGCAAAATGTCCAAACTGACATATAGTTTCCTACCTTCTCCATGCCCTAGGATGTCTCTCTGTTCAAAGACAATTTGACATTTTTGGGAATCTTGAGTAAAGAAAAGGTCACAACATATTAAAAAAAAAAATCAGTTTTAGGTTAGTATTCTGGCATGTTCTTCCATGAAAATTACTGGAATTTTACTCAGTTCCTCCCTTGACCTTTCCACTTAAAGACTGAAGGAGCTTTTTTCCTGGGAAGAAATGGAAAAAGGAATATGGTCCTTAGGTGAATCACAGAGTCAATCTCTTAAGGGAATGAGGAAAGCAACAGATATCTTAACTACCCAAGAGATTTTTTTGTTGTTGTTTTAAGCTTAGTTACCACCCAAAATCCATTTTTCTGAGACCTTAGTTTTTTGTTCTTGGCTATCTACATACCTTCCTAAAGGGAAATGTTTGGAGAATATTTTAGGTTAGACATACTTTTATTTCTTACTTTTAGTTGAACTAAAAAGAAGTTTTTAATATGCTTCCACATAGTTGTGTGAATGTGGGAAGATTTTTTCACCTCTCTGACATTTAATATCCTCATCTATAAAATGGACATAGGAATCTCTCCCCTTCCTTCCCCATAAGAATCAAATCAATGACAGAATGTTATCAAATTATAGAATAATAGGATACTATGATTCTCCCAATCAATCAGGTTGAAATTTTGGAGTCTTTCTCGACTCCACATTTTCACCCACACTGTAGCCAATTCAATCACTTGTCAAATTTCAAAATTTCTGTTTTCACAACTTCTCTTGTGTTGTCCCCTTCCGTCCACTCACATAGCTTCTATTCCAATTCAAGCCTTTATCACTTCTTGCCTGGACCATTGCCATAGACTTCTAATTTCACTCCTTGCCTCAGGCCTCATGCTATTACTTCTTCTCCATTCAACTGGCAAAGTGACTTTCCTAAAGAACAAGTCTGACCATGTCATTGGCAACTCTGTCTCCTCCCCTACTCAGTAAATGCCAATGGTTCCCTATGACCTTCAGGATCAACCATTTACTTGGTATTAAAATTTTCACAACTTGGCCCCTTCCTGCATTTTAGTTTTCTTACATCCACATACTGGCCTATTTACTGTTCCTTGTACGCGACGCTTTCTCAGATCTGTCCCTCATGCATAGTGTGGTCTGTGCCTCTTTGCCTGTTTCTTAGAATCTCTGATTTTCTAAATGAATCAGTTCAAATGCCACCTTTTGCAGAAGATCTTTCTAAGTCCTCCCCCTTTCTAAGGTTACCTTCATCTACTCTACTCTGTATACATCTTCTATGTGCCTAGTTATTTACATGTTCTCTCTCCCACTAGAATATAAGCTCCTTCGAGGGAGGGAATTGCTTTTGTACTTCTTTGTATCCCTAGAATTTAGCACAGTGTCTGCCATGTGGTAAGCTCTCAATAAATACATGTTGATTGACTGATTGGGAGGGACTTCAGAAGTCAGGCAGCCCGTCCTTTACCTGCAGCATGAATATCCTGAATACCATCCCCAATGAGTGGTCATCCAACCTTCCCTTAAAGACATCTAATGATAGAGCTCCAGTGATAGCCTATTCCATTGTTAGCTGTAATTATCCAGAAAAATCTTCCTTTTAAGAAGCTGAAATCTCTCTCCTTGCAACTTCCACTGGGTTATGCTTCACCTAAATCTTTTATCTCTCTTCATGCTCAACACAGTAGTCCGTGTGTAGTAAGGGCTTGATAAATATTTATTGAACTACATTGAACTGCTTCTAATTCTACTTTTTGGTGATAACTAGAGATGTAGTTCTTCTTTTCCAAGGCAGCCCTTTGGATATTCGGAGACAATGATCACCAAGTCGCACCTATGTCTTCTTATTTTCCATGCTAAACAGTGTCACTTGTTTTAAATAGTCCTTATGTATCATGGTTTCTAGCGTCTTCATCACCCACCACCCAGTTATGGAAATACTCCAAAAGTATTTTTCATGTACAATTTTCCAATGAAGTGTCTCCCATCCATACAGCAAAACTATTTACGTTTCTTTAAAAGATCTAATCATAGAAATAGCCCTTGTTCTTTAATGGAATAGGTAGCCTGGAAGTATAATAGGAAACATAGATTGTAAAAGTAGTCTATCCGTCTAGATACTAGAATCTGCCTCATAGACTTGCTAGAAGGAAAGCACTTTGTGAATAACAAAGTACTATGGTGCTATATTTGAGGTATTACTCATGTTATTATTTCAGAAATGTATAAAAATGAAAGGATTGGACTTAGTTCATTGCTAAGATTCCTTCCAACTCTGATATTCTATGTTCTGAGCTCTCTTTCCCAGGTCATATATTATCTAAGTCCTTGACAAAGAATTTGTCCATCATGCCTAATAAAAATCCCACTTCAGACGCCCACTAGCCACATTGCGAAGCAATCTCCCTATGTAAATGTTTAGTCTACTGGCACTTAATTCTCTCAGATGATTTTCTGAAAGTAAGCATTTGTACCTCTTAGCTGTCTTCTGCTACCGCAGCAGCAAAGTCTTTCTTCTTATAACTCTTTATGTAGTACTTGAGCACCTAACTGTGTACTTCTGCATTCAGGAAACATCTACTAAGTGGCTACTATGTTCAAAGCCCCACGAGGTAGACAGAGAAGAATAAGACAATACTCTTTCATATTTTGTAGGCCAATTGCCAACTAGATTGTAATTCTTTTAAGGCAAGGGGCCAAGATCAGAGTCTAGAGCTGGAGGGGACCTCAGTGGCCATGTGGTGTCACCTCTTTACTTCATAAAGGAGGAAAACCAGTCCTTTCAGATGGTGTTTTGCCAAAGGTCATACAGGTAGTAGGTGTCAGAGGTCCGATACGAACTAAGGTAGTCTGACACCAGGGCCTCTGTCCTGCCCACTGTACCATATTGCCTCAGCTACATCTTCTGATTCTTTTTTTTAAAAAAATCATCTAGGATGTCTAGCACTGGGCTGAGCACATAGTAGGTGCTCTGATAGAATATCAATAGCATAAAAGTATATGAATGAAGTATATATATATATATATACATGCATATGTATGAAAAACGTATACGGATGAACTGAATGAATGAAGCAAGTGCTTACTATGTGCAAGGCGCCCAGCTAAGCACTAGGGATATAGACAGAAATAGGAGACAGTCCCTGCCCTCAAGGAGCTCACATTGTAATGGGGGGGGCTAACATACATGGAAGGTTTTCATTGCAAGTCAGGTGGAAAGGTGCCGTGGTCCTTAGGTACAGCAGTAAAGCAGATGATAATGCCTCTTCAATGTCATTTCCACAGATAACATCGTATCAGTTTCTAATAATGAACTACTTGATGTTGGGCTGGAAGCATTGCTATATTAGGCTATTTCCATCCTGGTCTGACGGGAGGTAGTGGCCAAGATGGTGGTAGTGGTTTGACCTGTCTGGCTCATACTGTACCCTGTCTCTGTCTCAGGGTGCCCTGCTGCCTCAATGAGGCTGGCATAGAGAGATGAGAAGCCTCTTAAAAAGATATTGGGAACTGATGGACTCTGAATGCAGATGGAAGTATATTTTTTTCCACTTCTTTTATTCTTTCTTGTGCTTTTTTTTCTTTTGATTTGTTTCTTCTTTCACAACTGTGACTAATAGGGAAATATTTTTACATGCTAGCACATGTATAAACTATATCAAACTGCCTACTATTTTCAGAAGAGAGGAGGGAGGGAGGGAGGGAGAAGAATTTGGAACTCGAAATCTTGTGAAAATGAATGCTAAAATTTTTCTTGACGTGTAACTGGGAAAAAAAATACTATTAAACTTAAAAAAAAGAGATTGGTCCAGTTGCTGGCAAAGGAGAGTATTCTGTGGTAGACCAAAAATAAATAAAGCTTTTGTTCCCTTGAGGATAGGGAGCTGTCTTTGTATTCCTAGTGAAGGCAAAGCAAAGGAAGGCAGCAAACATTTATGACAGGTGTACCCCAGGCTGGGCCCTGTGCTGAGCCTTGGGGATACAAGGGAAAAGATAGTTCCCACTGTCAGGGACTCTTGTGGGGAAGGCGACGCTCAAAAAGGAGCTGAAAGGAGGAGGGGGAAGGTTTCTGGGGGGGAACATGATGCCAAAGTCTGAAAAGTCAGAAGGTAAGTCAGAGGGAGCCAGACTGGGCACTTTTCAAAATGGTGGCCTTAGGAGGAACTCACTAATGGGAGAAGGGGGCTGGCATGGTAGAAGGATGTTCCAGGTGAGAAGGGAGGTCCCAGGCATTGAGGCAACTGAGGTATGGTGTGGAAATACACAAAGTCAGAGGCACTGCAGCTACACTAAGTGAATTAGCCCTTCATGAGCTTATAAGATGCCCAAGGCACCATTTATAAGATTCTAAAACCCCATCAGAAAGAATGGTTATTAGGAACAATATGATATGGTGGAAATTAAAATTCAGTAGACATTTATTAAGGACCTATTTAATACATAATATCAAGTCCCTGCTGTCAGGGGTATTACCGTCTGGTAGGATGAAAAGAAACATACAAAGACAACTGTAATTAATATACAACATGAATTCAAGAAAAACTTATAAAGCAACTTCTGCATGCAGAGCCATGCGTTTCCTCTTAGGGGAGGTAAAAAACTTAGATAAGACATAGTTCTTGCCCTGATAGAGCTGTGAAAAGTTGGCACCTGCTATCCTGACAGGAGAGGTTTGAGACATGGCCATTGTGATAAAATGTTTTGCTTGATTCATTGTTTGTTAGAAGGATTTTATTTTTCTGTTTTTTCTTCATTTGGGGGCGGGAGGAAAATAAAATATATACTTGTTAATTAAAAAAAATTAAATAAAAGAATAATCTATACTAATGGGGATGCTTCTTGGAGGAAGTAGCATTTGGGTTTGATTGTAAAGGACCTACAGGAAGTGAAGAGGTAAGGGCTGGGGAGAGGGATGGGGAAGGGCAGGGAGAGAAATATTCCAGGGCCAGGGAGCGAGCCATGGGATCAGAAATGTGGAGGTAGGGGCAGCTAGGTGGTGCAGTGGCTAGAGTGCTGGCCTTGGAGTCAGGAGGACCTGAGTTCAAATCCTACCTCAGACACTTGACAGTTACTAGCTGTGTGACCTTGGGCAAGTCACTTAACCGCAATTGCCTCACCAAAGAAAAAAAAAAAAGAAATGTGGAGGTGAGGAAGGACAGGGTATGTTCAGAGTCAAAAGAGTCCAGTTTGGAAAGAACCCCAGACTTGGAATAAGGAGACCCAAGGTCTAGTGGCCAGTTCTACCAAACTGCTATGGGACCTTAAGCAAGACACTTTAGTTCTCTGATCCTACTGCCTACCTCCCAGAGCTACTGTAGCAATCAGATAAGATCCTGGGTGTGACAGTGCTTCCTACGCAAGCTACCCTATGAATGTATTTCCCTCAATGAGGCCTTTGGTTTCCTTTTTGAGTCTGGGCAAGTTCCTCCCGCAATTTTATGATTCGTTGACTCCCTGACAAATAACAAGAAAACGACAAGTATATTACATGCTTAATTAGAAAGAAAATTATCCTAATGAGTCCTTGTGGGCCTGTTTGCAATTTTCTTAAAGATGATGCAATTGCATCTAATGTCCACACCACACAGAAAGGCTTCCAGCTGATGGCTTGTTGGAGAGTGAGCTTTGGAAACTACAGAGTTATAGCATAGTGAGAAAGGTACTGGCCTTGCAGGCCTGAGGACAAGTCCCTTAATCCATGAGCAAGCCATTTTTCCTCATGTGGCCTCTGTTTCTTCATAAAATGGGGATGATACTTACAGACTGTGAACTCCTCGAGAGCAGGAATCATCTCTTGCCTTTCTTTGTGTTCCAAGCACGGTGCCTGGCACATAGTAGATGCTTAACAATTGTTTATTGACTGACCTCTCTCCCAGAGTTGTTGGGTAGCAGATAACACAACAAATCTAATGACAGTGAACCCCGTACATATTGTAAGGCTCCATATATGATGAGGACGCTGTCTTTGTGAGGCTCCTCCCATCCGTCTCCAAAGGGGGCTTTCATTCCTACTAGGAGGAAAAACAGGAGGTTGGGACCAGTGGCCACTCTGCTTTCTTAAGAGAGAAGAGGTGCTGGGCTAGAGTTGTATCTATCTGCTCCCTTAAATATTTTTCATCTAGGGGTTATGATAGGATTTGAGCTAACTTCTGATAGCTTTATCATTTTGTGGGGGGAGAGGACCACCAACTCTGTATCTAAGGCTTGACCCGTTTCCCACCAAATTCCAGTTGTACAGTGAACACAAAAAGTGAATAGTAGAGAAAAGCCATTTATCCAAGTCAGAGAAAAAGAGAAATCAGAGATGGTATATATAGGAGAATATATACCAGACAATGCAGAGTGAAGGAGCTCTCCCATTGGGAGTGAGATAACTGTATCTCATCCAAGAGGAAACTCTCTCAGCCTCTAGAGTAGCAAACTGGGAAGACCAATATGATGGAGGCTGTTGACTCCTCTTGTTTTCCAAGAGTTTTTTTTTTCCTTCAGCAATCTGAAGTGGGCTTGGCCTCTTCCATCTTCTTTCTTGAAGCTGGAAGCCAGAATTACCCAAAGTGGCTCTCTGCTTGTTGATGTTACAAGAGTCCTGAAGAGGTACCTGCGAAGGCTGGAGATCCTTTGTCTCTGGCAAACTCCTCTGTGCCTCTCATGAAGGGCAGGGCATTCATCTGCACCATTAGGAGTAAGTCCCATACCAGCAGGCCTGGGGGCATGGCTTACACAAATCTCCATGGAAATGTGGGCTCTTAGTGTTGTTATGTAAATGTGAGTGATTATACGAAGCCAATTCATCAAGCAATCATGGGCAATGCAGATGAAGACTTCAATCAGTCCATCCTTGTTTTGGGTTACTAATTGTAAACCTTTCAGAGCTCGGCTCAAATGCCATCTCCTGTGTAAGGCCTTTTCTGATCTTCTTAGCTAATGGCATCTCCACCCTGCCCCCGACCTGCCCAATTACCTCATATGTATTCTGTATATTAGAAGAGGGCAGGTAGGTGACACAATGTATAGAGAGCTGGACCTGGAGTCAGGAGGACCTGAGTTCAAGTGCAGACTCTGACACTTACTAGCTGTGTGACCCTGGGCAAGTCACTTAATCTCTGCTTCCCTCTGTTTCCTCAACTATAAAATGAAGACCCTGGAAAAGGAAATGGAAAACAACTCCAGTATCTTTGCCAAGAAAACCTCATAAAAATGAGGTCATGAAGAGTTGGGCATGACAAAACAACTTAGCAAAAATAACAACAAAAATATTATAGGTGTACTCCCTGTTTCCTGATATAGAATGTAAGCTCAAGGACAGGATCTGTTTCATTTTTATCTTTGTGTGCTGTGTCCAGCACAGGGCCTGGGATGTAGTCGGCATTTTCAATAAGTACTTACTGACTGAATGACAAACACATGCTATGTTGGAGTAAGGATCTCAGAATATCTTGACAGGCTGGATAGAGCATTGTGCCAAATCAAATTAGCTGAAATTTATAAATAATTTATAAATAAAAATTTATGTATATAAAAAATTTATAAATAAATGTAGCCTTATACTTGGGTTCAAAAACATTATTAACTTCACAAGTACAAGATGGAGGAAGTACGACTATTTGGATTCTAAGCTTAGTAAGAGTCAGTAGGATGACATGAGAGCCCCTGACGGTAATATGGTCTTAGGCTGCAGTCAGAGGGAGGTGATACTTCCATACTCTACTGTTGGCAGATGACATCAATGGATGCGCTGGAAAATATTTAACTATTGGCTTGCTGAAAAAAAATGTACACAACAAACACATCTTCAAGTTTAGTATGCTCTATTAACATTTCCTCTATCACTTTTAAAAATCTAGACAACCAACAAATAATAAACTGAGCCCTTATTTGTAGCATTTGCTAATTTCCAAGGGGTAGATGCTCGCAATGAGAATTTAACAATCGGCTTTCACACAAGCTGGCTCCATCTTTTTGTGTTCAGTTCAGCTCAGCTCCCAGTGCCATAGTTAAGGAAGAATAAGAAGGAGAAGGCCCCAAAGGAGGCTGGCCAGAATGACGAACAGCCTCAGCATCATGCCACGTGAAGAACTGTTGAGGACTTTGGCGATGCTTAGCCTGGGAGAGACTTTGGGACATGTGAGACATGTTTTCAGGTATTTGAAAGGTTGTTGTGTGTTCTTATTGACTTTAGAAGGCGAGAACTAGAAGCATAGTAAAATGAGATTTACAACAAGAAGGGACTTTGGAAAGCAGTGGGGGAGGTTGTAGTGAGATAGATTTAAAATTGAAAAATGTATAAAATAGCTAGCATTTATATAGAACCTTAAGGTTTGTAAATTACTTTACAAATATAGTTTGGCTTGATCCACACAATAACTCTGGGAGGTAGATGATATTATTATCCTTATTTTGTAGATCCGGAAATAGAGGCAGAGACAGGTTAACAGACTTGCCCAGGATCACCCAGCTAGTACATGTGTGATACCTAATTTGAACACAGAACTTTCTGACTCCAGTTCCAATGCTCTTTCCACTGTGTCATCTAGCTGCCTTTAACTTTCACATTGGGTCGGTGGATGGAGTGGCAGACCTGGGGTAGGAAGACTTACCTTCATGAGTTCAAATCCACCCTCAGACACTTACTAGCTGGGTCACCCTGGGCAAGTCACTTAACCCTGTTTGCCTCAGTTCCTTCATCTGTAAAATGAGCTGGAGGAGGAAATGGCAAACTATTCCAGTATCTTTGCCAAGAAAACCCCAAATGGGGTCATGAAGAGTCAAACATTATTGTAAATGACCAAACAACAAAACTTAGAACTTTCCAAAAGTGAACTAAGATACCTCAAAAGGTAGTGAGCTCTTGATCTTTAGAAATATCCAGGCAAAGGCTGGATGATCATTCTCAAGTTATGTTCTTGAGGAGATTCTTGCTACAGTCCAAGATCCTGCGATCTCTCCCAGCCTCAATTTCCACACTGGCTGAAGTGGAGTCACTAATATTTTCAGTATTTACCTTAGGGGGCTGCTGGGGAAAGTGCTTTGTCAACTTCTAAGTGCTGTGGAAACGCTACCCATTCCTGTGTGTTTAGATGGAGGAATTGCATTTGTATGGTGGATAGAATGCTGTCCTTGAAGCTGGGAAGGCCTGGACTAAGTCCTGCTTCTGACCCCCACTGGCTCTGTGATCCACGACAAGCAATTTAACCTCCCAGTTCTTTAGGCAGCTTGCCAAGACTGTAAGTTGCGGGGAAGGTGCTGATCTGCAATGGGAGAGAGAATTGGCCCACCCAGCAGCTCCCTAGACCAGTAAAAGGATGGGTCTAGTGCCTCATTTCCCTCCCAACTCCTGTCTCTAAACATGCTTCGTCCTTTCACTGTCCCTGTGCCCTCTCTCACATTGTTTCCCTAATCTGGAACCTCTCTTCCTCCCTGTCCAGCATCATCCTCTTTGCCTTTCTAAAGCCATCCTTCTAGGCTTGATTCAAATATCACCTCCCGCAGGAAGCTTTCCTCAACCATGACCTCTTCCTTCTCTGAGCTCCTGTAGTCCTCGTTATCTTTATAATCCCATAGGGTAGCCTGATGTGTACCTTTAGACACTTTTGGGTGCTTTCCCATCTCTGTGTTATAAATTTGTTGTTGTGTCATTTCAGTCGTGTCTGACTCTTTGTGACACCATTTGAGGTTTTCTTTCTAGCACATTTCCTTCTCCAGCACATTTTACAGGTGAGGAAACTGAGACAGACAAGGTTAAGTGACTTGCCCAGGGTCATACAGCTAGTAAGTATCTGAGGTTGGATTTGAACTCAGGTCCTCCTGACTCCAGGACTGGAGCTCTATCCACTGTGCCACCTAGCTGCCTGTGTGCTATAAATGCCCCACTTTAAATGCCCTCCCATCTTCCTCTTCAGACCTTCTTTAGCCTTCAAGAACACCGAGAAGCAACTGATGGTGCAGTGGATAGAGTGCTGGGCTTGAAGTTAAGAAGACCTGAATTCAAATCTGGCCTTAGACACTTACTAGCTGGGGGACTCTGGGCAAGTCACTTAACCTCTATCAGCCTTAGTTTCTTCAACTGTAAAAAGGGAATAATAGTAGTACCAGGGTTTTTATGAGGATCAAATGAGATAATATTAGTTAAAAAGTGCCTGGCACATAGTAGGTGTTATATAAACACTTATTCTCTTTCCTTTCCTTCCCATCTTCCCCCAGAAAGCTTTTTCCCGCCCACAATGATCTTCTACAGAACCCTCTGAACTCCTACAACACTTATTTGCCAGAATCACTTATTAGGTGGTTAATCACATGTGGCGTTTCTTCTAGTGTTTTAAGAATACACACACATATGTGCATGCTCAGCCACTTTTCATATATATAGTAAGCCCTGACTCCTTAACTAGGCAGAGAGAATGTCTTATGCTTTCTGTGAATGGCCCTTTTGGAAATGTCAGAATTAGAAGTGACCAACTCCAGAGCTAAAATGGGTCTTAGAATGAAAAACCAAGCCCAGAACTGAAATTGGTCTTAGAATCTAAAATGGCGATTGTCAGAGTTGGAAAGGCCTAATCAATCAATCAGCCAGCAAGCATATATTAAGCATCTCTCACATGTCAAGCTCCGTGCTGGGTATCGGGGATACACGGACAAAAGTGGACGCAGTCCACGCCTTGAACGACCTTATACTCTACTCAAGGAAAAAGCGCGTACTCAGAGCACAGGGAAGTACAGTTTACATGTGAAATCATTTCGAGGGTAAAGGCACAAGCCTCAGAACATAAAATGTCAGAGATGGAAGGGTGCTCAGAGACCATTTGGCCTACTCCTTCCACATAACTTAAAGAGGGGAGTCTGACGCAGAGAGAAGTTAAAGGCATTTACCCAGGGTCTAGGTAAGTTAGTGATGCAGCCAGTACTCAAACTCAGAATTTCTTATTTCTGGTAGTTTTCTTTTTCTACTTCACTCTACTGCTTTTTCTAAAATTGAGAACCTGGTAGCAAAGTTACTCAATTCTATGCCAATTGTATGATTTCTATTTTCAGTATTTATGTAATATTACAACTATAGAAGATATAGAATTCTGGCTGATTAAATATCAAACAAATCAAAACTTATCAACAGTTGACAAGTAAATTACCAGGTTCTTATGAAACCTTCATTTAGAAGATGGTAGATGTTCCTTACAGTAAAAGCCTATATTTGATGATGCTCTTCAAAGATGCTTCTGTCTGGGAAATGCGTTGTCTCCTGGTTTTACTTGAATAAATCAGGCTTGTCTTGAGGCCAAGCTTTCTCTGAACTGGAAAATTTGAAATGATCATAGCAATGTAGTTGAGAGGGGAAGGTTGATTGTCCCCTTGGAATTGGGGGGATCAACTGAACCATTCCAAATGGCATTACTGTTTAACCTTTAAGGGATAGTGTCTGTCTAGAATCACTGAATGTCAGAGCTACAAGGGAATCTAGAATATAAAAGCTTAGCACCAGAAGGGACTTTAGAGATCTTCTAGCCTAAACCAACCATTTTACAGATGAGGAAATTGAAATCCAGAGAAGGGAAATAACTTGATCAAGGTCACAAAGCAAGCTAGTGGCAGAACTAGGCTTGAAAGCCAGCTGTTTTGACTTCTGGTAGAACTGCTTAACAATTCAAACCAAAGGATTAATAATAATAATATTATTAATGACAATTAGAACTTACCTTGTGCTTTCAGGTTTGTAAAATGTTTTACTAATATGTTCTCATTTTATCTTCACAATAACTCTGGAAGGGAGGGAGGTGCTATTATTCTCCCCATTTTACAGAAGAAACTGAGGCAGAGGTTTACTCAGCTAATTCAGTGTTTGAGGCCAGATTTGAACCTAGATCTTCCTGATTCCATGTTCAGTGTCACTATAGCCTTATCCATATCTATATCTGTATCTGTGTCTATCTCTATATATTGTAGGTACATAGCTATTTACGTATTATTTCTCCCATTAGAATGTATGCACCTTAAGGTGAGGGACTATTTTTGCCTTTCTATATAGCCCCAGCACTTAGCACTGTGCCAGGCACATAGTAAGCACCTAATGTTTGTTGATTGATTGATAAATAAGCTATTGCTTCTTGGAATTTGAGCCTAGGATTTGGACCTGAAAAAGATATTAGAGATAATCTAGTTCAGGAAAATGAATTTAGGGTGAAATCTGGGAGTCACCTGTTTTATTTGATCTGTGAGATAAGTATGGTTTTTTACACTTTAAAATACAATGAAATTTCATTTAAATGCATAAAAACCATTCTTTGCTTGATCTTCATTTTACAGATGAGAAAAAATGGGACCCAGAGATGGGTAATTACTTCCCCATGGTCACACAACCTATGTTAGGAGAGCTGGGATTTCTATTGTATTCTATTTCTTTCAGTCTAGTGATGCTCCAGTAGAGACATTTCATGGATTAGACAGGTTAAACACAAACACAAAGAAAAATGTGGACACATTAGAGGAGAGACAGCCTTACAAATGTGGTAGGCGGCCACTTAAGTGTGTCCTCTAAGAAATTAGAGGAGGGAGGGAATTCTAGAGGAGGATATGTAAAATTTTTGGTTGTCTATATGTTTGAAAGAAATCCAACACTATAAAAACAGGAAACAGAAAAGCACAGCAGAAGGGTTAATGCAAAAGAGGTGAATGAAACTTTTGCTTTTCTGCATAACTGGGAAGCAGCAGGTCCAGATAAGATCTGGTGGTACATGAATTACTAGCAAAACACTTGAGCAGCTTTCTCTCTGAGGCAAGCCTGATCCCCTATTTCTTAACAGAAGGCATCACATATTTATTACCAAGAGATGTGAACACCACCAGTCCTTCTAAATATAGACCAGTTACATGTTTATGTACTTTATACAAAAGCAGTCACAACTTGAATTACCTAAAAAGAAAAATTAGAAACAATTGACAAGAAACCAGAAATCAACTAAAGATCAACCTCTGCCCCCCCAAAAAAAAGAAAAAAAGGGAAAAAGATAAAGAAAAACAAAAGAAAAAAAGGCATGTCAAAAAAATTCCAGGGATGTAGAGAACAATTAATTATTAATTTATTGATTATTAAACCAGTCACCTAAAAGTGCTGTACCATTTCTACATACTGCCTTTATTGATTATTACTAAGCCCTTGACTTAGTTTCACACTCATGGCTTAGTCATATACTTTGAATACAGGATGGTGATACAGTTTATGGAAAACTGTTCTCTATTTAAAACATACCACAAGCACAACAATTGAGATAAAATGTGATATCTTCCAAGACATTGTTCTGCTATGGTTCTACCTCACTATTGTCAGTCTTGAATAGAATTGAGAAGGGCTTTCAAGTCCAACACTTTTCAAGTGTTAAAACAGTATTTGACATTTCAAAAGTTAATTTACTTTTTAAAATATCAAGCATTCATTTTCTCCTCTTACTTCTCCCCACTCACTGAAAAGAAAGCAAAAAAAAAAAAGAAAAGAAAAAGAAAAAAGAAAGAAATATAAAACACCTATATTACATAAACACAGTCAAGCAAAATATATTTCCCTATTGGTCTTGTTAAAAAAATGAATTTCTTATTCTGTGTTTCTTATTCTATCCATTATCTCTCTGTCATAAGATGAGTTTCATTCTTTATCAGTTCTCTGGAATAATGGTTGATCATGTAGTATATATATACACACACACACACACATATATATATATATACACACATATATATGATTATATAATACAAAAAAATATTCATTATTTTATGTAAAAGACAGACATAAAATTATTTGGCTTCTCTGAAAAATACGTGAAATAGCTACTTCATCTTATGTAAATGTTATCCAGTGATCTGGAAATGCTATCCATTGATCTCAAAATATAATTTGTCCTTGATGAATGTAAATTTCTGAATGTATACCAAGGAGGAATAGAGACTGAAGGCTTTGAGCTTGAATCCAGAGGTAAAATGGAACAATAGACAAGATCTAGGAAGGATTCAACATTGTTCTTTCCAGGAAGGAGAACATAGAAAAAAAGATCTAGGGTTTTCTGGCCGACTCTACATTTCATAGCAGTACCCAATGATATATCTCCAGTTCACCTGTGGCTCTCCATATTTGAGATAAGCATTCACTAACTATTTAGGTAAAAGAAGCAAGAAAAGTACATTACAGTGTCTATTACTGAGAGGAAAGCTGGGGAAAGAGCAATTTTTTTTTTGTGGTAACTTCCCTTAGTCCTTAAAGAGGTAAGAACATAATTAGCTTCAGGCCAAGTCCTCTGTTTCAAGATGTGTACCAAGGCCCAGTGGTCCACCCTCTTCCCTATTCTTCTTATCTCTGGAGATTTGATCAGCCACACTGCTAAACAATTAACATTAAAATAATTAGCCCTAGGGCAATATGATGGCTCTCGAGCCAACATAGTACCCTCTTTGGTTATTTTATGGAGCTTATATTAGATGAAAAAAAAATCAGTATAATATAATCACATAGTATCAATATCATATCAATGGTATGATCATATTAATAGTATAATAGCTCAGAGCCCCCAGTTGGAAAAACTCCCAGCATTCAGATGGAGATTTGGTTCTCTGCCTTAATTTGAATTTTGTGCATCTCTAGCTGGTAGAGGAAGGCTAGCACAAAATTCCAGAGTGTTTGCTGATTCACACTACTCTTACATATCCTTGCTGTTCTCAGAAAAAAGTCTCTTCTCCTCACAGCTAACAGGGACACTTTAACACTAATGATAATTCTCATTAATACATTTTAAGTTTTTTAATAGAAACTTATATTTATATGGGCCTTGAGATTTACAAAGTGTCTGGCATCCATTATTTCATTTTATACTCACAAATATCGTATGAAGTAAGCAATACAATTTCCATTTTACAATAGAGAAAAGTGAGGTTTTGGTTTGGCCAAGATTTCTTGTCTAAACCCAGATCCAGAATTCTTTCTACCATATCACAATGTTCAGTTTTTAATCTTTTGAGGATTTTTAGTGACTGGGAAAAAAGGCAGAAAACTTTTATTTAATGGAAAAGAAATGAGAATAAGAAAAGGAAGTGTGAGTGACTATTAATGTTGCTTAATGAGAAATTTCTATTAACACCCTTCCCAGTAGGGGCTTATGAGATTCCTCTGCCTGCTGAGTAGGAGGTTAATCAGTTTTTGAAAACATCCCTCCAGGTCTCTTCTATAGTGACCTGCAATAGGCTTAGGCCCACCACAGGGGAAATGGAGAGGCAGCTTTTTAAGGATTCTGGCCATTGAAGACCAGTGTTAATCTAAGGCCCCCTGTTGGATGCTGTTGTTAATATATGAGAATAGTTGTATTGACCTGACATCAATGGAGGAAGGGAAGGCCTGTTGGAAACTTATGTGAACTCAGAGACAAGATACTCAAAAGACCTTTGAATAAAGGAATATGTACTTTATGAGTTCCTTGGCATTAAAATCTTCCTAATATAATAGTGTGTGCTTTATGTTAGCAAAACACTTTCATACGCATAAACTCACTGTGTTCTGAGAAGTTAGGTAGTGATAGGGATTGAAGCTGTGATTGATTGCATTGGTAGAAGGAACTCCAGAATGAGGGCATTCCCTCTACCAGGGCAACTGGTAACATTTAAGAGTGTTACGTAGAGCGCTTAGGTGTTAAATATCTTGCTCAAGGTCACACAGCCAGGATGGGCCAGAACTAAGACTTAAGGCTAGGCATTTCCAATTCCAAGGCCTATGAAGATTCTTCTCTGAGTTGGACAGGGCAAGCATTAACATCCCCATTTTATAGTTTATAACTCCAATTTTCATGTCTCCTATCTGGGCCCTATTTTCCTGACTTGTATATGAGAATAATAACTTGCAACTATTCATCTTATATGGTTATTAGGAGGAAGATGCTTTATAAACTTGATGTGCTATAGAAATGTGACCTGCTATTTGGGGGAATCATGTTATCATGGGCAGACTTGAAGAGGAAAAGAAGTCACCAATGGCAGCCTGGGTTGAGAGTGAGAAATGAATGAAAGAAACACGCAGATGCCCATTGTTAGTCATTGACATATGGGCGTAAAGTTTTCAATCAATTGACAAGTATTTATTAATCACTTGCCATGTGGCAGGCATTGTTCTAAGCATGTGGGATAAAAACAAAAAGTAAAAATAGTCCCTTCTCTCAAGTAGTTTCCATTCTAATGGATGTACAACATATACAAAAATTAGTACATATAAGATCAAAATAAATACAACGTAGATGAATTGTAACCTTAGAGGGGGAGGCTCTAGCAGTTGAGGAGATTGGAAAAGGCCTCCTCCAGAATGGAACATTTGAACTGAGTCTTGAAGGAAGTCAGGGAATTACAGAGATGGAGGTTAGAAGAGAGAGCATTTCAGGCACTATAGACAGCCAGGGCAAAGGCTTGGAGACTAGAGATTGGAGTGTCATCTGCAAGGAACAATAAATAGGCCAGTGTAGCTGAATCTCAGGCCGCTAGGTGGTGCCATAGTACATAGAGCTCTGGTTTGGAGTCAGGAAGACTCATCTTTCTGAATTCAAATCTGGCCTCAAATACTTACTGCTTGTGTGGTAGTTCATCATTATATTAGATGAAAAAAAAATCAGCATAGTATCATCACATAGTAGCAATATCATATCAATAGTACAATCATATCAATAATATAATAGCTCAGAGCCCCCAGTTGGAAAATTCATCCTGTTTGCCTCAGTTTCCTCATCTATCAAATGAGCTGGAGAAGGAAATGGCAAACTATTCCAGTATCTTTGCCAAGAAAACTGCAAATGGAGTCATAAAAAGTCAGACGTGACTGAAACATCTGAATGACAAAACTGAATCATAGAGTGTGTAGAGGGGGCAGGACAGTATGAGAAGGCTGGGAAAGTAGGAAGATTGTAAATAGCTTTAAATGCCAGACAGAAGAGTTTATACTTGATCTTAGAGCAGGAGTTCTTAACCTGGGATTATGAACTTGGTTTTTAAAAAAAATTTAAAAATCAAAAATATTGAAATAATGTAATTGATTTCCTTTTTAATCCCATATATTTTGTTTTGAGAAGGGGTCCATAGGCTTCATCAAACTGCCAAAGGGGCTCTTGATAGACAAAAATGATCAATTCCTTGAAAAAGCTGTCTACACTCAGTGTAGACTCTACCTCTTCTCACTCTTTTCTAAATCCTCTGCAATATTGAGTCCAGCCTCATCATTCAATTGAAACTAGTTTTTCAACAAGTATCAATGATCTTTTAGTGACCTTTTCTCCATCTATTCTTCATCCTTCCTGACCTCTGTTGAGCATTTGGCACTATTAACCACCTTTTTTTTCCTTGTATCCTCTCCAGGCAAACATGAGTTTTTGTTTTCTTAAATCACAGGCTCTACCATGTCACACCACTAGTCAATAAACTTAATGTGTCCATATTACCTAGAGGGCAAGAGTTTTAAGCTTTTTTTGTCTATCAAGAGTCCCTTTGGCAGTTTGATGAGGCCTATGGACCCCTTCTCAAAACAAGTATGGGGTGGAGCAGGCATGACTCTGAAACAACAGTTCCTGTAGAGGCTAGGGATATAAAGACAAAAATGAAACAGTCATTGCCCTCAATGAGCTTCTGTTCTATCAGGGGAAATAACATATACACATATAAGTATAAGGAAAAGGTTTTCTCCTTCCCTCAGTTTTGTTGACATAGTCACAGAAGGCCCAGAATATAATCACAAGGTGTTAAAGAAGTATTAAATTAACTGCCCTGATCCTCTTATGAGGTGTGAATGCCACTCTAATTAAATCAAGAAGGGAACAACACAATTGATTGAGGTACAAATTAGCTATATTTCTGGGGGCTTTAAATAGCCAAGCCCTAGATGAATTTTAGAAGTTAGAGAGTAGGCAAGATTGAAAGTAGGAGCCAACTTGTGAAGGAGATTCTCACTGGGGTGAAGGTTTAAATTTCTCTCTTCCTCAAATAATAGTCCATGTAATTTTGAAGGAGAGCTATAGACCAACAGGAGACACTATATCATGTAGGGAGCAGAGAAATACACAATACACAGATGGGTACAGTGACAGTCACTTACAGGAGGAAACAGCTTTAAGGAGTATAATTCCTAGCAGCAAAGAAGAGAGTCAGACTATAGAAAAGAGCAACTCTGGGAACCCCATTGAACAACCTGTGCAGCAGAAGTGCTAAACCTAAAGGGAGAATTCTCCAAAGAAAGTGTTTTCAGGCACTAAAGTACCAGGAGTTATGAGTTACCTTTGCCACTCATGTATCCTACACGTGCCTCATTACTGTTCTAACTTAAATTTAAGCCCATTTTCCCCATGAACGCTGTGTGTCTATGTGAGAGATGGAACCCCAGGTTCATGGAATATTTTGTAACGACTGGTTTTGCTATGCCATCTAAATAAATGCTTTTGCTAAATGGTAATTGAATCTATTATAGGATTGTTATTAGGAAATACACCAGTGGGGGCTCATAAATTATGTTGTTAGGAATACCCCTGGAATTCAAGGTAGAAGCTGCCTTCTGGGGACTAAATCCTAGGTGCAAGTGCAAATAGGGCGATTATTCCAAAGTGTGTGCTATATAAATGAATACAAAATATGTGCAAAGTAAATTCAAGGCAATTTGAATCCCCCTGTCAGCTGTAGAGGGATGATAATGATGAGGAAAAGTCTCATGTGGAAGTTGGCCTCTGGAATGGGTTTTGAATGATGCTAGAGATGCTAAGAGGCATGGTGACAAGGGAGTGTACTTTGGCCAGTGGGACACCCTATGCAAAGGTACAAAAAAATGGATAAAAAAAATAGAACATCCTGTGGATAGAAAAGAGCAGCTAAGTGGCATAGTGGATAGAGTGCTGGGTCTGATGTCAGGAAGATTCATCTTCCTGAGTTCAAATCCAGCCTCAGACACTTCCTAGCTATGTGACCCTGGGCAAGTCACTTAACCCTGTTTACCTCAGTTTTCTCATCTGTAAAATGAGCTGGAGAAGGAAATGGCAAACCACTCCAGGATTTCTGCCAAGAAAACCCCAAATGGGGTCATGAAAAGTCAGACATGACTGAAAAATAACTGAACAACAATAATAGAAAATCATAAAAAAATCAAACAGGACAGTTTAGATGGATTGTGGATTGTGTGATTTGGGGAATATGTAGTAAATAAGGTTGGAAAGGTAAGTTGTAGTCAAATTGAAGACTTTAATTCCAAACAGAAGAGTTTCTATTTTAACCTAGAGACAACAGGAAGCTACTGCTCTTATTGAGCAGGGGAGAGACCTATTTAGACTTGTGCTCTGGGAATCAATCAATCATTTGTTAAGCACCTACTATGCATTGTAGTAAGTGCTGAGGATGCAGAAAGAATGAATGAAATAATCCCTGCTTGCAATCTCTTTAGTAGCTGTGCAGATAGACTGGAAGGAGGAGAGATTGGCTGCAGGGAGATCAGTGCTTAGTCTAGGGGAGCGGTATCACAGACCTGTGAGTGGAGAAAAGGGTGGAAATCTGATGCATGTCATGAAGATAGGAATGACCGGATTTAGCAACTGACTGTGTGGGGCTAGGACCTGTGGGGAGCTGGGGATGGTTCAGGTTGTAAACTGGATAGATGGTACCCTTGTTGGACATGAGGAAGTCAGGGAGAACAGTGAATATGGGGAGAATGTAATGAAAGTGAGTTCTGTCTTTGGCATGTTGAGTTGAGATGCCTATGGGACATGCAGTGGGAAATATCCAATGCAGATATGAAAGCTGCATTTGGAGAGCTGTTGTGTGGAAGAGAGACCAGACTGTTTGGCTTTGCCTAATGGGTAGAGCTAGCAACAGTGGTTGGAAGCAACCGAAAAACTAAAGTTAGGCTTTATTTAAGTAAAACATTCCTATTAATCAGAACTATCTAAAAGTACAATGGGCTTCCTCTGGGATTTGTTGGCTCCCCATAACTGAAGGTATTTAAGTAGAGATTGGATAATCATTTATTGGGGAGGCTTTAGAGTGACATCTAAGGTCACTTCCACAGAAACTCAGTTTTTCTTATAGTGTTGGGCAGTTATATGGTGTAGTAGACAAAGTCCTGGACTTGTAGTTAGGAAGATCTGAGTTAAATCCTGCCTCAGACACTTGCTAGCTGTGTGGCCTTGTATAAATCCCCTGTTCTTTCTCTCTCAGCTTCAGTTTCTTCATCTATAAAATGGGGATATTACTAACATCTACTAGGGCCTATTGCTGGGTCCTATATTATAGAAGTGACTCCATGTTTAACCAGCAATAGACCTGCATAGGGACCAGAAGGTTTCTGTGTATCCAGTAGTGGGCTTGGTCAACTCCATTTAGAGTCAGGAATGCAAGGTTAGCCAATTCTCCTAAGTCTCAGTGCCTTCATGGTCAATAAGGGAGGGGTGGTGAAATCCAAACCATCTGCAGATTGAGGTCCCTAAGGTCCCTCTTCAACTCAGTCCCTGTGAATCTGTCTGGATTCACAACAATCAGATATTAAGGGTAGAGGCCGGGGAGATCTGGGCACTTAGTTGGGGCACACATCCCACAGTATGCCTGAATCGCCTTTCACTGATGACTGTATATTGTGTACTCCCATTTCTCCACCCAATTTTTCATTTTACACATGAGAAAACTGAGGCAAACAGGGTTAAGTGACTTGCCCAGGGTCACATAGCTAGGAAGTGTCTGAGGCTGGATTTGAACTCAGGAAGATGAGACTTCCTGACATCAGGTGCCCCTGTGACACCACAGGGCTAGGACTTGCTTGTGCCTGTGATGCTTTGAACACTTACATTCCTTCTCCTACTTCTCACCCACAATGCCCTCATGCTACCTCACAATGACAGAAGGTCATTGTGAGAATAAAATGAGATAGCATACATCAAGAACTTTGTAAACCTTTTAGCTCTATATAAATGTAGTGGGGGAGATAAGGTGATGCTGTAGGTAGGTACACTGGCCATGAAAGTCATTATCCTTCTTACCCATGTTCTGCCTCCCTGAATTGCTGCACAGTTGTTCAGTTGGAGCAGCTAAAGAGACCCCAGAAGCCTGGAAGCAAACCCCCTCAGTTGCTAGAGCCTAGGATGGGCTCTGGCTTCCCTCACTGTACTCTCCTCCTCCTCCTTAAGGGGCACGTGATAAACAAATCCAATGTTTTGGACAAGAGGTAATAAATAGAATCATCTCTGAGCTAAGCAGAATTGTGCAAAATCTAGAAACCCAAACCTGCCTCTATCTCTTCCTCTTTTCTTTTCCCAAACCCCTCTAAACAGAATATCCCTCTAAGTTCTTGCTGATGCCTGAGTTCTGTTGTCATGGAATATATACAAGGGCCCCCTGAGTTGTTGTTGTTGTGGCAAAGAGATCATAACCATTATTATCTCTGGAGGAAACTGAAGGAGGAGGCTGACTGTACACTCCTATTTCCCCACCCAATACACCTTCCCCCCACTCCACCTCCTTGGCTTCTCCCCAGGAAGTACAGGTGCGTCCTCAAGGCTGTGAAGAGGTGTGCATGTGGTACTTAAAAATCTCATCAGAAGAGACAGGTTTACCTAGAGAGACAGTGGCTGGTCAGCCACCCATTTGGTATGGTTTGAACAGCCCAGGGAAGGCTCCCACCCCCAAATAGCTCCCTTACCTCAGGGTCACGATGCCTGAAATGCAATCCTTAGTACTTTATATGCTAAACCTATTCTCTTCCTCTTCCCCACTCTATCCCCCACCCCCAAGCAGCTCATAAGATAGTTAAATAAGAGTGTTTATACATCAAAAATAAAGAAATATCACAAATTAGGGCTTTATGTATTGTTTTATTGATTGTCTAGACTTAAGATAGTGATGGAAAAAACATTAATGATGTAGAATAAGCTTTAAAGCTTGTCATTTATATGATATATTTTTGGAGAGGTGGTTGTTAAACATTTACTGGCATATTGCTGCTCCCATGAAAAAGATATTGAGCAATTATTATTAGTCATTCACACATGAGTAAAAATGAAAAGGAACTTGCAGACTATTGAGTACTGTTTGAATGAGTTTTGAGAAGTGGAGCTGTGGGAGAGACATAGAGCCCCAAGAATGAGTTTGTCCCGAGGCAGGAAGAGCAGGAATAGGTGGGGATGCAGAGCAGTCTGTGGCTAACATGAAGAGCTGGACACCCAGGTGTGAGGTAAGAGACTCTGGAGAGAGGGCTGTAGGAGGGTCTCCTGAAAGATGTGTCTCACGATTTTGCCATAGTGTGGCCCCTCCCTGTTGACCAAGACTCCCTCTCCATGGTCAGCAGGCAAACAGGAAGTCATTTCCTCCAATGTCCAGGTGATGGTCCAGAGTTAAGGCAGCTTTTGAGAAGGTCAGAATGACTCTGGAAGCAGAGGAGAGTGCTGAGAAGGGAGATGAGGAGGACAATGTATTCTACCCCTACCCAGAGTCTTCAGGGAGGGAAAAGAAAAGGAGGCATAGACCTAGCCAACCACCTGAGCTGGTTAAAAAGGTAAGTGCAGGGCTGGCTTTCCAATAGGCACACTAGGCACTTGCCTAGGGGCTCCAAGATGAATTGGGCACATGCCAAGGACCCACATGGGAGAGAGACAACTGAAGGCCTGTAGGCAGAGCCATAACTAGGATTTTTTTTGTACCCAGGGCTAAGTGTCATGAAGTACCCCTCACTTGGGCAGGGGGAGCAGCTGGACTGAGTTTTGCAGAACTTCAAATGCTATCAGTTCCCTCTAAAGTTGGTGCCCTGAGAATAAGCCCCAATCATTTCCTCTTAGCTAAAGCTTTGCCCACAAGCAGGAAGAGGAAAAGGACATGTCCCCCTCTCTCTGTCCTCAAATAGTGCAAGAGCTAGGACTAGGGCAGTTATAGAGAAGAACAAAATTAGAAATGTCTGCTCCAGTTGGATAGATATTCATAGATTCAGAGCTGGAAGGAAATTTAGAGGCCGTTTTGTCTGACCCTGCCATTTTATTTTTAATTTCAAAATATTTTAAAATGATCAAGCATTTATTATCTTCCTTCCACCATCCCAAAAAAGAAAAGAAAAACAACCCTTGAAACAAATCAGTATAGTTGGGGCAGCTAGGTGGTGCAGTGGATAGAACACTGGCCCTGAATTCAGGAGTACCTGAGTTCAAATTGAGCCTCAGACACATAGCACTTAAGTGACCCTGGGTAAGTCACTTAACCCCACTGCCTAGAAAAAAAAAAACAAACAAAAAACCAACCAAATCAGTATAGTCAAGGAAAACAAATTCCCATATTGGCTATGTCCAAAACATGTGTCTAACTCTACATATTTAGTTCCTCATCTTTCTGTCAGGAGGTAGCTAATATGCTCTGCTATTATCCAGAATTATGGTTGATCATTGCATTCATCAGAGTTCTTAAGTCTTTCAGAATTGGTTGTTTTTAAAATATTATTGTTATAGCATATAAACTGTTCGTCTGGTTCTCATTTCACCGTATCAGCTCATGCAAGTCTTTCTAGGTTTCTCTGAAACCATCTCTTTCACCAATTCTTATAGTACAATAGTATTCAATGAATTCATTTGCTACAATTTGTTCAATGTGACATATAAAAGGTTTAAGAGACATAATTTCTGGATAATTAATCATTTAATTAATTATGGCCAGCAAATAATTAATAAAAGGATGATCATTTGGCTGTCTCTGGTAAACCAAAGATGATTCATGGTAGCCTCTTGATGCTTATATGCCCTTGGAGAGTGAGTGTTCCTGATTGGAGCAATCAATTCTGATTGGTTAACAATTAATGAGAATGAGTATTATAGTGAGAGGTGGACCTACTCTACTGAGGAGCTGGGGGGTGTGATTTTGATTATGTCATTCTTACTCCCAGACCACCCCCAGTTTTGGGCAATCTCCAGCACTTAAACCACAGGTCACCACATATGGGGTTTAAGAAGTGCTGGGGGTCTCGAGTAGAAAAAATTTAAACTAGATTCTAAACTAGTTAAACTAGATTCTAGATAAAGATCTACTCCCCACCTAAGCCTGAGTAGAACACAATGGGCTTCCCCAGTTGGATGGGGTCTGAACAAGTTTGAGAAGAATGCCAAATCCAATCTCATTATCAGCCCTATTCTTCAGAGGCTGATTTGACCTAGTAGAGAATGAAGAAATATGAAGGGAAAAAATCCTCTATCTCCCCAATATTAACAATTGGTTATTTAATAATCTTTTCTCTCATCAATCTTCCCCAATTAATGGGCACCCCCTTAGTTTCCAGTTTTTTGCCACTACAAAATGCTTCTGTAAATACTTTTGTACATACAGGTCCTTTCCCCTCTTTTTTTTGCTCTCTTTGGTAAACCCCTCATTTTACAGATACATAAGCAAATCAGTACAGAGCAGAGCCTGATTGTGGCAAAGAAAGGTGGCTCTAAAAAGAGTCCTTATGGGAAAACTGGAAGGGGGAGAGGATGTTTTTAGGCAGGGGGATCTGCCTTTTGCTTTTCTTTGTATCCTCAGCACTCAGCACAGTATCTGGAACGTAGTAGGCACTTATAAAACGCTTATTGCCTGACTGACTGAAGGTGGCACCTGAGTTGGGCCTTAAAGGGAGAAAAATATTTCAACAAGCAGAGGTGAAGTTTGGGGGATGATCTATGCAAACAGACCAAGGCAGGAGGTCAAGACTGGTGCATAACTTAGACTAACCCATATTAGCTGGAACACAGTATATGAAGGAAAATGAAGTGAAACAAGGCTAGAAAAGTTGAAATGTCAGACAAAGGAATGGATATTTTATGCTTTAGGGCAATAGGGAGCCACTAAAAGTTTTTGCTGTTGCCTTTCAGTGGAGGGGATTGGACAGTCAGGTTGATTAGATGCATTAGCATCTGGTAGTTGAGTGAATGAAGGGAGGAAAGGGAGGCATGGAAACCAAGAGACATACCATCTCTTTATTTCCCAGGAGTTACCACCGGTAATCTCTAGGAATCAGGAGGGGCTCCGCATCTTGCTGACCAGGCTTGCCTACAAGTTCCATCATGCACGCATATGAGTCAGTGCAGACTGGGAGTGAGAATTGGGGTCATCGTCTTGGGTCCAATCTCATCAGGGCCAGTTAGTTTTGGACTGAGGAACATAGGATCAAATTCTGTTTTATTCATTGTAGAAATGGGAGGAAAATGAAATTGGGAGCAAGCCCATATTGAATTCTTAAAACAACTCTGGAAAATGAGCTCAGAATGGTTCTTTGACCAGTTCAGAACCCATCTCCTCCAATAACCTTGTTTAGAATTTTAAGCAGATGGCTAAAAGTCCCCAAGTCATCTCCTCAAAGCTGGATAGTTTTCTGTTTTATAGGACAAACTTAGGATGGAGGTATGGAGGTTACAGGCTTATGGAAAGAGTGGTCAAACACTTCATGCTTACGGGTCACTTGTTGGCGACTGAGGTCCCACATGGTGATTGGACTTGGAGTCAGGCAAACCTGAGTTCAATTCTTTAGTCAGCTATTAGCTATGTGACCCCAAGCAAATCACTTAAACCCTATGTCCCTCAATTTCCTTGTCTGTGAAATGGGGCATTCAGACTACATGGCCTCTAAAGTCCCTTCCAAGTCTATGTAAATCATCCTATGAGTCCTGAGGGCACTCAGTCTGCCATTGGGTACTTTTTCCAAAGGAGTCTGTCCTGGGCTCCTTGGGAATGGAATTAAAATGGAGAGAGAGTTTTCTGTTTCATACCTGAGAGAACATCACCAGAGGTCCTGGCTCTTGTAGTGATCTCGCTTCTTGAAGACAGAGCCTATGTCTTTTTTCAATTGGTAATCTCCATTGCATTGAGCGTTGAGGCAGCACTGTGTAGAGATAGAACGTTGTACTTTGAATCAGATTGGGGTCCTGTGTCTGAATCCTAGCTCTGCTCCATCGCTTCCCTGAAGCTTAGTTTCCTCATCTATAAAATGAAGCTTAAGGGGTGACTTACTTGCTTCCTGGGGTGGTGGGAGGCTCAGGAGAAACTAATGGATAGGAAAGTCTCCTGTAAACTATGATTTTCCCTATCTATAATGCAAGTGGGTCGGACTAAATACTTTGTAAGGCACTTTCCCTCTCTAACATTTGATGTTTCTGGGTTTCTTCCAGCTCTGAAATCCTAAATAGTGAGGCCTCTTCTAATTCTGTCATTTTATGTTCTATTTTCTAAGGTTCATTCAAGCTCCAACAATCAATGCACTCATGATACTATGATTATTGATAGCATATCATAGATTATTAAAGCTTGAATCTAAGGCTCTTGTTTGTCCAATGAGGAAACAGGTCTCAGAGATGCAGAGACTTGTCCAAGGTCACGTGGTGACTTAGTGGCAGAGCTGGAGCTCAAAACCAGTTTCCTGACTTCTAGTTCAGTGCTTTCCTCTCCCCCTCCCCAGCTCCCCATCTCCCTCCCCTTGCCTCTTAGGGGACAGCCTTGGCAGATGAACCCTGATGTACAGGCAAAAAATTCTGGACCTAGGAGCTAGAAGATCCTGGGTTCAAATCTTGTCTCTACCATTTACTGGTGGTGTGTCCTTGGACAAGTTACTTCAACTCATTTCCTCATCTGTGAAATGAGAAGATTGGATCAGATGAGGAATAAGATTCCCCCCTAGCTCTCTATGATCCTATGATCTAGGTAATGCAGTAGATAAAGAGCCAGGTTCAGAGTCAGAAGACCTGAGTTCAAATCCAACTGCAGACACTTACTAGCTGTGTGACTCTGGGCAGGTTACTTAACCCCTGTTTCCCTCAGTTTCCTCATCTATAAAATGGGGATAATAATAGTACCTACCCCCCAGGGTTATTGTGAGGATCTAGTGAGATAGTACGTGTAAAGTGCTTAGCACAGTGCCTGGCACATAGTAAGTGTTATATAAGTGTTAGCTATTATTATTATTATTATTATGATTGTTAGTATATTCCCCTTTCTGCCTCAAGTGCTACCTTACACTTGCTGGGTAGGTAAGATTCACAGTATCACTCCATCTCTCCCACACCTGGTTTGTTCTTCTTCCATACCTCCATCTACTGGCTGCCATAGCTTTCTTAAAGGCTTAACTCAAATTTTACCTTCTGTGGGAGACCTTTCCTGGTCTCCCTCCCTCCATTTCCATGTCCTCACCTTTCTCCTCACCTTTAGAAGAGAAAAGGGCTCCTTAGTTCAGGTAACAGTAGGAAAGTCCATAAAAGGGGTTGAGTTTGAATCACATACATTCAGAAGATCAGAAGACCTGTGGAAGATCTGAGGGATACCTCAGCAAGTCAGACCCGCAACCCTCATTCCTGCTTGTGTCCTCATTTTCACATAATGAATTTTAACTCCTTTCTAAAGTTAGAATAAAGGTACAATAACTATGATATAGTCACTGTAGTTCATATTTCTCTATAACTTTACAAAGTACTTTCCTCACAACAACCCTTCAAAGAAGCTTGTGCAAGTGCTATTAAATCCATTTTACAGATAGAGAGACTGAGGCCCAGAGGGGTGATGTGATTTCCCTAAGTTCATACAAGGCAGTTAGTATCAGGGCCAGGACTTGAACCCAGACTTCTGACTCCTAGTCCAGAGTTCTTTTTCATTGTATCACACTGTCTCTTAAAAGGTACTGTGTGTTATGAACCATAAGAAAGATGCAAATAAAGTGCTCTGGAGTTTCGGAAAAGGAAGAGGTGACCTCTATGTTCTGGCCAGTACCTCATTTGGGACCTCATACAAAGTGGATGCCTGTCAGTGTTCCTTCCAAAATGTGATACTTAGAACCAGACACAATCTACTAGGTGTGGTTTGATAATGCATTACACATAGTAGGGGCCTGGTAATGTTTGTTGAATGGATGAATGGATAGATGAATGGATTAATAAACATGGTGATTTTTACAGATTCCTTGAACTCTTTGCTGATTAAAAAGCCCGACTAGCCAAAGTCAAATAAAAGATGAGAACAAATCATAGACTCAGACGATCTCTCAGTGGAAAAGAGCCTTACTGATCATCTTGTCTAGCCTCCAGCATAGCATGGGGATCCCTTCTAAGTCTACAACAAATGGTCATTTAATCTTTTCTTTGAACACTTAGTGAGAGTGTTCACTGCCTCAACAGGCAAGCTGTTCCATTGTTGGATAGCTTTAATTGTTAGGAATTTTTTTCCTTTTGTGTTATTGAGATGAAACCTAGCCCTCTGCCTCTCCTCATCCCCTGTTACTTTGTCCCATTTTCCTGGGGCATCTAGCAGGTCTGAGTTCTGATGCTTTTCTGTATGACTACAATACTTTCAGATGCTTGAAGACATTGATCATGTCCCCAGCAAGTCTCCCCTTTAACTTGAACATATAATCCCTGCCCTCAAGATGCTTAAACTCTATTAGGGAGATAGCAATACATTGAGAGATGAGAGATTGGTATATGAAGAGAACACTGGACTTGGAGTGAAGAGACCTGATCTCTCATTCTAGTTTTGCCACTAACTTAGCTGAGTAACTTGGGGAAAAGCCTTTCCCCTCTCTAGGCCTCAGTTTTCCCAATCATGAAACAAAGGGATTGAACTGGAACTAGGTGACTTCTAAGGTTTCTTTAAGTCCTAATATTGTATGTATGCATACACACACACACACACACACACGCACACACACACGTAGGCAGCTAGGTGGATAGAGCACCAGGCCTGGAGTCAGAAAGACCCGAGTTCAAATTTGGTCTCAGACACTTAATAGCTGTGTGATCTTGGGCTAGTCACTTAACCCTGTTTGCCTCGTCTGTAAAATAAGGAGGAGAAGGAAATGGGGCCAAGAAAACCCCAAATGGGGTCATGAAGAGATGGACATAACTGAAAAACGACCGAACAGCAACAAAATTTTTTTTAACTTGATCTGTGATTTCAGTAAGTATATAGGAAGCTCCCAGTGAGGAACTTTTTCTACTGAAGTACCTCCTTTCCCTCTAATGTAGGTTGGCACCTTTCTCTGCAATTTACCGTTTTAGAGAATTACCTAGTGGCATTGAGATATCAATAGACTTACTCAGGGTCACACCATCAGTATATATTAGATGTGAGACTTCAATTAAGTTTTTTGAATCAAGTTTTCTATCCACTATGATATGCTACCTTGTATGTATATATGTATGTATAAATGTGTATTTAATATGTGCTATTCAATGAAATTCAATAATCATATATCAACCACCTACTGTATGTAGAACCCAGTGCTCAGCACTAGGAGGAATAAAAGGTTTTTTTAATAAGATATGGTCCCTGCCCTCAGGATATTATTGTCTATATGAGGACAACACAGACACATACACACACACACACACACACACACACAACACACACACACACACGACTGTACAGCCAAGCATTGCACAATATGGGCTTTAGAGAAATATAAAGAGGTATGGATGTCTGAATGCAGATCAGGGAAAGCTTCATGGATAAGGTGGTAAGTTGAGATTTAAGGGAAAGGTGGATATTTAACAGGCAAAGAGGACATTGGAAAATGACATTCCAAACACAAGGAAAAGTGTATACAAAGGCTAAATGCTGAAAAGCATGACACCTGTGTGGGGTCAGTTCATTCAGTCTAACTGGAGCAGAGAGTGAGTGGAGGGAATAGAGTGAGATTCCTAGTCCTTCCCAGCTTTGGGAATGACCTTGTGAAGCCTTGTGAAAGCTTGTCTTAGGATCATCAACCTAGAGGCCGTCTGAGTCACACATGGGGAAACAGAGGCCCAGGGAGGTTAGGTGCCCAATGTCACATGGAGGCAGGATGGCATGGTCTAAGGAGCACTGGACTGTTCTGCTACTGATATGCTGTATGTGTGTCCTTGGATACATTTCTTCCTTCTTTGGACTTCACTTTTCTCAATGGTAAAAAATGAGGGGCTATGATAGGTTATCTTTAAGGTTGTATCCAATAGTGACATTCCATGTTACATGATCAAATGAGATGAATCAGTCAGTCAACTAAATATGTACAGAGCATTTTGTAAATCTTAAAATGTTACATAAATGTCAACTACTATGTGCCAGCTATATTCTAAGCATTCAACTGTCCCTGATGTTCTGTGAGTTCCTTAAGAGAGGTATAAAATGCCTGAGAGAGGGCTGCATAACTTTGCCCTGGGGAGAGGAGTTAGAGCATTGTGCAGGTTATATCTTGTTTGATAAATGCTTGTTGGAAGATGAGGCCAAAGGAAAGTCCAGAGTGAAACACATCCCACTTTTTTTTTTCAATGTCTTCCCCATACCTAGATCCTTGCTTGGAAGAAAGTCAGTCCCCGAGGAAGCTGAGGGACAACTGAAGACCTGAAGCCCAGTTGCTGTGAGCCTGAGAAGCTGCCCTTCCCCTTGTCTCCAACCTGCTCTTGAGAAAGGAAGCTCTTCCAGGCCATGTGGAGTAGTTCCAGCAAGTTCCCGAAGTGGGATGCCCCTGATTGCTTCTTCCTGCCAGTCCCCAAGGATATGTTCATAGAGGACATGGTGACAGAGCACCTCTACTATTGGAGCAATGCCCAGCAGAAATCCAAACACTACTGGGCCAGTGCAGCAGCCCAAATCCCTCTATACCTAGGCCCTCTCCTGGAGACCCTGTTATGGTAGAATAAAGACACTGAGTAGTTAAATCTAGACAACTATTTATTTAGTGATACAACAGATTGCAGAAACAATTGGGTCCAAGGCTCTCAGTTTGTGGAAGGACCCAGAACCTTGGTTTCTACACAGTTAAAATACAGTTAAAGGAATAAAAAACAAGATATAGGGATTGAACCACCTTGTTCCTTATTAATGGAAGGGATCTAGAGACACTGAGGTGAGAGGTGGGGTAGTCTTGTGACTTTCTCATCTTGTGACTTTCCTATGATCAGGTGACTTACAAGAAGTTGGAACTTAACTTTATAAAATGGTAGATATTTTTAATGTAGCATTTCCCTCTTTGATCCTGGGTTCTTAGCCCCCCAGGGTCACTTATTTAAATGCTTTATCTATTAGGGATTTGTGGACAGAATATTAGTGTACCTTAAGGGGCATCAAAGGAGTAGGGTGAGAGGTACAAAGAGTATAATCTCATATATCCCCTGATATATGAGGAGAAAAAGCCTTGTTAAATAGACACTATAGGTAAACTAAGTCAGGCTATAGATCAAACTACTTAGAAGGCTCACCATGGACTAATTTGAAAAGGAACATTTACGTGTCATCAAGATAACCATGAAAATTCATCAAATGTAAACACCACAAAACAAAAAGCAATGCAATAATGATCATCAATATTAAACAATGTCAAGTCTCCTTGCAACCTGGTAACCCACTGCCAATGTCCATTTAATCATCACATTTCATCTTGAGTCCCAGATGTCCCTAGTGGTTGTCTAGTCCCTGGAAACAGCATCCATTTGACATTCTGGAATAGAGCAGCTCTGAAGGGTTCTCCTGCTAGTAGATCTGCTTTTCTGGTTCCAAGTCACTTTCAGAGATCCCTAGGTAATTATGCTAAAATCTTGTCAGTAACAAAAACTCAATATAGTTTAGTACAATCTCCTAAATTTGTTTTTCTAATAATCAGCTTGTGTGGTGAAAACCAACTCAAGTCTTATGATTCTGATTCTATTAATAACACAGCTATAAAAAGAACATTAAATTAGGAACCCATAATTCACCTGAAACCTCAGAGAATTTTAGTTTTTACATACCACTTCCTATTTCTATCTTTACCTAATCCCTGTACCTGATATGGACCCTGCCATTGATTGGTCGAAGAAAGAATCTTAAAAAAAAAAAAGATTCATGAGGGCTTGACTTGGAAAGTGAATCCTTCTGTCTCTTAATAGTATCAGACAGAGACTTAAAAATAGGAAAATAATTTTACTTTCTTTACAATTATCAATTCGCTAAAATCTTTAATCTAATTTTGAGAATTTGTTACTAAAACATAATCAAAGCCTGTATATCCTATAAGAAACATTTGGAAATATGTACATATGTATATGTGTGTGTATGTATATGTGTATATATATATATATATATATATATATACACATATATATAGAGACCTACACATCTATAGATCTATATCTATCCTAGTTCTTAGAGAAAACAGTCTGATCCTGTTGCTTTCTCATTTAATTAGAAAACTTTTACATCTTTGTCCTGTTCCTTCCTTTTGAGGATATTATTCACATATGACCCTGGAAGAATGAGATACTTCAGGGACCTAATCTTGTATATGAATATATAACTACTAGCAAGTGTATGGCAAGCCAATAACTCATTTACCTAGTTGCTCAGGATATGGAATTGATATCTTTAGATTAAAATAGTAAGATTTTTTTTCCTGCTTACATCCTATTATAGTAACTCAGATGTTTTAATCTATTAATTAATAGATTTGATATTGCAGTGACAAACCTTTACTATTCACCTGCCCTGATTATAAAAAAGGAAAAAGAGGAGCATAGTTATAATGATATCAAGACTGTGTCTTCAAGGGCATAGACTGACCTGACATAAGCCATTAGAGGGGAAAACTCCTTAAGCTTTGTTTGATTCCAGGCAAGAGTTATATTTAACAAACAACATGTAGCACAGTTCCACATTATTCACAGGGCATCAAAAGCCAGGCTCAGAATTAACCAGGTGTGAAAATTTCCTATTTTGAAAGGAAATAGCACAATTTAAAACTGAGTCAAGAGAATCCTAGCTTTGCCTATGCAAGGTCATCCCCTCAACTTTTCCCAGAGACAGACATCCAACTGTAACAATTCTCAGACTGCACTCCCTTTGGGCAGCAGATGACATTCTTCTTGAATGGTGGACTATTGGCTTAATGACAATTCAGACAATCACATTTGAAATAAAAACGCAGAACAATATCAAATTATAGTCCCACAATATTTTGCCTCAAATAGCAAAATTTCACTAATCACAACTTAGGGCTACATTATTGCAATAACAGTTGACAGTGAACACATATAAGGACATCTTGTTTACCCTTCATTTATAATTTAAGAAAAATTATGTTGTGGAATTTCATCCATACAGTGAATACATGATAGTTGACTCCAAACCCCAGAAAAATGCTGACTATAATAAGCCTCTGATCTATATTATTTATTAGCCCCTAAGGCAAAATAAAATCTTTGAATCTAAGGTCTATTGTTATCCAGTTCAAAATGTGACTTCAATACATATTATTTATTAAGAGACACAATTTCATGATTTTCTTAAGTGACGGTTAAATAATCTAACAGATAAAATTTACTCTTTACTAAAAGCAAACTAGTAAGTTTCCCTGTTTTGTCTGGGAGTTGGTCCTAGTCTAGTTTCTCAAACTCCAGTACCTTAGAATTTTGTCACACACTGTCAGCAGTGTTGATAAGATGTCCCTACCTGAATAGAGAGTCCTAAAAACCTCACAGATAAGAACTTAAGAGATCTTTGCTATTTTTCTTAAACAGTAAGTTATCGTTATTCATTTAAAGCAAATATATCCCATTAAATATTTAAGTTTTCAAACATTTTTACTACATTCTTTTAACAGCTCAATTTATAATCTAACAACATCCAGATTAAAAGAGAAGTTATTTTTCTGAGTGTTTCTGATACAATGGTTTCCCAAATTTCATAATATAAGAAAAATATTTAGGACAATAATAACATAGATAATATAGAGTATTTGAAACATGAAACAAAATCTACCTGGCAGATGACATCAATTTAGTTGAATGCATTTCCAAATTATATTACATAAAAAATCATTTTTATCACTTTTGGAATTCTATGCTGATTGCATTCAAGATCAATATAGAGTACTTACATTTACTAACATTTAAAATCACCCAGTGATATAATAAGTACTGTGAAAGGAAGACCTCTAGTGAACTTTCTGAATCTAGATCATGTCTATCACCTTACCCCAGTCCAGAATGACTTTCTAGTAGGGTTTAGGCTGGACCTCAAAGGATGAGTATGATTGAGATGGAGAAAAAGGGAGTTTGCGTGGATCAGAGGGAGGAAAGTTACTGATGTAAGCATAAATAAGGATTGTATAGGAGACAGGGAAAAGATGAAATAAAGACATATCTTATGGATTGTTCCATTCTATGACCACAGAATGTTGAGGCTAGAAGCTCCTTTAGAACAGATGACACAGAATGTCAAAGCTGAAGAGACTTTGAATTGTAGGCTGTTAGAGCTGGAAGGGACCTTTGAGACCCTGTAGTTCAATAATTTCATTTTAGGAGGAAACTGAGGCCCAGTATAGGGAAATGACTTGCCCAGGGCAAACACAGTGAGTTAATGATAGTGGTAGAACCAGGTCTAGAGCAGTCTCCTCCTGATACTGTAGTCCCATTTTTTTATTTCCATTATACCCTTCATCCCCTTGATATTAGAATATATTAATTAATTTTTTTCTTCTAATTGTTTATGACACATGATTTTACACTTCGTGGCCTGGATTTCATCATTAAAGAATCTTTCCTTTGACACAGAAAGACCTGGTTAAAATGCAGATACTCTTGAGAGAGGTAATGCTCAGCCAAGACCACACAGAAACTTATCCCCAAAGCGCCCCTGAGTTAAGTAATTTGGTAAAAGCTCTTAGCCTAACAACTAGCTGAGAGGAAATAATACTATCTTACAGTTCTCTGGTACTTTACAAAATACTTTCTCACAATTCTGGCTTTTGGTGACACTATTCACTTTTGGTTTTTAAGTTGTTTTTTCTCCTGTCTAATCAGTTTGTCTCAGTCTTCTTCCTGGATCACAACCTGTATCTTGTGGTCTTTACCTGCTCCAGGGCTCTGTTTTCCACTCTTCTTTTGGCACTATTTCTCCCAATGACTTCATCCGTTCTAAGAGTTCCAGTTATCATTCCTATGCAAATGATTCCCAGTTCTACATACCCAGCCCTCGTTTCTCAGCCTAGCTAACATCCTACATCACCAACTCCCTGTTGGACATGCCCACCTGGATGTCCCGTTGGTATCTCACACTCAATATAGGATCATTGGAACATAGGTTTAGAACTGGAAAGGACCTTAGAGGCCACTCATTTTACAGATGAGGAAACTGAAGGTTACCAAATGAAATTACTTGCTCAAAGTCACACAGATAGTAAGTAGTAGAACTGAGTTCAAACCTAGCTCCTCTGACTCCTAATTCAGTGTTCTTTTCTACTGCACTAGATTAATTATCTTCTCCCACAAACCCATCCTAGTATTTTTATTTCTTTTGAGAGCAACCACCATCTTTCCAGTCATCCAGGTTGGTAAGCTTAAAGTCACCCTTGGCTCTTCACTCTCCTTCATGCCTCATGTTCAATCAGTTGCCAAGTCATCAATTACTTCCTCAGTGTGACTTGCATCTTTTCCTTCCTTCTAATTTACCAAACTATGATTCTGGTTCAAGACCTCCTCACACTCACCTGGATGATTGCAACAGCTTCCTACTTGGTCTCACTTCTTCTAACCTTTCTCATCTCTAATGCATCTTCCACACAGTTGCCAGGTTGTTGATATTCCTAAAGTACAGGTCTGATAATATTATCCCCCTGCTTGAGAAGCTTTAATGACTTCTACATTGTATTTATGATAAAATACACATTTTTCTGTCTACCATTTATACGCTTAATAATCTGGCTCCAGACTGTATTTCCAGACTGAACATCACTCCTCTTCACTCATTCTATGACCCAGCTAAACTCTATTTATCATTCCCTGTATATGACACTATATCTCTCACTGTTCCCTATGCCTGGAATACTCTCCTTCTTTACCTCTGCTCTGAAAACCAAAAGACTAACTTCTTTCAAAACACAGCCCTGGTGCTGCTTTTTCTGATAGATCAGCATGAGCTTTATTGCTCTGTAACTTCAATGCAAAGGTGGGCATAGGGGAAGATGATGAAAAGTATTGGAACATACAGTCCAGGAGTAAAAGAGAGAGGTCAAAGGACAGTAGGCTATAAAGCAGTCTGATGTCAATATATCATAAAAATTTTCTTTGAGAAGAGTTAGGTGTCAAATTGTCAAGGACCAAATAATATCATGAAAATGAAACAAATTTATATTTAATAGTAACAAAATGATTAATTACTGATGTGGGAGTCTTTTCTTTTTAAAGTTTTTATTAATTTTAAATTTAAATACAAAATGGGAAAAAGATAAAAAATTTCCATGTACATAGCAGAACATGAAGAGGGATTTCAATATAAAATAATACATTTCCAGACAGGATTTGGCTTCATTGGGTTCTGCCTCCCTCTCAGGTTAACTCTTGCTTGGAGGGCAGGGTCAAAAATAAGAGGAGTAAAGAATTATCTTTGTTGTGTGCTGTCTGTTAATTCAATTCACTTTTATTAAGCACCTGCTTTGTGCAAGGCTTTGTACCAAGTTGAGGAGACGAAGATGGAGAAGACCAAGGACCCTCATTCAAAGACTGAACAAGAGAATCCCTGACTTGGATTCTATGAGAAGGAACCTCAGAAGGCATCTAATTCAACCTGTTCCCCCACGTAGGGATTCCTTCTATAGTAGAATCTCAACAGAGGGTCATTTAACCTCAGCTTGCACCTCTACAGTGATGGGGAGCTCACTACATCCCCAAACTGCTCATGCTGTTGTCATACAGCTCTGATTATCAAGACTTTCTTCCTTATATTGAGCCCCAAATCTGTCTCCTACAAGTCTGAACCACTGGTTCCAGTTTTGTACCATGAAGTCACACAGAACAATTCTACTGTCCCTTTATGCAGCCTTTCAAATATTCCCCATTTCTGCCCACAGAGGTGAAGTGATTTGCCTGAGGTCACATCTAGGCACTGGAAGAATAATTCAAACCAGCTTCTTTGCTTAATTCCAAGTCCAGGTGTTTTTTTTTTACACTTTATAGTCTTAATATTGTTGAATCATGTAACTATTCGAGAGTCTTCCTTGGTGTTAAGTCATTTCCTTCGTGTTCTCTCTGGTCTTGACTTGTACCTTCTCATTACAAAATCCATACTTCTCACATCTTCATTCATTCTTTACAAAAGCTGCAATAGTGTCTGGAAGACTGTCCGGAATGGCTTCCTCCGAGCTGCAGCCAAGTGTGGAGCCAAATGGCAATTGAAATCTGGATACGTTTCCGCTATCACAGCATCTGGCTATGGTGTTTGGCTCAGCTTAATCTGGATGTTAATTCAGTAAACCCCCAAATTAGTTTGATGCAATTACTCCTACCAGCTGGTGGTGGCTTACTGTTTGTCTTCTTGTTTCCACAATGTCTCTATCAGTGGGGCTCAGGTCCTTCCTGACACTGACTTGGCTTTTTTGGAATATGCATTCTTGCAGAGTCTGTATTGCAGCTTGCAGGAAGATTTTGCTGATGTGCAGATGATATCTCACGCCTCAAACCTTAGTAGATAGTTTGCATGAGTTGATGAGGTCAAAATAATTCAGCATCTGCTAGCCTCTCTGGCTGATCGAACCCATCCAAAACTTATGCTTCTCAAAGTCTTGGTGGGAATTGCCAGCTCTTGCTTAGCACTAGCACAGCCTTTGACAACTCAGGGTCATCAGAAAAGTGCTTCTTTACTGATCTTATTAATCTATCAAAAATAATTTACTAAACTAGCATATGCCCAGACTTGTGCTTGACTACATTATTGAGGAAACAGGAGAAGGATGATGCATTTCTCCTGCCCTAAATGAACTCTTAGTCTGGTTGGAGAGACAAGACTCACTTGCTTGGAGTAATGGACAATATATGACTGTGTACATTCGAATGCTAGAATGTCTGTTACAAGTATAGTGATTGATGGAATCCTAAAGATTCCAGAGCTGGAAGAGATCTCAGAGATCATCTAAACCAACCCACATCTAAAGCATGAGTCCTGTCCATGTGGTTAAGCCTCTGCTTAAGCAGTTTGGTATAGGAAGCCCCACCTACCTGATGCCCATTCCATTACTGGGCAGCTCTGCTAGAAATGATCAAATGAAGTGATAAATGTAAAGTGCTCAGAACAGAGTCTGGCACGTAGCAAGCAATGTGTGGGGTGTTATTATTATAATTAAATATTTTTTATTATTTTGAGCCAAAAGTTATCTCCCAGAAACTTCCATCCCTAGCTTCTGTTTCTGCCTGTGTGGCAGACAGTCTGCTCCTTTCTTCATGAGTCCTTCAGATCCTTAAAGCCAGGGGGCAGCTAGGTGGCACAGTGGATACAGCACTGGCCCTGAAGTCAGGAGGACCTGAGTTCAAATCTGGCCTCAGACCAAACACTTGACACTTACTAGCTGTGTGACCCTGGGCAAGTCACTTAACCCCAATTGCCTAAAAGCAAAAAACAAACAAACAAACAAAAAAACCAGATCCTTAAAGCCAGAGATCCCAGCCTTCTTCAGAAGATAGATCCATATGGGTAGAAAAGGGCTTAGAGGACTGTCCGAAGAATGCTGATACGTAGTTCCTAGGGGCAGGATTACCTACATTCCCTCCATCCAAGGGAGAAAAGTGTTCCCTTTGGCAGTCCCTTTTCTTATGCTTACCTCTCCAGAAACCGCTATTATTTATAATAATAAGACTAAGACTAGCGCCCATTTCTCTAGCATTTTAAGATTTCCAGAGGGGTTTGCTCATGATATTCCTGAGAGGCAAGGAATGCAAGTATGAGCATCCCCCTTTTACACAAGGAAACCAAGGTTCGGAGAGGCCACAAATGACCCACTCCCAAGATCACACAGGGCTCAGCGTCTGAGCCCGAACTCAAATTCAAAGCAAGTCTGCTTCCAAATCTTTGCTCTTTCTATTATAGGACATTTTTTCCCATTGGACACAGAATACAATGACTGATACTATAAAAAAACCCCAAAACTTTTTATGTCCCACCTTCCTAGCCAGGCTACTGACATGCTATTCATACTTCAACCTTTGCTTTTTTGTCACTTCCTGCATGAAGCCTTTCCTGGCCCCATAAGCTGGAGGTAATCACCCCATCTCTATTCCTTTCTGATTTCTTATTCCACTTTGTTTCTACTTGTGCACATGTAACTTGTAATCTTCTATTGTGTTCATTGTGTGCAGGCCCCTAGACTTCGAGTCAGGAGTTGGATTCATGTCTTGGCTCTGGGACTTATGGGCTTGGACTTCAGGCAAGTCATTTTCCCATCTTCATCTCTGAAAAGGGGATGAATACTGATATGCTACTTACTCACAGGGTTATTTGGAGCAATGTGCTCTGTTCATTGTCAAGCACTATATAAATGGGAGATATTTTTAATAAATTATGAGTTCTGGAAAGCAGGACTTCATTTTATTCCCGACATATCCCCAGCATCTAAAACAATGACTCACATATGGCAGGTGCTTAGTAAATATTTCTTGTTGGTGATTATGTGATAAAAGAGGTGGGGTGGGTGGGCTTGGGGGTCTGTGTTCATGAATATTCAGGGAACATCTCTGGACCTTTAGAAGTGTGTCCTGTTGGTCCCCAGGATGGTGTATCTTGCTTCATGGTCTTTTTTTTCTCTTGGGAAAGAGAAGAGCTACTTACAGAAGAGCTTCAGTGGGAAGATGTGGCTGGAACTTTTTGATTTAGATTGGATACTTCTTAAATGTTTGAGAGAGAACCTGGGAGTGCCTCATAGAAACGTTATGAATGTCATCTTGGCATGGAAGTAATCCTGTATTCCCTGAACACATGAGTACCAGGCTTGAAGGATCCCAGATTGGTAGAAGATAAGTGAGAGGACATTTTTTATTTGGTCTGAAAGAGGTAGGTTGCTCATGGTGTCGGGGGGAATCATGGCAGGTAATAAAGGCTACAGAAATTATAGTTGGTTGGGACAGGTTAAGAAGCTTGCAGGTCATTCTCTCTCTGTTTGGTAGAGTCCTTTCATACTTACTTTCAAGTTCCAGAACTGTATTTTATTGACATTTCTATAAATCTTTTTTTCTCTCATAAATACCTTAGAAAAAGCACAATTCAATTCGAATCAACATTAAAGACACATATTATATAGACAACACCGTAGTGCCGTAAGACCTACAAATTTAGATGAGACAGGGTCCTTGATGAAGTACAGGGATAAGATGTCCATGGTTAATTCAATTAAATTCAATTTGATAATCATCTGTTAAGTATCTACTGTATATCCTAATTCCTGGGGATACAAGGATCTGACACAGCCTCTGTTCTCAAGGAGATTACAATTTAATTGGAGAGTGGGGTGATAGGGAAGGACAAATGGACAAATAGCTGTGATGTGAGCTAGTGAGAGTGCACAAAGATCCTGGACAAGCTGTGTGAAATGTGAGGAAGGGATATTAGAGAGTCTCAGAGTTTGCAAGGATTTCCTCGGCCATCTAGTACTCTGGCATAACATTTTAAAGTCTTTACATTCTAGGGGTTTACATTATCTTTCTGTCTGGTATTGTTTTGTAATTGTTTGTGCTAGGTTAGTCATGTATTAAGAACTGGAAAGGACGTCAAAGATCATCTGACGCACCCTTCTTATTTTATAGATGGGGAAACTGAGGCCCAGGGAAGTTTTTTTTTTTTTTACATTACTTACCCAAAGTTACACAACTAGTACGTGTTAGAGGCAGGATTTGAAAACAGGTCCTCTGTCTCCAGGACCAGTACTCTTTCCACATTCTGACTAGACTGTATGCTTCTTGGGGACAAGAACAGCACAACTTCTGTCCCCTCCCACTAACCATGGTGCAGATAATAGGGTAGACGCTCAGGACAGTATTTCATTGCCTGGAGTTTGTTAGGACCATAATTCTTGGTAGTGCACTGGTGCTGTTCATTGCCCTCCAAGGCCTTGAGGGGCTCATGGATTGTTGCCGTTCTTCCCCGAGACGACTTAAAGAGAGGGAGTGGTCCCATGGGTGCTGAGGAGTGATCCTTGCCCTTCCCACTGAGCATGGGATCTCTGCTGCCGTTTCCTGGGTTCTCAGGGCGTTCTGAGGGAGGTGGGCTTGTTCTGGAGCAGCAGGTTGTTGGAAAGTTCAGAGACACAGCAATGTAGGTGAGCATGACTGGATGCTTTGGTTCTGTGCAGATTTGTATTGGACTTTCTTCTCTGGGGTGTGTGGGTGAAAATCAAGGTACTTGGCAGCCAGTTGACATAGTGGATAGAGAGCTGGGCCTGACGTTGGAAAGATTTGAGTTCTAATCTGGCCTCAGAAACCTACTAGCTGGGTGTTTCTGGGTATGTTGCTTAACCTCTATCTGCCTCAGTTTTTTCAACAGCAAATGGGAATAATAATAGCACCTACTTTGCAGGGTTGATATTTTTAAGTACAGGGCCTGGTACATAGTAATTGCTTAGTAAATGTCCATTTCCATCCTCCCTTTCCTTCCTGTGGCTGTAAATGATTGAAAAGAGGGGGTCCAGCTGGTTGCTAGGCATGTTAGCAGTAGCCAACTTTGGGGAATTAGGACTGCTGGATTATGGATGGCTTGGAGGCCTGCTGCCTAAGAAAGAAACACTATTTACTAGGCAAGTGCTATACAGGCTGAGATCCAGATAAGAAGGGGCTACGCCCCAGGAGAGGACACCAGCCAAGAACAAACAAGAAAAGAGCAGATGAGACTCATTGAGAAAATAGGCCCAGCTGAATTAAATCAAAAGGGGTTGAGCTTAATGGGACTGAACTATTGATGTCATCGAGTAACAACAATTATCGCAGGCTAGTCACTGTGAGAAAATGAATTCTCAGCCTTGCCTCCACAGTCCAAACTCAATTTTGAAAACCAGGCCTGATGGTAGATAGAACAAGTGTCCATCTAACACCGCTGGCCTCGGTATGCATATTCATTAATTTATTGCTGTTGAATGGGGCACTAAAACCAATGATTTAATTATTGAACCCTGGAGACGGGTCCAAAAGGACATCACCAAGATAAATGATGGTTTGATAATCCTTTCTTTTGTGAAAAAGAAAAGTTGCCTGTCTCTGAATTAACGGTTGTGGTTAAAGTAGGAGGGGATGAAGGATTTCATGTTGCTGGCTATTTGCCATATTTGCACTGTATTCTGAATTTCCATCCCAAAAGGTTAAGGCTTAATCTAGCAATCAATCACATCATGTCTAGTCATACAAAGGAACTTCAGATTACTCTCTGCTGAGCATGATCAGCTAAATGACCAAAGGAAATAGCATGCTGATTTGAAATCAGGCAGTTGGGCTGTATTTCAGCAAAAACTTCTTAGGTGCTTCTCTTTTCACGGCTTCTTTTGCTCAACCCTAGCAGCCCTACCTCCTCCCATTCTCTTATCCCGAGTCTCATCCCCTTTATGGTCTTTCGTTGTTGTTTATCTTGTATTCTGGAGAAGGACCAATGACATCAGAAGGGTGATGTCTTGACTTGCAAGTGAATTGAATTTTAGTGAGGCAGGGCTGTGCAAAGTCATCAGCCTCACTTGCTCCTCCAGAGTCATGGGAGTTCAGTGGCTAGGTATAGGTCAAGATGACTGGTGATGGCCTACGATGCAGTGGGAGATCTTGTTTCAGCTAAAGTCTTTCCCATGGGGTAGCTAGGTGGCGCAGTGGATAGAGCACCAGCCCAGGAGTCAGGAGGACCTGGGTTCAAATCTGACCCCAGACCAAACACTTGACACTTACTAGCTGTGTGACCCTGGGCAAGTCACTTAACCCCAACTGCCTAAAAATAATAAAAAAAAATAATGAAGTCTTTCCCAGGTCTCAGTTTATCTGAGGCAATGCTTATTCAGCAACTACAGTCTAGGTAAGAATTAAAACAAAAGATGACCTAGTTTGCTTTGATAAAAGAATCAGTCCAAGAGAGGAAGACACTCAGGGTTTCTGGCCAGAACGAAACAATTGCTATTTACACTCACTCTGAGGCATCAAAACCCAAACAGTGAGCAAGCAAGCATTGGGCTGAGACCTATTATTGACAAATTAGTGAAGGCCAGAGTGATTTGGATTTAAAGGAATAGTCAAATAGCTCCATTGGAATCACAATGGGTTTTAACAAAGCCTGGTTTTTCAGAGTTATAGTTCAAGAAATCATAAGTGAAAACTACATAAGACAAAAGAGTTGATTATTACAGTTTTTCAGAAAATAAACAATGATAGAATAAATAGGGAAGAAAAAATCTAGCCCCAAGCCCCAAGGTACATTGTGAAGTATAAGCAATCAAAATTTAGATTCCTTTGGACAGAACACCCACATGTAAGGTATGACTCCCCACACAGAGGGAGAAGAGGAAGAGGAGAAGAAGGAGGAGGGGGAAGAGGAAACAGCAGCATTGCCCAACTGGAACCGGCTGGTTGGGTCCCTGGGGGCAGCTGCTACTACTCACAGACTGCTGTTCTTCATTCTTTTTTTTTTTCTTTTGGCTAGGCAATGGGGTTAAGTGACTTGCCCAGGGTCACACAGCTAGTATGTGTTATGTATCTGAGGCTGGATTTGAACTCAGGTCCTCCTGAATCCAGGGCCGGTGCTCTATCCACTGCGCCATCTAGCCACCCCTTCTTCCTTCATTATTGAAGATGACAGTGACATCAGGAAGGTGATGTCTTCACTTGTGAGTGAATTGAATTTAAATAAGTCAGAACTGTACAAAATCATCAATGAGCCTCACTCTGTCCTCCAAAGTCATTGGAATCTAGTGGCAAGACATAGGTCAAGACGACTGGAGATGGTCCTACAACCGCCCTTTAAAGCCCAACTCAAAGACCACTCCTTCCACGAAGACTTCTTTGATACCATGTCTCTCCCAATCATGACCTTCTCTCCTCAGACGTTACACTCACCTTGCCTTTCTCTTTCTTTAAGCACTCAGCTCACATTATAGGAGCTCTTACAGGCACTGTGTCTTACATAACTGTTGTTCAGCCTGCAAAGCAGAGCATCAAGGGAATGCTCTTCACACAATAAATATTTTAAAAGGCTGAGTGGCTGAGTCTCAGTGAGGAGACTCCAAGTATACTGGCTGAAGGAGAGCAGGTCCAGACCAGCTGATGGGTTTCTGCGCAGCAATGCAACCACATGCTGACTTATCTGGGACACCTAATTTTCTTTGAATTCCCATGAAGTCAAATCTCATGGAACTAAGAGGCTCTGGGGATGAGGAAATGGTCTGGTGGGTGAACATTAGTCACATCCTTGTAGTCAGTTTCCTAGTCTTGAGTTGTACCCATGTGTTTGGGTTGGATTGCATTTTTATTACAAAACATTCTTAAAACAAATGTCCTCTTGCCTTGACCTCCCTCCTTCCTGATGTGCTGTTTTTCACTGAATCCTGCTTATACAATCTTAGTATAATGGAGCTGATTCCCCACACGACCACAACTGCAACCTTTGATACTGTTTATGTTGGTCTTATTCTTTGCATGGACATAATAAAAGTAACGATAATACAAAGTAAAATACTGACAATGCAGCTGCTTTGCCTAGACCCAGACAGGTCCCTGTGAGTATACAGGCTGTCTCAAAACTATGACTTCTGGGAGAAGAACATTTGGTTTGTTTAGTCTTCTGGCTGTTCAAGGTTACTCTTCTTCTGAACAGGCAAAAAAAGAAATACAACACATTCCCCCCAACTAATGCTTGACTCATGCTTCCAGCAGGGATAATCTTTAGATGAAGACTCAGCAACTCTAATCCTGGCTCTGCTCTCTTCACTGAACAATGCTCTTTCATTTGGTATCTTGTTGTCTCCTTATGGTTAGCTCATTGGTCGTGGAGCAGACAGAGCACACTAGATGGCAAGCCCTGGCAAAGATTGGAGGAGCCATGGGAATATATCTGGGTATGGATCCCCACCAGTTTTTTATTTTGTGGCAGGTTTGGGGTACAGATTTCTGGAGGATTGGGTTCACCTCTCAGGTGAACCCTGAGAGGAAGAGGGAGGATTAAGGTAGTTTATAGAGGCAGGAGTCCCCAGTTCGCAGAGCTAGCTGGGAAGATTGACTGTCATGGTGCTCTGGTTCTGGTATTCTACCTTTGTAGTGTCCCAGAATTTATAATTAAGGGAGAAACAAGAGAGTACTAATGGATGATAAATCTTAAGTGTATAGCCCAGAGACCCCCAGTAGTCTCTACATGGGACAAATGGGTTCTTATGTGGAAAGGGTGTCTGTGAGCAGAACTAGAGTTAGAGCATATCAATGTGAAACAGTCTGTGAGTCTGCTGGGACAAGGTTTTCCTTTTGCCCATCCCATCCCAAAACAATGAGTAGCTTGGTCACACTGGTTTTGACAAGTCTGATGAGGTGAGGTCAGTGCTAAATGCAGGCAGCCTTCATGTGGTGTTTGTTGGAGGTCAATGGAGAAGTTTCTTCTGCCCCCAAGTGCCTCCCTCATTGTGAACAAGCATTTATTAAGCACCAACCATGTGCCAGGCACTGTGGTAAGTGCTTTGCAAATATTATCTCATTTGATAATGATGCCCGCATTAGGTTTATGATTATAAGCAACTATTACTTTCTTTTCCCTACAACTCAAGTGCCCTGACTAGCTGATTGTGGAAATATCTAACATTCTATATGCTTTTTTTCCCAAGATTCCTTCCAGCTTTAATATTCTATGTCCTATGTTTTAAGGTCCCTTCACCATTTAACCTTCAGTGTTTCATCTCTTAACATTCTATGTTCCAAAGATCATTTAGTAATTGTACAATGATTGTACATAAAGCCTAGGAAATTGTTATGGTTTTGTCTTGGACTGCTTGAAGGCTATTTGAACACATTTTTAAAAAACTCTCAAAGGCTAAAGTGAATTCATTAAGAGGGGGTCATCTAGTCTAACCCATCCATCTTACAACCAAGGACACTAAGACTCAGAGATATTTAGTGACTTGTCCAAGGTTACAAAGCTAGTAAGTGTCAGAGGCAGGATTTGTATCCAGGATATCCTGATTCCATTGCCATCATTCTATCCATGAAGCCAGGTACCCTCCCAAACCTACAGGAATCTCCTATACAGAATCTCCAAGAAGTTGTCATTCATCCTATCTATAACATTAGTCAGAGGGTGGGATGAACCAGGCAGGTTAGACTGGGTCCCTTTTCCCATTAGATAGAGTGAGGAAAGCTTGTAGATAGAGACATCTGGAGTGTCATGGATGAATATTCATAGGCTCAGTCCTGACTCCAAAGGAATTATACCAACTTGTGTACTTAGCTAGGTGGCACAGTTAATATTGAGTAGGACTTCGAGTCAAGAAGATCTGAGTTTGAATCCTACCTCAGACACTTATTAGCTATTTAACCCAGGACAAATTACTTAATATTTCTGTATCTCAGTTTTCTCATCTATGAAATGGATATAATAATAGCATCTACCTCATAGATTATTATAAGGATCAAATGAGTCAATATGTGTAAATCACTTTGCAAACATTAAAATCTTTTCTTTTTTTTAATAAATTTATTTATTTTTAGTTTTCAACATTTACTTCTACAAGATTTTGAGTTCCAAATTTTCACCCCATCTCACCCCTCCCTGCACCCCAAGATGGCATGCATTCTGAATATCCCTTCCTCTGGTCTGCCTTCTCTTCTATCTCTCCCCTGCCCCTTCTCTTATCCCCTCCTCCTTCTATTTTCCTGCAGGGCAGGATAGACTTCTGTACCTCATTTCCTGTATTTCTTATTTCCCAGTAGCATGTGAAAACAATTTTTAACATGTGTTTTTAAAACTTTGGGTTCCAAATTTTCTCCCTTCCTCCTTCCTCACCCACCCTCATTGAAAAGGCAAGCAACTCAATATAGGTTAAACATGTGCAGTGATGCAAAACACTTCAACAGTGGACATGTTGTGAAATACTAACTCCATTTCCCTTAATCCTATCCTGCCCCCCCCATTTATTCTATTCTTTCTTTTGACCCTGTCCCTCCTCAGAAGTATTTGCTCTGATTACCCCCTTTCCCAATTTGCCCTCCTCTCTATCATCCCCTTGCTCTCTTGTCCCCCCCCCTATTTTCTGTAGGGTAAGACAGATTTCCATGCCCTATTGAGTGTGTATGTTATTCTCTCCTTAAGCCACATCCTATGAGAATAAGACTCACTCATTCCTTCTTACCTTCCTCAGTTTCCTCTCCACTGTAAGAGCCTTTTCTTTTCTGTTTTTTTTTTGTGAGATAATTTACTCCATTCTACCTCTCCTTTTCTCCTTCTCCTAGTATAATCCTCTCTCATCCCTTAATTTTATTCTCCAGATATGACCCCTTCATCTTCAACTCACCCTGTGCCCTCTATCTATCTATCTATCTATCTATCTATCTATCTATCTATCTATCTATCTATCTATCCATACATATAATTTTTTCTCTCCAACTACCCTAATACTAACAAAGGTCTCATGAGTTATAAATATCATCTTTTCATGCAGGAATATAAACAGTTCAACCTTAATAAGTCTCTTATGATTTCTCTTTCCTGTTTACCTCTTCATGTTCCACTTGAGTCTTGTATTTGAAAGTCAAATTTTCTTTTTAGCTCTGGTCTTTTCATTAAAAATGCTTGAAAGTCCTCTATTTCACTGAATGGCCATTTTTTTTTCCCCTGAAGGGTTATACTCAGTTTTGCTGGGTAGGTGATTCTTGGTTGTAATCCTATCTCCTTTGCCCTCTGGAATATTATATTCCATGCCCTGTGGTCCTTTAATGTAGAAGCTGCTAAATCTTGTGTTATCCTGATTGTGTTTCCATAATACTTGAATTCTTTCTTTCTGGCTGCTTGTAATATTTTCTCCTTCACCTGGAAACTCTGGAATTTGGCTACAATATTCCTAGGAGTTTTCCTTTGGGGATCTCTTTTAGAAGGAGATCGGTGGATTCTTTCAATTTCTATTTTGCCCTCTGGTTCTAAAATATCAGGGCAGTTTTCCTTGATAATTTCTTGAAAGATGATGTCTAGGCTCTTTTTTTGATTGTGGCTTTCAGACAGTCCAATAATTTTTAAATTCTCTCTCCTGGATCTATTTTCCAGGTCAGTTTTTCCAATGAGATATTTCACAGTTTTCTAATTTTTCATTCTTTTGGATTTGTTCTACAGTGTCTTGTTTTCTCATTAAGTCACTAGCTTCCAATTGCTCTATTCTAACTTTTAAGGAAGTATTTTCTTCAGTAATCTTTTGGACTTCCTTTTCCATTTGTCCAATTTTGCTTTTTAGGGCCTTCTTCTCCTCATTGGCTTTTTGGATCTCTTTTGCCATTTGGGTTAGGCTATTTTTTAAGGGTGTTATTTTCTTCAGTATTTTCTGGGGTCTCCTTTAGCAAGCTTGACTTGTTTTTCATGATTTTCTTGCATCACTCTCATTTCTCTTCCCAGTTTTTCCTCTACTTCTCTTACTTGCTTCTCAAAATCCTTTCTGAGCTCTTCCAGGGCCTGGGACTGATTCACCTTTTTCTTGGAGGCTTTGCATGACTCTTTTTGCGCTGCTTGCTTATGATCCCAGCCAGTTACTTTTCCCACTGACCTTCTAAGTTGTGTTTGGAATTCCTGGGTTGAGAAGTCTGGAATCCATCACAGCTGCCTGTGATTCAGTCCTCTGAGGCCTGCTCCAGGTTCGCTGTGGACTGCGAGCCCACACTGAACTACTCTCCTCTCCTAAACCCAGAGCGATATACCTTTCTGATCAACCATCCAGCCTGTCTTGGGCTGGAAATTTTCTTCACTCTGTCTTTTTGTGGGTTCTGCTGCTTTAGAATTTGTTTAGAGCCATTTTTTTTTTACTGGTATTTGAAAGGTTTGGGGGAGAGCTCAAGCAAGTCACTGCTTTCACTCTGCCATCTTGGCTCCGCCCCACAAACCTTAAAATCTTATATAAATGTTATTATTATTATTATTACCTACATATGATGAGATACTCTCTTCTCTCTGAAAGTGACACTATCTCCTTGCAGTACTCCTCCTACCATGTCTCATCCTTTCTTCTCAGTCTCCTTTGCTGGATCTTCATTTATACCATGTTCACTAAAGATAGTGTTTCCCAAGGCTCTTTCTTGGACTCTTTTCTTTCTTTTATATTATCTCAGTTATCTCATAAGCTCCCATGAGATCAACTAATCAGTTGTCATTTCTTCTCATATCTACCTCTATGATATTTTGTATACATTCTCTTTTTTTTCCAGTCAGATAACCAACACCCTAACTCTCTGAGTTAAAGTTGGAAATGAGCAATGGCGATCTCAGTCTACTACAAACAATGCTCCATGCTGCTGCCAAAGTGATTTTCCTACAGCACGATTCTGACGATGTCATTACCTTATTTAATAAACTTCACTAGCTGCCTATTACCTTTAGGATCAAATAAACCTTTTGTTTGGCATTTATAACTTGGCTCCTCCCTATCCCATCAATCTTCTTAGCCTCTACTTTCTTCCACGTACTGTAAGATCCAGCCATTCTGGCCCATCTTTCATCCTTAAAATATGATCTCTATCTTTTGCCACTATGATTTTCTGCACAGGATCTCACTCATGCCTGGAATGCTTTCCTTACTTATCTCTGTCTCTTGGAATGCTTTCTCTCCTTATCTTTGCCTCTTAGAATCCCTGGCTTCCTTCAAAATGCAATTTCTGCTGGAGATCTTTTATAGTGTTCCCAGCAGCTAGAGCCTTTCCCTCTATGGCTACTTTGCATGTTCATGTTGCTTTTATTTTATCAGAAGCTCCTTGAGAGCAGGTCATGCTGTCTTTCCTTACATCTGTAAGCCCTTTAATAAATGCTTGCTGATTTATTGGTTAATTGTATTCAAAGGTTTCAGGGGTTTGCTAAACCTAGACTGGAAAATTTCCAAAGGCTCCATTTTCCTTTCTCTACCTCAGTATATAAATCTATATAGTTCCTAGTGGGTGTCTGGCTACGACTGGATAGAGGCAACTACCTAGGAATAGCTATGATATATGGCTTTATTTCTGAGAATCAGTTAAAGATAGGAACCTAGTGGGTAGCAGTGAAGTGACAACACGTGGGTCATCTTATACTCTCCTTGTATGAGTGAATATATCTACCAGTGCTTAATATGCCTATAATAAGTCCTATAATTGGATCAGTTAAGCTGAGTTTAGCATTTTCTCTGGGTCCTTGAAATCTTACACTAGACTAACATATTTGGTATAAAAAAGGGGAACAGGGAAAAGGCTAAGTTGCTTCATTAAATGTGGATATCTCGGGGCAAAAGGGGAGGAATGGAACATATTGTGTTGATCTGGAACCAAGCTTGGAAGAACCCAAGCGGTTGTACAGCAGTCTTCTGTAGCTGGATAGGATAAGAAATATCCCATCCAGAAAATGGAAATGGCAGATACAGTGGAAACTGATTTCTGCTAAAAATGTAAAGAACAGAGGAACCTTTGGGCTCCAGTAAACTATATAATCCAACAAGTAACAGCAACTTGGGAAAATCACTATCATCTAAACTGATTAAAAAAAATTAAAGCAGAAGCAAGGCATTTTAAATCTGCTTCTTCTTGCCCTCTCATCATACGTAGGCAATTATAATAATAATAGCATTTACATAAGATTTTTAAGGTTTTCACAGTGATTCATACATATTAACTTGTTTGACTCTCACAACAACCCTATGAGGTAGATGCTATTATTATCTCCATTTTAATATCTCATTTGCTAACTTTCTTAGGTTTGGTCCTATCTTATCCCTGTTCTTAAACCTGGATGGGAAAAAAAATTTTTACATACCGATACCTGGGTCTCCCCCCAGGTGGGAAATGAACAAAAGCAGTATACCAGGGTAGGACACTCTAAAGTAGTGGTCTTTTGAGTTTCCAAGATGTGTTCTTTGATAGAATGGGAAGTTGTATCATCAGAAAGGAATGTGACTTTACTTACATAGTTCTTGATAGGATATAGAAGAAGCAAGGGAGGGCAAGAAGAAGCAGATTTAAAATGCCTCACTTCTGCTTTAAAAATGTTTTTTGCTTTTTTTGTTTGTTTGTTAAGGCAATTGGGGTTAAGTGACTTGCCCAAGGTCATAAGCTAGTAAGTGTCAAGTGTCTGACACCAGATTTGAACTCAGGTCCTCCTGATTCCAAGGCCAGAGTCCTATCTACTCTACCACCTAGCTGCTCCTTACTTAAAACAAATTTTTAAAGCAGTTTATATGATGGTGATTTCCACAAGTTGCCGTTACTTGTTGGATTGTATAGTAGCAATCTCTTCAGAACAAAACCTCCTTGGGGAAGTTCATTATATAACTACTTAATGGGTTTAAATTATAACAATAACAATTATTGTTTGTTTCTAAACAGAAGTGGAAGTTAATATATCTATTGTGTGAAATGTAATGGGGAATCCACGAGACATAAACTCAAGGAACTGCTATGATGTAATGAGGGCTTGGTTGGACTTAGATAACATGAAATAATACCACAGATCCATTTCAATAAACATTGATTGGGTGCCTATTATACAAAATACACCATCGTGGGCTCTGGAGACACACAAAAGAAAGTGGCAGCAGTGTAGTGGCAAAGGAACTGGATCCTAACCTAGAAACTCCTGGGCATCAATGCTTGCCTCTACTCCTTACTAGCAGTATGAAAGGGTAGGACACTACCACCATGGATCTCAGTTTTCCTATCTGCAAAATATAGATAATACTACCTCCAGTGCTTCCCTTATAGGGTGACTGTGAAAGTTGAGAGGAGGTAAAGTATTTTTTTTTTTACCTTTCAGCATCACATCACTACCAGCCTTTTATTTCCCTTCCTCTCTCACTACTTGGTGCTAATCTATTACAAGTTATGTGTTTAGATTCAGGAGATCTTCCAGCTAGGTGACAGCAAATGGCCAAATGACAAGAGCCAAGTGGTGGTGAAAGGGATGCTTCTGACTGAGGATGGAGTCCCAGATTATCAATCATAGTAGCTCCCACAGTTTTGATTTATTAATTCTTACTTAGGTTTCTGATATCAAAAGTAATGAGTGTACTCACCTTTCCATCTGAAAAAATTGCATTAGACATTCAAAATATATATATATGTACATATATATATATGTATATATATATATGTATATATATATGTATATATGTATAATTTTATCTATGTAAAAATGAGTATACTGACTGAGCATACCTTGGACTCCTCACAAGAGGACTCCTTGAATATTACTGCATATTTGGGGAACTTTATTGTGGGGAACATATCTGGGGAACACACATTCAAAAACATAGCTCAAAATTACCTACTGATATGCTTTTTTCACTAGGTTAATCAGGGGACATATTAGTTCAATTTTTTTTTTTCAAACAGCATAGCAAAATAAGTGAGAAGAAGGTCCCTTATCCCTGGGACATATTCTCCTACAAGTTACCATACTACAGCTGGGAGCACACACGTAAAACACAGGTGATCAGGGAACACAAAGTTTTGGGCACCTAAGTAGGGGACCCTTGCGCCTAGGGTGCATGTGTGGCCAGGCCACACATGCCTCTAATGCTGCTGAGCCACCCGTGTCCTCTGGTAATAAAATCAGTTGAGCTTTAGCGTCTTCATCTGCCGTTTTTTTTTTTTTTTCCTGCTGGGGATCTTTTCTCTCTGCTGTGCATCTGTGCTTCATTGTTCTTTGCTACCATCTGCTGGTTTCAGCAGCTTTATGGAGTTTTGGGGTTCTCTTCTGTACCCTAATGTAGTGTAGCTGCTAGGTGGTCTCTTTAACAGCAATGTGGCTATATGCGGCTCTTTTGTGATGCAAACCCCAGCCAGTTAGCTAGGGAAGCTCTCTAATTTTTAAGTTTGTTTTTTTCAAAATTGTTTAATCTCTTGCTGGGCACAGATTCTCTCTCTTCAGCTTGCTATATGACTTGGGCATCAGGCCTACAGGACAAAGTTGCAATTGAAAATATGTTAATTTCTACATATAATTATGAGAAGTTTCCCAAATCAATTTTGATAGTGAACAATTAATAAGGAAATTTCAAGTATCATAAATTAGGTGAAACAGATTACAAGTTCTGTTTTAGATTGAGCTGAATATACATTGTGTGCAAAGGACTGCATGACTGCTAAAATTAAAATCGATAGAATTGTACCCTCTAGATATGGAAGAGCCCTCAGAACTCATTTAGTTCACCCTTCCACCCTCTGAAGTAATCCCCCCTTGTAGGCCCTCTACAGTGTTTGGGGCACTTTGTAGGTCAGCATATACTAATAACCATAGCTCATATCTGGTGTGCTTGCTTTGGAACATATATTCAAAGAAAGAGATTTTGAATTAAATAATATAAAGTCGTATAAAAGCTAAGAAAAGGCTCCCATGTATACTGGGGTACATTTCCTGTAGGCAGGAAGTCACTGAGGGGACACCTGCAAGGAACATAGGTAATTGAGGAACATTAATAGCTGTGGTAAATCATACCCTCTGATGCTGCTGAGCCATCGTCTCCTGGTGATGTCATCGAGTGCACTGTTGTCTCTGACTAACTCACAGGTCCTCTTCTCTGTTCTCTCTGTAGTGCTGCTTCTTCTGGGGATCTCTTCTCTCTGCTGGGCAGCTCTACTATGTTGCTCTGTTGGCCATCAGCTAGTCTCAGCTGCTAAGTGACCTCTTTGGGTCCTCTGTTGTTATTGGCTTAATAGTAGGTGCTTGGCCAGCACTTTAGCTGTGATGCACTATGTATAACTCATTTGTGATGCAAACCTCAGCCAGCTAGTTAGAGAAGCTCTAAGGTGTTTTTAAGGCTGTCTTTTGAACTATTTTTTCTGTTGCTCGGTTCAGGTTCTACCCCCTCAGCATACTGTATGACTTGGGCCTGAGGCCTACAAAAAAAGGTTGCAACTGAATTTATAATAATCTTTACATCTAATTCTGATTGTGAGTTCCCAGAGTCAATTCTAATAGTGAAAAATTGATAAGGAAATTGCAAGTAACCATAAAACAGCTGACGCAGGAGCTCCAAGTTCTATTTCAGATTTTGAACAAAGTATGCCTTGGGTTCATATGGCTGTCTGTTGGAAGAATTCTAGAATCTAGTGCTAAAAGAACCCTCAAGAAATTATCATCCAGCCTATGTCATCAGTCATATGGTGGAATGATGCAGTCTGGTTGGATTGGGTCCTCTCTTTCCTGGGTGGGTGAGGTACAGGGGGTGGCACATAGAAAATAATTATGTAGTGTCAGTACTGATATCTATGATTTCAATCCTCTGACTCCAAAGTAATTATATCAACCCCCTGTGTTTAACCTCATCTAACCGTTTTTATGGTTGGTATATTCAAGGAAATGGGGGTTAGAAAAAAAAATTTAACTTTCATCATTCCCAGGACAATGTCTATAGTTTAATAGTCTCTGTTTCTTCAAATTATCCTAGGGACTTCACTTAGGAAAACTTCGAAGGAGATTTCTGGTGCTGGGGTGATATTTTTTGTTCAACATCTGTAATTCCCCAGGTGCCATGTAAATCACTTTGAGATTAAGACTGAAAAGGCTAGAAGGGACTGCTTGAAATGCCTCCTTTCCTCTAATTCCTTTATTTTGTATTCCTACTAGCAACAAGATCGTTGGCTTTCTACACACTCATTTGGCATGGAAGGATTCTACTCATATAACCTTGTAAAATGGGTGCATTTGAGCTTGGGCTGACAGCTTTCTTGGACAGTGATTAGTTGAAGAATCCCTGCATAATCGTTCCATGCTCCATCTTAACTGTCTCTGAAGATACAGTCACCTTCAAGGCCAAGCGCTATTAGCACATAGGCCAGTGATTGCTGGCTGAATGATTTCAGCAGGCTACTGTGGGACTAAGTTTTTACAGTTTTTCTGGTAGCTGTGGCAACAGCCAGTTAATTCTTTCAAACACTGATTTAGCCACTTGTTGAAACATTCTAGGGCAATTTGCTCTTATAGGATAAGAATGGATATTTGGGTCACACTGGTAGGTTAGCTGCTTCAGCTCATGGACAAACAAGGTGCATGGAGGAGAGGGGAAATGCCCAGGTGAAATTCCTCCACTGCTCAAATGGAATGCTTGCATATAATAAATACGTCAGCAGTAAGGCACGTGATGTTATGGAACTGGATAGTTTACATACCTACACCTTGCTAATCAGAGGCATCAGACATCATACACAACCAAGAACATTATAAGGGCGTCATGGTATCAATGTAGCAATAGTGACATCCTAGATATCTATGCATGTATAAGCTTAACATTTAATTAATGTAGGCATTAATCTTTTTCACGTTCCCCATTATGATACATAGGTATCTGTGACAAACACTTGAATAATAGTATTCTGGCTTTCTACAACATCGTCCACGCAATAACACAATATTAGCACAATGACATCTTTGCCCAGACACGAGACTCCTCAGCAGCCATCAGGAAGGCCCTGAAAAGGTGTATGATAATTTGCCCATTCTTTTCTTTTTCATGGAATAATGACAGCATTCCCAGATTGCCATGTTAATAGAGGTCAGTAATTCCATTTTTAATTTTCTTTCTGTGACTCCATCTTAAAATGGAGTTTCCACTCCAAATATATCTTAGACCACTGTACCTGGAAAGACAGCTCGTAAGGAGGGCACAGATACATTCTCATGGGATATATATACCTCATGGGAGGTAACCTTAAGAACTTGGCTAGTGCCTAAAACTGATGAATTTATGTATTTGCCCCCAGTCAAATTTAAAACAAAGTTGTGAAAGGTTGAGAAAAAGACCCCAGGGGACATTTGTATTGATGCTCTGCCCATTATTTCTGGTCAACTCAGGTCACATGCTAGGACCAAAGATTTAGATCTGGAAGAGACCATCTACTCCTCCCTCCATTTTTTTTAAACAGTTAAATAAATTGAGGCACAGAGAGGCTGAGTGACTTGCTCAATTTTACACATTGTAGGTTACCACCTATGAGCAAGGAATTGAACCCAGGTTCTCTGATGCCAAATATAGCAGACGTTCACCATTTTGCTTTCCTTAGCTAGGAATGATTTTTCAGCTCCTCCCTGAGGGTGAAGAAGCACTTTGTCTTCTATATTTCAACCTCTCCAGAGTCTAAAGATCAATGGAAATTGTGTTTCTTTTCCAAGGAAGGAGTCAGTTTTGAGTTGAGGGGGTCTTGACTCATAATAAACAGAAAACTATGTCTATATAACTCACTGGGGACCACAATTTGAATCAAAGACATCCTACTGTATGGATATGCAGAAAACCACCACCTCAATCTGTGATCCACTGGGAAACATTCTTTCCTGGGGCTTATTGTCCTGGCTAGAATCAAGTAAGTGGTTTGTTCAGTCATCCATATATGTGTGTATATCTATCTATATCTATATCTATATCTATATCTATATCTATATCTATATCTATATCTATATCTATATCTATATCTATATCTATATCTATATCTATATCTATATCTATATCTATATCTATATGTGTATATATAGGTTCCTATTTTCACATGCAAATTCCCTGATAAAGGTTAGTGTCAAGAGAGAAGTAATAGCTAATGATAATTAACATTTATGTTATGTGCTACACTTTGTAAAACATTTTACAAATATGTTGTCTTATTTGATCCTTGATACAACTGTGTGAGGTAGGTACTATGATTATCCTAATTTTATATGTAAAGACACTGAAGATGAGAAAGGTAAAGTGACTTACCCAGGGTGACACAATGAGGAAATGCCTAAAGTAGGTTTTAAACTGTCTTACTGATTCCCAGGCCAGCACACTATCTGCTTCACTCCCTATGTAACATCACACCTGGTTCTATTTATATATAGAACATGACGATCAAATATTTGTTACATTCTAGGATGGGGACTGAAGTGGAGAACAGGCTTTCTTCATTTGAATTCATCATATTCATCTCCCCAAGTCTCTAGGCTTATTCAAACCCTCTATATAGTAACAGTGTTCTTAATGGGATGCTCCAAATGTCATATCACAATAGTCATCTTTTTCTGACATCCAATGTTGACTCATTGGTTCACTCTCCACACTTGTGCCACCTTTTAAGCTGGCCTCATTCTCCAAGTCCAATTTGGGAAAGAATTACTATCCTTTATTTCTCATTTGTCCTAATTTTTCAAAGTTCAAGGAGTCTTACAAAAATAGCATAGCCTAATATAACATAAACACATACTAACTCCAGAAAGTAACTAAAGTAAAGCCAAGAAAAAATTCAACAATTCCCTTAAGACCATGACATGTTCCAGGAATCATTGTTCCTGAAACCCAATAAAACCCAATCAATACATATCCTGTCATTGGGTTTGCAATCTAAGCTAAAGATCTGGTTCTTTTTTATGACTACCTACAACTTTAATATTGTCTGAACTCAAAAGAGGAGAGAGAGAAAAACCAGAAAAATGAGAATGTGGTCTATGTTGTTAAGACCAGTCATCTAAAACTTGCAACATGACTCTAATTGATAAATCAACCATAGTACTGAGATTTTCAAAGAACCTACCATCACTACTGATTTAATAGCAAGCTTTCTTTTCTGATACATTTATACAAATTACGTTGCATATCCTTTAAGTGTTGTTAATTTTAGCATCCCCTTTTCCTCACCTGAGTTTTGGAATTTAAGGTATTAGAATGTGAGTGCTTTCAGTTCTGGGCTCAGAGTCTTTTTTAGATAGTCCTCAGATGAAGAATCCCTCCATAGGACTCTCTTTTGCCTTCCTTTGAAGGTGCACTCAGCTTTGGATCAGTCAGGGTTTAAGATTAGGCATGACACAGGCCGATAATTGCTGTCTAAAAGACTTCACCAGGCCACCGTGGAGTTCTAAAAACTTCCATTTCACTCAGTCAGTGTGTCTTTAACACTTTAGGTTAGGAAACTGAAAAAAGGGAATATAACGATTACATAAAATATCTATTCCTGTCATATATTTATAGTTAAGTGAGACCACCAAGGGGTGCACTCTGGAGCTCACTGCTCCTACAATGTGGCAGATTTTCACAATCACTTTCCCAGTTACTTGCCTTAAGATGGTCCCAAGAAGGCTAAAATGCACAGTCATTCAAGAACATGGTCATCAGTTCCAATGAGGGTGGGTCAAAAGGAGCATTCCTTGTTTCACTAGGCACCAGATCTTAATCAGAGCTTTTTTATGGGCTGACAATGTCCTCCAATCCACTGTGATTTCCTTCTTGTTATAGTTATGGAAGCTCCTTTAGGATCTATTTATCTATTTTATCTTTGGGTCTCATTTTTTGTATAATTTCTCTCATCTTGCATATGCTTTAGATAGCCACCATCTAATTCTGTCTGTGTTTGAATTTGGGCTACAGGATAGGTAGCTAGTAATGGTGGCTGGAAAATTGGGTGACTCCAACTCCATTTTGATTCCCTCAATATCCTCTCCAATGTACCCATTTCAAATCTCAGAGGTAAGGTCCTTTTCAGTTAGGGACTGGACCTTGAGCTTAGACACAAGATAGTTACCTTTTCTTCCCAATAAAATTATAGATATAAAGACAATCATTTTTCTCCCTGTTGTGTCAACTCTCTAGGGATTGCTTGCATCATCAATTTATGTGTCTCCATCTCTTCTTATCTAGCATGGTCCTATTCCTTTTCATTTTCTATGGTTTGCTTAGGGACATGATCAACAGTAATCCCAAGCCAAAGTTTCTGGACCCTTTAACTTCATCTTAATATGGTTTCATATTTGTGGCTGCCATTCACCTATGTTCCTACCTGGCAAAACTAGGTGGGAAAACTGTCTTGATTTCTCAAACTTACAGGGGATAGGTGCCATGCTGCTTGAAACAATGGGCAAGTAGCTTTCTACCCGGGGACAGAGAGGCTAGAAGCCTATACCTCACCTGACTGGTGTTGGAAAATTACTGTTGTGAAATTAGGCTCAGTTTAATCAAGATTATACTGCTCATGTAGCATTGAAAGGTGTATATTTTCATGTTTGGGCGGATAGTCTTTGTCAGACTGCGCTAAAGAATTCCTGCATGGGGCTCCAGCCTGCCTAATCTAAAAATGCAGCCAGCTTTGCATCAGTTAAGATTCAAGGCCAGTAATTGCAGGCTTGAATGACTTAACTGAGCCACTATGAGACTAAGTTTTTGTAATTTTCCTGGAACCTGTGGCAACACTCAGTTCAGTGCTTCTTAAACTGTGGGGCCACACAACTGAATGTGGGGGCTGTGGAAAATTTGGCAATAGTAAAAGGTTTCTGAATGTGTAATAACCAAAAATTAATTCAAAATCAAACGTGTAATGAATCTGAGGTGTTTCCGGCAGCGTTTGCCCATGTTGCATCATGCGACTTCCCTGCAGCCTTGGCTCTGAGTACACAGCACACATACTTTGCAGCGGGCATGTCGTCATGCCATACAACGCCAACAAACACTGCCAGAAACACCTCAGCTCAGATTCAAGATTATTGTATGTTATGAATTGCAATGTTTTTACTGTACATACAAAGTTTTCTGCTCTTGCAGAAACATAATAGTTTAATTATGGAAAATAAAGACTCTTAATATTTTTCTACCATTGTTCCGCAGCACATAGGTATCAAATTAGTATGTCTTTGGATTGTATTGTGTTAGAATGTTTGGTTTTTAAAAATTGCTGTTATTTGCTTCTTTTACAGAAATATGTGTTTAACTGTAGCAAATAAAAACAAAAGCCCTTTAATAATATTTCTCCACTATCACCGCCGTATGTGTATGTAAGTGTGACCATCAATTTTTTAAAATTAATTACAAACAAATATATTAATTTGAGAAATTATTAGCAATATTCATTTATATTTTAGGACAAAAATATTTTTTGGTTATGGGTAACTGACTAAATTTAAACAGAAGAGGTAAAAATACTGATGACAACGCGTCTTCAATACCACATTTTAGTACACCTAAATTGACAAGAAAAACAAAATATGTTAAATCATGTGGCTCTCAAGAGGGTAAAGTTTAAACAGATTATTGAAACGGAAGTATGAAGTTGTCATATTTTTGACTGAGCAGAAATTCAATTTTGTTAATTTTTTTCATGACTTATGGCTTTTAAAACTGTGTTGTCAGATGTTTTTTGAAAAACTCAATGATTTAAACATGTTGCTTCAAGGAAAAAATTGTAACATATTCATTGTAAAAGATAAAATTGAAAATGTTACTAAAAAAGTTAACATATGGAAGAATAGAGTGGGAAATGGTTCTTTAGAAATGTTCAAAGCTACATATGATTTTATAATTGAAAATAACCTTCCCAAAGATTTAATTGTAAAAGTTATAATTGATCATCCAAAGTGCCTGGAGACAGTTTCAGAAATACTTCCCTTCAAATTCTGATTCTAAAAAACTAAGTTGGGTTCATAAACCATACTCAGTTGAAATGAAAAATGTCAGTCATTTGCCATTCAAGAAGAATTTGCCAAGTTATCAAGTGACAAAGGTTTAAAACTTGAGTTTCCAAAAAAATCATTAAATGAATTTTGGCTTGGGATTAGAACAGAATTTTCAACAATTTCAGAAATGGCCCTAAAAATACTTTTGCCATTTTGTACCACGCATTTATAAAATCAAAATATTAATCAACTCTGAAAAATGTCGAAGATGTTCTATGTCCTGTAGTATCAAATATTCTACCAAGATTTAATTCTCTATGTAAAAAGAAATAAGCATATCCATCCCATTAGTCTGCAAGTTTGCTTTTGTCTTTGATAAACGGTAAAATTATACGTATACCAAAGAATTGTTTTAAAATAAATTTCTTTATGATTTATTATCAGTAAATGTTTGATTTGTATACCTATTTTATATACCTATGTACCTGGGATTCTGTAAAAATTTCTTGGGTGAAAAGGGGTCTTAAGTGGAAAAAGTTTAAGAGGCACTGCTTAAAACACTTAAAACACTGTGGTTTAACTATAGTTCTACCTGCTCTTGAAAAATATACTCATTTGGGTCATACTTGCTAGTCTGTTGCCTCCACTTGAGCTCTAGCCAATCAAGAAAAGGGGAACGATACGTGGAGAAGAGAAATGCCCAGGTGGAATTCCTCCCCTGGTCAAATTGAATATTTGTATATTAAAAGCTTCACAGAAATCAGACATGAGATAAATATTGAGTATAAGGTAGACCCAGACAGTCTACACCCATGAGGCTATACTTCACTTTTCAGAGGCATCAGACATTATATATTATCAAGCACATTACTGACATATTGGCATATCAGCTGACTGAATTCAGGCCTCACCTAATTAAGAGAGGGTAGTTGTTGGTGGGAGGTGATTGATGGTGGTAAATGCTTGAGTGGAATTCCCCCACTAGGCAAACTAAGGACTTGAATATTGCAAGCATTTTGGGAATAGAATATATGTGATAAATCTTGGATAAACAATTAGTTTATCTATGGGATGCACCTACTCACACCTCACTGGGAATTCTGAGGCTGGGGGGGGCAGTGGTCAATCTCCTACTACGTCACCACAAACTGACTCTAGGAGCCCCTTCTCCTATCAAGGTTCGATGTGTGTTCTCAAAGCACTATACTTAAGCTAATCAATACTTAAATGATGGCTTTTCCTGGACTAGTACCTATCATTGATAACTTTGAACAGAAATTTATTTTTTCTCTTTGGGGTACAAACAGACTGCTTCTGTATAGGGAATTCTTCCCAAATCAAGCACTGTGAGTTGTTCACAGCATGGACATTACTTGGCTATATCACATCTATTTTCATCCAGAGGTAGCAAGAAGAGGTAGTAATAAGATGAAGAATTAGGACTTTTGTCTGCTGGTCTTTACCTCCTTGGCAGCATGGGGCACCTGCCTAAGAGAGGAAATAAACTGAATAACTTATAACTTCACTTATAACTTCAACACCAATGACTACGTAATATGACTGAATGGATTCAGAGACAAGCAAGGGGAGTGCTGGAAAAAGTGGAAATGATTTAGTCAGGATCTTTGTCTGCTTTTGAAAACCAAACAGCTACCAGAAACTATCATACTCCTTTGAGGTTCCCATCTATTTGGGGATGGAACAGGGCAACTAGTGTCTATTATACAGGAGAACTCTAAGACCAAGGGAGATTCACAGATGAGTGAATCTTCATTCTGGGAGCAGTTATTCACACAAACCAATACGTTTTAGAATGATTCTATAAGATCTAATATCTCATTTAAGTGGCAGGAATATTTTCCCAAATGAGGCCCTTATTTGGTTAGTAGAGGAGGGCATCTGGGTTCAGAAATAACATAGATGATTCATTGGACATTTGGATAGTACTCCTAGAAAGTTTTAAGATTTCATTTATCAGAGAGTCTATATTTTGTGGTATGGAAACAATCATTGAGTGAAAGTTTTAATTTAACATATGACCAGGAGGGTCATACTCAAAATTTAAAATGCTTTTTTGTGGAAGTCCAAGTGGAAGAAAACTCATATTATATGTAGTGGCAAGATTCAGGCTCCCTCAACAGTTGATACTCTGACCATCTCAGCTTGGCCAAATGGGTTCTGGACAGCAGAATTCAAAGGGAAGACTATCCTGAGCCATCAACACAGTTTGGGGGCTATTGGGACTGATTTGTATGTGTTCCTCTAAGCTGAGTGGGATAAGACACTTGTCCTGTCTGTGCAGAAGGGTAGCACTTATCTCACAAAAGGACCAGGAGAGACTCATTCCTGGAGGAAGTAAAGAGAGGGAAGGCTTTGATATTAGAAAGGTTTGAATAGATTTTGTCAAGAATCTAGCGAAATTGTACCAAAGAGGACTAGGACTCAGAGTGCCAAATCCCTCATGTCCCCTTCTGGAGTTTGCCTTTAAACTGTGAAAAGACCTGATGTATCACAGGCTTCATAATTCCCTTACCAGAACCTTAAGGAAGCTTGATAATGAGAATGATTTGAAGGTCACCCTCATTATTAAGTAAGATATTTGGCAACTTAACTCTAGATGCTTCAGGAAGGGTAGAGGTCCAATTTATCCTCACATTGGAAGCAGGAGTGGGGACAAACAACTACACCTGGTAATTGTGTAGATGAAAACAATATGTAAACTGGCATGAGGGGAGCTTAGTCCCAGCAGCCATAATGGGTTGTATTACACATCATGATACTTATTCACAATAAACCATAATTAGAAATAAAGAAAGTGATGGTCCTTAGTTCAGAGAGAGGCAAGGGGCTATGGTAACAAAGAATAGCAGTATTAGTATCTCCTATCCAGGAAGATAGCCACACAATTTGTCACCAGACCTATCTATTGGTGAGGTTAATACCTCCTGCCCCTGGTTGGGAGTGGAGAGGTTCCCACTTATGCTTGCAACTTTGAGTGCAAAAAAAGGCTGAGGGACATCATTAGTATGCCCTTCTCTGATAGGGGTAGTCTACTAAACACATGTCTTCTTTCTGAAGTCACCTCTACTTTATTGATAGCATAGGATAGTTCCTCTAGTCAGAGGCAGAAACTAAAGGATCCTGAGCAGTAAGATGGACAATAATAACTGGCCTAGACAAAACTTTGAGTTCTTGGTTTATATGGGAATTTACTTTCTCTTTCCCCATTCTAGGATAATAACAACAACAATGAGCATTTATACAGTGCTTTAAGGTTTGCAAATCATTTTCCTATACTATCTTATTTTATCCTTACAACAACTCTCTGAGGTAAATGATACCATCTCTATTTTACATATATGAAAACTGAAGCTAAGAAAGTTCAAATGACTTGTCCAGGGTCACACAGCTGGTCAATGTGATTCAGACTCAGGTCTTCCTGATTCCAAGTCTGTCAATCTATTCACTACCGGATTGATGATTCAATAAAGACTCTACTTAAACTTTCAGTGTGTTTTTTTGCCTTTGTTTCAGATTTTGCTGGCAATTAATATGTTAATACATTGTTATGTTTATTTTGGGGGAGGATAGGTGGATCATGTAAGAAATTATGCAATACACCTGGAAGGATTCTCAGTTGACTGCACCTATTTATCAATAAAAGGATAGAATGAGGTAGAATGGTTAGACTGAGTCATGTCATCCAGTGGGTGGAGCGGGTAGTGGTGGAATGCGCATAGTGACTGGTAGATGACTGATGAGTATATACAAACACAACCCCCGACTTAAAACAAATTCTACCATTCCTTGGGTTTAGGTTTATATAGCCTGCTTTTTATTGGTATTTACAGAGGTACCATGGGCTTGGTTACTTTAAACTAGTGCATTTGTAATAGGCTTTGGCTCCTTTTTTCTATCTCAGTACAGAACCACACCACCCCTCATAGTCGTGGATTATATATCTATGTCTAGATTAGGTCTATGTCTAGATAGATCCAACTTCATTGGAGCAGTTTTAGTATGCAGTTTCATTTCCCAGTTTCAGAAAAAGACTGGGACTCAGTTGGTGTCAATAAGGCAAAACACATTTTTTTTTGCAATCTTCCTGCATGAATGAGAATATTAGCCAAATGGTTTGCAAGAGCACCATAAATCATATAGTAACATCAATTAAGACAAGTGTGGCTACATTATTTCTTCTTTTAAATCTTGGACCCATTTACAATAATGCCTCTGTCATGCGGAAGGGAAAAATAATGTTTGCAACTCTTTTGCTGGGGGCTATACTGATATATGTATATATTTGGATTTGCTAAAAAAAAGTTTACATTTTCTCAGTGCTCTGCCAAGTAGCAGAGAAATAGTAACCTATCAGGTAACACATGGTATAGACTTTTCCTTAAAAACCTAAAGAGAGCAAAGGCATCAAGGTTTTTGGCCCAGAGTTGTGAGTTGCCCTAGGGACATGAGTTTCCTCTACTTGTGTACCTCATTGCTAGGTTTCTGTGTGACCTTACACATGCACACACACACACACACACACTATATTTATAGTGGGAGAGTGTGATCTAAGCTTATGGTTGGATTATGATATTTGATGATCCTACTTTTTACCTTCTAAATATTAGGTACATGTTATGATTATTCATGCTTTTGCTTTCTCTTTTAGTAAATGTGCAGGAGGTAATTGTGTCATTTTGACTGACTGTGTAAATATATAACACTTCAGTGGGGGCTCAGGAGCTATAGTTACGACTATCTATCTGTTTTGCTAAGCACTCACTAGGGCTAGGAGTCTTGCATAGAAAATAAATTTAGATAGTTATTGTGCAGCATAGAATTTCAGAGCCAAAATGAACTTTTGAGATCATCTAACCCAAACTATGGAAAAGGAAACAGGCTCAGATTGCTTAAGTGATTTGCCAAGTGTATGGTAGCAAACCGTGGACTAAGAATTAGGTGTTATTAATTTGTCTAGTGTCCTTTAAAAATGAATATATTATTTTGACACAAGAGACATTTCATCTTAAACACCCAAACAATACCTCTGAAAGTATAATGCCCTCAAACAGTTACTCTTAACTTTCACTTTTCATTTTTGTAGTTTATCTACTATTAACAAAAAGGAAGGAATTCTCCTTTAATTTTTATAATATGACACAAACATATACATTTTTCTTTTCTCCTTAGTTTTGCATGCCCAAGGCAAACATCTCACTTGCCTCATCTATACTTTCTGAACCAATATTTTCATATTCAGCATCACATTGATTCTCATAATGGTCCTATGAAGGATACAGGATCAGGTTTTATTAACCCTATCTTACTAATGAAGCCTCAAGTTTACATAACTTGCCCAATGCCACACAAGAGTCAAATGATCAATTCCCATTTTAAACTCCACTGTCCACACATAATCCTTCTGGTTCATTCCAAGTCAATGTGGCTTGAAATTAGCCACCTCTCAGTGAGATTCCTTTCTAAATAACCTCTTATTGCAAAATCTTTTGCTCATTCATTCATTCGTTTATTCAACAAACATTTGTTAAGCACTAAAGCACTAGTATGAACTGAGGGAAATACAAAACCAGACTCTCTGCCCTCATGGAGTTTATAGTCTAGTAGGGCATAAGACAAGAAGCTTCAAAACCATAATTACAAAAGAAACCCTATAATTATACATGATACAATGCAATAGAGAATTGTAAACCAACAAAATGTGAGGTGAGGTCCCTTGGGTGAATTAACTCCACGTCCCCTCCCCATAAAGGTCTATTAGCTGACTTTTGTGAAAGTTTCAAAGTCTCCCAAATGGTCTGTGCTAGTAGGATACCAGAGATGAGACACTTCAAAAGCTCATTTAGGTTTTCCTTTCAGCTGTATAGTGGCAGTCTCCATCCAGGTCTCTTGCTGGCAAAGATATTTCTCTCTTTCTCTATCTTCCCCCACATCTCCCTTTCTCCATCTCACACCCTGTGCTCTCCTCCTCCCTTTGCCCTCAGTCTCTCTCCCATTCTCTTTCCCTCTTTGATAAAGGTCTCACAGTCTTTAGAAAGAAGAAAGACTTTAGAAAGACTTTGAGGCCCACATCATGATCTAGAGGGCAGAGTCAAACCCTTGGTTTCTTGAGTTCAACCTTCTTAAAATTATTTGGAAAAGGCATTTCCAGAATTGGCTATATAGACTGCATAAATGTAACATCAGATGGAATGGAAGTCTGATCAGGTTTATCTCAGATAGACCTGGGAGCTGTATATCAGGAATATGGTTAGCTGGAAGGATGGCTCCTTCAGTTTGTGCCTCAATTATTCTTATAGGTGACTAATCACATCTCCTTCTAGTGGAAAAACCCAATCCTTGCTCCTGGACTCCAGACTCTTGCTATGCACCTCCCCATCTACCTCTTCTCTCCCCACCTCTCCTCCACCTTACTGAGGTGAGTTTGGCTGGGAGGCAAATTGCTGATACTACCAACCAAGAAAGGGACCCTTCCCAAAGCTACAGGGAACAGTTAAACCAGAAGAAATTGGGATGAACTGATTCTATTAATATTATGGTAAGGCAGCAATGTCTATTAACTTAAGCCTTTTTGTGGTATTTTGGTAGTTTCCTCCTTACTCCCATTTAGCTAGGAGGATCTGGATATTGGGAGTTGGAAGAAATGTTTTTTTAGTTTGTTTCCTGATGGAAAACAAGCAAAAAACCCCCCATCAAAGTAAAACTAAAAGGAAGTGAAAAACAATGGAAACCTACCTGCTTTCTGGGAACTAATATAATGAATGCTTTGTATCGAAAATGGCCTTTTATACTCAGTAAATCAGAAGCCTGATTGTGGATAGATCTCTCCACTAATATGGCTACATGGTGGGAAACAGACAGAGCAGAGGGGAGGGGATAACCTGGTAGTAGGATCTAAGAGTAGGATGACCTACTTGAGAAGGGTCCCAAACAACAAGTTCTACTAAAATGTGTTCATCTTTGGAACAGTCTTTAGAGATAATTATAGGTGCATGAGAAAGAGCCCAAACCAGTCTCTTTTAAAACGTCTTCTTCTTTGGAGCAGAATCTTTAGAATTAACTGCAATGTAAGTCTCTGAAACCTGAAAGGTTTCATACATATTAGTTAAAGAAGCCTTGCTTCTGAAAGAGATATTGTGACTTCCTGTTGGATTTGTATGTAAACAGGAAGAAAAACTGTGGTTTTTGAATGCTTTTAAAATACACTTTAGAACAAGGCAGAAGGTAGGATCAAGAGACTTTAAGGCAATCAGAGCAGAAGAAATCAGGCACTTTCTTGTGCAGGAAGAAACCTCACCTCTATTAGAAAAGTGATTTGGGAAACCAAAGGCAAAGCTCTTGATACTTTGTTAGTTTTTACAATTGATGTTAGAACCGCTAAATTGTCTGTAATATGTATGGAAAATATCATATATGCCCCTGTTGTACCATTGTCAGATATTATTATTGTTATATCTTTTTCCTTCCTTTGTTTGAAGACATATTTGCAGGGGGCAGAACAAATATTGTTGTCAATCAGTGGGGATATTAATGCTAATCTGACTACACGGCAGATTGTTTTTTGATCTTGGGTCCATTCATTGGGTTGAATATTTGTTTGAGAAGGTCAAATTTCTGTTAGGAATTATTATTACTGATATTATTATACTTGATACAGTGCCTAGCATATAATGGGCATTTTTTAATCTATTGATGTGGAGGTGTGCTGATGAATCAGTAGCACCTTCTCTCTACTATCTCTCTCTCTCTCTCTCTCTCTCTCTCTCTCTCTCTCTCTCTCTCTCTCTCTCTCTCTCTCTCTCTCTCTCTCTCTCTCTCTCTCTCTCTCTCCACACACACACAGAAACTGTCAGTAGGTTCTTTAATGAATGCCATGAGTGATATACTAGAGCTCTCACAAATTAGTGCCTCTAAGTAGCACATCTTAATTAGACCAGGTGAAATATATAGGAACAATGTGAAGGTTTGAAAAATGGCTCCATAAAGGACCTATTATTGCTTCTCCTAGGCTTTTCTACTCCTCCTTGGCATGCACTCAATCTACTTCTTCAAAATAATGCCCAGCTCCTCATGGCTATTGACTGCATCGTGGAGAGCTGTGGAAGGAATTTTGCCACATATGAATAGTTACATGTGCACCTCTGTGACTCCCAGCTCTGTAGCACCTCAACACCCTAAAAAGTGTGATAAAACTTTAAAGGTACATTGGAGCCAGATTGTGTAGGTCTTTGAATGCTCAGGAAACTTGAACTTTTCTCAGTGGTATAATATAGGTCTTGCCCTCAAAGAGCTTGTATTCTAATGAGGATGCACCATTTACAGAATTAGGTAAAATATAAGATAGGTTGTGACAGGGCCAAAAAAGAGATGCAGAAAAAAAAACTAGGGAAATTAAGGAGACAAATAATACTTCTGGGTGGTGGGGACAAGGAAAAGCTTCATGGAGGAGGTTGCAACTTGAAAAAATAGGACTCTGAAAGGCAGAGATGAAGAAGAAATTCATTGCAGCCATGGAGGAATAACCTGAATGAATGCATAAAAGTAGAATATAGCATTGTGGAAGAGAGAAATTAAGGGCAGTCCATCTCCTTGGGCTGAAATCAGGCATTCAAAAAGGGGAAAAATGTAGATTCTACAAATTATAAACCAGGAAGCTTCTTGTGGGTTTAGGGGTAGCTTCTGGACTTCTAGGGAAGGTTAGGAGAAATGGGATTATTGTGAGAGAAGGGACTGGAAGGTTGGGGGGATGTAAGGACTAGAGAAACTGTGAGTGCTGCAATGGAAAAAACAATGGATTGAGATTCTAGAGACTTAGGTGCTAGTTTGTTGGCAAAAGATTCTTTTGGTTAGATAATTTACTTATGGAAGCTCTTGCTGGGGCAAATGCCCATATTGGAAGAAATACTGATGGGTTGTTATGGTAAAGCACAATGGTAATTATCACTCCCCTCATTCAACCTGCTTAAGTAAAAATGACCAGAATATTAGTTAATGCTGTCTCTGGTCAGCAATGACTTATTCTCTGACATTTTCCAAAACTCCTTGTAACTCTTCCTGATTAAAAAGATTGCATTTCTTCTGCTTGAGCAATCTTGTGTTGGAGAGAAGCCATGTTTCTTGGGGACTGGGACTCCTTGAAGGAGACGAAGATGGAGTCTACTGACATGCATGACAGCTAGCAGAAATAAAGAGACTGTTCTGGTTGGCTTTTGGTGGGGGTGGGGGGAGGACTAGGAATAAACATTATAAGTTATAGGGAGGCAAATCTCAACTTGATGAAAGGAATCAAAAGCATTTCTTAGTCATTAGAACTATACAGAATTGGAATGGACTGTGTGCTGCATGACCACATATCTGGGCTGATGTAGAAGGGATTTTGGTATGGGGTATAAAACTAGATGACTTCTGATATCCCTTTGAATTTAGGAATATTATGATTCAATCTAGGGATGATTAGTAGGCAGCAGACAAAAATGGCCTTTTTTGTTTTGTTTTTTATTTACTCCTCTTATGTGGAATCATAGCTTTGAGTTCTGGGGACAGATCTGACTCTGTTATTGGTTACTCGGTTGGTTACTAAGCCTGCTCTGCCTTCAGGTTTCCCCAGAATGGAATCTGGTACTGTCAGAAGACCCTGATGGTGCCCTGGAACTAGGTCTGGAATTGGTTCTATATTTCTAGTATGCCAAAAATATGAACGTAGGGAAAAAGAAACCTAGGCCAGTGATTATTTAGTCTTAGGAATCTGCCCATTGTTAATGTTATCTTGCTTAGGAGTCCATTTTTTTCCAACTAAGTGTTAAGAAAGTTTTCACACAAGATGCTCCTCTTCCACAGAATTCTCCACTCTGACAATATGTTCTTCTCCTCCAGAATCATTCTCTTCTTCAGACTACTTCCCTTTCCCAGTAACCTCTCCTGTAGATTTTTCCTCTCCCAAAGTGTCTACTGCTAGAGTGCTCTTTGCTTCCACATCACTTTTTTCCCTCCCAGAATTCTCCTTTGCCCTAACACTCTTCTGTTTCATAGAATTCTTCCTTCCCTTAGCACTCTCCCCACTTGTAGAAGTCTTACTTCCTAGAGAACTCTTCCTAAATAAATAACTCTTCCTCCTCTTAGAACTCTCCTGTTCCCCCGAATTCTTCTTTCCCTTAGTATGCTCCTCTGCCACAGAATTCTTTCCCAAAGAACTCTTCCTTCTAATGAGGCTCCTCCTTCTTTTAGAATGCTTCTTTTTGACAGAACTCTCTTTTCCCTTTGAGCTCTCTCCTACAGAGCTCTGAATTTCCACAGATCTCTCTCCTGCCTCGCTATTTTCCCTTACCACAAGATCCTGTTCTTTCTCAGGACCACTGTCTCCTTCAGGCTCCTCCTCTTCCACAGACCCCTGTCCTCTGTCACCCTCTCCTTCCCCAAGCACCGTTTCTCCCTCAGAACTTTCCCCTCCCAAAGGACTACCCTCTTCTTCCCAACAACTCTCTGCACTCTCAAAACTCTCCTCTTCAGTAGAGCTCTTTGTCACAAGACACTCTTCACCATCAGATCTCTCCACTGCCACTGCAGCCTCTCTTTCCGCAGAACCCTCCTCAGAATTTTTCTCTTTAACAGAACCCTTTTCTCCCATAAGCCTCTTCCCTTTCTCAGGACTCTCTCCTCCCACAGAATTGTCTTCTTTCACAAAACTCTTTTCTTCCACCTTAATCTCTACATCCCCAGTGCTTTTCAATCTTCTGGAACTCTTTATTTCTATAGAATGTTTCTTTCCTGTCTTCCTTTTTAGAGATCTCCTCCTTCGTAAATATTTTCTACTTCCTTTAGAACTGTTCCTGGATATCGAACTGTTCCTAGCTATAGATGTCCCCTGGGTCACAGAACTGTCCTCTTCCAAGATACTCTTCTTAGACCTAGAACTCTTGCTGCTTAAGGAATTCTTTCTTATTATCTTTAGAATTTTCTTCCCTATGATAAAAGTCTTCTTTTTCCTAGGCCTCTCCTTTAGCGAGGGCCTTCTGACCACGGAGCTCTTCCTTCTCGGGGAAGGCTCCCCAGTAACGGAAAGGTCCCATCCCACAGAGCTCTTCCCTCCCACAGAGCTCCTGTCTGCCATAGCACTCTTCAGGCCCTCCGCAGCCCCCTTTTCTGGAGCGGCCCCCTCTTCTGTAACAGTCCCTTCCTTCGGAGAAGCCCCTTCGCCCTCGGTCGCCTCTGGCTCCTCAGTTTCCCTTCTCTCAGGCCCTTGGGCCTCCACAGAGCTCTTCCCTCCTGAGGCACTCTCGCCTCTAGTGGGCCTGGTCTCCTCAGCCTCGGGGTTCCCCCTCGCCCCTGAATTTTCCCTTCTCTCAGAATTCTCATTGATCAGGGGGGGAAGACTCCGCGGTCCTCCTCAACAGGGTATCCATTTGGCAGCGGGCCTGGCTCGAGTGGCAGTGGGGGTGAGGGTGGGGATAGGGGAGCAGACGGAGGGCCGGGGGAGGCCTCAGATCAGGGTGCTTCTCTGTAGGTGTGGAGGGGGGCTCTTTGGCTTCCCCTCCCTCTCCTTTGGGCCTTGGGTCTGTGCCACCCAGGGCCCTGACGACGGAAGGGGTCGAGTGACGGAGTGAGCACCACAGCCTAGGGCCCAGCCTGAGCCAGGGCGAGGCGGAAGGAGCCAGGCTGCAGCAGGAAGTACCGCCCCCGGCCTGCGGGGGGCACCGGGGGCTGGGCCAGGCCTGGGGGGAGGGGCGCCCCGCCCGACTGCTGGGAGGGGCAGCCCGATAGGCTCGGGGTCTCCTGGGCAGGCCCTGGGAAAGGGTGGTGTCCCCTGGGCACTGCAAAGAGCAGACCCCTGGACAGGCCTGGGGGCCTCCTGTGCAGGTCCTGGGAAAGGGGGAGTCCCCTGGGCACTAGAAAAAGGAGACCCCTGGGGAGGCTACAAAGAGGGGACCCTGGATAGGCCCAGGGCTTCCTGTATAGGTTTCTGGGAAAGGGGGGGGTTCCCTGGACACGAAAAAGAAGGAGACTGCTGTGTAAGCCTAAAGGATCTTCCTAGGCAGACCAGTGGCACCTTTCTCCCCAGGCTTGGCTAGGCCCCTCCTGTCCCTGTCCCTGGGCAGATTAGAAAGAACGGAACCCTGTGCAGGCCTAGTGGATTTCCCCAGCAGATTAGAATGAGAGGACTCCTGGGCAGGCCTGGAGGGACCTGCTAGGCAGACTCGTTTCCTTTAGTCTCCCAGTCACCAGGGGCTGGCTCTCCAGATTGTGTGTCTCTCTCTCACCTCTCCCACTCTCCTCCCTTCCTCCCTCATTTCTTCCTAATCGTTTTTTTCTTTTTTAATCTGAGTGTGTACGTCTGTTTCTCTCTGATCTCTCTCTCCCTCCCCCCTTCTGATTTGTAAGTCTCCAGGCCAGATGCACATACATATACAGATTCACACATATATACATACACACATATGTACACACACTTAGAGTTCAGTAAGGCTGTATTCTAACCCTGGCCATGAACTCAACATTCCTGTGTCTTAAGGTGTAGTTCAGAAATCCAAATGTTCTCAGATACCATATTCACAACTCTGCTCACTTCCTATAATTGTCTCTTTCCCGAAGCCCCCACTTTCAGTCAATAGTACTAAGGAAAATGCCATCTATGCCCCTAAACCCTTCAGTTTCTAGGCCAATACTTCATAATCTCCTTCATCTTTTCTTTCGCTTTGTGTGTCTTTTCATCTGGGTGTCACATTTTAGAAAGGACGTTGTTAAACTGAAGAACATGTAAAGGGAAACCAGGATTGTGAAGGGTCTTGAGATCGTCATATGAGAATCAGATGAAGAAACTGGGAATGTGTAGAAAAGAGAAGATTTAGAGAGGACATTATCTGTCTTCAAGTATTTGAAGCGATGATTTGTGGAAGGGGAATCAGACTCATTCTGCTTGGCCTAAGAGGCCAGGAACTAAAAGCAGTGGGTAGAGATGATAGAGAGGCAGATTTAGGTTTGAGAAATGGAAAAACGAATTTACTCATAGAGCTATCTTGAAGTGGACTGCCTCAAAGAAAGTATTTAAGGGAAATCTTGGGGTTGTTGTAGAGAGGATTCTTGTTCAGATATGGGTTGGTCTAGATGGACTCTGAGATCCCTTTTGATTTTGTGATTTTTTTTGTTCTGATTTTCTGTTGACAGATCCTGTCTTAAATTGAATTTTAGTCTCTGAACTCCCAAAGCACTTATAAACCTGAACACCAGAATAGAATCCAGAAACAGAATTCTATGAGGAACAGAGTGCTTGGAGAGCTATAGGCTTAGCTATACCATCCCTGCCTTCATGGATCTTATAGTGTAACAGGCAGCCAATATACCAACACAAATAGCTTTAATACCTCAGAGAAAGATCTTCTAATCCAGAGGTATCAAATTCAATTAGAAGTGGGGCTACTAAACCATATGTAAGGACACCTGCAGGCTGCATATTGAATGAGAAAACTACATGTTAATATTATCTATGTTTTATTGTGTTTTTATTTATTTTGTTAAATATTTCCCAATTATACGCAATTGCCCACTTGGAAGCATTGTGGGCCACAGGCTATTTGACAACTCTGATCTTGTCCCTTTCATTTTTCAGGTGAGAAAACTAAGGTTCAGAGAAGGGGGAAATGAGTTGCTCAAGATTGCTCAGTGATTGTTGTCACTGCTGGCACTGGAACCCAGGTCAGCGGACTAAAATACAGACTATAAGGGTTATTTGTCTGCTTAAATCAACTTAGGGAGACTTGAATACTAGACTGCAACACAAATGACTTTTGGATTCCATGCATGGACAATTAATTTCTCTTGAGCTGAGGCGGTTGTGATTTAAGTTAAATGAATCGATTTCAGTTTGGCTAAAGTTTTATTCCTAGGTTAATTGGGAATAAAATAAGGTGACTAACTGTAATAGGTACTTCTAGTGAATTATTGCTTCAAAGACCCTCCCCTACTGAAGTATTTATGTTTACACAAATCCAGTCTTCTATAGGTGTTGAATGGATGAAGTATTAGGAAGCATGATGGAGTAAGAACATGTTCTTGCCTCTCTGGACCTTAGTTTCTTCCTCTGTCAAATGAGAGGGTTTCGCTGAATGGTTTCTAAGATCCCTTTTAGCTTTAATGTTTTATGTTGTAAGGTCCCTTGCAAATCTTCCTTTTCATGTTGAACATTCTCAGGTTCCTTTTAGCTCTGACATTGAATGTTCTTTGTTCTATTTTTCTTTCCAGCTCTGACATTCTGAATTCTAGATGGTACAGTGAAAGATGGAAAGATTTGGACTTAGGAAGAAATGAATTCAAAAATTCTGTCTCTGACACTTACTAGCTGTATGACCCTGTGCAACCTTATGTGGTTTGAGTTTCTTCACCTGTAAAATGGGTTAATAATAATATACCTACTTCATAGGGTGGTTGTGAGGAACAAATAATAAAATAATATGTAAAACACTTTGAAAACCTTAAAGCACTATATAAGTGCTAGTTATTATTCTAAAGTACTGTCTACCATGTCTCCAAAGTCAGTATATTGTGCTTATCTTTTGACCCAGCTATACCACTACTAGGCCTAAACCCCCAGAGAGATTAAAGAAAGAGGAAAATGACCCAAATGTACAAAAATATTTATAGCAGCTCTTTTTCTAATGACAAAAAACTGGAAACTAAGAAGGTACCAATTAATTGAAGAAAGGATAATCAAATGGTATGTGTATACCATGGATTATTATTGCACCATAAAAAATGACTAAATTGCTTTAGAGAAACCTGGAAGACTCTATGAACTGATACAAAGTAAAGTGAGTAGGAACAAGACAATAATTTTTACCATAATAACAACATCATAAAGAAAAACAATTTTGAAAGACTTAAAAACTTCGATCGATACAATGACCAATCCATGATTCCAGAGAACTAAAGATGAGCTACATTACATACCTACCGAGAGAGGAGATAGATCCAAGATGTGGAATAAGGCATACATTTTAGATAATGTCTAATGAAGGCATTTGCTTTGTTTGACTATGTATGGCAGTGCCTGGCACATAGTAGGCATTTAATATTTGTTGATTGATTTTTCACAGGAGCTTTGTTTTTCTTTTTTATTTTTCTAGCAAGAAAAAGATGGGATAGAGAAAAGGAATAGAGATAGTATAGAAAAAAAGAAAAGAAGTAAGAGGTCATTGAAGCATATTTTAAAAATGTGCACAGAAGAGAACAGAGGGAAATCTAGGAAAAAATCAGAGTAGGCAGCTTTGAAATTTACATGTTTAATTTATTACATATTTAAGAGAAAAAGCAAGTTGCATATAACAGAGATCAGTTTCATGTACAATCCTCTTATATTATATAATATATATGGAATACCCATTTAATTTTGTTTGTGAAATTCAGAATAAACATTAAAAAGCAAATTACCTAGCAGTATGAATGCCTTTGTTCTGCGTTTTTAATATTTCCTCCAACTATGATGCTTCATGGTTCTAATCCACCTCCATCTTCTTTTTTCACACCAGTAATTTGTAGGAAGAAATAGATAGTATGGTTATCATACTTAGAGAAGACATAGAACTGAGAGGTATAGCTAATATGTTGGATGACAGAGTCAAGACCCAAAAAGAGCTCTTTGGACAGATTAGAAGGTGACTCCAAGACAACAAGGAAACATTTAATAGAGGTAAATAAATGTAAGTCAGGGTCTGAAAATCGGTTGTATGTGATGTACAGTATGGATGAGACATTGCTAGAAAGTAGTTCCTGTGAAAAAGATTTGTGTATTAATTTTTTTAATTTGAAAAATTCTTTATTTTTAACATTCTTCTTAAATTTTGAGTTCCAAACCAGGAAGGATAGAATAACATGGTTAACAAGAAGTTGAGACCCAAGATAAGTGAAGAAATAGAAAGAAGGCATCTAGCTTCCCTTAATGTATTCATTTTACCAGGCTTAAACCAAACTACATCCCAGGGTATTGAAAGAACTGGTAAGATGTAATTGCCACTCTAATGGTCACTTAAACATCATGGAGAATGGGAGAAGTGCCACGGGACTGGAGAAGGCAAATTTTTTCAATTTTCCAAGAAAAGGATAGTGGAATGAAAAAACTATAGGCCACTGAGGTAGGCTCAATTCCTGCCAAATTGTAGAAGATATTATTTTAAGGATGGTTACTGAATATCCAAAAAAGAAAGTGGTAATCGCAGGGAAACAACATGCTTTCATCAGGAAAGGTCATTACAGACTAATCTAATTGCCTTTTTTGTTAGCAATACTAGACTGGTAGATAAGGGAAATGCTTTGACTTACTTTACTTGAATTTTAGAAAAGCATCTCACAGTCACCAATTCTATTCTTGTGGATAAAGCAAAAAGGCTTAGCCTAGCTGATATTATGATTAGGTGATTTGGAAGTAGTCTTAAGATTGGACTTACATAGTAGTCGTTAATGGATGCTCAATGATTTTACCAGTCACTTGGGTTAAAGGCACAGATAGCAATGCTTATCAAATTTGTAGAGGAAAAAAAGCTGCAAGAAAGATAGTTTACATCAAGCAACAGACTCAGGATGGCAAATAATGAATGTTTGACTGGTTGATGTTTCTTAGTTTTGCTACACTGCTTTTATTTTTGTCTATCTTCCTTCCTTCCTTCCTTCCTTCCTTCCTTCCTTCCTTCCTTCCTTCCTTCCTTCCTTCCTTCCTTCCTTCCTTCCTTCCTTCCTTCCTTCCTCCTTCTGTCCCTTCCTTCCTTCTTTCTTTCCTTCCTTCCTTCTTTCCTTCCTTTTTTCCTTCTTTCCTTTCTTCCTTTCTTCCTTCCTCCCTTCCTCTCTCCCCCCCCTTCCTCTCTCTTTCTTTTTGTTGTTTGTTACAAAGGATAGCTTGCTGGGTAGGGACATATTGGAAATAAAGGTGATATAAAAGCAAAAAAATATCAATTACAATTTTTAAAGTATAGGAAGTATCAGTATGACTAAATAGAAGTTTGACTCAGAAGGATCTGGAGGTATTAGTGGGCTACAAGCTCAAAATTCAGCATAGTTCCTAAAATTAATGTGCTCTCAGGTCAAATCAAGAGACATATAGTATCCACAACAGAGGGGGTGATAGTCTTATTATATATTCTCTGCCCTGCTCAGAGCACATCTGAAGTATCATATTCAATTTGGGATGCCATGTTTCAGGAATGACATTGACAAGCCAAAGGGCATTCATATAAGGGAAACCATGATGGTGAGGAGGGGACTCAAAGTCATGTCTTATGAGTATTAGTTAAAGAAACTGGAAATGTTTAGTCTGGAGAAGAGGCCATTTAGATCACAGAATCTTAAATATGGGAGGAACCTCAGATTAACATCTAGTTCAACTCCATCCTAAACAAGTATCCTATCTGTAACACCTCCAAACCATTTAAGTAAAGATTGGATGACCACTTGTTGGAGATGTAGAGGGAATTTTTGTTTAGGTATCAATTAGACTAGATGATCTTGGAGGTCCTTAGCTCTGAGATTCTATCATTAATTAAAACTTCATGGAGGTCCTGGGGTTTAAGCTAGGCTTTTATATCTGGGCAGAGTTTAGATTAAAAAAAATGGGCAGAAGTGGAGAGGGAACACTGCAGGAGAAGTAATGTGAATTAAGATTAGGAGGAGGGAACGATTGAAACATATGCAGGGGACAGTGACAAGAATAGCTTGACGGGAGCAGATGGTTCATGTTGATAAGTAGAGAGAGAAATGGCCAAATAGAGACTATATGAACAGATTGCAGAAAGCCTTGAATGCTATACTTTGTTATACTTTAGACTTCATTTAAATTTATAATCATAATTAATCATAATTAATAGGAAAGTATTATAGATTTTTGGATCCCCAATAGATTTGAGTATGATACACATATATACACATATGTTATGTACACATTACCCACATATATTTACATAAATCTATGTAATATATTACATAAATATTACATATTATAACATGTAATATATTACATGTAGAAATAATATATTACATAAGTGATCTTATATAAATATATTACATATTTTCATTGAATAATCACTAATGTTTTTTTTTCCAGGAAGAAAGCAAGCAAGCTAGGGATGAAGAGAGGGAAGAAAGAAGAGAAGAAAAGAGGGAAAGAAGGAAAGAAGGAAAGAAAAAGGAAGGAAGAAAGGAAGGAAGCAAAAAGAGAGACTCTTCCATCTGTTACAAATTTCTTCAGACTGGTAAGTCCTCATTTTACACAGGAGTCAGCAAAGGCATAGAGAAGTTTAAATGACTTGTCCAAGTGCAGTAAGTTGTTAGACAGGGTTCAGAACAGGTACAGTGGGGAAAGAACAGGATATCCCCAAGGCCTCCTTTGTCCGGGAAATAATACCAATGAATTGTGCTCTATTCTTCTGCATAGCCTCTGACCGTGCCCCCTCCTGTCTCAAACAGACTGTCCAATTACTGACTCCCAGAAATTACCACAAATCCCCACACAGATATTTTGCAGACTGCTTTGTGTATGGAATTCCCATTAACACTGCTGAACTTTAGACAGTCTCAGCTCATGAAATCTGTAATATCCCCATCTGTGTACTCATTTGGGTCCTGGCCCTTCATGGTGAACATGTAACTGTAGGAGCAATGTAATGGCGTAATGATTAATTGAGTTGCCACATTTAAGCAGTTCATTTCTTTCAGACTCCATCCTGAGGCTTATGGAGAATGAGGGGGGAGGATCTAGCCTGCCCTCAATTCCAAGGCAATCAGGACCTGTTTTTGCTGAATAGCCTTAAGTTTATGGAAGCACCCATACAAAGGGGACAGTACTTAGAATGGAAAGAGAGGAGATAGAGTCAACACTTGGGTTTAAATGCTAGCACTACCATGCTGTCTGTGTGACTTAGGCAAATCTTAAACCCTCTCTGCCTCAGTTCCTCATCTGTCACATGAGGGGATTGGATTAGATGGCCTCTAAAGTCTTTCTAGTGCTAAATCTTGAATCCTATTATCCTGTGATCCCTGGAAGTTGTTGTGGTTGTTTGTCCTTCATTCTCAAAGAGGACCATGACATCAGGAAGGTGATGCCTTGACATGAAAGTGAATTGGATTTTAGTGAGGCAGGACTGTGCAAAGTCACCAGCCTCACTTTCTCCTCTGGAGCCATCTGGGTCCAGTGACCAGATATAGATAAGGACAACTGGAGATGGCCCAGGACGTAGTGGGAGCTCTCAGCCTTTTCAAGCTAAGGTCTTTAACAGGTTTCAGTTTGACTGAGGTAATGCCCATTCAGTGATTAAGGCTTAATAAAAAATGAGGCAGAGAATGGCCTCTTTACCTAATTTTTAAAAATCGATCTGGGAAGGGAAGATCCTCAGGGTTTCTGGCCAAAATAGAAACAATTGCTATTTACATTAATTCTGAGCCAATCAGGGCCCAAGGATGACCAAGTAGAGTTTGGCCTGGGACCTATTGTTGGCCAATCAACGAAAGTCAGAGTAATTTGGGGTAAAAAAAAAGTTTCAGAGATTAAAATAAAATTTAATTCCCTTTGGGCAGAGCATCCACAGGTAAGGGTGTGATACCCTATGTGAACAGAGTGAAGGGAGAGAAAGAAAGAAAGAAAGAAAGAAAGAAAGAAAGAAAGAAAGAAAGAAAGAAAGAAAGAAAGAAAGAAAGAGAAAAAGAAAGGAAGGGAGGAAGGAAGGAAGAAAGAAAGGAAGGAAGGAAGGAAGGAAGGAAGGAAGGAAGGAAGGAAGGAAGGAAGAAGCCATGTTGTCCAACTGGCCGGTTCCAGTTTGGTTCCCAGTGGGCAGCTCTTTTTCTACTTAGAGGTTGTTGTTTGTCCTAATTCTTGAAGAGGACCATGACAACAGGAAGGTGATGCCATGATATTCAAATGAATTGAATTTTAGTGAGGGAGGGCTGTACAAAGTCACTAGCCTCACTTTCTTGGCCAGATATTGATCAGGACAACTGAAGATGGCCTGAAAGTTGTGATTCTGCAGCCATGAGTCAGACAGAGTCAGAAGAGCTGGGTTCTAGCCTCAGTTCTCATACTATGGATGTATGGATAATCTTGGCCCTGTCTCACCTCATCTTTTTGAGCCTCAATTTCCTTATTTGTAAAAATAAGGGAATTGAATTAGATAATTTCTAAGGTCTCTTTCACCTCTAACATTTGATGTTTATTCTATGTTCTAAGGTTCCTTCCAGCTCTAAATCCCATGTAATTCTAAGATCCATGCCAGGACTAAGGATCTACAGCCAAGGTTTTTCTAGTGCTCATGTTCTGTGGTCCTTTGATTGAAACATTTTTCTTCTCCAAGTTAGATGAGTCACTCATCCTGTATTATCCTGTCCAGAGGCTGGAAAACATTCTGAAATGGGCAGGAAGTTGAACATCAAAGATCTTATGTTCTTCAGTCAATCTACTGTGGTAAATTTCACTTCCTCAGGCATCCCAAAGTAGAAAAACATGTATGGTATTTGGAAGCATGATGTCACAGAGGGAAAATTAGTCAATGGCAATTTAGTCCTTGGCAATTTAGCTCCTTCACCTGGGTCCTTAAGCCCACCTCCAGGATGCCTTGATCTACCAATTTACTCCATCCTCTCCTCTCTGTATTATTTTCCATCTCTATTTCTTCTGACCATTTCTCTTCCTTCTATAAACATGCTCAGGTCTTCCCAGTCCTAAAAAAAAACCCCATATGTTCTTTAAATTTTTTTTCATTAATTTATTTTGATTTATCAACAACCACTTCCATAAGCTTTTGAATTTTAAATTATTCTCCCCCTTTCTCCCTACCTCCCTCCCCACCTCGCTCCCCAAGATGGCATGCAATCTGATATAGGCTATACATATACATTCCTATTAAATATATTTTCACATTAGTGATGTTGTAAGGAAGAATTAGAACCAATAGGAGGAACCACAAGAAAGAGAAAACAAACCAAAACAGAAGGAAAAAGATAGCAAATAGTATGCTTTAATTTGCATTTAAACTCCATAGTTCTTTCTTTGGATTTGGATAGCATTTTCCATCATGAGACTTTTGGAGATGTTTTAGATCCTTGCATTGCTGAGAAGAGCTAAGTCTATCAACGTTAGTAATTGCACAACATGGCTGTTACTGTGTACAACATTCTGCTGGTTCTGTTCATTTCACTCAGTATCAGTCTATACAAGTCTTTCCAGGTTTTTCTGAAGTCAGCCTGTTCATCATTTCTTATAGCACAATAGTATTCCACTGCATTCATATACCACAACTTGTTCAGCCATTCCCCAATTCATGGGCATCCTCTCAATTTCCAATTCTTTGCCACCACAAAAAGAGCTTCTATAAATATTTTTGTACGTATGGGTCCTTTCCCCATTTGTATGATCTTTTTGGGATACAGCCCTCAAAGTCCTATTGCTGGGTTTAAGGGTATGCACATTTTTATAACCCTTTGGGCATAGTTCCAAATTGCTCTCCAAAATGGTTGGATCAGTTCACAACTCTACCAATAATGCATTAGTGTTCCAGTTTTCCCACATCTTCTCCAACATTTATCATTTTCCTGTTTTGTCATGTTGGCCAATCTGATAGGTGTGATGTGGTACCTCAGAGTTGTTTTGATTTGCATTTCTCTAATCAATAGTGATTTAGAGCATTTTTTTATATGATGGTAGATGCCTTTAATTGCTTTATCTGAAAACTGCCTATTCATATCCTTTGACCATTTGTCAATTGGGGAATGACTTGTATTCTTATAAATTTCACTTAATTCTCTCTATATATTTTAGAAATGAGACCCTTATCAGATAGACTGGTTGTAAAACTTCTTTCCCAGTTTTCTACTTTCCTTCTAATCTTGGTTGCATTGACTTTGTGCAAAAACTTTTCAGTTTAATGTAATCAAAGTTATCCATTTTGCATTTTGTAATGTTCTCTGAGATAGAGAACATGTTTGGTCATGAATCCTTCTGTTCTGTATAGATCTTTATAGGTAAACTATCCCTTGCTCTCCCATTTTGCTTATAATATCAGCCTATATACCTAAATCATGAGCCCATTTTGACTTTATTTTGCTATATGGTGTGAGATTTTGGTCTATGCCTAGTTTCTGCCATACTCTTTTCCAGTTTTCCCAGCAGTTTTTGTCAGAGTGAGTTCTTATCCCAGAAGCTGGTGTCTTTGTGTTCATCAAATAATAGATTACTATAGTCATTGACTACTGTGTCTTGCATACCTAACCTATTCCACTGATCCACCACTCAATTTCTTAGCCAGTACCAAGTAATTTTGATGATTGCTGCTTTATAATACAATTTAAGATCTGGAATGGCTAGGCCACCTTCCCCTGCATTTCTTTTCATTAGTTCCCTTGATATTCTGTACCTCTTGTTCTTCCAAATGAATCTTATTATTATTTTTTCTAGCTCTATAAGAGAATTTTTTGGTAGTTTGATTGGAATGGCACTGAATAAGTAAATTAGTTTAGGTAGAATTGTCATTTTTATTATATTAGCTTGGCCTACCCATGAGCAACTGATGTTTTTCCAATTGTTTAGATCTGATTTTATTTGCATGAAAAGTGTTTTGTAATTGTGTTCATATAGTTGCTGGGTTTGTTTCGGTAGGTAGACTCCTAAATATTGCCAAGTCAAATGGAAATGAAAGTAAGATTAACAGCAGATTTGGGGTAAAAAATCCTGAGTTCTAATCTCAGTTTCAAACCACTGCTAACTGGCTGTATGGTTTTGTGTAAATCACTTCCTCTCTTTGGGCTTCAGGAAATGTGTCAGGAGCAAGAGACATGGAACTAGATAGTGGTAGGCTTTGAATGCTGAGAAAAATGAACATTGAACAATTACATAAACTAAATATTGCAAAGAATCATAAAATTTATTGAATCAGAACCTTCTAGTGCCTAAGGACTCACCTTGTATCGTCATAGGGTCTCAAAGTTAGCAGAGACCATTAGACATCATCTAGTTTGAACATTGCTACCAACCCATAGTAAGATAGAATGAGTGCCTAGGGAAACGCCTTGACTTAGGTCACTTGGATCATATTAGGTCTCTGTAGAAATAATGCACTAATTGGGAAATTTGTGGTCTCTGCATGGCCCTTGAAGGCTCTGCATTTTTATGTAGAACTCCTATGGCTAAGGAGAGGCTCTATCACCTGGAGAAGGTATTCCAAGTGGCAACTAGTATGTGTAATGGGTAGAACTCTTCACTTGCTGTGGTCAGAAGACCTGATGGGACAGCCTGGTAAGATTAAGTCCCTTCTCCTAGAGCAATGGTTCTTAACCTGGTTCTTAATTGTGCATATATTTCAGGGGTCTGTGAACTTGGATGGGAAAAATACATCTTAAAATTTTTTAATCGAATTTTATTTTATTTTTAGCTTAAATTCTCCTCTTCCCACTTTCATTTGCCCCACTTATTGAGAAAGCAAGAAAAACAAAATCCATTACAAACATGTATAAACAAAACAAATGATCACATTAGCCATGTCTAAAAAAAATGAAAAAAACACATCTTTACTTGAATACAATTGATTTCCTTTGTAATCCCATGTAATTTATTTTGTACATTTAAAAAAACATTTTCAGGTGGGCTCCATAGGCTTCATCAGATTGCCAAAGGTTCACAAAAAGTTTAAGTTTTAAGGGAAAAGTGTCAGGGACAGGTACATTAGTGAACAGAATGCCAGTGTAACTACTGATCTTCAAAGGCATTATACCAATGCCTGTGTGTATCCTAACTTATTCATGATTGACATATTTAAAGTTACCTGGTTCTACTTGCCCTAACTTGGTGCATTTGTAAAGGGCACTTATATTTACTCTTAGAAATGAAATAGCATAAACTCACCCTGTGGGAAATATTTAGGACAGTCTACAGAACTGGCAGAGCTAATCAGCTTCAAGTTGAACCTTAGGTGCCCTGTGGTCAATCCCAAATCAGGACAAAAGGGATGAAGTTAGCTGTCACAGGCTGACTCATGTGCTTGCTATATTCTCTGTCTTGTCGTCATGGAGTTGTAACTAGGTAAGTTCCCAGTGAGAAAGGACTGTATGTCCCTTCCTTAAATCTATAAATAGACTGCTACAGCTAGGCTAGAGTTCCAACTCTGATATACACAAACTGAGTAACCCTGGAAAATTCAATTTACTTCTCTGTGACTCAGTTTCCATTCTGAAAAATGAGGAAATTGGGTTAGAAGATCTCTTAGGTCTCTTCCAACTCTCCTAGTCCATATGTCTACGAGTAAGAGATATTGGAAATCAGGTGGCCTTCTCAATAAACTTGAAATTTTGCCCTCTGCTTTACCTAAGTAAAGTGCTAGAGCATGATGATTTTCTCCAAACTAAGAACAGAGTTGTCCAACAATATACTGGACTACCCCATAAGGGTATGAGTTCCCTGTCTACCACCAGGGCCATTTAGGTGGAAGCTGGAAGACCATTTAATATCTGTTGGTAATGATCTTCCCCTTTGTGTCTCATGCTTTGTTGCTTTGTTTTAGGATCATAAATTTAGACTTGGAAGGACTTCTGAGGGCATTTAGTTTAACTACTTTGTTTTGCAGATGAAGAAACTGAAGTCCACTTAACTTCCTAGTTAAATGACTTACCTAAGGTCACACAGTTGGTAGATGTTAGAGACAGGATTTGAATGAATATCCTTTGGCTCTGAAGCCAGTCTTCTTTTCACTACCATGCCTCTCTCTCATATACCCACTATGCACTGTGATACATTATCATTATCTGAAAGAATGAAGGCAGAATGGCCCAACTCTTTTATTTTCTTCTCTTTTCTCTGCCAAGGAGGATGGTATTTGGACTGGAAAAGACAAAACAATAAATGACCAATAAAAAGGTGAAACAAAAGCTAAGTAAGGCATTAAGAGTAAAACCTATAGCTTCTCTTGAAGAGCTGTCACTAGGCCCAGAAGGATGACATTCCACTATATGGAAAGCAATGGCAGATGTGATTGCTAAACCACTGTTAGTGATGTCTTAAAGATCTTGGAGAAGATCAGAGAATGCCACAGGACTGGAGGAGAACAAACAGCATCCTAATTTTCAAAGGAGGCAAGAAAAGGGGTTTAACAATAGTTGTTTAGTGAACTTGACTTTAATTTCTGGTAAAAATGATAGAATGCATTATTAAAGGGATGGCTTATAAATATCTGGAAGAAGTGGTGATCAGAGAGAGACAACATGACTTCACTATGAACAAATTATGAGTTTTTTAAATAATATTTTATTTTTTCCCAATGACATGTCAAGACATTTTTTAGCATTTGTTTTTTACAAAATTTTGAGTTTCAAACTTTTCTCCCTCTCTCCTTCCCTCCCCCCAAAATGAGACAATTTGATATAGTAGTACCTGTGCTACCACGTAAAACATTTCCACACTAGTCACAATTGTGAAAGAAGAAACAATTTAAAAGGAAAAAAACATGAAAAAGAATAAAGTAATTTTAAAAAGTATGCCCCCATACGCATTCAGAGTCAATCAATTCTCTTTTTGAATGTGGATCGCATTTTCCTTTTGGAATCTTTTGTACTTATCTTGGGTTATTGTGTTGCTAAGAATCATAGCTGATCATCACAATGTTGTTGATACTGTGTATGATGTTCCCTTTGTTCTGCTCATTTCACTTTGCATCAGCTCAGTAAGTCTTCCCAGGTTTTTATGAAATCTGACTTCATCATTTCCTATTGCACAATAATATTTCATTACATTCATATACATATGTTAGCTGTTCCCCAATTGATGGGTATCCCCTCAGTTTCCAATTCTTTCCACCATAAAAAGGGCTGTTATAAGTATTTTTGCACATATAGGTCCTTTTTCATTTTTTATGATCTCTTTGGGATACAGACCTAGTAGTGGTATTGCTGGATCAAAGGGTATGCCTTTTGGGCATAGTTCCAAATTGCTCTCCAGAATGGTTAGATCAGTTCACAACTTCACCAACAATGCATTAATGTCTCAAATTTCCCACATCCTCTCCAACATTTATCATTTTCCTTTTTTGTCATATTAGCCAATATGATAGGTGTGAAATGGTATCTCAGAGTTGTTTTAATTTTCATTTTTCCAATCAAAAGTGATTTAGAGTCTTCATATGACTATAGATAGCTTTGATTTCTTCATCTGAAAACTGCCTGATCATATCCTTTGACCATTTATCAATTGGGGCATAACTTGTATTCTTATAAATTTGACTCAATTCTCTGTATGTTTTCATTTGTGTTTTTGATAGACACAACAAACTAGTAGATTGGGGCAATGATGTAGATACAGCTTCTCTAGGTTTTAGTGAAACATTTGATAATTATCATTCATGTGGATAAAATGAAGAGATATGGGCAAGATAATATTACAGTGAGGTGCATTTGGTATTGGTTGAAGGGTTGAATTCAAATGGAAGTCCTTGGCAGTTTTATGTCAGCCTAGAAGATGGTTTCTGGTGGAGTTCCCCAGTCAGGGATCTATCCTTAGTCCTATGTTGTTTAACAGCTTAATCAATGACTTGGATAAAGTCAGAAGTGATTTTTTTTTTATCAGATTTGCAGATTACACAAAGCTGGATGGAATAGTTAACAAATTACGTGAGAAAGTCAAGATTAAAAAAAGTTGGAATATTGGGTTAAATCTAGTAAGATTAAATTTAATGAAGATAAATATGAAGTCTGATGTAGGTTCAAATAACCAACTTCAGAAGTGTGAGATGGGGAAGGCGTGGTTATATAATGGTTCATGTCAAAATGATCTGAGGTGGAGGTGGGGAGCCTTTGGCCTTGAGGTCACATGTGGCCTTCTAGATCCTTAAGTGTGGCCTTTTGACTAAATCCAAAATTTATGGTCAAAAATTTTGATTCAGTCAAAAGGCTACACTTAAGGATCTGCAAAATTTGGATTCAGTCTAAAGGATGCACATAAGGATCTAGAAAGGCCACAGATTCCTCATGCCTTATCTGGAGGATCTAGTAAACTGTAGCCTCAATATGAATTGATATTGAAACATGGCAGCCAGAAAAAGCTAGCGTGATCTTAGAATGCATTAAGAGAGCTAGTGTTCTGAACAAAGGAGTTGACAGTTACTGTACTCTGCTGTCCCTAGATCACGTCTGGAGTTCAGTTTCTCTGCCACGTTTTAGAAAAGTCATTAGCAAGGGGAAGGATAATTGGAATTTTGGTAAAGGGCTTGGAGATCATGCCATATGAGAATCAGTTGAAGAAACTGGGAATAATTAGCCTGGAGAAGACTTAGAGAGGACATGATAGCTGTCTTTGAGTATTTGGAAAACTGTTAGATGGAAGAACAATGGGGTTTATTCTGTGTAGCCCCTGATAGCAGAATGAGGGGCAGTGGGTAGAAGTTTCAGAGGAACCGATTTTGGCTTGACCTAAGGAAGAATCTATTAACACTGGATGGATTCAGTAGTGAGTGGAATGAGTTGCCATGGAAGGCAGTGGATTTCCTCCTCACTGGAGGTTATCAAAGGCTGGAAGCCATAGAGTTGGGGATGTTGTCAAAGGGGTTGTTGTTCAGGTGTGGTTTGGACCAGGCACCATGTGATGGGCCTCCTGGCTCTTCTTCTTGGTCTGTTAACATGAGTCTTGGTCTCACCCTCGATCTTGCCAGTGTGAATTTCACTGTGGCCATTTACTGACTTTCCCTTGTCCTTTAGACTCATGGATGATAAGTGTGCCTCCTGCTTGTTTCAGCTCCACTTACTGAGATGTTGTGGTTTTAGAAAGGCAAGTTTTATATCTTTCCTTTTGCCTTTCTGCCTCTTATTTTCCCGAGTGGTAGTTGGGCTGGGTTATATAAATTATCTTGGGCTTATGTTTTAAAGAATCCTCAGAGAAACTGGGGAAGTGAGCAGCCAGCAACTCCTAGTACAGACTCCTAAAATATTTGAGGTCATTTCACCCCTCCCCCCATTTTACAGAGGAGGAAACCGAGGCTCAGAGGGTCACACACTTAGAAAATGTTGGAACCTGAATTTGACGTAAGGTTTCTTGGCTCTTTCTAGGCAATAATCAAAATCTCTTACCAACGATATACTAGCTCCATTCCCACTATCTGGATCCCCTAATTACTTGGGCAAGGGTGCCGGTTCAATCTATTTTCACTCTATCCTTCTGTTCCCAGGGAGGCAGCAGCTGGGAAAGCTTCCTGCTTGTTACTCACAGCAGTATTTGAGCCCTCTGCAGCATCCTATGCCTCCTATCATATGGTCAGAATCAATGAACCCTGAAGTCCCTTTCATCTCTGAGCTTGTAGAATTCTTTGGTGTCGCCTGCGACTAAGTGTTACATCAAATGGAGGAGTGTGCAATGAAGAGACGTGGGCCAGGCGAGTCAGTGAAAGACTGAGTCAATTTATTATTCTGAGGGTCCAGTTTAAATAGTGAAAGCTAACAATTATCCCCCAGGCGTTCGCACGATTCTTATGTGACTAATCCCAGCCTTTATGCGCATCCTGAATTATTCACACCTGTTCTGCCATCAAGGTTCAAGGGGCAGAGTACTGTAACACTTTCCAGGCACAGGAAATTGGCAAACCAAATATTCTGAATAAATAAGCCCTTGTGGGTAGGAAAAGGAAAGAGTCAAGCTCTAACCTAAATTCCTTATCCCATATTAGACTCTTCAGCTCTGGCCCTCAACACTTTGGTTCCTGCCCCCCAGAGTGCTAGCCTGTTGAGTCCAATTCTCCCTAGAGACGAGCTCCAACCATTCCCTCCTAAATTCTCCCCAAAATGAAAGAGTTTGCATGGGGCCCCAGTGGCTGGGTAAGAGAGGGCCCGTGCTCAGTTGTGGTGGAAGCCTTGATGAAGTTTCATTCCTAAGGATAAGGTCTGAAAATCTGCTTATTAGGGACAAAGTGGGTAATGTGCTGCTGCTGACCTAACCAGAACACATTCACCCTGTGGTCCCAGATAGTTCTCATATTAAAATCAATGGGAAGTTTATTTTGGTATCTGCTCTTCAGAGGCCTGTGATAGAGTCGATCCACTTAAGGCATTCTTCTCCCTTTACCAAATGGAAGGATTAGAACCAGTTAAAAACAAAGCAAAACAAAACAGCAAGGCCCTACAGTAAAGAATAGCGTTTCATGGCTTTCCTTACAGCACTTTTATGAGGGAGACAGAGTTGAGAATTGCTAGTTCACATTTGTTTAGCATCTTATGGCTACAAAGTGTTTTCTCATGCATTTTCGAATTTGATCTTTATGGCTAAATAGAAAAGAGGGGCACGATTGTTCTCATATTATGTCCGTGACACTATATGACTATGAATCATAGGATACCACACTCTTCAAAGAATCAGAATTGTGGGTGATCCAAGGGGTGATGGAGAGATGCTTGGTGAGCATAAGTAGCTGCAGCATTTTACCAGTTATGACTTGTGCCTAAGAAGTGGCAGAACAAAGCTGTTGTCTAGGAAATATATGACTGGAAAGGGAGATGTGTCAGTCATGTATGAGGAGTGCAGCATAAAAAGATATAATGTTTGAATGATTCCCTAGTATGTATGTGATGTTAAAAAGATCCAGAGGATAGCCTCTAGCATGATGGATAGATTCTCTATGGAGGATTTATAAATGGACGGAAACAATAATTTCTCAGAATAAGAAGGTGTGGATGAGTGTTTGCTAGTACCACTGGAAAAAGTACCTGAATCAATGAAGTCACAGGTCCATTGAAAGCAAATGCAGAAATTGGATAAGGAAACGGTGCTCAGAGACAGGAAATGATTCTCACAATCACACTGTGAGAAAGTGTCAAAGCTGGGATTCAAACCTAGGTTTCTCAACGCTAAGTTGAATCTTTTTCTCTTATTTTTAAAAATATTTATTTACTCACTTTTTATTCCTTTAATAATTTACTTATCTATCCATTCATCCATTTGCTTGTTTCTCTTTCTTCTCTGTCTCTCTGTCTCTGTCTCTCTCTTTCTCTCTGTGTTTCTGCAGCACATGCTTTGAGGACATTTTCCCAACGTCTGCTTACCTGGTAGGCTGAGTCCCTAGAGCTTGGCTACCACATCTCTCTCTTGGGAATTTTTCTGGTACTATAACTCATGAACCTCCACTGCTGGGATTCTCCAATTGATTATCAATTGATATCAATTAGTCAGCTAAACTTAATCACCTTTTAGAAGAAATTATCTAATAACATGTAATAGTAAGATCAGTTGGTACAAAACATCCCCTCAGAAGTCTGAGACACACTGTTCCACATGTTCATTCAGAGTCCAGGGAAAAGTGAGCTAAAACATAGAAAGTACATTTTGTGAAGGCAAAACGCATTACTCCTGCTTGCTACAAGTCCTTTTCTCTCCTTCCTGGAGTGCTCATGAAGGTCCCCTTAGGCACAGTGTGTGGTTAGTTTTTCTGCTGAGTTCCTTGTAGATTCCTGGAGTTGCTTCTCATCAGCATATCTGATTTGTCCTCCATTCCCAATGCAGATACTACTTCATCTGTTCTCTGGGTACTGGTAGGACTAGGATATTGATGGGAAGTCCAAAGTCTTCCAACTCTCCAAAGTTCAAAAGGTCCTCCTCTGGTGGGAGATGAGAAGGAGACTGAAACCAGAGCCAAGACCAAGGCTGCTTTTTCCCCTCTCTAGCCCAATAAATACCTTTTTAGGGGATTGGCTGGAAAAGCTTTCCTTGAGGCTGGCATACTGGGCTCTAAGTTGGCTTGCTATTTTATACAAAAGCCACAGGGTAGGACCAAGTCTCTTCAACTAATCCAAACATACTTCTTGTGTAATGTTAGTCTAGTCATTCCAATGGCTTCAAAGGAATTCTAAATTTATTAAGAACTTTACAAATTTAGTCTAAAGCCTTTGTTTGATATAGGATTTAGACAAGATTCTTACCTTCATGGAGCTTATAGTCTAATGGATAATGTTGGCTATTTCTTAGCACTTTAAGGCAGCAAGGTGCTTTCTTCACAAGAGTCCTGTTAGGTAGGTATTGCTTAAGGTCACATACTAAATTTCAGGGCCAAGGACTTGGACCAAGTCTTCTGACATTAAGGTGATTGCCTTGTTTGATTGTATAGTTTCTGAATGGCCTTTTATGTTCCCCATTGTATCAAAGTCATCAATGGTAATATTCTGCAATTTATGTTCACTGTGCATCTTTCCATTGCCTCTTATCTTACCAACAATTTTGATTCTTCAGAGTCTGAGTAGTCCATGTTTTGTAGCTGTATAATTAGAAAATTGAGTTAGTCCATCTGTGCAAGGAACTTGCAAAGATACTGCAAAGGGACGATGATCTAAGCCAAGAATTGAATATGGGAAGTATCTGGGCTAGATTGCATTCGGAAAATTGTGCAGCATTTTCACTGATATCAAAATGTTTCTTGACACAAAAAGCTTGTTTTTTTAAAAATAAAAACATTTTTGGAGTGTCTTATTAAAAAAGTTCCCAGTCAAAAAAGGTGTATTACAAATCATTGAAAAAAAAAAACAGTTGCATGCATGTATATTCTTAAAAAAAACATTTTTGAAATGATAAACTCTGGATTATCATGTAGTTCTCAGATGCTCTGCATGAAGATCCACCATCTCTACTGAAGGTTGTAGATTTTGCCATGATAACTATCCAACTCAATACATCATTGAAACCTTTTTTTTTAGCAGTGTTAACAAAGAACACATTCATAATGGTCAATGGCTACTATATAAATAGGACAAAGCAATCTAAAAGTTGTATGGTTAAAACCACCATTCAAGTCAAAAGTCATTAACTTTATGAAAACAGTTTTATGTGGAAAGTGAGTTCAATCATTTGCATGCCTTTGGGACTTGCTTTTCTTTAGTGGTTTATTGCTAACAGCTTTATTGTGATAACCTGGGAAGGAATGTTGGTTCTGTCTAATCAGTGAAGAGTCAAGCTTTCATGATCTTTGGAGTTGCAGTACTGTGTCCCCTCCTCTCCTCCCCATCTCACCCCACCCTTTCCCAGTCCTAGGATTTATTTTATTCAAAGGATCAAGTCAAACTTCAATACATGCTTTTCTAGGGTGATCACTGCTACTTTCACCTAACCACTTTTTCATCTAGACCTTAGCATTTCTAGAAAAAAGGCATTATATTTAGAAAGAATAATCGTATGTAAACATGGGCTTATGCAAAACAAGAAATAAATCATCTCTGAATTATTTAAAGTGGTATAAAGCTAAGCATATTTGAGGACAAGTAAAAATTCTGTTTCCCAAGCTATGTTCAGCATTAGGAAGGTTCATGCTGCTCAATGCTTCCTAACACTCTATTTCCGTTTTCCGCTATGAGCTAACATACAGCCACCAGCCAGCTAACATTACAGTGAAAAGCCTCCCAAATGAAGCCTAAAACCATTTATAAAAGAGAACAGAGAACTAGGAAAGGGCTCAAGACTGTAGAACACACTTACCTCCTGGACTTACCCTAGTCCCCAAGGACATTTTGGTTAGAATGAGTTCTTTCCTGGGCAAAGCAAAGAGAAGAAACTGAATGAGAAATTGTGTAATCACTTTTTCCCAGTACATGCAATGAGAGTCACCAAGAAACTGTCTCCAGTTACTCAGCTCCCATTTTTGATACCTTTGTGGTTTTGTCTAAATATATATTACACATATGTAATGTATGTATGTATGTGTATACATATATGTTTTATATATATATGTATATGTATATGTGTGTGTATATATATATAAACTGCTCCTTTCCTTTTTGGTTGGGATGATTGGGTCCTTCTTAGAACCCTGGGTTGAGTCAGTCTAGAAGGAAATGCCAGAAGGAAAAATCCTGGATGGTTGATCAGAAAGGTATATCCCGCCGGGCTGGGAGAGGAGTGCAGTGTGGTGTGGGCGCACAGGCCTCAGCGAACCTGGAGCAGGCCTGAGTCTGTGGTGGATTCCAGACTTCTCAACCCAGGAATGCCAAAGACAACTTATAAGGTCAGTGGGAAAAGTCTGTTTCTGCAGTGCTGAGAGAGGAGCTAGGTCTCAAAGCCAGTTCCAGAGTGCAGAGCATAGGCGCTGGGGTGGTGGCTGTGTCCTGAGCTTCTGGCCCACAGACTGAGGGGGAATCGGGTGGCTGATCAGAGGGATATTGCAGGGATCTCTTTGCCAGTGCTGAGGCAAGAATCTCTTGCTTTGTCCGTGCTTGAATCTGGGTCACAGTTCTGGGTGGCAGTCCTGGGGCGAGGAGGAATGCTGGAATGGTGGAGCTCGTAGTGGCTATGGAGAGGAAACCTTCCTCACAGTTCCAAGACAGAAAAGACTGCTTGTGGTCACTCATAGACCAGGAAAGGAGTAAACACCTCACCCCTTATCATACCACTGGAAGAACTGAAAATTTACAGGTCCCTACTAGTATCTCTGAAAACAGCTGTACAAAACCCTGAAGCTAGGGACAGTATATTCTCTGCATTGGAAGCAGACTCTTACCTTAACAAAGAGTTTAAAACTCAAGTAATTGGCTGGGATCATGAGTAAACCTCACAAAAATAGCTAGACTATATTATCTTACTTTGGTGACAAAGAAGACGAAAACATACAACCAGAAGAAGACAACAAAGTCAAAGCTCCTACATTCAAAACTGCCAAGAAAAATATGAATAAGTCCCAGGCCTTGGAAGAGCTCAAAAGGGATTTTGAGAAGCAAGTAAGAGAAGCAGAGGAAAAACTGGGAAGAGAAATGAGAGTGATGCAAGAAAACCATGAAAAACAAGTCAACAGCTTGCTAAAGGAGACCCAAAAAATACTGAAGAAAATAACACCTTAAGAAACAGCCTAACCCAAATGGCAAAAGAGGTCCAAAAAGCCAATGAGGAGAAGGCCCTAAAAAGCAAAATTGGCCAAATGGAAAAGGAAGTCCAAAAGCTTACTGAAGAAAATACTTCCTTAAAAAATTAGAATAGAGCAATTGGAAGCTAGTGACTTTATGAGAAATCAAGACACTGTAAAACAAATCCAAAAGAATGAAAAATTAGAAAACAATGTGAAATATCTCATTGGAAAAATAACTGACCTGGAAAATAGATCCAGGAGAGAGAATTTAAAACTTATTGGACTATCTGAAAGCCATGATCAAAAAAATAGCCCCAAAGGAAAACTCCTAGGAATATTGTAGCCAAATTTCAGAGTTCCCAGGTCAAGGAGAAAATATTACAAGCAGCCAGAAAGAAAGAATTCAAGTATTATGGAAACACAATCAAGATAACACAAGATTTAACAGCTTCTACATTAAAGGACCGCAGGGCATAGAATATTATATTCTGGAGGGCAAAGGAGATAGGATTGCAACCAAGAATCACCTATCCAGCAAAACTGAGTATACTTTTTCAGGGGAAAAAATAGAGGACTTTCAAGCATTTTTGATGAAAAGACCAGAGCTAAAAAGAAAATTTGACTTTCAAATACAGGAGTCAAGTGGAACATGAAGAGGTAGACAGGAAGGAGAAATCATAAGAGACTTATTAAGGTTGAACTGTTTACATTCCTGCGTGAAAAGATGATATTTATAACTCATGAGACCTTTGTTAGTATTAGGGTAGTTGGAGAGAAAAAATTATATGTATGGATAGATAGATAGATAGATAGATAGATAGATAGATAGATAGATAGAGGGCACAGGGTGAGTTGAAGATGAAGGGGTTATATCTGGAGAATAAAATTAAGGGATGAGAGAGGATATTACTAGGAGAAGGAGAAAGGGAGAGGTAGAACGGAGTAAATTATCTCAGAAAAAAAACAGAAAAGAAAAGGCTCTTACAGTGGAGAGGAAACCGAGGAAGGTGAGAAGGAATGAGTGAGTCTTATTCTCATAGGATTTGGCTTAAGGAGAGAATAACATACACACTCAATAGGGCATGGAAATCTGTCTTACCCTACAGAAAAATGGGGGGGGGGACAAGAGAGCAAGGGGATGATAGAGAGGAGGGCAAATTGGGAAAGGGGGTAATCAGAGGCAAATACTTCTGAGGAGGGACAGGGTCAAAAGAAAGAATAGAATAAATGGGGGGGCAGGATAGGATTAAGGGAAATAGTGTTAGTATTTCACAACATGTCCACTGTTGAAGTGTTTTGCATCACTGCACGTGTTTAACCTATATTGAGTTGCTTGCCTTTTCAATGAGGGTGGATGTGGAGTGAGGAAGGGAGAAAATGTGGAACCCAAAGTTTTAAAAACACGTGTTAAAAATTGTTTTCACATGCTACTGGGAAATAAGAAATACAGGAAATGAGGTACATAAATCTATCCTGCCCTGCAGGAAAATAGAAGGGGAAGGGGAAAAGAGATGGGGAGGAGAGATAGAAGAGATGGAAGACTAGAGGAAGGGATATTCAGAATGAATGCCATCTTGGGTGCAGGGAGGGGCGAGTTGGGGTGAAAATTTGGAACTCAAAATCTTGTGGAAGTAAATGTTGACAACTAAAAATAAATAAATTTATAAAAGAAAAAAAAAGACTTGACTCAAATGGGATCTCCTCCATGAAACCTTCCCTTATTCTCTTTCTCCCACCTCCAGGTAAAAGTGGCCTTTCCCTCCTTTTATCCACCAATGTTTCATTGGGAGGATATTTATCTCCTTCTTAAATACTGCCTGTGTTCTAGTTATTTGGGTCGATGTCTTGAAGGATCGTAAGCTCTTTGAGAGAAGGAACTATGCCTTATTTGTCTCTATCTTCTTCTTTGCACTGAGTCCCTATTTGTTGAATGAAAAAAAACAAAGTGAGAAAATGGCCCTTATTTCAATAGTAAGACCTGATTATTTAGTTAAACATAGTCTTAAAAAAAAGAAGATAAATTAACCCAAGCCCAGTGGGAAGCTTAGCAAGAATATGGTGACTGGGGACCATGCATTGTGAATTTGTTGGACTGCTGTGAATTCTAATGAGTTTAAATTCCCAACTAAATGTCAACACAGAGAGATGGCCTATTTCCATAGTCTGTAGTGACTGATTTAAAAAGCCACTTGAAAAAAAATGAGCGTTTTGATGTTTAAAGTTTTTGCAGAGAAAGTTAGAGTTGGGAAGGATCTTAATAATTAGCTAGCCCATTCCTACTCCCTATCCCTACTTTTCAGAAGAGCGAACTGAAGGTTAGAAATGTGTCTCTCACAGTTATCTCATGACTACAAGATTCCAGGCAAAATGACTCCCATCACTTCAGCTCTGTACCTTTGCTCATGCTGCCAGCTCTGAATGAAATCCCTCTGCCATCTTCCTCTGCCCAATTAATGTGACATGCAGAACCAGCTCTCAATTCCAGTAGTTTGCAGGCTGTGTTCTAAAGTTCCTTTCTTCTCTGATATTCTGTGATGCAGAAACCCAGGGAACGTTTCTGCTTGCAGAGTGTCTGGGATGCTGAGTGACTCTGTCCTGTCTAAGGAGCGAAGTCTGAATAAGTATAGTCAGAAACATCCATATTGGAGCAATATATGAAAAGCATCTTACTTCAATGATTTGAAAAGTTAACACATTAAAGACAGTGTTTGCAAAAAATACATATTTGGGCCCTTTGGGAATAATAGATAGACTCCTTTCCTTTCTCTTAGAGACTCATCAGCAGTGATGGCTGAGGCTGAACAGCTTCCAGAAAGCCCTGCTACCAATCTACCTTTCAGCAGGTGGGAAATGCCAGACTAACAGCTCTCATCTCATGAGCTGCTCTTCCGTTTTCTGACTCAGCTTCTATTTAAATACCTCTGGGAGCTACCTTTGATAATACTTCAAATGGTTTCCTCTGCCGTGAGTCTTCCCTCCATTGATGCAGATCATGGGCCATTTTATATCCCTTAGACCATTGTTGTGGGTCACCATGGTTAAAAAACAATCATTTCTTGGTGATCAGCCTCCTGGTAATAGGCTCCTTTACACCTGAATAGATTGGTCCTCAGATAACAGACCCACAATACAAGCCCAGGCACATCACCTGAAGCTTTTCTAGATTTAATAGGAACTTTCCAGAGCTCACCAGAAGGGTGGATTTATAGTCAGATGACTTGAGAATTCTATCTCTTCTGATTACTACAGTGGGACCTTGCACAAGTCATTTCCCCTTAATGGGCCTCAATTTCCTCATCTGTAAAATTAGAGGGTCATACCAGATGGTCTCTAAAGTCCCTTACTGCTCTAAATCTATGAAACTATGAAGGCTTTCCTTCATGTAAGTAAGCTTCAGGAGTTTGTAAGGCAAATGATGGGATTACAGAAGACTTGGGTGGAAAGGATTGAGGAGAGTGACCCCCCCCCCCATAGAGCTAAATGTGATGTCCTAAAAGAAAACATGTCTTCTCTCAGGACACCTGTGTAACAGGGGCAATCAGGAGAACCACCTTGCTCTATTGGGCAGAGGAAACCCCCAGAACTGGGCACATGTGCTCTGTAGCCATAGGGAGAGAAAGGTGTTCTAGCTCAGTCCTGAGGGAGGTGCACTTTGGGCGATACATCAATGCTACATTGGTCTCCTTGGGTTTTGTGCTTTGGGATGATGGAAGCCATCCAGAAGAGCATTTGTGGAGGAGCACATGTGCTTGGGTCCCTGGTTAGTGCTTTGAAAGTCCTCAGCATTCTTGGGGCCTAGTCTTTCCTGCCTCTCAGGTAAGCATAGTAAAAGTAATGGGTTACTGTTTCATGTTCTGAATCTCTGTCAATGAGCACTTCTGCGTCTTGTTTGTTTCAAATATTTCTTTTATGGTGGAGGAAATAAATAGGTATCCCATATCACCTACTTTGCATGTTAACTAATTTTTCTAGAAGAGACCTAGGAATCTAGGACAGCGACATAATGCGCCAGAAAATATAAGAAGGAGCCTGAATTTTCCCTCCAGGTTAGGCTTTTGTAGCACTGAGCCAGATTTGTGTAAGACCAGCAGATCTTTCTGTGAGTATGTGCCCCCTGGGCCATAGGTAACACTTGTGATCATGGTGCCTGTTCAGCTCTCCAAAGAGGGCAGCAGTGAGGAGGAAACCCGAGCTTCATCAATTTGGAAATGGTACCCAAGACAGAGGATGTGTTTACTGAGGTATCCTACACAGAAACCAGCAAAGGCCTTTAAAATCTTGAGTCTGTTGGCCATGCCTTTAGCCACGCCCATATCCGTGTCCATGGGACTTTTCAAGGAGTCTGTCACTTATGTGGTCACAGATATTTACACCATGGACACAGTCACAGACACAGTCATTCTCACTGTGATCATTGGCACAAGCATAGCCAGGGATACTGCCATCGATCTTCAGTAGATCACATGAATGCTAACGTGAGTGGTGTGCTTTTACAAGTATTGACAGACACACTTGGCAGTATTGGTGTGATCATATCCACAATTCTTACAGAACAATTTGGATAGTTCTTTGCTGGTCTTTTCTGCTCTCTTTTTTATTTCTGTATTAATTTTTCCCAATATTGTTCTACTGATTAAAGATGCCTTTCAAGCACTTCTGAGGCTGCCACCAGAGAATGAAAAAGAGATAAACACTGCTATAGAAAAGATTTGGAAAACTGAAGGTTTAATATCCTACAGAGACCCTCATTTTGGGTGTCATTCTGCCAGTCTTGTATCTAGAAAAATTTTTGTACAGGTGACATCAGTTGTACTGGAACAGTGAATTGTACAACAGGTTACGGGAGTTCTTAAAAATGCTAGAGTGAACAATTTGAAAGTCCAGGTAGAAAAAGCAGCATTCTTTCAATGTATGTCTCACTTATATACAGGATTTCGTGATGTCCTTGCTATGACGAAACAGATGGAATCCATGAAATGCTACAAAGATGGCACTGACATCATGTGTCATGAAATATGATTTGCCTGTTGCTGTGAATAATGAAGATTAAATGACTCACTATTGGTAATATTGAGGGGAAATATACTTAAATGTACATAAATGGTGTATTGAATTTGAATTTTTTTTTAAAGTTCAGTCCTATTAGATCAAGATGCTTTTTTAAAAGAAATTTTGAAATGGACTAGTTGTATATATGAAACATTGATTATATATTTAAAAATAATGATAAGGTGAATTACTATGCTTTGTGGTTATTAAAAAGGAATCTTACTAAAAAAATCTTCAGCCAAGCCTGAAGAAGCTGAACTTCATTGATATGCTTATCCATTTTGTTTGGACAAATTTTCCATTCCAAACTTTGAAGTCTCTTTTGGCTCTAACAAACTACATCTATGTTCCAATGTCACTTCTGGTTCTAATACCAGAATGTTCCCTCTCCAAATTCCAAAGAACCCTGCTGTTAACTCCCTCAACCTATACAACTAGGTGCTCAGTGGATAGAGCACTGGAACTAGAGTTGGGAAGATCTGAGTTCAAATTTGGCCTCAGACACTTATTAGCTGTGTGATCTTGAGTGAGTCACTTAACTTATCTGCCTCAGTTTCTTTAGCTGTAAAATAGGGATAATAACAACACCTATCTCTCAGGGTTGTTCTGAGGATCAGACAAGATAATATTTATAAAATGCTTAGCACATTGCTTGAAACATATTGGAAGCTTAATAAATGCTTGTTTCATTTCCTTCCTTCCTTCCTTCCTTCCTTCCTTCCTTCCTTCCTTCCTTCCTTCCTCCTTCCTTCCTTCCTTCCTTCCTTCCTTCCTTCCTTCCTTCCTTCCTTCCTTCCTTCCTTCCTTCCTTCCTTGTTTTCTTCTCCATTAACAGTGCCCTGTAAACTCCTCCAAGCACTAAATCCAACTCTCAGACTGAGAACTTGCCTGTTGATTTTCCAAAGATTGAATCAAAATATCCAACTGCTCCTTGATCTTGAAGACTGTGCTTAACACCTCCACCCTCAGCCCTGCCAGGGCTTGTGCCTCCCAGTGATCTGGTAATTATGTTATCTTTCACTGATACCACTGGTTGGTTGGGCCAATGCTGCGTTTATGCTTTGTCGAGTGACGCAGCAAGTCATTGTCTCTGCAGTGACAGATTCCTGGAGTGGAGCTTAGTCAGAGATGCCCTTGGTGAAAGAGTGATGGTGGGATGTAGCCAACTGAGATGAAAATGACTCACATTTGTATAGCACTTTACAATGTGCTTTAATAGGCCTGACTATAGGATTTAGAGTTGGAGACCAGAGAGACCATTTTTATCCTGGTTACTCATTTCATTTTTTCAATTTAAAACATTAATCAAAGACACACTTTGTGCATATTATTGTGCTAGATGCCAGGTAGGATATAAAGCTAAAATAAGACAAATCTATCCAAGTTCCTCCTTTAAAAAACTGATTAATTTGTAAATTTTTTTCTGTCATCTTTCATTTATATATTATGAAATATCTATTTAATAGATTTTGTTTATTTCTTTTGTTTTTATGTCAATCATTTCTGGATATACTCACCCCACCCTGCCCTATAATTAAACTCTTTTTTTGGTAACAAAATAAACAAGACAAAATACAACTAATAACTTGACCATACCTGACCATGTAGGCAATGGTCTGACTTCAGAGTCCTCCTCCTTTCTTCCAAGAAGAGAAAGGTATGTCTCAGCATCTGTTTTCTAGGACTATTATTGGGTTTTCAGTTATTCAGAGTTAATAAATTCCTCCTTTTAGAAAAGAAACATATTGAGACCATGAAAAACCAATTGATTTACCTAAGATCAAATAGGCAATAAATAATGGATCTGGAGTTTGAACACTGTTTTTTTTTTTAAACTCTAGATATAATACTGTAAAATAAGTTTTTTTAAAAAAAAATGTATATATTTTGTTTGAACACATCAGTCTCTTTCTAACAACCAGATTCCTCAAACCTTCCTTTCCACATCCCATATTACCTTCCTATCAAATACAATAAAAACGGCAGCAGCAGCAACAGTAACAAAAACAATGATGACAGTAGAACCAAGAAAAACTGAAGGAAATGTGCACTGGAGTAAGAGGACCAGGGTTTAAATTCTACCCCTGTCCTTTTCTCTCTGTGTGACATTTTCAGTCTATTCTTCTATAGAAAAAAATAAGGAGGTTAGGCTAGATAGTGTTTAAGTCCTTTTCTAGCTGTAAATCTATGATTCTATGAAATAATATAGTTATTGTGGCAGATAGTTTTTTGTAGTTTACCACTTATTAGAAAAGTATGCTTTTAAAGAATGTTTTAATTTTATTTTTCTCAGTTACATGCAAAAACAATTTTTAACATTTTTAAAAATAATTTTTGAGTTCTGAATTCTCTTTTTTCCTCCCCTCTCTATCATGAGAAGGCAAGCATTTTGATATGGATTATCCATATGCAGTCATACAAAAACATATTTCCATGTTGCATGGAAATATTGCATGCTGCAAATGTCATGTTGTAAAAGAGAACACAAACAAAAAAACCAAGAAAAATAATGTAAGAAAAGTATGCTTCAATCTGTAATCAGACCCCATCAATTCTTTCTTTGGAAGTAGACAGTATTTTTCATCTTAATTCCTTTGGAATTGTTTTGTATCATTGTATTGCTGAAAATAGCTATGTCATTCACAGTTGATCAATGTACAATATTTTGTTACTGTGTACAACGGATCTCCCGGCTCTGCTTAGTTCACTTTGTATCAGTTCATGCAAGTCTTCCCAGGTTTTTCTGAAACCATCCTGCTTATCATTTCTTATAGCACAGTAGTATTTCATCACAATCATATACCACAACTTGTTCAGTTATTCCCCAATTGATGGACAGCTCTTCAATTTCCAATTCTTTGCCATTACAAAAAGAACTGCTATAAATATTTTTGTACACTTAGGACCAGATGTGTGTTTTAATTGCAGTAATTTAGAATCATCATTTTTCATTGTATATGACTTGTTTTGTCTCCTCTTAATATTATCTTCATTTTTATATCATGTTCACTACACATATTGTTCTCTTGGTTCTACTTTGTTTGCTCTGTATCAGTTTATTCCAATCCTCCTGTGTTTCTCTGAATTCTTCATATCTGTGATTCCTTCTGGCATGATAGCATACAGTTACATTTATACATCACAATTTGTTGATCCAGTTTCCAACTGTGCATAAAAATTTGTGTCTAGATTTTTGCTCCCACAAATAATTCTACCATGACTATTTTGCTGTATGTGGGATGTTTCTTTATCTTATTAACCTCCTTAGTGATATAAGCTGAATGGTGGAATCACTGCATTTTAGGGTCTGAACAGTTGATCCTTTCTAAAATAATTACAGATTGCTTACCACAGTCTTTACCAGCAATGATATAGTGTTCCTGTCTTCTCAAAGCACATCTAAATTAACTTTTCCCTTCTTTTAACATTTTTTCCTGACTTGATTGGTGTGAACTGAAACCCTAGGTTGTTTAAATTTATATTTCTCTTATTATGAGTGATTTGAGTTTTTTTCACATTATTATTGCATTTCTTCCTTGAAAAGTTTGTTGGGGGGGCGGAGCCAAGATGGCAAAGTGAAAGCAGAGACTTGCTTGAGCTCTCCCCCAAACCCCTCCAAATACTCATAAAAAATGGCTCTAAACAAATTCTGAAGCAGCAGAACCCACAAAAAGACAGAGTGAAACAAATTTCCAGCCCAAGACAACCTGGATGATTGATCAGAAAGGTGTATTGTGCCGGGCTGGGAGCACAGCGCGGCATGGGCACACAGGCCGCAGCAAACCTGGAGCAGGCCTCAGAGGACTGAATTGCAGGTAGCTGTGGAGGTTTCCAGGCTCATCAATCCACCAATGCCAAAGACAACTTAGAAGGTCAGTGGGAAAAGTCTGTTTCTGTCGGTGCTGATAAAGGAAGGCGGGGTCTCAGCTCCATTCCCCAAGAGCCTGGCCCTGGGGGGCGGGGCAGCTGATTCCCGAGCTTCTGGCCCACAGACTGAGGGGGACTCCAGTGGCTGATCAGAGAGGGATTGCAGGGATCTCTTTGCCAGTGCTGAGGCAGGAATCTCTTGCTTTGCCCCTGTTTGGATCTGGGTCACAGTTCTGGGCAGGTGCTGGGTGAGGAAACTGTGTGGTGGAGCTTGTAGTGGCTGTGGAGGAACCCCTCCTCACAGTTACAGGACAGAAAGGAGTACTTGTAGTCACAGGCCAGGAAAAGAGTAAACACCTCACCCCTTATCATACCACCTTGGAAGAACTGAAAATTTACAGGTCCTACAAGTATATCTGAAAACAGCTGTATAAACCCCCGAAGCTTGGAACAGTACATTCTCCACATTGGAAGCAGACTCTTACCTTAACAAAGAGTTTAAAACTCAAGTAATTGGCTGGGATCATGAGCAAGCAGCGCAAAAAGAGTCAGACTATATTATCTTACTTTGGTGAAAAGAAGATCAAAATATACAACCAGAAGAAGACAACAAAGTCAAAGCTCCTACATCCAAAGCCTCCAAGAAAAATATGAATCAGTCCCAGGCCTTGGAAGAGCTCAAAAGGGATCTTGAGAAGCAAGTAAGGGAAGTAGAGAAAAACTGAGAGTGATGCAAGAAAATCATGAAAAACAAGTCAACAGCTTGCTAAAGGAGACCCAAAAAAATACTGGAGAAAATAACACCTTAAAAAATAGCCTAACCCAAATGGCAAAAGAGGTCCAAAAAGCCAATGAGGAGAAAAATGCCCTAAAAAGCAAAATTGGCCAAATGGAAAAGGAAGTCCAAAATTACTGAAGAAAATACTTCCTTAAAAATTAGAATAGAGCAATTGGAAGATAGTGACTTTATGAGAAATCAGACACAGTAAACAAATCCAAAAGAATGAAAAATTAGAAAACAATGTGAAATATCACATTGGAAAAACAACTGACCTGGAAAATAGATCCAGGAGAGAGAATTTAAAAATTATTGGACTATCTGAAAGCCATGATCAAAAAAAGAGCCTAGACATCATCTTTCAAGAAATTATCAAGGAAAACTGCCCTGATATATTAGAACCAGAGGGCAAAATAGAAATTGAAAGAATCCACAGATCTCCTCCTGAAAGAGATCCCCAAAGGAAAACTCCTAGGAATATTGTAGCCAAATTCCAGAGTTCCCAGGTCAAGGAGAAAATATTACAAGCTGCCAGAAGGAAACATTCAAGTACTGTGGAAACACAATCAGGATAACACAAGATTTAGCAGCTTCTACATTAAAGGACGCAGGGCATGGAATATAATATTCCAGAGGGCAAAGGAGATAGGATTACAACCAAGAATCACCTACCCAGCAAAACTGAGTATAATCCTTCAGGGGAAAAAATGGTCATTCAGTGAAATAGAGGACTTTCAAGCATTCTTGATGAAAAGACCAGAGCTGAATAGAAAATTTGACTTTCAAATACAGGACTCCAGTGGAACATGAAGAGGTAAACAGGAAAGAGAAATCATAAGAGACTTATTAAGATTGAACTGTTTACATTCCTGCATGGAAAGATGATATTTATAACTCATGAGACCTTTGTCAGTATTAGGGTAGTTGAAGGAAAAAAATTATATGTATGTATATATAGATAGATAGATAGAGGGCACAGGGTGAGTTGAAGATTAAGGGGTCATATCTGGAGAATAAAATTAAGGGATGAGAGAGGATGATACTCGGAGAAGAAAGGGAGAGGTAGAATGGGGTAAATTATCTCACAAAAAAAACAGAAAAGAAAAGTCTCTCACAGTGGAGGGGAAACAGGGGAAGGTGAGAGGGAATGAGGGAATCTTATTCTCATAGGATTTGGCTTAAGGAGAGAATAACATATACATTCAATTGGGTATGGAAATCTGTCTTACCCTATAGGAAAATAGGGGGAGAAGGGGACAAGAGAGCAGGGGGATGATAGAGAGGAGGGCAGATTAGGAAAGGGGGTAAAGAAAGAATAGAATAAATGGTAGGGCAAGATAGGATTAAGGGAAATAGAGTTAGTTTTTCACAACATGTCTACTATGGATGTGTTTTGCATAACTTCACCTGTACAACCTATATTAGTTGCTTGCCTTTTCAATGAAGGTGGCTGGGGAGGGAGGAAGAGAGAAAATTTGAAACCTAAAGTTTTAAAAACATATGTTTAAAAAAATGTTTTCACATTCTACTGGGAAATAAGAAATACTGGAAATGGGGTACAGAAGTCTATCTGCCCTACAGGAAAATAGAAGGGGAAGGGGATAAGAGAAGGGGAGAGAGATAGAAGAGAGGACAGACTAAGGGAAGGGATATTCAGAATGCATGCCATCTTGGGGTGGGGGGAGAGGGGAGATGGGGTGAAAATTTGGAACTCCAAAACTTGTGGAAGTGAATGTTGAAAACTAAAAATATATAAATTTATATTAAAAAAAGAAAAGTTTGTTCAGATACTTTGATAACTTATTTATTAGACAATTGCTTAGTTTTATAAATTTCTATCAACTCTCTCTAGATTTTGGATATTAGATTTTGTCAGAGCATTTGATGCATTTTCCCCAATATGGTGGTAGCATTTTCATTCTAGCTCGATTGATTTTGTTTTGGCAAAAGTCTAATTATCTACCTAAAATTATCTTTTGTTTTGATGCAGCCTATTTGTTTTTGATGTTTAGTATAGCTTTTATAATTCTCTTTAATATAATTGTTTTTTTCTTTCTATTATTTTTTGACACATTAATTTTTAGAACATTGTTATTTATTTTTTCTCTATCTGTCCTTTTTCCATATTTCCTTTATTGACTACAATTTAAACTATATTAAAATCTGTGAAGTGTACCTTTAATATTTTTTGCTTTTCTTCATTTATGAATTTTTTAATACCATACCACTGATCAATTATTGCAAAGATATGAAATGATGCTGAAAAACACAATTTAATATCCCCATTCAATAATCATTCTAAGTTTATCAAATCTATTTTTTGTAGTATTTTATTTAGGTTTATAATGTTCTCCTAATTGATCTTTAAGTTTGATTTATGAAAGTTTTAAAAAGAACATTTCCCCCCTTAACTTCTTGGATTTCAGGTGAGAAGACCTTAAAATATAGATGTAGTATGGATGCAGTAGGGCTTAGCAGCATGTCCACTGAAGAAAGGCTGCTTGGGACCAGGCCAGGCATCTTCCATCTGTCCAAGGAGGCTATCGCTTCCTGTTGTCATCTGATGCTTCTGCCACTCTCTCCTCCTTCACCTGTTTCACATAATGATGTGGCCTTACACCTTACCAAGGCTAACCCCTCTACTTGTTCAAGTAATCCCATTCCATCCTATATCCTAAATCAAATTTCCCTGTCTGTGATTCCCACTCTATCACTTATTTTCAACTTCTCCCTCTTTCCTGACCCGTTTCCAATAACCGACAAACATTTCAATGTCTCCCCTATGCTGAAAAAACCCTCACTTGACCCTGCCATCTCTGCTATGATCTTAGATCTCTTCTTTCCTTTATAGTTAAACTCATTGAAAAGACCATTTACAACAGGTGACTCCATTTTCTCTCCCCTCACTCTCTTCTTAAGCCCTTACAATCTGGTTTCTGACTTTATCATTCCACTGAAACTACTGTCTCCAAATTTACTAATGTTATCTTATTTGCCAAATCCAATAGCCTTTTCTCAGTCCTCATTTTCCTTGACCTCTCTGAAGCCTTTGACACTCTTGATCACTCCCTGATATTCTGTTGTCTCTAGGTTTTCAGAACACCACTTTCTCCTGGTTCTCTTCCTACCTACCTGATGGCTCCTCTTCTGTCTCTTTTTCTGGATCCTTCTCAAGATCATACCCTCTAACTGTGGGTGTCTCTTAGAATTCTGTCCTGGGCCCTCTTCTCTTCTTCCTATATACTATACTTCATTGCCTCTTTTTGTATCCCTAGCACTTAGGCCAGTACCTGGAATATAGTAGATGTTTAATAAATGTTTCTTTATTGATTAATTGATTGGATTTGCTATCTTTTTATTTTGATTGAGTTTCCTCTAAGTTCTTTAGGTTTTCCTATAAATACACTATTTTGTATGAGCATATGTAACATTTGTATTGTTTCATTGTTCATGGTGCCTATAATGTAAGTTCCTTGTTGACTTTCTTTATAGTATCTATATTTATTATAACCTTACCTAAAATCATTGTAGCAATCTCTGATATTTTGGAATCTCTTAAAATGCAATAAATTTTATTTCACAATTGAATTTTATTTTCCTCTCTCATTTTACACACATACGCACACATACACAGACATAATATACATATACATATATACACATGTATATAAATACATGCATACATATATGTATTTATTTGCAAAAATAATCTACCCATGCATTGAGGACATTGTTGATGAAAGTATAGGAAGAGAACAGTCATGCTTTTACAAATAATATGTTACAACAGAACACATCTTTATATTTATTTAATTGACTGCAAGGTGCAGAGAATACAAAATTCCATTGTGCTTATCATTTGTTGATTATTGAAAAAAGCACTTGATTTAGTAGAACAAAAGCCCACCTGCAAAGCCATCCTTCAAGAAATTGTCCACACACATATCAAAATCATATAGAATCACTTACAAGATAAAACAAAAAAGGGAACTTGTTTTGGTGACCTTTACATTATGAAAATAAAGTGGAGCATGAAGCAAGGAGATGTAAGTTCAACCAAGGTGTTTTTATCTTTGTCATGGAGCATATCCAGCATGAAGTTCAAATCAAAGAGGGATTCCTTATAAGGGTCAGGTCCTTCAAAAGCTCCTGTTTGACATTGTGTTGATTCTTTCAAGTCCCATAATACTGCAGAGCCCCCTAAATGAGATCCATGATTATTAAAATGAATTTGGGTTAACTAGCTACTTAAGAAAAATCACATGGATGAAGAATGCCATATTATAAGATGTATTATACTATGTCATACTATGATATATAGTTCAACAGACAATCTATAGGTGGCTGGTTCATCAGCACAGATTTTTTTTCATAGATAATAGGTACTGTAGTTAGACAATATACTGAGCCTTAAATTGATTAGTAGAAGTTCAGTGGACTGGATTGCCTTGGGGACACTGAAGAGCACTTTTAATGACAAATAAATAGATGCTTATTGATTAAATGGCTAAACACATGCATATAATGAAACATTACTACAAGGTATGAGACTATAAATAAGGAGAATTCAGAGAAGTATGGGAAGACTTATATGAACTGATAGAGGAAGAAATAAAAAGCACCAGGAAAACAATATACACAATGCCCTTAACTATAGGTGGAAAGAATAATAAAAAAAATTGACCATGTAAATGCATTGATTGAGCTTGGCATTGGAAAAGAATTGAGAAAAAGTATCTTTCTTTAAATTGGAGAGGTGAGGACTATAGGTATGGAATACTACATATGCTTTCAGACCTCATTAACGATAGTTTTGCAGAACTGCTTTTCCCCCCTTTTTCTTTTTTTGATTAATCATATCTATATCTATCCATCCATCTATCTATCTATCTATCTATCTATCTATCTATCTATCTATCTATCTATCTTTTCAAGGGATGACTTCTGGGTAAGGAAGGGGGCAGGAATATATTTAGAAATAGATGTCATGTAAAAACAAAGGCTATCAACAAAAAGGTATTTCTTTTAAAGTAGAAATGCTACTAAAGTTTACTTTTTTGTCTTTAGCAATCATTGTCAGCCTTGGCTTAATTTGATCTGTATTTCCCTAGACATACCACTTACAGGACAATGACACTTTTGCATTCATCTTTGGCTTCCTGACCTTCCATCTGTCTTCTGTAATGTCTTTTAAAATCTCTTTGGTCAATGAGTTACCTGTGCATTCCTATCAGTCTCTTTAGACAGTTCCTATCATCATAAGAATCATTCAGGGTTATGTCTACAGAATTTTGTATTTGAAAGCTCCTTGACCTTCTTGAGTCAACTTCTCCTGTTCATCTTAGGCTGTGGGACCCTACTTTTTCTTGTTTCAAATTGATTGAAATCTCCCAGTGTCTGAGATATTTGCCAGACTATAATGATTATCTGTAAGAAAAGGGAATTGAATGAAATGACCTCTGAAGTCAATCTAATGTTCTATGTACTAAGGCCCCCCTTTGCCTCTAACATTCTAGTAAGGTCCCTTACAGCTCAATACTCCATAATCCTGTGATTCTGATTCCTGAGTACCCTCTTCTCTGCTCATGCACCTTGTGAGACAGTTTTCTCTTGCTAAATAAAATTAATCAGCCAGAGCGAGTGAGGGCAAGGGAGGATTTTCATTTTACGATATAAACCTAATTCTGATTTTGCTGTTTCTATACTATAAGATTCCATCTAGCTTCCATAAGATGGGTCAGGGAAAATTAGAGTTTAAAAGGCAAATCAAATCAAGGAGGAGTGGGAGGGTAGAAGGCTCAATGATTATTAATAATTGTCACCAGCAATAGTGAAGGAAAGACTCAGCCAGCCTGGCTTTTTTTTTTTCCTTCCCCAGTCCTCTGGAAGCTAGAGGCAACCGTTTGGTTCTGGGAAGCCACTGGGGACAGAGCTTTGCCAGAAATTGCCTTTTGCTATTGAATTCCTGCCAAATTCTTTACTTATTTGCTAGAAAACTCCAGGATTCTATGATCTTCCACAGAGGAAGTTGGACAGCCTGAGATTTGGTTTCCTGTTGAACATAAATAGTTCAGACTTGTTGAAAAGTCAGAAATGGGTTCTGTTGGTTGCTGTTATTAAATGCACATCATGATATGGAAAATTCTTTTCAAGATGCACCTTTTCTCTGGCTACTACCATCAGACTTACTATAATACGTACTTCAAGGATTTGTACAAAACTGTAACTATGATTATTTTGCTGTTGCAACAAATACCATAAATTGTACCCAGGGTAGGGAACATGAAGTATGTATCCTCAGTTGGAAAGTTGAGGAGGAGCTTATCATAAATGGTGAATAAATTTTGTTTTTGGTAACTGGGTGAATAAATTTTGTTCCTCTTATTCTACTGAATGACAGCAAGTGGTATCAGTGCTTTTAAATTTTGTTGCTCTGGGGTAAAGCTTTGGTCTAACTACCCCAGTTATGACTCTATATATGTGATTTCATGGGTGTAGGTATTTCACTGAAGATTATATCACATCTAGACCTCACCAGACCATCCTCATGAATTGCTATGGCCAAAACAATTCACACCTGATGGCCAGTTCTGTGGTGATAACCTTCTTCAAAGTTAGGCTAGGAAAAGTTAGGTCTTGGTCAGCAGATTACATTGGACTCATATTCATCATAAAATCCAAGGGTTGGAAGAGACCATGGATATCCATACCAATGCAGTAATATATGTCCACAAATCCTTTGACAGTGGTCACCGAGGCTTTCTTTGAACATTTTCAGTGACAGGGAGCTCACTGCCTTCCAAGGGAACACATTCTATTTCTTCAGAACTCTGATTACTAGGAACTAGAAACAAAGTAGGTGGCCATTGATTGTGAGAATGGCAAAACAAATTGTGATAATGAATATAATGAAATGTTGCTACATAGTAAAAAATGACTAATATGAAGTATCCGGAGAGGCATGGAAAGATTTAGATGAACCGATGCAGAATGAAGTAAGCAGAACATAGAACAATATACACAATGATTACACCACTTTAAATGGAAAGAATGGACTGAAACTCAGAAAGTTCTTCCTTGTTTTGTCTGAATCTATCTCACTTTAACTTCTATAAGAGATGAAGATTAACCCAAGCCAAAGACAAACATCATAGAGGTATTATAGCACTGTTTTTCATAATATTGAGACATGGGGGCTATATTATATTCTCTCTCTCTTTTGATAAGGAAATGGGGTGAAGTGACTTGCCCAGGGTCACCTAGCTAGTAAGTATCAAGTATCTAAGGCCAGATTTGAACTCAGCTCTTCCTGAATCCAGGGCCAGTGCTCTATCCACTATGCCATCCAGCTGCCCCTATAGTATAGTGTCCAATAACATCCTCCTGTTAACATGTTATATTTTGAGCTCTTTTCATTTTAATGGTGTGGCAATGACAAATATCATATAACCGTATATTTAGAGAGCACCTATTACTAAATATTGAAAAATTAGCAGGATAGACTGATCACTTCTGGAGTCTTTGAAATTATTTCCTTTAAGCACAGGACCATGCTAAACAGTCCTGAGAAAGAGACTGTGAATGCATTTTTAACATTGTATTATAGATCATAATATCACAGGATTTAGAGCGAGAAGGGACAGTAAAGAAAATCTAGTGCCATTCTCATTTTTTTTTTTAAATACTGAAGGAACAGAAGCCTGGAGAGGTTAAATGATTTGCCTAATATCACAAGGTAACTAAACTAGGATTCAAACCCAGATCCTCTAATTTATAATAGGTAGAAATTTTACAATGCTTTTCAAATATCATCTCATTTTATCTTAGGAGGTATCATTCCTATTTTACAGATAAGAAAACCGAGGCAGACAGAGGTTAAATGATTTACCTACGGTCATGTAGTCAGTAATTGTCTGAGCTGTATTTGAATTTGGATCATCCTAACTCCAGGCTAGTACTCTATCCACTGAGCCACCTTGCTGCCTCCATTACAACAACAACAACAACAACAACAACAATAACTACTACTACTACTGCTGCTGCTGCTACTACTACTACTACTACTACTACTACTACTACTACACTACTCAGTTGAGTCTTAAAAACATGCAGAAGACATAAACCCATCAAATTCTTATAAACAGACTGATAATCTGCATCCCACATTGTCCATTAATTAGTCCCCTTGTCTTCTTCTGATACCTTAAAACAAGCAGGAAATTGGAATTAATTATCCAAAAAAAAAAAAGGACAAAACAACTCTCAGGAGGTGAGCTTTCCTGTTTAAGTGGATGAAGAAACCCAGGTGTGACACATAGCAACTGGTAGAAATGATGGAGAGTTCAGGGATGCTGGATTTACCAAGTCCTAGCAGATATAATATCCTACATCCCACAAAACTTCATTGAATGTTACTGATTACTCCAGCCTCCTTATGGACTAAGAGTCTTACACCAAGAACTAGAAAGGCCCATAATGCATAAAGCAAAATTCCTTTGTTATAAAAAAAAAATTCCCACAAGGAAAGCATAGGCTGAACTTGAGACTTCTAGAGTCCAGGATATGTGGGTACAGGGATAGAGGAATAGGTTCAGGGCAAAGAGGGGGATGGATAAAACAAGATCCAAGTCACTGGATCCTAAGTGCAGTGATGTTCAGGCCACAGCAGGAAGAGAAATGCAGGTGGAATCTGCAATGGCTCTTCAGAAAGGCCATGCCCATTTCTTCAGTATTGACCTTTCTCGTTAGGCATCTCCTGCCACTTTCTTTAGTACCTCTTAAGTACACTCATGTTGGTCCTATCATCTTACTACAATATGAGAGCAAAGACCTTATTTTTATCTAAATTTTGTATCTTGATATAGAGCATAGAGGTCTGCATGTAGCAGGTGCTTAATAAAATATAGGGTCTGGGTCAGTTAAGTATGAAGAGGTTCCACTCTCATAGGTTGGCTACTAGGCCATTAATATTTTTGGCTTAACAACTGGTAAAGCAGTCTACTAAGACATGGAAGGGGTTGCAATCTCCATCTGTGGAGGGGAGCTTCAATAATCAATGACTTTTTGGAAGTACTGAAGTCAGTTCATGCACAGATACGATGCTTCTCTCTTGCAGGATAAGGCCAAGAGCAGATTACACATTTCTTCCATGCTCAAAGCCGATTGGAAGTAACCAAAGAGCCAAGATTTGCAGGGCTCCCTGACCTCTTGTTGAGGCACATTTTCTATTCTGTTAAGACATCCAGACTCAGATATTAAACAGTCCACAGTTCGGATTCCTGGGGCCCTTCAGAGCTGATGGAAGAGATAATATCTTACTGAAGGCAAGGAAATCTGTCAAACAGGATTTGCCAGCTCACAGAACATCACCACCCCATGCAGGCTCCATGGAGAGACTCAGTAAACAGGTTTTGTTTCATAATTTCAGCTACATGAAGCTGGGCCCCAGAAAATAAACCTGGCCGGATGTCCCCCAAGATCACCTAGAAAGCTCATGTTGTCAAGTTTCTGGATCCCACCCTTGACCCCAGTGCTCTCCTTTGAGAATAGAAACCTACAGGAAAGCTCAGCTGTGTATAGGTTTCAGATAAGTGATTCTAGACAAAACTCTTGATTTCATGGCTTTCATTTTTTTCATCAAGGCTCGCCAAACACACCTTTCTATGGTGGGAACAAGTCTTAGAGCCAAAACTATAACAAGAATGCAACTGGAGATGTTTCAGAGAAGACTTTTCATTACAGATTCTACTCTTACTAGAACACCAGCCCTTGCTGTCTGGGGTAGGTACTAAGCACATCCAGAAAGCACTAGATACCTAGGAGAGGGCCACTCAGAAAAATAGTCTTTCCCTGGGATGCTTCCCATAGATCAACACCTTAGCAATGAGACATAAAGTATACCCATGTAAAAGAAGTTTCTCCTTGGAAACTCTGCAGGCTCTATGACTTTCAATATACAGGCCACTGCCTTGTAAGGGAACATTAGAGTGCTGACTACTTTCTCATTTCCTTAAACATTTCTGCCTGGTTACCTCCCTAGCCTTGAAAAGGAGAAAACTGAGAAAGGAATCTAAATCCCTCTTTCCATCAGAGCTCTGTAGTGTCCTAACTCTTGACCCATAGCAGCAAGAAGGACCAATCTGAGGTATAATAGCGACTCAAGAGAGGTTAACTTCTCTTCCAGTCCTAGACTAAAGTCTACATTCTCATTCTGAGCTCACCCTGGGGAGAAGAGGCTCTGTCTCTCAGGGGATGAATTCTGTGGAATTGGTGGGGAAGGGATATGGGTTGGCTGGGAGGACTTCCTGGGGTCCTAGCAGGTATAAGCAGGACTCATCTGCTCTGCCCATGACTAATAATAGCTTCCATTTATATAGTGTCCCAGGGACATAAAGTCCCTGGAAAGTAAACAGCACAAATATTGCTATTATTCCTCCTCTCTTCAACCTTGCCCTATTCTACAAATGAGGAAACTGAGGCTTGCAGATTTTAAGGGACTTCCTTGAGGTCACACGGCTAGTAAGTGGCAGAATTGGCACTAAGTACAGAGATCTCCTAACTTCAAGTCCAGGGCTCTTACTATTGGACCATGGTTAACTCTGAGCAGCAGGTTCTCTAGCTTTCTCTCCATCCTACCGACCTTTACCCTTATCCCACCTCTTATCAAATCTGATAGCATATCTCTGGAATTGCCAGAGCCATCCTGACATTTTCAGAATGGCTTTAGAAGACAACACAGATGGATCCCTCCTATACCTGGAAACCATTCCTTGGAATAGTCAGTCAGGCAGTGAGTCAGTAAGTATTTATTTAAGTGCCTGCTATGTGTTGTTAGGCACTGGGCTAAGTGCTGGGGCTACAAAAAGACACAAAAGAAAATCTCTGCCCTCCAGGAGCTCACAATCTAGTTGGGGGAGACAACAAGTGAACAAATATGTGCAACTATATATGGGATAAATAGGAAGCAATTAAAAGAGGGAAGGCCCTAGAATTAAGAGGAGTTGGGAAAGGCTTCCTGTAGAAAATGGGATTTTTTTGTTAGGACTCAAAGGAAGCCAAGGAAGCTGGGAGGCAAAGATGAGAAGTGAGAGCATTCCAGGTATGAAGGACAGCCAGAGAAAGTGCCTGGAGCCCAAGAAGTGGCCAATGTCTTGTTTACGGAATAGCCAGGAGGCCAATGTCACTGGATCAAAGAATGCACAGTAGGGAATAAGGTGTAAGAAAACTGGAAATGTGGGATGAGTCTAGATTATGAAGAGTTATAATGGAGGACGATATCAATAACAGGAAGCCAAGCAAACAGCATGATAATGGCAGAGCTAACACTTCTTCTCCTGGAGTAAGCACTTTGGCAACAATTTAGGAGGCAAAAATAATGCTGACTTGATCCAGATGTTCTTAATCTTTTGTGCATGTCATGAACCTCTTTGAAAGTCTGGTGAAGGCTATGGACCCTCATTCAGAATAATGTTTTTAAATGCATAAAATGAAATGCATAGGGAAAGGGAAAACAAAAAGGGAAAACAAAAGTCAGTGAAAATGAAGATATGGATACATATATACACACATACATAAATACATATATTTTTTTCCTATTCAAGTTCATGGACCCCCAGAAATTTATCCATAGAACCTTGTATGAGAACTTCTGAACACCAAATAGAAAATTTTATATTTGAACTTGGAGGCAATAGGGAGCCACTGGAGTTTATTGACAGGGGATAGGAGGTGACATGGTTGGACCTTCACTTTAGGAAAATCACTGTGGTGGCTGAATGGAGGATGGGAAATGGCTTGGAGTGGGGAGAAACTTGAGGAAGGCAGACCCACCATCAGGCTATTATAATAGTCCAGGTATGAGGTGATGAGGGAATGGACCGGGGTGGTGGCAGTGTCAGAGTACAGAAGGGGGTGTACAGGAGATACGTTACAACAGTGAAATCGACAGGCTTTGACAACAGATTGGATATGGGGTGGTGGTGAAAAACAGTGAGGAGTCCAGGATGACTTTTAGATTGTGATCCTGAAGGACTGTGAGGATGATGGTGCCCTCAATTATAATGAGAGATAGGAAAAAGAAAGGATTTTGCGGAAAGATGAGTTCTGTTTTTGCACATGTTGAATTTAAGATGTTTACTGGACATCCAATTCAAGATGTGTGAAAGGCAGCTGGAACAGTTCTACCTCATTATCTCTCTGGTCACCTCTCCTGATTTTTTTCAACTTATTTGTACATGCAATAATTGGCTGCCTCTGGCCATTATACACCTGACTCTTCTTTGTGTCAATGAAAGCAGGTGCTACTGTAGGCAGAAACATGTCCTCTACTTTATATACACTAGAACCTTTGGCTCCAAGTTCAGTTTACTTCATTATTTGGTTTTAATGGGTTTAAGTATAACAAAGGATACCACAACAATATTTGTTGATCCAAATGGAAGAAATGCATCATTGGTTATACTTCCTAAATCATGAAACTCATTTTCAAGCCCATTCACCGGTTATGCAAAGGTTTTTATTGAAATTGTGTTAGAAAGTACGAATTTTCCCTGAAGTCAATCAGTCATTCTTTTAAACTAATCGAAAATTTTTATTTCTTTAACAGAATGAGTTCAGGACTTATTGATACTTTTCCTTTAGATTTTTAAACAGATTAAAAAATTACTTTTTCCAAACTGTTTAAAAATCTTAAGGAAGGTTTTTAAAATCTGTCATATGCAGTAATGACAGATTATTTTTAAATAGCTTACACATATTGTTTTTAGCGGCAAAGCTTAGTTTTTAAATAACTTGCTAATTATGGTGGCTTTGTACAGTCGCTTAATATCTCAGGGCACAATATACACTTATGATGAGCCTAGGATAAGGCAGTTAGGTGGTCCAGCAAAGAGAATACTGGACCTTGAGTCAAGAAGACCCGAGTTCAATTTCTTCCTCAAACACTTACTAACTGTGTGAACTTGGGCATCTAAAATGTGGATAATAATAGCACCTATTTCAGAAGGTTTTTGCTGAGATAAAATGAGACACTATTTGTAAAGTGCTTTGCAAACCTCAAAGCTATATATAAATGCTATTATTATTCATTGTTAATGGTGGTGAATGTAAGTCCACATTTCCAATTTTTTTTATATAATTGCAATTATTTTGGAGCTGATTTCTTGTCCATGAACTTGAACAGGAAAAAAATATATGTATATATGTATACATACATATATGTATCCATATCTTAATTTTCACTGACCTTTGTTTTCCCTTGTAATCCTATGCATTTTATTTTATGCATTTAAAAACATTATTTTGAGCATGAGTCCATAGCCTTCACCAGATTTTCAAAGATGTTCATGACGTGAACAAAAAACTAAGAACTTTTGGATTAGTTTATCACTGTTTTTGCCTCACAGATTGTTGTGAAAGAGCTCACTCCAGAAGGAGAAGTGTTAGTTCTGCCATTATCAAGTTGTTTGCTTGGGTTCCTATTGTTGGTACCATCTTCCAGCAGTGATTTCTTTACAGGATTCCTTTTTAAGCCAATTGTCCATTTTGTGACAGTTAGCTTAGTTGAAACTAGATGATATAATCTGTAACTCCACTCAACAATCCCAAAGAAGTGGAGATATATTGCGAACACTGGAAGCTAATGTATGAATGAGGGCACCACGTCAATCCCTCCACATTTGGGAACCCCCGCATTTCCCTCAAGATACCTACCTCCTATACATTATGTGACATGTGCCCAAATGATATTCAGCCTGAAGGAGAGCACCAGCATGGATCCATACATTAAATGAAAGGATGAAGAAGGGGAAGGGATGCTAGGTTGGAGAGGGGGGCATGGCCTGTTGAAAGAAAAAACAGACCCAAAAAACCAAAATGCTCTTCACGCTATCACGATAGCAAAGTTGGACAAAAATCCAGGCTTCCTAACTCTCATAGAGCCCAAGGCTTTTTTCCTTAAACCACCCTGCCTTCATCTAGTAATCATCTGGTAACCAAAGTTTTCAATAATTAGATTTAACATCTAATAGCAAGAGGTAAACTTACATCTTAACAGCAGATGCCAGAAAAATAGAGGCACTTCAAGGCCCAAAGGAATGAGGCTCTAACTTCGGGCTTTTGTTCAGTAGGATGGATACTTTGGGACAGAGTGGCTTGCTCATCTTCTGTCAAATCACTAATAAAGACAACTCTGTCTTTAATGCCTGGAGAAATCGATCAGTAGATTGTGATGTTGGGCAAGTCATTTTTTTTCTTATCAGTTTCATCTTCTCTCGTGATGGGACTAGACTATATGATCTTCCCCTCAGAGTGTGTGTAGAATGATCCCTCTCTTTTTTGAGCTGGAGTATTTGTAATAAGGATCATAAACATTCCTATCATTGTAGCCTTTTGACTACATGGCAACATAGAGACAGTGTAGAGACAGTGCCTACAGCACTGGACTTAGAGTCAGGATCTCCTGAGTTTGACTTGTGCCTCAAATACTTCATGTGTGATTTGGGAAAGTCAACCATTTCTCAGTTCTAGGTTTTCTCATCTACAAAATGGTGATAATAATAACAATTTCCTCATGGAATCGCTATGAGGATCAGATGAGATAATGTGTAAAGTATTGCTTTATAAATCTTAAAGTGCTACATGAATGTTAGCTTCTTCATCATCATCATCATCATCATCATTGTCATCATCACCATTTTTATGACCCTAGGTAAATAAACTAAGTCTAGATGAGGGTGGCTTTTCTCTTCCTTATAGAGTTCCTTCTTCAGAAAGTGGGTGGCCAGACCCACATGCACAAAAATATTTATAGCAGCTCTCTTTGTGGTGCCAAAGAATTGGAAATTGAGGGAATGCCCATCAATTGGGGAATGGCTGAACAAGTTGTGATATGTGAATGTAATGGAATACTATTGTGCTATAAGAAATGATGAGCAGGCAGATTTCAGAAAAACCTGGAAAGACTTGTACGGACTGATGCAGAGTGAAGTGAGCAGAACCAGGAGATCATTGTACACAGTAACAGCCATGCTGTGCAATGACTAACATTGATAAACTTAGCCTTTTTCAGCAATGCAAGTATCTAGGATATTTCCAAAGGTCTCATTGTGGAAAATGTTATCCACATTCAAAGAAAAAACTGTGGAGTTTGAATGCAGATAGAAGCATACTATTTGTTATTTTTTTTTTCTTCTGTTGCGTTTTGTTTCCTCTTTCTGGTGGTTCCTCCTATTGGTTCTAATTCTTCCTTACAACATCACTAATGTGACAATATGTTTAATAGGAATATATGGCCTATGTCAGATTGTGTGCGTCTTGAGGAGGGAGGAAGGGAGGGAAGGGGAGAAAAATGTAAAACTCAAAAGCTTATGGAAGTGATTGTTGCTAAATCAAAATAAATTAATTTAAAAAATTAAAAAAAAATTTAAAGCTTTGAAAATTAGGGAAAGGGAGTGTTGCAGTGGTAACTTGAGCAAGCAAAAAGAGTTCAGGAGGTGGTTTTAATTTTTTGCAGATTGGGAGAGTGGAGCATGTTTATAACAGAAGACAAGGAACTAAAAGAGAGACAGAGGTAGAAGATCCAAGAACGAAGGGAGATAGTTAATGGAATAAGGTCCCAAAGGAGTTGAGAGGATACATAGTCAGTAATACATGAAAGGCTTAGCCTTAGTAAATGCGGCCAAGTTCTCATTTTAAAATCATTTTTCCTTTTAATTTTTTAATTCTGAATTAGCAAATGAAATGGGCATTTTCATATAGAGAGCTATAAATATATCTATCTTCCAAAACAGTAGGAGAGGATTATTCATAAAACTGTGTATCTCTGTGTACCCTGGTTTTTTTTAAATAAAATCAGCATGTCATTAAAAAAAAAGTGCATGGTCACTGCCCATTCCTTAAGATCATCCCACCTAGACTCCTAGTTCTTAGGACATTTCCTGTGTCCTGAAGACCTCATTTGCTTCCCATTGAAGAAAATTAGATACTTGACAGCAACAAATATCTCATTCAATTTTTTTTGCAAATCAATCAAGTCTGTCTCAGAATCTGTAGCCTCCAGTGGGTACTAGTGAGTATAGAGGAATTAGAAAATATTATCAGAGCTTCTATAATGTGAGTAATGCCTGGCACCCAGTAGGCACTTAATAAATGCCTGTTAATCCAAGAATCAGAGAAAAATATGTTAATAGGCTGGCTATTATATATAGCCATTGTCATATATATATATATATATATATATATATATACATATATATATACATATATATATATGTGTGTGTGTGTGTGTGTGTGTGTGTGTGTGTGTGTGTGTGTGTGTGTGTGTGTATAGGAACTGGGGCAGCTAGGTAAGTAGAATGCTGGTCCTGTAGTCAGGAGGACCTGAGTTCAGATCTAGCCTCAGACATGTACTAGCTGTGTGGTACCAGGCAAGTCACTGAACCCTATTTGCTTCAGTTTCCTCATCTATAAAATGAGCTGTAGAAGGAAATGGCAAACCACTCTAGTATCATTGCCAAGAAAACCCCAAATAGTGTCACAGCAGGACATGACTAATAGACTAAACAATGTAAGTAGGAACTAGATAATTATAATAGTAACTTTCATTTATAGAGTACTTGAACATTTGCAAAGTGTTTTACATACATTCTGGATGGTGGGATACTGTGTTCCAAAATGAGAAACTTATAAAAAAAGTTTTATGGAGTCTTTTTTTTTTACACTAGACCTATTTTCCAATTCCCACCCTCCCCAGAAGCCTCCCTAGTAACAGAGAAAAACATTTACGCAAAACCAATGACAGTGCAACCACGTCTCACTGTCCATGCCTCATGGGTGTGTACCATTCATTATCCCTCACCTCTATCTAGGGAAGGGAAGGAAGTGTGACAAAGTTAATTTTGGAAAATTCTTAACTGTTAAAATCCATAGGCTTCTCCATCTTATGTCATTTGGAGAGATAGCCCAGAATCAAATCTATCTTCTTTGTTGTAGATTGTAAGACCAGGGAAGTTCTGAGATGAAGGAGAGTGATAAGGCTGACGGGAAAGATGAGGAAGGGCTGTAGAAAAGTCTTTGGATCTTTGACCTACCTCCACTGGTTTAGATACACACTGAAAAAGGACAATTCTCCCAAAAAGAGATGAAAGGGATTCCAAGGAGGTTTTGAGAGTCTTGGGACTGGAGCTAGTGAGCACTGACTATTGTTATTTTGACAAGAATTTCCTGATCCTAATCTCTCCTGATTAGTAGAGTTTCCCTTCAAGTCTAGGACATGGTATAAGCCAACAGTGGTTATTTTTTCTTAATGGAAAATATGTTACTAAGCTTCTTCTCTAAGTGCTGCATTTTAAACCTTTCAACACACTTTCCCGTAGCTCATTTCCTTGAGCACAAGCCTTGGTTTCCACCAAATGGATTATTACAACAGCCTCCAGGCCTCCAATTTGTCCTTCATGCTTCTGCTGGAACGATATTCCCCATGCTTGTATTCAGCCGTGTTCTTCTGCTTGAGATTTTTCAATGGTTCCATATCATTGAAAATCTCTCTTTTTTTTTCCTTCTGGAATTCAAAGCTCTCTAAACTTTACTTTCACTTGACTTTTCCAGCCTTAGATCATATTACTTCTCTCCCAGTAGCTATCCTCCAGGGAAACCACTCTGGTGGAGATTCTACCTGAGTACTTCAGGTGCTGTAACCTCCCCCCACAACAACTGAAGACCCACAAAAGAAACTACTCTCCATCAAAGTCCTCGGTACTTTCAAATTGTTCAACATCAGAGATGGACATGGTTTTAATTGATGGAAGTGACGCTAAAGAAGACACATTACCATCTGTCTACCTGGCTTTTCCATCTACCCTGTAGATCAAACCTCCTTCATTTCCTTCATTCATTCCACTTATTCTCTGCTCAAAACAACAATAACAAGACCCCAACAATAATTGGACTAGTTTCTGTTCCCATTTCCCCCAAACATGCCCAAAGGGCCTTTATTCTGAACCTTTGCTCATGCCATTCCCAATGCTTAGAAGTCCCTCCTCCATCTTCTACTGTTGAATTTCTTCTCATCTTTTAAAGTCCAACTCAAATACTACCTCCTCCAGGAAGTCTTCCCTGATCTCTAATACTCTGTTGGTAATAACCTTTTCTCTGAGACTTCATACAATACTTTACTTTGCACTCCCTGTGACACAATGCTGTGTAAGGACAGTCGCTTGTGTGATATCTTGCATATATAAATGTAAGCTGCATGAGGACAGGGGCTCTTTCATATCTAAGCTTTGTATTTTCCCATCTAGCTCAGCACTTTGCACGCAGCACATACTTAGTAAATATGTTGAATATTAAATTTCAGCCTCATGATCAAATTCTTGATCTTGGTAAGTCAATACTTTGGGGGTACTTCAATAATTTCATCAGGCTGGATCTTCTTTCTACCAGTGCAGGTAGCAACTTGCCCTGACCTTTTCTTCCTACGTGGTTCTTGTCCGTGTCTCTGGAAAAAGAACATTTTTGTTTTGACACAAGACACTTCATAACAACTTCATAACAAATACCTGAACCTCTTCCCACAAAGTATAAACCACCCAAAAGAAACTGATAGTGTATGCCAATTTCCCTTTGGGGGTATTCTTCAGTAAGGAAAAGGAAGGATGTGTGCTTTAACTTTGACCAATATTTTCTATTGTTTTTTAATTGAGTTTTATGGCCTCTTTCATATTGTCATTATCAAGATTATTCTATTCATCTTATATAGTCTTTTGGTTCAGCTTTCTTCACACTTTATACAAGAATTTTTCACATAGATCATTTCTCATGCCATAGTAATACTCCATTACTTTCATGTGCAATGGCTTGTTCAGCTATTCCTCCCTCCCTGTCCATATTTCTAATTTCTAGCTTTCGGTTATCCCAAATAATGCTGCTATGGGGCCCTCTTTCCTCTTTGGCAACTCCCTCCCTGGGAACACCTTTTAGAAAGGATGCTAGCCAGCTTCCTCTCGTCTCAGCTTTCTCTAGACTCCCCCTCTTTCTCCTGACCCATTGTATTTGTTCCCCTCCAGGATCTTTTGCATTGCATGGTTTCCAGAATCCCCTATATTAGAATGTAAGCTTTTTGAAGGTAGGAGCTGTCTGGATACCTTGTATCTGTATCTCCAGCATATAGCACAGTGTGTGGCGCGTGGTAAGTACTTAATGCCTTATCTATATATCTACAGACACATACAAATATACATAATACACTCATCTTTTCTTGCTGTCACGATGTCAATAACCCCCTTGGACTATGGTACCTTTAGGAAGATCTAGTACTTATTACTATGTCATTTCATGAATAATTTGGTAACTTTTCTTGTAAAATTCAAAGTTGTTTTCTGGAGCACAGTACTCAAATGGACCTGTTATCTTATCAATATGGGTGTTCTCTCTAGGGATATAGATTACTACACATACGTGCTTTTGTATCCTGTGTGACTCTACCGTATCTACCATAAGTTATCCACAGAAGGCCTACCCCATGTGCTAGGGGGCTTTCTCATTTTCTCTTGACATTGTGAGAATAGCAGTGAAGCATATGATCCAGCCAATGGTGTTCCCTCATTCTCAGCACATCACCAGCTCATCTTTTTTGATCTCAAATTCCTTTAATGATACCCTTTGTTTCAGTTCTTCTGCCAAGTTTCTTATTTGTTATATATTGCAGCATGTTCACACTCCCTTCTCAAAAGGAACAGGATAAGTAAAAGTAGGGTCAGGGTAGCATAAAAGATATACTTCTCTAAGGTAATATAGGAACCAAAGGGGAGAATATGATAGAAATTGTTTGGCTTAAGATTAAAGAAAGGAAGAGAAAGATAAGTTATTTTCTCATAGGAGTATCCTATAGACCACCAGGACAGAAAGAGGATATATATGATGCATTTGGGAAACTGAACACAAACCCTACATGGAGGCATGCATAGTAGAGTAGATGGGGAGGCTCATCAAATTTATTGATAACATAAAGTTGAAAGAGAGAGTTAGCATGATGGATGCGAGAGTCAAGATCCAAAAAGATCTTGACAGGCTAGAGAATTAATTTGAGTATAATAAAACAAAATTCAATAGGGATACGTGTAACATGATACATTTGAATATGGGTACAAAATCAGCTTTATAAGTAGAACATAGAGTAAGCATGGTTGGACAGTAAGTATTCTGAAAAAATATCTAGGAGTTTTAGTGGATTGCAAACTCAATATAATTGAGGTAGTGGCCAAAAAAAAAAAAAGGCTAATGACATCTTGGGCTGCTTTATGAGGGGCAGGTTCCTGGAAAAGGGAGGAGATAGTTTCACTGTATTTTGTTCTTGTCAGACCTCACATGAATATTGTGTGCAATTCTGCTTAAAGTCCTCCTCCGAGGAGAAACCCATTACATCTTGAGATAGATCATTCTACTTTTGGGAAGCTCTAACAATTAAGAAGTTTTTCTTGACATCAAATCTAAAGTTGTCACTTTGCACAGCAATTTAAGAAAGATGCTGATAAGTTGGCTAATGTCCAAAGGAGGGAAACTGGAATAAGGAAGGGGCTTGAGTTCAAGTCATGTGGGGATTGGTTTAAGGAACTGGAGATGGTTAGCTTGGAGAAAAGAAGACTCAGAGGGGACATGATTGCTCTCTTCAAGTCTGAGGGGCTATGGTCAGAGGAAGGATCAGACGTGTCCTATTTGACCCTAACATACATATATGAGTGGGTTAGACTAAAGTGGCCACTAGAGTATCTTCCATCTCTTAAATCATATGATTCTGATTCTATGGAAGGATGGCTCTTCAGCTTAGAAATTTGTACCAATCCTCTGTGGATTTTAGATGTCAAACTTTTATCAGATATATTTAATACACATATTTTTCTCAATTTATTTGTTCAGTCATTTTTTTCAGTTGTGTTCATCTCTTCATTTCCCTATTTGGGGTTTTTGTGGCAAAGATACAGAGTAGTCTACCATTTCCTTCGCCAGCTCATTTTACAGATGAGGCACTGAAGCAAATGGGGTTAAGTGACTTGCCTAGGACCACATAGCTAGTAACTGCCTGAGGCTGTATTTGAACTCAGGTCTTCTTAACTCCAGGGTTGGTGTAGTCAAGGTTGGTTGGAGTAAGATTGGTACTCTAGCCATTGCATCACCTAGCTGCCCCTCTCAATTTTTAACTTCTTACCTAATTCTAGATGCACTGTTTCACTCTTGCAAGATCTTATTAATTTTACATAATTGAAATTGTCTTTTTTTATCTTTTATTATCTCTTTCATTTTTTTCCTGTTAAGGATTTTTTTTTTGAGAATTATGAGAGATATAATCTTCTATTGTCTTCTAATTTTTAATTAGGGGGATGACTTTTATATTTAGATTATTTATCCATTTAGAATTTATTGTCATAAGGTGTAAGATACTGATCTCAACCTATTTTTCACTAGCAGTCTTTCCAATTTTCACAGTTCTTGTTGAAGAGTATCTTTCTGAGTCAATATTCTTGTGTTTTTTTTTAATGCTAGAGAGTTATGAAGATTTGTTTCTCATGCTTGCTTATCTTATTGTTCAATTGATCTACTTTCTGTTTTTTTTAATCCAGTACCAGACAATTTTGATAATTGCTTCTTTGTAAGTATAACACCAACCTTCCCTCCTTTCTAATTTTTTTTCATTATATGTCTTGATTTTGTGAGCCATTTTCCTGCAAATGAATTTTGTTATTATTATAACTAATTCTACAAAGTATTCCTTTGGTAATCTGATTAGCATGGCACTAAATTTCAGAGCAACTTGAGTAGAAACATCACTTCCCCCATGTTTCTGTGTCCCAGTTGTTAACTTTGACTCTCTGCAATTATTTAGGTGTTAATTTATTTATGGAAAAAAAGTTTTGTGGTTTTGTTTCAATAATTTTTTGGGCACTTTGGTTAACTCGCAGATGTTTAAAACATTTTATTTTGCTATCTATAATTGATTTCCTCTGCCTATCCCTTCTGATTTTTGTTACTAACGTAAAGAAGAGCTGATGATTTTGTAGATATATTTTGTATCTTTCCACTTTTCTGAAGTTATTGTCTTGATTCATTGTTTTGTTGGTTCTGTAGGGGTCTCTCAGTAGCTAATATCATCTGCAAATAGGAATGTTTTTTAACCATTTACTTACGCTTATTTCATCAATTTATTTCTATTCTATTATTACTATAACTTTAAGGACAAACGTGGAAAGACAATGAATGGGTGAAAAATGGAAAATATCTACATAAGTTTCATCTAATAAGCTCTTTTCTCAATTAATGACAGGAGCCACCACAGTCAGACTTTGATATCATTGGACTCTAATGGGCTGCATGAAGAGTTAGAATCAGCATGAAAGAAAAGAAAAAATTTGAAAAACAATTGAATTAGATTTTAATTTATAGAAGCTGATTGCAGGGGTACGTGCTAGAGCAACACGATAATGAAATCATTGCAAGATTGCTTCTCAAGATATACAAGATAAGAAAAGATACTTACGGTATTGGAGAAAAATCCCAAAGCTCATTTTTTTTTTTAACAACAACAACAACAAAAACCCAACTGGGAAAATATAAATTATTACCAACTCATGTGCTTAGATTCCCATTGCTACAACATTTTAATGAGAATAATCTATTCACAAATATTGGGCGTGCTTGATAATAGGATAAGAAGGGAATAGGCAAGCTTTCTAAAATAATTTTAATTGAAAAGTTGATACTTTCGTCTTTACATCACTTTCATTTCTGAACATATCCCTTCTCCCTCTTTTACCCAGTGAACTATTTCTTATATTGGATAGTTTTTAAATATTAAAAAGAGTTTAATAAAACTGAGACATTGACTATTTGACTATATATGTTAAGATTCCAAGACCTTTTTCTCCCTATCTTTGCAAAGAGGAGAAGTAAGTACATTTTCCTCCCACTTTCTTCATAGAAACAGCTCTATCATGATTGTGCAGCATTCAGTTTCTTTCTTTTTTGTTATTATTCTTTCCGTTTATGTCACTGCAGTAATTGTATATGTTGTTTATGCCCCACTCTGGATTAATTCTTATACATCTTCTATGTTTTTCTGATTTTTTTATTTGTTGTTTCTGCAAATTATATTCTACAGTATGTCAAATAATAAACACCATGGGGTTTTGTATTCTGTATACCTTTCAGTCAAGTGAGTGACTATAAAAATGTGACATACTGTAGCAATTAGTATCCCAATTTTCCCATATCCCTTCCAACATTTGTCATTTTCCTTTTCTGTCATATTAGCCAATCTGATAGGTGTGAGGTGGTACCTCAGGGCTTTTTGGGTTTGCATTTCTCTAATTAAGAGTGATTTAGAGTATTTTTTCATGTGACTATTGATAGCTTTGATGTCTTCTGAAAACTGCCTGTTTATATCCTTTGACCATTTATCAATTGGGAATGACTTGTATTTTAATAAATTTGACCTTGTTCTCTCTACTTTTGAGAAATGAAGCCTTTATCAGAGAACCTTGTTGTAAAATTTCCCCCTTAGTTTCCTGTTTTCTTTCTAATCTTTGCTGCATTGGTTTTGTTTGTGCAAATCTTTTTAAATTTGATGTAATCAAAATTATCCATTTTACATCCTTTAATGTTCCTTATCTTTTGTTTGGTCATAAATTCTTCCCTTTCCATAAATACGACAGGTAAAACATACCATGGTCCCCTAATTTGCTTATGATATCCCCCTTTATGTCTAAATCATGTACCCATTTTGACCTTATCTTGGTATATAGTATGAAATATTTATCTATTTGGTGTGAGATATTTGTCTGTATCTAGTTTCTCCCAAACTGCTTTCCAGTTTTCCAGGAATTTTTGTCAAATAGTGATTTCTTGTCCCCAAATCTTGGATTTTTGGATTTGTCAAATGTGAGATTACTACAGCCATTTATTGCTATGCATTGTGTACTTAATCTATTCCACTGATCTACCACTCTATTTCTTAGCCAGTACCAGATTGTTTTGATGATTACTACTTTGTAATACAGTTTGAGATTTGGTATGGCTAGGCCACCTTCACATTTTTCCAATTGACTCCCTGATATTCTTGACCTTTAAATTGTTGATTTTCTAGGTTTTTTTTTTGATAGCTGCATGCTTAATTAATAGCTTCTTTATTTCTGTCTTTTGTTCGCATAAGTGGTCAGAGAAAAATTTCCTTTAAGGAAATCTTGGTATGTTGTCTATATAATTTTCTTCAATATGTTTATTATTTCTACTACATGTTTTTGACCTTGTTATTTAGTTTCCATTTAAGTTTGCATCCTTTGTCACAAATATTATATTAATTACAATTTTTATTGTGTTATGATTAACAAAATCTCACAGATGTCTAATATTTCTGCCTTTCTTCATTTATTCATGAGTTCTTTATGCCTCAGCATTTGATCAATTTTTGTAATGGGTTCATACAATATTGAAAAATAAGTATTCTCTTTAAGATGACTATTACCCACTTGTTGTGATTCATATAGGCACAAATGATAATGCCACAGGGAACACAGGAGGTATTATTAAGGTATAAAATCTAGGCCAAAAAATGGAACTTAGGTTTGGGAACAACTGTTATCTTCATCATGCCCAACGTGATTCAGAGAGGAAAAAAGAATTAGGAGTGAATAATGGGTTAAGAAGGTGGTATCTGAGAATTGGATTTTTATTTCTCAACTACAGCTTAAAATATAGGAACGGCAGACAGGCAATGGATGAAGTTCAACTAACAACGACTAATAAAAATGTATTTGTCTGCTCCCTTGCAAATCTAGTTAAAGTGAAAAAGAAGGGAGAAAGACAAAATTGCCAACCCCCTAACTCATGTATGTATGTGTGTATGTATATATATATACATATATATGTATATATATACACACACACATGCACATAATATGTATATGTGCATGCATATATATATACACACAATTTACAGGCATGCACACGTATATACATACACATATGTATATAGATACAACCCACAATACGCATATATATTTATATGTATATACATGCATATACACGTACATAGATACATATACACAAAACACACACATGCATACATTTATATAACATACATATATATATTTCTATAGTACTTTAAGATTTATAAAGTGTTTCCATAAAAAACAATTTTTGGGAGGCAAATAGTATAATTATTACTATCTCTAGTGCCAGAGCTGAGATGTAAACTCAGATTTCCTGACTCTATATCATTTATCTTTTCATTACCCACTTAAGTTAAACATTTCATATCTCAGGGTAAATTAGACTTAGAGCCCTTCCTGAGGACAGATTTTTAGAATCAGAAAAGAGGAACATGATATCACTGAGGGCCTGAAAGGGATAGAGATGGGGTGCAAGTAGGTGAAAAGGACCATAAAATGAATATAGGAAAGCTAATTACTCTTGAATGATTTTACAATTTCATGGCCTATGAGCCAGTCCTGATAAAAATCAGACTTGATAGATGCTAGCGGTTTTGTGGAAAGGTAGAACTGAAGTAGCTTCACTATTTCCTTAGCATGACATTAGAAAGAACAGTGGAGACAATTAAATCCAAAAGCAAGGTGGGTGGCAACAGGAAAGCAAGCCCAGCTAACAGGTGAACTAATGTTGCTGAGGTATGAGTTATTCAGGAAACCACTGCTTTGGGCTTGCTTTTACATACACCTGCCCATTCTGGCTAGCATTACATAGCTGCTTTCATGCCAATCTGAGTACTAGCTGAGTACATATATGTATGTATATATGTGTATATGTGTGTGTGTGTGTGTGTGTGTGTGTGTGTGTGTGTGTGTGTGTATGTGTATCTCTGCACCAATGAGGCACTGGGAAATATAGAGCCTATATGTGGCTATGGCCACAGTGCTGGGATTATAAGGGCTGGCAGTACAAGGAAACCAAATGCAGGTGTGAGAAAATATATCTACCAAATTCAGGTGACTTTTGAGTGATGGCAACCCTGGATAGGTAAATTCTGGTGGCCTTTCTGTGTCTGGGCCCACTGTAGCATTAGCATATCTGAGGGGACTGGTACAGCTAGCAATATACCACCATGCCAAGATGTTGTCTCCAATGAAGACTTGGCAGGAAACAAGGTATCATTTGATAATGTCTTCTTCCAGCTCCATTCACAGTGCATTGTTCTACTGTATTTAGATCTGCCCCCTCCCCCCCCCTTTTTGTGGTTAATACTCTGGTCTCTGTTTCATGTCTTCTACTAAACTTTCTGGATTTTTTCCTTTACCCTGGTGAAATCTTCAGCTTGACCCTGGCATAACAATCTGATTAGCTTTTTCCTTCGAAGTATACCTTGTTCCCCTAGACATGTCACTGTTAATTCCCTCTCATCAGCAGCATTCTTTAATCCCATTCCCATAGTGGCAATCCCGGCCTATTTTATAGATGATAGACTGTGGAAGTGTTAGTTGGTGGTCTGTAGCCTGGCTGTAGGAGAGTGGCTGAAACAGAATCAGGAGAGAATATTCCAATGCTGTGTCTTAGGAGTTCTTTGGGACTTGACTTTATACCCGTGACTCACAGTTCCATTCTTTTTATCTTGTTCTTTTTGATGGCTCTTCATATTTTCCATATTTGAGACAAGGCAGCTATAATACAGTGAGAAGCATATTGGATTAGGGGTCAGGAAACCTGTGTTTGGGTCCTGGTTCCATCTCTTATTAGCAGTTATGTTAACTTGGAGAAAAAAAAACACCACCACCTCTATGGGTTCATTTTGCCCATATTAAAATGAAGGAGTAGAATTGGACTACTTCTCAAATCTGTTTCAGTTCTACCTATGTTCCAGTCTATGTAGACTGGAACACTGAGGGAATCGTGTGTGCACACTGGGTGTGTGGGGAGAATTGCTTAGCTTCTTTTCCATGGGATATGAGCATAGATGGATCCCTGAACTTTAAAGAAGAAAAGCTGAACCTGATCCCTAGGTCTTATACATATTAGCTGTGTGATCCTGGACTCACAATTAATTGAATCTTCATGATTTCATCTGTAAGATTAGAGTGTTAATGCGATGACCTCTAAAGTCCCTGAACTGTCTATGGGAATTACCCATACTCATGGTATCATAGAAGTGTATCTTTAAATATTAGAAAATCCTCTACTCCATGGCCCATAGTGATTGCATTGGGGAGAAGTTAAATTACATGTGGTACCATGAAGGTTCATGCTTGAACAGTTGTGCAGAAATGGCATGATTTTCAAGCTCAGCCTGGGGCAGTCAAATGTGTCACCCTAATTCCAAGTAGTAGGGAGACAACTCAGTCTTTAACAAATGGTAATTAATTAGCTCTTAAGAAAAACACTGAAAAGTAACTAAGCTGAGGTACAAGGACAACAGCATTGAGGTCAAATTATTGGCATTCAAGTGCCTATGATTTCTGTTAACAATTGGGAAACTAGGCGGATGTAAGAAGGCCACAGCATGTTACCAGTGATTACTCGGGAGCCAGAAATTGTCTAAAAGATGTAACCCATAAATGTCTGATCAGGAAAGGACATAGTGAGAGGGAAGGACAAAAGGTTGTTAGCCCAGTTGCCACACTGATACCCACTGAACATTCAAAGGTCAACAGAGAGGCCTAAAATGTTTTAGGTAGTTTGTCTATGGAAGATTCATGGGAAAATAGGGACAAGAGATCAGAGGGACTGATCATTAGTTTAGAGCTAGAAGGGGCCTTAGAGGACACTTAACCGAATCTCTTCATTTTGCAGATGAGGAAACCGAGGCACAGAGAAATGAAGTGACTTGCTCAATGTCACACAGTAAGTTGAGAGGGTTAGGATTTTCACTCTAGCCAACTGACTAAAGCCAATACTTTTTCCAAAGTACCCTGCTGAAGGTGTAGATGGACTGCCATCTACACTGGTGAAGGAGTGTCCATGTTAATGAGATCATAAGGGATGATGGAGTATTGAAATATTATTTTGTTTGGAGCACTGTGTTCAATCCTGAAGGAGATTGGCAAGACCCAGTCCCTATCCTCAAGGATGTCACAGTTAAGCAGTAAGATAGAACACCAAACTTCTCTGCGTAGGGTAGTGAGTTACTGAATTGATAAAATGAAAAATTAGAGCTTGAATTTATAGGTTTCCTAAAGGCTAGGCACAGGTGATCGGGTGAGATTTTTTAGTGTGTGAAGTTTACATACACTCCTTCTTTCTCCTCTGATTTATCATAATGACAAGGAAGCTATCCTGGATTATCAAACCCCACGCCAGCACAGTATAGGTGCTGGCAATTCTTAATTAGAATGTTGGACTTGAAATCAGGAAAACATGAGTTCAGATCTTGCCCTAGATACTTATTAGCTGTGTGATGTAAACCACTTAACCTGTCTCAGCATCGATATCTTAATTTGTAAATTGAGTTACATCTATGATCTTATGTTCCTATGCTCCTAATTTTAATGTAAATCTGCTAATCACAATCACAGAATAACAAAGCTGGAATGAAGAAGATAAACTGGCAGAGCTGAGAGGGACCTTAGAGATAATTTAACCAATTGCTCTTTATTTTGCTGAGGTTGGGGAAAACAGGCATTGAGAGATTAAAGAAATTGTTCGAGGTCATACAAGTTAGTAGCAGAAGTAGAACCAGAGGCCAGGTCCTTGGACTTCAATTCTGAGCTATTTGTACTCTGTCAGAGACATATTTGGCAGGTGGGGCTGTACTGACTTTCATTGTGTGTCTGCATGCTCAGATTTCTTCAGTCAGTCTCACTTATTTAGTATGTTTTAGTAGAACTTGCAATTACATGGGTTAGCATTTGATTCCAAACTCTATGACTTCCTTGATGTATTAAGGTAGGCGAGAAAACTTTTCCTTTCTGGGCCTCAGTTTCCCAACTATAAAATGGGGGCTCATTGGATTATAGATAAAGAGCTTGGAGAAATCTTAGATGTCATCTAGTCTAGCCTCTTCATTTTTCATAGTAAAGGCCACACAACTTGACTAACTTGTCCAAATTTATGGAGGCAGAGTCAGGATTTGATCCCAGATTTTTCCATTCCTTGTCCAGTCCTGTTTCCATAGACTCATGCTACATCTCTATACTAGATTATAACCAAGAGCTCCTCCAGCTCTGACTTTCAATATTTTCTAGATTCAATTCAACAAGGATTTATTAAGCAATTACTATGTGCAAGGTAATTGTTGGAGATCCAAAGATGAAAGACAATGATTTCTACACTCAAGGAATTTGATTCTATGTTCTAAGATCCCTTACAACTCCAACATTTGATTTTCTCTAGTTTTCTGTCCCTATAGCTGGCATTCACTCTATCATTGTCAGAATCAGAAAGACCTTGAAAGCCATCTAATCCAATTCGTATCCCAATAAGAATATCTTCTATAATTCCTCTGAGGTCATTGAGCCTCTACATAAAGAATTCCAGTGAGCTGGAACCAACTACCTCTTCACACAGATGGTTCCGTTTCTGCACAGCTCTAATATTAATATTTTTTTCTTATATTGGAGCTAAAATTTGCCTCTCTGCGACTTCCACCAATAGTTTCTAGTTTTGCTCTCAGAGACCAAATAGAACCAAGTTGACTCCTTTCCAGCTCTGAGTTTGGTGGTTGTTCTTGTTACGCATTCTAAAGTCCCTTTCAGCTGTAACATCCTTGAATTCTGTTCACTGAGTGCCCATGGATGGGTCTACCACTGGGCTAAGTTCACTCCAAGGTTTGCCATGTTCCTACTGACCAAGGCTGCTTTGAGCTGGAATGCCATATTGTGGGTGCTATTCTTTGAGGTGTCTGAATGACCTACTACATAACACATAGGCCAATTAATCCTGCTGACACCAACAAGGTGCTGTGTTCGGAAGAGAACAAAGAAGCTTCCGCGGAACCTTGGCTCCAGCAATCATCAGTTTCATGGGGTGCTTTTTTCTGCTGTTTCTAAAAGGCTGAGCCAATACAATTTGAGCCATATTCTGAAACACCAGTTTGCTTTCATGGGCAAAAGGTGTTTAATGGAAATCCCCCTGAAGTAGAAAGCCTTGGGGGAGGGAGAGGTTTTAATGGACTTAAGTGAGTCCAGAAGGTTGGAAGAATTGGATTTACCTTCATTATTTTATCTTAACTTTCTGCCACTTATTTTTTTTTCCAGGGTCTGAAAATTCCAGGAATACTCAGGAAATTCAGAGTGTGCCAAACCAAGGGAAGAGTTCACTGTCATCTCACAGGGAAGATGAGCACATCAGTCTGTAAGCTCAGGGCTGGTCTGCTGTGCAAAAGGCTCAGTGAAACTTAAGGGGTCCCCTTGCCTCCAGATCTCTCCCCAGCTGATGTCAGAAATGCATAAAATTAGATAGCTGAAACCTAAAGAGACCTTGGAACATAGAATATCAGATTTAGAAGGGACCTGAGAGTCCACAAGGACAGAACTTGGATCTTGGAACATGGAATATTAGAGTTGGGCTCTAGTGATCATCTAATCTAGGCCTTAACAAACCTATTTTGAATCTCAAAATTTAGAAGCCAAAGGAATTTTTTAAGGAAAGAAAACCAAAAGGGCATTGATTCCCAAACACAGACTGAGACTGAAAATGTTCATTGGTGCTTCCATTCACCTTCAGGAAGACCTCAAAAGTGCTCAAAGGACTCAAAGATGGGAGAATACTGGGATTAAAGTTAGGAAGACTTGAGTCCAGTTTCAGATATTTTCTCAATGTGCAACCCTGGGCAAGTCAATTCACTTTGCCTTGCCTCAAGTTCCTCAAATATAAGATGTGGCTAATAGTAATACATACCTCCCAAGCCTGTGGGGACGATCAAATGAGATAATAATTGTAAAGTGCTTAACACAGAGCTTAGCACTTAGTAGGTACTTGATAAATGCTTGTTTCCTCCTCCCTCCCTCCCTTCCTTCCTTCCTTCCTTCCTTCCTTCCTTCCTTCCTTCCTTCCTTCCTTCCTTCCTTCCTTCCTTCCTTTTTTTTCTTCCTCCCTTCCATACTCAGTGCAGGATCTGAGCATACAATCATAGAGTGGCAAAGTTGAACAGGACCTCGGGCACCACCCTGTGCAACTTCTGGTCTCCTTCCAGTTATCTTATATTTACTTATGTTGACGTACATTCGCTCCCACATCTTATATTCCCATCCTATAGGCATCCAGAATGAACTTTTCTCTCATTCACTCTTGCACCCTATTTGCTTTTACTTATTTGATAACTACTCAAATATGCCCAGAGGCTGACTCTAGCAAATCCCCTAGGCTTGCTCAGTCCACTGATTATCAGGGTCAAGAACCTATTCCAACTGGGATGGTGGTGATGGTGGTATGTGATTTACATACTGTGGGCAGCTGTGAGTCCTCTTCAGCTGGGTGCTCTTTCAAGTTTATGACGGGTGCTCATGCCTGCCTGCACTGAATAGTGACATCTCTCACTTAGGACCTCTATTCAAAGTAGCTAAGTGGCACAGTGAATGGAGCACTGGGCCTGGAGTCAGCAAGAACTGAGTTGAGATCTGGTCTTGGACACTTCCTAGTGTGTGACCCAGGGAGTGTATGTAATCCAGATCTCTGTTTGCCTCAGTTGCCTCATCTGCACAATAGGGATAATAGAACCTACCTCTCAGGGTTGTTGTGAAGATCGGATGAAATAATTGTGAAGTGCTTTGCACAGTGCTTGGCTTATCATAAGTACCATATAAATATTAGCTGTTACCTATTAGGTAAGGTTCCATGGCAGTAGAACATGATTGCACAGGAGTGGACAGAATGGAGGAGCCTTCTGGAGTTCTAGGATGAGAATGTACCCCCTCCCCGTGGAGCTTCTGAGCGTCCTTGGTGCAAGTGTATTTGAGAGTACAAGTAGTGAGAGTGCAAAGGCGTTGCCAAGGAAACCACCCCTGCTGACCTCGTAGCAAAGCACCATCACCACCTCGTGGTTTGGTGTGATCTGTTCCCAAGCCCTCGGGCAGCTCCCATTTCCCCCAGGGAAACACACAGACTATAATGGGACACAGAGACACAGAGAAAACTGCTCAGGTAACCAGATTTCCCAGACCGTCCCCAATCTATAATATAGATCTACCTTTCTCCTACATATCTTGTTTTCTCTCCTGTCAGCAGTCAGCACCCCCAGCCAAAGACTGAATGTTAGGTCAGAGTTAGTTCAGGCTCTCCCTAACTTTGTATGTTGTGTACAGCCAGACTCAAATTAGAAGAGAGGTTGGTGTCCTAGGTAGGGCCATTGGCAACAGCTGTGACCTTCCTGCCTTACAGATCAATAATCCTTTGCTTGCTTGAACTAACATTATCATTAAGTCCCTGGGTAACCTTGCACAATTCCCTTCTCCTCTCTGGCCTTCGGCTTCTTTCTCTATCTAATGAGGAGGTTAGACTGGATGCCTCTACAGTCCCTCTCAGGTCTCACATTCTACCTTTTGAGGTCCTTTTCTCACATTTAATGTTTTATGTTCTGTTATTCCTCTTCTTTCTCACATTCCATGTTCTCTGTTGAAAGGTCCCTCCCTTCTCTGAAATTCAATATTTTACGTTCTAAGGTCCCTTCTATTTCTAAAACTCTGAGACCCATGTTCTCAGGTTCCGCCTAGCTCTGACATTCTATGGATCTATAAAGAAGATAACAGATTTGAAAATCCTTTGGAATTCCTAAGTCCCCTTCCCCCAGCACATGCATAAAAAAATAGAAACAGAAGAGGGATCAATTGAAAAGGAATAAAACAGCACTCAATTTTCCTAAAAGGAGTTTACGTCTGGTAAGTGTCCTTGTGACTCCTGGGGCGGACAATTCAGGAGCAGCTGAGTATGCAAACTAAGTTGTTATTTCCCACTTAGATTTAGAACCAATGAAATCTTGACCAGTCTGAACAGGATTTCATGGCTGTGTTTTATCGACTTAGGTCCACGTGGTGAGTGATTTTGATTGCTCTAGTGGGTGGGCCTTCGGCTCTTACAGAGAGCAGAAAATCACAGTCAAAGCTAGAGAACCAAAAAAAGATTGTATATATGTACATATGTATATACACGTGTACATATATGTACACATATGGTCATAGGATCATAGAAGAACAGAGCCATAGAGAAGATCTCACATTTCAATCAATCAACAAGCATTTATTAAGCAATTATAATGCTAGGCACCCAGCTAGATGCTGGAGATACAAAGGAGAAAATGAAACAGTCTTTGACCTCAATGAACCTCTATTCTTTAGTATTTTGCGGTTTATAAAAGGCACACAGACATCATAACAATCCTGCGAAGAAGGCAGGGCAGGTATTCTATTCATCTTTCTAGAGATAAGGAAACTGAGTCTTGGGAAGATGGAGTAACATTCCTAAGGCCAGAGAGTTAATAACCAAACTCAGAACTCTAGACTCCAGCGCTTTTGTAATTCTTGAGAATGTTGAGTTTTTAAAGTTTTAAAAGTCATTGTGAAATTATTTTCCCCTCTAGCTTTTTTTGTTTTCTCCCTGATTGGTAAGCAGTTCCTTCTAGGTATTGGGAAAGAACCTCATCTCCGTAATCTCTGCCTCATCTGTGGGATACTTCCTGCCCTCGAATCCCTTCCCCTGAGTGGAAAAACTCTCCTTCTTCTGAAAACACACACATACACACATACCCCCAAATTAAAAAAAACAAAACAAAACACCTCAGACTGATAATGCAGAGCTCCTTAGAGAGGGAGTTCCCAGGGACCTGATATCTGAAAAGGAACATATCTTGGAGCCTCTTCTGAGGAAAAATTCAAGGGGAGCTCCTCTCCTGCTTTCTAATTTTCTATTACTAGTCTGCTGTGGGCTTAGAAGTGGAACCTCTTTTAAATCTATCAAAAATAACAGTAAATTGACTGAACAAAGAGAGATACTGAAGGGATTTTCTGAGGACAAAATGCATTGGTTTTATGATAGCTTTCTCACTTTGGGCTTTGAGACTATGTTCCAAGTAGCTGAAATGTCCAGAATTCTGACTTTTGGATAGATAGTCAATGCTTTAATTGTAACTGGTGCTTCTTTTGAATAGTTAGTTCTTGATTATTTCTAGTCCTTCATAGGTTCATATATGTAAGCTATGATTGTTGTCTGTGAGTCTTAGACATATGGTTCAAATTCCTGCTCCCCAAATCAAAGACAAATACCCACTTTCCAGAGACTGTTGGGATACCTTAGTTCACTCCAACTACCCCTGAAAATCCTCTGGGTGCTCCTGAAGGTCCTTTGTCCTTAGTCCTGTCCTGTCAAATGATAATGGCTGAGCATCAATTCATTAATTTACTCATATATCCATTCATTCAACAAACATTTATTACCTATTTATGTGCCAGACAAGGCATTAGGGCTACAAAGACAAAAGCCAAACTGTCTCTGTTTGATGGCTATTTCCAAAGCACTTTTAAGTTTTTAAAGCACTTTCCTTTCAGTAGCCCTCGAGAATAGACAGTTTGACAATGATGTTGCCTGACCTCTCTTCATCACTCAGCTAGAAGCCAATCTGTTTGGGGAGAAGGTAAATAACCCAAGGGAATTTCCCATAAACAACTTCTATGTCAGCAAATGCTCCTTCTCTGTGTTGCAGAGGGCAACTTGTGGTCAGGCAATGCAAGAGAATATATTTTTAATTATAATCCAAGGATATCAAGTTGATAAAAGCATCAGAGGCAGGCCATTTATCTCCTGTTCCGGAGAGCCAGACGTGTCTGGCTCTGAAATGAAATCCATCTGCTTCCCACATAGGATATGATGTTTTTCTCCTCTCAGTGGGGCCCCCAGCCTAAGACCTGAAGCGAAATTCTAAGCAGGGGATCTGAAGGCTGCCATCTAGCACGAGTCTGTTTGGGGACCCAATGCCCTACTAATGTCTGCAGAAGTAAGGCTGATTTAATTGAAAGTGTTTGGATTCTGTTTTAAAACTATGGGGAAGAAAGAGATTTACCGTATCAGTTTGTGGTAAGCCAGGACAGAAGTGAGGGGAATGTCATCAAAATCCTACCTTCACCCCATCACCTTCAGGGGAGTCCTTGGCAAATGCTAAAGAACGGCAATTAGCAGGCCACAAATTCCCTCTACTGTGACACCCAGACAAGCTACCCCAAGATCAGGAATTTGCAAACTTATTCTTTAAAATGTTTTTGATAGTTATATTTCAATATAATTAGTTGCCTTGGTAATCTTCTGTATTTTATTTTTATGGGTTTAAAAACTAATTCAGAGAAGAGATCCCTAGGCTTTACCAGATTGCTAAAGGAGCCTTTAACCAAAAAAAAAAAAAGAAAAAAGAAAAAAAAGGATAAGAACCTTGGTCTAGAGATTTAGAGAAATTTATTCAAATTCAGTTCCTCATCTATAAAGTGACGCCCAGAGGGAAGTAAGTAAGTACCAGAGCCAGAGTTTGAACCCAGGGTCTCTGGACTCTAAATCCAATTATCTTTCCTGGATTTTGAGCCAATAGATCATCAAAAAGCATTGATTAAATCACTTAGTCCTTGACAGGGCTAACATGATGCCCAAGGTGAATGTGACTCCACTCTCTCATTTGTCAAAACAGTTGGGATTGAAAAGAGAAGGAGGAAGGCAGGATATTAGTACACAACAGGGTATGCATAAATGAAGACTATCTTTTCATCTTTTAAACTTTTAAAATTATTTATTTATTTTTAACATTCTTTTCTTTTTAAACTTTGAGTTCCAAATTCTCTCCTATTCTTCCCCCACCCACTAAGAAGGAAAGCAAAATTATATCAATTTTACACGTGAAGTCATCTAAAACATATTTCCAGATGAGCTCTATCTCAAAAAAAGCAAAAAAAAAGAGAATTTTACTTCAATTTATGCTCAGAGTTCATCAGTTCTCTCTCTGCAGGTAGATAGCACTTTTCATCATGAGTCCCTTGGAATTGTCTTGGATTATTGTATTGATCAGAGTGGCCAAGTCTTTCATAGTTGATCATTATTACAACATTGTTGTTACTATGCACAATGATCTCCCAGTTCTCACTTCAATTTGCATCAGTTCATGTAGGTCTTGCCATGTAGTTTCTGAAACCATCCTCTTCATAATTTCTTATAGTACAATAGTACTCCATCACAATCACATACCACAACTTCTTCAGCCATTTCCTAATTGATGGCCATCCCTTCAATTTACAATTTTTGGCTACCACAAAAAGCTGCTTTAAATACATTTTTTACTTATAGGTCTTTTTCCTTTTTCTTTGATCTCTTTGGGGTACAGACCTAGTAGTGGGATTGCTGGGTTAAAGAGTATGTACAACTTTATAGACCTTTGATCTTCACAACAATCCTGGGAGGTAGATGAAGGAGGAGGAGGAGAAGGAGGATTAAGGAAAAGAGAAGGAGGAGAGAGAGATGAGAGGAGAGGAGAGGAGAAGAGAAGAGACAGGGGGAAGAGGGGAAAGGGGAGAGGGGACGGAGGAGAGAGAGAGGGAAAGGGAGAGGGAGATGGAAGGAGAGGGAGAGGAAGAGAGAGGGAGGGAGAAATAGAAAGAGGGAGAGAGGAAGGGAGAAAGAGAAAGAGGGAGAGAGAGAAGAATCTTACAGGATGGGCATATGTATGAGTCATGATCTTCATCGCTGAAGGTAGAGATCAGAGAGCCATTGGAGTAATTTAACAAGTATAGAGAAAATACACTTCAATGAGGAGCTGAGCCTGTTTTAGTCATGGGGATATACAAATTAAATAAGATGTCTTTCTTATCCTCCTCATCCCCAATTAGACCATAAACTCCTTGAGGATAGGGCTTCAGGTAGTACAGTAAACTTCTCTTCCCCTGGGGCAATTTATCTTTTCCCCAAACAGATTGGCCTCTGGCTGAGTGCTGAAAGAAAGTAGAGGTGCATCTTTTTTTTTTTTTGGCTAGGAAATGGGGTTAAGCGACTTGCCCAGGGTCACACAGCTAATAAGTGTTATGTGTCTGAGGCTGGATTTGAACTCAGGTCCTCCTGAATCCAAGGCTGGTGCTCTATCCACTGTGCCACCTAGCTGCCCCAGTAGAAGTGCATCTTTGTCAAAACTCTTGCCTCTTAGCCACTGCTGGAAAGAAAATTTGCAATAATTGCGTATATGTGTGTTGGGGTGGGGAATGGAGTCAGGAATCGTTCTAGGTTTAGATAACTGTTTGTGTGAAGGGCACGGGATCAGAGGATGGTCAGGAATCCAGTCTGGCTCTAGATAAGGTTGGAAGAGCACATCGGAGTCAGGATATGAAGGCTTTGGATGCTTTACTAAGGAATTTGCATTGCATCATGTAGTCAGTGTGCTATCTGAGTAGGGAATTTATATGGCCTGAGTTAGGTGATTGATGTGTGTGTGTGTGTGTGTGTGTGTGTGTGTGTGTGTGTGTGTGTGTGTGTGTGTGTGTGTGGCCTGAGCTAGGCTGGTGAAAGTGGGAATGGAGAAGGACTGGTGTAAGAGACAGTATGAAGGTAGAGTTGATTAGGCTTGAACCTTGGACTTGCCCTATCATTTTGACAAAATCACTTCCCCTTTGTGGATTTCAACCTCCTCGTCTTGACTATGGGAACTGGATTGAATGATCCCTAAGGTCCCTCTGAGCTCTGATGACACCGATGACACAAAGCTCTATGACCTATGATGGAGGCATGATCATGCCCTTTTCACAGATGAGGAAACTGAAATAGTGAAATAGTAAATGATTCACTCTTGGTCACACCATTGAACTCAGAAGGGGAGCACAACTTGGATCACAGCGGGGAGAAACCAACTGAAATACTGTTATAATAGTCTTACTGAGAAGTAACAAGAGCATGAAATAGAGGTTAAGTGTGTGAATGGAACTGGGCAGTCAGACTTGAAAGGACTTGACAGCTAGCACTGGTCCTGCAGTCAGGAGGACCTGAGTTCAAAGCTGGCCCCAGACACTTACTAACTGTGTGACCCTAGTCAAGTCATTTAACCTTGATTGTCTCAAAAGAAAAAAAAAAGAAAGAACTTGAACACTGACTGAATTGGAAGTTTCGAGTGGGGCAAACAAGAGGGCAACTCTTTTACTTTCTGTGGCCTGATTTATTTTGTGACAAATCAAGTCTCATGTGTGGCAGTGAAAGCTCAAAAACTTCTGAGGGATGGGGATGATTAGGAGGTGGGCAATAACACAGCAAGAGTATAATTTCCAAACCTTATTGGAAAGCATGAATACCATGTACTATACTAATGACAATAATAGGTCACACTCATGTAGTGACAGTTTCCGAAGGGATTTACTCAGAGCAAGCCATTGAGGAAGGTTATACAGAGGCAACATGATCTAATGTAAAGAGTACTGGTTCAAGGGTCAAAGGACATGAGTTCAAATCCTGCCTCTCACACTTATTATTTGTGTGACCTTGGCAAGTCACTTAACTTTCCAGGACCTCAGTTTCCTTACCTGTAAAATGAAAAGGTTGCACTAGATGATTTCCTTCTAGCTTTAGATTCATGATTGTGAATCCTCTTTCACAGATGGAGAAGCTGAGGTTCATGGAGATGAAATGTTTTTTCCAAAGTCACTTGTCTTCAAAGTTGGAATGTGAGAATGAGAAACTGAACCCCAGCCTTCAGGTCCAACATCCATTTCTCTTTCCACTATGGCTCAGCAGCTTCCGTAACAGGGTAGCACATTAAGTTGTTATGGGTGATTTGCAGTTTAGTCAGATTGAGTTAAAAGCTCTCTTTCTGGTGACAGAGAGCAGTTCCGTGAAGGATTCATCACAGAAGAGCAGGTCCAGTTGGAGAGAGAGGTCAAGGTGAGAGACCTTGGCTGGACACTACCCAGGGAGAGTGGGAGGGACCTTGGAAAGCCAGAAGTTAGCACGAATCAGACTGGGTACTTGTGGGAGCTCTAGGGATGGGGATGGGGCATAAGAAGGGGAAGGGAAACTGACTTTACAATTTTATAGTGGCTCTTCTTAGAGGGGTCCTTTTGGGAGTACTTGTTGAAAGGCATACCCAAAGTAGGTCCAGTTCAATCAGACATAAGTACCCATCAAGTGCATGGCACATTTAAAGCTGGCCAACACTGTTTTGTCCTTGACAGACAATTTAAAAACCTCCCTCATCCCATAAGACCAAGCCCCAAGATCTACTACTTTGGTATAATTAATTTGAGGGCATTGCTAGGCCTTGGTGTCACTGCTATATGTAACTCCCTTTCCCCCGGCTTATAAGTAAGATAGAGATAAAAGAAATTCTTAGATACTTAAAGATGAGGAGTCTTTGGGAGGTAGAATATCAGAGCTGGGAAGATCCTTAGAACATTGGCCATAAAACAGAAGCACTCTCAGGGACTTAGAATGTAGAACAGAATGTCAGAGTTGGAAGGAATCTGAAAGATCATGCTAGTCCAAATTTCTTGTTTTATAAGTAGGGAAACTGAGGCTTAAAGAAGGGGACTGACTGACCCCAAGTCATGATCATTGGAACAAATTCTTCTCATTCACACATTCCACTGAGGGGAAGTTTTCTCACTCTCTAACTCACCCACAGGATTGAGGGTAACCCTAACCTTTTGGTTACCCTCAACCTGGTTTGTCCATCTGCTGAATCAGTTTTATTGGGGTGTGGTTGCTGCTCATGCTAGCATAGTACCTTGCACATAACAGATGCTTGATAAATGGTGGTTAGTGGATTGACTCTTTGATCTAACTACTAAGAGTCAGAATAGAGAGGGAGAAGTTCCTTCCATGTGAGAAATGTTGGAAAATGGATGGCTGAGAAGAGGGAGTGGTGCTGATTTTTCTATACTACCCCACAAGAAGGAGGTTAAGTGCAATGACTGGTATAGATACTCATGTAATTTTCCTTTTAAGAGCTCTTGAGCACAGCCTTCTACATGCTCAGCATAATAATGTTGCTGGTAACCTTTGCTGGTGGAAAAATGATAATACTATTTTTCTCTAAAGCAGTAAGAGTGATGGCCATGTGGATTTCTGAATCATGTATTTCCTGGAACCTTTAAGAAGAGAATGCTAATAATGTGCCTGGATCAGTCCCTAGGAGTCAGAGGCTCTCTGCTGGGTTGTTATAAGCAAAATCTGAGCCAATAAAACAAGTGTTCATTAAACACATTATATACAAAGCACTATTGGGGTAACAAAGACAAGAAAAAAACCCCAACAACAGTTTCTGCCCTCAAGGTGTTTATATTCTACTGGAGAAGGAAGAACCTGTTAACTGAACATGATTACCATCTGTGTAAACTTGTTCAAGGTGAATAATTTAACTTCCTTGGGCCTCAGTTTCTTCAAGTGCCAAACGAGAGGCACTGGCCCAGATGGCTTCTAAGGTTCTTTCCAGCTCTAGATGGATGATTGGAGGAGGAGAAAGTAAACAGTACCAACCAATGGAAACAGGAGAGATTGCTTCCTGTAAGAGCTGGTGTGTGAGCTGAACCTCAAAGGAAGTGAGGAATTTTAAGAGGCCGAGGTGAGGGAGGAGTGGATTCTAGGCATTCGGGACTAGTGGTTAGAGCTATGGAGTCAGGAGGTGGAATGCACATTTGTGTTACCAGTTAGTAAGTCATTTTGACTAGAATATAGAATGATAAAGGGAGTGAGGTGCAGTATTGGAATAAGGTAGGCTGGAGCCAGACCATGAGGGGCTTTAAATGCCAAAGTAAGGAACTGGTGTTTTATCCTAGAGGCAATTAGGAACCATTAAAGTTTCTTGAGCAGGGGACTAGATGGTCAGATTTGTGTTTGAGGTGGTAGTTAATTTCAATTTTCTCTGGAGTGAGGAAGGAGAATGTCTTTTCCATCCCTATATGACCCCTACTTCTGTTAAATGCACACAGGAGGTTCAGAGGACTATGCCAATGTTATTAGACCATAAGCGTCATACTGAGGAGATTTGTACCTTCTTTAAATTTTATATATTCTCAGTACATAGCACAGGTTGATGTCATGGAGATCAGACCACCTTGTTATCCCACTGAATCCCTTAGGTCCCAAGAATATAGGTATACTGAGTGTGGAGAGGGAAGCGTGGCGTTGTTCAGGTAATGGTGGAACAAGGCAGTTAGTTGGTGCAATGGATAGAGCACTGGCCTTGAAATCATTAAGACTCATTTTCCTGAGTTCAAATCTGCCCTCAGACACTTTCTAACAGTGTGACCCTGGGCAAGTCTCTTAACCCTGTTTGCCTCAGTTTCCTCATCTGTAAAATAAGCTAGAAAAGGAAATGGCAAACCATTCCAGTATCTCTGCTAAGAAAACCCCAAATGGGGTCATGGAGAGTCAGATATGGCTGAAAAAGTGACTTAATAACAAATGGTGGAAAAGTAAGTGACAAGTTATAGATTCTCCCATTCAAAGTGAGGTGTTCTCTTCTTTATTCCTGCCATGTAGTCCTCCATGTCCAGTTTCCTTGCTGCACTGACCATCCTCTTGCCAGGAATTCACTCTCCCCTCTCCTCTGCCTCTTGGAATCCCTTTTTTCTCTCAAGACATTGCTCAAGTACTATCTTCTTCATGAAGCCTTTCTTGACCCCCTCTCCTCCAATGGCTAGTGCTCTCCTTCCTAAATTACCTCCTATGTGCTAATAGGTACATGTTTCCTCTATGACAATTCTGTTCTTGGAAGCTGCTATTATTTAATCCATTTTATTAATATCCCCATTTCCTGGGCCACGGGATCCTTCATAAACGCTTGCTGATTGACTCCTGTCAAGGTACGAGTCTCGCCTCCTCCAGGAACCTCCCCGAACTGAACCTCTCCTTCCCCCACTTTGAACTCCCAATACATCTAGTCAATCAACATCTCCCTGGAACTTCCCAGAACTCTTATGGTTTGTAGTACACCATCTGGCTGTTGATGAAACCACTTTAAATGTGTATTTTGTTAAACATTCTCTTTAAAAAATACTATCTATAATACATAGAAAGAGATAAAATCCTTTGAAGAGAAGGCAGTTAACATCTGAATCAAGTTTATGAGTTAGATCCAGATGGAAGATATAGTGTCTGTAAACCTGGCCCATGTAGGTTATTAATCAGGCCACATAGGGAATATTCTGTGTAGTTCTGGCTGCTATTTTTAGGAGGGACACTGATAAATTTAACTTCTTCAGTTTGTCAAGTTTGCTTCTCTAAAAATGAGGGATTTGCCATTAGACTGTGAGCCCCTTGAGGGCAGGGGATGTTTTTGCCTTTCTTTGTATCCCCAGGGCTTAGTGCCTAACACCTTATAGCTGCTCAACTAATACGCATTTGTTGACTAAATAAGTGCTTGTTGATCTTGGAGGTCATTTCCAGTTCTAAATCCTGTTACCCCTTGACCTAAGCTAGAGCAAATCTAAAGGAGGTTGACCAGGATGGTGAGGACTTTTTCGTTTGACCTTGTTCAAATGAAGATCGATTCAAGGGATTGACCATTTCTAGCCTGGAGCACAGAAGACTGAACAGGAACCTGACCTCAGTTTTTCAGTGTCCAATGGTCCATTGTGTGGAATTAGACTTTCTCTGTTTGGCCCATAGGCTCAAGATAGGTCCAATGGGCTTAAGTTACAGGAGACTAGATTTAGAACTAAGAAAGAAATTATCAACAGTCAAAGCTTTTCAATGATAGAATGAGCTACCTTGTGAGGTCATTAGTTTCCTGTCATTGGCGATGCTCAGACTAAGTCTGGATGATCACTCATTACGGATGTTGTAAAAGAGATTAGTACTCCCAATAGGAGTTATGTCTGAGATTCATTCAATTCTATAAATTTATATCATCTCAGTTTGTGAAAGCTTTAGCTTTCTTGGATACTGCAGTGCCCTGTGATGTCATCACTGTCTTAGAGATTGCTACTCATTCATGCCTCCTCGTCCTGTGCAGCTCTTGCATAGCACCCTCCTATAAAGATTTAACAGGAACCTGCCCAAAATGGTGGGCATCTTCCCCTAGATCTCCTGACACTGTGTGCATGCCTATGGAGCATGTGGACTGTGACTGGCTGATCTTCCCCGCTCATGCCCCTGATGGGCAACAGTCTTTGGACACTTTGGTGAAATCATTCCCTGGTGATAATGCTGCTGTCTGCTCACACCCGATATGTGTGCCTTTCCATTGCCTTCTGGGGGTGACCCACAACTTTAATTCTTTAGAAGCTGTGCTATTCCATGACTTGTAGCTATAGAGCATCATTTTCCTGTGTGGATTGTTAGCCTGAACTCTGAATGATAATAGTTTTTGTTTAGGAAAGTAATGTTCCAGGACTTGGTGTAACCTGTCAGCTCATATTCAAAGCTTTTCTAGCTTCACAGGCCATGCTAGGGCTGGGGAATCATTGGCATACCCTTTGGAAAACAAGGGTAACCATCCCACCGCTGATGTTTCAAGTATTCTGGGGATGAATGTACACTCACATAAACATGATGCATACCCCACCTGGCACAGTGAATTGTTTTTTCAAGATATGTTACATTAAAAAAAGGATCTAACAAGCAAAGAAAGGAAAAGATATGAAGTATGTAGAGGGAACAGTAGATGGTCCAATTGGCTGCAGAATCAATTAATGAGTATTTTTTAAGTATCTATTTTTTTTAGGCACTGTGCTTGGTGGTGGTGATATAAACACCTCCTTTCCCCTGCTCTCCAAAACTAAAGTAGGCTCTGCCCTTTAGAAGCTTGCATTCATTCTATTTGGGGAGTTAGCGTGTGCCTACATAGATATAAAATAAATGCAAGGTAGTTTGGGGCTGAGGTAGGAAGGTATCAGAAATTTTCTCATACAGAAGAAGGTGATGTTTACACTGAGTTTTGAAGGGAACTAGGGAATCTAAGACAGAGGTAGGGAGAGGATGTATTATAGGTGTGTGAAGGTGAGAAGATGGCTAGAGCTTATGAAGGGGAATAATATAAGATGGGAAAGATCGTGTGGTAGTGCTTTGTGTAAGGCCTTGAATACCAAGCAAAAAAGTCTAATTTTTACTAGGTACTCAATGAGTTGCTGCTAAAGATAGTAGTACCCAGTGGAAAAACCTTTAGAAAATATACCATTACCCTCTTGGGGTCTGTAGTCCATAGGGGCAATGGATTTTGGCAACACAGCTTCTATTTTGAAATACCCAATAAGCCCAAGGAGCCTCTCTCTTTATGTCCTGGGACTTTTCTTTATGGCAGCTGCCTCTACCTGCACTTCCGCTCCCTCATTTCTAAGTGGCTTCTTCCAGCCTCCCTTTCTCCAGCTCATGCCTTTTTTTATTTGGAAGTTATGTTCCTCTTTGAATTTATTTCTTGGGCTCAGGAGACAGATTTTTTTAAGGGTCAACCAGAAGCATGGCCTATTATTCTTCATCTTATCACACTTCTTCCATTCTAATTTACTTGAGGAACTAATTCACACCTTATAAAGGGCTCCCTTGGTGTGGGAGAATTTTTTCAGTTTGTTTAGTATGTCTTTATATGATCCACTTTCTGAGATTAATACAGTGATAGGCCAACTCCCTTATGTGTACATGGCACTAGCCTGAAGCCCTTCACCCTCCTGACTTCTTCCCTGAATGCCATCTGGTTATTAGTGTCTCTCCTAAAAAGTAGTGACCGGAACTGATCCCAGTACTGTATTATTAATGCAGTCTGCCCCAGGCAGAGGAGAGTGGGGCTCTTATTTGCCAAATTCCTATTGAAAAAATGGAGACTTGATCACAGGGCTTTCACAGCTCTTATTGAATTTGATCAGGATCAAATAAAAAAAATCATTTGAAAAATTTAAATGCTAGTCCTTATTATTTGGTCCATACATCATCTCTGCAAGAGTGGTAAGATAGAGGACTATTATATCATCCCCATATGACAGATAAGAAAATTGAGGCCCAGAGGCATTGAGTGACATGTTTTATAAAATGTATCCTTCATCACTAGAAATTCCTATTCATGAGAGCTATATTATTGTATATAGAGTTTACATTCTGAGAGGGATGCAATTTTCATGCACTGATTAAATTTTTAAAAAAATGTGCACATCAACATATAGCTTTGGGTCAACTGTGTGATATCTGTAGTGACCATTAAAATGCTGAATCATCTGAGAATGTGCTGTATATACAGGTATGCCACAGTTTTTGACATATATTGCAGTGATTCAGTATTCACTTACCTTCCTGAGGCATCAAAAATTTACACTGCCAATTTTAAAAATATTTGTTGCATGTAAATTTTTTTCTTTAGAAGTATTAAGATTCTTCTGATGATAAAAATAGAAGAGTAGTCTTGATGTCGCAGAAATGTATTTTCTATATTTTTCACTGTAATCATAGCACAGAGAAATGTGCTCCAGATTATTTTTAAACATTTTGACCACATGAAAACTTACAATGGATGAGCAGAATAAGACAATCAGTTAAATTCAGAAATGAAGGGTATTACAATAATAAAATGGCCTTATTTTGCTGTAGCAAAAGTGCAATGACTTGATGTAATAAAATCATCTTTGAAAAAAAAACATAGGGGCAGCTAGGTGGCGTGGTGGATAGAGTACCGGCCCTGGATTCAGGAGGACCTGAGTTCAAATCCGGCCTCAGACACGTATCACTTACTAGCTGTGTGACCCCAGGCAAGTAACTTAACCCCATTGCCTAACCAAAAAAAAAAAAAATGAAAAAAACCATAAAATGTGTCCTTAGATGAGACTTGGGACATCTGTGAGCCAGCTAATACTGCCTCTGTTATTAACTTACTGACTTGCTGTATGACCATGAATAGGTTGCCTAATCTCTCTGGGTCTTTACTTTTCCTCTCTGTAAGACAAGGGACTGGGCCAGATCAGGGTTTCCTAACTTTGTGTGTGTCATTCTTCTTTTTATGATTCCGGCCAAGTCCAAATCATATCGGATACCATTTTCTTAACTAGACTTTCATTTCCCAAACATGACTTTCTGTTCTGAACTAGTAAATGAAAGTACCACTAATGGTGCTAAGGTTGTCAGCTTCTTGATCAGAAGAGTTGCTCAGATTCCAGAGGAAATCGCAAGCCAGTGAAGATAAAGATACATTTTTTCTCATCTAAGTTCATGGACCCCAAGAAATGTATCCCTGGATCCTCGAGGGATAGGGAGGGTCTGTGAACCCCAGGTTAAAAATTCCTGGTCAATAGATTATCTCTGAGGTCTCACATCAATCAGAGTGTAAACTTTATGCCAGTAGGGATTGTTTTATTTTTTGTAATTGTATTGCCCACCATAGTACCTGGCATGCTGTAGACAAATGTGTCAGTTTATTCTATCTTCACATATAGAGGTTCTGACCAGGTATTATTATTATATTCTAAGCTTTCATCCAGATCCATGGCTTTATAAGCCATTCAAAGTCACATGGCTAGTGAGTGATGAAACTGGGTCTGGAATCCCACTGTTTTAGTTCAGAGTGTTTCCTCCAGTCCCTAACTAGGGCACTCCGTGATGGGAACCTCTTTCTGTGATGGGAAGAGCAATATCGAAAGAACATTGAGAGTGAATGCAAGCAATAATGAAACTCTTGAAAAAGGGTCTCATATACATCAGTGGCTACTTACCTGCCACTTATCATTAGCAAAACCTCAGGGGGTGAGGGAGATTGAGTCCAGATGGAGAAGCTGAAGAGTCACAGAGAATCCACGTTCTAGCTATTGCCGAGAAACAGAAGCTTAGCTGTGAGTTTGTGATATTCCTTACTCTTGAGGAGGAGGTTGATAGGGCTGGATGATAATGTGGGTAATTAGAAATCTCCATGACTTTGAACCCTGATAGGCTATTATTGTTATTTTTGTTGTTGGTGGTGGTGGTGGGTTTTTTTTTGGGGGGGGTAGAGGGAATCAAGAGACTTGTATCCAACTTTTTGGACCCGGAATCAAGAGACTCATCTCTAACTCTCAAATTCTGGAATTCCTTATTCTAATTGTGAATACTAACTACGAGGATGACCTTGGAAAAGAACACTAGATCTGAGGTCAGAAGCCCTGGACTCTGTAACTTGGTCAAAGTTCTCTATCCTAGGCTCATCTTTTTTCATGTGTATAATAATAGGATTGGACTAGATCAGGCATTCTTAACCTAGGGTCAGCGAATTAAAAAAAATATTGTGTGAACTATAACTCAATGTAATTTCTTTGTTCTGCACTCCTTTGTATTTTATTTTATGCATTATAATGCATAAGTTTATTCTGAAAAGGGGTCCATAGGCTTCAGCAGACTGCCAAAGGGATCCATGTCACAAAAAGGTTAAGAGCATCTGGAACACATGATTGCGGAAGCCCCTTACAGCTCAGAATCCTCCAAGAGCACACAAGTGAGGTTCAGGGAGATGCAGTGACTTGCTACAGCTCACCTGGCTCACTGAGCTGTGGATCCGTGACTTGGCTACAAGCACAGTACTCTTTCCATCGCACCGCTATTCAGTTCTTCTTTTCTTAGCCTATCTAGTTCCTCCCACTTCCTCCAGGAATCCTTCTTTGACTGCTGTAGTCTACCGGGATCACTGTTTTTGAGTTTCTATGACACCACGGAGTTTCATACCTGATTTCATACCACAGCTTATCTTATACCTCCTGGAGGGACTGTCAAAAGACAGGCCACATAGCAGGTCCTCAATAGCGACTTTTTTGTTCAATCATTGAAAAGATTCTGTCAAACAACAATTTTTGTGAATAAAAGTCTGTTTTCTGGATAGTGAGAGCCTACTCCTTACAGGAGCTTTGGAATGAATCTGCTCAAGTGGTCCAGGTCTTATGACATGCCTGAGAGAATAAGGTGTTGGAAGGTATTGACTAAGACAGATTTGTGGCCGGCCTTATGGCACTTACCTTTGATGGTGTCTGTGTCCAGTCCCTCAGGCAGTTCAGAGCTTAGCTCAATGAATAAGACTTTCTCTAGGCTCACACAATATGGGTAACACATATGGGAAAGACTGTCCATGTGACAAGAAGAACCTTCATTGCTCTGTAGAACTGGCATGAGATCTGATCTGAGTCTTGTTTCTTCTTCTAGTTCTCTTAGTCCTATAACCAGAGTATAGGGGTCAAGGGAAGGAGCCTAAATTCAAAGCTTGAAGTCTTGCTGCTTGTAGAAATAGCCTACATCTGTAGCCCTCAGAGTAGGCAAGGGGCAGAATTCTCTCCCTCCTTGTCTTTGCTGCCTGACTTCATTTCCTGCCTAAAATCTCACCTCTACAAGAAGCCTCTCCTAATCCCCTTTAAAGCTAGTCCCACTTTTGATTATCTCCAGTTCATCCTGTATATATCTTTTTTGTACATATATTTGCCTGCAAGTTGTCTGCCCCCTTATGCTATGGATTCCTTGAGATCAGGGACTGATTTTTCTTTACTTTTCTTTGTATGCCTACCAAATACAGTGGTAGGCACTTAAAAAATGCTTATTGAAAAACTGCAGGCATCATTAGGGTTATTGGCTACTACCTTTATAGACCCATAGCTCAAGTGCCTTCCCTCCCTGATTGTGCTGAGAAAAGCAAATAGCTTGTCACATTCCCCCCTGTGCCCCCTTTCCTATTCCCAGTTTGTTTGGTACATTCAGATTTTCACATACAGAATTTTCTTAAACAGGGCCCAACTCTATGCTTTGTGGTCCAGTAGACAAACAAAATAATCCCAAAGCATTTGAGGCAGGAGGGAAAGGTTTTCAGCTGGGGGAAAGCTATGCTCAGAAGATTTAAAATAGAAATGGGCTGTGTGTGTTCTAAGGACACATATTTGGAGAGATTAGGGGAATTGGAGTAGAGGGTATCTGTTATGAGATTGCCACCAAGCCTTCTTTGCTTGATGCTAGGGGTAAATAAAATAATAATCCCTATTTGTATAGCACTTGTGAGTTTACAAGGCACTTTCTCCATCTACTCTGGGTGGTTGATTATAGGATCATTAATCTAGAGTTGGAAGGAGCCTTAGGGGGATTATGACCCCCAATTTTTAAATGAGAAAATTAAGGTTCCAAGATGTGACTTGCCTGAGGTCACCTAGCTAGTAAGTGGTGAAGGTGAGATGGGATTCAAACCCAAGTCTTGGGACTCCAAGGAACTTTGAACTTGCACATTCCCTTTCAACTTAGCCCTTTGAAAATCATAGGCCTGATTTTCTTGCCTTTTAATTACACACACACATACACACACACACACACACACGCGCACACACACACACACGTGCACACACACACGTGTGTGTATTTTTTATATATATATGCATATATGTATGCATATATATATATATATATATATATATATATATATATATATACATACACAGATACACTCACATTTCTGCAGCATTTACAGTCTGCAAAATGCTTTATTCAGCTTCAAGGAGAATTTCAGGATATTGGGATGGTGTCATGACAGCAACCCCCCGCCCCGGGAGTTGTTGATTACAACTGGTGGAGAGGGGGGCAGAGACAGTATTTAGAAGATCCAGGAAGGCCATAGATGGCTGGGGAAGAGTGGTGGATGAATAAGAATGACCTTGGTCCAGAAAGAATGGAGTGTGTTAGAAAATAGTAGGAAAGTCCAAGGATATGAGGCCAGTAGCTGTGACTTGGTGTAAGAGGTGACAAGTGAAAGGGGTGGGATTATGGGGGACAGCAAACTGAGATGGGCTTATGGGTGTGGGGTCATGATTGCCTGGGAGCCCTTCCTGGCTCAGCATCTCTTCCCCTGCGGGATTCTTTGGTGCTGGTCTGTGTTGGGCTCTGTGAGCCCACCTACCATTAACATAACCCCTGTGCAGAAGGGACATTGATGGAGCCAGCATCGCTACTTTCTGAACGTTATTACCTGAGCTAATTATAGCTTTCTGTCCTCAGAATGTGGTGGGGGAGCGGCAGAATCAGACAACCTTATAAATGAGTAGTATTATTACCCTGATCTTACGTATGAGAAGTCTTAGGAGACTCAGAGCAGAGCAGAGATTTGTTCAGTTTCTCTGCTAATAAGAATAACAAAAACAGCAATAATAATAACTAGACAGTTAATAGAGGCACTTAGGTGGCATAGCGGATAGAGCACTAGGTCTAGAGTCAGGAAGACCTGAATTCAAAACTGGCCTCCAACACCTATGGGCTGTGTGACTTTGGGTAGGTCACAATCTTTATTTGCCTCACTTTGTTCAAAACTGTAAAATGAGAATAATAATGTCACCTACATCCCAGGGTTGTTGTAAGGATCAAATGAAATAATACTGGTAAAGGTCTTAGCACAGTGCCTGGCACATAGTAGGTGCTATATAAATATTAACTATTATTGTTAGCTAGGGCTTTAGAAATACTATGAGGGGCAATGAATAGAGAATCAGTCCCAGAGTCAGGAAGACCTCCATTCCAGTCTCACTTGTGATGCATTCAGGCTGTGTGACCCTGGGAAAGTCACTTCTCAGAGCCCTAGACAGCTAAGCTGATAAATTGCGAATAATTGTGCATTAGCAGAGGGATTTTCTCCACACTGATGAAGTCACAGATCCGAGAATGTTTTAGAGTTTACTAATCTTTTCCCTCACAACAGCCATGTGAGAGAGAAATAACAGGTTTTTAGTTGCTATTTTGTAGGTGGAGAAACAGCCTTGGAGAGTTGAAATGATTAGCCCACAATCATATGGCTGGCCAGATCTTCTGTCCCTTAAATTTACTATTCTTTTCACTCAGTTACACTACCTCTCAATTATTTTCATTGTCCACTCTACCTTTATGTCCCTCACAAGTTCTTCTGTATGCTCCAGAATCCAGACCTGGTGGCGTTTTGATTGTGAATTTGAGTGTCACTTTTCAAGATGAGCACAGAAATGAAGTAAGCAATTTGCCATCATCTTCTACAAATGGATCTGGGCTACAATGTAACAACTTCAAAGATGATACAGGGGAAAATACAGCATTACTAGAGATAGATGGCAATGATGCTCCTCAGGAACAGCCTGGAGCCTAATGGATGTTTCCATTCAGTATCTTCATGACAACTTTATGGACTGCATTAGAGAATATTTTATTTTTTTAATCATATTAGCAGACACTTTGTACATTGGAAAAATTGTGTATATTCTTTTATCTTTCAGACTTTTCTAATTCTTATTGTAAAAGGGTTAAGATATTTTGTTCAAAAAGGAAAGGTTTTTAATTAGTCTTCATGTTGACCTTCTGAAAATGCATTTTCTGTTGGGAAGAATTTTGTCATATCAGACTGTTTCAGAAACTGTAACTTAAGAAAAAATGTAATGTAAAATAGTGGTGTCATCATTTCTGAAAAGTACCACAATAGCTAAAGTGTAAGAAATATTATTTTTCAGACAGTTGATTTAAGAATAAATGCAATTTATTTTGATATATATCTTGATGATGGCATTGTATAATTAAATGTTTTTCCTGGAGGATATATTTCAGAGGTTTAGGGAAACCTGTTCTAAGATAAAAGTTCATAACACTATTGTCTATGTGTGTCTTATATGTAAATAATTCAGAACTTAACTAGAAACAGATTATTTTCTTTTACTATTTGAGATTGTAAAAGACACTAACTACAACATAGATTTTTTCCTGTTCCTTGTGACATCTTAGAGTGGGAAAAGAAGATTATTGACAAAATTTTCTATAAATAAAAAGAAACATTTTAGATTATCTTCCACATCAAACAAACAAAACCAATTTCTTCTGCATTTCTCTCATACCTTGAAAAGGGCTTAGAGATGGAAAGTCATACTGAAGTAAGAGTTTAGGTTATTTTAGAATCCCTACACGAAGTCTACTGTGGTGCTGGCTTTCTGAACCACACCACAACATTGAGGTCTGGCTTAGAACCCTAGGACCAGTTTTTCTCCTCTTCCCCAATATCATAGAAACACAAAACCTTAGGGATTCTAATCCAACAGGTTCTAGTTCCAACAACCAAATCATTTGATAGTTGGAAAATGCAGATTCATAGAGGAAAACTGAGGTGCCAAGACTGAACCAGGATTCAAACTTAAATGTTTTCATTCCAAAGCTTTAGGACTTTTTATATTCTTTTACATGAGATTCCTTCCCCTTCTCAAATTTTATTGAGCCACTTTGCCTCTCCTTTGACCTTGGCATTTTCTCTCTGGTCACATGCTTATTTCTGTTGTGTGTTTTCCACATAGCAGATTATAAATTACTTAAGAGCAGGAATTGATTCATTTTTATCTTTGTATTTCCCATACTCAATATAGGATTTTGCATTGAGGAGATGGTAAATGAAAGTTTATTGATTGGAATTGAGGAATTTCTCCATTGTACTCTTTCTTCCCCTTAGATTTTGAGTAGTTTCTTGAGTCCCATCCCTTCCTGATGCCTAACTATGGCTTTGAAGTGACCTTGGGTTCTCCAAGGCTACATCCATGAAGAATCCATTTTGGAAGATTTTACCATGTTAACCCATGTAGGAAAGGCTTCCAGGTTTGAGTTTTTCAGGAGTTCCTTGACTTAAGATCCCTTTCCAAATACCTCATCATGGCATTGAGGTGACCGAGGGTTCTTCCAGGCTGTGGTAGTAGTAAATCCTTTCTGAAGATTCGATCACATTGGGAAGGCTTCTAATATTGGCCTAACAACAGGCCATGCAGCTATCATCTGAAAACCAGTCTTATTTAGTGCCAAGAAGCTTGTCTTAAGTTTGGACACTGAACAATGATTTTTTTTTCCCAGGCACAGCAATTCACAAAGTCATGGAAAGATTGTAATTTTCATTGATGTAAGGAGTATCCCCAATGAGGAAAACATAGATCCTTGAAATCTTGAATTACTTGAGCTGTTGGATTTTTCTGCCCGTGCAAACTGCCATGTTCTTATCCCTGTTGGGTTCCATTCTATTGGTTTCTGACCACCCTGCTGGTTTGAGAGAGAGGAGACCAGGAAAACACCAATTCTAACAGGAAAGAAAGTGATTTCTATTATGTAGAATCACAGAGCTCCTCTCTTGCTTCATTAGGAACAGCCAGGGATTTGTACTTAGCATAACACCTGAGCCTATGATAGCAAAAACAACAATTAAAATTCCTTTCTCTTTGTGAGTGGAATAGCAATATCTCCCCAATAACTTCATTTCCAAACACTGCATTGTGGAATGAGCATTGGTTTTGAAGTCAGATTACTGGGGTTCAAATCCCAGATCTCGCACCTTTTAAGGTAAATTATACAAAGCAGTTGCATATTCCACCAGCCCCAAAGAAAGCAAAGGTGAGGGGAATGTCTAGAAACTAGTTATTAAAGTTCCCACCGTGGATGAGGAGATAGAAGGAAGGTTTAAAATAGTCCTGGAGAGGGAAGGTTAGATTGAAAATGAAGTGAGAAGTCTATTAGAAGGAAGACAACACTGCTCTCTCAGCTGGTGATAGAGGGCCCACTATAAGCCTATCAGTGAAAATATATGGCACTCACTACTCAAAGCTAAGAACTTTTTCAAAGGGAGTACTTGATGCCTTCTGGGGGAAGAACCATTCCAGTGCTGGATAAGATAAGACGTGCCTCTGATGTTAGTCAGCAGTGACAGGGGAATAATATGGGATAGAAGAGGCTGAAAACTCCAGGGTACCCATATTTGATTGCCTATGTACCTCTGCATTAGAAAATGCAAAATTTTGGGGTTCCAATGTTAGAATAGGGTGGGTAGGTGGCACAGTAAATAGAGTGTCAGCCCTGGAGTCAGGAGGACCTGAGTTCAAACCTGGCCTCAGACACTTACTAGCTGTGACCCTAGGTAAGTCACTTAACCCTGTTTGCCTCAGTATCCTCATCTGTAAAATGAGCTAGAGAAGGAAATGGCAAACCACTCCAGTATCTCTGCTAATGAAAACCCCAGATGGGGTCATGAAGTGTTGGACATGACTGAAATATGACTGAACAATGTTGGAATACCTCTGGAGACTGGATAGGAAATTCAACAAAGCAGAGGACATTCAGAAAGAATATGACTGGTTTGCCAATACCTACCAGAAGGAGAGAAAGAAGCCCACCAAATGTGTTCTATGTACTGAAAGACTATTTCAAAGACTGACAATCAAAGGACCCATGTCAATAGAGGACATGAACTGAAGGTCGTTGGACAAAAAGGAGCTAGGAGCATTCTTGTGCATACTTGAACATAAAGGAAATCATATTATATATCACAAGTTGTTGTAATTAACAGAGTCCTTCAATGAGAGGTCAGAGGACAGAGAGAGTAATTTGTGCTGGGTAACATTAATTTCAATGGCTCCAAGACGGCTACTCTGATATGAATGATGTCATAAAAAAAGGCTTTTGCAGATGATGCAAGGACTAGGTCTCTGTGGGTTGGATGATGAAGGCTGCCTATGTTTGGAATATGTCAGGGTGATCATGTTGGTATCTGCAAGAAGGTAGATACTGTGGCCCTGGCATGTCTTGACTTCTCTAACATCTCTAGTGTGCCATTATTAAATGGGCCCAAATATAGTCTGTTCTGGCAAGTTTTGGCTCTGCTGAGTTTAGTATCCATTCACTGAAACAATGCATTTTGTTGACTCCAAAAAAGGGCAGAGATGATCAAAGGAATATTGAATACTCTCTCTTGAGAGTAGATCCAGAGATGCCCAGCTATGATGACTCTTCAGTGTCTGAGGAATGAAAAGATTGTTTGAGAGGAAATAGCACCAGGCACGATGTGTTTCTCTGCATGAGTGGGATGTTGGGTGAGTCTGTGGAGTAATGCATAATATCCACCTCAAGTTTTCCAATCTTCCTCGTTCCTTCCTTCCTTCCTTCCTTCCTTCCTTCCTTCCTTCCTTCCTTCCTTCCTTCCTTCCTTCCTTCCTTCCTTCCTTCCTTCCTCCTAAGATAGAAGACCTGAGGAGTCACTTAAAAGAGCTATTATTCACAACCTGTCTCCAGTCAACCTTTCCAACCTTATTACACATTAATACCCTTTGCACACTTGCTGGGCCAGTAAAATTGGCTTTCTTTCTGTTCTTCACCTACCTTCCATCTTCTATCTATGTGTTTCTGCACAGACTCTCCCCTATGCTTGTAAAGCATTTCCTTGGCCTCAGAATTGCTAGTTTTCTTCAAAACTCATCTCAAGCACCATTTTCTTCATAATTTTTCCTTGATCCACACTACCTTCCTCCCCAGACGCTAGTGTCTCTACCTACTCCCAGTGATCTTCTATTTATTTTGGATATGTCTCATATGTATTTATTTATGTATTTATTGTTTCTCTTGACAGACTGTAAGTTCTTTGAGGGCAAGGACTGTTCCATTTTTGTCTTCATATCCCCAGCACTCATAAATGGCACATAGTAGGCACTTAAATATTTGTTGATTGAAGTGGCATCATTATGGAGTCTTCTGGTCCACCTATATCACCCATAGTCACCATAAAAAAAGATCAAGAAGACCCTGATGTGTGCAGATGACAAGAACAAGAGAGCAAAAGCAGAGCTTAAGATGTCCTAGACTATTTGCTAAGCAGCCTGTGGTTTTCAGTGTTGGACTTTAGGATACTATCAGACTTCCATGACTGAGGAAGATAAAAAGTAGATAATTATCTCCCAGCAAGATTAAATCAGTTTGAATGTATGTCCCAAGGACTTTTAGGTGAGCTGGCTACTTGTACCCAAGTGATTTATGGAGGTGGGCAGTGACATGAATTACCTGGAGGTATTGGTATGCTGGATGATCTCACTGTCTTTGGGAGATGTATGAAGATGAACAGCGTTGCCAGAAAATAGACCATTTCACCTGTTACATATAGGCAAACCCAAGCAGGACCCAGAAAGCTTCTGTTGTTGTCAAAGTATTATAGGCAAAATATTTCTCATGATTTCCCTGCCAGGATCCAAGAAGTGGTAGCTTTGGCAAGAATCAAGAAGTTAAAAACTATAATCTACCATCCTCAAGAAGCATTTAATTACCTCCTACTGAACACTCTGGGGTTCCTGATTCCTGAGCAGAAGGCTTAGTGGAATCATATGTGGTATTTCTAGTGTGGGTATACAATGCTACTCAGAATGATGCCGAGGTTTTATGCCATACTTTCTCATGTTTGGGTGAAAACACCCCAGTGATTTGTGCTTTGGAGTCACAGAATAAGGAGAAGGTGTAGAAAATTATAACATATATCTTTTGGCTTAGAGGTTAACTAAATACAATTATTGCCTAGCTATGACTTCATCTTAGAAGAACTCAGGCAAGAACTAGCGAGGGTACAATGTTCAGGATTTTGGAGAAGACCTCCAGCAAGGGAATGCACTTCTGCTAAGAAATTTGGTGTGCAGAGCAAATGTATGACTGAAGACTGATGGATACAAATCCCATTCCAAACAGCGAAAAGATTGGGTAACTTGGCAGACTGGCACAAAGTCTCAAATTTGTTGGACTCTCCAGTAACAAGGTAGAAAAGAATAATAGAAAGTTAACCAAGTAGGTTCTTCTCCATCGGTCATGGATAAACTACTGAAGTTGGATAATGGCAGATCACAGGACCATAGATGTAGAGATATAAAGGATCACAGAAACCATGTTATCCAAATCCCTTATTTGGTAGATCACTTAGCTACTCTGTATTTTATTTCCCTCTGCTCTGCTTCATGTACTCTGGCTTTTGGCCAAAGGTCATTTTACAGATATGAGAGCTGAGGTCTGGCAAGGCAAAGTGTTTTGCCCAAGGCAACATAGCTAGGAAACAGCACAGCTGGAATCTGAGCTCAGGTCCGATGACCAGAAGTTCAGTATGACAAGTTTGGTGCTCTCTTTGCTAAATTCATGCTGCTTTTCTCTTTCTTTCTCTGTAATATGAAGGAGTTGAATGAAATGATCTCTGAGCTCTCTTCAAACCTTGCTTAAGGCCGGGGTAACAAATAAGTTGTCTGTGGTCACATGAGTAGTAAGTAGCAACCTGACATTCAAACTCAGGACCCATGACTCTACATTCTGTACTCTTTCCACTGCACCATCCTCTGGCTCAAAAGCAGAGAAATTGGATGAGAAGGAAGCTGCATGTTGGCATCTGCCAGAGACTCAAAGATAGTCAGACAGTTCCGTCCTAGCCCCAGGGGACCTCTACCCACACAAGGCGGGCAAGGATGAATCTGCAGGCTATCCTTGTTCCAGCTGTGGAGGCTTATGGGAAATAAATAACTTCTGTGAGACACAGTGATCACTAGCCTGGATTGTCAAGGACCTCTGGAATAGAACTGCAACCAAGGTCTGAAGATAACAAGAGAGAAGATCTGTTATCCACATCAGGACTATTGGGCCAAGGATCGTATGAAGTCATAGTACTCAGTGCATGATGGATGAGGAGGTGATTACTCGTGTAGCCTTATTAGAGTGCATGCTGTAGATACTTCAAATGTAACCACAGTCTATGATTTACTTAACACTTTATATTTTATATTCATATATATTTGCTACATTGTGTGTTTTCTCACCTTATTATGCTTCTTTGTTTTGTATGTGCTGGAGCTACAAGTGCATGAATTATAATTTAACACATGACCTGTGTATTTGGTCACTGCATGTCGATATAATGCTACAGTTCATGTGTTGCATGAGATCTCTTTATTTGGGCTATGTTGTGTACTCATGTCACATGTACCATCTGTATGATATTTGGGAATAATTACCTGCAACTGTTAACTAACGAATGTTTATAATGCATATTTATAGATGTCCAAGAGGAGAGAATTTGTTACCTTGCCAGTTTTTGAACTTTTCAATATTACTTTCCTAGTCCTTTTCTCCTGAGATTCTTAGATCCCAGGGGCCGTGAAGTCTAAATGGGCTAGCACTAGTAGTGGGGTTCTGGAAAGTAACACAAGGAAAGAGATAAAAAGGGAGAAAAGTGTAACAAAATGGTAGCCTTGGGCCCCCAAGTCATGATCTCTTCCTTACAGCTGGAGAAGGGAAAGGAGGAAACTTTTCTTGTACTGGCAAGGCACAGAGTAGTTTCCTTTGTTCCCATGCTAGAGAATGCTAGTGAAAGTAATCGAACTTACTGCCAGCTGTCTGAGCTGTTGCTACTCATCTCTTCTTAAATCAGGGTAGAGTTCCTCCAGGATCCAGTGTCTGTGGCTTCTGATCCTGAAGACACACGTTCTTATGTGATGAGCAAATTATTATCCCAACATTTTTCATTGACTCTGGGATGAGAATAGACTGGAAATCATCCATCCTTGGAATGGTGGGAAGGGCTGAAATGGTTTACTTGGGGCCATAAGTCTTAGCAGAGTTTTCTGATGATAGATTTCCTTGATATCAAAATGCTTGCTATTTTTAAGTAAATTACTCTGGTGGCTAATGAAGTCTAAGCTATTTGCTCATAACCGTTGGGTGAAACAATGACAAAGAAGTGAAAGTGTGTGGAGACAAAGTGAGTCAATGAGAATATCTCTCACCTAGGCAAAGCATACTGCTGGGGGTGGGAGGTGGGCTACACACATCTCTTCGTTTAACTACTTGACATTGGACAAGTTGCTTCCTCTCTTTGGGCAATGTAGGATCATGGATTTAGATCTGGAAGCAGGGATGTGCTGGAGCCGGCTCAAACGGGTACACGAGAGCTGGTTGTTAAAGTTTCAGCGTGAGCATCTACACCTTGGACATCCGCAAATGCTACAAACCAGAGATTGATTTGTTGTTTTGCTGATTGTCTAGACTTAACAAAGTGATTGGGAAAATGTTAAAAATGCAACTTAAACTTCAGAGTATGTCATGATTTTTTTTGAGGTATTAAACACTTGCCAGTATACCACTGCCTGGAAGGGATCTTAGAAATGATTTAATGAGTCTAACTCTGTTATTTTATAGTTGAGGGGATCGAGACTCAGAAAAGTTAAATGTTTTACCCAAGTCCACATAGTAAATAGCAGAGCTGCCATTGGAACTTAGGTCTTAGGACTCTAAGATCAGGACATACACCTATTCTGCTTCTGTTTCCTTATATGAAAAAAATGAGGGAGTTTGACCAAATTACCTCTAGTTTTCCCTTTAAGCTCTAAATTCTATGATCCTATTAAGTTAAGTTTGTGCATAGTTTCATGGACAGAGATGTGGAAGAAATGGTTTTCCTGCCTCTAATATCTCCCTTTGAAATCCATCCTACACGTTTCCCTGAGTAATTTTTCTAATGCATCACTCTCATCACATCAATCTTCTGCTTGCAAGTCTTCAGTGACTTTCCATTAACTGTAGAAGCCAGATCATTGTCTGACATTCAAGGCCCTCCATAATAATTTCTGCTATCTGCCTTTTCCAATTTATTCCCCAGTGCTCCCCTTCATGTGCTCTACCTTTTGGCTAAATTGGACTAATTGCCGTTCACTAGATGACTTCTTCCCTGACCCCTTTCTTGCCTCTGTGTTTCTGTTCCTGGCTTGTGCTGTGCCTTGAATACCCTCTTCCTCATATTTGGGGCTGTTGATATCCTCCCTGTCCTTTAAGGCCTGACCTAAATTCACTTCTTCCAGAAAGCCTTCCTCAGTACATACTGATCTTTCTCTCTTTGGACCCTACCTAGCACTTTGTGCATTTCTTACACATTAATTTTATGTAGCTGGGGCTTTTGAAATAGCTATAATTCTAAGTACAAGGGTATCTTCTGGGTGCTGAAAGCACAATGTTAAGTACCAGGTCGGTAACTGACAAAGGCTGGCCAGGTCTTTGGCCCAGGGTACCAACACCTGGAGGGAGGGATACACTTTAAAAAATTATTGTATTTTTAATTTATGTAATAAAACAAGCATTTCCATAACTTAGCATAATAAAAAGATGATTGCACACGAAACCACAATTCTGTTACATATAACTTGCTATTCCTTCTAAATATATAATTAAATTATCTTGTAATTTCTTTTTTCCCATATTTCTTCCCTCTTTCCCACTCTAGAGATGGCTACCATTAGTCGCAAATAAATACACACACATATGTAAAATTATTCTATGCATGTATTTGTCAGTTCTTTCTCTGGATGCAGACAGCATCTTCCTTCATATGCCCTTTGTAGTTAATTTGGGTATTTATAATATTCAAAATGACTTATTAACTTGAAGTTATTCTTAATACACTTGAATACACTTGATATACTTCTTCCATGGGATGACCACTATGCTTGTACCTCATTTTGTGACTGTATTTGCCACAGAGTACAGTACCTCCCCTCCCAAGGTCCTCGTGCTGTGTTGCCCCTTCTCCCCATAACTCCAGTGGGACTGAGGGCTGAGCCTTCCCTTCCCTCCCTCCTGCTCCTTCTTCAGCTGTTTTTGCTCCAGGTGAAAGAATTCTAGCTCTGGCTCTGTTCATTGCAATGCATGTGTCATATTCCCTCAGCAAATTGTCTAGTTCAGGAAGGCAGAGACCTTGGTAGCTCTCTCTCTCTCTCTCTCTCTCTCTCTCTCTCTCTCTCTCTCTCTCTCTCTCTCTCTCTCTCTCTCTCTCTCTCTCTCTGTCTCTCTCTCTCTCTGTCTCTCTCTCTCTGTCTCTCTCTCTCTCTCTCTCTCTCTCTCTCTCTCTCTCTCTCTCTCTCTCTCTCTCTCTCTCTCTCTCTCTCTCTCCCCGCCCTGCTCTAGCACAGAAGCTGGCCCAGAGCTGGCCCTTTTGTTGAACTCTGCAAGGGCCAGTGCCCATATCCCTCATACAGCTGCCTCCCACCAGCACAAAAGCAGTGCCCAAGACTGCTCCTAGAAAATTCCCCTTTCCCAAGTGCACAGAATAGCTGGATGACAAATGCTAGGGCTTAAGTAATCTCTTCCGAAACAATATGTTTCTCCTATTGCCACCTGGACTGAGTTCTTTCTCCATTGCTGCTGACACAAGCTCATTTGTCTTCATGGGTCTTTGCATTCTGCCTCTCCAGGGCAGGATTCCTCTGAGCTCCCCATCTAGCCGAGTCATGGAAGAGTTTCCATGGCAACTGTTGCCAAGTAGTGCTATCAGGGGGGCTGCCTGAAAAGTCCTCATTTGCCTTGCAGTGTGCCATTCAGCAAACATTTATTAATCTCCCATTGTGTACAGGGCCAGAGCTTAGCCCCTACAGGGAGGGTTACAATGCTTGCACAAGGCAGAATCCCTGCCTCCTTGGAACTCAGAGTCTACTAAGGGGGAAAGACACAAGCCCAGATAAATGATAATCTGCAGCAGCATGCAATTAATTCATTAACAAGATGTATAATACCATGTCAGTCTCAGGGAGGGCAAAGATAGAAAGAAAAGTCTCCTATATAACAAAATACAATAGTTCTTTCTTGGTAGCAAAGAACCAGAAACAGAGTAGATGCTTATTGATTGAAGGATGTCTAAGTGAATCAAGGTATATTACTGCTCTGTAATAAATGACTAATATGAACAATTCAGAGAAGCATGTGAACAGATGACATAAATCAGAAAGTAAGCAGAACCAGGAAATCAGCACTATATTTACAAGGATTATAGCAATGTGAACAAAAGAAGGAAAGAAATCCATGATGCTACATAATTATAATGTCCCAACTTGCCCTGCAAAAAAAGAAGAGAAAATGCATCTCCCTTCCTTTTTTATAGAACTGGAGGACTATAGGTGACAATACTGTATTGTCAGACATTGTTGCTGTATTGGTTCATTTGGCTGGACCTCTCTTCTCTCTCTGTCTCTCTGTCTCTCTTTCTCTGTCTCTCTCTATTTCTGTCTCTCTTTCTTTCTCCCTTTCTCTCTCTTTCTCTCCCCCTCTCCCCTCTTTGTTACAAGGGATGGCTTAATAAGTGAGGAAGTGGGAGGGATATATTAAAAAATGACACTCATGTAAAAATAAACAATATCAATAAAAATTTTAAAAATCCCATATGGAATATGAAAGGGAAGGTCATTAATGAAAGAGATGGTGGCACTGGAGTAATAATGAACAATGCCTCCTCTCTTCTCTGCTAACCTGAACCCCTCCTCCTCCAACAACAACAACGAATCAGGTCCTCTCCACTTCTTTGCAGATAAACATGGCTATTATGGAAGTTAATGAGGATGGTGGCAGACAGGAGAACTCCAGCTAAAGGAGATTTAGAAGAGACGGGAAGGTGTGGCCCAGGGCTTTAAAATATGCATTAACTTATAGAAAGGCAAGTTTGGCAAATTGGAATTTTCCCGGTCGAGCTCAACAGTGAGTACAGAATATTTGATTTTCAAATCTGCCTCTACTTCCTGTTAGCTTCCATACTCCCTCCGACCCCAAACTTACTTTTGCTCTTGTTTCTAAACTATCCTCTCCTTTACACTCTCTGATCATCTCAGGCTCATTCAATTTTGTGATTGCCTACCCCATCTACTGACCTTGGCTCCCACTCCAGGTATCATTACCACCTGATCATTGCAGCTCCAAGACTTGAATCCAAGCCACTGGATTCTACTTGTTGACATTGCCTCCATCCTTGCCCCATGACCTAGGTCAGAACATCCTGGCTGAGCATCTCCCTCTACCCCATTGAACTCATATAGCTGTTGTCTCTGCATTGTTACAGACGTAGTAAGCATCATGGGGAGGAGAAGTTTCAGCATAGAGAAGGCAACGCAGAGCTAGTCTTGGTTGGCAGATTAATTTGGTGCCATTGTGTTAGTAGCATGAAGGGTATTTAAGGAGGAGGGAGAGTTGATTGAACTAGGATAACAACTTTTATGCTTTCAGATGATTTGTCTTTTTCATTGTGAAAGAGCATTCCAACCAAGCCTGAAACATCAGAGTGGCATTATGATTTTGCCTGGGTTTCCCAAGGAGAAATTTTCTCATGTGAAGGTACCTCTTCCTCCTGCACAAATTCATAGGGAAGTGAGGGCAGAGGGTGTGTTTGTGTCCCTTCCTCAGGTGCCTTATGTCTTGGGGCTGCACTTGTTATATTGTACCTATGTGGCAAGGGGAGGGAGAAGGGTTAGTATTCTGGAAAGGTCTGAGTTTGTGATGAGAAGGCCTCCCAGAGACTGTTTTGGCCATGTTTCTGAAAGGACACTTGTTATGAGAATCTACTTTATCACCCTAAGGATTAGGCGGAATGGGGGACAAGTTCCCCTTCCCAGATTTTTTCTTTTTTGTTATTCAACAGATGCCTTGCTTGCTTTTATAGGGAACTGCTCCAGCATCAGTAACTTCACATCTGTGGGCAGTTGTTTTCTAGCATACACAGAATTGAAATGTGCCTGGGTCAGGCAGCGTCTGTGGGCTTCCACAATTGAGCCTGATCGGCTTGATCACAGCTCTGTAATTACATTGACTGCCTCGAAATGTCTGATGAGTTGGGTTTGGAGCATCTAACTGGCCCTCCCCCTCATTTGTCCACATGAGAGATACCACTAATGTGAGTTTGTAAGCAACTGGCAGATAAGAGGGAAAGAGAGAAGCAAATTTAGGTTCAATATAAAGAAAATTTTATTGAAATTCCAAAAATGTCCAAAATTGGAATTGGCCACTTTTAGAGGTCATGAATTCCTTGTCCATTGCTGTCTTCCAAGGAAGGCTGGATGAAAATTTGTTTGGAGTGTGGAAGAGAAGATATAGGTTAGACAAGATCTGTCTGATGACCCATCTAATTCTGAGATTATGGTGGGGATGGGAGAAATCAGAACCTTTGGATCTTATAGTCTTCAAAAGCTGGAAATTGTTAAGAGGAACCAAGTGTGCCCTTATAGTGAGGAAAAAGCAGTGTGATTGGGTGTCAACAAGGAAGAGATTAAAGTAGATATGCTTAAGAGGTGAGAGGCTGTACCAGAAAATTCCTGTTTTGTTGAGTTTAGCTGTCCTGAAGCTGGTTGATCGTGTTACCAAGGTCATTTCCTATCCCGACAAGTTTGTTATGAACAGAGGCAGCAATGAGTCATGATTGGAGGTAGCATGGAGCAGTAATAAGAGCATTGGATCTGGAATGGGAGGACTCAGGTGAAAATTCTAGCTCTGCCACATGCCACCTGGGATACTGATTGAGTAGCTTCATTCTTGTGGGACTGTTTCCTTATCTGTAAAATGAAATGAAGGAGTTGGATTAGATGACCTCTCAGGTCCATTCCAGCTCTAAATTTATGGTCTGATAAGTTATGACTAGAATATGGCAATGGAAGGGCCTACCTTATTTGAAACAAATGGATACAATTTTTAAAAAGGCAGTTCCATAGCACTGTATATTAAGAACATACAATCATGAAGAAATTCAAGTAACAGATCATGAAAATGACATATAGACATGATGTTATGGTGATGGGCAATTTCAATTATCTAAACATCTGCTTAATATCTCTGCCTCTCTCTACATCTCTTTCTCTCTCTCTCTCTCTCTCTCTCTCTCTCTCTCTCTCTCTCTCCCCCCATCTCTGTCTCTGTCTCTGACTCTCTGTCTCTGTCTCTCTGTTTGTCTCCCTCTCTCTCTCTCCCTCTCCTAAAATTAGAGCCTCTGAGAAATCCTTGGCCTGGCTTAAAAGTCACCTCATTCTTCAAAAGGGAGAGAAAATGAGGAGAGGAACTGCTATTCTGGACCTGATTTTGGCCAATAAACAAGATACGGTTGCCAAAGTGGAAAGGCCAAAAACCTTGAGAGGAAGTGGCCATGTCATCCCACTAATAAAGCTTCACATTTCCATGGCCATGCATGGTTTATTAAAAGATCTTAAATAGCAGCCTTGCAAGATGAGGTGGGGGGAGACAAGCATTACTGTCCCCATTTGATAGAGAAGCTCAAAGTGGCTCAGAAACCTGCCAAGGCTTCACAGCTAGTATGTATCAACACAAAAGACTCAGAGGAATAGTACCACTGGATAGGTTCAATTCTTTTACAGAATCACAGAGTTTGAGCCAGACAAACCTTAGGTATTGTCTAGTCTAAGTATTCTTAGCCAAGAGACTTTGAATATGTTTTTCTTTAACATTTTAATAAATATTTAAATATAATTTGTTTCTTTTGTTATCTTATGTATTTTGTGTTATGCATTTACAGACATTATTCTGAGAAGGGCTCCATAGGCTTCACCAGACTGCCAAAGTGCCCCATGGCACCAAGAAGTTAACATCCCCTGATATAGTTTAATCCTAACTCATGTTAGGGAATTATAGGGGATAAGGATGTGATGTAGAAAGGGAAGACAAGAAGGACTATGAATCACTTGGAGCTAAGTACTAGTTAAGAGTCTCTTGGTAAGAAGGCTGAGATTCAACCATTATAGAGGAAAGAAGATTCTTGTACACTGAAGAACAGTGATGAAAATCCACAAGTGTTCCTGAGAGAGATGGCTTTTCCAGTAATGGTCAGAGGGAGAAGAAATTAGTAGTAGTTATTAGTGTCTCTCTGATGAGGGGCACTGAGGCAGCTATTCATCAACCTGATATAATGGAGAATGGGGCTATCCAAACATGGAGGTGGATTGTTTCCAGAAAGCCTCCCCCAGACTGCTTAAACATACACACCAATACCCCATTCCTTCTGATTTGGGAACAAGTGAAAGAGTCTAGGAAAACATTGTTAGGGATTATGATGTTCTGGGAAAGAAATTGAAAAGCTTAGGTTCATAGGTGGTGGTTTTATTATTGCTCCCAATTGAAGGTAGGGGTTTTGGGATGGATAGACAGGTCTGGGAAATATAGAGCTGGTTAAGAAGATGGTGTCTGAGGATGTGATTTGGATTTGGCTTGATATATAAGAATGATAGGTTCTCTCCTAAGTAAAGAGCACACCTTATTAGGGCTGGCAAATAAGTGTTTGCCTCATGTTGCAGATCTGATCAAGAGATCTTTAAACCAAAAAGGGAAAGTGGAAGAATCAAACTACCTGCACAAACCATCAAAGCCAGACACTGTAGAAAGTCACAAGTACAAAAAAGGAAGAATAGCAATAGAGACAACCAGGGATATGCAGCATATATTGTCCAAGAAAAGAGCTAGTGATAAAATTTGGAAGTTGACACATTTCTACATAGATATACCGAGTACGAGCTGTCAATGAAGTGAACTTGAGGTAGTCAAATTTGACTATGTTTTGCAGAGTCTTGGTAGGATGGAGATCATGGCTACAATCTGACTTTGGACTCTGGAAGAGGGCAAGCTTTATTCAAAAGGGACAGAATAGATGCAAGAGCTGAATAGCATCGTATATCAAGATGTCCTTAAATGAGAAGATCCAGAATGGTGTAAGTATTTGGGTGAGCATCAATAGACAGAGAAATAGAAGTAATCTTTTCATGGGAGGATAATACAGAGCACCTAGGCAAAAGGAAATAATTAATGCAAAGTTTGGGGAAAGGATTACAAGCCTAGCCTTGAGATAAGATATAGTAACAGAAGGGGTCTTGATTCTCTCTCTCTCTCTCTCTCTCTCTCTCTCTCTCTCTCTCTCTCTCTCTCTCTCTCCCTCCCTCCCTCTCTCTCCTTCCTCCCTCCTGTCTCTCTCTCTCTGTCAAGCAAAGCAGCTGATAGATTTTCGACTTGTGTTAATAACAATTTAATTCTCAACAACAGGTGAACGCGACAAAGATCTTGCTATTCAAGATATGATTCTACCAGGAAGAACTGATTGCTGAAGTAGGAATGAAGGGATCCTTGGTAGGGGGTGGGGTGTTGATGTGATCACTTCCTTTTATAATTCATGATAGATGGGGGGAAGAAAGCCAGACTTAGTCTTGAACCTTATTTTATCTACTTTCAAAAGGATATTTATTTTTATAATATTTCATTGATACCTTTTAACTTGAAATGAGTTATTTCTGGGAAAAGAGCTTCACTCACCCACTTCCATCCTTCTAGATTTTAGAAAATTAGATTTCAGAGTCCAGAGGAAGCAGAGTCAGGATTCATCATTCATACAATGGACAGAGAACTTGCTCTAGAGTCAGAGGGTATGGGTTCAAATCCTATTCCTGATGTTTACTACCTTTGTGACCTTGGGTAAGTCACTTGATATTCTAGAGTCTTAGTTTCCTCACCTGTAAAATGGTGGTGGTGGTGGGGAGAGTGAATAAATGGATTCTGAAGTCTCTCCCAGGGCTAAATCTATCATCCAATGATCCAAAAGACATTTTCTTCTGGGGAAGTCATGTATATGAGGGCTGGGAAACACTCAAGAATGAAATTCCAAAGATGCAAACAGAAGTAATTCCAATTAGTAAGGAAGAAAAACCTGTTTAAAGAATGAATTAATGAAAATGTAATTTCATAAGCTCTGAAAATGTGTAGAACACTCTGCTATATGCTCAGGATATAAAGAGAAAAGCAAGACAGCCCCTGTTCTTAAGGAATTCGTATTTTATCTGACATGAGAGATAACACACAGAGGAGGATTCAGATCAGCTGCAAGCCAGATGCAAAGGCTTGGTTCTTAGAGAATTGGGGCCATGCAGACAGGAATGCATCTTCTTTAATGCTATTTTCATTGACAAAATCACATCCATTTCTGATGCTAAACCACTTTGGTTGCAAGGCCTTTCTTTTTTGGGTCTTCAGTAACTGTGGTTGCTGAGGAGCTAGGGGCTACAGAAGAAATTGTCAGCTCACATCTCCATAAAGGTCAATTATCTGAAGGATGGCTCTGGGGCCTGGTCTGGAAGCAGGACTGGGAGTCTGAGTGGTGGGGTCAGCAGATCTGCTCTTCTGGGGGCTCTTGAGCTCAAGATCCTGAGCTGTCTCATCTTGGGGAGGTCATGCCTGAGGGGAAGTGGTTTGACTTTCTTGGAACTTACCACCTTCAGTCTCTTCCTCAAGGAACTTTTCTGCTTCAGCAAACATGACTTGCTTATCCTCTGGGTGATAGTTGGTAACTTATAATTCATGTATGAACTTGGATTAAAAAATACATGCAGAAGATCAGTCTAGAAAGAGAAGGTAAGCCTCAGACCAACCACTTGACACTTACTAGCTGTGTGACCCTGGGCAAGTTACTTAACACCAATTGCCTAAAAAACCAAAAAACCCAAACCTCGCCCCCCCCTCCCCCCCGCTTTTAGTTTTGACACACCAGAGGTGTGTGGTTGTGTTCAATCTCCAAAGTGGAGGCACAGATTTTCTCAAGAAGGAATCTTCTGAGGGCTACCTCCCTCACTCTGTTTTCTTTCCTTCTTCCCAGAAGGTGGGAATAGCAGCCAGCAATAGTGCCTCTCTGGAAAGCAGAAGTGGTTTCTGTTTCTTTGTTTTTCTCTCCTCTTACCACCTTCTCTCTCCCTACAAGTGCACCCCCTCCTCCCTGCAACCTCCCTTCTTCTGCTTCCCCCATTCCCTTCTGCTTGGGTTGAAGCTAGAAAGCCTGTATAATCTGATGTCAAGGCTTAGGAGGAAGAGTCTAATTTCATGTTCTTTACAAGGATGTGTGTGTGTGTGTGTGTGTGTGTGTGTGTGTGTGTTATCATTTCAAGGTTATTGTAAAGGCACATTTTTAATTTATAGAAGTAACTTTTGATGTATTTGTATGTTTGTTACCAAGCTAGAAATTTCCCCATTTACTGGTCCTCATTAAATGCTGCTATCTATTGAGCAAAATTACCTGTTTATTCAGTGGTGTTCAGCCCTCCAAGCATCCTATTGTTCATTGCCTATAAGATTCCTAGTTAATGAGAGCACTGGTTTCTAAAAGTTTTGATGCAGAGATTCAGGGAACTTTTTGTACTACTTTCAACCAAGAGAGCCACATAAAAATGGGATGAGCTACCTTAGGAGGGAGTGGGTTTTCCATCACCAGACATCTTCAAGTGAAGGCTGAACGAACACTTCCCAGGGGTATTGTGTAGGGAATTCAGAGGGGGGGTGGGTTGGAATAGATGTCCTTTGAAGTTCTTTGCAACTCTGAGATTCTGTGATCCTCTGGTGTTCAACAAGCTTTTATTATGTGACAACTCTGTGCGTGGTACTCTCCTAAGCACTTGCGATACAAAGAATGGCAAAATGTGATCCCTGCTTTCAAGGATCTTGCATTATAATGGGGAAGATGACATACAAAAAACTTTACATCCAAGGTATATATAGTGTGAATGGAAGGTAATCTTAGAGGAGTTGGATGGGAAGCAGGAAAGGCTGGTTCCTACCTGTGGAAGGTGGGATTTGAACTGAGTCTTGAAGGAAGCCAAGGAAGCCAAGAAGAGGAGGTGAGGAAGGAGAGTATTCCAGGCTTGAGGAGCAGCTGTGAAAAGGCAAGTCTGGAGATGGAGTGTCCTATGGAAGGAACAAGCAAGAAAGCCAGGGTTGCTGGGTTATAAGTAAGGGAGTAATGTGTTAAAGGGAGTATAGCATTAAGAAGACTAAAAAAGTAGGAAGGCATCAGCTCATTAAGGGTTTTAGTAATCAAACAGGTTGTTATTTTTGGTCCTGAAGGTAATAGTGACCCACTGGAATTTATTGAATGGGAGGAGGAGAGTGAAATGGTCAAATCTGCATTTTGCATTGAGAGGAATAGAGTCCAGAATGAGGAAGGTAATAATCTTGCTGAACTCTGCCATTTTCACCCCTCATCTGGAATAGTATATTCATTTCTAGGTATTACATTTCAAGAAGGACAATTGGCAAGCTGGAAAATGTCTCAAGTAGGACATTCAGGATATCATAGGTCTAGAGATGATGCCATATGAGGATCCATTGAGAAAATTCAGATTGTTTAGCCTGGAGAAGAGAAGACTGGAGGTGAAAGTTTGGGGGTGGGGTAGGGCAGGGAGATGGGATAGAGAACCAGTAGCTATCTGCAAGTATTTAAAGGCTGATGAACCAGGATTTTACTTGTTTTCTTTGGATCTAGAGACAAAAACCTCAAGCAATAAGTACATATTTCCAAAAGATAGATGTAAGCTAGGTGCAAGGAAAAACATTCTAACAATCTGAGCTGTCCAAAAGTGGAAGGGCTGCCTTAGAAGGTAATGGGTTTCTCCTCTCCACAGAAGATGATTGAGTCCTTGCCAAGGATGCTAGGGAGATGATTTTTGTTCCGTTAGGGGTTTGGCTTAGTGGCCTCTGAGATTCCTTCCAACTCGGAGACTGTGTGATTCTATGATTTGCCTCAGGTCACACAGGTAGTTAATGAGAGGGCCAGGACTAAAGCTGGGTCCCCTGACACTCAGATGAGTCAAGCAAGTTGGAAGATAAGGCTGTATGTGCTTAATGACCAGATGATTGATATAGACAACCAATTACTTTAGAGACTCTGAAGGAGGTGGACAGTACAGGCGACAAGGTAGGTGGAGGACTCTGAGATCCCTGTGGTCTTGGGCATTCAGGGAGGCTCCATGGCAAAGCAAGAGTTAACCAGACCTGAGGTCTATGATTTTCAATAGCAGAGGTGGAGGAGAAGGCATTTCACGTGGATTGTAGATTTTGTAGCTGCCTCTCACCTATAACATGGGTGAAACTGGAGGCCACTAGGAAGATTGTATCTAGAACATTATTGCCTTTTGCCCTGTGTTTTGGTACAATGTCATTGAAAATGCCCAGGGGAAGCATTGTCAGGCCTCCAAGCAGATTGTCCAAGCCAGAATCAGCTGATTATGGAGTCCCCCAGTAGTCCTGGATTCAGGTGCTGACTTGGCTTCTGAAACTCAGTTTGATTAGAAGTAATATTAAGAGCACTTGATTTGGAGTGAGATGCTCTGGGGTTGAGTAATGACTCTGCTAATGAACTAACTGTGTCACCGTGGGAAATTCACTCACTATTCTGGGCACCAGATTCCTTGATTTTAAAACGAGAAGGTTGTAATTCAATGCAATTCAATTAAAAAAGCACTAAGTGCCTACTAAATTCCAGTAGTAGGCTAGGCATTGAGGATAAAAGACAAAATGCGGCAATCCTTTCCCTCAGGGAGTTTACATCCTCTTTGGCAGAAATAGTGCATGCAGAAAAGTCAATATATAGAGATTTACATACAGCAATTTCCCTTCATGGGGAATAAGGGAGGTCACTAAGCAGCTGAGGAGATCAGGATAGCCTTCCTATAGGATGTGTAGGAGGTAACCCTTGAGAGCTTTGAAGGAAGATGTTTCTGTGAGGCAGAGCTGAAGACAGAGTGCATTCTAGGCATGGGGAAGAGCCTATGCAAAGTTATGGAGATGGAGATGAAAGCAGGCTAATTTGTCTTGCCCGTAAAATGTATGAGACTTATTTGTAATAAGCACGGAAAAGTAGGCTGACCCAAACAGTGAAGGGCATCAAATGCCAAACAAAGTAGTTTGTATTATAGAGAGTGCCAACTGATCCTCATACAGAGGACTGGTATGATTAAATCTGTCTTTAGGAATTAAGTTTGCCAACTTGTGGAGGATGGAGTGAAGAAAGGAAAAGACAGAGACTCTAATTACAAGGCTATCAAAATAGTACAGATGGGAAATAATATTTATAATAGTAATTACATAGTTATAATTAACAACAACAATTAATAATAGTAACATTTTATAGTGCTTTAAAGTTTGAAGTGCTTTACATATGTAATCTTCTTTGATATTCACAATAATCCTGTGAAGTAGGCATTAATTATTGTTCCCATTTTATAGAGGAGAAAACTGAGATTTAGAGAAGTTAACTGACTTGCCTAGGGTCACCCAGCTAGTAAGTGTCTGAGGGAGAATTTGAACTCAGATTTCTTTGGTCTTCAAGTTCAGCATTCTAGCTGCCATGCCACCTAGCTGTTTCTGAAATAGGACAATGGCCATGTGAGTGAATAAAAGGGACAGAAGCAAGAAATATTTTGGAGGCATGTTAAACAAGGCTTGACAACAGATTGGATAAAAAGGGTGGGAGAGAGGGGGGAGAGTTGAGGACAACTCCAAGGTTACAAACCTGGGTAACTTGATGGATAGGGGTGACATCAACAGAAATGGGCTTGTCAGAAACAGGCAATGATTTTGGGGAAAAGATAATGGTCTGCTTTAGACATGCTGAATTTGAGATACTTACAGGGTATCTGGCTGAAAACTAGGCAGCTGGTGACCCAGGAATGGACTTCAAGGAGAGACACTCAGGCTGGATGTATAGATCTGGAAGTCATTTGTATAGATATGTCGATTGAACCTTGAGAGCTGATTACCTCACCAAAAGGGAGAGTTTAGATAGATAAAAAAAGTCTTAGAGAGTCCTAGAGTAGCCCCCTGCCAGCTCTAGATGCTATAACCCAATATAATTCAATCCTTTTAGCAATTATTAAATGTCTGCTGTATGTATTAGACTGTGCTGGGCCCTGTCAACTGAGTGGTTAAATGTTCTGACCCCAGCTTCCATTGTGCAACCTTTTCCTTTTTCAGGAACACAGAATCCTTCCTTTTCTTTCAGTGGGCTATTTTAAACCACCAGATGTGTACTGGCAATGGACTCCAAACAGGAATAAGTACCTCCATGTTAGTAAAAAAGAAACATGTGTCTTTAGCTCCTAGAAAATAAACAGCTTCCCCCCCCCCCGGTCCTCCCAGAAGAGAACATTAATATCTAACATGGTAAAAATAGTTTTGTTTTCCTTGAAGATGACAAAAAAAACCCCAACACACACACACACACATACACACACACACACACACACACACACACACACACACACACACACCCCAAGCACTAATTGAAAGAACCTACCTTGGGATATCTAAGGTTCACCCACACCCACTTTAACAAGGAAATTGCTTGACTTAGTCTGGGTCTAGGAGGCAATGTAGAACAGTGGAAGAAAACCTTGGAGTCATAATAGATGAGACCAGATTGGATTTGGAATCAGAAGGCCTGGGTGAGGGTCCTAACTCTGACGCTTTCTAGTTGTGTGACTATGGACTGACTATGCATCAGTTTTCCCTCATCTATAAAATGAGAGTGATGATACCTGTATTACCCCCTTCATAGGGTTCTGGTAAAGTAAGGGCTTGGAAAATCTTAAAGTACTAGAAACACAAGTGCTAGTAATATTTGAGCTGTAGTAGTCTTTTGCACCTAGAAAACTGCCTTGATGGCATCATGGGAAACAAAATGGTTTCTCCATTACAGGATAATGGAGGACCATTTTTTTTTTGGAGGTGAGGAATCCAGGGGAGAAGTTTGGGTACCTGGAACTCATGAATTGTAGAAGGATTCTTTGCTACAGGTAGGGGGACAAAAATAAAAATGACATTTGCTAATTTGGAAAGGGAAGGCAACAGATACAACTGAGGAGTCTCAATCCCATTAAAACGCACAGTATCCTACCAAAGGAATGAAGATCTATGGGTGAGCAGAAATATCTGGGGATGTTCAGAGAAATTTTCTCACTTTCTTCCTTAGGCAATGCTGTCTTGTTGGGGTTTGGCAAATCACTGCAGTGGTACTAGTAGCTCAGTAAATAGACTTTTGAAGATTTGATTGGACAGAAATCATTGTTACCAACATTCCTGCTGCCAACCTCATACATTAACATTAGAAGGCACAGATGCCAGAGGGAGTCCTTTCTACAACAATCAAGGGGTGTATTCAAGTAGAGACTGGATGGCATCTTGTTGGGGATGTATGGAGGCACAGTGGTAGAGTGGAGAGTTGCCTGGCTCTGGCATCAGGTTCAAATTCTTCTTTTTCTGCATGTTGTTGTTCATTCATTTTCAGTTATGTCTGACTCTTCATGACCCCTTCCTAGGTTTCCTTGGTAAAGATGCTCCAGTGGTTTGTCATTTCCTTCTTTAGCTCATTTTACAGATAAGGAAACTGAAGCAAACAGGGTTAAGTGACTTCCTGAGTGTCACATAGCTAGTAAGTGTCTGAGGCCAGAGGTGAACCCTGGTCTTCCTGACTCCAGGCCCAGTGTTCTATCCACTGCACTACCTAGTTACCCTGGAGGTTCCACACTGTTTGTGTGACTCTGAAGCAAATCACTTGAATTCCCTGAGCCTTAGTTTCTACAATTATAAAATAAAGGAGAGAAGGCTGGACTAGACACATTTTGAGATACCCTTCAGTTTTAAATTTATGACCCTGTTTTTAGAGGTGATACCTGTTTGGATAGAGGTCAGGCAATATGGTTTTTGAGGTCCTAATTCTGAAATTCTATGATTCCAAATGCCTTTTTTGTCTCTACCCTTCCCTCCCTATACCATATGCCCAGCAATATCCTTAGCTATATTATTGTGTGGGAGACAGGAGATCTCCAACCTCTCCATCTACCATGGGGAGCTCACAGTTTTATTGGAGAGACAAGATACATGCATTAAGAGATTAAATAAAATAGTAAGACTATGTATGATTAAGTACCCAATGAGTGATAAGGACAATAAGGATCTTGGGATTGATTCTGTCCTGGTCAGACCACATCTAAAGGATATATTAGGTGCTAGGTATAACCCTTTAGAAGGAGCACTTTTGGTCTCATAGAGGGAAATAAGGTCTAGACGCAGATGAACATAATATAAAATATTGGGTGACCAGACATGAGAAGTGCAAAGGGCTTCAAGTTCAGATGATAATAATACTTTCCCTGCCATAGCTCTTTAAGAAGTAAAAGGTGTTTTTCTCATAACAGACATAGGCCACTGAGGTGGGAATAAGGATGTTAACTCAGAATGAGCCACTCTATTTCTTTTCAGTCCTCTGTACTGTTGTCATTCAGTCGTGTCTGGCTCTTCACGATTCCATTTGGGGTTTTCTTGGAGTGGTTTGTCATTTCCTTCTCCAGTTCATTTTATAGATGAGGGAACTGAGGCAAACAGGGTTAAGTGACTTGCCCAGGGTCACGCAGCTAGTAAATGTCTGAGGCCAGATTTGAACTCACTAGAAGGAGTCTTCCCGACTTCAGGCCTGGCATTCTATCCACTGTGCTACTTAGCTACCCCTTTAATCTTCTACTTTTGACTAAGTAGTTGTTATATAAACTGTTTTTCTATAATAAGATAAGTGCTTGTGTATAGTTCATAAATAATGAATTTCTGTGTCCCCAAACTGTCAAATAACTGCTAAAGACACGTGTGCCCCCCAAATCTGGTAACAACTGATAAACACTTGGTAATGACATTGGGGTACTAAAGCTTTGATTGATAGTTTCCTCTCATCCTACGATTGCATAATCAGTCACCAGGCAGAACTTCGACGTAAATCCCTTTAAATACAACTGTTGCAGCTCTCAGCCATTAGCCTCGGTCACTACTAGAACAGATCCCCATGTTTCCCACACTCAGAAATGTGAACATCCTGTATTCCTTTGAGAATAGTGTTGACTGATAAAGACTTGCCGTAATTCTGCCTCAGAGAGACACACACAGTTTCCAGTTGAGCAGAGTGAGTACTTTGTCATGACCATTTTCATTTCATTTCATACATGACCAACTTTGTCATGTACGAAACATTCTACCTTTAGGAATCCAGTTGGTGGTTTATTCCTAGAGGAGTTGATGCCCCCATTGTTGAATGGTCAATAAAGTTTGATTAAATGAATTGATGACTGTAAGTCTTACTAGTGTATCATTAGCCCCAATAATCATATGTATTAATAAATTATTTTATATATGCATTGTTCATTATAGCCATGCAATTTTAATTACTCCCATTTTATAGATGAGGAAGCTGAGGCTTAAAGAAAGAATATGATGTAACCAAGGCCGCACAACCAACAAGTGTCATGATTGGGTTTAAATTCAAGTTTTTAGACTCAAGTCCAGTTTCCTTTTTATCATACCACGGTAAAGAAGAGTTGGGGTAGAGGGATCAGGGAAGGCTTTGTGGAGGAATCTAGAATTCATGGAGCATCTGGACAAGGCTTTTTTTGGGATGGGTAGGGGTTCACTAGGTGGAGATGGAACTAAAGGGTGATTGATTCCCAAACAAACAAACAAACAAAAGGACAGTGGAGCAAAGGTCCAGAGACAGAAAAGTACAAGACTAGTCTGGGGGAGAGTGAGTAGATTGAGAAGTACTGTGCAAAACAGAGTAGTAGCAAATAAAGAAAGAAAGGTAGTTTTCATACAAATTAAGGGTCCTTGAAAGTCAGAATAAGAAATTCAATGGCAATGGGAAGTCCTATACACACACACATACATACACATATGTGTGTGTGTGTGTATATATGTATAAATAACTAACTAAATAAATTATGTATATATATATGCATATATATATATAAATATACATGCATATATATATATATATATATATAAATATACACACACATATTAATATAGAAGTGATCTGACCACAGCTATACATTAGGAAACTATGTGACATCATGTGAAAGACAGGTTGGAAGGTTAGAGACAAGACGATCTTATTAGGAAGCTTTTATGACAGTTCGTGTGAATGGTGGTGATGAGGATCCGTGCCAGAGCCATAGTGGTGAGAATAGAGAGGAAGGAATGGATGCTAGAAGGAAAGACATGCTGATGAGTTGAAATTGGCAGGACTTAGTAAATGATTGTACAGGAGTCGAGGGATAGAGAAGATTCAGAGACATACCCAAGGTTTTGAACATGGGGGTCTGGATAAAACTTGAGGCCCAGAGAGAAATGAATGAGAAATAAGGAACAAGTTTAGGGGGGAGATAAGCTGGGAACCGATCCAGAGCCCAGGGCTCAATTTTGTCGCTCATTTGAGCAAATGTTTATACGACCTTTCTCCTTCCCCCAGTGTGACAAATGCCTACTCCAATAAGTTTCATTTTAAGAGCAAGTAGAAGTTGAACTGACAGAACTTGGGGACTAATTGGATATGAAGCATGAAAGAGGACAAGAAATGAATCTAGAATTAATATGATTTTCTCCCATTTATTAAATTTAGGGATTTTGTGTTTTTTTTTCTAAAAAAATGCAGGTACTGCTTTACCACACCTCTCTCCCTCATTTCACATTAAGGCTAAGTTTTCTATTTTTATTCTTTCCCTTCACCACCAAGAAAAGCATAGTGATATGTATGTTGTAATTGAAAGAGTAACATAATTCAGAATCAGATCAGCATTCAAATCTTGACACTACTACTCATGATCTATACAATCTTAGACAAATCAGGATTCATTTATTCAACAAATATTTATTAAGAAATCATTTATTATGTTGAAGACACTGTTTTAAGCACCAGAACTACAAAGATAAAGTGAAGAACATAATATAAGGAGCTTACATTTTGTTATGGGGGTATGATATCGAAAGAGATAAATAAATACTATATACTTTGAATTTGGGGTATACTAACAACAACGGGGATAAGGAAAGGCTCCTTGCAAAAGGTGGCATCTGAGTCAATCCTAGAAGGAAGCAAAGGATTCTGAGCAGCAAAGATGAGCAGGGAATGGAATTTATTGAATGTGGGACCACCTACGCAGAAGAACAGAAGATGCAGATGGAGTGACAAATTCAAGGAACAGCACGTAGTCCAGTTGATTGCATGTAGAATACACAAAAGGATGAATTGGGAAAAAAGTCTGGAATAGTAGAGTGGAACCAGATTATGATAGGTTTTAAATACCAAGCTGAAGAATTTGTATTTATCATGGTGACAATAGGGAGCCAATGAAAATTCTTGAGTAGGGGAGTGGCATAATCAGATTTATACTTTCAGAAGACTTTTGGAAGCTTGGGGGAGGATGGCTTGAAAAGAGAAGAGACAGGAAGGTTAATTATGAGGCCATAATAATAGTTCAGGAAAGAAGTGATAAGTACTTGAACTAGAGTGGTGACCATGTGAACAGAGAGAAGGGAAAGGGTGTGGGAGATGTGGAGACAGAAAGGAATGCTAGTTTGAATTGAAGGCAGAATGAGACAATACAGAATTCAGAGCTGGAAGGGAGTTTAGAGATCATTTTGTCTGATTCTTTTATGGTACAGAAAAAATTCAGAGCAACTAGGTGGTGCAGTAGACAGAGCACTCAACCAGGAGTCAGGAGGCTATGAGTTCAAATACTATCTTAAACATTTTTCTAGCTGTATGACCCTGGGCAAGTCACTTAGCCTCTATGTCTGCCTCAGTTTCCTCATCTAAAATATGGGGATAATAATAGTACCTACCTCCCAGCATTGTTGTGAAGATAAAATGCGATACCATATATAAAAACAACCTTAAAGAGCCGTATAAATGCTATTACTATCACTGTTATTATTATCATCATTGGAGGCCAAGAGAAAGTGAGAGACTTGACTAAACTCATAGGGTTATTAAGTAGCAGAATTCGGATTTGAACCCATGTCCTCTAATACCAAAGTCCGTGCTCTTTTCACCATACTCCACTGGGCTGCAGTTTCTATCTCTAGAAAATAAGGGGACTATATTAGATGATCTTGGCTGTCCTTTCTAGCTTTAAATCTTATGACTCTCAATAGAAATTATGCAAGAACAGGTTACAACTGGGTGACGATGGTTGGAGAGTATCAAATATAAAATCTTTGGCCAGTTCGGCTAGATTTGATTACTGATTAAATTGAAAAGACCAATTGGGCATCCACCGCTCCATTTTGAGATCTTTAATGAGGCATGAAAGGGCTAGAAGCTAATATGGGATATTGGCTCATGATGGCAACAAAAGGCATCAGTCAAGAGAGAGTCATGGTTCCCTTAAGTAATTCAGAGATTTCAAATAAGAGAGTGTACTAGAACTAATGCATCTTCACACAAATCTCAATACATTATCTGGAAAGTCTGGTGGTAGAGATGGAGGAGGAATACTGGCTTTGCTTTGTAATGATTATGGTGCAGTTAGCCATGTGACTAGTCAAGTCACTTCCCTTTCCTGGGCCAGTTTCTCCATCTTTCAAGTGAGAGAATTGGATCAGATGATGCCTAAAGTCGCTTTTAGCATAGATTTTCTATTAATTTATAAATAAACATTAGGTGCAGCATTTTGCTTCAGAATTTTTACTTAGCTATATGTACTAAATTCTCTCCATGTGTGCAGTGTGAGAAAAGTAGGGGACTCTTATTCTCTGGGTATTTATTGAATATACATTTAACATTCAGAATTTAAATATGACACAGTAACCACAAAAGACTTTACAAACTATATTCCATTGGGATGCAAAAATGTCTCATCCCCTTTTAAAATTGCTACCAAAAAATCCCCTGAGTCAGAGCACAGGAAGTGAGAGGTGTTGCTCAAAGGCTCCTTAAGCCATAGACCGTGTAATGTTAGATCTGAAAAGAAGCTTAGAATAATAGAACTTTGAGTTGAAAAGTACCTCAGCATCCTTCTACTCCAACTCCTACTTGAAAAGAATTCTACTTAGAATATATCCAAAAGCTGTTTTCCAACCTCTTGAAGATTCCCAGTGAGGGAGAACCCATCTTCTGAGTTAATCAGGACCTATATCTTATTTTCCCTCAATTAAAAAAATAGACATTTTTATTTAAAGTTTTGAGTTCCAAATTCTATCCATCCCTCCTTCTCTCCCCTCCTCACTCCCTGAGAGGGTAAGCAATCAGATCTTACATCTTAATTATTAAGATTTTTTTCCCCCTTAACATTAAGCCTTAATTTTCCTCTTGGCAACTTCCATCCATTTCTACTTGTTTTGTCCTCTGGGGCCAAACAAAGCAGGTTTAATCCTTTTTTCTTCAAATATTTGAAGACAGCTTTGATGTCCTTCTTACCCCTCCCCTCCTCAGATTCCTTTCCTCCTTCCCAATCTAAGCACCTCTAGTCTCTTCAACTGATCCCCATTTAGCACAGACTCAAGGCTTCATTGTCCCAATTCCTTTCCTTTGGAAACTTTCCATCTTACCAATTTCCTTCTAGAACTGGGGTGTCTAGAAAGGAATATAATTCAAATGGGGCTTAACCAAGGAAGAATTCAGGGGATTATCATCTTCTTAGATAGTTTTTTCATCTCTCTTTTTAAAATGTAACTGGGAAATGCTTATTTTTATTTTCAGTTCCAGGTTTTCTCCCTCTTTCTAATTCGTTTAACTTTTCCCTCAAGAATTTGGATACTATGCCATTTATTGTACAAATGTTCACTATTGATACTAATTTATAATCTATGGTGCCTTTTAGCAAAATGTAGTTTCCCTGATTATCTCTTTAATTAGGCCCATTTTTGCTTTTGCTTTGTCTGAGGCCATGATTGCTATCTCTGCTTTTTTTTTTCTTCAGCTGAGGCATAATAGAATTTGATGTTTCTTAAACTGTGGGTCATGACCTCATATGGGGTTGCAAAAAAAAAAAATTGGCCATGGCAAAAGGTTTCTGAATGCGCAATGACCAAAAATTAATTAAAAATCAAACATGTAATGAATCCGTGGTGTGTCTGGCAGTGCTTGCCCCCTTTCCATGGCACAGCTTCACTGCTGCCTTGGTTTTGAACACAAGGCATGTGTACTTTGTGCTGCACATGCCCTTAGGCCATGTGATGCTAATGAACATTGCTGAAACTGAAAAGGAGTTGTGAGTTTAAAAATTAAAAATCTAAATTTAAAAAAAGTTAAATTTTTAAAAATTTTTAAATTTAAAAAAAAATTAAAATCATAAGAAGCCTTATAATATACTCTGCTCCAGTTCCTTATTTTAAATCTGTCTGTGCCTTTCTGTTTCAAGTATGTCATTTATGAACGACTTAATACTGTATTCTAGTTTCTAATCTAGTCTACTATTCTCTTCTGGTTTGGGGTTGAATTTATCCTATTCACATCCAAAGTTATGACTGTTAACTGTGCGTTTTTCTCTAATCTATTCTATTTATCCTTCTCTTCTTCCTCTTATCCCTTTCACAAAAGTCTGTTTTTCTTCTGACCACTGTCTCCCTTAATCCACCTTCCCTCTTATCACCTCACCCCTTTCTCTTAGCCCTTTCTCCTCCTACTTCCCTGTTGGATAAGATGGATTTCTATATCCAGCTGAATGTATGTGTGTGTGTGTATGTGTGTGTGTGTGTGTGTGTGTGTGTGTGTGTGTGTATTCTTCCCTTCTTGAACTAGTACAGATGAGAGTGAGGTTCAACTGTTTCCAATTTTCCCCCATTTCCTTTCCCTTTGTAAAAACTCTTCCTTTCCCCTTTCTTCTTTTCCCTTCCCTTTATTCCAGTATATCCTTTTTTTTTTTCATCTTCTTTTCTTCTTTTGGGACTATACCAACATAATAGACTCATACTCAGGTCCTATGTCTAAATAGACTCCTTCTAACTGTTCTACTGATGATAAAGTTCTTAGGGGTTACATGTACAATATTCCCATAGGACTATAACACAGTCTAACCTTTTTGAGCCCCTTATGATTTCTCACTCATGTTTACCTTTTTTATGCTCCTCTTGAGTCATGTTTGAATTCATATTTTCTATTTAGTTCTGGTCTTTTCATCAGGAATGCCTGAAAGCCTCTATTTCACTAAATATACATCTCCCTCCTCATATAATTATACTTAATTTTATAAACTTAATCCCACCCACATATATGTAACATACATGCTATATATTTAATTTAAAAATTCTAACCATTTTTTCTCCCATCTTACAGAAGAGGGAAAGAGGGCCTGGAGGCAGGCTGGCATAGCGGGAAGGAGTGACTGGATCAGAGACACATAGCTACTAGGAATCCCCTTAACTCTCAGTTCAATTCTCTTTCCAGTAGACCACATTATACCTTTAGACCATCAACTCTGGGTGACAGTCACCAACTTTTGGATACTTCATAAAAAGTCTGACTTGGATTTTGTAAAGAATAACTTACAGCTTCTTTCTCTCTCTCGCTTTGCCCTCTACTGGTTGGTGGAGTGCCTGTCAGCACAGGCTGCAGTGTAAAGATGGCTAAGTCTAAGAACCATACCACCCATAACCGATCACGAAAATGGCACAGAAATGACTTCAAGAAACCTAGGTCACAGAGATACGAGTCTCTGAAAGGGGTTGACCCCAAGTTTCTGAGAAACATGCGCTTTGCCAAGAAACACAACAAGAAGGGGCTGAAGAAGATGCAGGCCAACAACGCCAAAGCCATCAAAGCAGGAGCAGAGGCCCTCAAGGCCCTGAGCACTAAGGCCTCCAAGGCTACCAAGGCTGCCACGCCTACCTACCCCAAGGCTGCCAAGTCTGCTGCCAAGGTCAGTAAGTCTGATCCCAAGGCTACCAAATCTGGCCCCAAACCCAGCAAATCTGAAGCCAAGGTCGCCAAGTCTGATCCCAAGGCCACAAAGCCCAGTGATTCCAAGGCTGCTAAGCCTGCTGAATCCAAACCCAAAGATGCTGGGGCTAAAGCTGCTAGGCCCAAGCCTTCAAAATAGATGCTTCAGGACAGAAGGACTTGTTTAAACCCTAAACTACCATTTTTTCCCAGTCAGGGTATGATTATTCTATTCACTATTTTGTACAAATAAAGAAAATGGTGAGTCATAAGAAAAAAAAAGAATAACTTACGGCTAGAAATGAACATTACGCAGTGAGGACAGTTACAAGCAAGTGTGTTATTCATGCACCATAAATGGCTATTTCCTCCTCTACTCCTTTCCCAGATGATTTAGTGGCCTTAGGCTAGTAGAAAAATTGTGAGTCAATTCTCTGTGAGTTAAGTTTTATTGGCTTTGTTTGTCCAAGCTGAGCAACATTTCTGCTAAATTACACTGCCAGGAGCAGTTGTCAATCTCTGAATCTCTGTTATATTAATCTCTCACTCCTCTTCCCCCAATTCAGCATGGCTTCAAGAAAAAGAATTAATAATAATTACCCAGCTTCCTCTAGTCTGGTACATTAAGGTTTCTAGATACTTTCATCACAGAAATTCTATGAGGTACGTAGTTATTATTATCCTGATTTTACAGAAGAGAAAACTGAGACTTGTGGTTGTTCAATTGTTTCCAGTTATGTTTGACTCTTCATGACCCCATTTAAGGTTTTCTTGGCAAAGATGCTGGAGTGGTTTGCCATTTCCTTCTCTAGCTCATTTTATAGATAAGGAAACTGAGGCAAACAGGGTTGAGTGACTTGCCCAGGGTCACATAGCTAGTAAGGGTCTGAGGCCAGATTTGAACTCAGGAAGATGAGTCTTTCTGACTTCAGACTGAGTGCTCTAGCTGCTGTGTGAAATCTATTTACCCATAACCTCGTAGGTAGTAAGAGGTCAGACCTACATCACCAGTATGGTGGAAACAATATAGGTTCTAATCAGCACTCGACCATTGTGTGACCTTGGTATCCAGCTTTAACATGATATATGTTAATTCTTTTTGATCACTGATCACTTCTGATTCCACTAGACTAGACTGTGAGTTCCTTGAGATCAGGGATAGGGTTTTTTTTTCATTTCTCTGTAGCCTGGGCAACCCATGATCTTTGGGTGAGTCTCAGATGGAATACTCTTCTGTTTTTGAAGCTGTGACTTGCTATCCTCCCACAAAGCTGTTCTCATTTGCTGGTCTGATGATATTTTTTATTGAGCCACTTTCTGCTGAGCTATGAGCTATAGCTATTTCATTTGTTTCCTTGCATCTCTGTCATTTGCTGGTTCTCTTGCTAAACTGCTGCTGTTACCTGCTGGTTCTGAATTACACCTCTTCTCGCAGAGCGTACAGTACTTTCTGTGTGTGTGATCAGCTCATCATTTCAGTAGTTTTTGAGAATTTTGCTTCTGACTTAAGAGTTATACTTACTCAGTAGAGCTAAAAACAAATCATTAGTTCAAAATCTATCTTTTGAACTCCCTTCGCTTTTCCCCATGGACAACTTCTTGAGCTGAATCTGCTATTTGAGTTGGAGTGTGTACATCTCCTTCAACTTCCATTGTGTCTGTGACTTTTATGCTAGGGCTATGGAAATTAATCTGAAGTTTCACTTCAGCAAAACCAGAAGGGACAGGATGGAGCTAGTGACTTTTTTTACTGCCTTACTCCAGATTAGTATTCTCCTTACAATTATCATCACCATTTTACAGATGAGAAAACGGAAGCTTAATAAGGTTGTCCACAGTCACACATCCAGCAGGAGAGCAATTTTATAACAATTAAAGCAAACATTTATTTTAAATTGAAGTATTAAAATTAAAATTGTTTTAAAATTTAAATGAAATTAACTAAAAATTTAATGAGCTGCCTAAGCATTCCTGCATTGGATAATGGGTTGGATTACATGGTTTACTCTAAAAATCTGTGCATTCTGGTACTTGGCTACTAAATAGCCATATGATTTCTAGGTTTATATTTCCTCATTTGTCAAATGAAGAGGTTGAACTAAATGATCTCTAAAGTCTTTCTCTTTCTCTCTCTCCATTTATAGATGTATACATATATGTGTATATACACATACATATATATGTGTGTATATATTCATATACATACATAATGTACATCTCCCCTTTTTCTCCTCTCTTTTCTGTCTCTCTGTCTCTGTCTCTGTCTCCCTCTGTCTCTGTCTGTCTCTCTGTCTCTTCTCTCTCCCAGGTCACTCCTGATCTGACTCCTGATAGGTGTTGACTATTGAAGGCTTAACTTGCTCTTTTTCTGACCCAGGCTGCTTTGCTCCTCCTAAGGCAGCCTGGTGCTTACCACATTTGTGCTGCACTTAGTGTGGACGCTTTTAGCCACACTGAAGCTCAAAACTCAAACGATCTTTCAGCCACAGACTCCCATTAGGTATTATAAACATGCTTCACTATCCTGGGCTACACAATCTCTTACCGCTCTGATCTTCTCAATGCTGCATCACTTGCTGGTCCTTACTTGGCAGAATGCGATTCATAGATTAACATTCTAGTGCGGAATGGCAAGCCAGCTCTGCAAGAGGGAAAATGGTTTATTGGGAAGAACACCTGAGTCACAAAGCATGCCTTCTAGTCCTAGTCGAGCCCAATATCATTTAAATGATATTCACCTCTTTTGTCTTCATTTTCCTCATCTGTAAAATGGGGATAATATCTTCTGGTTGATCTGACCTGACAGTTGTGAGAGAAAAGAGATAAAATAAGAACATCTTGGAAAGAATGAGTTGCTAAACAAAGGATTATTACACATGCTTAGGGTGACCTAGCTAACACACTGAAGAAGCTATAGGCCTACCAAATCACTCTAGTATAGATGGACACCATATATAGTCATAGGTAGAAAGTCATACATGGTAGAATTTTTCTTTTTTAATTTTCTTTTTTGTAGTAGTGCATTCATAAGTAGACAATTCCATCAGGACATTTTAATGAAATGGGCTGCTCTCTCTCTTTTATTCATAGTGAAAATGAAAATATCAGAATTAAAATAATTAAAATTTTAAAATAATTAAAATGAAAATACCAGAATTGGAAGAGACCTTGTTTGTATAAAAGAACATAGGACATTAAAGCTTTATGGTACCTTTGAATATAGACTATTTAGAAGGGAGGTTAGGCCACAGAAAATAAATTGGCAAAGCTGGGGCAGCTAGGTGGCATAATGTATAGAACACTGGGTTTGGAATAAAGAAGATTCATTTTTATTCGGTTCAAATCTAGCCTCAGACACTTACTAGCTGTGTGACCCTAGGCAAGTCACTTAACCCTGTTTGCCTCAGTTTCCTCATTTGTAAAATGAGCTGGAAAAGAAAATGGCAAACAATTCCAGTGACTTAGCCAAGAAAACCGCAATTGGGCTCATAAAGATTTGGACATGACTAAAACAACTGAATAACAGAGCTGGATAGGACCTTGGAACATAAGAACTTGAAAGGATGTTAGAATGCAGAATATAGACTGTTAACCCAACAAAAGACTTTGTGACAGACATTAGAGCTTTGAACAGCCCTTCCGAGCACAGAAAATTAAACTGGAAGAAAGATTGTGAATATTAGTATTTAGAACATCAGAGCGAGGAAGGATCTTGGTGGATACTTTATCAGAGTTGAAAGAGACGCTAGCGATAACATAATCCAATTCTACTATTTTAAAGGTTGAGAAACTCAGGCCCAGAGAAGGTGAATCAGTCAGTGGCAGAGCTAAGATCAGAACTGCTATGTTGCAGCTTCCACTCTCAGGCTCTGTCCTTTAGTGTATCGTCTATCTACTTGGTCTATGCCTCTTCCACCCTTTGTGACACCTCCCACTTGGTCACCAGCTTATATGCCTCTATAAGCCCCAGCTGGGGCCCTGATAGCATTATATTTGCCCCCCCCACTTGCACAATTCATCATCCAGGCTAACACTGACTCATTCAGCATCTCATCTAATTATACCCCAAGACCAGAGGCAAAACTCCAAGCCACTGATTATATTTAGTCCTAGCTTCGCTGAATTCTGTCCTCATTCCTCCTAATGTTTCTTCTGAATCAATTCCTCAACATTTTGAGTCAGGATACATAAATAATCCTAGGGGCACAGAAAAACACAGTGGAAAAGACTGCCCACTCCCTTCCTTCGAACATCATTGGCTGCCTGTGTTATTAGCCAGTAGAAGACCAGCCAGTGAGGTTTTTAATTTCGTTGTTATAATGTCGTTATCTGACCTGTTGCTGATTGTCAGATCTGCCAATCAATGACAGGATATTCATGAATGCTAGAAGACACTGGGCTTTTCCACTTCTTCCTTCTCTTCCACTAATTTATCATCAGAAGGTCTCAGGCAGTGATTTGAGGATGCAGAGTATATTCAAGAAAAAAATCATGATGGGTATCAGCATGTATAGGATATCAGCATAGGCTGAATTATCTACTTATTCTGAAAAACCTGGAATTGAACCAATCTCTTAATAGCCAGCATTTTTATAGTGCTTTAAGGTTTGCAAAGTACTATGTAAATATTATTTTATCCTCACGATAATCCTGGTCAGAGGTAGTTGCTATTTTTATCCCCATTTTACAGATGAGGAAACTGAGGCAGATAAAATTTAAGTGACTTGCCCAGGATCACATAGCATCAGGTTAGATTTGAACTCATAATAGGGAAAGGCAATATGTACATAAGTACTGCAGGATATGTATGGAGTTGCTTTGACCAAAAAAAAAAAACCCCAAACCAAAAAAAAACCCCAATCCCTGATACCCGATTCTCTGAAGATGAGCCACTTTGAACTTAGCTAGGTTAAGTTCAGATGACAGATGTTCCTTCATTTGAGACCCTCGGTTTTTTCATCTGTAAAATGAAGAAGTTGACTAGATTGCTCCTGAGGTTGCTGGCAGCTCTAAATCTATGATTATATGTCCCTATAACCTTTGCCAATTAACTCGTTGGTATGGCCATTCCCTTTACTGGTGCAGATCCTTAAGCCTCCATGCCTTCTTGTCCTTGAACTTCTCATCCATGTTTAACTAGCTCTGACATCCTGTACTCTTATAAATCTGGTCTGACCTATCCTAATAACCTTAAATAAACTAATATGCTCTCTAGAAGAGCTGTCCCATTATACTGGACATTTTCATTTTCCACGAGGCCACCAGATGATGCTGTGGATGGAATGATGGACCTGGAGTCAGGAAGACCTGATTTCAAGTTCTGCCTCAGACACTAATTAGTTGCATGACCCAGGGCAAGTCACAAGCTCTCTGAGCCTCAATTTTTTCATCTACATAATGGGGATGATAATACCCTACTTCACAGGGTAATTGTGAAGGTTGAGTGAAATCCTTGATAGATTGATATAGGTATAGATAGATTCTTTGCAAACCTTAGAATGCTATATAAATGCTAGCCACTATTACTAATTCTGCCTTTTAATATTTTGTAGATACCAGTGTAATTTTGGGATTTGCCATGGTTTCGTCCTCATCCTTGCTATGTAGTTATATTCCACTCTTCTTTCATATGTATCCTTAAGGATGTATTCTATGCCACTCCTTGGACCAAATCAATCTTGGTATTAAGCTTCAGCCTGCTTCCACTTACCCTGCATCTCTGGGTCATCCTTTGGGTCACTCGTACTTTGGATTCTTTGGAGATCATGGTGTTTCATGATTCATAGTTGCTTAACATCATTGTAAGAATATCAGTATTGAAAAAAGAGGATTTAGTCTTTCAAATGCAATCCAGCCTGATCTCCTCTAGTTGTTCACTTCTGGCCCAGCTCATTGTCCATCTGCAGCATCTCTCCAACATGGACATATCGATGGGCTGATTGGATGGGATGCTGATCTAACTTCATATCCTCATCTGAATAAAATGTATTCTCTATCCACTTTATTTTTCTAATGTGGATAGCTAAACTTAACCCATCCATAAAACCAACCCTGCGTAAGATCCCGTAAAAAACCAGATATTTCACGTGATTCAAAATGGAGTTCTGAAAAGGGAGACTATAAAGAAGTTCACTAATTTCTGAGGTATTGGGTACAATGAAATGAGGACATTACCAAGCATACCAAAGTAATGCACTATAGTTGTAAGAGTTACGTACTGCTAATCCACAGCTTGGATTCCATACCTTGGCTTGTATTCAAGGTCTAGTTCTGCTAGTAATTAGCTGAGGAAATCACTTTATCTCTGTGAAATTCAGCTTCTACATCTGTAAAATGGGAAGATTAATGTGGTACCCAGTGACCTCATAGGGTGATTATGAGGCTCATGTTAGATAATTTAAACTATCAAGCGCTAGACATATATGTGGTTAATGCACATATATTATACACATGGTAAATACATTATATATAAACATACATGTATATACACATACATATATACTATAATATGTATATATATAATGTAGATATATAGTTGCATGTGCATATTTAATAAAAATATATACATAGTTCTCTGTGACTTAAATTATATAAATATATATGAACGTATATATATGTAAAATTATTATTTAAGTTAACAAGTTGTCAACACACACTATTAAACACTTACTGTATGCCAGGCACTATGCTAAGCATTGGTGATACAAATTTAGGCAAAAACAGTCTTTGCCCTCAGGGAGATCACATTCTAATGGGGAAGGCAACATGCAAACACCTATGTACAAGCAAGATACTCCCACTTATCCTGGAGGCATTCTTTTTTTTTTTTTCCATTGAAATATATTCAATATTTTCATTCTAAAAATTTCTTTATTTAATTTTTAATTCATGAGATAAAACAAGTAGAATATAAAAATGATTGCACATGAAACTGCAAATCTATTCTGTACAATTTGCTATTCCTTTTAAATATACAATAACATTATCATGTAAACTTCTTAGGTATTCTTAGAGGGAAAGCACTAGGTGACTGAGAAATGCTATTAATGCCCTAAATGGTTAGACCAGGGCGGAGAACTAATGAATCTGCAAGCAGATGACCAGATCCAAAGACTTTGAGCAAACCACTTGCTTGTACTGGGCCTTGGTTTCCCCATCTCTAAAATGAGGGGCACAGATGAAGTTATGGCTCTCATGTGAACAGCCTACATTTTGCAGGCTCTTTCTAGCTCTGGCATTCTGTGGTCTGGGATAGGATGTAGACTTGAATCTCAGTTCTGACTTTAGACAAATCTCTTTCCCTCTCTGGGCTCTGATTTCTCAGCCTGTAAAATGAGGGGGTGAGACTAGGGTGGTCTCTAAGGTGTCATCCAGCTCTAAGACCTATGACTCCAATTTCAACCCCCGAGCAAAAGCCTCTGGGCGCTCTCTTGTCATGATGCGGTCTGTTTTCCCAACCAAGAAGGCTGAGCATGATGTGTTTTCTCCTAAGGAGGTTTTATTAGTGGTTAGTGGTGGAGTAATGAAAGCCATTTACAACCCACAGTTTCACTCTGGCTGCTCTGCTCTCTTATAAAGGCACAGGCCACAATATATTAGTTGTTAAATCAAATTCAACCCTCCATGAATACAAACAGAATTAAAACACATACACAACACAAACAAACTGCTCTCTTCCATATGAGCTTTAGGAAAATAAGCATCATATGATTTCTGGCCCTTTAAAAACAATCCACCCTGAAGCAGGTTTTCCAAGGATGGCTCTTGTTTCTTTGTTCTCTCTGTGATCTTTCAGTACCAGTAATGTTGATAACCTTCTATTAAAGAGGCAGTCTAGCCACAGGGGTGTGCAGTCTGTGGCCTCCAGGCCACATGTGGCCCTCTAGGTCCTCAAGTGTGGCCCTTAATCAATCAAAGGGCAGCACTTGAGGACCTAGAGGGCCACATGTGGCCTTGAGGCCACAGGTCCTATCCCTGACTAGTGTCTTGTCAAAGATTCCTGAGGACTAATAATAATTATAATTGCAATAGTAACAATAGCAAATATTTATATAACCCTTAAAAGAGTTGCAAAGTGGTTTACATATATTATTACATTTGATGAAGTTAAGAGTCAGGATAACTGGGGGAGTCTAAGCTAGGGGGAGTCAGGTAGACTCATTTTCTTGAGTTCAAATCCAGCCTCAAATCTGGCAAATCACTTAACCTTGATTGCCTCTGTTTTCTCATCTGTGAAATGGTCTGGAGAAGGAAAGGGCAAACCGGTCCAGTATATTTGCCACGAAAACCCCTGATGGGGTCACAGAGAGTTGTACACAATTGAAAAATGACCGAACAACAAATCCTAGTAGTGGATATGTTTTCTTGGGTATAATATATAACTCCTGTGGGTCTCAGTTTCTTGCTCTGTAAAATAAGGGACTTGGACTATATGGTTTCTAAGCTTCTGACAGTGCCTGTTCTATGTGCTAAGTGCTCTGACAAACTATGTTTGGTTCTGTAAGTTCCTTTCTGGCTGTGATGTAATGTGTTTTAAGATTCATTTCAGCTCTAAGATTCTACATTCTTATCTTTCTGCTTTGACTGATTGGAATTGTGAGTTAATCTCTGTAAATGTTAAAGTATATATGTGTTTACTATTATCATCCTCAGATGACCATAGATTATAGCCCTGGAAGGTTGGACCTTGGAGGCTCTGCATTTTGCAGATGAGTAAATGGAGGCTCAGAGAGGTTTGACTTGCCCAAGTTCACATGGGTAGTGAGAGCTAGAGCTGGATCCAATCATATGATTGTGGGACCGCAGACGCAGAACTAGAAAGGACCTTTGAAATCTTCCTTCTGGTTCAGCTTCCTCACTTTGCAGATGAGGAAATTGAGGCTCAGAGTTGTTAAGTGACTCACTCAAATTCATACAAGTAATCAGACCCAGGAATTGAACCAGGATCCTTTGGTTCCAAGATTCAGAGCTCTTTCCACTGTAAGATGCTGCCTCATCTTCATCACCTCCATGTAGAACATGGAACATGCTTCCCCATAGGCTGTTTTCTTGGAAGAGGGCCAACCACCCATGGCTCAGTGCCTTAGACCTTTGAAGGCTCCAGGAGGAAGCCTGTGCAGTGAACACATAAAACCCACCTGGACCCTCTGTGCCCTGACCCTTCTCAGTAGTCAGTTCAGGCATTTCAAACCAGGCCCAAAGTCATTCCATGGGCCTAAGGAGGCACCATATGTGTATGGTTGGAGAAGAGCCACCTCCATAGCAGGGTCATGTCCAGTTCTGGGCCCACATTTTTGGAAGGACAGTGGGCAACTGGATCGGGTCCAGAGAGGACCAGAATGATGAGAAGCCTATACACCATGCCATGCTAATATCAGCTGAAAAAAACTGGGGATGTTTAACTCAGAAAAGAGGAGATTTAGAGGGGATTAATCTTTATTTTCAAATATTTGAAGAGCTATCCTGGGGAAAGAGGGATTAAATTTGGAGGAGAACAGAGAACTTCATTTTTCCTAACACCATCCCTGGTGGTCCGGTTGAACAAGCCTGAGTTTTGGAGTGAGAAGATCTGGGATCTTCTACTTGCATGATTTGCAGGCAAGTCACATAATTCCAGGCCTCAGTTTTCTCAACTAAACAATGAGGAGTTTAAACTAGTTGCACTGTAAGGATGCTTTCAGCATGAAAGCTATGATCTTATGAGTTAGGAAAAAGAATTGAAATTCCAGGAAGGCTGATTTAAACTAACTATAAAGGATTTTTAAAAAAAGTAGTTAAAGCAGTTTAAAATTGGAACTAGCTAATTTTTTTAGGTAGTAAGCTCCCCATTCCAGGAAATATTCAAGAAGAAAGTAAATTATCATCTGCCATGGACGTTATAGATAGGATTTTTCCCATTCATTGGTAGTTGGAATTTGAGTTGTTTTTCAGCTGTGTCCAGTTCTTCATGACCCCATTTGGGATTTTCTTCCAAAGGTACTGGAGTCATTTGCTACTTCCTTCTTCAGCTCATTTTACAGATGGGGAAACTGAGGCAAACAGGTTGAAGTGACTTGCCCAGGGTCACACAGCTAGTAAGTGTCTGAGGCCAGATTTGAGCTCACAAAGATGAGTTCTCCTGACTCCAGACCCGGTGCTCTCTCCACTGTGCCACCTAGTTGCCCTGGCAAGTTGGAGTAGACGATCTCTAAAATCCCTTTCTACACTGAGGCTGTCATCTATAGAACAGAGCCTAACAGGACTCCAAGATAAGGGCAGTGAAAATTTCCATTCTTTTTTTTTTTTTTAAGGCAGTTGGGGTTAAGTGACTTGCCCAGGGTGTTTGGTCTGAGACCGGATTTGAACTCAGGTACTTCTGACTTCAGGGCCGGTGCTCTATCCACTGTGCCACCTAGCTGCCCCTGAAAATTTCCATTCTTTAGCATCAAATGTCATCAGCGTGGTCATCAAGTCAAATCAAAAGGGGTTCAGATGGCAATTGCAAGCATAGCTTCTGTTTGTTTGAGGATAAGTGAGAACTGAATATAAATGTAGGTAAAGAGGAAGAAGCCAGAGGATGGGAACAAATTGAAAATGAGATGAGTGGAAGGATTCATGGAGTAAGACTCCATGGGAGATGGGAACGAGGGTGCAATGTCTATGTGGGGGCCAGCTTTAAAAAGGAGGGGGCCTCCTCATCCATTGAGATCAGAAGGAAGAAGGATGGGATGAAGGGAGGCCTGCCAATTTTTTGAGATACAGAGGATGAGGAGTGGTAGAGTTGACAAGAGATGTTCTTATTCTGAGGTCATCTGCTGATGAGAATTAGTGTGAGTAAAGCTGAGAGACTGAGGTGAGCGATTTGCAGCAATTATTCTGCGAGGTTTGCAAGGGAAAGAAACATTTGCCTTTCTGTGCTGAGGGCTCAGTTGAAGTTAGATTGCATTGATTTGTAGTGGATACAGTTAGTCTGATTATTTAAAATTTTCTCTTTCATCACCTCATGACTTAGGAGTAGGAACAGAAAAGTTAGGGAAAGAAAGTGGTAAGAATATGACACAAGTAACTAATTGGTGGTTGACGTAAAGGGTGTCCCAGAAGTCTTAGTGTAGTTTTAAGCTTGCATAGCTTTTCCAGAGGACAAAGGTTTAAGCCGTAATACCTTATACTGTATACCACAAATAAGTTGTGAATGGATCTGTTACTTAATTATAAAAGCCATTAAAAAAGCAGGGGAAAACAGAAGGAGATATCTTTCACAGATATGTCCAGGGGAAAATTCTCAAGCAAGGGATAGAGATAACCAAAGATAAAACAGGTAATTTTGATTACATGAAGCTAAAAAAGAAATCTTTCGCAAGAACAAAATCAATGTTATCCAGAATAAGAAGAGGCTTTAGAAGCTAGAACCTAGAATTTTATAGCTGGGAGGAACTGTGCCTGTTTCTGCTTACTCAATTTTGGCCTACTTGTCCAACTTGACCTTGCATTTCTATGGACTTCTTGGGTCTGGACCATCCTTTTGTCTGGCTCCTTTTCTGGTTGTCCCAGATTTTCCTGCAGGTCTCAGTCCTGGCTCATAGCTCTGTCTCCCTGACCCACTGTGGCCCAAGGCCCAGTATAACAGTCACCCTTGGTTATCAGACATACTCCTCTGGCTTTCTGCCTGTGCTTCCATCTGCCAGGATAACAAACCTTAGCTATTAGCCTAGCCTGCCTCCTTTGGTGGAAGAGCATCTGTTGACACTCAGGAGCCAAGACCATGTATCTGAGCAATTAGGGGGAGGGGTGAGGGATGGAGAGAAAGGAAGGGGGAAAACATGGCATTTATCACTTCTAAATGACAGAGACATAGCTTTCGTGTCCTCTTGTGGCACAGGAGAAATAATTAAGCCCAATCATTACATCGGTGGAAAATATAACAGGCTACATGGGGGCAGCTGGATTAATAAATTGGCTGGAGATGCATATAAGTCAGATGACCTAAAAAAGTTCATTGAGCGCCATGGTGTCATTGAAACCATCTTAGACATAAGTGGAGAGCTCAGGACTCTGAGCACATTTGGGACTATTCTATTCCTTCTGTGTTCATTGAATTGACTCCAAACATATGTCTGAAGGACCCAGAGCAAGGGAAAAGTCATAAATTGTGAAGAAAAGGACATTCAAAGAGCTATGGATTCACAAAGAGAGGGGGCACCTTTCCATCTGCCCTAAAACATGGTCAATGGGGAGGCTCCATCTGTTAATGGGGAGCATTACTATGCTCCAGGCCTGGACTTCTCTGGACCATGCTGAGAATACAGGTGGATGAAACCCAGGTAAATGCTGAAACTAAGCAACTTAGATCTTCCATGACTGTTATGATAAACCACCTGATTTATTCGTAGTACTTCTGTTCTTTTGTTAACATTTCCCCAATGTACAATGCCCTTTTCATTGCCTTCCTTCTACCCAAACTATCCTTCAATGCCTAGTTCAAGTTTCATCTCATCCAAATAATTAACTGAATTCAATAAACACTTAAGAAATACCCATTAAATACAAGATAAAATCCAGTGTGGCATAATGGATAGAGAGCTGACCTAGGAGTCAGGAAGACTTGGGTTCCAGTTCATATTCTGACATTTCCTGACTGTATTACATATTATACAGTATTTGCTGTAAGATTTTACAATAACTCATTTCAACAATGAGCCATGTGCTTTTCCAGAAGGTCCATCCCCTCTGTGGTCTATGGTATGGCCCCTGCCATCTCCTGGGTACTTTATGGACTATAGTCCAATCCAATCCTTGCTACACTTGGCATGAGGTGATGAAGGCCATTTGAATAAAAAGAAGGGATGCCAGAGATGTCATGGAGGCAGGATGGACAAATCTTGATAGCTGATTGCATATGGGAGTTGAGGGAGAAGGAAGAGTGAAGGATGATTCCAAGGTTATAAAATTGGGTGACTAGGAGGGAACCTTTTTCCATGAACCCATACTCCAATGATTTCTTCCCCTTCTGAATTCCTACAAAAATCCTTACTATCTAATTATAGCACTATACTATACTATACTATGCTATATACTACATACTATATACTAATTATAGTATCTATGAGATAGCTTGTCTGAGGTCTGTCATGAACTTGGGCCAAGGGTCCTACATGGTATTGGTTGAGGCTTTATGAACTAGGGAGAAAATAAAGGCCACAATGGAAGGACCCACTCTGGGAGAGGATAGATGGGATGTCTACCATGCTGAGCTTGGGTTAGTTACCAGAGGCATGGGAAACAAGCTTCAAGAAGGCCTGGTGGCGAGAGGTGTCATGTCTGGACCTAACCTCTTGTGTTGAAATCAAAAGATCATAGTATTTAGGAAAAGTAAGGAAATGAAGTCTAAAGCCAGGCAGAGATTTTAGACAATGGGAGAGTAAGAGGGTCTGAGTTTAACGAAGCATCTGATACAATTTGCTACAATTGGTTTCTTTTGAGCGCATTAATATTTTTATGCCCAGATACATGAAGCTGTATAACTTTGGGCAAGTCATTTAACTTCTCTGGGCTTCTATTTCCTCAGTGTAAATGAGTAGACTAGGCAAGATGACCCCTTCCATCTTCATGTGTATGGTCCCATGACGGATATGAGGTGATGCTTGCATTTCTCTTCTTATTAGTGATTTTGAGCAAATATTCAGATGGTTGATAGTTCATATTTGTTTTTTTTCAAAGCTACTTATATCCCATGGCCACTTGTTCCTAGGTCAGTGGCTTTTTTAAAAAAACATTATATTTTTATTATTCTTTTTAAAAAATTGGAGTTCCAAATTCTCTCCTTCCCTTCTGCCTCTCCCCGACTCACTGAGAAGGCAAGAAATGTGTTATCAATTACACTTGTGAAATCATGTTAACTATGTTTTCATATTAAGCATGTTGCAAAAAAGCAAGAAAATAAATTTAAAAAATCATGTTTCAATCTGCATTAAGATTCTATCAGTTCTCTCTCTGTGGGTGGATAGCATTTTCCATCATGAGCTCTTAACAATTGTCTTGGATCATTACATTGATCAGATTAGTCAAGTCCTTCACAGTTGATCATTGTTCAATTTTTATGTTACGTGGAAAATGTTTTTTCTGGTTCTCCTTACCTTACTCTGCATAAGTTCATATAAATCTTCCCAGGTTTTTCTGAATCCATCCTGCTGGTCATTTCTTATATCACAATAATATTCCATTACATTCATATACCACAACTTGTTCAACCATTCCCCAGTTTATGGATATCCCCTCAATTTCCAATTCTTTGCCATCATAAAAAGAGCTGCTGTAAATATTTTGTACATATAAGTCCTTTTTCCATTTTCTTTGATCTCTTTGGGATACAGACCTAGTAGTGGTATTCCTAAATCAAAGGGTATATATAGTTTTATAGAAGTTTGGACATAGTTTCAAATTGTTTTCCAGAATGGTCAGACAAGTTCACAATTCAAACAACAGTGTGTCAGTGTCCCAATTTTCCCACATCTCCAACATTTGTTATTTTCCTTTTCTATCATATTAGCCAATCCAATAGGTACGAGGTGATACTTCAGAGTCATTTTAATTTTGTATCTCTAATCAACAGTGACTGAGAGCATTTTTTCATATGACTTGATAGCTTTGATTTCTTCTGAAAACTATTAGTAACAATGTTTTTTGGATATGATTTTTTATGTAACCAAAGTCTACTAACATTAAAAAATATTTTTCTTCTGTTAAATCCTATTATATTAACTCTAAAAATCAGCAATAAGTGTTTTTAGTTTGTTTTACTTGGAGCAGTTTGATTGCGGTCTTCAACCTCAAAGACAAATGTACCAGCTCTCCTTCCCATTTCTCTGTCTCAACCAGAGACTAACCAAGTCTCAACTCTCCTGATTCTATTTTATTAATATAGTTTTTCTGGGCATGATTCCTTTGTATAGGCCAAATGCGGTTCAATGAGGTGCCATATTTCTCCTACTTCCTGCCATATCCTCACCTCTAAAACAGCATCCTGATTTAAAACAAAACAAAATTAATTCACTTAGTTTTGCTCCCTCTCTCTCTTTTTTTCCTCTTTCAGATACTTCTACCTTACCATCTTCAACAAGGTTGGCCATTAATTATCTATTTTTTCAAGTAGTCTCTAAAATAAGATAGGACTTTTAAGGGAATATAGTCTTACTTACACCTTATAACATATAAGTGATGAATCATTATTTAGCCTCTTCTAGATTATAAGAGATAATTAGAAATAAATTCATTATGTCTGTACTTATTTAAGTTATTAATTTTTTTTTCTGTTGAATTTGTATTTCAAAGGTCCTACTCCTTACTGGATTTTGTGAGAAGTGTGATTGAGCAAGGCTCTCACTTGGAAGAGGGAGTAGATTTGTTCTGTTTGGCCCCAGAAAGTATAATGAGGATTAGCTGGTAGAAGTTGCAAAGAAGCAAATTTCTTTCTAACAAATATAGTGGAATGGACTACCTTTCAAAAACAGTATATTTCCCTTCATTGGAGATTTTTAGGCAAAAGCTGGATGACTATTTGTTGTATATAGTGGGATTTCCTTTTGGGCATGAGTTGGAGTAGATGATCCTGCTAACCTCCTTAAATTTAAATAATATAATTATGTGATTGGAAGGAATTAATTCAGTTGAAAGCTCATTTTACCATGTAGGAATATGTTAATTTTGAAGGATAAGTCATCTCTGAATATAGTATATTTTCTTTTGCTTTTTGGTATATCATATTCCAGCTTTCTTCTTCTTTTTTTTAAACCATTGATGAGTATCCCTGGTTGATTTGAGCATTGTTCCCAGATATGTGAACTCTTCCCTCCTGGGAGGTAGCAAGATTCTTGTGTGAGCCTTAAACTCCAGAGCTTGAGTACTATGTTTCCTCATGAGTTAAAATCTGGAATTTCTTTTGATAGAATCCTGTGTATTCCACTAATCTGTACTTTGTCCTCTAATTTTAGTACTTACAGATATTCATGAAATAGTACTATTTAGTGATAGCCGGTGGTCTTTTGTGATGAAGGGAATATATGAAATTCTGTATTTTTGAGTAATATAAACACATTGCTGGGGTGAGCTAAACCTGTGATTTCATTACTGTGGGGAAATCCCAGTGAGGAAATTCCCTTTACCAATGCAGATCAGCACCTGTTCTAACTTAATGTTATATAGTTGCTTTTGGTATTAATAGGATAAATGACTTGCCCAAGGTCACAAATTCATTATGTGTCAGAAGTAGAATTTGGACCTATACTCTGAGGCAAACTCTCTATTCACTATGCCATGCTGATGTTATTAGCATGCATGCATACATACATATATAATGTGTATAATATCTATCTATATGTGTATATAATAGTAACAATAACAATATTTATATATCACTTTAGGTTTGTGAGCCTCACAATAATCCTGTGATATAGGTGATATTATCTCATGTTTCAGAAGGGTTTATTGAAGGTAAGAAAGGTTAAATGACTTGGCCAGAGTCATATCGCTACTAAATGTCTGAGGAAGGAATTGAATCCAGGTCTTCCTCATGAACTCCAAGTCCAACATTATCCACTTATTCCACCTTATACAAATGGATAGGTAGATGAATAGGTAGGTAGATAGATAGATGGTAGCATATTTAAATAGAACTTCGTAGGTTCCAAAGGCCCAGTGATATGTGAGAATCAGCTTGTAACCAGTTCAAAGACCAATTATTAAATTTTCAACTTGAACATTTACACCTCAGAAAGTAGCAAATGCTAAAAATCAGGGCTTGATGTAGTTTTTGTTGATTGTCTAGGTTTAAGAAAGTAATGGAAAAAATGTTAATATTAAATTTAAAATGTGACTGTGCATGTGTATATAGTTTATTTTCAGAGAATTGTTTGTTATTACCTGCATGCTTCTGCAAAGAACTTTCATGTCCATTGACTCTCTTAAGACATGTAATCATAGGTAAAGACCTTAGCGATTATAATCTACCCCCTTACTTTATAGTTGAAGATACCAAGGTCCAGAGAAATCATAGGATCAGAGAGTTAGAATTAAAAGACAGCTAGGAAGCCATCTAGTTCTTTTCCTTAGTTTTACAGATGAGGAGATTGGAGTCTTGTAGCCCCTGAATGACTTGCCTCAAGAAGAAAGTCACACATAGTAATTAGCAAAGATGGGATTTAAGCCCTTACCTTCTCCTTTCATTAAATAATGCTGAGACACATTGGAGCCCTGTAAGATATCTCGTATAAGTCATTATATGGATTATAAGATCATAAATCCAGAGCTTTGGGGAACTTAGGGCTTTTCTGGTCCAACCCCAACATTTTACAGATGAGGAAACTGAGGCTCAAATTTAGTCATGTGGCCCACATTTTGCAGGTAGTAAAAGACAGAGCTGGGATCTGAATGGAATGGAGGTCCTATAGACACCAGATCCAGATCTTTTCAATACATTAGGTCACAGATGACAGAGCTGTGGTTTACAGAGGTAAGGGACTTGACCAAAGTCATATTGTGAGTTTGAGGATTCAGACTCAAGTCTTTTGGCTCCCAAAAGTATTATATCCTGCTGTCAATCAGTGAAGCATCAAATATTTACTGGCCCTGTTTGTTCTGCTAACAAATATTTATGGAGTACTGAGTTAAGTCTGTTGGGAATAAGAAGATGTATACACAAAGATCAAGGAGCTTAAAGTCTCTTTCTGTTTTCCAGACTGAGACACTTGAGACAATTCAATTCAATCCCACAAAAGTTTATTAAAGGCCTCCTGTGTGCAGAGAAATTTGTAGAGATGAAGTGGTCTTTTGCCTTATGGAACTGAAAGTCTAGCAGGGAAATGTCTAAAACACAGAAAATTAGAGTATATAATATTCCTAGTTAGGAATATTTAAACATCTGTGCTAAGTGCCCAATAATTGAAAGAGTCAAGAAAGAATGTAGGCAGGATTGTGATGAAGTTGAGATGGGATAATATGCGTAAAGCACTTTGTAAACCATAAAGTACCATATAAATGCCAGTTACTGTTGTTCTTATTATCAACATCATCACCACTATTATTGTTATTATTATTATTATGCTTTAGTCAACAGGCCTCCATTACAGTGGTGACAACTCACAGAGCCTTTTAATGTATTCCTGAGGAGCCCAGGTATGTTTTATAGAACAATAAAAGGAATGTGCTCATAAATGTTTAATAACCAGACTCTTCTAGGAAAAAAATAACATCGAAAAACACTTTAAATTTAATCTGCATTATTAACACTTCTCCTTAGTCTAGAAGGGGCAGCTAAGTGGCATGGTGGATGGAGTGCTTGGCCTGGAGTCAAAAAGGCTCATCTTCCTGAGTTCAAATCTAGCCTGAGACATTTATTAGCTGTGTGACTCTGGTCAGGTCACTTAACACTTTTGGCCTCAGTTTCATCACTAATAAGTAAAATGAGATGGAGAAGGAAATGGTAAACCACTACAGTATTTTTCCAAGAAAACCCCAAAGGGGTCATGAAGAGTAGGACACGACTAAAAATGACTGAACCACAATGAAGTCTAGACAATCGACAAAATAGTAAATCAAGACCTAATTTGTAGATTACCTGTTTTTAAATGGGGATAATAATAGCATCTACCTCACAGGGTTATTGTGAAGATCAAATAAGATAATCATTTTAAAGCATTTAGGACAGTGCCTGGTATATAGCAAAGCACTAAAAAGTTATCATTATTATTATTATTAAATGTCTACACTGAAAAGTTAACAATATTAGTGTTAGAGCTGGTTCCAGAATACCCCTAAATGTAGGATTAGCTATGGCCCTCATTTAATAATAATAATAATAATAATTAGCATTTATAGTTTTTTAAAGTTTGTAAAATCCTTTGCAAATACTATCTCATGTAACCCTCATAGCAACCGTGGGATATAAGCACAATATATTTTTATCCTCATTTTACAGATAAGGAAACTGAGGCAAAGAGAGATGAAGTGACCTGCCCAGTGTTACACAGCTAGTAAGTGTTTCAAGTCAGACTTGAACTCAGGTCTTCTTGATTCCAGGTCCAGTGTTCTACCCACTGTGCCATCAACCTGCCTTTGGAGCATTTAAGAGGCTCTGAAGTGTAGTGAAGCTTAATGCAGTCAAGGCAATGTCATCTACAAACAAGAGCATCTGGATGTCCTCAACATAAATAAGGACTTCTAATCTGAGTTGCATTCTGCACTGGATGTCCTTTATTTCCCTTTCTTTGCCTCTCATTATATTATGAGAGTCATCATACAAAGTTACCTCTGTCTTTACATATTTCAGGGAATTGTGTATGATATAACATGGCATAACATGACATTCACAATATAACATAGTACAGTATAATATAATATAATATAATATAATATAATATAATATAATATAATATAATATAATATAATATAATATAATATAATATAATATATATAATAATATAATATAATATAATATAATATAATATAATATGATATACTGTGTGATACTACATCACCTATGTATGATACTGAGCTTTATAATATATTTTGATATGTAATAAAATATAATTGTAACATAATATAGTATATGATACTATATGATATAATACAATATAAAATGATACATGATATGACATATGATACTGTATAATATACACTGTATGATATTCTGTGTGATACTATATCATATATAGGTGATATTGCATATTATATTATGATATAATATAATATCTTGTATATTAACGCTATGTTAGCATGTGTATGAGAGATGCCTTGTTGGAAGAGAGTTTTTAAGGCAATATTTTGCTCTGCTGAATTAAATGCCTTTTTAGAGTTTAAAATGATTTGCAGAGGAGGATTTTATATTCTCTATACTTTTTAGTCAATTGTGCCTGTCCTGCTATGGTTTGTTGCAGAATCTCAATTGTGAAGGCAAGCCTGCTCTCTTCTCATACCTCTAGGATGTCCTCGATACATCAATTGTTCTCATAAAGCTTTTGTGGACATGTAAGTGTAGCTATGTGGAAAAGATGAAGAATAATGTCAATAACTCACATTTAGTGAGTTGAAGGCTTTCAAAGTGCTTTCCTCTCAACTGTGAGAGTCAGGTAGTATAAATATATTATCATTCCCATTTTACATTTTACATATAAAGAAACCAAAACTCAGGGAGGGTGAGTGACTTGCTTATGGTCATATGGTTGGTGAATGCCATAGCTAGGACTTGCGTCTAGGTCTCTCCAACTCTTCAATCCGTTCTTTCTTCTATGCTACATAGTCAAGGGCCAATGAATAGGCTACTCAGGCTAGAGTGGAGAGTTTATGGGAGTGGAAGGTAAATTAGGATCATATTAAGTTTAGGCTGTGGAGTCTTGAATGTCAGGCTAAGTAATTCTGACTTTGGGAGTATGGGAATAGGGAGCAATGAAAGGTTTTTGGTGAGGAGAGGGACATAATCAGAGCACTATATTAGGAAGATGACCCTGGAAGTATGTATAAGATGAAATTGAGAGGGGAGGGACTGGAGGAAGGGAGTCTGGCTGTGGTTGTCTGGAACATCCCAGTGGGATAAATCCTAGACTGGGATGATGGCTGAAAGAGTGATGAAGAAGGGACAGATGAGACAGACTTTACAAAAGCAGATCTGATGGCTTCTTCAAAGTCTAACATTTCACAATTCAATGACATGCTAAGTCCTGTGCAACCCTCCATGAGGTTTTCAAAAGAAGACTGGAGCCTGCCTTCTGAGAGTTGCCATTCTATTTATTTGATCAATCATTTCGACATAATGCATCATTATGTCCTACACTCTGTGATTCAAACAGTGAGCATGGCATGAGAAGGCAGAGGTTAGCACAGGCTGGTAGAAGCTGGGGTTTAATGATCATTTCCAAAGTAATTGACACCCACATTTCTGTATCCAACCCCAGTCTTTCCGTGAGCATCTGTCCTGCATCTCTAACAGACAAATGGAATTTTCAAACTTAAAGTCCTGGAGATATCTGAAACTCAACCCCCTTATTATCTTTTTCCTTAATTCCTCCCCTTTTCTTAGCTTCCCTATTTCTGCCAGTTCCTGCCATTCTTCCAGACTCTTGCATTCATAAGCTCCTCGTTCTCTGTGACCTATCATTTCCAATCAGATGGCACACGTTTGCTGTTTTCCACTTTCACAATCTCTCTCACATTTTGCCCCTTCTCTTTGCCCACAGTTAGTTCAGGGCCTTCTCACCTCCTGGGTTATTGCAACAACATTCTGATTGGTCTCCCTGCCTCATATCTCTTCCCATTTGGGCCCATCCTCCGCATGCTGCCAAATTAATTTTTCTTAAGCACAGGTCTTACGGTGTGACTCTCCTACTCAATCTCTGGCTTCCTATTTTCCGAAGAATAAAATACAAACTTCTCTATTTGGTTTTTAAAGTCTTACACCATCTGGCCCCAGTGTATCTTTCCAGCCTCGTTAGATATTACTTCCCTTCCCACTCTTTGTGATCCAGCCAAATTGGACTTCTCTCTGTCTGTCACATAACAGTCCAGCTCTTGTCTATGTGCCTTAGCACTAGCCATCCTCCCATGCCTGGGATGTACTCTCTCCTCCGTTTCATAGATTCCCGCCTTTCCTTGAAGATGAGCGCAAGCACCATTTTGTGGATAAAAGTTTTCCTGAGTCTCCAGCTACTAATGTCCTCCCCTCTCCCCACTTGAACTACTTTATATGTATTTGTACATGCACAAATATATATATATGTATATATATAACATACATATACATATATATGCATATGCTTGTATTTATAGTTGTATATACATATATAGAATATACTTGTGTGTATATATACATTGCATATATGTGTATATATACATTGCATATATGTGTATATATATACATATATACGTGAGGAAATACATACTGTATATTTTATGTATACAAATGTATACACACAGAATATACTATATAACACATTTGTGTATATATGTACATGTGTATATACATACATACACATGTAAGAGGAAATATATACTATATATTTTATATATGCAAATAAATATAGTATATACACACAAACTATATATAACATATATGTATGTATCTATGTGTGTATATCTACACACCTATATGAAGAAACATGTACTATGTATTTTATATATGTAAACATGAATATAGTGTATACACACAAACATATACTATATATAACATATAAGTATATATGTATGTGTATATATGTATATATATATCTATATATATATTTATATGTATGTATATATTTATGACTCTGGCGTATACTGGCTGTGCGACCCTGGATAAGTCATCTAACATCTTAGTGCCACTGGTAACTTTCTAAGACCTTCAGTTGTGCACCCTTTGCTAATTCATATTTCCTCTGGGAGTCACTACATCAGTGAAATCAAAGGTCTGGTTTAGAAAGCAAAGCAAAACAAAACCCAATTTGCTGTAAGTTTTTCTCTGAGATTTATTGTAATTGTGAGTAACAGAGCAACATTTGGGCTGCCCATCTGTTGGAAGTGATTCTAATTCTACAACCAGCTCACTTTCAGAGGCAGTGTGCTGTGGTGGATAGAATGGTGGCCTCTGAGTCAGGAAGGCAGAAGTGCTAATCCTGTCTTAGACACCTACCATCTGTGTGACCCTGGGCAAGTTACTTGACTTCTCTGGGCCTCAGTTTCCTCATCTGTAAAATGCAGGAAGGAAGCTTTGGATATGATCATTTCTTTTTTTTTTTTTTTTGAGTTTAGGCAATTGGGGTTAAGTGATTTGCCTAGGGTCACACAGCTAGTGAGTGTTATGTGTCTGAGGCTGGATTTGAACTCAGGTCCTCCTGACTTCAGGGCTGGTGCTCTATCCACTGAGCCACCTAGCTGCCCCCAGGATATTATCATTTCTAAGGTCCTATATAGCTCTGGGCATTTTCATTGGCTATTCCTCACACCTGGCACACTCCCTCTCCTCATCTTTGCCTCCTGGCTTCTTAAAATCCCAACTTCTATGGGAAACCTTTCCTAACCCCTCTGAATTCTAGTGCTTTTTCTCTGCTAATTATTTCCTAGTTAACCTGCTTATAAGCTTGTTTGTATATATTTGTTTGCATGTGAGCTCTGTGAGGGCAGGGACTGTCTTTTGCCTCTTTTTGTATCTCCTGTGTTTAGCACAGTGCCTGGCACATCGTAGGTGCCTAATAAATGTTTATTAACTAATTGATCTAAATCTATAATCTTGTATATCAACTCTGAATTAACCATTTTTGTCCTGTTTTAAATCTATCATGCTATGATCTAATCTGGCATTTGCTCTCTTTTCTAATTATACATTTGCTATCATTTACACATCAACTAAAGTCCTACTGGTATGGGAGTGGACATATGTAAGCAAAAGTATCATCATCAGAGCATCAATGAATTAAGCAACAAGTATTTATTATATGCCAGGAACTGAGCCATGTGCTGGGGATGACTGCTACCTTTCTCAATTTCTTCACTGAGTAGTTGTTGACTCTGAAGCATCACAAGCCATGAGTCTAGACCGACAGAGATGCCCATGAACATTCCCACTCATCACAGTGACAGATAGGGAGGACACACCCAAGCAACAATCTCCCTAATCACACAGAAATGAGGATACCATCAACTGCCATTGAAATCAGTCTATCTCTGGTTCTGGGGGGAGTGACCCTGGGACATTTCCCACGTGCTACTGGTCTTTCTGCCTCTTTGCTCTGCAGCATCCCAGTCCCTCTAAGTACGCCTTAAGTATGAGTATGACTCAGAGTATGGCTCTCTGAGTCAGCCAGCACAGGTGCTGGCCCAGGACAGATGAAGTTTGTCTTCTATATTCCCAAGAGGGCTAGAAACCCTAGTGGTGGCTCAGCTGATCAGTGTGTGGCTCTGGGGGACAGAAAGGAAGGCAGGGGGACTGGTCTCAGATCATCAGTTGATTGTGAGTTGTGGATTCTGATAAGATACAGGTTCTATACTAGACCGACCAGCCTGGTGTCTGATAGTCAATGCAGACATCACCTGTCTCTCCTACTAAATGACAACATTTGAGAAGCTGGGACATGTTTTCACTGTTCCATAAAGTGACAGAGCATGATGGTCCCCAGCAGATGTTCCAACCTGACAGCAGCTCCACTCTCAGTGGCTCTAAGGGCTGCCATCTCCTTTTTTGAAACCCTTTTCTAACCAGGATCTCCTCTGATTCTCATTACAGCCCCATGAGGGAGGCAAGATAGGGATCCTTATCCTTATTGAAAGAAGAGGAAACTGATACCCAGAGGGGTTAAGTGATTTGCCCAAGGTCATAAGGTAAGATTCTGCCAAAACCCTGCTGAGAGCCCACATCTTATAGAATATGAAAGCCTTAGTAAACCTGAGTTACAAGGACATTTTCAGATCATCCAATCCAAGGGCTCTTAATTCCCCTAAAGGGTTCATGAATAGATTTCAGGGGATCTATGAGCTCAGGTGAGAAAAAAATGGCATCTTTATTTTCACTAACCTCTATCTGAAATTTAACATTGGTTTCAATTATGAATTAAAAGCAGTAACAACAACAACAACAATAAATGTCTGGAGAAGTGGTCCCTAGACTTCACTAGAGTGCTGAATGGGTCCATGAAACAAACAAACAAACAAAAATACTTAAAGCATTCTCAATCTAATTCAACCTTTTATTTTCCCAGAGGACAAAACAGAGACCCAGAGAGAGGAACCAATTTGTCGAGTCACATGGCAAAGTCCACAGAAAAGCCAAGACCAGAACCAGAGTCTTCTAATTCCATCCAAGGGCTTTTCTTTTATATCTCACTATCTCTCATTCTCTCTTTTGTGCTAATTAATGGCTTTCTTAATGGGGGTCCTCTTTTAAGCATCCCCACTTATCTCTGCCTCCTAGGAGGAAAACCCCACCTTTTTTTCTGAAATGACATTGTCAAAGGAGCAGCCACTAAATTGGGTTAAGTATCAAGAGAGATTTATGCTTGGGGGAAGTGGGCTCCATTACTGCAGGATAAATGGATTTCCAGGGGAGCTTGGCTATCTTCTTTTTTTCTATTTTTTAATTTTTTTAAATATAAATTTATTTATTTTTAGTTTTCAATATTCACTTCCATAAGTTTTTGAGTTCCAAATTTCTCACCCCTCCCCCCACCCCAAGATGGCATGCATTCTGAATACCCCTTCCCCTGGTCTGCCTTCTCTTCTATCTCTCCCCCCTCCCTTCTCTTATCCCCTTTCCCTTCTATTTTCCTGTAGAGCAGGATAGACTTCTGTACCCCTTTTCCTGTATTTCTTATTTCCCAGTTGCATGTGAAAATATTTTTTTTAAAACATGTGTTTTTAAAACTTTGGGTTCCAAATTTTCTCCCTTCCTCCCTCCCCCACCCATACTCATTGAAAAGGCAAGCAACTCAATATAGGTTATACATGTGCAGTTATGCAAAACACTTCCATAGTAGACATGTTGTGAAAAACTAACTCTATTTCCCTTAATCCTATCCTGCCCTCCCATTTATTCTATTCTTTCTTTTGACCCTGTCCCTCCTCAGAAGTATTTACTTCTGATTACCCTCTTTCCCAATCTGCCCTCCTCTCTATCACCCCCTGCTCTCTTGTCCCCTTCTCCCCCTATTTTCCTGTAGGGTAAGACAGATTTCCATACCCAATTGAATGTGTATGTTATTCTCTCCTTAAGCCAAATCCTATGAGAATAAGATTCCCTCATTCCCTCTCACCTTCCCCTGTTTCCCCTCCACTGTGAGAGACTTTTCTTTTCTGTTTTTTTTTGTGAGATAATTTACCCCATTCTACCTCTCCCTTTCTTCTCCGAGTATCATCCTCTCTCATCCCTTAATTTTATTCTCCAGATATGACCCCTTAATCTTCAACTCACCCTGTGCCCTCTATCTATCTATATATACATACATACATTTTTTTCCTTCAACTACCCTAATACTGACAAAGTTCTCATGAGTTACAAATATCATCTTTCCATGCAGGAATGTAAACAGTTCAATCTTAATAAGTCTTATGATTTCTCTTTCCTGTTTACCTCTTCATGTTCCACTGAGTCCTGTATTTGAAAGTCAAATTTTCTGTTTAGCTCTGGTCTTTTCATCAGGAATGCTTGAAAGTCCTCTATTTCACTGAATGACCATTTTTTCCCCTGAAGGATTATACTCAGTTTTGCTGGGTAGGTGATTCTTGGTTGTAATCCTATCTCCTTTGCCCTCCGGAATATTATATTCCATGCCCTGCGGTCCTTTAATGTAGAAGCTGCTAAATCTTGTGTTATCCTGATTGTGTTTCCACAGTACTTGAATTGTTTCCTTCTGGCAGCTTGTAATATTTTCTCCTTGACCTGGGAACTCTGGAATTTGGCTATAATATTCCTAGGAGTTTTCCTTTGGGGATCTCTTTCAGGAGGAGATCTGTGGATTCTTTCAATTTCTATTTTGCCCTCTGGTTCTAATATATCAGGGCAGTTTTCCTTGATAATTTCTTGAAAGATGATGTCTAGGCTCTTGTTTTGATCATGGCTTTCAGATAGTCCAATAATTTTTAAATTCTCTCTCCTGGATCTATTTTCCAGGTCAGTTGTTTTTCCAATGAGATATTTCACATTGTTTTCTAATTTTTCATTCTTTTGGATTTGTTTTACAGTGTCTTGATTTCTCATAAAGTCACTATCTTCCAATTGCTCTATTCTAATTTTTAAGGAAGTATTTTCTTCAGTAATCTTTTGGACTTCCTTTTCCATTTGGCCAATTTTTCTTTTTAGGGCATTTTCTCCTCATTGGCTTTTTGGACCTCTTTTGCCATTTGGGTTAGGCTTTTAAGGTGTTATTTTCTTCAGTATTTTTTTGGGTCTCCTTTAGCAAGCTGTTGACTTGTTTTTCATGATTTTCTTGCATCACTCTCATTTCTCTTCCCAGTTTTTCCTCTACTTCCCTTACTTGCTTCTCAAAATCCCTTTTGAGCTCTTCCAAGGCCTGGGACTGATTCATATTTTTCTTGGAGGCTTTGGATGTAGGAGCTTTGATTTTGTTGTCTTCTTCTGGTTGTATATTTTGATCTTCTTTTTCACCAAAGTAAGATAATATAGTCTGACTTTTTTGCTGCTTGCTCATGATCCCAGCCAATTACTTGAGTTTTAAACTCTTTGTTAAGGTAAGAGTCTGCTTCCAATGTGGAGATGTACTGTCCCAAGCTTCAGGGGTTTGTGTAGCTGTTTTCAGAGATACTTGAAGGGACCTGTAAATTTTCAGTTCTTCCAAGGTGGTATGATAAGGGGCGAGGTGTTTACTCTTTTCCTGGCCTGTGACTACAAGTACTCCTTTCTGTCCTGTAACTGTGAGGAGGGGTTCTCATCCACAGCCACTACAAGCTCCACCACACCAGTATTCCTCCTCACCTCAGCACCACTGCCCAGAACTGTGACCCAGATCCAAACAGGGGCAAAGCAAGAGATTCCTGCCTCAGCACTGGCAAAGAGATCCCTGCAATCCCTCTCTGATCAGCCACTGGAGTCCCCCTCAGTCTGTGGGCCAGAAGCTCAGGAATCAGCTGCCCCGCCCCCCAGGGCCAGGCTCTTGGGGAATGGAGCTGAGACCCCGCCTTCCTTTATCAGCACCGACAGAAACAGACTTTTCCCACTGACCTTCTAAGTTGTCTTTGGCATTCATGAATTGAGGAGTCTGGAAACCTCCACAGCTGCCTGCGATTCAGTCCTCTGAGGCCTGCTCCAGGTTTACTGCGGCCTGCTCGCCCACGCTGCGCTGCGCTCCCAGCCCAGCGCGATTCACCTTTCTGATTAATCATCCAGGTTGTCTTGGGCTGGAAATTTGTTTCACTCTGTCTTTTTGTGGGTTCTGCTGCTTCAGAATTTGTTTAGAGCCATTTTTTATGAGTATTTGGAGGTATTTGGGGGAGAGCTCAAGCAAGTCACTGCTTTCACTCCGTCATCTTGGCTGTGCCCCCCGAGCTTGGCCATCTTCAAAACCCTGGCCAGAGATATTCTGTGTGGAGCCCATGGGTACTGCTTACATGCACAGCTTAGGCAGGGGCTTTTTCCTTTGTGAATATGAGTTTAACAAGTGTTAGCATTTTGCTTCTGATTGTGGCTTATTCTGTCCCTGCCTATTGAACAATGAAGAATGCAGCATCATACTTGATTCTGGTCAACAGAAGAGACATTCACCTGAGTATGCCTATAAAACCAGTATTGTGGGGTGTGGGGGAGAAGAAGAAAATCAATATAAACACATCAAACTCAAGTCCTGATATCCCCTTAAACTTTTGCTTTCATGCAATTCTGTATTAGCAGATATTAGCAGATGTTTTGAGCTAATTACTCCATTACCTGTATTCATAATTTTAACCAGGACTGGCCTAACGAGTAAGCGAAGTAGGTGGTCGCCTACATGGTATTATTTGAGGGACTCTGAGCATGTCCCAACCCACCACCTCTCTCCATCCCCACAACACACATGCCTGTCATATTTCCTGAAATTCCAGAATTACAGGTTTGTTTCCATGGGTCTTTGAATCTTATCTACTAAAATGTACACAGCCTTGGAAGAAGTCATAAACCTAAACTGCTGCTAGCTGACATCTCTAATTTTAAGAGAAAAGAACCTTGGGCTAGGAGCCAAGAGTCTTGATTTCTAAGGCTGGCTCTGCTGCCAGTTAAAGGTTGAACAAATCCATTCCCCAATTTGGGACTCAGTTTCTTCACATGTTTAATGGGGAAGTTGAACATGACCTTTGAGCGTCCTTCTAGCTTTGACATTCAAGGCCTCATGTTTTAAGGATTTTTCCATCTTTGCATAGTTCTCAGGGCCTAACTAGCTTTGTTCATATAAGCACTCCAAAATGTTTGTTGAAGTGATTTTTATTTTACTGGAGAAAAAGTTGGCCAGTGTTTACAGTTGGCAGCTCAACTGAGCTTCAGGCAAAAACTAGCTGGACTGCCCTGAGATATTTCCCAAGTTCTTGGGCTAACTCGTTGAGGTTAAGCTCCCAAAGAATCTGATTTGCTCTTCTCTTGCACAAGCCACATTTTCAATCACTCGGCACCAGTATGGATAGTCTTTCTTCAGGGACCTGTTTGGATGCCATCGTCTCTGAGAAACCTTCCCTGACTTCCCATTCATTCCTCTAGCTGAAAATATTTTGTTCTCACTTTATCCTAGGCTATTTTATTTTTCATCTACCTGTCACTGTCCACCTGGCATCAAACCTCTTTCCTACATGATACCTCCACCTTTACAGATTGCCAGCCTAAGGGCAGAGATCATTTTTCAGTTTTATATCTCCAGCATGGAACTCAGAGCCTGGGATGCAGGTTCATAAAAAATGCTTGTTGAGTTGAATGGAACCTGACATTGTTGTTTCAGAGGTTAAGAATGTGCTGCTTCTCTTGCAGGAAATCTGCCTGTTTGCAGAGCATCTCTTAAGGAATATAACAACTGCAAAATCATCATGAACTTCCAGCATGCCACGGGGCAAACAAAGCTAATGTGATCTTCAGCTGCATTAAAAAATGAATAATAAGTGTCCGAAATGAGGGAGATGATGATCCCAGTAACCTCTGCCTTGGTCAGACCACATCTGGAGTACAGGGTTCAGTTTTAGGTGCCACATTTTAGGAGAGAATGTTGACAAGCTTTAACTTCTGAAGAAGAGAGTACCTAGCATTCAAAGAGCAAAGGAACCTGTATAATTCAATAATCAATTGAAGGATTTGGGGATGTTTGGCTCAGTGAGGAGAACACTTATGTGGATATAACAGTTATCTTCAAGTATTTGGAAGGCTGCCATGTAGAAAAGGGATTAGATTTGTTTTGCTTGGTCCTTGGGAATAGAACCAGCAACAGCAGGTGAATGATGCAGGGAGGAGGGGAGATTTCACCTCAACATAAAAGCAAACCTGCCAATATTAAAAGCTGCTAAATTGTATGCACTGTTAAAAAAATGGGTGGGCAGTGAGCTTCCCATTATTGGAGGTGTTTAAGCCCAGACCAGTTGAATCCTTGTTGTCCTTGTGATAGAAGAGATTCTGGCATAGGGTAGGAAGTCTCTGGTGACTTTATGTCCTAAGATTCTCTCTGAATCCGTGCCTCAGCAGCTACTCCATGGATGCTCTTGGTGATATGGATTCTGTCTGGTACATCTCTGCAATCGATCAACATGTATTTATTAAGAAGTTACTTAACTCTGTTTGCCTCATTTTCCCTCATCTGTGATCCTTTTAGAAAATGAAGGATCATCATCATCATCATCATCATCATCATCATCATCATCACCATCATCACCATCATCATCATCATCACCATCATCACCATCATCACCATCATCACCATCATCATCATCATCATCACCATCATCATCATCATCATCACCACCATCATCATCACCATTATCATCATCATCATTATCATCATCACCATCATCATCACCATCATCATCATCATCATCACCATCATCATCATCATCATCATCATCATCATCACCATCATCATCACCATCATCATCATCATCATCACCATCATCATCATCATCATCATCATCATCATCATCATCATCACTATCATCATCAACAACAACAATGATGTTCCAGGGACTGTAGTAAGCTCAAGAGATACAAAAACAAAAGTGAAATGGTCCCTGTTACTCCAGAAACTTATTTTCTATCAGGGGACCCTGAAAGTGCCTCGCAAAGTGACTTGTCCAAAGTCTTGTGGCAATTATAGTAAACAGCAGAGAGTCCTTTGCTCAGCATTAAAGAGGTGGCCATTCCTCCAAATGGCAGGTCTTCCCTCCCACCCCCATGAACTCATTAGCTTGGAAGCTGCATCAAATCAGTTCAGTAAGAAAGATATTAATAGCAGTTACCAGAGAATAAGAGATCACAGACGTCAAAACTCTCCTACTGAAGACAAAATTATGCCTGCTTAAAAACATTTGACTTAACTTTCTCTTTTTCTTTTCTTTCTTTCTCTTTCTTTTTACTGTGTGTACTTAAATTTGTGACTCAGCCAGAAGAGAACTTGTTGTGGGGAGAATCTCAGTGAGAAGGAAAAGCTTTCCCATTGGTCAGCTGGGCCTGGAAAGTTAGGCTACCTTAAGGAAGACCTGTGTTATCTTGAGGATTTGAAAGGAAAAAAAAAATGGCAGGTGGGGAGAGGTCCCAGTAAGGCCAACGTTTCTGCCTGGGAAAGAGCAGCTTCATTTCCATTTGGCTGGAGATTTTTATGGTTTTTGATTTCCTGGATAGACACATAAGAGAGCTGCCAGTCAATCGATAAGCATTTATTAAACACCTGTTATGTGCTAGGCACTATTCTAGGTGCTAGGGGTACAAAGATAAACATGAATCAGCCTCTGTCCTGAAGGAGTTTACATTCTACTTCTGACTTCCAGGACTCACTCCAGTTCTAACATTCTATGTTTTATGTCCTAAGTTTCCTTTCAGCTTATTGGATGAGAGGAAAAGAGCATGTAAGTAGGGGAAAGAACACTGGACTCACCATCGGGAGACTTAGGTTCCAGTTCTGGCATTTTTTTGTGTGACCTTGGCCAAATAACATCTTATTCCTTTATATCTTGCCTCTGTAAAACAAGATGGTCGGACCACATCGTAATGGTTGTATGGTTTCCCATGTGATTGTCACAACTGTTCTTTGAGGAGGGCAGCACAAATTTTGTTATCTCTATTTTATAGAGGAAGAAACTAAGGCTTAAAGAGGGCACACCATTTACCTAGTGTCTCCAGCCAATCTTGTCAGATTTAGAGGTGGAACAGATCTTAGAAATCACTTAATCTTACTCCCTTATTTTGTAGATAAGGAAACTGAGGACCAGAGAGAAGAAGGGACTTACCTTAGGTCATGTAAAGAGTAACAAAGCAGGGATTCAAACCCAGTTCTCTGACTTCAGAGCCAATCTTCTTTATGGCACACATGTGTGTGTACATGTACACAGAAACAGATCTTGTTTTACTCAAAATGAAGAAAAACGTTTTTATGAAAAGTAGAATGACCTGCCTTGTGAGGCAGTGAACTCCCTGTCACTGATGCTGTTAAAATAGAGGCTGGATGGTCACTTTTTGAGGATGCTAAAGAAAGGAATAAATGATACTCTGAGATCTCTTCCAGGTTTGAGGTTCTCTGACTATTAGAACAGGAAGCATCTGTCCTTGCTGGGTGTTCATTGGCTGGCACATAGCTAAAATAAGGAGAAAAGGTCATTAGGCAGTAGGCCACTAAGTACTCAGTTAAAATCATCGAGTGCAATACCGTGCTATGGGCCTTGAGGGCAGGAATCACTTTATTTTTGCCTAGATATTCCCACCACCTAGCACAATGCCTGATACATGGAGTAGGTGCTTAATAGACACCGATTGATTGATTGCTAAGTTAGCCTGTTAGCATCCGGGGGGGGGTAATGTCCCAAACAGCCACCAGGGGGAAGCTGAGAGCCACAGACAGGTACCCCTGCCCTGATCTTGTACCAGAACCAGCTGTTTGCATACGAGAGAGACACCATCTCCGTGAATAAATCCATTTTTGGAAACTAAAAGACCATTCGGGGATGTAATAGAGTCACCATCTTTAGAGATACTAAAGGTAGACTGTGCCAGGAAACACTGTCACCATTTCGGGAGTGGGAGGGAAACAACCAAAAACAAAAGCAGGAGACATTTAGGGGATGGGAAAAGGTGTGTGGAAGAGGTTGGAGAGGGAGTAGGCTGGGTTAGGGAAGAGAGTTTGGGGTAGGAGCCAGGAACCAGAGTCACAGAATCATAAAAAATAGAATATCAGATCTGGAAGGGTCCTTAAAACATGGAATATAGAATGTTTAGTTGGAAGGAACCAAAAGGATCGAAGAATGTCAGAGCTGGAAGGGAACTTAGAACTTACGACAGGGCAGTTAGACGCCTTCACACAAGACACAGAATGTAAAATCTTAGAACACAGGACATAGAACAGAGAATTATTTACTGGCAGAGATCTTAGAACACGGAACATCAGAACTAGGGGCAACTCCAAACATAGAATGTCAGAGCTTAGAACGTGGGATTTTGGAACTGGATGGGACTTTAGAACATAGAATGTCTGAATTGGAAGGAACCTTGGAAGTTATCAGTAGAATTATTGAAGGTAAGAACATTTATCTTTTTTTTTGTTTAAAAGAAAATTATATTTGAATCCCCAGTGCCTAGCATAGTGTCTTCAACATATTAGGAGCTGAATAAACACTTATGGACTTGAATTGAACTGAATTGAATTGGTCAGACCTTATTTTACAGATAGGAAAATTGAGGATGAAAATTTATGCAACTAGTTAGTAGCAGATCAGAGTTTTCATTCCCTCTGACCCAAACTCTGTCCTAGAGGTAGAAAAAGTAACGTCAAGAATGAGTGTTGCATCTGGCTAAGAAGTTCACAGATCCATTGTTTCAGAGAACATTGTGCCTTAGGTAGCGCTGGCAATTTGCTTAGACAAAGTTTGCATCTCTTCTGCTTTGTCAAACTTTGGCCAGAGCTGCTCCTGGTATTAGTTGGACCTTGTAGATGGGTCAGTGTGGAGCATACATAATCATCAGGGAAGGATTTGTGGGGGGAGAAGGAACATGAGCTTACAAGATACATGATTTAGATGGGCGAAGAAGACGCAGAGAAGAGGCAAGGAGGACTTTCCATGTGAAAGGAACTGGAGCAAAGGCTTTAAAGCAGGAATGAATAGTAAGAAATCGACAGAGACCAGAGCAGCCTAGTGTGCATCCTGGTAAGAAAAGAAGATAATGTCCTATAGATATTGTGGGGACTTGATTCCATAAAAAATGTGGAGTTTGTCAAAAATTAATACCACACCACAAAGAAGGGTGGGCAGCGAGGAAGCACAGTGGATAGAGTGCTGGGGCCAGAGTCAGGAAAACCTGAGTTCAAATCCAGCCTCACACACTCCGTGCTGTGTGGCATGTCATTTAATGCTACTTGCCTCAGTTTCTTCATCTGTATAATGAGCTGTAGAAGGAAATAGTAAATCACTCCAGTATCTTTGTCAAGAAGACCCCAAATGGGAGTTCTTTTTTTCAATAAATTTTTTTATATCGTTTTCCAAGTAGCCAATTCCACTTTTTAGGGAATTCTTCTCTTCAGTGGATTTTTGTGCCTTTTTTTTACCATTAATTCAATTCTGTTTTTTGTTATTATTTTCTTTATTTTTTTATGCCTTTTTTACCAAGCTGTTAATGTTCCTTCATAATTTTCTTGCTTCCCCCTCTTTTACTTTTCCCAATTTTTCCTTTACCACTGTTATCTCTTTCTTTAACTCTTCCAGGAATTCTTGCTGGCCTTGGGTCCAATTAATGTTGGGTAGCTTTTTCATATTGTTGTCTTCTGCTTTTTTTTTTTTCTTGGTGAGGCAATCGGGGTTAAGTGACTTGTCCAGGGTCACACAGCTACTAAGTGTCACGTGTCCGAGACTGGATTTGAGCTCATGTTCTCCTGACTTCAAGGCCAGAGTTCTATCTACTGTAAAGTGTTGTCTCCTTGTGAGTTTGTGTCTTGGTCTTCCTGGCCACTATATTAGCTTTTTATGGTCAAATTCTTTTTTTATTTGTTGTTTGCTCATTTTTCTATCCTATTTCTTCACTTTGAACTTAATGTTAAAGTTGGGCTCTGTTTACCAGGGGGTGGGGAGGAACTGGCCCAAGCTCAAAGCTCTTTTGTGCTGATGTTTTCAGAGCTGGTTCTGGGGATCTGCAAGTTTTTGAAGCTTCCAAAAAGTGATGTGATCCTGGAAGAGGTGTGATCAACTACTCCCCTGTTCTGTGCTCTGGTCTTTACCCAGGAAGGACCCCTGGTCCCTTGTAGTCACAAGCATTAGTGCTCCTCTTTGCTTTGGAACTTTGATTAGGACCCCTGCTCCCTTGTGACTGACCAATAGTGCTTCTCTCCACCCCAGAATTGTGACCCAGAACTGTGTATATGCAATAGACTTACTAATCAGTGCTAGCTATACCCAGTGCCAGCAAAAGGTCCCCTGTATGACCAGTTCTCTGACTCCCTTACTGTCTCTGGGCTGAGCTCCTGAAACTATTGCTATCACCACCTTGTGTGTGGGCTCTTGCTGGGTCTCCATCCCAGCGTCACAGACATCTCCTGCTGATCTCTTAAGTTTTCATAGGCTGGAAAAATGGCTTTCCCTGACCTTTGCTTGGCTTTGCTACTCCAAACTTTGATTTGAGGCATTATTTTAAAATTATTGGAGGGAAATGTTGAGAGGGTTTAACTGGGTAGCTGTGCCTAATCCTCCACCTTGGCTTTACACCCCTCATTAAAAATTAATCCACACATTGACCACGTCCAAAATATATTTCTCTTTCTGCACCTGAGTCCATCACCTTTCTGTCAGGATGTGAGTGACATCTTCATTATTGTAATGTTGAGAGTTCTTAAGTCTTTTAAGTTGATTTTTCCTTACAATGTTGTTCTTGTAAAAATTGTTTTCCTGGTTCTGCTCACTTTACTCTGTCATCTGTCCAGATTCTTGGAATTGTCTCCTTAATAATTTCTTATGATGAAATGATATTCCATGACATTCATACACCACCATTTGTTCAGTTATTCCCTAACTTACCTTCAGTTATTCTCTAAGCCATTTAGGATCAGTTCTTTTGATTATTTCACCACTTTTAACCCTCCCCTTTATAATCAGAAAACTTATTCCTCCATCTTAACAGCCCCCCTCTATCTTATATATAGTGTGTTTGTATATGAATAATTGTTTATGTGTGTGTATGTGTATGTTAAAAGAGAAGATAATAAATTTTCTGATTCTAAAGAGGAGGATTAAAGGGGTGAAATAATCACAAAGAACAAGAATCTAAGTGGGTGCCTGTCATTTAGGGAATAAGTGAATATAGAATATATCAATTATTATTACATATGATATAATAAAATTAATATTACAGATGTGTATATACATGTATACACATATATGTATATGTATATGTGTGTGTGTAGCTAGATGGCTCAGTGAATAGAACACTGAGCCTGGAATCAGGAAGACCTGAGTTCAAATCCAGTCTCAGATACTAGCTGTGTGACTCTGGGTAAGTAATTTAACCTGTGGTTGCCTTAACCCACTGGAGAGTAAAATAGCAAACCACTCCAGTATTGTTGCCAAGAAGATACCCGTGGTCAATATGGTCTATGGAGTCATGAAAAGTTGGACATGACTGAATGACTGAACAAAATTATACACACACGCACACACACACATGTATATGTATATATGTATATGTATATGTATATGTATATGTATATGTATATGTATATGTATATGTATATGTATATGTATATGTATATGTATATGTATATGTATATGTATATGTATATGTATATGTATATGTGTATGTGTATGTGTATGTATTTGTGTATGTATGTGTGTGTCTATATGTAGATATACGGATATACGTGTGTATATGTCTATGTGTAGATATATGTGTCTATATATCTATATGTAGATATATGCGTGCATATGTAGATACATGTGTACAAATATCCATATATACACACATGTGTATATGTATGTGTGTATGTGGATATATGTATGTGTGTGTGTGTAAACTGTCCATATGGGTGTGTTCAACCTTCTTTGGTCCATTTTAGGATGATTGAATTTCATCTGATGCTCATTTCCCTCATCTCTTTTTCCATCCTCTTCTTGCTCATTCCAGTTATGAGGAATAACAAATTCTACTCCTTCTTCCTCCTTTCTATACTATTATATTCCTTTTGTCGTCTTTTGTATTTCCCCTCACCAAATCCTCAAAAGAAAGCCAAGCCACCTTTCATGATCTCTTTTTTTCTTATTTAACTTCCTTAATACCTTTTGAAGATATTAAAGTTCTGAAGAGATATTTGTTTCTTCTCCCTCTTTTAGAATGTTAGCACTATACCATCATATAGTCCCCTCTAGATACTAAAATAAATTTACCTTTGCAGATTTTTCTGGACTCTTGTGTCTATATTTTAAAGTTCTTATTCAGATTTAGTTTTCTTATCAGAAATCCTTTAAAGTCTTTAAAGTTTAATTTTTTTTCTCATAGAATTATACTCAGCTTTTCAGCGTAAGTTATTCTTGGATCAAAGTCTACATCTTTTGCCTTTTGGAATATTTTTTTCCAAGATCTTTTTTCATCCATAGAAAAAGCTGCCAGATCTTGTTTGATTCTATTTATGCTTCCTTAGTACTTGAACTCTTTTTAGTTCTGAATGTTTGCAATATTTTTTCTTTGATAAAGGAGCTCTGGATTTTGGCTGTGGTATCCTTTGGCCTTTTATTTTGGGTGTTACTTTCAAGAGATGAAGGGTAAATTATTTCTACATTTCATGATTATTGAATGCTGGGTTTTTCATTTCAATAACTTCCTTGTTTTATTCATTGATTGACTTTAACAATTTTAAACCAATGTCAAATAGTTTTGATGATTATTGCTTTATAATATCATTTCAGGCTGGTAATTGATACTTCTCTTTCATTCTTACCTTTATTAAATATTTCCCTTCACAGTCTAGATTCTTTGCTCCTTTAAGTGAATTTTGTTACCATTTTGTCTATCCCTGTGAAATATCTTTGGAATTTTGATTGATGTGGTACCAAATTTATATCTGTGTCTGTCTATATAAAATTTCAGTAGTATTATCATTTTTGTTATATTGATAAATTCCAGCCAGGAATACTGGATATTCCTTTCTTTATTTAAATTTCTTTATTTTGCTAAGGAATTCCTTGTAATTGTACTTATATAGATTTTTATATTGCTTTGGTAGATTGACACATAGATTTTTTTTAATGAATTTTGTAGTCATTTTGAATGGGACTTTCTTTTATATTATTGCTTCTGCATTTTGTTTGAGTTACATAGAAATGCTATTGATTTTGTGGGTTTATTTTGTAGCCTGAAACTTCAATTGTTTCTAATATTTTCATTGTTGATTCTCTAGAAAATTTGAAGTAGATTGTCAAATCATCAGTGTATAATGGTAGTTTTTTTCCCTTATCTTTACCTATTTTTATGCCTTCAATTTTTATCTCATTGTTACTGCTATCACTTTTAGAACTATGTCAAATAATAGCAGGGAAAAGGGGTATTCTTGATTTACCTCTGCATTCACTGGGAAAGCTTCTAATGTTTCCCAATATCTGTGAAACAGGGAATTGAGAACTGACTGGAATCTTGGAATTGGCAATCCTGAGGGATGAGCTTTCTCCTCTCACATTTGAAAATGAATTGAAACTATTGCCCCTTTTGAATAGAACCACACCTAGGAGTCCTTAAAGAAGCATCCATAGTTTATAAGAAACAGACTAAGAGGAAGAAGGTGACCTCAAAGACTGAGCCAGAAAGAACTGAGAGCTGTTCATTAACAGCCATAGTAACTTAATTACTTATTTATTTACCCCAAAGTTTCTGGTAACCTGAATTTTTACCTTAACCATAAAGAGGATAGGGATGAAGTACAGATAAACATAAAATCAAGTTAAGGCAGAGATTTTCTGCCTAAATGTTAGGACTCTTCCTAAATGAGGGCTCTGAATTATTGTGATTGTACTCCTAACTTTTCATTTAATATGAATTTGATAAAGGAGCAGATGAGGGGACCATCTGGACCTGAGAAACTATTACGCTTCCCCTAGGCCAAAGAAAAAGTTAATTGTTGTAACAGGGTATGGCTGATTAAATACACAGAAACAAAGAGGATTTTGAGAACAGGTGATGAATATCAGCTGGTAAACTGCACCTTTTTCAGAGGAATCACAATGACCATTGTTACAGCTGTGTGCTTCTTAATCCTCATCATGCCTGCCCTCCCTGACAGATGGGGACATTATGTCCTCACACTTTTATCTTGTCTTTCCGGACTCTTGATTTCTAAGAACTTTGAGAATGGGCTATCTCTTAACTTACTACTTAAGTACTGGATTTTGAACCTCCTTTCAACTCTTACTTTTTCAACTCTTACTTTTTCAACTGTATTTACTTGTACAAATGTCTGGTGCTCCTAATATTGGCATCCTCCACTCTATTGCTGCTATTAACCTAACATGTATTCAACAAATTCAAATTCAAGTCATATTTATGACATGCCCATAATAGTCTAAGCTTTGAGGATGCAAGGATAAATGTGATACTGAATTTGCTTTCAGAGAACTTATGCTATGATAAAGAAACATTATCATATAGTTATTGCTACTATTATATGTAAGGTACTGTGCTAGGTACCATGTTAATAGAGATAGAACACAATACAATTTTTTTCTCTCTTTCCTATGATGATCTTTTAAGACAGTGATCACATGCTCCCTTTTCTTCTCCAGGTTAAATACTTACAGTTTTTTTTAGTTGATTCCCAATGGCATGGTCTCTAATCCCCTTAGCATCCTATTTATCTCTCTGAATGGTATCTTGCTTGTTTATGTCCCTTTTAACATGTAGTGTCCAGAAATAAACATAACATTCTAGGTATGATCTGGCCAACAGAATTTATTGGAACTATCATGTCCATTAACCTAATTTCCCCTTGCCTATCAGTTCAGCCTTAGATTGTGTTAGTTTTTATAAAAGCACATTGTTGGTTTTTAATGGGTTTTGGTTAACCAAAACCTCCAGGTATGTTTTATATAAGTACTGTCAAATCAGCCATCTTCCATCTTGAACTGAAGGAATTGACTTTTTGAAACTAAATTCAGGACTTCATATTTATCTCTGTTACAGTTAAGTTTGGAAGTATGTTTCAGTTTAGTTAGATATTTTTCACTCCTGATTTTTGTTATTTATCACATGGGCCATACCACTCAATTTTGCGTCAGTTACCAGATAGATAAAAGTGCCATCTGGTTCTTCACTTAAGTCATCATTAAGAATATTGAATAGGACACGACCAAGAAGAGAATCCCACTGTGACTGTTAAAGTCCTCCCTTGATCCATTGGTCGACACTCTATGGGTAAGGTTGTTTAACCCAGCTGTTTAACCACTTAACCAAGAAATACAGTTTTGTCATAATTTCAATCACTTGGGAAAAATACCTCATTTTACCACTATTATTTGGATCTTGGGAGGAAGTAGAGATGTGGGAGTAGGGATGCCTAACCACCTTAATTCTCTGCTTCCCTTGACCTGATGTGAGGAATTTATTAATTTAATTTTAGAAGAGAAATAAAAAATTAACCAAGAAGACTGAACTGGTCCTCCTTCCCTGGCAAGCTGATCATTTCCACTCATTCCTTGAAGTGTTGTAAAAGTTAATAATTAATCAGTATGTTCCACTCCCAGTTCCTTAAAACTATTTTCTGCTAGATGAGCAACAGTCTGGAGTTTCTCCATGGAAGCCTTGAAAACAACATGCCCCAAGCTCCAGGCATTGTCTATATTAGTGATCTAGGATTTTGACGAGTGGTTTTGATATGAATTACTACTTCCTGTAATATTAATAGTAACAAACATTTGCACAGCAATTTGTCATTATAAAATCCCATTGTTGTTCATCCTTCATTTTCAAAAAGGACCAATGGCATCATGGGGTGATCTCTTCACTTGTGTGTGAATTGGATTTAAGTGAGGCAGAGCTGCACAAAGTCATTGACTTCACTCTCTTTCAGAGTCATCAAAAATCAAGACGACTGGCAATGGCCTGGAATGCAGTGGATGACCTTGGCATCTTCTATGTCTGACCAAGCTCTAAGCACTCCACAATGCCTGCTTTGGCTATCTTGGTGGCCATTGGAACAAATTGTTCCTATCTACCTGTTCTGCTGGAGGAAGTCTTCACATGCTTGGGATAGATACCCCCAACCCACTGATGGGTCTGAGGCCTCTCAATTACCCTCAATCCGGTTTAGCCCATCTGCCAAAGAGGGTTTTACTGGGGTGTGGCCATTGTGCATAGTATTCTTGGAGCCACAGGTGAGAGTTTGGTACAGGTGGACACCAAAGGTGGATGAGCAGCCCTGAAAAGGATTTTCAAGCTCTTTTAACAGAGGTGCTAGTCCTTCCCATATACTCCATAATCCATACACAAATTGTTATTGGATACATATATCAACCTTGAGAAGCATGCAACATGGGGTGGGAATGAGTATCATTTTCTAAATGAGGAAGCTAAGTCTGAAAAGGCAAATGACCCATTTGAGGTCACAACATTGCCTAAAAATTCAGAGGACAGAATTTGAAACTTGACTTCTGGACTCCAAGTCTATTGCTCTTTTCACTATGCCTCACTGTATCTCTTTAAAAGTTAAGATGGCTGCCTTGCCCAGAGATGAATGTGCTGCCTTAGAAAGCCAGAGGAACCAGCATTCGTGACTCACCAGTTATTAACCTGGGTAAAATGTGGCTTTGCTCATTAGAGGTTGGGGGACCATGAATTATGAAGATAGACTGAATGAGCCTGGCTTTTGAAGTTTGGGGAAAAGGCTGCAATTTATTTCAACTCTGTTTCTAGGGCTTTAACTCCTGTCCTGGTGATTAAAACTATGTGCAAAGAAAGGAAAATATGGCACTGTGGAATTAACTCAGAGGAGGAAAGAAGTAAATCAACTCACAGAACATTATCATTGGATGGAATCCAAGAACATACAATGTTGGAGCTGGATGAGATTTTAGAACCATGGGCATGCCTAGATGGGAGTACCAGCATACCCTTTGGGTGCTACTATGCCATTTTCTTCCCCTGAGGGGAAAGAGAGAAGGAAGGGGAGGACCACTGGTAAATCAAGGAATGCTGGTGAACCTGGTACATCATTCTAGGCAAATCTAGAACATGATTCTAGGTACACCTATACTTAGAACATAGACTGTCAAAATGGGAGGGGACCTTGGAGATCACCTAATCCAACTGTTCTCAAACATCTTGCCCTCAGGACCCCTTTACATTCTTAAAATTATTGAGGACTGCTCAGGAACCTTTTGTTTATGTGGGTTATATCAAAAAATATTTGCTATTAGAAACTAAAATATCTTTATATTATTATGAAAAGTATTATGACCTTGTATACCCCTTGAAGAGGTGACAAGTGCCCCAAATGTTGTCAGATCACACTTTGAGAATGGCAGATCTAATTCAATACTATTATTTTACTGAGAAGGAAATTGAGGGTCAGAGAGAAGTAACTTACCCAGGGTGACAGAGGAAATTTAGTGACATAGCCAAGGCTTGAATTTAAGTCTTTCAAGTCCCAGTCTGGTGCTCCATTGTCCTCTGGCTTGTGTTGCTTCTGGACGTGCACTATAATTACAATAATAAACACATCTAACCTGTCTGTGCATTGTCCTTGTATGATCCCTGAATGTTTCAGGGCCTCTGTTTTTAAGAGATTGGGGGGGGGGGTTGACAAAGAATAAAGAGATTTGGAGACAGGAGGAAAATGGTCAGTGCAACACCCCCCTCTAAGTCAGAAACAAGTGGCACAACAGCCTATTTGCACACAGGTCAACTCTCTCCTTCCTAGATGCTGTTATCAAGCTTGAAGCACTCCATGTACAAACAATAGAGAATGAATATAAAAGTGTGGCACTCCAACAGGTTAGTATCAGGTGTGTTAAAACTCAGAATGAACTCAATGATAAAATAAAAATAAAAATAGAGGATTATATTCTATAAGTAATCCACTGGTGGCAAAGAAGAAGAAGAAGAAGAAGAGAAGAAAGAAGAAGAAGAAGAAGAAGAAGAAGAAGAAGAAGAAGGAGAAGAAGAAGAAGAAGAAGAAGAAGAAGAAGAAGAAGAAGAAGAAGAAGAAGAAGAAGAAGACAGCATGCTTCAGTGAAAAGAATACTGGATTTGTCAGAAAATCTGAGTTCATATCTGGCTCTGCCATTTACTATTTGTGTGACCTTGGTCAAGTAATTTTACTCACATGGGTTGTAGTTTCCTCTTCTGTAAAATGAGTGTGTTGGACTAGAGGGTCTCTAAGTTCCTGCCCAGTCCCAGATCTAGGATCTATGCTTCTATGACCATAGTAGAACACAAGCTAGTCTTAGAGGCTAGAAGACCTGGGTCCAATATGATATACAGGTTGTGTGATCCTGGGTAAGCTATTTAGCCTCTTAGTGCCCCAGTAACTCCCTAAGACTATACATTACACCATGACCACCTGATTTGGTAAAAGGACTTTTCTCACTGGGAGTTCCCTTAATGAAATCACAGATCTAGCCAACAACAACAACAATAACAACCAAAACTTTTGTAACTGTAACAATTTAATATTTACAAATAACTTGCCTTACTAATAACGCTATGACAAAACCACAAAATTATGCAGGGTGTCCCAAAAGTCTTAATGCAAGTTTTAAATAGTCTAAAACTGATTAAGACTTTAGGGACACCCTGAACAATCTGGAAGGGACCTTAGAGACATTAGTCCAATCTGTACCTACAAAACAATTCCTTTGACAACATCTACAAGGGCTGGTTCTTCCATTTAGTAGCTGTGTGACCTTGGGAAACATTTATCCTCTCTAAGCTTGAGTTTCCCCATTTGTGAATTGGGCATAATAATACTTCCACTACTGCTTTTCATTTCTTTTCCTTTCACAGGAAGGAAGGAACTTTTAGAAGGAAAGTACTTTGTGATTCTTATTATCAGGGAGGAGAGCAACAAAAGAGTTAGGTCTCCATTGAGAAGTCCTTTTATAATAGAAAATGATTATCCCTGGAGGTGAAGTTTAAAAGAATGTTGGGGAAGGAGGATCGATGTGTATGCCAAAGCCTATTCACAAGAAAAAGTCAAGGTGGGCTCAGCAATCAGAGCTAAGTCTCCAGGAAATAAAACCATAGAGAATGGTACAACAACATAGAGAAAGAGAGAACAACTCGGAATTGACAGGGTCCATGGGACTTGGGTTCCAAGTGGTGAGGCACATTCTCTCTCTCTCTCTCTCTCTCTCTCTCTGTTTCTTTCTCTTTCTGTCTCTCTGTCTCTCTCTGTCTCTGTCTCTCTGTCTCCCTGTCTCTGTCTCTCTGTCTCTCTCTGTCTCTATCTCTCCTTGTCTTTGTCTCTCTGTCTCTCTCTCTGTCCCTATCCCTCTCTGTCTGTCTCTCTGTCTCTCTTTCTCTCTTTCTGTCTCTCTCTGTCTCTGTCTCTCTGTCTCCCTGTCTCTGTCTCTCTGTCTCTCTCTGTCTCTATCTCTCCTTGTCTTTGTCTCTCTGTCTCTCTCTCTGTCCCTATCCCTCTCTGTCTGTCTCTCTGTCTCTCTTTCTCTCTTTCTGTCTCTCTGTCTGTCTCTCTCTGTCTCTGTCTCTCTGTCTCCCTGGCTCTGTCTCTCTCTGTCTCTATCTCTCCTTGTCTTTGTCTCTCTGTCTCTCTCTATTCCTCTCTGTCTCTCTTTCCTTCTGTCTGTCTCTCTCTGTCTCTATCTCTCTGCCTCTCTCTGTCTCTCTGTCTTTCTGTCTCTGTCTCTGTCTGTCTGTCTGTGTTTCTTTCTCTCTCTCTCATTTTGCTCATAACATGAGATTGACATTCAAAAGCACAACTTACCTCCCAGGGTTGCTCTGAAGAGAGTGGTTCATAAAAGTAATCATGCTATGGAAATCTTGTGCTATTGTTCATCACAAACCTGCCAAACTCGGAGTGTACCCAGCAGCATAGCTGGTACCAAGGTTGGGTCAAAGGTGTTATTGGCAATCCTTCTGCCCCTTGGGAAGGTAAGTTCTTGAACATCTCCCTCCCCCATTATGATATAGGAGAAATAGACACTGAAGTCAATGGGGCTACTAAGTCTTAGAACGTTTCCTTAAACAAATGGCTTGTAAACATTTAGAAAGGGATATAGTGATCACTCCAAGCTAGCATGGGCTTATCAAGAGTGCATCATGGGCAACTATGCTCATTTCTCTTTTTGACAGGGCAGTACTAGCTTGGTAGGTCAAGAGAACATGGCAAATGTAATTTTCCTGGATTTCAGCAAAGCAGCAAAGCAGACTCTCATGATATCTTCATGGACAAGACTTACTTTTAATGTATTTTTCATACTCTTAAGTATATTTCCTAGTGAATATTCTAGAATCATTGAAACTGAGAATTGGAAGGACCATAGAAGTCACCTAGTTAAAAGAGCCACATGAAGCAGGAATTTGGGATGTAGCATCTCTGACTACAGGTCATTCAGTTTCTTCTTAAACACTTCCAGTGACTCATTACCTCCCAAGGAAAGCTTTTATTTTTTGGACAGGGCTAATTGTTAGTAATTTTAAAAAATATTTGTACTTTACTTTTCTTCTAACTTCCCCCACCCTGACCCATCCATAACCACACGGACATTGGCCTGAACTTTGCTTTCTGGGATCAAACAGAGCAAATATAATCCCTCTTACATGTCAGCCCTTGAGATGCATAAGGGCAGTTATAATGCTTCCCCCCACCCCACCCATTTCTTCTCTTATCTAGGTTAAACATCCCTAGTTGCATCCAGTATCATATGGCAAAATCTTGAGACCTCTCACCATTTTTCTGGCCCTCTGGACTTTTCCTAAGATATTGTATCCAGAACAAAACATAATGTTCCCAGTGTTGTTAGCCTAGTGCAGAAGACAGAGGGACAATCATCTAGTAAGGAGTCTGGTTACCTAGCCATCCTTTGTAATAGAACACAATCTTGTTACCTTCAAGCTATCTGAATAGGGGAGGAGGTTAATAACTTGTCCCTTTCCCACTTGGCTGTAGCCATAAATAATAGGTCAAGCTTGGGAAAATGAACTCCAACAAGTCATGGGACTGTGTTGAGAGGTGGTATTCTGGCCAGAGGTTAGGACTCCCTTGATTTACGACTGATTTATTCTTTGAAAAGGAGTGGCCCTTCATACAGCCCTGAGGTCTGACTTCTAGTTTTGAATAAAAAAGGGATGATGTTGATTCCATCTCTCCAGGGCAAGAGTTAAGGAGAAGGATGAAGGCTCCAGTATGTTACCTCCGTAAATAAGAATTAGAGGGAAAAGCAGAAAGATACAAGTTTTTTGAAGCCTCCTTTCCCCAACACAATAATTCAAATTCCTTTCCTAACAACTTCCAGCTGGTTGTACATGACTCAGTGGTTGGGTGCTTTGGAAGTGATGAAGCCTTCCCCTTATTGGCCACTGAGCAGGAAGCAGCCAGGGAGTTCTGAGTCCTGAGCTAGTATGCATGATATGCTGGAAGAGGGCAAGGCAGCTCTGCCCATTTTCTGTACAACCCTCAGTTGCACAAGGCTGGCATAGTTCATTCTTCCAGAGCCAGGAACCAAATGAGATAATGCATGTAAAAGTATTTCATCAAACTTAAAGTCCTAAATAAATGCTGGCTGTTGTTACTTTCGTAGTTTATTCTGTTTGTCAGCAAGGGAATTTGAATTACTATGTTAGTACCAAGTATCCATTAACATGAATTATGTAAATAAATATTAATAAATGTCAGTAAATAGATAAATTACTTTACTGGTTTCCTAGTCCTTCTATTCCTTTTTTGTCTTTTAGGAGGTTTCATCTATGTTTGTGCAGTGCTTCAAGACAATTTTAAGTAAACATTTTCATACCTGTTAGAATCACTAGGTGGCAAAAGGGTCATCTAGACTCCAGGACACGGGCTTGAAGCCACCAAGGCCATCCAAGGTCAATGACTGTACATTCCACCATGATCTTGACCCTACCTCTAACATAGTTGAGTGCATGCCCAATTTAGAACCAGCAGATTTAGAGCTGGCAGGGACCTTAGAGATCATCTATTCCAAGCTCCTCATTTCACAGAGGTTAAGTGCTGTGTCTAAGGTCAAACAGATAATAAATAAAAGAGCCAGGTTTCTAGCACAGAACTTTTGGCTCCAAATACAGTGTTCTTTCTAGCGCATTGCCTCTGTATCCATCCATTCATCCATCCACCCATTATTTATTAAATGGTTGCTCTGTGTAGAACTCTATGTTCTGCACTAGAGGAGATGCAAGGATGAGTAAGACAGTGCTGGTTCTCACAAAGATTACAGTCATGTAGTGGGATGAAGGGTAGAGATTAGACACATAAAATTAGAACATGATGAGAGCTTAAGAGAAGTACAAAGTGCTACTAGGACACAGAAGGGAGAGATTACTTATTTGTGGGTTATATGGGAAGTCTTCCTAAAGGAAGGAGTGTTTGAGTAGGCTTTTGAAGGGTAGGTAGAATGTTAAAAGCCCAAGAGGTGAGAGGAACATTCCAGCTTGAGCCACATTACAAAGTAATAGAAAGAGTACTGGATTAGGGATTGGGAGACCCGAATTTGAGTCTTGCCTTAACCACTATAGGACCTAAGACAAGTCCCTTTAATTCTCTGAGCATTTCCTCCAAGAAGGCAAAGGACAAGAACACAGTTTCTGCCTTGGTGACTGGGGAGAATCACAGTATTAGAGAGATTCAGTAGGGTCTAGAGCAGAGGGCTCCAGCTTGGGGGGTAGTGACTAATAAAAGGGCATCAGCCAAAAAAAGGAAAACATGGCATCCAGCAGAAGAGAGTCATCTCTGACCTGTCATCATTAGTTACAGTTGTATTACAGCTCCCATCAAGCGTTCCTAAATCAAAGAATTCTGAATCATTTGAGAACTGACTCATTTGAGAAAATTTAGGTCAATATTTCTCAAATTGAAGGTCCCAGAATAGATCTTTGTAGAAAAGAGTACAAAACAGACCTGGCTACGACCCCATCTATGGCCAAAGAGCCCTTCTCTTTCTTCATCCTTCCTGACTCCTGGCATGGGTATGCATACTCTAGTCTCCCTTCCCTCCCAAATTGGGCTGTTGTTTAGAACTGCTCTGTGAAGTTGAGGGATGGGCAATGGGTCTAAGGATTTGGGATTTGGGTCCAAATTTCCCTTTCTCAGCTTACTCTAAACCAGTTGTGTCAAACTCACACAGAAATGGATCTTTGCAGGCAGCACATTGACTTAGAAAACCACCAATTAACAATGTCTCCATTGTGTTATATTTTATTTATTTTGTTAAATATTTTCCACTTATATTTTAATCTGAATTAGACCATGCTCTGGAGTTTTGTGTCTCAGAGGCTATGATTTTGAGACCTCTGCTTTAAAAATCCTAAATCAATAGTTAAGAAGCACCAGCCTGGGAATCTGGAATCCTGGCTCTGCTTCTTGTGTGCTGTGTGGCATGAAGCAAGTCTTGCCCTGTCTCTGTGCTCCATTTTCCCTACTTATAAAATGTAGGTGATGGATGGACTAGATGACCTCTAAGGTCCATTCCAGAGATCTTGTAAAAATTTCTATGTTCTAAAGTTTTTTCCTGCTCTGATGTTTAGAAAAGCCTACTCTTCTTTGCCTAGTGAATTCCTAGCCGTCCTTTGAAGCCCAACTCAAGTGCTACATCTGTCATGAAGCCTTCCCCTCCTTTCCTGTGGATTTTATTCCCCAGCTCTGCTTTTGATTCTCTGGACTTGTCCACCCTACATCAGCTGCCTTCTCACTCTGAAATTTCCTTCATCCCTGTGGACTTCTCACCCTGGAGGAGTCCTCCACCCTTCATCCTTTTCATCCTTCCCCTGCCTGTGGCCCCTCCTCCAATTGATAAGTTCCTCTGGGAACTTCCGTTTTGAGGAAAGACCTGCCAGCCAATATTATTTCCCTCCAGGCTTTGATTTAGACTTTGCCACCAAGCCTTTATGTGGGTAACTCTCCTCCCAGCTCCCTTTTCAGTTCCTTTTTATGTGTTGTTGTCTACATGCTGCTGTAACTACTGACCTACTTGGATTCCTTTAAGTTCCAACTAAAATACCACCTTTTACAGAAAACCTTCCTCAACCTTTCTCAATAACAGTGCCCTCCCTCTGGTAATTGTTTCCTGCTTATCCTGTATAAAGCTTGCTTAGTATATATTTGTTTGCATGTTGTCACTCCTTGAGTAGATTGTAAGCCCCTTGAAGGCAGGGATTGTCTTTTGTCTCTTTTTGTATCCCCAGTGCTTAGCGTATTGTCTGGCATGTAGTATGTGCTTAATAAATATTTATTGGTTGCTTGTTATCTTTCCCTATTAGAGTATAAGTTCCTTAAAGGCAAGGACTGCCTTTCTTTTTATTTTTATCATAACCAGAACTTCAGTGATTAAGCATAGTTTCTGGCACATAGTAAACACTTAATAAATGCTTATTGATCTGACTGATTGTCTTGGAAACAACATTCTCTTGCTCATCCCACAAAGCACTCTGTTTTTTAACTACATTTATATACATGCATATGTATACTATAACTAATGTATACACACACACACACACACGCACACACACACACACATACACACACACACATATATATATAAAACTACATGTGTATGTATATGAATATATGAATTTATTTTCCCCTTGAAAAAAGTTATCACAGGGCCAATGAAAACAAAACAAAAACTCTCCAAACTTCATAAACAATTAAGCAAAAAAAAGTGGTTGCTAATGATTGTACATGAACCATTTTTTCTATAATTTACTAATGAACAAAAAAAAATTGAAGATAGCTTTAAATTGTCCATTGTATTTGCCATGAACTTTGCTGCTATTTCATGTTCCCATACAATAATAATAACCAATATTAATACAGTGCTTTGAGGGTTTAAAATACTTTATGTTAGTTATCTCATTTAACTTTACAACACCAGGAACTAGATGCTATTATTATCCCCCTTTTATAGATGAGGAAACTGAAGCTCAGAGAATTTAAGCCATTTGCCTGGAATCCCAAAGCTAGTAAGTGTCAAGAGGCAGAATTCCTTTATACAATTGAAGTGTATAGTAGACTGCTGGTTCCTATGCATATTCTTTACCTGTTTCTTTGTATCCTTTTTTCCCCCCAATATTCCTTGTGGCACAGTGGTCATTAGACCACAGAGATAGAGCTGGAAAGTATTTTAAAAGCCATTTAGTTCATTCACCACACTTTACAGCTGAGGAAGCTGAGGCCCAGTGAAATCACCTTGCTCAATATCACCAAGGTAGTAAGCGTCAGAGGTGGGATTTGAATGCAACTCCTCTGACTTCAGAACCAATGTTCTTTCTACTTTGCTGTACCACCTCCCATGATCCATTATATTTCTGTTCCACAATGTTTTTTAGCCATTCCCAGTTGTTGGGCATGTAGTTTGCCTGTGTGCTGTGAATATCTTGGTTCAGATGACTCCTTTCTTGTCTCCACTTGCCTCCTAAGAGTCAGATTTCTGGGTCAAAGAGTCTGAATATTCTTGCAGCTTTGCTTATATAATTTCCTATTGTTTTCCAAAATGGTTGAATCAATGTACAGCTCTACCTGGCACCTGAGGAACACTGAATATCATCTTCCACCATCTTTGCCAGTCTGATGGGCAATATCTCGGAGCTCTTTTAAGTTGTATTTCTCTGATTAACAATGATTTTAAACCTTTTTTCCAAGTGGAAGAGAGTTTGTGTTTCTTCTTTTGAGAACTGCCTGTTCATATCCTTTGACTGTTTATCTGTTGGAGAATCATTCTTATTCCTTTAAGTTTCTGTCAATTCAATCCAACAAGCATTTATTAAGTAATACTATGTGCCAGATGCTGTCGTGGGCACCAGGAATGCCAAAAGAAAAAGCAAACAATCCTTTCCCCAAGGAGTTCATATTCTTCTAAGGGTGGGGAAGCAACATGTATATGGATAATTAAAATGTGTGTGTGTGTGTGTGTGTGTGTGTGTGTGTGTGTGCCTGTACACAGAGGTACACAAAATAGGTAAAAAGGAGTATTTTGGAGGGGGTACTAACAACTGAGAGAATCAGGAAAGACCTCTTTTAGTAAGTAGCGATTGACCTAAGTCTTTACAGAAAGAAGGTAAAGGTTAGGAAGGATTGAATTCCAGGCATGAGAGATAGCCTATGCAAAAGTGTGGAGGTGGTAGATGGAATCTCTATAGATTTTTGGTGTCAAACTTTTATCAGAAATATATATTACCAAGATTATATTTTACCAGTCCAAAAATTTTCTTTGAACCCCTATGCCTCAGGGGCCCCCCTACAAAGGAACTAGGCACAAATGGACTCAGGTTAGATCCTGGAAGGTCAGGTTTCTTTCTTTAAATCTGTCCTCACTCTGTAGTAATTCTTCAGGAAAAGCTCTAAAACAAAGATGGGGCTTATGTCTAGGATCTCCACCAAATGTGGGGAACAGAGTTCCCTTTAGATGCACAAGTGACAGGTGTAGGACAGTGGTCTAAGTGGCTCAGTACATTGAGTTTGAAGCCTGCCTCAGAAACTCACCACCGAATGTCCCTGGGTAAGTCACATATCCTGAAGCAGTCTCAGGGTTTTTTTTTTCCTTTAGGCAATTGGGGTTAAGTGACTTGCCCAGGGTCACACAGCTAGTAAGTGTCAAGTGTTTGGTCTGAGGCCGGTGCTCTAACCACTGTGCCACGTAGCTGCCCCCAAGCCTCAGTTTTTTTTTTTAACACACTTTGTGTGTGTGTGTGTGTGTGTATGGAAACAATAAAACTTACCTGCTAGTAAGGTAGTAAGGATTGATATAAGGACCAAATGAGACAATATATGTAAAGTGCTTTGTAAACCTTAAAGTACTATATAAATTCTATCATAATCATCTCATTAATTATTACTATTGTAGTTATTTTCTCTATCACAGAATCTGCATAAAACACAACAGATTTCACGTATGAATGAACAAATTCAAAAACTTAAAACATATAAATGGCCCATTGATGGGCTTTCAGAAACACATTTCTCATTCACCTTGAACCCAAATTGTCAGATCAGCTCTCAAGGTTCCTATCCCTTTGCCAACTGAGATGTGATTTCTCTTTGAGTCCTCAGATGAAACATGCTCCTATCAGTCATCCTCGGCTCCTCTGGGAAGTAGGGCATTAAAGAACTCTCCTGTCTCTGGTTGGCTGATGCCCAAATCCCAAATTCAGGAACTCTCAGTCCGTGATACAACTTTCAATGTGGAAAACATCCTTTTTCAGGATTTTTAGTTAGCAGTTTGTCATAGAAGAAGAAAATTAAAAGCAATTAAGGGAGCCAGCAGTTGGGAAGACTAAGAACTTCCCACCTTAGGCTATGTGCAAGCACATGACTCCCATAGACATGTGTTTCTACTGTGTCACCATTTTCTGCTGGTGGGGGGTGGGGCAGAAATCCCCTCCCAATACATCATTACAGACATCATTCAAAGACTAAGTTACTTGTCATCTTTGATGTGACCAGAGTCACTAGGAGTTCACTATGGTCTCCCAAAAAATCTTATATCCTCTAGTAAGGGGAATGTAGCTCATGTCCAGCTCCATAGGAAGCAGCCTTTTCTGACAAATGTCCATGCCCTGTAATCTTATCAGGTGGCCCAGGAGACCCATTAAATAAATTAAGGATTCCCCTGTTCATCCCTTATACATGTTCTTTTTATAAATATGTTCTTTTTATTTGTGTAAAAGGTTTTCATAATTAAAAAAAACTTTGTCCTTCAAAATAACCCTGTTATTTCCTCTATTTGGTTAGGAATTTTCTACTCATCAATAGTTCTAAAAAGTATAGCCCAGGGGTGAGCAACCTGCAGCCTGAAGGCCACATGTGGCCCTCTAGGTCCTTAGAGAACAAATCCTGTGAAATTGGGATTCAGTCAAAGGGTCGTCCTTGAGGACATAGAGGGCCACATGCAGCCTCAAGGCCACAGGTTCCCCACTCCTGTGTAACCTTCTATTCTACTCTAATTTTTTTTTCAGCAAGACTTTATTTTTTCCATCATGAATCCATTGGGAATTCATTGTAATATATAACTGTAGATACTCATCTATTATCATTTCTTTTTTGCCAAATTGCTGCCCAATTTTCTCAGCAGAGCAGTTTTTGTTGAAGATTCCTTTTCCAGTAATTTGTAGTTTCAGTTATATCAAACATTAGTCTAATATATTAAATTGGTACATTTGGTTCTCAATATTACTTATCTACAGGTATTATATTCTGCTGCTACTTTTTCTACATTTATCCAATTTCTAATAGTTTTGATAACTGTTGCTATATAGTATACTTTGAGACATGTCAGTGCCATTTGGACTTCCATTATCCTTTTTTTTTCATTATTTCCCTTGATATTCATAACTTTTTGTTCTTCCATATGAATTTTCTAATACTTTTCCATAGTTCTATAAAATGTATCACTGGTATTTGTAATGGTTTTTCTTTTTCTTGATTTCTTGAGGTGGGGGCATGGGAGAGGAAAATGAAGACCTAAAAATAAAATATGATGGGATTAAAAACATATATAAATAGAAGATGTATTTTGTTGAAGGATTTTTCCTTCAATTGTTGAGGTGAGATTTTAATTATCTTGTTTCTAATGTGATTAAGGATATTTATGGCCTTCCTAAATTTAAGCCATCCTTGAATTCTTGGTATAAATCCAAAATGATAATAATGAATAATTTTTCATATTTGTTGCTGTAACATCAGTGCCAGTAATTACATTCAATACATTTACATTGATATTAAAAAATCAGGTATATCACTGGCATTTTGATTGATATCATGTCTGCTCTGTAGATTAATTTGGGTTATTTTTGCATCTTTTTATATAAGCCTAACCAAGCCATGAATATAGAATACCTCTCTAATTGCTTAGGTCTTCCTTTTTTTTCTATAAAACTGTTGTTATTACAATCATAATTATATTTATTAAAATATACAATAACTTTGTATAATTTATTACAACTACAATTATATTTACTATAATACACAGTCTTATATGTATGTGGACAGATTAACTACCAGATATTATGTGTATATACATATATATATATATATATATATATATACACACACATACACACACATATGTATATACATATATATATATATATATATATATATTTTTTTTTTTTTTGTTCTACTTCTAACTATATTTTTATGCCTTTTTTACCCCAACTTTTTGTGTAGAAATACTGGTCTGTAGAATTTGTAGAAATACGTAACTCTTTGACCAATATGGCATGACCACAAGACCCACCCATCACTCACTATCTCGGTGGTGGGAAATAATAGCATATATTCTTCAATGGAGGAGTGACTGGCCACCATATTTTAGGAGATAAATAGATCTCTTAAACTCAACATGTATAAACCAGAACTCATCTTTTCCCTCCAAATCTACCCCTTTTCCTACCTTTCCTATTTCTGCTAAGGTCATCATGCTCCTTCCATCCACTCTTGTTATAACCCAGTCATTCTCCAGTTCTGTTACTTTTAATTGTAGTTATTTCACATCCTCTTTCCTTTGTGTTATTTTTAAAATTTAGTTCTGCTTAATTGTTCAGCTTTTTTCAATTTTTTCCTTTTGTTTGGATTATTCTACTCTTTCCTAGTTTTACTGTTTTGAAAACTCTAATTCATCTGTCTTTGTTCTTCCTGCACTGATTTGGAAGGGTTAATGGTGCACGGAGATAGAGCACTACACACAGAATCAGGAAGGCCTGGATTCCAGTCCTGTCTCATACATTTGCTCTCTGTGTATCCATGGGCAAGTTGCTTCTCAGACCTTCAGATATCTCATCTCAAAAAAGGAGGTCTTCAAGTCAGATGACCACTTCAAATCACAGGATGACTTGTCAGGAATATCATAGAGAGAATTTCTACTTAAGTATGATTTACACTAGGTGGCCTTTGGGGCCATTTCCAATGCTGAGATCCCATGATTTTATGTCTACATGAACTGAATCAAGACCAGAATTCCTTATGTAACATAAGTAGTCTTTGACTTTTTACAATGACCTGTCCTTGGCTTTCAGATGTTCTCACATAGTTCCTGACAGTAATCTGGTCTTCAGGTTAACCTTTATTTTGTGAAATAATTACCTAGGGATTGGATACTGATGCTCAGTAGCAATGACTTTTTTAAAAAAATCAGACTCAATTAAATGCAGCAATCATTTATTGATGGCCCACTGTGTTCAGAGCCTCCCATGCTGTGGGAGGTACAAATATGAAGGAGCTATGGTCCTTCTGGGACCTTCTGGGAATTCACAGTTTACTTGAAGGATATGACACATAACTGTAGAATGATAGAATATAAGGAGTGTACAAGGAGGCACAAAGAGTGCGGTTTGAAATTTGAGGAAGGAAAGATCATTTGTGCCTAGGAGGAGCAGGGAAGCCTTCATGGAGAGGGAGGCATTTGAATTAGACCTTTAAGAATGAGAAAAGTCTCAAGAGATGGAGCTGAGGAAAGGGAAGGCAGGCATTCCAGGTACAGAGAACAGTATGAGCAAAGGTGAGTAAGCATAAGACACACTGAGGAATGTTGAACAGTGCAGTTTGACTAGAGGATAGATCCATCAAGGAGAATAGCAGCAGTTCACAACAGAAAGTTAGAGGGTAGATCCATAGGCTTATTGGGGCAGTAGGGTATAGACTCTACACTGTGGTGAGAGGTCATGAGACCTGAATTCAAGTCCTGCATCTAATACTCACTCACTTTATCTCTCTGAGCCTCATTTTCTTCATCTGTAAATTGGGGTTGATATGACTTACACTATTTACCTTACAGGGCAATTTGGGAGAAAACCCTTTGCAAATCTAGAAGAGTTTCAGTAATGTGGATTATAGCTGGTCTGTAAAATGTAAAGGAAGAGAACTTTCTCACTTAACAAAGGAGGAGAAAGGGCTTACCCCAAATCAAACAGCTAGTAAGTAGTGAGACCATGGAGGGCATTGAATGCCAGGATGAGGAATTTGGACTGGCTTCTATAGGAATCATTGCTTTTTTTTTTCCTGACAAGAGGGATTTGGGCCAACCCAGGAGCACTGGGAGCCCTCTAAGGGTTCTGGGACAGGAATGAACCCAAAATAGCAAGCTGCTGGTGGCCCCCAACACAATCTCTGCCATCTTCTCAATTTTGCCTGGGTTGACTTGTACTTGAATTAATCTTGGGGAGCTGTCTGTGGAATTCCAAAATCACCAGTCCATTGAAGCAAAATGTGATGGGGATAAAATGTCCAATTTGCTAAAGGACCACTGGAGCCAACCTCTTACTTAGCCATTTCTGAATACAAACATTACAGAAATGGGGACATTGGGTGCAGGAGGCCTGAAGTGAGGTGGGATGTAAAAGGTTTTCCTAGAAACCTTTGGATGCCAAATGCTTCTTTAAGGGAATTGCTTCTGAATTTCACCTCCATGCCAAGGCTGTCTTTAAAAACCCAGAATACAGCGATTCTGCTGACTTAGCAGCAGAAATCGTTCTTTCTTACCTGAATATTAATATTTGGGTACTTGCAGAAATTACCATCTGATATACTCACTGTTATTTTTTCAGTCTAATCATGACTTGTAAAAATCTACTTAAGGTTTCTCCTCAGGTTTCAATTCAATTCAGCTCAGTTCAACCAACTTTTGTTATTTAAATTTGACAGACATTTACAAACATTTATCAGAATCTAATATGAATGAAGTCCTGTCTGACTCTAGTGATACAGAGATGAAAACAATGAAACAATGTCTGACCTCAAGGAGCTTACAGTCTAGTAAGGAGAAATGAGAAACATGAAAACTTACTTTACTTCCATTCAGTTAGTTTCTACAAAACTTTTATTCAACACCTACCATTGCAGCCAGGTGGCTGGGTCTGGAGTCAAGAAGACTCAACTTCATGAGTTCCAATCCTGCCTCAGACACTTACTAGCTGTGTAACCCTGGGAAAATCACTTAACCTTTCTTTTTTTTTTTTGCTTCAGTTCTTCTTCTGTAAAATGAGCCAGAGAAGGTAATGGCAAGCCACTCCAGTGTCCTTGTCAATAAAACCCCAAATAGTGTCATGAAGAGTTGGACATGACTGTAAAACAACTCAACACCGTCACTACCATGGGCAAGGCCCTGACCACAGCACGTGGCATACAGTCCTCAATACTTCGTATAGGTACAGGTACAATTCTGGTCCTCAAAGTCTTACAAGGACGATGAGTCATATGTGCAATTATTGAATTCAAATCCATCTTACAAACATTTGTTAAATATCCACTACCTGCAATACTCTGTGTTGTTTTTTTTTTTACTAGACCTATAAAGATGAAAAATAACCAAGTCCCAGCCCTCAGAAACTTAAACCTTAGAAGGGAAGACATTCAGTTGAGTTAGCACACGTGTATTATATATGTACTATGTGGCAGGATCTGTGGTTGCAGCTGTGGAAGATGGAATAATGTACAGTCTCTGACTTCAATGAACTTAAAGTCTAATGGGAGGGGAGTATGATAATACATGCATAAATTATAATGATACAAGGTAGAAAGTGATGGGGCAAAGGAAAACGAAAACCAAGATCTCCCTTAATTCTAGTGGTTTCCTTCTGTTGGTTATCTCCAATGTCTCCTGTATATAGCTTGTTGTTACACAGCTGCTCTTTACACAGCTGTTTGCATGCTGTCTACTCTATATTGTTTTGTGAGCCCCAGGGCCTGCCTTTTACCTTTTCTTTTTGTATCCCCAGTGCTTAGCATAGTGCCTGACACAGCAGGTACTTAACAAATGCTTATAATCTTTGAGGAGGGAGAGATCACTTTCAGGAGGATAATGGGAGAAATGAGGGAAGAAGATTAGGGAAGACCATGGAAGAAGTGGCATCTGAACTGTTGGTCTGCGAAGAAAAAAGAATTCAACGGAAGGAGATGAAGTCTTCCATTCTAGGCATTCTAGGCCTTTCAGACATGGGAGACGACTTGAGAAAATGTTCAGGGATTATAACATCTAGCAATATTTTATTCTCATCTCCTATTTATCCAATGATAAGCCATACTTTCCTTCCAAATTGGACCTGCCTGTATGAATTTGGGCAAGCTACTTATTCTTTCTGGCCTGCCTCAACTATAAAGTATAAAAAAACCCCAAACAACAGAAGCAACAACAATAACTTGTTTTCTAAGGTCCCTTCCAGTTAGCAATTTATGCTGGTTTGATACTTGAATTAAAAACTGAATTCAGTTTATAATTGGTGTTATTTTTCAGTATAAAGATCCGTACTCCTCTTCTAGAGAAGTACAAGATCATAAGTTCTGGAGCTAAGAGGGACCTTAAGGATCATGGGATCCTTACAATTCTGTCATTTTACAGATGAGGGAGCAATGACCTCAAGAGACAAAGTGATTTGCCTAAGGTTATAAGAGCAGAGCCAAGATTTCATTTCTGGCATTGATTCCAAATTCACTATTTTTGTGTTTCTATGTGTTTCTGTGCAGTGTCTGAGTAGGGATTTGAGGACAGATTGGCATCCTGGGCTTTGTAGGGCTGATAGGGAATGCTGTCCAATCCTAGGATGCCAGCCTGTTTTCAAATCCCTTACACTTGTTGGGATTAGCCTTTCATTGTAGAGCCCCTATCTACACCCTGTGAAACAAACAGCAAGGTTTAATCACACTTTATTTGGGGAAAGTTTGGACTAGAAATCAAAGATTCTTAACCTGGAGTCCATAAATTTATTTGAAAAAAGTTTCATAACTATTTCCATACGATTGTTTTCTTTTCTAATCCAATGTATTTTAAAAATGCATTCAAAGACATTATTTTGAAAAGGAGTACATAGACTTCACCAGACTGCCAGAGGGGTCCAGGACAAAAAGAAAAAGGGTGTCAGCAAGCTTCATTATGGCAACCCTTCCCAGGATGGCCCAAAGCAGATCAAATATTTGGGAAATATTTTTTAAAAATAAGTTAAAACGTAATTAAATATAAATAATAATAGACAAAAATATAATAGAATATAATGTTAGTTTTCTAAGTCAGTATACGGCCCACAGGGATCCTAATGTTTCTATATTAGCTTGATGCCCCTGGCCTAGATGATCGTCTGAGACAATCTATGAGGCCATGGCTTTTAGGTTCTCTGCATTCACTAACAAAGAACTGTAACACCTCGGGCACTTAATAAAGAAAAGCCTGACTTGAGATACCCAGAGAGGCAATAGATGACTCATCATTGCTTGTCCACTCACTTCACATCCTCCTTCTCAAGCCACTTTCTATGGCTACCACTGGGCTGCCTTGGAAATGCTACAGTCTATAAGCATGGAGGGACCAACCGTAATGAAAAGAACCCCTGGATTTGGAGTCAGAGTCTGTGCCTGAATCCTGCCTCAGACATTTAATAGTTAAGCAACCTTGGACAAAATCCTTCTCTCTCAGTCACAGTTTTCTCATCTGTAAAATTAGGAGATTGGACTAGATGATCCCTAAAATCCTTTTAGCTCCAAACCCCTATGTTCCTTTGATCTGCAAAAATGGAGATAATTCCTGCTTTGTCTATCCATTGTTGTGGAGAGCAGCTAATGTATGAAAAGTACTTTGTAGACCTTAAGGCACATTAGAAATAAATGTCAACTGCTGTCACTACTATTACTGTGGTTATTGTCAGAGGAATCAAGACATTATTTGATTTCAACCACATTTCTTAAGTACTTAGAATGTATGAGATGTGCTGCTTCCTTTTGCAAATATAGTATGTGTACAATATATCTATATATACCTATATATACACATACATACAATTTAAAATGTAATTGCTGCTCTGAATGAACTAATCTACTGGAGAGGAAAGGAGATGGGGAGACAGAATTCAATATAGCAATCATTCACAACAGCCCTGTGAGATAGATGTTATTGTTTAGTCCTTTTTCAGTAATGTCCAATTCTTCACGAACCTATTTGAGGTTTTCTTGGTAAAGGTAATGGAATGGTTTGCCATTTCCTTCTCCAGCTCATTTTACAGATGAAGAAATGGAGGCAAACAGGGTCAAGTGACTTGCCCAGGGTCACATAGCTAGTAAGTGTCTGAAGACAGATTTGAATTCAGGAAGATGAGTCTTCGTGTCTCCAGGCTTAGTGTTCTATCCATTACACTACCTACCTGCCTGTAAGATAGACAGATATTATTACCCCCACTTTAAAGACGGGGAGACAGATTATGAGGCATTAAATGACTTGCCCAAGGTAACACAATTAGCACCAGGTCTTCTTACTCCAGTTCCTTATACTTTTCATATGCCCCACTGCTACTTATCTTTAAAGGAGTATGATACAGGGTATAATGTGGAAGAACCAGATACCGTGCTCTGGGGAAAATGAAGGAGAGAGAGAACCTTTCCATCTAGGTACCGTAAGCTTAGAAATGAGATAGATTCAGGAATTCTAAATTCATCAATATTTTATGGCAGGAAGAAAAAGCCTCATCTATGGGGAATCAAAAGACCTAGATACAAGTCCTGGATTTGCTGCCAATCAGTCATATGAGAAGATCCATCCTTCCCTGTTCTTTCTTCACAACAGCCCTTCGAGGTAGGTATTTCTAGTATTATAGGTGAAGAAAATCCCTTTCCAAACTTCCCTGTTTCTGTCCAAGGTACCACAATCTTTCTAGTCTCCCAGGTTTGTAGCCTTGAATCTCTCAGTCTCTCTCTCTCTCTCTCTCTCTCTCTCTCTCTCTCTCTCTCTCTCTCTCCCTCCTTCCCTCTCTGTCTCTCTGTCTCTCTGTCTCCCTCCCTCCCTCTCCCTCCCTCCCTCCCTCCCTCCCTCCTCCTCTCTCTCTCTCTCTCTCTCTCTCTCTCTCTCTCTCTCTCTCTCTCTCCCACACACATGTATCTAAACATCTCATTTCTAACATATCTCATATCAGACCCTTCTCCCTAGTCACATAGGTGCCATCTTAATTCAGGCCCTTAGAACTTCTTACCTAGACTATTGCAATACCCTCCTAATTGGTCTCCTTGCCTAAAGTCTCCTTCCACTCCAGTCCATCATACTTATGGCTGCCAAAGTAATTTTCCTTTCAGAGAGAACTCTAGCCATGTGACTCCTCTAAGCAATGAACTACAGTGGCTTCTTATTACCTTAGGATAAAATATAAACTCTACTTGGCCAGTGAAGCCCTTCCCAATCTGTACAAAACCTATCTTTTCAGTCTTAAAATTCCCCCTCCTGCATTCAGTAATCTATACGCTGTTCTTTCTCACCAAGGATGATTTGTCTGTCATCTCTAACTGTCCCTGCCTGGAATGTACTCTTTCCTCACTTCCAGTAAAAGTCTTTCCTTTCTTTCATGATGTAGTTCAAATACCACCTTCTGCATGAAGGTTTTCGTGACCCTGGTGGCTGCTAGTATCCTCTCTGTCTCTGTCTCTCTCTTTGTCTCTCTGTCTCTGTCTCTCTCCCTCCACACATACATTTCTCACACACACACACACACACACACACAGAGTAAATAAAGAGAAAACTCCTTGATCATGGCAGCTGCTAGAGTCTTCCCTCTCTAACTACCTTGTATTTAACTAGCTTGTATTTGCTTTACTTAATTATTTATTCTTGCTATATTTTTATTTATATCCTATTTATAGAATATGAATATAGAATATAATAGTATATAGAATATACTCATTATTTTTCTATATACTTATATTATGTTACCTATACCATTAAAATCTAGCTCCACATGGATGGGGAGTGTTTCATTCTTTGTATCCCTAGGGCTTAGCACAGTTCTTGGCACATAGTAAGTGCTTAATAAAGGCTTGTTTGATTAAGTGATAGATCACAGAACCAGGAAGAAACTTTGCAATTATCTACTTCGATTGTTTATTTTACAGATGGGGAGATGGAAACTCTGAGAGATGAAGTTATTTGCCTAATATCATTAAATGATAAAGTTGGAATTTGAACCCAGGCCCCTGGACTTCAGATCCAGTGATCTTTCTATAGCATAACCCTTTGGTGACTGAGCAGGCCACCCTGGAAAGGTGGCCAAGTTACAACTTGACTCCCTGGTGTGGAAAAACAAAATGATCAATAAAGCAAAGTTCATTCAGCTTATTCAGAACAATTAATGTAGCCTACCTCAAATGCCAAAGTAAGCAGTAATTCTCTGGAAAAAAATAATTACTTTCCCCTTGGCTCCCACACAAATTAGTCAAATCAACAATTCTGTGTTACAATTTATTTAAAATGGGAACAGGGAAGGTTATTTCTTCTTTAATTATCTTAGCCTTATCAGCATTTCCTCTGTCAGTGGGATCTTAGCCTCAAGAACTGGTTTGAACCTTAGAAATCAGATCATTCAAATCCTTCATTTTAAATATAAAAGAACAAATTGAGGACCAGAGAGGGTAAGCACATTGCACAAAGTCACAAAGCTACTAAGTCACAGGGTCATGGATTTTTTAAAATCCTAGGATTTAGAGTTGGTAGGAACTAGTCAAATCTCAGCTAAAATCCTATCTTGTTGAAGAAGTCTTTCTCTCAGTCTCCCTTAGTGCTAGCTTGCTTCCCCTGAGATTGTTTATTCTGTATGTCTTTGATTTGTATGGTTGTTTGCATATTATCTCCCCCTTTGGCTTGTAATCTCCTTGAGCGCAAGGATTATTTTGGCCTGCCTTTGTATCCCCAGCCTGGCACTTAATGGATGCTTGTTGACCTGACTTCAATCCCTTCATTAAAGAAATGAGGAAGGTAAGATCTACAGAGGTTGAATAGCTTGGCTGAGGAGACATAGCTAGCAAGCCTCAAGGCAAGATTCGAACTCAGGGTTTTTGACTTCATTTTCCATCCTTTTTCCACACATCACATTATTCCTGCCTCTGTGAGTGCCTCTCAATGTTTGTAGTGTGTGTACTAAGCAGCTCATCAGAGACACTGAATCAGTGATTAGGTGCTGGCTTGGGAAGTCTGTTATACAGAATACTTTCTCATGTTCTCTACTGCATTCTTCTAGGGGAGGATGATGGGGCAGCTAGGTGGTACAGTGTATAGAACACTGGGCCTGCAGTCAGGAAGACCTGAGTTCAAATCTGGCCTCCGACACTTGCTAGCTGTGTAACTCTGGGTGAGTCACTTAACCCTGTTTGCCTCAGTTTCCTCATCTGTAAAATGAGCTGGAGAAGGAAATGGCAAATCACTCCAGTATCTTTGGCAAGAAAACCCCAAATGGGGTCACAAAGAGTCAGACCTGACTGAACAACAAAAGGTAAGATGATGCTGGGTATGTGATATAAAGTAGTTAGATTGTTTCTGAAACAGTCTTATAGTGAGCAGAGAATTATAGAGCTAGAATTAGAAAGGTTTCAGAGGCAGTGTAATCAAACCGTCTTCTTTCCAAGATGAGTAAACAGAGGCCAGGGGAAATTAAGTGGCTTGCCCAAGGTCAGCATCAGAAGTGGCATTTGAATCCAAGTCTTCTGACTTCACAACTGGGAATGTTGTGTGTGTATGGTGGAGGGATGTGTGGTGAGGGAAGGAGTTCTAGCATTAGGTGGACTGTATTAGACTAACTAACCTCTAAGACCTTTTCTACCTTTGGGTTTCTATGGTTCCAAGTCCTGACTTCTCCAAGCATCCTTCCTTGACACACCTAGCCACTCACTCCTCTCCTTCCAATCACTTTCTGTCTTAGACAGAAACTGAGACTTCAGTTGCTGATACCATTTGGGAGACATGGCAGATGAGCTTTGGGGCCAAGATGGCAGCAGCTACTGCCAATAGACCTGAAAAGGGTACCAGCCTTTCTTCCACTCTGAGGCTACTCGGAGGCATCATAGACCTCTGCCCTTGTGTTTAGGCTGATTTGTTACCCAACAGTGCCACATTATTGTGTGGCAGGAGGGAGGGCTGGTGAGAAAGTTAAAGTAGAACAATGTAGCTCTGGGGAGTCTAGTATTCCCACAAGGCTTTCCTTGAATCCCTGTATTTATGTTGTATGTATCCCTGGGGAAATCTTGTATATGTCCTTGGGAAAATCCCTCTCTAGGTCTAAATTTCCCCATTGGTGAAAGGAAGGCGCTTGGCTCAAGTAATCTCTCTAGTTCTTTCCAGGGATAACATTGTATATTCTATGACTATACTCCGAGTTACTTACAAACTTTGTCTACATACACATACACACACACATTGTTGTTGCTGAGTCATTTTCATTCATGGCTGACTCTTCATGACCCCATTTGGGATTTTCTTGGCAAAGATATTGAAGTAGTTTGCCATTTTCTTCTCTAGTTCATTTTTCAGATGACGAATTGAGGCAAATAGGGTTAAGTGACTTGCCCAGGGTCACACAGCTAGTTAGTGTCAAGTGTTTGGTCTGAGGCCAGGATTTGAACTCAGGTCCTCCTGACTTCAGGGCCGGTGCTCTATACACTGCACCACCTAGCTGCCCATCTTAGAGAGTTTCTTGAAGCTCAGAGATGTTGAATGACTTGGCCATGGTCACATACTACTAAGTGGGATGGGACCTGAAACCAGGTCTTGGTGACTCTAAGTCCAGAGACCCCTCATTACTCCACACAACCTTTCTAAGGTTAACCCTTGGTGGTGTTTTTTTTTCCACACTCACATCACAGACAACACATAGGAAATTCTTATCTCTAGAATGTTAATAGTTCCCATTTCTATGTTATATTAAGGTTTTTAATGCACTAAAAATAAAAAAAAAGTTTCTAAGATTTAGAGTTGTGATTTCTGCTATTGGAGGAAGTTCCTACATGTATGAAATCAGAGATTTTCTCTCTCTCTCTGTCTATCTTTATCATCTATCTATTTCTCTCTGTTATTTCTCTCTGTCTCTATCACCTATCTACATCTATTCATCCATCCATCTATCTATCTATCTATCTATCTATCTATCTATCTATCTATCTATCTGTTTGTCTCTCTGTGTCTGTCTGTCTATCCACATATATCCACATGTAATACCTATATGTATATAGAGGCATATACATATATAAATGTGTATATGCATGTGTGCAGTGTGTTCACACATACACACAGATACAGCACTGCAGTTTACAAAGCACTTTCACACTCATTAACACAAGAGGTTATTTCTGGGTTATTTGAATAAATCTAGTGAAGACAGTTTGCTTTTAGATTTTTGCATCACTGGATGTTGACCATGTGTGGCTTCAGTGTTGAGAAATTGCCCATGTCTGAAGGAGACTCACTTCAGAATAAGTAATAAGTCACAGCAATCATATTTACCATCCCAGGCAATAGGAACTTTTCATGAATTTAGAAAGGTTTTTGAGCTACAGAAACTCATTTGGAAAGCACAAATTCCTGGAATCAAAGATTTAACCATTAATGTACAGGTAGGTCTCCCCAGGTTCTTTTGCCCAGCAACACACTCCTTCCCGAGCTCTGAAGTGATTGATACCCAATTCTGTCTTTATGGTTCAGATTATAAGATACAACCTCTCTTGAAAATCTACCAGACAAAAGGGTATTTAGGCAAAAATTGGAGTAGAATGGACCTTAGAATCTACCAACTGATTGGCAAGCATTTAATGAGGTAGCAAGCTAGGCAATGTAGGGTACGGAGTGATGGACTTGGAGTCAGGAAGATGAGTTCAAATCCTGCCTCAGGCATCTGAGCCTCAGTTTTCTTCCCTAGAAAATGGGAATAACACTAATAATAGTACTTACCTCACCTTGTTGTTGTGAGGATCAAATGAGAAGATGTGTTTAAAGCACTTCATGAACCTTAAAGCACTGTATAAATGTTATTGTTATTATTATTATTATTATTATCTGTGAAATATCCACTATGTGTTGGGCATTGTATTAGAACTAAGAATAAAAAGACAAAAACAACAATTCTTCCCCTCAAGGAGCTTACATTTTATGTGGGGGTTACATGTTCATTGATAAAGACAGGTTATACATGCACATACATACACATATATGTATACACATGCATGTGCTTACATATACACATGTGCATATACATGATATGTATCTATTATATGTGAATAAGTATATTCAGGGATATGGTTATACATTTATATACATATATACATATATAATATATATAAATATATGAACATACAGTGATTTGGGGTCTGAGTGAATAAGATGAAAGTCCTCTTGAAGTAGAATTTGAGCTGAGCCTTGAAGTAACTTAGAAGTTGTTGTTAGAACTGAAATATTACCTTGACTATTAGAACAGGCAGGACCTTAGAACTCCGAACATGGAATATTAGAGCTAGAACAGACCTTATGCCATAGATTGCCTGATTTGAAAGGGTCCTTGGAGCTCACCCAGTGTGCTGCCCTCATTTTACCAATGAGTAAACTGAGATTCAGAGAAAGCAAATGTCTTGTTCGAAGGAAATGTTAGCGACACAGCTGTTACCCAAGTCCAAGTCTCCTTTCTCCCTACCCAGTGTTATTTCTATGACTTCACTAAGCAATTTGCATGCCTGTAAATCCCCAATATTAAAATTAATAGGCTACAGCCACTATGAAAGGTAATTTATGGCTATAATTTTTGCTTTGGGCTGAATCTGATTTGTGTCAGAAGCAGCTGTATGCAGTTGGAATAATGGTTGCTCTTTAATAAAAGTTCCCTCTACAGACCGTCAAAAATACTCAGGATGCTTAGTGATTGTTCTTGTTTTATTAGAGGGTTTGCAGGGGGAGGCACAGTTTCCCCCTCATTTATGAGGCATAAGTCCAGAGATCCCCATGAATAGATAAATCCATGAGCATTTCTTCCCAACATAAAATGCTCCAAAGAATTTTCCACCTTTCCTTCTAGAGTTCTCTATTTTTTAATGCTTTTTCATTGGGTATTATTCTTATTATATCTTTCTTACACAACATTGATTCCACTGAGTGTAGGTTTCTTGCCTTTCTTGTGGCTATGCCTTAAGCTGACTATTGTACTGACATCATCAGGAAACTAACCAAATGGCCTGAACCTTAGTCTCCTGAGCCAATCAAATCTTGAAGATGGTTTTAATACATTTTCAGGAGAAAACTATCCAGCTTATATCCCCTGTGAATCCTTCCCTAATCCCTCCAGCTAGAAATGCCCTCCCTCTTTAAGTCTCTCATTCCTTTCTGTTTAACCTTTATTATATGCTTGTGTGGAATGAAAGTCAGCAGACTTGTGTTCAAATCCTGGCTCTGATGGGTTTTTAGTTGTGCCAACATGAGTAAGTTTTTCAATTTTTTCTGAGCCTCAGTTCAATCATCTATAAAATGGGAATCATACATATTCATCACCTACCTCCCAAGGTTATGGGGAAGAAAGCACTATGTAAGGTTATTGAAATGTGTTTTTAAAAAACTAGTATTATTTATGCTACCTACAGCCTGACAGAGGGGATGGAATATGGGTATGGATTGTGACATACACTTTTTGGACTTGGCCAATCTGGGAATTTGTTTTGCTTGATAATATGTATTTGATACAAGGGTTTTCTTTTTTCTTTTCTTTGTTTTTTTTTTCAATAGTTGGGGGAAGGGAGAAAGGGAGAAAACAGATTTTTATTGATTGAAGAATAAATGAATGAACCCATTCATGAAAACAAAATGATTGTTATTACTTGTGTCCTTCTGGGTTCCTTATAAGACCATAAACTTCATGAAGAGAAGTAATACCTTATCTGAACTTTGTATCAACTTAGCACAGTGTCCTGTGCACAGTAGACCCTTAATGAATGTTAGTTGAAATCACTGTGGCTATATAGCAGGCTGGGCTTTTGCTTGAAGCAAGTGATTTCGTTACTTCCCTTGAGACCTCTTGAAATCAAGCAATAAACATGTATTAAATGCCTACTATGTGCCAAGCATTGTGCTAAGCACACTGGATTTGGCAAGCACAAGTGATGTTGGCAAAAAGCCGGTGCTATTTGCTGCTTGTGTGATCTTGGAAATTCTCCTCTCTAGTCTCAGTTTCCTCAATTCTAATATAAAAGGGTTGGCTTGATCCTTCCAGTTCTAAACCTTATCACCTTCAACTCGGTATACAGATCCTAGGGGGGTTTCCTTGTTAGCTGTGAATCTGGACTTGCCTCTAAAACCTTTCCAGACTAAACCAATCCCCTGTAAACCCTAACCTTTCTACCCACTCTCCAAGCCCCCCAGCACCTAGCAAAGGTTAGATAAGTATATGATAAAAACTCAACAAAGACTTACAAAATAGAATCAAAGGTGCCTTTTGCCTTTCAAACACACGTGTGGAAGGCATGAATCAGAGGAAGCCCAAATAACTTGCCAAATCCAGCCACCAGCTGTTGCCATAGTAATAGGAGCATCCCGGTAATCCTGCTCCTTTTCTGAAGGAGCCCCACTGACCTACTGAATTAGAATTATACAGGTATTAAGGCCACTTCCCATTGTGTAGCTCTTTCAGCACATGCCTGGTACATGGTGCTAAAGGGTTTGCATACAATTCAAATGCAGATCTGAAGAGGCTGAGACCATGGGATTTGATAAGGGGCTTTCATCAGCGTGCTACTAGCATCTGTACCCCAGTTCTCAGAAACATAGGCCAAAGCCTATTGGTTCTTCCATTTTTTATTCCCCTCTACCAGTGAGACTGGAATGTCAGAAACTGCTGAAGAAGTCCATAGAGTCATAAGTGGGGACTTTACCAAACTAAGTTTTAGAAAGACCACTGAGTTTCTTTCTTTTTTTAAAAAATTTTTTTTAAAAAAATTCTTTTTATTTTTTGGCTAGGCAATGGGGTTAAGTGACTTGCCCAGGGTCACACAGCCAGTAAATGTTATGTGTCTGAGGCTGGATTTGAACTCAGGTCCTCCTGAATCCAGGGCCAGTGCTCTATCCACTGTACCACCTAGCTGCCTCAAGACCACTGAGTTTCGAATTGGTAGATTTGGGTGGATCCTCACTCTGCTACAATGAGCACTGTGAGTTAGTTGCCTATTCTTCATCTGCAAATTGGAGCTAATATTCCCCCTCCAATCCTTTCTCTCTTATAGAATGGTAGTGAGGGAACAGATAAGGTAATGGATGTGACACCTTTTATAAAGTGCTACCCAGTATAGCATGAGAGATCATAGAGACACAAACCTTTATAGCTGGACTGCAGAGATGTTATAATTCGATATCCAGACACTAAACAAACAATGTTATGATAGAGAGGCAACATGGAAACATGAATAGAAACAAGTCTTGGAGTCAGCAAGGCAGGATCCAAGTCCTGCCTGCGGGACTCCTGGACATCGTAACTTCTTGGTGCCTCCAGACCATTCACTACAATTTAGTATTTGCGGAGCAGGGGCCAATCTACCTTGGTAGAGGGAGTTTCATCATTAGGCTTTCCCTATTCTAACAAAAACATAGGTCTGGGTCAAAAAGAAAAAGGGCAGAAACAAAAATGAATACTTGCTTTAAAGAGACTTGTGGAAGGAAGGAGCTTGTGTGGCAGCAATAACACCTAAATGAGTCTGGTATAGGAAAATTAGGTCAGAGTTGGAATCAGGGGATCTGGGTTCCCATCCTGGCTTTGATACAAGTGGTCCAGCTGAGGGCAAGTTACTTAAACTCTCTGTCTTAGTTTCCTCACTGTAAAGGGGGCATAATAAGCCTAGCATTGTCTACTTGAAAGAGAAGCTGTGAGGAAGGTACTCTATTCACTTTAAGTAGTTATAGAAATGGGAACTATGGCATGAAGATGTTTCCATTAACTCTAAATTGCAATGTCTTAGTTTTTAGGTAGCTAGGTGGGGAGGTGTATAGAGCACTGGGCCTGTAGTCAGGCACACCTGAGTACGTATTTGACCTCAGACAGCTGTGTCATCCTGGGCAAGTCACTGCATATTGGTTTGCCTCAGTTTCTTCATCTGTAAAGTGGAGATAATAACACCAGTCTTGAAGGGCTGTTGTGAAGAACAAATGAGATGATATTTGTAAAGTTCTCGGCATGTAACAGGTGCCATATAAATGCATATTCCTCTCCTTTCCCCTGAGGAAGGAATCCCAAAACCTTAGCTAGGAAAGTAGAAAGATGGTCCCCATCAGCAAGAAGGAACCAGATTCTTAGTCCTGCCCATCTGTGGCATTATTTCCATTTTGTAGAATACAGTAGTCATATTTCATAGCTTATGTTATTGAGAGAAGAATAATTTTTAGAATGAAAAAAATCTCAGAACTTGAAGAAATCATGGAGATCACCAAGCCAAATACCTAATTGAAGCCTTCTACAATATTTGCATTGCCTATAAGACAGACTTCAAAGGTCTTAACCTGGATTCAATGAACATTTCACATCTTTTTTCTTTCTTTTACTTTCAGAAATGTTACTGGTAAATCTTAAAAAAAATTTATTTATTTTTAGTTTTCAACATTCACTTTCATATAAAATTTTGAGTTCTACATTTTCTCCCCTTCCCTCCCCTCCTCCGTCCCCAAGTAACCCTAAATGCAGCTATTCTTATGCATTCATATTAAACATATTTTCACATTAGCCATCTTGTAAAGAAGAGTTAGAACCAATGGGAGAAACCACAAGAAAGAGGAAACAGCAACAGCAAAAAAGAGAGCAAATAGTCTGTTTCAATCTGCATTCAGACTCCATAGTTCTTTTTCTCGACGTGGATAGACAGTCATGGGTCTTTTGGTGTTCTCTTAGATCCTTGCATTACTGAGAAGTGCTAAGTCTGTCAAAGTTAGTCATTGCACAATGTTGCTGTTACTGTGTACAATGTTCTCCTCGTTCTACTCACTTCACTCAGCATCAGTTCATGTCAGTCTTTCCAAGTTTTTCTGACGTCCACCTACTCGTCATTTCTTATGGAACAATAGTATTCCACCACATTCATATACTACAACTTGTTCAGCCATTTCCCAATTGATGGGCATCCCATCAATTTCCAATTCTTGGCCACCATAAAAAGAGCTGTGATACATATTTTTGTACATAGGTCCTTTTGCTGTTTTGCGATCTCGTTGGTATACAGACCTAGAAGTGGTACTGCTGGGTCAAAGGTTTTGTTCATTTTTATAGCCCTTTGGGCATAGTTCCATATTGCTCTCCAGAATGGTTGGATCAGTTCACAACTCCACCAACAATGCATTAGTATTCCAATTTTCCCACATCTCTAACATTTGTCGTTTTCCTGTTTTGTCATGTTAGCCAATCTGATAGGTGTGATGTGGTACCCCAGAGTTGTTTTGATTTGCATTTCTCTAATCAATAGTGATTTAGAGCACTTTTTCATATGACTATAGATAGCTTTAATTTCTTCATCTGAAAACTGTTCATATCCTTTGACCATTTATCAATTGGGGAATGACTTGTATTCATACAAATTTGATTCAATTCTCTATATATTTTAGAAATGAAGTCTTTATCAGAGATGCTGGTTGTAAAAATTCTTTCCTAGCTTTCTGCTTCCTTCCTAATCTTGGTTGCATTGGCTTTGTTCATGCAAAAATTTTTCAGTGTAACGCAATCAAAATTATCCGTTTTGTATTTCATAATGTTCTCTGCCTCTTGTTTGGTCATAAATTCTTCTGTTCTCCATAAATCTTACAAGCAAACTATTCCTTGCTGTCCTAATTTGCTTTAGTATCAGTCTTTATATCTAAATTATGTACCCATTTTGACTTTATTTTGGTATATGGTGTAAGATGTTGGCCTATGCCTAGTTTTTGACATACTATTTTACCTTTTTCCCAGCAGTTTTTGTTAAATAGTGAGTTCTTATCCCAGAAGCTGGAGTCTTTGGGTTTACCAAACAGTAGATTACTATAGTCATTGACTATTATGTCTTGTGTACTTAACCTTATTCCATGGATCCACCACTTTATTTCTTAGCCAGTACCAAGTAGTTTTGAGGAGCTAGGCCACTTTCCCTAGCATTTCTTTTCATTAATTCCCTTGTTATTCTGGACCTTTTAAAGTTCTTCCAGATGAATTTTGTTTTTATTTTTTCTAGCTCTATAAAATAATTTTTGGTGGCTTGATTGCTATGGCACTGAATAAGTAAATTAATTTAGGTAGAATTGTCATTTTTATTACATTAGCTTAGCCTACTCATAAGCAACTGACATTTTCCCAATTATTTAGATCTGACTTAATTTGTGTGAAAAACGTTTTGTAATTGTGTTCATATAGTTTCTGGGTTTGTCTTGGCAGATAGACTCCCAAATATTTTATATTGTCCACAGTAACTTTAAATGTGATTTATCTTTCTATCTCTTGCTGTTGGGTTTTGTTAGTGATATATAGAAGCGCTAATGATTTATGTAGTCTTGTTTTATATCCTGCAACTTTGCTAAAGTTTTTATTATTTCAAGTAGTTTTTTAGTTGATTCTCTGGTATTCTCTATGTGTAACATCATATCATCTCCAAAAAGTGATAGCTTTGTTTCTTCTTTGCCTATTCTAATACCTTCAATTTCTTTTCTTCTCTTACTGTTAAAGCTAACATTTCTAGTACAATATTGAATAACAGTGGTGATAATGGACACCCTTGTTTCACCCCCGATATTATTAGATATGCTTTTAGCTTATCCCCATTATTTATAATGTTTGCTGATGGTTTTAGATAGATGATACTTATCATTTTGAGGAAGACTCCATTTATTCCTATGCTTTCTAGCATTTTCTTTTATTAGGAATGGGTTTTGTATTTTGTCAAAAGCCTTTTCTGCATCTGTTGAGATAATCATATGATTTCTATTAGTTTTGTTGTTGATAATGGTCAATTATGTTGATAGTTTTCCTAATATTGAACCCTAAATTTCTGCTATAAATCCTATCTGGTCATAGTGTATTATCCTCATGATAAGTTGCTGTCATCTCTTTGTTAATATTTTATTTTAAATTATTGCATGTATATTCATTAGGAAAATTAGTCTATCATTTTCTTTCTCTTTTTTGACTCTTCCTGGTTTAGGTATCAGCACCACATTAGTATCATAAAAAGAATTTGGTAGGACTCCTTTGCCTATTTTCCCAAATAGTCTATATAGTACTGGAATTAATTGTCCTTTAAATATTTGATAGAATTCACTTGTAAATCCATCTGGCCCTGGAGATTTTTTCTTAAAGGAGTTCATTGATGACTTGTTCAATTTCTTTTTCTGAAATGGGCTTATTTAAGCATTTTATTTCCTTTTCTGTTAATCTGGGCAATTTATATTTGTGTAAATATTTATCCATTTCACTAAGATTGCCAAATTCATTGGCATACAGTTGGGCAAAATATTTCCTAATGATTGCCTTAATTTCCTTTGCATTGGTGGTGAATTCATCTTTTTCATTTTTGGTACTCATAATTTGGTTTTCTTCTTTCTTTTTTTTTGTAATCAAATTAAAACAAACATTTATCTATTTTACTGTTTTTTCATAAAACCAGCTCTAAGTTTTATTTATTAGTTCAATAGTTTTCTTAATTTCAGTTTTATTAATCTCTCCTTTGGTTTTCAGAATTTCTAATTTGGTATTTAATTGGGGATTTTTAATTTGTTCTTTTTCTAGTTTTTTTAGTTGCATGCTTAATTAATTGATCTTGTCTTTCTCTGTTTAGAGATATAAAACTTCTCCTAAGGACTGCTTTCACTGTATCCCATAAGTTTTGGTATGTTTTCTCATTATTGTCATTCTCTTGGATGAAGTTATTATTTCTATGATTTGTTGTTTGGCCCACTCATTCTTTAGGATTAGATTATTTAGTTTCTATTAATTGTTAGTCTATCTTTCCATGGCCCTTTATTACATATAATTTTTATTGCATCATGATCTGAAAAGGATGCATTTATATTTCTGCCTTTCTGCATTGGATTGTGAGGTGCCGTATACTGCCGAGAAAAAGGTATATTCTTTTCTGTCCCCATTCAGTTTTCTCCAGAGGTCTACCATATCTAACTTTTCTAAGATTCTATTCATCTCCTTAATTTCTTTCTTGTTTATTTTGTGGTTAGATTTATCTAGTTCCAAGAGGGGGAGTTTGAGGTCCCCATCTAGCATAGTTTTGCTGTCTATTTCTTCCTGTAACTCACTTAACTTCTCCTCTAAGAATCTGGATGCTATACCACTTGGTGCATATATATTTAGTAGTGATATTACTTCATTTTTTATGGTACCTTTTAACAGGATGTGGTTTCCTTCTTTATCCCTTTTAATTAGATCTATTTTTACTTTTGCTTTCTCTGAGATCAGAACTGCTACCCCTCCTTTTCTTAAAACTTCAGCTGAAGCATAATGTATTCTGCTCCAGCCTTTTACCTTTACTCTGTGGATATCTTTCTGCTTCAAATCTGTTTCTTGTAAACAACATATTGCGGGATTATGGTTTTTAATACATTCTGCTATCCACTTCCATTTTATGGGAAAGGTCATCCCATTCCCATTTACAGTTATGATTACTAACTGTCTTTCTTTCCATCCTATTTCCCTGCCCTGTTTATGTTTTTCTTTCTCTTTTCTCCCTTTTCCTCCTCACCTGTATTTTGCTTCTGACCACTGCCTCCCTCAATCTAGTCTCCCTTCTATCAGCCCCCCTCCCTTTTCTTCCCCCTTTCCCCTCCTACTTCTTATAGGGTAAGATATATTTCTATACCCAGTTGAGTGTGTATGATATTCCCTTGTTGAGCCAAATCCAATGAGAGTAAGGTTCAAAAAAATACTCTCCTCCCTTCCTTATTTCCTTCTACTGTAATAGGTTTTTGTGCCATTTCATGTGATATAATTGACTCTGTTCTGCTTCCTCTTTTCCTCTTCTCCCCAGTACAATCTTTTTTCACCCCTTAATTAATTTTTTTTATCATCACATTAAAGTTAACTTATATCCACACCCTCTGTCTATGTATGCCCCTTCTAAATGTCATAATAAAGCTACAGTTCTCAAGAATTACAAGTGTCATCTTCCCATGTAGGGATGTAAACAGTTTAACCTGATTGAATAACATGTTTTTTTCTTTTCCTGTTTAACTTTTTATGCTCCTCTTGAGTCAGATCTTAAAATAACACTTTCATTTCCCAACATAGCCTCCCCCCTCCCAACCAGAAGAATATCCTTAACAACAAAGAATGAAAAAGAAAGAAAAGAACAGCAGTTCAGAAAAAACTAAGCAACATACCCACCTAGGCTAACAAAGTATATTCATATTGTATCATCACTGCAAAGATGGGAGACAGGTTCATTATCATATCTCTTTTTGGGGCCAAATATGGTCATCATATTTACATGGCATTTAGCATTGTTTTGTTGACCTTCCTGTTTACATTGTTGTAGTCACTTTGTATATTGTTTTCTGCTTCATTTATTTCATTTGCATCAGTTCACATGTCTTCCTATACTTCTTGAGTTTTTTCATATTCCTTGCTTCTCATGGCACATTAGTATTCCATTATGTTCATGTGCCACAATTTATTTAGCCATATCCTAGACAATGGACATCTACTATTACTTCTGGTTCTTTGTTACTCCAAAAATTTTAGACTCATTCTTAACATTCTTAACAGCTTTATGAATTCTCCATTCTAGCCAAACCAGACTATTGGTTCTTCCTTGATTACTTTCTGCTCCTTCCTACCTCCTTATATTTATGCACATGCTCACCTCTACTATTGGAACAAAATTATTCCAAATAGTTGTTTGTCAAACTCCTCTTCAAGGTCTACTCAGATACCTCCTCCTCTGTGAAACTCCCTTTAATTATCATTAGCTAAAATTATTTATACTTCTTTAAATTTCTTACAAAATTTTGTTTCAATCTCTCTTTTGCCCTTATTACATTCTATCCTGTACATATAAATTCATGTCATGTCATAAAGATTAGATTTGAATCTCTTTGAGGGTAAAGACTGTGTCATTTTCATCTTTGCCTACCCAAGGCCTTGCGTGTGTGTGTGTGTGTGTATACATATATATATATATATATATATATATTATATATATATATATATATATATATATATATGATGGTGATACCTTCTTTGTGCCTTAGCAGATAGTCTTAATGACTTACTGGGTCCAAAAGATTCATTACATGATGACTAAAGGTGATGTGTCTCTATATACTTTGCAAAACTGGTCCTCACACAATAAACATACATTGTATTACTAGGACCAGACTCAAGATCTTTCTTACTTCATATGAGCTGCTAGAACTTGCATATGTTTGTTGAATTCAATTCAGCATCTTTTAGAAATGATTATTCTACCTCTGTTTGAACACCTCCATTGATGAGGATATCACTTCCCCCAAAGCAACCCATTCTATCGCTGTTAGTAAATCTTTCCTTTTATTGAGTTAAAATATCTTTTCTTCACCCTGAGAATCTAGTTCTGCCTTCTGGGGCCAAGAAGAACAAATCTAATTCATTTTCCACTTGAAAGAATTTTAAATACTTGAAGATATTTCTCATATCCTCCCACCCCCCAAGTCTTCTACGGGCTAAACATTTTCATTTCCTGTTGTTGTTCAATGATTTCAGTCATGTCTGACTCTTTGTGACCTTATTTGGGGTTTTCTTGGCAAGGATGTTGGAGTGGTTTGCCATTTCCTTCTCCAGCTCATTTTATAGTTGAGTAAACTGAGGCAAACAGAGTTAAGCAACTTAACTAGGGTCAGACAGCTAGTAAGTATCAGAGGCTGAATTTGAACTCATGAAGATAAGTCTTGTGGCTCTAGGCCTAGTACAGTATCCACTGAGCCATAAACCATATGGTTCTCTAACCCTAGTGTTAGATTAGATGATTAGAGTAGATGGTGTCCAAAGTACCTTCCAGATCAGACATTGTATGTTCTTTGTGCTGAAGTCTTGTCCGGTCCAGGCATTGCAAATTCTGCACTTCCTTGAAGTTGAGCCATCCTACGTTCTGCGCTCTAAGGCCTCTTCCAGCTCTGGCAGTCCGTGATACTGCAGTAATGTAACAACTCTGGAGGATGGAGAAATAGAGTTGGTATATATATTGACAAGAGCACTGGGGAAAACATTTGGAATTCAGTCTTATATATGACATTAAATATGTGTATGAACTTGGCCAAGTCACTTGCCTTCCTGTAGAACTCAGTTTTCCCCATGATATGAGAATACTTGTACTACCTACCTCATGGGGGGGCAGTGTTTTATAAACCTTAAAGTACCAGAGAAATGGGGTCATTATTATATTTTCTTTTCATCAGTGAAGCTCAGTTTTTATCAAAGACTTTAAATAAACCCTGTGCTTTGGTCAAAAGGAGCTAGGAGGGGCAAATTATAGAATCTTCTTCCATGGCTTTGAATTCCATTCAAAGTAACAGCTTTCTTAGGGAATTATCCATTAAGATGAAAGTTGACACTTTCATGAACAAAAGCCAGCTTCTTGGAAACAGGCCTTTTTCTTTCTTTTCCCACCTGGAAGGAGAGCTCCGAGGAGCTACTCCTGATCACAGAATGATAAATTTAAAGTGAGAAGGGACCTTAGAAAACATCTACTCCAAATACTAATTTTACAGATGAGGAAATTGAGGCCAAGAAATGTTAAGTAACTTGTCAGGGATTACACAGCTAGCATGTATTTGAGGTAGAATTTGAACTTAGGTCTCCTTGACTCTGACTGCAATGTTCAATACGCTACACTATACTGTCTTCTTTGTTCAAATATGGTTGAATATTTTTGCTGCTGAAACTGGATTCTGTGGTCTCTACATGATTGGGGTAAGTAGTTTCAGCTCAAGATTTTCTAAAAATTGCAGCAAGGTATAGTGAAAAGCATGTTGAATTTGGAGTCAAAGGACATGAATTAAGATCCTGGCTCTGATTTAGGAGGCAGGTAGGGGTTTGAGTCTATTTCTCAATTCAACAAACATTTCATATTATTGCATCATAGATTTAGTGCTGGAAGAGATCTAAGGTCATTGAGTCTAACCCCATCCTTTTGCAAATGAGGAAACTGAAGTCTTATTCAAAGTCATGCAGGTAGATGGTGGAGGAACTAAGATCTAAATTTCATATCTTCTGACTCTAAAACAGTGCACTTTCAAAATAATTTCATTACATTTGATCACCAATTAATAAGCATTCATCTTCTCTTTCTCCTACTGCCCTCGTCTGCACTGGAAAAAAAAAAAGAAACCTTGCTACAAATATGGATGTTCAAACAAAACACATGCTGAAATTGGTCATATCCAAAAATGTATATTTTAGCCAGAATCTTGAGTTTATCATTTCTTCGTCAGGAAGTGAGTAGTGTGTTTCATCATTGGTTCTCTGAAATCGTTGTTCATCATTGCATTGCTTATGTTGTTGGCCTTTACAGTGTTGTTATTGCATAAATTGTTCTCTTTATACTTCTTACTTCTTTCTGCAACAGTTTATTAGTCTATTAGGAGCTCTTTGACAGTAGAGACTGTTTTTGGCCTTCTTTATATCCCCAGAACTTAGCACAGTGCCTCACACATCTACTGCTTAATAAATCCTAGATGACTGAATGGACTGACAGAAAGGTCTTCCCGAATTTCTTCAAAACCACCCCTTTTATCACCTCTTATGACACAATTGTATTATTACTATTCATACTTTTACCATGATTTGTTCAACCATTACCCAATTGATAATTTCCAGTTCTTTGGCTCTACAAAAAGAGTAACTATCAGTGTTTGTCTGTACATGAATACTTTTCCTCTTCCTTTGATCTCTTTAGGGGAATGTGCCTACTTGTGGTATCACTGAATCAAAGGGTAAGCACAGTTTAGTTGCTTTTGGGGGCTTAGTTCCAAATTGCTTTTCAGAGTGACTGAGCCAATTCACAGCTCCACCGACAGTGCATTAATATGCCTTTTTCCCACAACACTCACAACACTTAACATTTCACTTTTTTTTAACCTTGCTAATCTGATGGATGTGAGATGAAATTTCTGAACTGCTTTAATTTGATTTTCTCTATTAGTGATATAGAGCCTTTTCCATATCTTTTGATAGCTTAGATATCGTCCTTTGAGAGCTTCCTATTTTTATCCTTTGGCCATTTATTAATTAGGGAATAGCTCTTAGTCTTATAAATTTGAATCAATTCCTTACATGTATTGAGAATAAGACCTTTATCAAAGAAATGTGATACAACACTTTTTGCGAGTTATTTCCTTTCTCATTTTAGCTGTATTGGTTTTGTTTGTATAAAATTTTAAGAAATATAATCAAAATTATCCATTTTATTTTTTTTTCTGTCTCTCTAGCCTTTGTTTGGTCATGAACTCTTACCCTATCTATACATACCAAAGGAAACTTCTACCTTGTTCCTCTTTTATGCTATGACTTTTTAAATGAAGTCATTTATATTGAGCTAATTTTGATTTATAGTTAGAAGTTTTGGTATAAAACTAATTTCTACAGCCTTCATTCCAGTCTTCCCAGCAGCTTTTTTCAAACAGTGTTTATCTCAGTAGTTGGAGTCTTTGGGTTTATTGAAGACTACATTACTAGGTACATTTGCTTTGGTATATTGCTTACCTAATCTGTTCCACTAATTGACCTCTCTCTTTTTCAACCAACATGAAATCATTTTAATGATTACTATTTTATTGCATAATTTGAGAGCTGGTACTGCCAAGCCCGCTTCCCATTTATTTTAATCATTTATCTTGAGATTCTTGACCTTTTGTTTCTCCAGATGAATTTTGTTGCTATCATTTTGTAGCTTTACAAAGTAATCATTTGGTAATTTGATTGGTAAGGCACTGAATAAGTAAATTAATTTAGATAGTTCTGACATTTTTATTATATTGGCTTGGCCTACACATGAACAATTAACATTCCTCCAATTATTTTTATTTCTATAAGGATGTTTTGCAGTTCTATTTATGTAGTTGCTGTGTATGACTGTACAGGGCCAATGTACTTCCCACTTTATCACACTACCTGAAGTTTTTTCTGCAATCATTTCCCATTTGTAAATTAAAAGAAGTTGGAATAGATAATCTCTAAGGTTATTTTGGCTGGAAATCCTATGATCTTATGAATCCTGGCTTTGCTACTTCCTATTTCACTCTTTAGACAAGACAATTCTCCTTGAGGCTTCATTTCTGAGCTATAAAAAGAAGAGTTTGCATTACATGATCTCCAAGGTCCTTTCCAGCTCCAATCTATGATGCTATGACTTGTGACCTATGTCAACAGCCTTCTACCTGGCCTCACTGCCTCCAGTCTCTCTGTCAATCTTTTTTTTTTTTGCCTAGGCAATGGGGTTAAGTGACTTGTCCAGGGTCACACAGCTAGTAAGTGTTATACGTCTAAGGCCCGATTTGAGCTCAGGTCCTCCTGAATCCAAGGCTAGCGCTCTATCCATTGCGCCACCTATCTGCCCCCTCTGTCAATCTTTTAGGCAAATAATATCATCATCCTAAAGCCCAGCTCTTCCTTTTTCCTTTCTCTGTTCCAAAACCTTCCAAGGTTCCCCTTTAATTACCCGAAGAGACTATGTAGTCTAATAAAAGGAGGGCTTGACTTGGGGTCAGAAGATCTGGTTCATGTCCAAGTTCTTCTATTTATGAATGGGGTAATACCTTAATTGCCAATTTTACAGAAATCAGAATATTCAGGCTGGAAGAGCATCAGAAGTTATCCAATGCTTTTCTTTTATGGAAGAGGACACTGAGGACCACAGAGGTTAGTTGGCTTGCCCAGGGTTACCCAGCTAGCAAGGCTAAGTGATTGTGAGGAAAGCTTTTTAAAGCCTTAGTTCAATAAGAGTTTACTAGCTCTAGAGCTGTTGTGGTGAGAGCACTTTGTAAACCTTAAACTGTTTAGGTAATGCAAATTTCTTGTTTACTGATGACCTTAGGGATCTTGTAGACCAAAATTTCTAAACTTTTTTTTTCACGTGTGTCATGGACCTCTTTGGCAATCTTGTGAAGTCCATGACCCCTTCTTAGAATAATAGTTTTAAAAGCATAAAATAAAATTCACAGAGTTAGGAAACAAGTACATTGAAATACAGTTATCAACATTTTTTTTGACAATCCAAGTTCATAAAATCCATATTAAGAATCCCTAATCTAGGGACATCTAGGTGGTGCAATAGATGGAGCATTGGCCCTGGAGTCAGGAGGACCTGAGTTCAAATCTGGCTTCAGACACTTGAAGCTTACTAGCTGTGTGACCCTGGGCAAGTCACTCAACTCCGTTGCTTAGCCAAAAAAAAAAAAGAATCCCTGATCTAGGTCAACCTCATCTTTTACAGAGGCTCAAGGTGAAATTATTTTTCCAAAGGCATATAAGTGACCAACATTTATATAGTGCTTTAAGGCTTACAAAGTATTTTGTACTTCATCCCATTGAATCCTCACAAAAGTATCACAACTATTATCCTCATTTTGCAGAACAGGAAACAGGTTCAAAGTGGTTGTGACTTGCCTGTGGGTCACATAGTTAATAAAGGTCTAAGGTGAGATTTGAATCCAGTACCTCTGAGGCTAATCCAGTGCCCTTAATATAGATCACATGTTTTTGTTTAAGTATGGCTTGAGTTCTGGGAAAAATTAGATTCTTTTTTAATGTGCCATGGGAAATGGGTATCTTATCATAGAATGACCTTGTATAACACAAGAATATTTTGGTTATGTGAATAATCATTCCCGGAGTGGCATAATATATAAACTCACTGTTTACTTAGGGATTTTGCCTACAGCAGGGCCTAGGGACAAGAATTTGCAGCCAAAGGAAGGCTGCTGACCTTGGTGCTGACTCAGCTTGTTGGTGAAAGGAAGAATTTAGAGGGCTGAGTGACCAAGTCACCAAGTTGTAGTGGTTAGTCCCTTCATCAAAGAGGTTTGAGCAATTAACTGCCTTCATTTGCTTTACTGTTTTGTCTTCCCAGCCTCATATTTCTCATACATCTTGTCACAAAATATTCAAAGCTGTGAATATGAAAATTGTCAACCAAAGTTAGCCTCTCCTCTCAAAAGACAGCAGCCTTAATTATCTTAGCAGCGTTTAGGTTCCAGCTGCTCTCAGATTCATGAAGAAGGAAAGATGTGTGATGGCATTGTCAAATATTTGAGATGGAAAGCTTAGCACAAAGCTTAGTACATAGTAATTGTTTAATAAATACTTGTTTAATGCCTTTATATCTTCCTATATTCAATTGAATAGACATACATTAAGCACTTATGTGTTGAGCACCGTACTTGGCAGTTATGGAGATGCCAAGTTTGATAAGTTCCTGCCCTAATGGAATTTACAGTCCAGCAAAGAGATGAGATTCAGACCCAGAAACTGATATATTTATGACATGCTAAGTGCACCAGAGAGGTATATGCACACAAATATGTGTGTGTGTGTGTGTGTGTGTGTGTGTGTGTATATATATATATATATGTACATACATATATATATATATATGTACATACATATATATATATGTACATACAATACAATTATATATATATATATGCACATACAATACAATTATATGTATATATGTACATATATATATATATATGTACATACAATACAATTACATATATATATATGCACATACAATACAATTATATGTATATATGTACATACAATACAATTATATATATGTATATATGTATATATATATATATATATATTTATCTCAAATTATTTATCTCTTTCTCTCTCTCCTAGGAGAAATATTCATGGGGGATGGCATCAGTGGAAGGTATCCTGGAGAAAGTGAAGGACCTCAAGATCATGCTATATAACAATCAGTTGAAGTAAATAAGAATGTTTAGCTTGGAGAAGAGAAGATTTAGAGGGGGGATGGTTAGCTGTCTTTAAGTATTTGAAGGGCCGATATGTGGAAAAGGGATTATATTTGTTTTGTTTGGCCTAAGGGAGAAGAACCAGGAACAAATGGACATTGCAAAGGGATAAATTTAAATTTGAGGTAACCTGAATGTGTAGGCTGCCGAACGCGGTATTGGGTTTCCTTTCACTTGTGGTCTTCAAGTCAAGCCACTTGTAGAGTATACTGAAGAGATGATTCTTGCACAGGTAGAGATTGAACAAGATGGCTCCTGAGATCTCTTCCAGAAGAGATCAGAACCAACAGATTCTGTGATTTTGTATTGGGATTTTGAGGCTGAATAAGAGGTCAGAAAAATACCACCGGTCGAGGAAAAAGTGAGGGCCCATAGCAAGAACAGAAAGCACTCTACATGTTTTGGGGACGTGAATTACTTCAGCTTGACTGAAATTTGATGACAAGCCTGTCACCAGGTGATGGAAAGCTTAGAATTCTACGCTAAAGGTGTTAGATTTTACTCGGTAGTCAATAGGAAGGCTCTGAAGGTATGGATTTTGAAAAAGTACTCACTAAGTATTTAGCAGCTTGTCTTTGTCAGTGCCAAACTATCCGCATGTCATGGGCAGCAAGTCTTCCTGCTTGGAATTCCAAGCAAAAGTAGAATCTCAAATTGGGCTGCTTTAGACACGAGACTGCGGGTCATGAGCCAACTTAGACTGCCGACCTGATGACGACTCTGCTAATACAGTAGTAGGTCTGAAGGCCTAATACTGCATCCCTCAAATTACCCGTAGACCAATGAAACTCCGTAATTGTCTCTCACTATCTCGGGGATGCGGATGAGAAGACAGTGCTCTTATGGGTCATATGATGCTATAAGTCAAAAGTCATATGCCTAACGGTACAAAATACTCAATTGGAGTTAGAATATATGGGGTGGAATCCCTGTCCTATGCCTTTGGGCAAATCATTTCATCTTTCTGGGCCTCTGTTTCCTTATATATAAAATTACAGGATTGGACTAGATGATCTCTAAGGGTAACTCTAAATCTTGTAATCTAGATATATATCAAAGAAGAATTGTCAATTTTCAAAGAAAGAGCATGTGATAAATTCTATCTATAAAGGAACCACCAGACCCTCATTTTCTGTATCCGGACGTACTTTAGATAATTCTACTTGATTTGGTAGTGAGGAGTTCTTCCTGCTTTGTCTCTTTTGTTTTTTGTTTATTTGTTTCTGTTGCAATTGAATGTTTAGCAAGATTTTTATTTACAAGGGAAGACTGAAATCTACAACCTTTGTACATCAGGACCCAACAAATTAGAGTGTTCTAAGCTAAACAGATCAATACATCTGACTAGGTCAAAGTTTCCTTACCTAAGGTAGCCTCATCCTGAGCCATGTTTGGAAACGAGTCTAGCCCCATGAGTCTTGGCTACTGCTTTGGCCAGCAAAAATGTGATGTGCATCTCATCTCTCCCAAGTCCTGTGCTGAAATCCTTTCTAAAACATTTCCCATATGTCTTAGTTCTTCCTATCTTTTTGGATAGTAATGACAATGGCCTCACCTTCTCAACATATTTTGTGCCAATCATGACTCTTTAAGTATCTACTTTACATGTCCTGGCTTAATAATCATTAAACATACCATTAATATAATCCAAAATCTTCAGAAATAAACTTTTCATATTTTTCTTTGTATCATCAGCTTCAACCCTTATTCCTTGCACATCGTAGACACTTAACGGATGTTTGTCAATTTGAATTAGTGAGTCAGCTTAGTATGGGGGAAAGAACAATGGACTTGGAATCCAATAATTTGGTCTGGGTGCAAATCTTGCCTTTAATATTTCCTATTTGTATTGCTATTATTCAGTCATTTCAGTCATGTTGTCTCTTGTTGACCCAATTTGGGGTTTTCTTGGCAAAGATACTGGAGTAGTTTGTCATTTCCTTCTCCAGCTCATTTTACAGATGAGAAAACTAAGGCAAACAATATTAAGTGCCTTGCCCAGGGTCACACAGCCAGGAGAGAGTGAGGATGGATTTGAACTCAGGAAGCTGAGTCTACCTGACTCTAGATCCAGAATTCTATCCACTGTTCCACCTAGCTGTCCTAGCTATTTGAGTATGGCTACCAACAAATTTCTTCACTTTTTTGAGTCTCAGTTTCCTCTTCTGTAAAATGGAGATAATATTTATACTGCCTTCCTTCAGGAGATATTGTGACAAAGGGACCTTGTAAGCCTTAAAATTCTGCAGAAATGTGGCCACTCATTATCAGAATGCCTAACACTGAAAGCAACCTCTGCATAGCTATTTGTTGCTTTAAGGACTGAAATGGCACTGAATGATCCTCTTGGGATTTGGAGTCAACAATCAGAGCATCATCTCTCATTATGCTCTAGATATGTGGGACTCTCAGTAGAGGATTTGAGTCATAGAATTAGGTAAGAGATTCCATCTTTCCTTTTGAATTTGGCACTATTTTTCCACCTTCCTTTAAATCCTTTCCTCAATTCAAATCAATTAAACTGATTATATCTCAATGTAAAACAGCACAGTTTAACACAATTCATTTTTTAAGCCCCTATGATATGTAAGACTTTATGAAAATTGATGAAGATACAGAGAAGTAGTAGAACATAGTCTTTACCTTGAAGGGGCTTAGATTCCCACCTATACCATCCTAATCTCTAATTTGATCATCTTACCCATCCTCTGGCCCTTTCTCTCTCTCTCTCTTTTTATTTTTAAGGAATTGATTTTTTTTTCTGTCACATAATAGTGATTATAGATGATTTTTGATGACAAAATGAATTGCTGATAGATAATATACTGGAATTAAAATGGTAACCTTTACACATTTTAAAGGGTATTAATGATATTTATCATTACTATTTTATTTTTATTTACAAGACAAATGCTTTGTTGATGGTCTTCTATTTATCACATCATTGTCATTTCATATCAATATTTCCCTTCCCCACAGAACCCTCCTTTCTCAAAAGAAGTACAGTCACATGAAATAAACCAGCTCGTCCTTATCTAACAATGGATGTCCTATTTTGCAGGTGTAATCCACCTCTAAATTATGCAGGCTTTACTGTTCAGTCCTGTGGAATCAAGATTAATCTCCGTATTGATCAGAGAGTCCTGCCATCTTTCAACATGGTTTCCCCTATGTTATTGTTGACTATTTTCCTTAAACAATCTCTAGTTTTTCTTACTTCATATTCATCAATTTGTATGCTAACCAAGTTTTTCTGAATTCTTCATAGCTGCAATTCCTTAAGGCAAAATCATATTCCATTACATTCTGATGTCCTAGTTTTTTCAACCATTCCCTAATTGATGGCCACCCATTTTCACTTCAGTAAAACACACTGCTATCAATATTTTGTATATATAAGACCTTTCCTTCATCTTTGACCTCATCAAAGATCCATATCTAGTAGGATTATAACTTTGGATCCATTTCTACTAGGGTCCATTTTGTTAGGTAACAAGAGTTAATATGATCATGTAAACCATCTGAATGCATCAGTGTTTTAATAATGCCTTTACAATGTGCAAATAATGTGTATAAAAGAGCCTTCTGGAGAAAATACTTGAAACCAAACAGGGAATTCTAATGTTTCACAGATCTTGTTGTAGCACAAAGAGTATTGGACAGGAGTCATATGACCTCAGTTGGGATCTTGGCTCTGCCACTGAATAACTGCTTCATGGCTAAATAATTTCTGCATGGTGGAACTCAGTTCCCTCAACTATAAATGGAAAAGATTGGACTAGAAGATTTTGAAGGTGCTTTTCAGTTCTCCCAGTCTGTGCTTCTTTGATTCTATGTCTTGGTTTAAGGAATTGTTTGATTTACGTGATCCTGGGCAAACCACTTCACTTCTCTGAGACTCAATTTCTTTCTCTGTTAAATGAAAATAATAAAACTTTTCTTCCTGGTTCATAGGATTAACATAAGGCAAATGTTAAAGTGATATAGGAATGTGAGCAATTAGGAAGGCTCTGAGTAATGCCAATGTGTTCTTTCACAGGGTTGTCTGGTGAAGCACTTGATAGGACTTGCTAAGAATAAATGCTACCACCATCCCCATCAGCATTCATCATCCCGCCGGATGGATTAGAAGGGAGAGCCTGGAGGCAAGGAGACTGTCTAAGAGACTGTTACAATAGTCTAAGGGAGAGAAAATGGATACCTGAATAAGGGCGGCGGCTGCTATAATAGAAAGGAGTGGTGAAGGCAGAATTGACAGGACAATACACTAGGTTTATTGATACAGTCAAGGTTATAGTCTCTGATAACTGAGCCCCTAGAGCCCCATTGTAGACAGCTCTATGGTCTGCTTTTTTGTAATTTATTATCCAAGTCTGAGTTTATGATTTCTCTACTGGAAAAAAAATGCATCTGTCTCTGCCAGCAGCCTACAGAATAGGGCTTGTGTTATCTGCTTTTCTTTATTATCTAAATATCAATGCCAAGAAATGATCTCTCTGGGGGAACACATTTCAACTTTACTTCAAAACACCTTCCTTTAATTCCTTACTAAAAACCGAGTGGTATTAATATTCGGCGACTCTTGGATGAACAAGACAAAGCAAAAACTCTGTAGTTAATTTGTGCTGTTCCCAATGAAACAATCTCTATTTTTATAAGAAAACTTTCAGCTGATTGTTATGGGAATTGAGTGATCTTGTTCCAAACCTCAAATAGCTAGATGTATAACCTCGGGGATGCAACTTCCTCTTTCTGGGGCTCTTTTCTCTTACTGGAAAATGAGAGGCTTGGATTAGATCTCTAAGACTTCTTTACTAGCTCTAACGTTCTATGTTCTAAGGTCTCTTCCAGTTCCAATATCCTATGTCCTAAGGTCCCTTCAAGGACTAACAGTCCACAGTCTATAATTCCTTTCCAACGTGAACATTTTACATTCTATGATTCCTTGCAGGCCTAACAATTTATATCCTAAGATTTCTTCCAGCTTTAATGCTGTCTTGATCAATTAATTGTGTGATTATAAGCATACAGAGTTAGATTTGGAAGGTGTCTTACAAGTCATCTAGTCCAGGGCTTTCATTTGATAGAGTTGTGACTTGCCTGAGCTCACTCAGGTAGTAATCGGAATCAACAAACTTTTATTTAGCACCTATGTACCAGATACTGGAGATTCAAAGACAATGTGAAATAAGTAGTGTTTACCTTCAAGGAGCTTGTATTCCATCAGAGGAGATGACATGGGCACATGTAGGAATATATAAAGTACATGTAAAATGAATACAAGGTAATTTGGGGGGAGAGGCACTAGCAGCTGTGAGATCAGGAAAGACTTCATGTATAAGGTGGTACTTGAGCTGAGTCTTGCAGGAAACTAGGAATTCTAAGAGATGGATGTGAGGAAGGAGTATAGGCCAGGCACGAGGGACAGTCCCTCCAAAGGCACTGAGGTGGAAGATGATTTGTGTGCACTGGGACCATATGTAACAAGGCTAGAGAGGTATGTTGTAATGGGCTTTAAATGCTGAAGGGAGTTTATATGTGGCCTGAGGATAAGAGGAAGCCATTGAAGGTTATTGAGTAGAGGAATAACATGGTCATATCTGAGCTTGAGGGAAATCGCTTCAGCAGTTGTGTGGAGGACATTTGAATTGGGGTGAGACTTGAAGGAAGGAAACAAATTAGGAGAATTTTTTAATTATTGTATCATTCTATGATTTTACTTCTGAATTTCTTTCCTAAGTAGCCCACTGGCAGTCAGTCAGACATTGTGCAGCAATGGGTCAATATAGGATCTTCTACCAAGCCAGACTTTTGGGAACTTGTAAAGCCAAAATGTGCATTCCATCTCCCTTCCCTCTCCCTCGTTTTTCATGTTCTATTTTCCACTTTTAGGACCTTCTTATTTCTAAACCTACTTGAAGCATCTAGTTCTCCACCTCTATATGCTGGAGTAATGATAAAAGACCAAAGAGAAATGACAGACTGATTGACTCTCATTTTGCTTCTGTTTTCTCTGCCAAAGAGAATGGTCAATAGACTGGTGAATGTAAAACATGGTTAAGAGGTCACTGAAATTCAAGATAAATAAGGAAATGATAAAAGACGCCTAGATGTCTTCCTTGGATTCAAGTTATTAGATTCAGATAATAACACCCCAGGGTACTGAAACAACTTGCCAATGTGGTGCCAATGAGGAGGAAGGGGATAACTTATATACTACATGAAAGAGATAATATTAAATAAGGTAAGACATAAACAATGGGCATAACCTAATAAGGCGAAGCTTAATAGGGATTCAAAAATTCAGCTTTACAAATACCTAGTGGAGGAGGCATGGTTATACTGCAGCTCATTTGAAAAAAAGATGTATAGATGTCTCTGGTCTGTGAGGTCAATATGAGTCAATATTGAGATATGGCAATCAATAAGGCTAATGCAATTTTTAGGTTTCATTAAGGGAGAGAGACATTTTCAAGGAATGAGGATGGGGTACTGACATATTCTGCCCTGGTCAGACTACAAGCTGCAGATGGAGTAATGTGCTTAAATATACATTTGAGGAAAGACATTGACAAGATTAGTATTGTCTAGAGGAGAGCTATCAGAACGGTGAAGGGCTTGAGTTGTTGTCAAATGAGGAAGAATTTAAGAAACTGAAGAATTTAGTTTAAAAGACAGAAAAGAGTTGGGACAGGATAAGTACTTTCAAGTAAGTATTGACAGGGCTGTCATGTGGAAGACAGATTTGATTTGTTCTGTTTGACCCCAGAGCATAGAATTAGGAACAAGGGGTAGAAATTACAAACAGTTAGATTTTAAACTTGATGTAAAGAAAGCAACTTCTAACTGATTCAAGCTTTCCAAAAGTAGAATGGGTTACCTTGGGAAGTAGAAGGTCTTTAGAGGAAGGCTAGACAATCATTTGTCAGGTATCTTGTAGAAGAGATCCTTTTATAGGCATGGGATAGGTTAGTTGAGGCAGCTAGGTGGTGCCATAGATACAGTGCCAGGCCTGGAGTCAGAAAAACTCTTCTCCTTGTGTTTAAATCTGGCCTCAGACACTTACTGGCTATGTGACCCTGGGCAAGTTACTTAACCCTGTTTGCCTCAGTTTCCTCATCTGCAAAATGAGCTGGAGAAGGAAATGGCAAACCATTCCAGTATCTCTGCCAAGTAAACCCCAAATAGGGTCATGAAAAACTAAACATGACTCAACCAAGTAAATGACAAAATAGATCAGATGGCTTCTTAAATTTGAGATTCTTTGATTCTATGAGTTGATGCTGGTGATCTTTAAGAAATTATTTGGGACAGGAAGAGGTATGTAATACTTGCCTTGATTTTCAGAGAAGAGAGTGGAGTTGTCACCCTATAGGCCAGTGAAATTGCCTTTGATTCCTGTAAAATTTGAAAATATATTCTGTGGTCCAAGGCTCCTTCTAGATCTAGCAGTCTCTGTTTTATGGTTCCTTCTAGTTTTGACATTCCATATTCCATGATCCTTTAAAGTTCTAACAGTTTATGTTCTAAGTTCTCTTCTAGTTTTAAGACTGTGTGATTCTATAATTCTACATTAGCATTTTTCTCTTTATTAAGTCACGACTTGGTAGCTAGTCAGTTGCTTTGAAACATCCATCCTCTTAGACTCTCCCATCCAGGGGGTCCAACTGAGTGGATCTCAAATTCAATTTGCACTCTGGAGAAAAGCCTCCATTCTCATCTAATAACATGGAGAGAGGCACTATTCCTGGTCCAAGTTGAATCGGAATCACCAAGCTGGTCCTGAGTGAGCAATAGCCTAGGATCTTTCAGAGATTTATAGCTAAGTAGATTTCTTTTCCTTGTGCTCATAATTATTTTGCAGAAGTCACTGATAAATATGTTGGACTGTATTAAGAAATTTGTTGAGAACTGGCGGGATGAATGGATCTAAAAGGTGTAAATTAATGGGTCAATATCATCCAGGAGAAGAATATCTAATGGCATCTTCCAATAGAAATAGCCTGTTCATAATAGCCTTTTTCTCCTCAACAATTTTATATCAAGGATTTGCATGAGTAAAATAGGTAGCATGCTTATTCAACTTGTGAATAGCACAGAGCTAGCATGTAGATGAAAGAATCAGTGTCTAAAACAAGGACCAATAGATCAAGACTAAAAAGGGAACTATTCCAGAGATAAATGAATAAACCTTGAGTGTTACATTTGGTTCAAAACGACCACTCAGACACATACAGGTAATATTTGAATATCAAATATGCATCAATAACGTGACGTGGCAGTCAAAAAAAGCTCAAGGTTTATTATGTGGAAGAAATTAGACTTGTTTTGCTTGGTTCCAGAAGGTATAACTAGAAGTGATATAGGGAAATAACAGGGAAATGGATTTTGGCTTGTCCTAAGGAAAAGCTTCCTAATGATTAGAGCTATGCAAAAGTGGAAAAGGCTACCTTAGAGGGTAATAAAGTGTTCAAGTGAAGACTTGGTGACCACCTCTTAGGGATGGGAGAGCACTGGAAATTGAGTCAGGAAGACATGAGTTCAAATCCTGCCTCAGATACTAGCTGTGTGACCAGAACAACTCACTTAAACTTCCTAGATTTCAGTTTCCTCATCTGTAAAATAAGGGTGTTAAACTCTATGGCCTTTAAATTTCCTTCAGCTTTAAATCACTGCTCCTATAATATATATGTTGTCCCTCAATCTAAGTAGTTAGCTAGCACCCCTTTTCTGATTTTATCTTTTTATATATATTGATATATGTATTATATATATCTGTATATTTTCTGATTTTATATTTCCTGCATTTTATGTTTCTTCATATGCAATAATTGGCAATATGTGGTAGCCTACTTATACCCCATCATCTGTGTCTCTACTGCCCTTTGGATCATTCATATTCTGAATCTTCTTAGGTTGTATTATTATATGATTTGCAATTTTATAGTATTGCTGAGAGAGTAAGTTTGGAAAGGCGCATCTCTAATGTAGGTAGGTGGTATAGCCAATAAAGGGTTGCACTTGGACTTAGGAAGATTTGAGTTCAAATTCTGCCCCAGACCGTTACTAGAAGTATGGCCCATGCAGGTTATTTAACTTCTCCCAGTCTCAGTTTCCTCATATGTAAAATGGGGACAATAATAACATCTACCTCATAGGGTTGTTATGAGGATTGAATGAGAGAATGTATGTAAACTTTTGGCAAACCTTAAAGGGATATATAAATGTTAGTTTATTATGTTGTAGTAGTTGTTGTTATTTCCACATGGGTTGCAGGGGGTAATTTCCTTCCATCCATCCTTCCTTCCTTCCTTCCTTCCTTCTCTCTCTCTCTCTCTCTCTCTCTCTCTCTCTCTCTCTCTCTCTCTCTCTCTCTCTCTCTCTCTCTCTCTCTCTCTCTTTCTTTCCAGCAATTCTCAAAGGCCAAGATCTATGTTGGAGTGGGAGCCGCCAAGCTGAGGAACTTGTGACTCTAGAAGTACTGGAAAGAATTATAAAAGCAAATCTCTTTTTTTTAGAATAAAATCCCAACGCTCTTGTCAAAACAACACAAAAATAACCACCTAAACCCACCAACTCAAATTAGGAATGTGAAAATCAGATATGCCTGGAAAATTGAATTACTTTTTAAGAGTACTCCCAGGTCAGCCCCTGCAAATGTCCATGCCTCCAAGCAATCATAGCTTTAAATAATTGAATTCAGGTGGTTCCACAAGTGGTGATTTGGGGCTTCCATTGATGTGTCTCCAAGGATTCTATGACCCCTCCCGCCCCAGATTCTCCTCTTCTCCTTTCTTTTCCTTCTACTTACAACTTTCACCTTATGCTGGCATTTCCCCTCCACTCTTAGTGGTCTATTCTCTTCATTTTCAGGGTAGGTTTCTTTTGGTGGTGTTTGCCTGGAACTATTCTCCAACTAGATTTTCTTGCTGTGGATCTTGCTTACTTTTCTGTGATAGTTTCCTCATTGGATCAAATGCCACCACCAAGAACATTGTCTCTCATGGTCATTCTCTAGTATTATGAATGTAGGGAGTTCTGTTTGGCTTAGATTCAACACTGTAACTAGCACTGGGGTAAATGGCTTTGTCTTAGGGTGCTTACCTCTAAGGGGGACAAATTTCCTTTTTTGAACTGAGATGAATTTTCCTACCTGCTGACTGCTATTCTCACACCATCCCATGGCCTAACTTCTCTAGGGGGGAGGGAGAGAGGTTTCACTTTCTTTCCATTGTGACTATACTATTCTCAGGGCAACAACCATATCTCAGCCAGCTTCCTTCATTGTCCTATCATCCTGGTGCTCCTCTTGTGGATTTGGCTATCCTCCCCTGAAGGATGCATTTGTAACTTTACTTTCAGAGTCAGAAGGCACTCAAGAGATCATTTAGTACCAATTTCTCTTTTTACAAATGAAGAAACTGACTCAGGGGGAAGACATGATCACTCAGTAAATTAGTGGCAGAGCCAAGATTAGAATCCATGTATTCTGACTTTATAATTTCCTTATAGAATGGCAGTTAAAAGAAGTCATTTTGGCTGAAAAGGGACCCTCTCTACAACATCTCCAACAAGGGTCATCTACTCTATGTTCAAGACCTCCATTAAGAGGACTTCACAGCTCTCATCCCACTCTAATCATTAGGAAATTCTACAATGTACTAAGCAGAGATTGGCCTCCCTGTAACTTTCACTCACTGTGTCTCACTCTGTCATATGGGGCCAAAAGAACAAGTGTCATCCCTTTTCTTTATGAAAACTCTTCAGCCAGTCAGTCAAAAAGCATTTATTAAGCACTTAATATATGCCAAGCCTTGGGGATACAAAGAAAGGCACTCAAGAAGCTCATATTCCTTTTTCCAGACTAAACAGCTTCCATTCCTTCATTTGATCCTTGTATGACATCATCTTTACTCTCCCGCCAACCTGGTTGCCCTCCTTTGGATGTTCTCCAGCTTGTCATTACATTTCCTAAAATGTGGCTCCTTCCCACCCCACCAGGCTGTCTCTGTGCATTGCAGGGCCTATCTAGAATGACATAAACTTGAGAATTTATGGGTTTAAAAAATACTATTGCCATTAATCAATGATATGAAGGCTGCCCACATATTAATTAACCAAATTAAGTCAAAGTTCCTAGTTTTTATTTTCTCAGTAAGATGACATTCTGTCTTTGCTGCATGGCACGTAGAAGGATTTTGCTTTAAATAGAAATAACTTTAAAATATTGGTTCAATGATGTGTTGAAAATATTGGTAATGTGGCTTGGATGATGGCTTAGAAAATGTATCTATCAGACTTGCAGAAGACAGGAAGCTGGAAAAGGTAGATTATATGTTGTCATCGGTTTCAGGGTCCAAAATGATTTTTGGAGGATATAATGTTGGACTAAACCTAACAGGGTAAATCATTGGATACGATAAGGATAAATGTAAAACCTTAGATCGAGGTTAAAAGAAAGCAACTGTACAAGTAAAAGGATGGGGACAGCATGGCTAACCAACCATTTGTAAAAGAAAGACTTGGAGATTTGAATAGACTTCAAGCTCAATATAAGTTAACAGCATGAAATAGCTGCCAAATAGCTAATTCGATCTTGGATTGCATTAGGCAATGGTGTAGAATCCACCATAGTCAAATTCTATTCAGCTCTGAGAGCCACATTGTAGGAAAAGCATTGAGAGGCTATAGAGCATTCAGGGGAAGGCAAATATTCCCAGTGCTTAGCACAATGCTTGGTACAATGTAGGCACTTAAAAAATGTTAATTGGCTCACCGATGGATGGTGAGAGGGCTCAAAGCTACATTATAGAAGGATATATTGAAAAAACTAGTGATATTTGGCCCAGAGAAGATAAGGTTTGGGGCGAATGGTGAGAGCAGTATATTATGTTTACTCACTATAATCAAAATTTGAGGATTGTTGTGTTCAACAGGAATTAGATTTGTTCTTTCTGCACCCAAAGGACAGAATTAGGAACAGTGAAGGGAAGTTACATAGATGTATATTCTGGCTCAATTCAAGGAAGAACATACTCATAAAACTGTCCAAAAGCAAAATAGACTCTCGAGGTAGGTAGTGAGATCCCCATTACTATAGGTGTTTAAACAGTAGAAAAATGACAACTTTTGGGGAATATTGTAGAGAGGAATCACTTCTCAGGTAGCGGTGGACCAAATGACCTCTTAGGTCCCTTACAAGTCTAAAATTCAGAGATTCTAAAATCAAATAAAGGTACTAAAATCCAATTAACATGTTCTCTAAGCATATGACTTTTTCATAAATATGCCACTATGAATTGCACAATGAGTCCTCTACTTGGTTCTAGGGAGTTTTTGGTGGATAGTGATTTGTTCCTTTTGTTATATGATCTTTGATTCCTTAATCTTTTGATTTTTTATTTTAATTGTTCATTAACAAACTTTTGGAATTCTAACATACTTATGTTTCTAGATTGTTTGCTAGTTGTTCCTTGATTTACACACACACATACACACACACACACACACACACGTATATATGTATATTTTTATGGTGAGGTATTTGGGGTTAAGTGACCTGCCGAGGGTCACATAGCTAGTAAGTGTCATGTGTCTGAGGTGGGATTTGAACTCAGGTCCTCCTGACTGCAGAGCCAGTGGTCTATCCATTGCACCGCCTAGCTGCCCCTTTCCTTGATTTTGTTTAACTTGGTGGTATATTGTTTACATTTTCTATTACATATCCCAGCTATATGTTCATGTAATCTTTCAATTCTTTTCTGCTAGTCTTCAATAGTTTGTTCAGCATCTGCCTCAAGGAGTATTTAATGCCTGTTTTTCAGGTTGTTTCTTGATAGATCTACCTTTTCTTTTATAATTTTTACTATGGCAATGGTCACTCCATGTCAATGAATCAATAAACATTTAGTAAGCTACCTACTATGTGCCAGGCACTATGCTATTTGCTGTTGTGTACAGGTCCTGAAATGTTTTTGTACTTTCTGTCAAATATGGGAGTGATCGCACATAGAAAATTCTAGCTTTTTTTAATGAATGAATCTGTTTTGATATAATTGCTCTTAGTTAGATTTTTGCTGTCAAAATCACAAAAGCATCACTCAAAATTCTATTCTAAGTATGCCCATCTCCTCTTCAAAATCATTTGAGACATGAGTGTCACATTTTTCATCTGTTTCATTTTAAAGTATAATTTCTGAGTTTCAGATGATCATTATCAATAATCTGTTTTATTCATTTTTTTGTTCTTCAGATTTCCATAAATCCTTGATTTTACCTCTTGTTTTATCTAACCAGAGTTTAAGAATGAAATTGTTTCTCAAAATTGACCTGCATTACTGTTCTGTAATACATAGTATGTGACTTAGAGCTGAGAGTACCAGTATAGCAAAGTAGGATGAAGTCTTTGCTTATTACTGGTAAGATTTGCATCCAGTTTTGCTCTGATACCCTACTGGCTAATAATGAAATCATGCTCATCTTTATTCCATACCATGTAGGGCAGTGCTGTGAGTGACCATTCTCTTTGATATTTGAAATCATCTGTCCCAAAGCATTTCCAACAACTAAGGGATTGATCCCGGTGAGCCTTACCTTCTTGTGGAGCCAGAACATCCAGGAATGCCTCTTATGCAAATGTCTTCTGTGGTCAAGTTGACCATCACTATAGATTTGCAACCCTAAACTACTATGTCTTAGATTCCTAGGAGCAGTGAAATCATACTAGACAGACTCTTAACCCAATCTGCGATATTGCCAAAACTCAATTTGCTAGCCTTTGCTCAATTTGCCAAAATGTGTAGCTATTACTATAGTAGTCTCAGGGCACATAAAGTTCCTCCTATATGTAACCCTGACTGAAATTCCACTACTTTACCATTTTACATCATGGACAATGGGTTGGGCTTTTAGGTCACTGTACTTATTCTTATTATCATTATTATTTCCATCACACATTTATAGACAAGGTAACCAAACTCAAGTTACCTATTTTCTATTTTTTCCCGCAGAACTTTCAGTCCCATGAAGTCCATTAATTCTTTGTGCTGATCTGGTGACAATGAGATTCCCTTGATTCTGAACCTCTATGCTTGACATTATTGGACATCAGGGAACCAGAGTGTCAGAGAATGTCACAGCTGGGATAAATCTTAGAAACCATCTAGTCTAGTGCTCTTGATTTTACAAATGGAAAAATTGAACTCCAGATACAGAAAGGGTCTTGCTCATGACTATTAAACAAGATTATTAATCTGATTTCCCAAGCTCTGAGAGAAAACCTTAAGCCAAAGCTTGGATCACAGGGAGAGGGACAAATGTATTTGCTGGAACTGAAGGATAAGGATACTGACATGAATGAGCCTTTGAAGTGGAGTGTGCTGCAGTGGAAAGCATGTGTAATTTCAAGTTAGAGGACTCTAGTTCAAAATACCACTTTCCATTTAATATTCGTGTCACCTTGGATATGGAATAACAACAATAGCAATAGTAAAATTGTAAAGCATATTTCAGTTCACAAAAATTCTCTCATTTTATCCCCATGATAATCTTGCGATATAGGTGCTATTATTATCCTTGTTTAACAAATGAAGAAACTGAGCCTGAGAAAAATTAAAGCAACTTGCCCAGATACTAAGAATTTAGGGCAGCTAGGTGGCGCAGTGGATAGAGAAGCAGCACTGAAGTCAGGAGGACCTGAGTTCAAATCCAACCTCAGACCAAACACTTGACACTTAGTAGCTGTGTGACCCTGGGCAAGTCACTTAACCCCAATTGCCTAACCAAAAAAAAAAAAAAAGAATCTGGGGCAGGATTGGAAATCAGGTCTTCCTGACTCTAGGTTCAACACTCTAGCTATTGTATCTCATTTAATTCATTTGTAAAATGAGGAAATTTGACCAGATTACTTCTAAGTTCACTCTTAGATCCAAACTGATGACCCTTTTTAATAAATCAATGTAACTTCTAGTTCAGTCTTGTGCTTTTGCATAAAACTCTCTTCATGGGTAGAGAGAATGATTATCGGTGTGTCTTCCTGAGGAGCAGAGTTGAGTTAAGAGTTTATGAAAAGAGAAAATTTCTTCTTGCTTCCTGTGTTGAGAGAGAACATGTGGGGTTCCTGACCCTATTCAGGAAGAAATATGGAGAGAAAGAGAACAGATATTGCAAGGCAGATGTGTAGGGGAAAACCAGACTTTCAATATGTCCCTGAACTAATCTTGGGTGAGACTGGGGCCTCTTTTGGTTATGCTTAGATATCTTGCTCACACTGGGAAAATTCATTCATTCTATGTATTGTCTGGTATATTCTATTTTATATAAATTCTCTGATTTTTAGTTGCTATTTGTGTGGATAAGTGGGTTTATCATTATTATTATTTATTTTTATCAATAATGTTATAAATATATAATATTATTATTTATAAACTATCAATATTCATTATTTTTGATGGTCTTTTGTGTAGCTTTTGGTGGAAAAGGTGTCAAGTGTTTGGATATGAACTGCACCCTTTCCTCTTTAAGGGATGGGAACAAGGAAAGAAGATTAGAACTTCAAACTCATTTCCCCTAGATTAACAGTACTTAAGGGGAGATAGATAAGCATAATTTTCTGGTACCCTGTCTCTGAGGAGAGAAAAGTGACCAGCCTAGTGACTTGAATTTCCTACTCTTCTCCAGGCAGAAATCAAACCCCTTGGAGAAGGATGGAGAGGGGTGAACAAGACTCTTTGCCCAAGAGCAAAACCCCCTGGAGAAAAGTGGGCAAGATTCCCAGCATATCTATTAACTTTTTTCTGTGAGTTGCATTTAGACAACCTGTATTCACACACACACACACACACACACACACACACACACATACATATACATGCACATACACATACTTACATACACACATGCACATATATATCATATATGGGCAAAATACATGCACACATCTTACATTGGTATAATCTGATGCTTATTTAAGACCCTCATGTATTATAAGTTGTCTCAACTGCTTATAATCATCTATTGATAAGCATATTTAAGTACCTACTATGCACCATGCAGTATAGTCAATAGTAATAAGTGCTCCTATCTCTGTAGTTCTTTAAAGGCTCTACAAAACTTTCTGTACATCAACTCTGTTGTGTAGAAAATGCAATTGTTACTGTCCCTGTTTTACAGAGGTGGAAACTGAGGCTCAGAGAGAAAAAGCGATTTACCCAAGGTTCTGTGGTTGGTCAACGTTAGAAGCCAATGTAAGAATCCTGATTTCCTGACTCAAGGTCCAGAGGTGCCAAGCTTGTGCCAGGCCCTTTACTATCTCTGAGTAGAGTTGTCTTCAATGGCCAACTGAATGCTGAATATTTGAGAGTTGTTGGGCAAGGAGAGAAGGTGTGGGGGAGAAAAGGAATTAGTAAAACACCCCAATAGAAAATGAGCCCTAACTGCTGCAGAGCATAAGGGCCTATGAAGAAGGGAAGTTCTAGTTTTTTCCTGTAGAGAGGATAGTAAGAATAAAAACAGCATACATTTATAACATGCTTTAAATCCATTATCCTACTAGCCTGAATCAATGGTAAAAACCCTTGATTGGAGTTAGAGCACCTGAGTTCTAGTCAATATTTTGCCCATTTCTCGCTATATGACCTTGGGAGATTAATTTATCTCTGAGCCTCGTTTTCCCTATCTGAATTGAACTAGATGAACTATCTCTAAGGTACCATTTAGCTTTGATGTCATATGTTCTAAAATCCCTTCCACTTACACCATTTTGTTTTTTATATTTTAAGATCCCTTCCAAATCTGACATGGTATTTTCAATGTTCTTAGGCCTCTGCCAGCTCTAGTATTTTATGTTCCAAGCCTAAGGCATCCACTCCATCTGACATTTTAGGTTTTATGTTGTGATTTCTCTTCAAGTTTCAACCTCTCTGAGTTTCAATTTCTCCAAATGAGCTGGATTACATAGTTACTAGAGTATTGGACCTGAAATCAAGAGAACGTGGATTTGAATCATTTACTTTTTGCCTGGGCAAATCTTGTAGGTGGCTAATTGGCACAGTGGATAGAGCATAGGACTTAGGGTCTGGAAGAGCTAAATTCAAAATCCTACCTCAGGTAATCATTAACTGTGAGATCTTAGGAAATTCATTTAGCCTTCCCCAGTATGTTTCCTTAGTTCTAAAATGGGGATAATAGTAATATCTGTGTCACAGGGGTGTTGTGAAAATCAAATGAGATACCATATGTGAAATTTTTGCATACCTTAAAGTGCCCTATAAATGTTAGCTATTACTAGTTAACCAATCAGTTTCCTCATCTGTAAAATAAAGGGATTGAACTCAGTGACTTCAAAGGTTTCTTCTGGCTCTAAATCAATGATTCAATTATCCTATATCTCTAGATTCTTCTAGACTTCTATGAATCTCTACAATGACTCCATGAGGTAGCTTGTGCTAGTATTATAATCTCTATTTTACAGATAAGGAATTTGAACCCAGCAAGGTTAAAAGATTTGATTTACCCAAGGTTCACACAGCTAAGTTAATGCCCAGAACCAAAGCTAGAACTCAGCTCTCCCTCAGGATTCCAATATAGTTTGCTTTCCCTATTACCACGATGCCTCTTGTCCAATGTTAATGTTGACATTGTTTTACTATAAATATGTATCTGTGTAGAATTGTTTGAGTCCTGGCCTTGAGGTAGGGAAACCCTGAACAAAGAGCAGGAATTCCTACTTCACATCTTGGGGAATAATGTTCAGTACCTCATTACCCAGAGAGGTGGATCACGTGGAAAATATGAACATCTGGGGAAAAAGATTGAGATGAGTTCATGGCTGCCTGAGCTATCATGAGTAATTCAAGGAAACAAGGCTGTTTAGGCAGACCCAGCCTTTGACAATATTGTAAGGTCAGTGAAGTTAGCTTTTGGCACCCTTATCCTCCCTGTTTTAGCCTTTTTTCTCTATGTTCTCATCCCCAAAAGATGTTGAATGTAAACACAACAGAATTTGGTCACTTTAATTAGACAGTAATATCTCCCATTTCTAGATAGTGATAGGGTTTACAAAGTTATTTTCCCCATAAAGATTTCATCATTTTGATAGAGCATTATTATTTTTAAGATAAGGAAACTGACAGAGATAGTGAGGTGATGACCAGTCACAGAACTCTTAAATATATGACCCAGAATTCAAATCCAAGTGTTTTGACTTCAAGTCTAGAATTCTTTTTAGTGCATCATGCTATTCCAGGGAGTAGATGATATTGGTTTTGAATATTGGAGTTAAAAATGACATGAAGATTTGAGGCTTCTGTAACTGAATGTATGGTAGTACCATTGACAGAAGTAACGAAGTCAGGAGGAAGAGCTGGTTTGGGGGGAAGATAAGGAATTCGGTTTTAAATGTCTCATGTTCGAAATTATGACAGAATATTTAGGAGACAGTTGGAAATCTGAGTTTGAAATCCTTTGATCGAAGATTGGAAATCCTTTAGCAATGGATGACAAAGTGGAAATCATGAAACAGGGTGAGTTCTCAAGGAGAAGAGAGAAAATTTCTATATATTGCCAACAAAGTCTCATAGAAAGGGATAGAAAGAGAAATTCCATTTAAAATAACTGCAGACAACATAAAATACTTGGGATTCTTTCTACCAAGACAATCCAAGAACTGTATGAACACCATTGCAAAGTATTTCTCACACAAGTAAAAGATAGATCTAAACAATCAGAGAAACATTAATTGCTCATAGGTAGTCTGAGTCAACATAATAAAAATGACAATTCTCCCTAAATTATTTATTCAGTGCTATACCATTCAAACTATCAAAGAATTGTTTTATACAACTAGAAAAAATGAAAGAGAGCTGGTCTCAGAGACAGGAAAATGTGGTTTGTAAACCAAATAGGTAGTTAATAAATGCTTTTTAATTGATTGGTTTCCTGGCACTCTCTCTGACTGAAGTCAAGCAGTTGATAATATCTTGCCTTACTTTAGTGATGATTTCACTCTTCAAAAGTCAAAGAAAACAAAGAAGGAGATTATTATATTTTGTGTGTGTGTATGACTCTTCCAAGATCACATGGGTGATGACCATTATTTGTTTTGTCTTTCAATTATTTAACATTCATTTAAAAAATTGATTTCAAAAATTTCCTTTTTCCTCCAACCACCTCCCCACCCGCTGAGAAATCAAGCAATATGATATCAATTATATATGTGAAATCATGCAAAATATTTCCATGTTAGCCATTAAAAAAGCAAGAAAAGATAAACGGAAAAATTATACTTCAATTTGTTCTTAGAATTCATCAGTTCTCTCTCTGGAGGTAGAGAACATTTATCATCATGAATCATTCAGAATTATCTTGGATCATTGTCTTGATCAGAGTAGCCGTGTCTTTCACAATTGATCACCATTACAACATTGCTATTACTGTGTACAATGTTCTTCTGGTTCTGCTCACTTCTCTTTGCATCAGTTCATATAGATCTTCCCAGGTTTTTCTGAAGCCATCCTGCTCATCATTTCATATAACATAATAGTATTCCATCACAATCATACATCATGACTTGTTCAGCCGTTCCCCAATTAATGGGCATCCTCTCATTTTCCAATTCTTTGCCACCACAAAACGAGCTGCTCCAAATATTTTTTTACATATAGGTCCTTTTCATTTTTCTCTGACCTCCTTGGGATACAGATCTAGTACTGCTATTGCTCAGTCAAAGGACGTATGCAGTTTTATAGACTTTTGGGCATAGTTCCAAATTGTTCTTCAGAGTAGTTGGAAGGAATGTCATTTTGAATCTGACTCTGACTAGTAAGGAGGAACTGATTCCTAAAGCTGCCTTGATTGGAATCTTGGGAGAAATCACCACTCCACGCTAAAAATTCATGATAAAAAGGAGAAGGAATCCAGGCATTTTATGGCATTATATGACATCAAAGGGGGATGTGTGGTTGTACAGAAAGGGTCTCACCATACTTTCCCTTGCTTGATGTGAGTAATGAATGCCATGTTAGAATAAGCTTCCATTTTGATGTTCAATGTGCAGTCACATGTAATCCCTGTATTTTGCTTTCTTTTTACTCCCATTCTTAGGCCAGGCCATCCAAAAGACCACTTAGCCTGTCTCAGACCTCTAAGCCCAACAACACATGACTAAATGAGAAAGTCTCTTTTGCATCCTCTGAAACACAGCACAAGTATTCCTAAGGTTAATTGTTGATTAGTTGTGAACCTACCTTGTCTATGTGTTTTCTGCATACTCTAACTGTGGGAAATCACTTGTATTAAAGAAGTCCATTTCTACCACAGAGACACGCTTTTCTATGTGCCAATTAATATTTCTCCTTGTATAAACTTGTAACAATGTATGGAATAAAACTTTCTAATGACTTGAATGAATGAAATGTAGAATGAATGAATGTGAATGAATGAAAATGTAGATGAAACACATTTATGAAAGGCTAAGTACTATGCTAAGCACTCAGGATACAAATAAAAAATGAAACTAGCCTCTGCCCTCCAATTTATATTCTAATAAGAATAAGAGAGGAGAACATATCCTAGACAACTGATAAGCCAGATGGGTATTTTTGTTTGGAAAACTACAGGGAAAGAAATGAACAGATTGAGATATCTTTTCTAGGAGCAGTGACAGTGATTGTGGTTCCAGAATTGAAATGACAGGGGCGTAAACTGGGGTCATAGGTATGATGGCATGGAAACGTGTATGTAAAGGTCTGGAAAATGAAGTTGTTGTTGTCATTGTAGCTGGTCCTTCTTTTTCTAAGAAGACCAATGACATCACAAAGGTGATGTCTTGACTTGTGTGTAAATTGGATTTAAGTGAGGTGGAGTTGTGCAAAGTTAGCTTCACTTTCTCTTCCAGAGTCATTGAAGTCCAGTGGCAAGATGATGACTGGTAATGGCCCAGGATGTAGCAGATGACCTTGGCCTTTCTAAATCAAGGTCGTTTCCCAGGCCTCAGTTTGTCTGAGGCAACACCCATTCAATGACTAAGGGCTAGGTAAGAACTGAGACAGAAAGATGATGTCATTTACCATCACAAAAATATCAGTCTGAGATGTGAAGACCTTTAAAGTTTCTTGCCGGAATAGAATACAATTGTCATTTATAGTCATTCTAAGACTGACCCATGATATAGTGGGAGTTCACCACAGTAAACACACTAGGATCCCAGGACTGGAATTCAAGGCATGATCACTGATCAGTGTTGATAGTGATATGTGATTGATCCTTGCTGATCCTTCCTCCCTTCTGGAAGGGGAGGAACAAAATGTCACTTAGGCCTCAATTGTTTCCATACTTTCTCTTTTTTTCTCACACTGGAAGCTGGAGACTTAGCCACACCTTGTTATAATAGCTAGCTGACTTTTAGCCTATGAGCAATATAATGGCCCCTAGGTGAATTCGGCTATGTTCTCTGCTATTTCATAGGGTTTACATCATACAAAAAGGTACTAGTACAATCACAATAACTCAGAGTCCCCAATTAGTAAATTTCCAACATTTAGAAAGAAGTTTGACTCTGTCCTAATTTAAAGTCTCACATATCTCTAACTGACCCTGGATATCTTTATGTTTGCAGCAAAATAAAAACAAAGAAACTCTCTAAGTAGAAGAAATTGTATTCTAAATTGTAATAAAGTAGGTGTTCTCACCACAACAACATGTACCAAACATTTGGGGGTAACATATTTTGGATATAATAAGTATGATGCCATGGGAAGTTAGTACAAGAGAAATGAGGAGCTTTTAAAAGGTAAATTTCTAAAAAAAAATAAATAGAAAAGATTCCCATGAAGAAGAAAAGAGGAGATGTTGAAAGAGATCAATATAGATGAATGTGGTGCTCATCAGCTATTTCAGATTTAAGAGTGATATATAGAAGTTGAGAGCAAGGGCATGATAAATGCCCCAATGTGCCATGGCCTCATAAGAGCAATGTCAGGAGTGCAAATGCTTGGAGTGATCTGAGGCTGATGATGAATGCAAAAGATGATAAAAAGGACTTTAAAAAGTTTCTTCAAGTAAAGAGGAAGATCAAAGAAGTGATATAGGACCATTGCTGGGGTGGGTGGAATGAGAAATGAGAGAAGGAAGGGAGGCAGTCAATTTTTACTTTGTTTCTATTTTCTTTGCCGAGTAGAATGATCTCAAAATCAAAAGGAAATACTTAGAACAATGAATTTGACTTTGAGTCTTACCAGAATTCTAAAATGTGTTCCTGTCTGACCTCTCCTCATTCTTCTTTGTTGGCTATTATCCATATCACAGACCCTAAATGTGGGGTTTACCCAAGATTCTGCCTTGGATTCTCTTCTCTTTTTTTCTTCTTTCATGTTTTCACCATTTGGTGACTGTTTCAGCACCCGTGGGTTTAATCTTCATCTCTATGCTTAAGACTCTCAGACTGTATCTCTAGTTCCAGTATCTCTCGTGAGCTTAAGTTCTGTGTCACTAACTGCCTATCAATTAGGTGTTCCATAAACACCTCAGACTCAACAAGTTTAAAAGAGGATTCATCATATTTTCCCCCAAATCCTTCCTTCTGTCAAACTTCACCAGTCCCATTGAGGATACCATTGGTATTCTGTCTCCCAGGTCCACAACTTCAGTATTATCTTCAGCCACAAGCTTTCCTTCTCACCATGTATCCATTCAGTTGCCAAGGCTTGCCATCTCCACTTCCATGGCATTGTTTTAGCTTAGCCCTCCTCTTTACTCACACAGCAACCACCGCAGTTTGGCCTTCATTACTTCTCATCTGATGTATTGTAAGGCCTTCCTAATCAGTCTCTCTGCCCCAAGTTTCTCCTCACTTTAATCCAACCTTCATTCAACCACCAAATATCTATCCTAAATCTATCCTATCTTAAAGCTCACATTTAACTATGTCCCATTCCTATTCAGTAGACTCTAGTGACTCTTTTTTGCCCCTAGGATAAAAGATAAACTCCTCTATTTGGCATTTAAATGACTTACCAACCTGATCTCATCTAACCTTTCCTACTTCATTATATCTTCCTTCTCCTCCTGGACTCTGCAGTCCAACCAAGCTGGCTTTGTTGTTTCTCACATATGCCATTCCATTTCCTGTCCAAAATCTGCTAAATTCCTGGAATGGACTACCTCCTCCTCTCTGTGATTCTAAGGAGGTAGTGCAGTGGATAGAGTGCTGTGCCTGGAGTCAGGAAGATCTGAGTACAAATCTAGTCTCAGACACCTACTAGCTATGTGACTCTAGGCAAGTCATTTGACCTCCATTTATCTCAGTTTCCTTAATTGTAAAATGAAGATAATAATAGCACTTACCTCCAAAGGTTATTGGAAGGATCAAATGAGATAATGTTTGTAAAGCATTTAGTACAATACCTGGAGCATACTAGGCATCATATAAATGCTAGTCATTATTATTAATTATTATTATCGTTATTAATTTTTATAGACAGTTCAAATACCACCTAAAATCTCCTGATTTCCCCAGATGCTTCCTCATGCATTTTGTATATGTGCCTACACATATATGCATATATATATATATACATACATATAGTTATATGCTTATATACGTGCATGCCTCTCCAATAAAATATAAGATCCTTAACTGCAGAGAATGTTGCCTTTTTGTCTTTATATTCCCAGCGTCTGACACAGTGCCTGTCACATTGTAGACATTAAAAATGCTTGTTGATCGATTGGTTTGAGAGTACTTAGAAATGGTAAGACGATTTCTAAGAACCAGTAAGACTCTTTTAAGGACAAGTCATGTCAGTCTAACTCTCTTCTTTTTGGATGAGATTACTAGCCTGTTGTTCCTTCTTTGTTCCTGAAGAGAACCAATGACATCATGAGGGTGATGTCTTGACTCAGGTGTGAATTGGATTTAAGTGAGACAGAGCTGCTCAAAGTCATCTGCCTCACTCTCTCCTCCAGAGTCATCGGAGTCCAGAGGCAAGACAACTGGTGATGGCCCAGGATTCAGTGGGTGATCGCTTCAATTACTAGACTGATTGATCTGGGGATGCCGTAGACATATAATACTTGATTTTCAGTGAGACATTTGACGGTCTCCAATACTAGGCTTATGAACAAAATGATGAGATATAGGCAAGACATACATTTAGCTAGATGTGTTGTTGGATTTGATTGGGTCACAATACTGAAAGAATACCAAGATAGAATTACAGAAAATAGAATATACTTTTTACATATGTGCCCCTACTAGTAAACATTCAGAAGTAGTAAGGGAGGTTCATTATGTCCTGAAATATGAATACTAATCATATTTTTAGTATAAAGCTATTAAATAAGAATCATCATAAAAGTGCTTCTGATATGATGTCATTTTGGAGATTGATCCTTAGTGGATCTGTGTTTGGCTTTGTGGTATTCAATATTTTTATCAATGACTTAGATGAGGGCATAGATGACAGGTTTAATATATTTGCATATTCCAGGAAGCTGGGATGGGTGGCTAACATGTTGGATGGCAGAAATAGGATATAAAGAAATATCTTGATGGGCTACAAAGAAAAAATATAATTGGAATATGTGCAAATGTCTATACAGGTTCAAGTAATCAATTATACAAGTCAGGATGGGAAAGGTGTGAGTAGACATTAATTCACATGAAAAAAGATTTGGGAATCTGAGTGTAGGCTCATTGAATCAACAGTGAAACCTGTCAGTCTAAAAATCTAAAGTGAGTCTAAGTTATATTTACAGAGTATGGGGTGGGATAGTCCTGTTATCTATACTTTGCTTTAGTCAGTCCACACCTGGAAGACAGTATTCAGATAAGAGATATATTTTTTAGAACCATCATAGTAAGAAGACGGGAAATTACATCATCTGTGGTTGAGTTGAAGGTCCTGGGGATGTTTAATCAAGTTAAGAGGATGGCTTAAGGGGCACATGATAATTATCTTCAAGTATTTGATGAATTGTCATGGAGAAGAGAGATGAAATTTATCCTACTTCTTCCTCATAGGGCTGAGCTCAGATCAATTAGTACGTGTTGCATAGAAACATACTTAAATGCTTAATAAAAAGAACAAATTCCAAAGAATGTAATCTGTCCCAAAGTAGAATTGGCTACATCAAGGGACCATGAATTCCCTTTCAGTGAACAATTTCAAGTGGAAACTGGATGGTTCCTTTTGAGAAATGGTGTAAGGGGGATTTGTGTTCACGCACCTGTTAGATCAGTATAGATGTGTCTCTGAGAGTCTATGGAATATCAATAATACTTGGATTATCTACATTAATTCAATTCAACAAACATTAAGTGTGTAAAGCACTCTGCATGCTGCTACGGGCATGTATATAAAAATCAAAAGCCTAAATTGGGGATGAAAAATGTACACAAATGATTATAATGCAAGTTAGAAATAGAAGGCATAAGGAAAAGTCAAAGAAGTTTATGGAGAAATTAGAGACAGCTTTCTGGAGGAAGTAACACTTGAGTTGGATGTAGAGGGATGTCACAGAGACGTGGAAGCAGTACGCGCCAGCAGTGAGACATATCATGAGCCCATGTACAGAGCTAGGAGATGGCAAGATAAGATCAGAATACCTAGAACAGCAGTGTGGCTGGAACTTAGGAGATGACAGGGAGAGTCTCACAGCATCACAAATTTAAAGAATCTCAGAGTTAGAAGGGACTTCAAAGGTCACTGCGTCATAATACTAGTCAGACCTAGAATAGGTCTATTGTGGTCATCTTGTCAAAACTGTGCCTAAACAAGAATTCCTGCCAAAATATTGCTCAAAATTAGTCATCTGCCCTGTGCTCAAAGATATCCGTTGAAGGGTAACTCACTTCTTTCTAAAGTAAACTATTTTTCCACTTTGGGAGAGCTCTAGTTATTAAAACTATTGGGCCAAAATTTGCTTCTCTGTATCTTCCATCCATTTTTTCTAGTTCTGCTTTTTGTTTCCAAATGGAACAAGTCCAATTTCTCTTATAGGTGACAACCCTTAAACTATTTGATGGGTTGTTGAGAGAGAACGGCTTTGTAGAATGTTAAGTGCTCTAGAAAAGTGAGCTGTTATTATTCTAAGTTCTGTTATTGGCCCATTAAATTACGTGCCTTGACCTATGTTTGTGTTACCAGAGATGTGGAACAATTACCCTGTCCCATATTAGGCCTGAGAAGCCACTTAGTAAGTGCAGGTTATAAATGAAGAAGGTTAAAATGACTTTGGAGATTTGCATCCTTAGGACTAATGACTGCTTATGCAAGGGTCTCTGTTTTGTTTTTCTTCTTTTAATAAAAAATGTTCCTGTTGATAGTACTGCTTGCTGCTGCAAAAGGCAATCTTTTCAATGCCAATATTCTTTGAGTAATGCTGTATGGCCGTGAATCATGGAACATTCCAATCTCAGAAGAATTACAATGGCAGGTGACCAGAAGGGCAAGGAGACACTGCAAGGTGGGTGTCAGCAGGCTCAAGCAAATTACCAAATGATGACACGTTGCATGAGAAGCGATGTAAAAGGCAGCACCAAGACACACTTGAGTGGAAAAGGAGGCTGGGTAGTCATATAACAAAAGCAACAGCTAACTGAGGGATGGCCTGAGAGTGGGACTGATATCTGCAAAATTTTTAAAACAAATTACCAAAAAAAAAAAAAGACCTCCAGTGTGTTGGTTAGAGACTTTCTGGAGAATTTGTTGAAAAACCTCTTGGCAAGAATTCCCGTCTAGGAAGGCATGGAAGAGCAATCTCAAATGGTGGAAGGCATAATCACATGGAAAAGATAATGGATTTATTAAAGGGTCTGGAGCTGTGTACTTGTAAGTGGAATGGCTGTCATAGGAAGTAGTGAGTTCCCCATCATCAGAGATCTTTAAATAGAATCTGGATATCCTCATATTGGAGATATAGTGGAGGAGAAGTTTGTTTTAGGAGTAGGTTAGAATAGATGTCACTGAAGGATCTCCCAACTCTAGAATTCCACAATTTTAAGGCAATGCTAATGAAACAAATATGGCTAAGGCAGGTCAAGAGCATCACAATGGAAAATATTTATTGGTCAAGAAGAAAAAAATACCTTTCTTTTTTACCCATTTCAGAATTGGTAATAATAGCCCTCTTTTCTAAAACATTTCATAATTTAGGTGGCGCAGTGGATAGAGCACTGGCCCTGAAGTCAGGAGGGCCTGAGTTCAAATCTGGCCTCAGACCAAACACTTGAAACTTACTAGCTGTGTGACCCTGGGCAAGTCACTTAACCCCAATTGCCTAAACAAACAAACAAAAAACACTTCACAATTTATAGCAGGCATTATCTTTACAACAACCCTGTGAGGTAGATAAGAGTTATTATTCCCATTTTACAGATGAGGAAACCAAGACTTGAAAACATACAGTACCTTGTCCAAGGTCACAGATTTAACAAGTACAGAGTCAGGGTTCAAACCCAAGACTTTTGTTTCCCAGTTGGGTGAAGAGAGGACAGATGAATGGGGGGGGCAAATGAGGCAAAGCTAGCTAATAATGACGATGATGAGGTGGATAATAATAGCTCCAACCTATAGCCCTTCCCATACATTCTCATTTGCAAAGCTCTTCACATGCATTACTCATCTGATCCTTTGAGAACACGATAAAGGAGATACTATTGTTATTATTGTTGTTCCCATTTTACAGATGAGGGACTTGAGTCTGAGAGAGGTTAAGTGACTTTTCCAGGGTCACTCAGCTAGCAAGTATCTGAGGCAGGATTTAAATTCGGTCATCCTCACTTCAAGTCTCGCTCTCTATCCATTCTGTTAACTAGCTGCTGAGGGAGAGTTTTGGAAAGAAGAATTATGAACACTTAAGGTTTTTGCAGCTACTGCCCACCCAGCTTGCCTCCCTGTAGAATTGAGCTCTACACAACAATTAAACATGGAGAAAGATAATTGGGTTGTAGGAAAAAGTGAGCCCTTCCTTGGGAGAATGTTGGAAACTCTATGAGTTTGGGTGCCTGAGGGAGCAGCTGTCATGAATGATGCGGGTTTCCTTAAAACAAGAACATTGAACGCTTCTAATTTGTTCTCATGAAAGCTTCCTTCCGACTTGATAACTAACCAAGTAACCTAGCAACCAACTAAACAATCAACCACCACCAAAATCGAAACACGGCAACACTGCCTCCCCAAGCCCTATACTGTCCTGTGATCTGCCAAGCACTTTCCTAACAAGAGCTCTGGGGGACAAGGGCATGGCGGTGGACTATTCTTCATCTACAGGGAGGAGAAACTAAGGACAAGGGAGAGGAACTAATTTGCTGAAGGTCACGTGGCTAGTGTCATAGCCAGATCTTCCGATCTCCAGGTCAAGTGGTATCCACCATACCCTACTGACAAAAGCAGGCACCCGATACTTAAAATCGCTAATGATTAAACTGTCTCCAGGTTGGATGCGAAGGACAAACCACACATACAGGTTGGATGTGGTGAGCTAGGAACAGACGCTGGGAATCAACTGCTCATGGCAGAGCTTTGAGACGAGGATGAAGTGGAGTAGCCCTAGGGCAAAATCTACACGGGGGAGGTGAGTCATGAACAAGTGACATTTCTCAAGTGGGAGAAAGATGTTTTCTTCGTTCTCTGGTGTGTGCAGAACAAGGAAAGAAATGGGAAAACTAGAGAAATGCGACTTCCCACAGAAAATGCAATGACTATTCATCCAACCAATCAAGAAATGCTTGATTAAATCTGTGTGCAGACTTCTGTAGTAGATGATGGGGGAAATTATAAAATTGAAGTGATAGGGTCCCTGCCCTCATCCGGCTGAGCGTCTAGTGGAAGGATAAAGTATATGCTTACAAATATTGTATCTGACATTGCAGGAGAGGCAACATGGCATAGTTGAAAGCATACTAGATTAGGGATCAGAATACTTGGATTCCAATCTGTGTACTTACTGTGTGACCAGGGACAAGTCATTTTTTACTTCTTCTCTGAATCTCGGGTTTCTGATCTATAAAATGAAGATAATGACACTTACACTATCTTCTTCACAGGGTGGTCGTTAGGGAAAGCAGTTTGTAAACAGTTTGACCAGATACCTGAGCTATTACTATCATGACACAGGTGAAGACATGAGAGAGGTGCAGAGTGCTGGGCAAGGGCTGTTACTGAAGGTTGTTTGGGAGTGATAGGGAAGTTTTCCTGGAGGAAGTGATATTTGAGTTAGGTTTTAAAGGACAGGTAAGAACATACTATCTAAGTTTTGAATTCCTAATGATGCCAAAGCTCTCATAGCTATATTATATTATATTATATTATATTATATTATATTATATTATATTATATTATATTATATTATATTATATTATATTATATTATATTATATTATATTATATTATATTATATTATATTATATTATATTATATTATATTATATTATATTATATCATATATATAATGTTATATAGAACATTGAAGTCATCACCATTTCATTTCTAACCTTACTACATCAATCTTTGTTGCCTACCTAACCATTGCTAGAGACTCTTTTTAGAAAATTCAAGAAGGAGAGAAAGAAAAGATAGCTTGTACTGTTGTAATGTGTTCAATTGAATCAAAAATCAAATTGGAAAGGATCAGTGGGTGGTAGAATTGAAATCCTTCCCTGAGGTATCCATTGACTCTGTGATGCAGAATAATAGAATTGTAGAATCCTAAATTCTTGGACCTAGAAGGGACTTCAGGCAGGGGCTATGGAGTCCAACCCCTACCTGAAATGTGAATGTCCTTTATAACATCCCTCAGAATAATCCTCTAGCCTTTGTTTGAACACTTCCAGTGATAAGGAACTCACTCCCTTCTGAGGTGAGCAATTCCACTTTTGGAGAGCTCTGACTGTGAGGGATATGTTTCTCTGTTTTAAATAGAAATCTAACCTTCTGCAACTTTTCCCCATTGCTTTTAGTTCAATCCCCTGGGGCCAAGCAGAACACCTCTAATTTCTTTCATATTTATTAAGACATTTAAATTTTCAGATGAAATTGATAGGCTTTCAAGTTCTTTGGGGATTGGCAGTAAACTTCTTAAAGAAAGTATGCAAATGTTTCTGAAATGATCAAAACTTAGATAACAAGCTCAGGGAGAAACTACATAAAACTCATCATCATATGTGTTGTTTTGCTATGAATTTAGTATTCACTTTTTCCTCAATTTTTTTTTAAATTTAACAATCTAGATCTACACAATAGTTACTCTTTTTCAAAGCAATCTCATTATTGGGATAGTGAACATGTGGACTTTGAGTTGGAACATATTTGGATTAATATAGTGGTTCAGTTCATAGGACCATAGATTTAAAGCTGAAAAGGACCTCAGAGGTCATGTAGTCCTTCATTACTACAGTGACTTGCCTAAGGTCATATAGGTGTTAAGTGAATTTGACATTTATTAAAAGCGGCTGTTTTGTAGAGAGTACAGTGCTAGGCACTGGGGGAGATGGAAAGCTTAGCTAAGACAGGTGTGCATGGATCAGAGAGCTGTAGAAGAAGTAGCAGGACATAATAACTGATACTTGTGAGAAATAAGTGAGAAGAAAGAGTCAGAGATAGTCTAGAAGTTTTGAATACGTAAGACAGCACAATGGTGGTGCCACAGACAGAAACAGTGATGCCAGGAGGGCATATTTTAGGAGAAAGATCACTCTTGGCCATGTTGAGTTTGAGGTGCTACTCAGAAACCTCTTTAAATCTATGATATTTAAGAGGTGTTTCATTTATTTATTTGTTATTTATTTAATTTAAACATTTTAATTTTTGTTTTAATTTACTAATTATTATAATTTATTTTAATATTTGTTTTATTTAATTAATATATAAACAGAAGCATTATTAATTAATTAATTATTAATTAAATAATTAGATAAAGAATATTTATTGATTTGTTTTGTTTATTATTTATTTGTTAGGATATGAAGAAGGCTGAAAAAAAATAAATGCAGTTTAATTAATGAAATCTATATCCAATGCTGAAGAAATTCTGGGCTTCAGATGACCAGAGAATTCACCAAAAAGTGAGTCACATAAAGGGAAAGTCATCTCCTTGTTAGAAATAGATCATCATGATAATTTACAAAGACACAGGAGGGTCATGCAGTCTTCTACCTGTATGTACTGAGGAAGAGTGACAATCTCTCTCCTTCAGGCTGAAATGGAATCACTTCGAACAGATGAGAATATTTTGCTTTCCCAGGAAAAGGTTGATGCAGGGCAGTCAAACTGAGGAGGGAGGGCTCAGAAGACCAATCAAAGAATCATAAATTTTGCAAATTGGAAGGGACATCAGTGGCTACCAGTCCAACTTATATACTAAAGGAATTCCCATTATGGCATACCTAAAGTGGTCATCTAACCCAGGGGTGGGGAACCTGTGGCCTAGAGGCCACATGTGGTCTTCTAGGTCCTTAGCTATGGCCTTTTGACTGAGTCTAAGTTTTACAGAACAAATCTTTTGGTTAAGGGGATCTGTTCTGTGAAGTTTGGATTCAGTCAAAGGGCTGAGCTTGAGAACCTAGAGGGTAGTCTAACCTCTGCTTCAAGACTTCCAAGGAGGAGAACCCCAACACCATACAATATTGCGTCTCTTGAGCAGTTGTATGGACATAGCTAAGTGTAAGGATACTCTATGCCTCCTATAAAATAGAAGGGAAGAGGAAGCTGTGAAATATGTGCTTTGACAAAAGTGAGGGAGAAAGTGCTGCAATTTATCATCCCCGTTTAACAAATTAGGAAACAGAGGCCTAAAGAGATTCAGTAAGTGATTGCCAAAGGTCTTGCCAGTTTTAAGCCTGCACAGTCTGGCAGGCCATTTGTCAGTAGCTGAGAAGCCAATGTCCTCATCAGAGTGAATTTTAATGGGAGGTGAAAAAATTCTGCTCTCTTCTCTGATCTTCATAGTAGGGATTGTGGAAGCCTGACACTTACTGATGGGAGCCTAGTTTGCTCATTTGCCCAATAGTGGCAGGGCTGACAACTTGGCCCTAAGAATCTTTTTTGTTTGGTAGGATACATTAGTCGGCTCTGGCCCCTGTTGTGGCTAAACTGACTTCCTATATACATCTTTGTGATTTTGAAGTTAATAATAGCTCACATTTACATGGTGCCTTAAAGTTTGCCAAGTGTGTTATATACATTATCTCCTCTGATTCTCATATTAATCCCCTTGGGTAGATGCTATTATTATCCTTATATACAGATGAGGAAACTGAGGCACAACTCTAGTGACATGTAGCTGGGAAGTGCTTGAGGCAGGATTTAAACTAGTTTCCTTCTGATTTCAAGTCCTGGGGCTCTCGCTCAGGCTAGAGGATGATACTGATGCCCATGGACTTGCCCCAAGGTCATTGTATCATCCAGTCCATCCTGCTCCCAGCTCTACTTCTGACTTTCTGGACTTTACCACTGTGTCTCACCTCCTATCTCACCCTGGAACTTCCCTCCACCATGTTGGCCCCCTTTTCTCATTGGATATATTCACAGGAGGAGTCCTACTGGGGCTTCCATTTTGGGGGAGAGACCCATGCCAGCCAATGTTCATTCCCTTCCCAGCTCTATTTCTGAAGTTCTGGACGTTGTGGACACTATGCCCCCATGTCAGTTGCATTTCAGCTCTATTTTTTGTGTTGTTTTTCTCCATTAGAATGTAATCTTAAAAACAGGGACTGTCTTCCTTTTCATAACCACAATTAACACAAATAATGAAATGTTCTACTCCCTGATACCTTTATTAGGTATGAACATTTCTTTGAGTTATATAATCAATGGTGTAAACCAGTCACGGCCCATTCCTAGATATTTCTATTGAGTCATTTTAGTCAATGAAAGATTTAAGCTATCATCCCCATTAGGAGATAGTAAGAATTGAATGAAAGCAGATGACACAATATGCATAAGGTCTTATGCTTGGTTGAAGAAAATCATCCATGTCCAATGCAGCTTGGATAAAACAATAATCTAATTTTGAATCCAGAATTCCAAGAGCAAGCCAGTGTAGTGGTAAATGAAATCTCTTGGGAGGACGTAGTATTTGTGTCCTGTGCCCCCAAATTTTATCAGAGGATGACCCTGTGAACTTTGAGAGGTCAGAAATTTTGGACTTCCCACTGGCATTGTTGGTAGTGTTACCCTCAGCACTGATGGCAACCTATACCATGAGCCAAGGACAAGTTAGACACAGAAAGGAAAGGTAGCTTGGAAATTTTCTAAAGGCACCAACCCTTAGAACTCTAGCAGCATGGAACCCCGAGGAAGAAAGAGAAGGTAGCATGTGCCAGGCAAGTTAAGCCACCACTATCACCTTGACTGCCACTTCCCTTCAGATCCTGATGGGGAGATCCCAGGACCCTGAACCCAAGATTCTTTGGGATAGAAATGCTTCTAGCCCAGTGCCCTCAGCCATTATTCTGGGAAAGAAGGCCTGTGGAGATGTAGCCTGGCTCCTGTTCCTGCAGGTGCTATGGTCACATCTTTTGGAGACTCAGAAAAACAAGTTTTTGCCACTGAAATACTTCACACTGTCAAATGGTTGCACATTAGAAAATATCATTTTATCTGTGAAAATGGCATATTAAAGAAGAGACATTACTGTGTGCTTTGTCTCTGTACCTTAAGGGTCATGGGCTCTTTCCATCTGGCTTTCACCTTCATTTTCTATATATGTCATTTCCCCTGTTAGATTGTAAGTTCCTTGAGAGAAGGGACTTTCTTACTTTTCTATTTACATCCCTAGCACTTAGCATAATAAATGCTTATTCATTCATTCATTCATTCATTCATTCATTCATTCATTCATTCATTCATTCATTCATTCTAAGGGCATCAACCCCCAGAGCCGAACAGAGAACTACACCAAAGGAGAACTTAATGAAGACTCTAAAAAAAGGTAAATGGATTTCCAATAACCACAAGCCACAATTATCCTTTGGCTGCATGTGGTCTCTAAGTTTGAGCTCACTTTCCCCTGAAATCTGTATGTACGTGTGAAAGAATGTGTCCCAAACTTCAGGGTGAATATTTTTGTCACATTTTAAAATTTTGAATTCCAAATTCTTGTCTTCTCCTTAGCCCTTCCCCCACCCACTGAGAAAGCAAGCAGTATGATACCCATTTTACATCTGAAGTCATGCAAAACATTTCCATATTAGCCATGTTGCCAAAAAAAAAAAAGACAAGAAAAATCAAGTACAACATACTTCAATCTGTAAACAGAGTTCATCAGTTCTCTCTCTGGAGGTGGACAGCATTTTTTGTAATAAGTCCTTTGGGATTATCGTGGATCATTGTATTGACCAGAATAGTTAAATCTTTCAATTCAGTTCAATTCATTTGATTTTGTTTTGTCTTAATTACATGTTAAAAATTTTAATATTTGTTTTTTTTTAATTTTGAGTTCTGAATTCTCTCACTTTCTCCCTCCTTAAGAAAGCAAGCAATTTGATATAGATTATACATGTGCAGTCATGCAAAACATTTCCATATTAGCTGTGTTACAAAAGGAAATGCAGACAAAAAAAAAACCTCAAGAAAAATAAAGTAAAAAAGTATACTTAGATCAGCATTCAGACTACATTACTTCTTTCTCTGAGGTGGATAGCATTTTTCATTGTAAGTCCTTCAGAATTGTCTTGGATTATTGTATTGCTGAGAATTAGCAAAGTCTTTCATAGTTGATCATCATTACAATATTGCTATTAATGTGCATATTCTGTTCACCTCACTTTCCATTGGTTCATATAAGTCTACCCAGATTTTTCTGAAAACATCCTGTTCATCATTTTTTTACATGTACAATTATCTTAAACTTTCCTTATTAGTAATTTTGTGCAAGAAAATTCAATCAAGAAAGAAGGAAAGGAAAGAATGAAGGAAGAAGAAAGGAAGGAAGGAAGGAAGGAAGGAAGGAAGGAAGGAAGGAAGGAAGGAAGGAAGGAAGGAAGGAAGGAAGGAAGGAAGGAAAGACGGAAGAGAAAAATAGTATTCTTTGGTCTGTATTCAGCTGACATTAGTTCTTTCTCTGGAGGTGGATAGAATTTTTAACCGAGTCCTTTGCAATTGTCTTGGATAATTGTATTGCTGAGAAGAGCCAGTCTATCAAAGGTGCTTGTCACACAATGTTGTCGTTACTGTGTACAATGGTCTCCTGGTTCTGCTCACTTCACTTTGTATCAGTTCATGTAAGTCTTTCCAGGTTTTTATGAAGTCATTCTGGCTGTCATTTCTTACAATACAATAACATTTTATTAAAATCATACGCCACAGTTTGCCCAGCCGTTCTCTAATTGATGGTCATCACCTCAGTCTCCAATTCTTAGCCACCACAAAAAGAGCTGCCTTAAATACATTTGCTATAAATATTTTTTTCTTTGATCTCTTCATGACACAGACCAAGTAGTGATATTGTTGGGTTGAAGGTTATGCATGGTTTTATAGCCCTTTGGGCATACTTCCAAATTGCTTCCCAGAATGGTTGGATTGGTTCACAACTCCACTAAACAGTGCACCAACGTCCCTATTTTTCCACATCCCTTCCAACATTTGTTATTTTCCTTTTCTGTCATGTTAGTCAATCTGAGGGATGTGAGGTGGTACTTCAAAGTTACTTTAATTTTAATTTTTCTAATTATTAATGATTTAGACCATTCTTTTTATATGACTATTGATAACTTTGGTTTCCTTTTCTAAAAATGACCTGTTTATATCCTTTGGTCTGGGGAGATGTTCTTGTACCAACAGTTCTTCTACTATACCACATTATTAAATACTCCTTTCTAAGAATTGATTAAGAGAGGCTGGCTGGTAATCAATACAGAGCACATCAGATAGGGGCTCATGAGTATTCGATTTATTATTAATTAATTATTAAATTATAAGATAATAAATTATAAAATTAATTTGTTAATTATTATTAGTTCTTAATTAGCATGAGTATTAGAAACCCTTCCCAATTCCTCAGGATTACTTTGGGAATTTTGAGGGAGGGAAATAGCCAAGCTCTAGGAATCCAGCTCACCAATGTAGATGGAAATGGGGAAAGTAGCCTTTAAGTAGGTGTATAATTAAATAAAGCACTATTGGACAGATATTAGCTTGTATGGAAGATGTATATAGAAGTTAGCTAAGACCCATTTCATTTGGGAGTTATACTCTTAGGCCCTAAGGTGTTTCTTTTCCTGCCTGGAGAAAGTTTATTTCCTTCAGCTTAACTGCTTTACTCTAAGGAATTCAGGCCTTCTTTCCCATCAGCAGACATTCCCTCCCACAACTTACTTTGTCTAGTAAATGCTCCTTGTATTTCTTTTTCTGTCCACTCCCACACACTGAAGTAATTTCCCTTTCTGGGAACTCACCAAAAAAAAAAAAAAAAGAAGATGAAACTTGCTATTGTGAAAAAAGATGTGGTCCATCTCTCCTGAGGCTCAGTATAACCTCTAACAGGTGTTTGGCCCTTCCTAACGTCACACCCCAGCTATGGAGGAACTCGGCTAGAAACCATGTTTTGCATTATTTCTGCCCTTCTCCACTGTCTGTGGAGATGCTGTAATAATGAATAAGATACAGATATGTCTTAGAGACACTCAAGTGAGACTTAGGCAAACTTGTATCCCCTAGAATTTCTATAGACCATGAATTAAAGTTTCTGTCTAAGGAATCATGGGAAGACTGAGTAAGTCTGAGTCTGTCCATATGAAAACTCTGTTTAAAAAAAAATAACAACCCGTTGACAAATATTTATTGGGTGCTCTATCACTTTCTTGATACATGACCTTGGGAGAATCACTTCTCCCTTTCAGACTTGGGGCTTGGATCTCCAATATTCTAGGACTAGTCTGGGAATCAATATGCCTTACTCCCAGTCTTACTTCTGTGAACAGCTGACATTGAGTGAGGGCCATCCTTTGGGCCTCAGTTTACTGATCCTTACAATAAGGAGTTTGGATGAGCTGATATGATTCAGTTAATTCACTTCAGTTTAACAAATAAATATTGAGTATATCATGTACAAAGAAGGCAGGTAGGTGGTACAGTGTATATAGAATTCTCAGCCTAGAGTCAGAAAGACCTGAGATCAAAGCCAGCTTCAGACACTGAATAGCTGCGTGTCCCTGGACAAGTCACTCACTTCATCTTTGCCTGTTTTGATTTCTTCAACTGTAAAACAGGAAAAATAACAGCACCTGCCTCTCAAGGAGCTGCTGTGAGGGTAAAATGAGATCATATTTATAAGACATTCAGTACTGTGCTTGGCATGTAGTAGGTGCTTAATAAATGCCTTCTTCCTTCCTTCTTTTATGTACTGGGTGCTGAAATACAAGTTTAAAAAATGAAACAATTGAGGCAGTGGATAGAGTACCGGCCCCAAAGTCAGGAGGACCTGAGCTCAAATTCGGCCTCAGACCAAACACTTGACACTTACTAGCTGTGTGACCCTGGGAAAGTCACTTAACCCCAATTGCCTTAAAAAACAAACAAACAAACAAACAAAACCAAAACTATTTCTACCCTCAAGAAGCTTGAGATCAAGTAGGAGGGATATGAGATGAATGTGGTAGGGATGATATCTAACTAAGCTTTCTCTCTCCTCCAGTTTTGAGAATGTTCAACGAATAAAGACAAACTGGATAGAAGTGGGGAGGGAGCAAAGCAGAGATCTGAACCAATTATTGCTGGATAATTTGAGAAAGGAGCCCATGGTACACTTCAGGGTTGTCAAAAAGAAAATAATACCTCTTTATTGAAGGAAGGGAAATATTTCAACAGGTAGAGATGAGTAGGAAGTGTTTTTGGTACTGGGGGTAAATCTCCGTGAATGCATGGAGGCACGAAGGACAGGTTGGGGTCCATCAGGGGACAGTCAGTTGGTTTGCAAAGGAAAGTATGAAACGAAGCTGTCAGATTGATGGAGGGCCTTAGACAGTTTGTCCACTGTCACAGCTTTTCTGATATAGTCAGATAAGGATGGCCCTAGGTAGAGTCTCCCAGTGTGGAAATGGGCCTGTATGTTAGAACAGATGGTAGTAGAGAAAGTGTGCTTTTCTGACAAAAGGGTGAAGCTTCAAGGGAATTAATGAGTCAGAAACCTGCCTTATCTTTTCTTACCATTCTTGGTAGAACCAACAAGGTGAAATTTAGACAATCTGGTCTAAGATCCTCATTTTGAAAATTGGGAAACTGAGGTCTAGAGGGGAGAAATGACTTGCCCAGTATCACACAGTAAGTGAAGAGCAGAGCTGAACCTAGAACCCAGAGGCTCACTGTCCAGCATGATCTATGGCAACAAGAAAACTGTTCCCCTATCAAAGGAATGGGCATGATATTTTCTGTTTTGCATTTTAATGGACCAATGAATTTTCATAAGCATTGCAAGTAATCAGCAATGAATTCTGACAATTTCCCAATATTAATTCGTCTACTACCTGCCCTTCATAGGGAGCAAATTGCCTCATTATCTACCAATTGACTAGTTTTCTATCCAAGTGGAAATGAAGTCCCAGAGTGTAGGCATCAGGCTCAAATGGATAGCAAAATCGCTGTCAATTTGAGTCTAGGTATAAAAACATATTCAAAAAAACAGCGTGTGGCATGGGAACTCTTCTGCCCCTTCTGCATCAGTACCTTCTCTGCCATGAATGGGCTCATGCAGACTCATCACGAATCCCTTACATTTGTCAAATTCTTGGACTCTGGTCAGCATAGAATGGGACCTTAGGATACAGGGATGTCAAAGCTAGAAGGAGCCTTTAGAAAACATAGTAAAGAGGAGACCTTCGATCTGCCGGGGTGGGGAACCTGCAGCCTCAAGGCCACATGTGGCCCTCTAGTGTGGCCCTTCGACTGAATCCAAACTTCACAGAGCAGATCCCCTTCATAAAAGGATTTGTTCTGTAAACCTTGGACTCGGTCAAAAGGCCACACCCAGGACCTAGAAGGCCACAGGTTCCTCATCTTGCTAGAACATAGGAAGCAGAATTTTAGATCTGGAAATAATCTAGCTTCAAGAGACAGCAAGTATATAGAATGCAGCTTGTAGAATGTAGGGGACTTCATAACGTAACAAATATATGTATGTGCTTGTGTATGTGCATATACATGTCTGCGTAATACTAGAAAGTCATACCTAGTATTATACAGACAGTATTATACAGTATAATACAGTATGCTATATAATATAGTATTATACAGGTTATAAATCAATACCTATAGATTATTTTAAATGTTTCCTATGTAGTACAGCTTTATGTTATACATGTATTCTCTAGACATAACTATATACACATACTATATATAAACCTATTTATTTATAGATTCGCTGTAACTATATATATGTACATATTTTCTAGATAGAATTATATGTACATACACATGTATGTGCACACATATATATCTATGTATACACATACACATATTCTATAGATAGAATTGTATATACAAACATATGTGTGCATACACATGTAAAAATATATATTATGTACATGTATGCAGATATATATGCAGTGCTTATTTAGCTATGTATACTATCATTATATATTCTCCATGCATAATTATGTTCACATAGAATATACATGTATATATATGCATGTATATGTCTACACATATATATGCATGAGCATACACACATGCATTATACATGCACACAAACCTATTATATACACACTATAATTATATATATTCTTTAGATAATTATATATGCACACATGTATTTATATATACACATGTGTATATATCCATATAATTATGGTTAAATATGTGTGTACATTTTAATACATGTAGTTAATAATATAATAATGTGTGTATATGAGAGAGATAGAGAAAGGGGGGTGGAGGAAGGAAGAAGACATGTCTAAATATAGCTACAGTTTCTGTTTCTGGATAATATTGTTCTGGCTGCATCAAATCATAGGGCACTTAAGAGCCTCCTGTATAACACACATAGCCACTCAAAAGATTTAAACCCATCTACTCCTGATGGAAAAACCAAGTGGATAAAAAATACGTATTGTCCCTAGAATGATTTATAATTAAGGGCTGACTTAACGAGTTTGTTGAGTATATGTACAATATACGCATATATTTAGTGTGTGTATGTACGTGTATATACTCAGCATATAAATACATATTGCAGTATGATATACATAATATAATTATACACAATAAAAATTTCATTTAAATACGTATATATACTCATTACTTTATACAGTTTATCAGTGTGTGTATATGTATATGTTTATAATATACATACACACATGCGTGCATATATACATATACATACATACACACATATCTATCTATCTATATTTTGGATAAGCATTGTAAATGAGACAAAGATTTGGGCCCCAAATTAAATTAAAAAAAAAAAACCTAAGTTACCTTCAGAAAGTTGGAAAGGTCTTTTAGTGACCCCAAATAGTCCTCCCAAAACTAAGGGTATTTATTTCTCATCACATTATTCTCCTATGGTGGTTTTACAAGAGCTAGCTCTGGAATGCAACATTCTCCAAATAATTAAAAATGAGAGATCAATGGGAAGATGTATTGTGGGTGTGAACTGACTGCAATACCTAACAAATAAAGAACCATGACCAAGAACTTGGCTAAAGGATATTGTCAAACAAATATATAATTGAAAAAGAAGACAGGGCTGCCCATGTGGTGATATAAGGGATAACCAGCAGATAGTCTGTGTGATCCTTTTGAAGTCAGGAGAAAGTGGGGAAGGCCTGTGCGCATTTGGGTCTTATGGTGAACTTTTAGAAGGATGTGGAGAAGAGTCACACAGGCAGATGTGGACCTATTATGGTCTTATTGGAGGAAATATCCACATTGACAATATCATAGATCCATCTGAGTGTTTGAAAATATAGACAAATTTGAAACTATGCTCAAAGGGCTATATAACTGTGTACCCTTTGATCCAGCAAAACCACTACTAGGTCTGTATCCTAAAGAGATCATAAAAAAGGGAAAAGGACTCACATGTACAAAAATATTTACAGCAGCTGTTTTTGTGGTGGCAAAGAATTGGAAATTGAGGGGATACTTATCAATTGGGGAATGGCTAAATAAGTTGTGATATATGAATACAATGGAATACTATTGTTCCATAAAAATGATGAGCAGGCAGATTTCAGAAATACCTGGAAAGACTTATATGAACTGATGCTGAGTGAAGTGAGCAGAACCAGGTGAACATTGTGCACAGTAACAGCCACATTGTGTGATGACTAATTTTGATAGACTTAGCTCTTCTCAGCAGTGCAAGGATCTAAGACAATTCCAAAAGACTCATGATGGAAAATGCTATCCATATCCAAAGAAAGAACTATGGAGTCTGAATGCAGATTGAAACATGCAGTTTTCTCTTCCTTTTCTTCTTTCTTGTGGTTCTTATCTTTTGTTATGATTTTTCTTTCACAACACAACTAGTGTGGAAATATGTTTAATATGATTGTACATGTATAGCCTATATCAGATTGCAGACTGTCTTGGGGAGGGGGGAGGGTAAAATATTTAGAACTCAAAATCTTGTAAAAGTGAATGTTGAAAAGTAAAAATAAATAAATAAATAGATTTAATTTAAAAAAAAGTAAAGAAAATAAGCAGTTCATTTGTAGCATTAGATGCAGGGTGGCGTAATCCACAAGAGATGTCAGTTCTGCCTGTGACATATGCTAACGCTGACCAAGTCCCGGAAACTAAGGCAGCAAGTTGCAGAGAAGGTGAAGGTCTGCATTGACAGAGGATTTTTTTTTTTTATAAGGTGCTTGCTATAGCAATGGAATCACAAATCTGGTCCCGAAAGGTTAATTGCTGCATTTCCATTAGTGCATATCTCCATCAATATGTGTGTGTATGCATGCATATGTATAAAGCTATTCATGCTGGTCAGGCTAAAACTTTGCTTCTTCATTTAATAGGGATGCAGAGTCACTTCAATCAAGACTTCCATTAAGTCTTGACAGCTTTGAGTGTGGAATATGTTGGCTAGATCAGAGTCTTTAATAATGGCCTGCCTGGCCCAGCCTCCCGGATCCATGATTCAAAGATGTTTGTGTAGATGAATATTATACTCTGAACTCATCTAATTTTTCAAGTATAATGGTAAGGAAGAAAAATAAAACATTTTCACAGTGAACTAAATTGAACCAAATTGAAAGACTAGAAGAGTGAATATTAATTTGCTTTGCTGAATTATAGAACAACTGTGTATATTATGTTTATGTAGATTTCCTAGTTTTTTCTTCTCTATCCAAATTCCATCTCCTTTTTCAAGATTCAAGATTCTACCTCCCCACTGAAGTTTTTCCTGCTGACCTCAGCTGACAGTGTCTTCAGGACTTCTATAGTAGTTACTATCTATACCACACTAATTAACTTTTAATTATCTATCATCTTATTTAAACATTCTTGTTTAGATTTTCTCTCCCCTACAAATAAGGAGATTTTGACACTAATACTTCATCCAAAACAGAAAAGACACAAATTACAGCTGGGAACAGGCACATGTCACCAGATGGAAATGAAATGACTAAAATGTGTTTTATTTATTAAGAGAAATTACTTCACTTGGACTTAGATGTTTGTCAAAAGTGCTAATTCTAGTTCCAACTCCACTGCTAATTGAAGAAATCGTATCACTAGGCTTGTCTCAGAACAGTTTCTTCTTCTGTAAAAAGCCTGTGCTAGATTAGAGTATCTCAAAGTTGCTGACGTTCTAGCTCTGATATTCCATTTTTTTTTTGACTCATTTGATCTCAGTTGGATAGGAATTCAGAAGTCCTCTAGTCCAACCCATCCTACCTGGGCCCCAGTACTCCTACAACATTCTGATAAATGGTCATGCATCTTTCAATTAAGGAACTAACAGCATTGTTCATTCCACTTTTGTTTGGACAAGAAATTTTGCTAAGAAATTCTTTCCGAGGGTTCTTGCTGCCATGATATTCTTTGCTCCGTGTTCTAAGATCTCTTCCAACTCTGATAATCTACGGTTTATGGTTTCTTCCACATCTGAGATTGTGGCATCCGGTTGTCATCTATTCTTCATACTTATCCAATCAAGTAGAGTTACTTTTAATCTCAGCAACTGTTCATGATTATAAAATGACCAGGTTTATACATGCAAATTTATTTAGGTATTTCTGTCCATTCTTTTTCCCATTGGTGTTTTCAGAATACAATGAGCAGGGGGACAATAATTTTATGACCCCCTGAGCTTAGACTGAAAAACAAACAAAATAAATAAGGAGTTGTAATGGAGATCCCATTTGTGAAGATAGCTGTATTTCTATTGGTGTTTGTAAAAAACCTATGAAAAAATAGGGAAGTAGAGAGTCCTGTTTTCACATGCGATTTGTTTTCAAGTTCCAAGTTTTGGGAGTCCATGCCCTGTTTGTGGCAAAGAAGGGGCAGAAATATGCTGTTTCCCCCACTTGTTGCTCTAATGTCCAGGGTTTGAGGGAGCATTGATCTAATAAGCCTTTCATGTGTTATTTGTCAACTACTGTACTGTTATATTGTTAGGATAAGCTACAGAAGATGAAAAAGAGAAAGTGATAAGAAGTATAGAAAGAAACATCTAGATGTGGTGTTGGGAATAGGAGAAAAGTGAATTACTATTCGCTGTTTCCTTTCTCTGCCCTAGCCAGTGGCAAATTCTAGTCTGAGGCCTCTAAATGACTGTGTCATTTCTGAATGTATATTACATTTCCAAAATGAGATACAGGTTTCAATTCAATTAAAGATGCTTTATGCATTTTAAGCGTCATGGTTTTCCTCATATCTGTGTTTTTTTCTTATTCTTTTACCGAGAGTGATTTTTGTAGGCCATTTTCTTACTAATGGGATGAGTGCGGGCTACTCTTTTACATGGTATTATTGTAGACTGTTCTCTTGGACAGTGTGTTATTGGAGATTGTTTTATTACCAAGAATGGGATTAAAGGCCACTTTTTCTTAGCAAGACTGAAGTTGTAGGTAGTTCTCTCGCTAGGAGTGTGGTTGTAAGCTATCTTCTTACTAAGAATGTGATTATTATGGGCCGTCCTCAGGTTTCATACAAGGTAAATGTTTTAAGAAGTAAAGCTTATATTTGGATTGAAATGGTAATGCTCTTGCCTACTGTTGTATGGACAGAGTGTATGTGGTCTTATGGGATGTGTTCCCTAATGGAAGAATGGAATTATAGCAAAAATCATGTTGGAGGTGCTTTTGGCTAGGAATTGCCATCCTCTTCTCCTTGTCTCCAACTGTGAAGCTGATTGATGTTCTCAGAATCTCCAGGAAGCCTCCGCAGGCTGCCATGGTTGCTATTTCAACTTAGGAAAAAAGTAACAGAGTGTTCAAGCCTGGAGCAGGAGGAGGTCTTGTGGGATTCAGGATGGTTTACGTAGTGGGAAAAAAAAATACATTTGGTTTCCTTCTCCCAACGGTAGGAAAGAATATATGGGTTAATATGGTAGGCTAGTTCTATGGGGAATTTCAACTATGTTTCTGTGAATTGTAAGGGAAATGTGGCTTATGTTTCCAGAAAGTGGAGAATGTTTCAAGATTCTAAGGCTTCTGTCCTTAAAAGAGCAGAGATGCCCTCCAGGTTACTATGTGGTCAGCTCAGTTAGAACAAATGATCGGCAAAGGCCAAGGACTTAACTCACAGGGAACAGGAATGTGTTCAGGCACAGCTGGCATTCCGAAGGTTGGCTAGACCCAACCAGATGGTTTACAGGAACTATTGAGACACACAGTGGAATTCTTTTGAGATGATGATGATGATGATGACCAAGATAATAATAACCCACATTAGTATGGTGTTTGGCTTTGCAAACAGTCAATTCCCTGACATATGTTCATTTGTGTTATAAGAATTCGAGTTTCATGAAGAGTTGCATTTCATATCCCTACTTTATCTTGCAAGGAATTTAATCACATTTACAATGACCAATTTACATTTCTCGTAGTATTTCAGGAGTGACTGAGCACAGAGAAATGAAAGCCATCACTGGCTCATCTCCTCAGAATAGTCCTCTCAGCTTACTTTTGGTTTGCTAGTTTATAAGAAGGGTAGTCCTGAGCATCATGATCCTTAAAATCAAGAGACTTTTAAAGTGACTCTCCTCAGAATCTCCCCCAAACTTCTCATCTTTTCACACAATGTCAACTTGTTCAGTGAAATGTCATATAATTTCATTGTGTTCTTTTGTCTTTACCTTTTTTTTGCATTAAAGATTTAATTGCATAAACATTGAATATGAGTGTTAATTTTGGACCTCAGGGGAATAAAAATTTGCCCCATTGAAATGAATAGCAATTACATTTTCCCTAAGAAGTGTACTAAGAAGGCTTTTTTGGGAACGAATTATCTTTATGAGGTGGGGAAGACTATATTCTTCTAACATCCTGTTTTCATCATTGAAATCAAGCTCTGCTATCTTGGCTTCCTCACCATGCTCCAAACCTCACGTGAAAAAGTGGTCATTACTCTTAAGAAGACGAAACTGGAGTCATTGAACTGAATCAAACACATGAATCAGAGATCCATACTATATGTGACACAATTTTATAGTACTCAGGGAAGTTTCCTAAAGTATGGGAAATATCATGGACAGTATCATTACTACAGTAAAGGTATTTGAGAGGACATCTAGAACTACTCAATCAAGTGCCAACTTTTATGCCTGAAACACTTTGTTGCTTCTTGGAAATTCCTTGGTCCTTCCTTCCTTTTCCCCCACTTCAGTCATGGAGCCTGATACCAATGGCATCTTCCAGGTACAAGAGAATGATATGGGAGGCAACTATAAATCAGCTGGAAATTGTTGCCTGCTGGAGTTGACTGGAACCCCAGGCATGATGACTAAGTTAGATACATATCATCTCAGTGAAAGGAGGAATAAGAGGACAGGATAAGTTAGTTCTGTTACTTTCAACGAGTTGTCAGTGAACTCTGCTCTGGACTCTGTTGATGAGGATTGAGGAATACCCTTTACTCCAGATAGGGTTTGAGATAGACTTTATTTTTCTAGTCTTCTTATTTCCAAACATACTATTTGACTAAGTAAGAAGCATGCAACTTCTCATCTTCAAAGACATGTTGTCTATCCATTTTTTTTTTTGGGCTAGGCAATGGGGTTAAGTGACTTATCCAGGGTCACACAGCTAGTAAGTGTCAAGTGTCTGAGGCTGTATTTGAACTGAGGTCCTTCTGACTCCAGGGCCAGTGCTCTATCCACTACACCACCTAGCTGCCCTCATCCTTCATCAATGGCATCAAGGGATAATATCTTGACTTGTGTGTGGATTGGACTTAAGTGAGGCAGAGTTGTACAAAGTTGTCAGCCTCATTCTCTCCTTCAGAGTCATCAAAGTCCAGTAGCAGGACAAAAATCAAGATGACTGGTGATGCCCAGGGTGCAACGGATGACCTTGGTGTTTTTGATGTCTGACCAAGCTCTAAGTGCTCCACAATCCTGCTTCAGTTACCTTCATGGCCTTTAGAACAAATTGTTCTCATCCATTCTACCAGGGGAAATCTTCCCATGTTTGGGGTAGACATCTCTCTAACTTGCCAATGTGTTTGAGGCCTGTCAGTTACTCTCAAAGACATACTCTTTTGATGAATAAAATATGCAGGAGAGAGACTCAAACATTTGACAATTCATTTGGCCAAGTTTGTAAAATTTGCTCCTGTGTATCAACATTCTCACCCAACCCTGCCAAAAACAAGGAGTATTAACAGTTCATATGTTTTCACGCTGCAAAATAGAAGAGAGCTAACTATTCAGTGATCAAGCTTTTGTGTATTCTAATCTCACTTTTCTTTAAAACTCTGATTAAGTGACAGCCTTTGCTGATCCTTAGCGCACTCCTGCCCCAAATTTACTTGGTATGTATTTTGTACATATTTTCGAGTCAAGTAAGTCAACTAGCATTTTTAAAGCAGCTAATATGTGCCAGGGACTGTGGTAAGCTCTGGAGCACCACAAACGAAGGCAAAAAGAGTCCTTACCCTCAATGGGATTACATTTTAAAGGAGATAACATGCAAACAACTATGTACAAAGAAAGACATAGACAAAGTAAAGAGAATGTAATTTCAGAGGGAAGGTACTAGTATGGAGGGTAAAAGGCTTCCTGTAGAAAGGGAGATTTTATCTGAGACGTGAAAGGAAGCCAGGAAAACCAGGAGGTAGAGACAAGTGGGGTGAGCATTCCAGCAATGGGGATCAACCCTCATGCTGGTCCTTATTAGCTGCGTAAGTCACTTTATTCCTCTAAGCCTTGGATTCCTTATTTGTAAAACAGTAATAATAGCTGTTTAATCAACATTAGGTACTAACCACCAAGAGGTATTAAGTGCCTACTATGTTCCAGGCACTGTACTACCTCAAGAATTTGTTCAGAGGAGAATGTTTTGCAAACAAAAAAACCGCTATAGAGTTATGAGTTATTGTTATTGCCAGATTACACATTCTCGTGGGCAGAGATTGCCATTTTCATTCATTTCTGTATTTCCAATTTTTTAAAAATGAGCACATAGGTACTTAATAATGATTGAACTGAATTGTTACATTGAATTGTCATTGAGTTTGAATTTTAGGAAAGTCATTTAGCAGTTAGATTTCCTAGTATTTCTGTGGCTATAATATATTGTAGGAGGGAGAGAAGGAGGCAGGGGATTTCAGAGGATTGCTGTGGATAAGTCAGGTGAAGCTCTTCCTAGAATGAAACGCTTATTTTTTATCCATGAAATAAGGAAGTAAATGGAAGAGATATTGGTGGTACAGTTGCATTGTAGCAGCAGAGAGAAATTACCAGCTTTTAATGGTGCCTCTGAGGAATGGGAATAGAGAGCTCATTAGCTTTTAAGGATTGAAAAAGTTGTCACCTTGAAAAGTCTCACACAGGTATGGAACATATTTCTTTCAAAAAGGTATTGTTTTCTAGTCTGTCATCCATAAATGGGTGGAGTGACCTTGCTGGATAAAATATCTGATCCTACTAAAACATTGTTTTATTTGGCTTCATGGCTTAGATTAAAGCAAAGACTTGGGTTAGGGTACTCACAGTAAATTAGTACTCAAGGAATCATTACAGACAAGAGGCTTATTAGTATGCAACACAGCAAACAGTCAAAAAAGAGCATAAAAACATATACTTTATACAGCAATGTAGATAAAGATTCATTGCTACAGGAGCAAGAAACTCACCCAGCATGAGGGGAAGGGATTCGTGTTGGAGAGAGTAAACGATCAAAGTTGGGGTTCAAGCAGGGAAGTTTTATGCCCTAAAATGGGCTTGGTGGAGAGCAGGTAATTGGTGCCAGATGTGGGAGGGGGCATTCCTAATCAGACCCAGATGTGGTGGAGAAATTCTCACTTACTTACTGCTACCGAGCTCAGGTGAGGTTTGGTTCAGGGGCATTTCTTTATTGGGATCAGAAATTGGGAGAAGGTAACAAAAGTTCACAGGCCTCTGTAATCCATCAGGAGTTTTATCCAAGTGGAAGCTGGGAAAATTAATTGCTTGAAAGATGGATAAGTCAGAACAGAGGGAAAAGGATAAAAACTATCTCTCTTTGCCTATATGCTCTATGGGTATTAGGACTGTTTAGCCTAAGTGTCACCATATTTGAATCCTATCATTATAGCATCAAACAATAAAAAAATTCCAATGATCACAAGCATCTTCATGTTTCAGATTCCCCAACCCAATTTCCTTATCTAGTGCTCAAGCTACTAGAAACTTGTTAAATCATTATAGAAAGTAATTGCTGTTGAAATTTATAGAATGGATATAGGAGCTGTAAGGGACTTTGAAACATAGAATGTATAATGACAAAGCTGAATAATACCTTAGAACATAGGGCATGGAACCTTAAATCTTTACTTTAGGCCATTGGAAAGTAGAATTTTAAAGTTGGAAAGGACATGACATCGAATGCCAGGACAAGAACCTTCAAATGTGAAAGTTGAAAGGGATCCCAGAAGGATGATCTTGTCTGAGGTCCAGAAAAGGAAAGGGAGTTCACAAGATCACACAGATGAGAATTAACAGAATAAGGGTTCAAATCCAGCTTGCAAGGTGAGATCTCAAGAAGTGTACATTTCATTGTGGAGTAGAGACTGTGGAGAGACAGCATGTAGATAAGTACTTAAATGTGAAGCCCATACAGATATAGGAAAATACAAAGGCCCGAAGGTTGTGCACGGTTAAGAACTAGGCATTTGACTGGAACAGAGAGTGAGTCCAGGGGAATAGAAGGGTAAGTAGACGGTAGATTGTGGAGGGTTTTAAATGTCAGACTGAAGAGGAAGTAGGGAGCCACTGAAGATTTAGGGGGCCTTTGCATGGGGGTATGGCTGTGTTTTAAGGATATCAGTTTGGCCGCTGTTTGGAAGATGGATCAAATTGGGGAGAAACTAGAGGCAGGGAATTCAGTCAGGCAATTGAAATAGGCTAGATGAGAGGTGATGAGAGCCTGAATTAGGCTAGAAAATATGCAATCTTAGATCTAAAGTTCATTGCAGCTCTAAATTCTCTCATCTTCTAATAAAAGTAAAAAAATGGCAAGTACGTAGGAGAGGTACAAAGAAAAAGACATATGAGGTCTGAGGAATGAAAAATATAATTTCCCATGACGAATTAGGGAAGCCTTTTTGGAGAAGGTGGTAATTGAACTGGTTCTTAGAAAATGGATAGAATTAGAACTGGTATGAGTAGAATTTTTAGTGTGGGCAAGGGCACCCTGGGTATTGAACAGAGGGCATAATAAGACTCTAAAGCAGGGAAACTCTGGATATGTTCAGGGACACAGCTAGTGTGGGAGCATAGACTATGTGAGATAAAGATGGAAATGTACATTGGAGCCAGGTTGTGTAGAGCCTTAGGTAGATTATAGACTTCCGATGGTTAAGTAATAGGATCAGGTGAAGTGATTTCTTCTTTCATTTTCCCCTAAGCTTAGCCTTCACTATGGGAGGCATTTTAATTTAGTAGAAAGAATGTAGTGGAATGGGTACCTGCTCTGTCACACTCCTCCCAAACCAGGTCTTTAGTTTCATGTTAGCCTTCAGCCATTCTTCCCTTTGAGGTCTTAAACCTGAAGTTGACCAGTTCAGCCAGGGTCTATCCTCTGCCCTTAAGTCTTTTGTCCCCTTCATTTTATTGCTCTTTATACATGACTAAGCCTAAACCCTGTGTTACCTCTACTATCAGACTTATCTGGTACGTACATATAGCTCCATACAACTGTGCCAAATGGGTCTACTATGAATTTGTGCCAGCTCATCGCTCCTTGGTCCCTAATTGTATGTGACAGTCCTTTTATTCCTCCCTGGTTAACTACCATACTCCCTTGCAGTGGCTGTTCCTTCTAGACCTCTTCACTCATCATGATTCCTACACCACACCCTTCCCTCCCTTTCAGAAGTAGATCTTACCTCTTACTTTCCTCGGAAAATAATGACCATCCATTGTGAGCTCTCTCCTAGTCTACACCCCAAATCCTTACTATTTTCTTCATTCTAATTTTTAATGAAGACTTGACCCTTGTCTTTGCCAAAGCCAGCTCTGATCCTTATGCTCTCGATCTCATCCCCTCTGAAATCTTGCTCTCTCAATATCACTCAACCACAATCATAAAATCATGGAATTTGAGATTTGGAAGGGACCTCAACACCTATGTAGGCCAACTCATGCATGAAAGTGATCCCTACTATGACATTCATGACATGCAATCATTCAGTTTCTGCTTTAAGACTCCCAAAGTGGGGGAGCCCACTATATATTTGGTCAAAACATCCTGCTTTTGGACAGTCCTATTTGTTATAAGTTGTCCCTGACATCAAGCCTAAGCTTCCTTTATTCAGCTCTGCTTGTTCCTGATTCCTGGTTATGCTCACTGGGGATAGAAAAATTCTAATTCTGCGTCAAAACAACAAGCCCTTAGATTCTTGAAGACCATTATCAGGCACTCCCAAATCTTCTTTTCTTCAGGCTAAACATAGCCAGGTCCTTCAACTGATCCTGATGTCACAGATTCAAGGCACTGGTATCTCTCATCTTCAATCTATCCTTAGCTACTGCGACCCTCCCCTATACTGTCTACAGATAGGTCTAGGTCTCTCTGATTCTGGGAAAAAACCTTCCCTTGACCCTGCCAAGTCCTCAACCTATCATCGTATATCTCTCCTATGATCCTATGATCCTTCTTTTCATGGCCAAACTGCTAGAAAAAAAATGACCCAGTCTTCTTGCACTAGCTTGCCTCCTCCTCATATCTCATCTTGAGATCTGACTTCCAGACCTACCACATGACTGAAACTGTTCTCTCCAGGGTTGCCAATAATCTCTTCACTGCTGAATCAGATGGTCTTTTCTTAGGTCCCATTCTTCTTGACTGTTCTGAAGTTTTGGAAATTGTCAGCCATCTAGAAGCTTTTTTCTCATGCCTTGATTCCTGTAACATGCTCTCACATGGTTCTTCCTCTACTTTTCTGACAGCTTCTTCTCAGTCTCTTTCACTAGATGGTCATTTTTCACCTTCCCCTAACGATGGGTCTCTCTCCAAACATCTCTCCTGGTCTGTTTTCTCCCCCCTCTCTCTACACGCTCTACATTCCCATCTGAATGCATCATAAGCATCTCAAACTGAACATTTCCAAAACAGAAGTCATTATTTTCTTCCTTAAACTTGTCTGTCCTCTAAACTTTCCTATTTTTTTGAGGAGATTGCTCTTCTTCCAGCTAATTCTTCCAGATTTGCATGTGGTGGGTATTGTGGGAAGGCTCTGTGGAGTTAGAGCACCTGGTTTCATATCTTACCTTGGACATGTGTGCCTGTGCACCATGGGCACCTTGCTTATCCTCTCTGGGCCTCATTTTCCTCGTCTATGAGATTGGCAAATAATTCTCATACTAATTCACAGGGCTATTGTGGGAAAAGAGCTTTGTAAAGATGAACAACCCCTAGAAAAGAAAGTGATGATTATTATGGACAGTTTCACTTCAGTTTGTATTTTGGGGCATGTTTTTATCCCCACTGGGATAAAATTCAGCGTCCTACAAATTCATAATTTAAGGCATTCATCGCTATGATTGTTATTATTGTTATTCCTTCATTCCCATACTTGATGTTGACTTGTTCAATGTTCCTGGTGTGTTGATGAGATCACACTGATATGAATGGTCTCTTTAAGAGACAAAGGTAAAATAAGCTCAAGGGACAAAAGATTTGGACCTAAAAGTAGCATTTCCTAATTAGGTTGGAGTCTATGGTGACTCTGTATACACAGCCTTATAATTACAAAACTAACTTGTATCCATCAGAGATGATCCCACTGACTTGTTGCTGTCCAGTTGTCTCAGTCGTGTTTGACTCTTTGTGACTCCATTTGGGGTTTTCTTGGCAAAAATGCTGGAGTAGTTTTCCATTCCTTCTCCCACTCATTTTATAGATGAGGAAAATGAGGCAAAGAGGATAAAGTGACTTGCCCAGGGTCACACAGCTAGTAAGTTTCTGAGGCCAGATTCAAACTCAGAAAGATGAGTCTTCCCGATTCCAGGTCCAGTGCTCGATCCACTGGGCCACCTACCTGTCTAACCAATGTTCCCACTATTAACAATAACAATTTTGGAAATAAACAAAGATCAATAAAGAAAAAACTGAAGTTGTGAAGAACTAAAGCCAAATCTAGCAAGTCCTAAGGGAGCAGCTACTCCACCCCTTAGCCGGGGATGAGTCAGTTAGAGGATACCCTATGATACAGCAGAAAGAGCACTGAATAGAGTCAATAAATCTGTGCTTTTAATGTTTCACTTCTTCCTTTCAATGTGATCATGGGCAAATTGCTCGAACTCTTCAGACCTCAGTCTTCTCATCTATAATAAAATCTCTAATAACCCCTCTAATTCTAAATCCCATGATCTTTGTTTGTGAGATTCAGGAAAGGGTGAGGCAACAGGGAGACTACAGAACCACAGAAAAGACAGAACAAAAGTGTCTAATTGGGAGTTGATAATTCATGGTTGGCAGGAAAATAGTATGAAAGCATTTAGCTGCTCTTGAGGGGGCACCTGGTCTAGATGAATAACATCATGGTGTAGAACTATTAAATGTAATTACTGTAGATCATCCTCAGCCATCTTTGAAAGACAATGGAGAACAAACGTAGTACCAAAGATGGTAAAATGTTTAAAAGAGTGCTAAATTTGGAGTCAGAAGATCTGGGTTTGAATCCTGACTCTGACACTTACTGCCTATGTGAACCTGGACAAGTTATTTAGCTTTATTAAGCTTTAGTTTCTTCATCTGTAAAAATAAGGATGTTGGACTTGATGGCCTTTCTTGTTTCTTCTAGCTTTGCAGGTATGACTAGAGAAGAGGAAATATTCCCCTCCCCCCACCTTTTTCTTTTTTTTTTTTTAAAGAAAAAGGAAGACAATGGAGTCTTCAACCTATGGGCCAGTGACCTTGGTTTTCATTCTTGGCAGAAAGGAATAATTGGTGCACATCTGGAAAAGGAAACCACCATCAGCAAAATCCAGCATGGCTTCATAAGAACAGATTGTACCAAGAGTAACATTTGATTTTTTTGGTAGTATACTTAGATTTTAGCAAAGTATTCAACAAAGGCTTCCATGCTTTTCTTGTTCACATTTTCTAGGTATATATCCTTATGGCCACAAATCAAAACCAAAAACCAAGATCACTAACCCATAGACTGAAGACTTCATTAGCTTCCTTTTTTTTTTTTTTAAGGGGTAGGGTAGAGACAATAGCATAGTTAGGTGAATTCAGGTCTATTTGGCCCCCAAAGAGAGTAACTATTAATCCTTCAAAGTCAACTTGGAAGATGTCTTCAGTGGAACACCCCAGGCATCTCTACTTGATCTTATGGTGTTTAATAGGCTTGTCAATTACTTAGATAAAGACATAGATGTCTTACTGATCAAAATTATAGATGACATGAAGCTAACAAGAGCACCAGGCCAGGTTGTCCTAAGACCCAGGCCCAACTTGGCTGGAGACCTGGTTCCCAAGCACCTTCTGCCCTATCCTTCCACACACGGAAGAAACAGACTAGATTAAACAAGGCCCTATACCCCTGGCTCATACCCAGCAATAGTACCCCTGGAAGACTGTGAGCTTTATTTTTCTTCAACCACTCACTACTACTTTTATGACTAATGATTTCCCACCATCTGTTTCTCTCTCAATCTCTATATTAATCAATCACTGGCCACATTAAAAGAAAAGAAAACAAACAAACAAGAAACCAATACCCAATACCTCATCCTGTTCTCTCCTCCACTCTATTATAGGCTCCCCTCCATCCCTGTCCCATGCCTCACTCCAGCTCTGTTGACCTCTTCCACTGTGCCCTCTGGAATCCTTATTCCACAGTGAACAAAGATCCCTTAATCCTGGACCTCTTTCATACCCCCTTCAACCACTAGCCCTTACCAAGAATGATAGCCTCATCCACCACTGGCTGTGCCTTCACCTCTGACATATTGGTCTTGGAGGGGTGTCAGAACACTCTGCGTGCCTTACCACCACATCTGGACTCTCCCTTCACCACCATCATTTAACAATCTCTCCTCCTTTGACGTTCACAATATCTACATTTTGATTCTTTTATTCTTCTAAATTATATGGTAGTTATGATTACCCTTCTTTTCACAATGAGTTAAGCACCTGGTTCACTATCTTCCTCTGCTCCCCAATTCTTGCTTCTAAACATCCATATTGATGCTCCCTCAAGCTCCCAAGCCTCCTGAATGGTCAATATCCCTCAGTTCTATGACCTACTTTTCAATCCACAGCAGCCACACAAAGGGAGAGTCACACACTAAATCTCACCTTTACTTCCAGGTGTTCTCCTTCCCTAGTTAAAAATTCTGACATTCCTCTACGTAATCATAACTCCCTATCTTTTCATCTTTCCCCATGCCTCATCCCTCCTACACCTATTTCTGTTCCTCATCAAGATCACCAATGCCTATGTATATTCCCAGGTCATCGTGACTGATCTAACTTCATTTCCTTCTCTCCTCAATCTTGACCTTATCGTTAGATCATTCACCTTTCCACCGTTTGCTGCTCTTGAATCCTTTGTTATCTACTGTATAGCTCATCCCCCTGCTATACTTCAGTCCTGAACTACTCCCACCATCCAACTCCAATCCTAGCTGCAGACTACTGGAAGAGGTCCCACTCCCATACCGATAGAGAATATTATAAATTCACATGATCCAACCTCAACTGGGTCATTACTACGGCAAGGCAATCCTTTTATTCTTCCCTAATTTATTCTTTATCTCGCTCCTGCACAAAAGCTTTTCCAAAACCTTTTTTTTGAAGCCTCCCACACTTCCCCCTCCACATTCTCTCTCAGCTGAGGATCTCACCTATTACTTTATTGAGAAAATTGAGGCCATTCAATCTGAATTTCCTCTTCTCTTCTTTCTTCATCTCAAAAAACTTCACATCATCCCCCCCCACCCCTGACAAGCTCTTCTTTCTTCTGTTGTTGTTGTTGTTGTTCAGCCATTTCAGTTATGTCCAATTCTTTGTTGACCCCATTTGGGGTTTACTTGACAAAGATACTGAAGTAGTTTTCCATTTCCTTCTCTAGATCATTTTAGAGATAAAGAAACGGAGGCAAAGAGGGTAAAGTGACTTGCCCAGGGTCACATAGCTAGTAAGTGTCTGAGGCTGGATTTGAACTCAGGTCTTCCTGACTCCAGACATGGCACTCTATCCGTCACACCACCTATCTTCTGACAATAAGATGTCCCTTGTCTTTGCCAGGACCAATCCTGCCAAAAGTCTCAGCACAGATCTGATCATATCATTTCCCTACTCAATGAAATCTAGTGGCTGCCTATTGTTTCTATGATCAACCATAAACTCCACTATGTATTTTTAAAACCCCTCATGACATTATCCATATCTACGTTTCCATATTCATTGTACACTACTCCTCTTTATACACTTTGCGATCCAGCCAAGTTGGCCATCTATCAGTTGTTCCTCACACATGACACTATCTTTATTCTCTTGGACACGATGGTTCCTCATGGTAGACACTTAATAAATATGTGTTCATTGGTAGGAGCCATAGCTCACATATTGCATGACAGAATTGGGATCCAAAGAGATTTTTCTATTGTTGCTCAGTCATTTCGATTGTGTCTGACTCTTTGTAATCCCATTTGGGGTTTTCTTGGTAAAGATACTGGAGTGGTTTGCCATTTTCTTCTCCAGCTCCTTTTATAGATGAGGAAACTGAAGGGTTAAGTGACTTGCCTAAGGTCACACAACTGGTAAGTGTCTGAGGCCAGACTGAAAGTCAGGCAAATGAGTTTTCCTGACTGTAAACCCAGCACTCTATTCACTACTCCCACCTAGCTGCCCCAAAGAGATCTTAATAGGCTAGAACAGAGGTGGGGAACCTGTGGCCTTGAGACCACATGCGGCCCTCTAGGTCCTCAAGTGTGGCCCTTTAACTGAATTCAAACCTCACAGAACAGATCCCTTTAATAAAAGGATTTGGTCTGTAAAACTTGGACTCAGTCAAAAGGCCACCTCCAAAGACCTAGAAGGCCTCAGGTGGCCTTGAGGCCACAGGTTCTCTACCCCAGGTAGAATTTGGGGTCAGATCTAAAAAAATAAAATTGAATAGGGATAAATGTAAAAATTTATATTTCTGTTCATTTTTTTTTGAAGTACAAGTCAGCAATACATCAGAAATAGATCTGGGTGTCTAAATGGACTGCAAACTCACTATTTGGCCACATTGTGATATATTAGTCAACAAAATTAATTCATTTAGGCTACATGCAGAGAGGCATAGCATCCGTGACTAGAGAAGAACGTGTCCCATGGTACTCTACCCTGGCAAACCTGACCTGGAATATTCTGTTCCATTCTTGGCACCACATTTTAGGAAGGACATTGATAGAATGGAAGCAGTCCCAAGGAGAGCAACCAGGATTGTGAAGGGCCTTCATGTTATTCCGTATGAGATAGAACTGGGGTTGTCAATTCTAGAAACTTGGAAGGATGTGATAATTGCCTTCAATTATGTGAAGGATTGTTATGTGAAACTGGGATTTGTTTTGTCCCAGAGTGCAGAACCAAGGGTTGTTGCTAAGGGGCAAATTTAGACTGGATATGAGAAAAAACTCTCCACCTATCAGAACCATCCAAAAGTGGATTGGGCTGCCTAGAGGGGTAGTGGGTTTTCCCTTGCTGGAAGTCTTCAACCAAAGGCTGGATGGGAGGTGTGTTGTAGTGAAGATTTGTGTATAGATTAAACTAGATGGCCTCTGAGGTCCCTTGTGGCTCTGAGGTTCTATGAAGGTGAAAAGTTAGGAAATTTCTAAATAATTGACCAGTAAAAAATTAAGTTAAAGCAGTCTCCTTTGCTGTCAGACTTCTAGCTTCTTAATGCAGAACGATTGTGTGTGGTAAATAGAATAATGGCTCTTACTAAGAGAGGCTAGCTTCAGGTCACAACTGAATTGAACAAACCTTTACTAAGCATTCTCTATGTACAAGATGTAGTATATATCTTTGTGATAACAATAGCTCACATTTATGCTTGGCTGATACAGGCCATGTTGCATCGATTGTCTCTTTTGGGTCAAAACAACCCTATGATGGTGGCAGCAGAGGCTTTATTATTCCCATTGAACAGAAGAGAAAACCCAGGCCTAGAAGGCATTTTCCCAAGGCCGTGTAGCTAGTAAGTGGTAGAAATAGAACTCAAAACCGGACAAATTCCCTCTTTGAATGGGGGGAGATTGGAATCTGGCCTCTAGTATTACTTGACCTAGGCAAGTTCTTTTCCTCCCCCCTCTCCTTTTTTGTTGTTAACCTGTGGTTTTATTGGTGTAGGAAATTCCTAGTGTGGAGATTTCCTCTACCAATGCACATTGATAACCATCCTGCAACTTATTGTCTTAGGAAGTTGCCGTGGGCAGTGAGAACTTCAATGACTTACCTAGGGTCACACAGCTAATATGTAGTAGGACTTTAACTCAGATCCTCCTGGCTTGAAGGCTGGCTCCATGTCTGTTATTATCTGTTCTGGGACAGGCCTGACAACCCCTTACGACTATGCCTAAATGAGCCTATTGAGACATCTGTCTTTGGTCTCCCAAAAAGGGCATGATCCTGGGGGCACTAAAGAGTATGACCCTGAGGAATGGGGCCAGGAAAAAGAGGCAGGGGTCCAGAACAACCCAAGGCAGCAAAGCTCTCCCTTTCTGAGCTGCTGATCACCCACTAAGCCCTCCCCAGCCCCAAGGAGGGGAAAAAACTGAGCAAATAATTCAGGAAAATTCCTGAGGGTGGAAGATTTTTGTCAACTTTAGTTAAATATAGATTTTAAATTGCCAAAATGTACTCAGCAGCCTGGAGACAGGCTCGCAGTTTGAGAAGTCAGCCAGTCAATAAACACACTACATCAGAGTTTACCCTTTAATGGGGCTATATTAGCTCCCCTTGCAAAGGTTACTCCAAAGGAAAAAGAATATATTGCTCTTTGGCAAATGGGTGGGCAACTCCCCTTAAAGCCCAGCAGTGGCTTAATTGCTTTTGAAAAATGACTCTGTGTGTTGTTATTTGCAATGATGTAGAAAGTATGGTTCAAAGAGTGAGAAGAGCAGCCCCCAGCCCGTTGGATGGATCTTCCAATGTTCTAGAAAGTGCTTTGGCCTGAAAGTTGGTTCCTCCTATCGGTTCTAATTCTTCTTTACAATATGACTAATGTGAAAATATGTTTAATAGAAATGTATATGTAGAGCCTATATCAGATTGCACACCATCTTGGGGAGGGAGGAGGGGAGGGAGTGGGAGAAAATTGAAAACTCAAAACCTTATGGAAGTGAAAATAAGTTAATTAATTAAAAAAATAAACAACTTTAAAATAATGCCTCAAATCAAATTTTGGAGTGACAGAGCCAACAAAAGGTCAGAGAGAGACATTTTTCCAGCTTGTGTCAATTTAGAAGGTCCACAGGAGAGGGTGGGTGCAGGCCCTGAGTATGACAGGAGTCCTAGCCCAGCAGTGGGCCATGGAGGTGGCAGTGACAGCAGTAGCAGGAAGCTCTTAGCTCATAGATGGTAAAGGGGATGGACAAGTAGTCAGAAAGAGATGACAAGGACCTTTTTGCTGGGTGCAGCTGGCACTTATTGGCAACTCTACTGCCCACAAACAGTTCTAGGTCACAGTGCCAAGATGGAGAGAACTTGGCATTGGTCGCAAGGGACCAGGGGCCCTGGTTGCAGTTTCAGGGCCAAGAAGAACACTACCACCAGCAGCTCCAGGGGAGCAGGAACCCTTCCTGAGTAAAGACCGGAGTGCAGACCAGGTGAGTAGTGACCACACTCTCCCAGGATCACAACCACCTTGGAATCACTGAAAACTTGAAGACCCTCAGATTATATGATTGGCATATAATTGTAATGGAATACTATTGTGATATAAGAATGATGACAGGGTGATTTCAGAAAAACATAGATTGATATGAACTGATGCAAAGCAAAGTGAGAAGAACCAGGAGATGATTGTGCACAGTAACATCAATGTTGTAATGATGATCAACTGTGAAAAACTTGGCTACTCTGATCAATTCCAAAGGACTCATGATGAAAAAAAATAGTATCCAACTCCAGAGAGAGAACTGATGAACTTTGAGTACAAAATGAAACATGATTTCCTTTCTTTTTCTTTCTTTCTTTCTTTCTTTCTTTCTTTCTTTCTTTCTTTCTTTCTTTCTTTCTTTCTTTCTTTCTTTCTTTCTTTCTTTCTTTCTTTCTTTCTTTCTTTCTTTCTTTCTTTCTTTCTTTCTTTCTTTTTTCCTTCTTTCTTTTTTTGTGATATGGCTAATAAGGAAATACGTTTTGCATGATTTCACATGTGTAATTGATATCATATTATTTGCCTTCTCAGTGGGTGAGGGAAGGGTGGGAGGGAGGGAGAAAATCTATAACTCAAAATTTTAAAAGAATATAAAAATAGATAGTATATTAAAAGAAGGAAAAAACCCCCTGTAAAATGGGGATAATACTAGCACCTCCTTTCCAAGGTTGTCGTAAGGATGAAAATAAGATGGTATTTGTGAAGCACTTAGCATAGGACCTGGGATGCAGTATGTGCGATGTAAATGCTGTTTATTGCTGTCGTTTTTGTCACCTGCACTGAAGGAAGATCGCCTTGGCTGGTGAGTGTAGGATAGACTGAAGTGTGAGGAGACTTGAAAGGGGAAGACCAACCAGAGAGCTATTGCAAAGCAGTGCAGGTGAGGGAGATGAGGGCCTGTACCAAGGAGGCACTGGTGTGCGTAGAGAGAAAGGGACAAAGAAGAGAGATCTTTGATGGTATCAATGACAAGACTCGGCAACAGATGGGACATTGGCGATGAAAGAGAGTGAAGACTTGAGGATGACCCCAAGGTTGTGAGTCTGGGTGACTATGAGGATGGTGGTACCCTGATAATGAATTCTACAGAAATAGGGATTATTATTAGGATGCCTCTCTTTTGTACAGGTAATTCTGCTAATTAATTATGGAGCACCCCTTACCCAGAAGTCCCCAATTCCTCTTCATACTCAGGACAGCCAACTCCATAGCTGGCACCTCTTTGGATTTCTCCTTCCTTCTTCCTTAATGGATCAATAAGGAGAAAAAAAACAACAAAGAAATAAACATTGAAGAAGACACAGTAGGCTACTTATGATCACCCCCATTGCTGTCTTTCCCTAATGAGAAGAGAGTTTACAGGTTGCCATGGCAACCTCCTCAGTGCTCCACTCTATTTGAACTTTCATTATAGAATGATCTAGAATTATAGGATTTAGAGTTCAAAGGGACCTTCAAAACAGGATCATAAGATCTTTGATTTAGATATGGAAGGGACTTTAGAATCCCCTTAGTCCAACTCTGTCAGGCTGAAGACACAGAGTGACTTGTCCAAGGTCACATGAGTTATAGCTATCTGAGTGAGGATTTGACACCAGATCTTTTCGACTTCAAGTCTAGTACTCCATTCATTATACTATGCTGTGGCTCTTTTATCTAGTACAACCAGTTGTGTTTTACTGGGGAAACTGAGGCAGTATAGTATGAAGGATTTGGAGTCAGAGGGCCTGGGTTTCTATCTTATGTGCCACTGGACAAGTATCTTATTTTCTTTGGCCCTCACTTTCCTTGTCTTTAAAATGAGGACATTCACTTAAATGACCTCCAGGGTTCTGTGTGGTTCCAAAAAGCATGATGCCATGATCTCTCTGAAGCCTCAGTTCCTTCATCTATAAAATGAGGATAATAATGCTTATACTACTCACCTCACACTGTTATTGTAAGGAAAGTGATTCATGCATTTTTAAGAACTACAGAATGAAATTGATGTTCACGATATTGTGAATTTATGTTCAAAAGTTTTAAAACAGCTTCAAAGAGGGGAAAGTTCTTAATGATGTCCTTCAGAAGGTAGTGGATTCTCCATCATTTGAGGTTCTTAAGTGGAGACAGAATGATGACTTTTTGGGGATATTTCAAGGGGATTCCTCTTCAAATAGGGCTTGGAAGAATAATAATAATAACAAGAAGTATTTATATAGTGCTTTGAGTTAAGTTGGCAAAGCACTTTACATATGTTATTTGTTCTTCTCAATGACCCTGTAAAGTAGGAGCTATTATTATTCTCATTTCACATGTGAGGAAACTGAGGCTGAGTGAGGTTATATGACTTGCCCAAGGTCACACAGTCAGTGAGTGTCTAAAGGACAGATTGAAGTTAGGTCTTCTTGACTAAATGAAAAGCACTCTATGCTGCCTCGGTGAAGTCCGCCCCTTCCATATCTACGATTCTGTGACTCTGTGAAGTGTGATGGACCCTTAGGACAATCCTTGAGGACTTGTCATCCCTACCAGGGGCCTAGGCCAGGGCCAAGACCCAAGGCTTCCTGGGGCTAGAACTCTGCTAGAGAGCCAGCTCCTTCACTCTGAGGGAAAAAAAAAACTGCTCAGCTCATCCCACTCTCTTTAAAATATTCATGTAAGCATAGCCTAAGGCTATAGAATAACATAATAAGATTAGACTTTCTGTAAGTTTCTTGATCTCTGGAGACAGAGAAAGTCAGGAATATCAGTATCTCAACTCCTTCCCAGCTATGCCCTATATCTGTGGGCTCTGGGGCCCTTGTCAACCATAAAAAACCTGGTATGAAAGAAATATTAATTATTCAGATGAACACTAACCTTCAAACAGCATAATTATAATCCTGGTACCCATAAGAAAGAGTAAGGGTAAAGGACAGGACTTTTAGAGAGGAGAATGGGGAGTGGGAGGCTGCTCTGTAACTCAGTCACACATGGCTACTCCCCTTGAGTCTTCATGGTGTACTCTCCCAGTAGCACAGTTAATGAGAACTTGTAGGTGGCAGGCCTACCCACATGGGTCATAAAGCCTTTTACCTATTTGCTATGGTGCTCTAGATGTGTGTGTGTGTGTGTGTGTGTGTGTGTGACTGCATATGCGTGTTTAAGAGTATGTGTAGGAGGTGGTGTTTATTTGCTTGTGGGTCAATCCCATGAATTATTGACTCAAGAACTCATTTCTTTTTTAGAGACCACCTTCTGGGAGGCAGCAAGGTGTAGGGCAAAGAATGTTGGACTTGGAGTCAAGAGATCTAGGTTCCAGACTCTACTCTACTATGAACTAGCCACATAGTGTTTCTGTGGGCAAGTCTCTTACTCAATTTGACTCTGTCTCATCATCGGTAAAATGGGGTGTCGAGACTGATAGCACCTATTTTACCAGGTTGTTGTGAGGAAAGTGCTTTGAGAATCTCAGAATTCTATATACATGTGCGCGGATGATGGCGAGCCTATATTGAGAGAGACTGGCACGGCCCTTAGAACATAGAACAAAGAATGGCAGGGTTGGAAGGGATCTTAGAACACAGGAAACAATGTCAGAGCTGGAGGGAGACTTAGAAAATTAGAATTTCTAAAATGGATTATAAGAGTGTCTATTTGTGAGCTCTTAGGAAGGGAAGAGGAGGAGAACAGCATGATATAATACAGAAGACCTGGGTTTTGAGTCCAAGGACCTTGCATGATTTTGATATTTCATGGTAGAAGAACCTTTACAGCAGAAATTCTTAATCTAGGAAATGTTTCTTGCTATGACCCTGAGCAAGTCACTTCATAGATGTTGGCCTCAATTTCTTTTTTTTTTTAATATGAATTTATTTATTTTTAGTTTTCAATATTCACTTCCATAAGTTTTTGAGTTCCAAATTTCTCACCCCTCCCCCCCCCAAGATGGCATGCATTCTGAATACCCTTCCCCTGGTCTGCCTTCTCTTCTATCTCTCCCCTCCCTTCTCTTATCCCCTTCCCCTTCTATTTTCCTGTAGAGCAGGATAGACTTCTGTACCCCATTTCCTGTATTTCTTATTTCCCAGTTGCATGTGAAAACATTTTTTTAAAAACATGTGTTTTTAAAACTTTGGGTTCCAAATTTTCTCCCTTCCTCCCTCCCCACCCATTCATTGAAAAGGCAAGCAACTCAATATAGGTTGTACATGTGCAGTTATGCAAAACACTTCCATAGTAGACATGTTGTGAAAAACTAAACTCTATTTTCCCTTAATCCTATCCTGCCCTCCCATTTATTCTATTCTTTCTTTTGACCCTGTCCCTCCTCAGAAGTATTTGCTTCTGATTACCCTCTTTCCCAATCTGCCCTCCTCTCTATCACCCCTCTACTCTCTTGTCCCCTTCTCCCCCTATTTTCCTGTAGGGTAAGACAGATTTCCATACCCAATTGAATGTGTATGTTATTCTCTCCTTAAGCCAAATCCTATATGAGAATAAGATTCCCTCATTCCCTCTCCCTTCCCCTGTTTCCCCTCCCTGTGCTAAAGAGACTCTTTTTCTGTTTTTTTTTTGTGAGATAATTTACCCCATTCTACCTCTCCCTTTCTTCTCCGAGTATCATCCTCTCTCATCCCTTAATTTTATTCTCCAGATATGACCCCTTAATCTTCAACTCACCCTGTGCCCTCTATCTATCTATCTATATATACATACATACATTTTTTCCTTCAACTACCCTAATACTGACAAAGTTCTCATGAGTTACAAATATCATCTTTCCATGCAGGAATGTAAACAGTTCAATCTTAATAAGTCTCTTATGATTTCTCTTTCCTGTTTACCTCTTCATGTTCCACTGAGTCCTGTATTTGAAAGTCAAATTTTCTGTTTAGCTCTGGTCTTTTCATCAGGAATGCTTGAAAGTCCTCTATTTCACTGAATGACCATTTTTTCCCCTGAAGGATTATACTCAGTTTTTCTGGGTAGGTGATTCTTGGTTGTAATCCTATCTCCTTTGCCCCGGAATATTATATTCCATGCCCTGCGGTCCTTTAATGTAGAAGCTGCTAAATCTTGTGTTATCTTCATTGTTTTTTCCACAGTACTTGAGTTGTTTCATTCTGGCAGCTTGTAATATTTTCTCCTTGACCAGGGAACTCTGGAATTTGGCTACAATATTCCTAGGAGTTTTCCTTTGGGGATCTCTTTCAGGAGGAGATCTGTGGATTCTTTCAATTTCTATTTTGCCCTCTGGTTCTAATATATCAGGGCAGTTTTCCTTGATAATTTCTTGAAAGATGATGTCTAGGCTCTTTTTTTGATCATGGCTTTCAGATAGTCCAATAATTTTTGAATTCTCTCTCCTGGATCTATTTTCCAGGTCAGTTGTTTTTCCAATGAGATATTTCACATGGTTTTCTAATTTTTCATTCTTTTGGATTTGTTTTACAGTGTCTTGATTTCTCATAAAGTCACTGTCTTCCAATTGCTCTATTCTAATTTTTAAGGAAGTATTTTCTTCAGTAATCTTTTGGACTTCCTTTTCCATTTGGCCAATTTTTCTTTTTAGGCATTTTTCCCTCTCATTGGCTTTTTGGACCTCTTTTGCCATTTGGGTTAGGCTGTTTTTTAAGGTGTTATTTTCTTCAGTATTTTTTTGGGTCTCCTTTAGCAAGCTGTTGACTTGTTTTTCATGATTTTCTTGCATCACTCTCATTTCTCTTCCCAGTTTTTCCTCTACTTCCTTACTTGCTTCTCAAAATCCCTTTTGAGCTCTTCCAAGGCCTGGGACTGATTCATATTTTTCTTGGAGGCTTTGGATGTAGGAGCATTGACTTTGTTGTCTTCTTCTGGTTGTATATTTTGATCTTCTTTTTCACCAAAGTAAGATAATATAGTCTGACTCTTTTTGCACTGCTTGCTCATGATCCCAGCCAATTACTTGAGTTTTAAATGCTTTGTTAAGGTAAGAGTCTGCTTCCAATGTGGAGAGTGTACTGTCCCAAGCTTCAGGGGTTTGTGTAGCTGTTTTCAGAGATACTTGAAGGGACCTGTAAATTTTCAGTTCTTCCAAGGTGGTATGATAAGGGGTGAGGTGTTTAACTCCTTTCCTGGCCTGTGAGCACAGGTATTCCTTTCTGTCCTATAACTGTGAGGAGGGGTTCATCTTCACAGCCACTACAAGCTCCACCACGCCAGCGCTCTTCCTTACCCCAGCACTGCGGCCCAGAACTGTGACCCAGATCCAAGTAGGGGCAAAGCAAGAGATTCCTGTCTCAGCACTGGCAAAGAGATTCCTGCAGTCCCTCTCTGATCAGACACTGGATTCCCCCTCAGTCTGTGGGCCGGAAGCTTGGGAAGCTGCTGCCCCCCCCCACCAGGCTCGTGGGGAATGGAGCTGAGACCCCGCCTTCCTCTCTGACCACAGACAGAAACAGACTTTTCCCACTGACCTTCTAAGTTGTCTTTGGCATTCGTGGATTGAGGTGTCTGGAAACCTCCACAGCTGCCCGCCATTCAGTCCTCTGAGGCCTGCTCCAGGTTTGCTGCAGCCTGCGTGCCCACACCACGCTGTGCTCCCAGCCCGGCGCACTACACCTTTCTGATCAATCATCCAGGTTGTCTTGGGCTGGAAATTTGTTTCATTCTGTCTTTTTGTGGCTTCTGCTGCTTCATAATTTGTTTAGAGCCATTTTTTGTGAGTATTTGGAGGGGTTTGGGGGAGAGCTCAAGGAAGTCACTGCTTTCACTCCACCATCTGGGCTCTGCCCCGGCCTCAATTTCTTCATCTGTAGATTGAGGACAGGTAGACTAACTAGATCAGTGGTTCTTACAGAAAATCTGGGAACTCCTGGAAGTCCTTGAGACCACTTCAAGGGGTCAGTGAGTTCATAACTATTTTCATAATAGTAAGAAGATGATTTGATTTCTAATACAGTAAATATTGAAAGATATAACTCACAAAAGCAAATGTTCTTTAAGGGAGGCATCCTCAATAATTTTTATGAGTGAAAAGGAGTACTAAGATTGAAAAGTCAGAGAAAAACTGGGATAGATTATATTTACAAGGTCCCTTCCCCTCTTGAAATCTGTGTTCCAATGTTTTCGAAGGGATTCTTTAAATCATGCCAGACTAATTGTATTTCCATTTGTGATAAGGTTTCCAAACAAGTATGTCAGGAGACTTTTGTAGATATAATATACCTGGATTTTGGCCACGTGCTTGATATAACTTCTCATGATATCCTAAATGGTGGAGAGACGTAGGTTGTATGATAATGCAGTTAGGTAGATGTAGAACTGATTGATCTCCAGGATCCAAAAAGTACTGATTATTAAGTAGATGCCAGCCATTAGGGAGGTCTCTATCAGGATGCCCAAGAGCTCTATCCTATTGTCTTCAACATTTTAATCAATGACTTACATGGATATGTATTAGTTAAGATCATCAAATTGCACATAAAGCAGTTTCAAGAGACTAGATAAAACCCTTTGTGACAGAATTAGAATAAATATTATTATAATAGACTTGAACCATGGGGAGAAGCTAAAAAACATGAAATTTGTACTCCCAAACAGCAATGTATCTGTAATTTCACTGATGTGGACTTATCCTGTGTGGCTCTTGTCCAACTCCTCCCATAAATCTGCCAAGGGGACCATCTAATCATCTAGGGGTCTTTTTTACATTCTTGACAATGCATGGATACCAATGGAGGGTGCACTCTGTCCAATGGTTATCCTTAGATTTTATTGTGAAAGGGAGTCCTACCATGCACCTCCCCGCCTGTTGAATCTTCTGCATAAGTCCTCTTCTACAATGTACTTCAGCCTACTCATGTGCCCCATGGGAGGGGGTCCCTTCCTTTGCTACATCTATTGCCCTTTTGTTAATCCTTTATTTCATTTCTTTGGAGACTGTAGCTTTCCATGACTTGCAGCAAGACAGCATTATCTGAAAAATCTCTAGGTTAAAAAGGTGGACTTTGGTTTCAGGAGGAAATGGAGGATAATTAAAAGAACTGTACAATTTCCTCAAAGGAACTCTCGCCCATTCTCCTCTCCTCTATTTTCAATTCTAGGCTCAGTTCATTATTCATTTGCAGGGTCCACTGAAGACAGACGTAGTGATAGATGAACTTTATGGTTTGCTAATCCAGCTGCATCTTATAGCTTGTTATTTTTCCTCTACTTAGTACTATCTATGTAGATGGTTAGGCTAGTCTAGCCAACAAATCTTTTTATTTAAGGAGATTTATTCTGTGAAATCTGGATTCAGTCAAAGGGCCACACTTGAGGACCTAGAGGGCCACAGATTCCCCAGCCCTGGTAGACTTTTGAGGAATAATATGTTTCATATCAGAAGTCCTGCACTGTTTTGGGGCTTAATGTAATTTAGAACACAAATGAGAACATAGGCAAATAGGAACATTGATTCCTGACCCTCATCTATTGGGAAAATCTTCAACGATGGCAGTGACCATTTTTCACAAGCCTCCATTCCATATTCTATGCCTCACTTGGTATTAATAATCTGAGGGTGCTCAAAGCTTTCACTGTTGCATCATTTCTCAAGGAATCTTGCATGATTTTGATATTTCATTGTAGAAGAATCCTTAAAGACAGAGGTTCTTCACCCAGGATCTGTGACCTTTTGAAAAAATTATATTTTGTTAACTATTTCGGTGTAATTTATTTCCTTTATAATCCCAAACTATTTTATTTTATGAACTTAAAAACATTCTGAGAAGGAAGAAGGGGAACAGGCGTTTAATAAGTACCTACTATGCGCCAGGGATTGCATCAAGCACTTTATAGAAATTATCTCATTTTATCCCTAGAACAGCCCTGGGATGTAGATGCTACTATTAGCCCTATTTTACAGTTGAGTAAACTGAGGCAGACAGAAGTTAAGTGACTTGCCCTGAGTCATACAGTTAGTAAGTGTCTAAGGTTAGATTTGTGCTAAAGCCTTTATGAGTCCAGGTCCATCCATTTATCCACTGTACTACCCACTTGCCTGGAAAGGGGTCTGTGGGCTTCGTTAGATTGCCAAAGGGGTCTATCACACACACACACACACACACACACACAGACATGGTTAAGAACTCTAACCTTAAGATATCAGTTCATTGTACCGATTCAATTTTTTAAAAAATACCCAACAAACTATAAACATAGTGAGGTCTTAACTTCTGTACATCTTTCAGTAAATGGTGAGCTTGTACATATGTGATCTGCTATAGACTATCATTTGTGAAAAACAGGTTTGTTCCATTCTGATATTTTCATCAAGATGAAATTTAATGGAGGTAAATGTAAAAATTTGTATTTGAGTTAAAAAAAATCAGCTGTATAAGAATATAATATGTTGGGAAAAGGAGGAGCAAGGAAAGAAAGGAGACAGAGAGAGAGAGAGAGAGAGAGAGAGAGAGAGAGAGAGAGAGAGAGAGAGAGAGAGAGAGAGAGAGACAGAGAGAGACAGAGAGAGACAGAGAGAGAGAGAGAAAGAGAGAGAGAGAGAGAGAGAGAGAGAGAGAGAGAGAGAGAGAGAGAGAGAGGGAGAGAGAGAGAGAGAGAGACAGAGAGGAGACAGAGACAGAGAGAGAGACAGAGAGAGAGAGAGAGAGAGAGAGAGAGATTGTTAGACCTGGAAGAGACAGTTATGGGGTCACAGATGCAGGGCTAGAAGGGTACTTAGAAGTCACCTGTCCAGCTCCCTTATTTCACAGATGGAGTGGGGGTGGGGGTTAAGTGACTTACCTGTGGTAGTAAGTGGCTGAGGTGGGATTTGAACCCAGATCCTTAGACTTCAGAACCAGGACACCTTCCATCGTATCTCCTAAAGCCCTCTAGCATTCTGGCAGTTTGTGGTGCAGCAGGAAGAGTCTGGGCAAACCATGTGCCCTCTTTGAGAGGCAGTTTCTTCCTTTGCAAAAGAAGAGTTTTCAGCTCTTGCACTGTGTCCCCACCTGGGTGCAGTGCTGTAGAGAAAGTGTTTGCTATAGTTTAAAGCTACAGAAATGGGGGCTTTGCTTAGAGCCTGAGGTCACACCACGCCAGGACTTGCCCCTGGATCTCCTGACTCTCAGTCCCATGTCTTTTTCTGCTAAGCTCCATCACCTGGCCTGGATAATGTCAGTAGACCCATGCCCTCTCAATGTCACCTCTGACCTCTCAGGTTGGAAGCAGAGTTACTGGGATCACTTTGATAAACAGCTCTTTCCCTTTTGGCTCCTGTGCTTTGGTGATCATTTCCCCAGGCACTCACTCCCTTCCCTGGTCCTGGGGACAGAGGACACTTGCTTAGGGGGTGGGGTCCTTTAGGGTGAGGGGAAGGCTGGAAAACAGGTCAGAGATTCTTATCTGGACACAACAGCCACACAAATATCTTAACCGTTTGTTTCTCCTTGAGTAATGCCACTTGTTCCAACATCTGCTTATTTAATCTTTCTGCTGTCCAGAAGAAACATCCCAGCTATTCGCTGGCAAGGGGACTGCCTGAGATGAATTTGAAATGTCAAGTGAACCCAGCATCGGTTGCTCCCCCCTCCTCAACCCCAACACACACACATTTTGGTGATTGTTTGATCTGAAAAGCACTGGCTATCCTTCCACACAAATCCATCAAACCATAGCAGAGAATGTAGAATGTTAGAAAGGGAACACGTTTGAGAAGACAGAAGGTCACAGCATGAAAGGACCGTAAGCCAGAGAGTGTTAGAGATGTCAGGACTTAGACCGTGAAACGTCAGAGCTGGAAGGAAACTTAGAACGCAGAATATCAGAACTGCATGGGCCCTTAGAACACAAAATGTCAGTTCTAGAAGGGACCTCAGACCGCAGAATAATAGAACTGGATGGGCCCTTAGAACACAAACTAGCAGTACTGGAAGAAAACCCTAGAACGGAGAATGTTAGAGCTAGAAGGGGCATTAGAATATAGAATGTCAGAGCTGGATAGGCCCTTAGAACACAAAATGCCCGTTCTGAAAGGGACCTTAGAACACAGAATGATAAGGGACCTTAGACCATAGAAGTCCATCATAGCAAACCTTAGGACATTGAATGTCAATCCTCAAAAGGCCCTTAGAATGTGGACTGTTTGAGCTGGGTGGACCCTTAGCACATGCAGTGCTTGTGCTGAAAGGGATCCTGGAATATCGACTGTTTGCTGTTCAGTTGTTTCAGTGGTGCCTGACTCTTTGGGACCCCATCGGGGTTTTCTTGGCAAAGATACTGGAGTGATTTGCCATTTTCTTCTCCAGCTGTTTTACCAGATGAAAGAACTGAGGCAAAAAGGTTAAATGACTTGCTTGGGTCACACAGTGAATAAGTATCTGAGACTAGATTTGAACTCAAGAAGATGAGTCTTCCTAACTCTGGGTCTGGCACACCATCCATTGAGACACCTAGCTGTCCTGTTCCAGGGCCCGTTGACCTTTCAGCACAGAATGTTAGAATTGGAATAGCCCTTAGAGGATGAAATGCCAGAGCTAGGGACTGAGCTTGTTTCTGTTCTGGAAGATATCTTTGATGACACTTTTGTGTAGAAGCTGCCATTGGCAGCACGTGATGAGCTTACAAGCACAAGGGTTTCTCCATAGCCCTTCGGGTCGCCCTAGTTGGGATCCTTTGAAGAGCCTGATCTTCCATAGTTTGAAGTGATACAGGATTAGGAGCACCAAGGAAAAGGGTCTTGGTGGTTGAAAGCAGCTTGGGGTCCCTGGAAATGCTGTGCCATTTCCTACGTGGGATCCAGCTAGATCTTTTTCTCCTGTTCAATGCTGGCTCCAGCTCACTATCCTTTTGTGACCTTTTGTAATCAACCTTTAACTGATCAACCAACAAGAGTTAATTATGCATTTATTTAAAGCAGCCAAAGCTAGGCTCTCAGGAAGGTTCTATTCTATGCAATCCTAGTGATCAGAGTGCCTTGAGCGGAACAAACCTTTCAGCTTGGCATCCAAAGCCCTTCGCCATCTTGTCCCACCCTGCTTTTCCAGCTTTGCCTTACATTAGGCCCCTCCATGTACATTTGGCTCTAGCCAATATAATACATGTTTAGAGATTCAGGAAGCACCCTGGTCTTATCAGCAGCACATTTATATGCCAGACTTAGGGTGGGTTACTCCTGGAAATGGCTAATCTCCCCCTTTGAAATTGAAGGTAATAATAATCATCAACCACAGAATGGGTGAATGTTTTCTGAACTTGCCTCAAAACTCTGGGAGTGCCTCCTGCTTATGCTGTGCGGCTTCCCATGCGCTGACTGGAAGGGGGAGCCACTAAAAGGTTTGGCAGGGGTCAGTCACAGGGGCGGGGGGAGATATCGCTACTGTGTGCTGGGAAGATGGCATGATTAGCTTTTTTGTGATGGATTGGAGAAAGGAAAGACTGGAGGAAAGGGGGCTTCTATTTCAATAAAATTATTGACCCCTAAATTAAGAGGATATTATGATTACATAGGTGAGAAGAGATAAGCGTCTAGATTAGGGTTATGGTGGTGGGAATTAGAAAAGAGGAAATGGGTGGGAGAGCTATTGCAGTGTGAGAATTGAAAGACTTGGCAAATGACTATGTTGGGGGTGGTGGTGACAGAAATGGGAAAATCCAAGATGACTCCAAGACTTCCAGTCCTGGTTTTTGGGAGGATTGGGATCTATCTTTCATTTATGGTGCTTGTATTTTGGGACCATGTGTTGTAGGAGAAACAGCCCTAGACCAGGAATTGGGAGATCTTGGTTTGAATCCCTGGGTAGGATCTTGGGCTCTTTGAATTTAAACTCTATGAGCCTTGGATTCTTCCTTAATAAAGTGGATATAGTAATCTCTGCATTATCTTCTCAAGGGTTATTGCAAAGAGATGTCTTTTGGATGTTAGAACTCAAAAGAAAGGTGAGATCTTCTGACTCTCAACAGATAGCCTGTTGAGAGATAGCAAGATATCAACAGATAGTAAGTTCACCGTGGTTCAGACTCCAGGCTCCAGGACTCCACTGTCTGTGCCTAGAACTGAAAAGTCCAATGAAACAGATCCCAAACCCAAGAGTTTTGAGTTCATGAGGCCCGAGGGTTTGTATGTAGGGGGAGGTGTTGCCCACCTTAGTGCAAGGTGTCCATGCTTCAGGTAAACAAACCTTCTAAACAGAGCTAGAAAGAGTGAGATTGTCTCAGTAGGGTAATTTAAAAAATGCACCTGTTCCAGGTATGCAGCTAATGGAAAGAATTTCCCATGCATATGGAAAGGGACTAGAGAATGTCTTCTCCAAGAAGTAGGTCTCTGCTATCTCCCATAAGCATATCTCAACTTCAGGTGATCTAGGCATGTTCAAAACCTGATATATGCAGCTATATTAATACATATTGCACAAATGTATGCAAATCTATGTGTTTTCATGTGTATGTTTATTTTTTCTATATTTATGCTGCATACGTTTTATATATTAGAAGTGAACTCCTTGAAAATAGAGATTGTTTAATTTTTTGTACTTGCATACTCAGCACCTGGCACATAGTCACTTAAAAAGTACTTGTTGAGGGGCAGCTAGGTGGCATTGTGGGGAGAGTGCCAGCCTTGGAGTCAGGAGGACTTGAGTTTAAATCTAGCTTCAGATACTTACTAGCTGCGTGCCTCTGGGTAAGTCACTTAACCCCCAGTTGTCTCCAAAAAAAAAAAGTACTTGTTTATTGATTGAATAAGTAGGGGCCAAGAGACCTGGGGTCCTGTCTTAACTCTGGCACTACCTTGCTCTATGGGCTTGGGTCAGTCAGTCCTCTGCTCTGACTGAGCCTCTGGTTCTTTTCACTTCTTCAATGAGGGCGAGCAACCCTTCCCATCCCTCTGATAGAGGTGAGCAGGGTTGCTTATCCTCATGAGCTTTCGCTGAGATAGAAGATAGAGAAGACTTCGAAGAAGGGCCATTCAGATGTACAGGAGTGTTTCTGGGCCTCAGGGCTCCTTTAGAGTCTTAAAAATTACTGAAGATTCCAAAGAGTTTTTGTTCATGTGGATTATATCTATCAGTACTTACTATATCAGAAATTAAAATGAATAATTTTTAAAAATTACTTATTTATTTATTCCTTTTAACCAACATTTAAAAACCCATTACATGTTAATATAAATGACATTTTCTTAATGAAAAATAACTACATTTTCCAAAATTTAGTGAGAAGAGTGGCATTATTTTACAAATTTTACAAACTTTGCAAATCATTTTAATGTCTTTCTTAATAGAAAACAGTTCTATTCTCATATCTATTTTTACATTCAATAGGCTGTGACATGTTTTGGTTGAAGAATAAAATGAAAATCTGGTGTCACATTATGTAGTTAGAAAAGGAAGGAGTATTTTAATAGGAATATAATGTCTTAGTATTATTATAAACATACGTTTGACCTTGAGGACGTCCTAAAAGGGTCTCAGGGACCCCCAAGAATCCTTTGGCCATACTTTAAGAATCACTGCTGTAGCAAAATAATTCATGGTATTGTAGGGTACTTGGTTCTCAGATCCATGGCTCTGCACTGTGAACGAGCCCAATTTACCTCTCTGAGCCTCAGTTTTCTCATCTGCAAAATAAGGATGATAATATTTCCTTTGCCTAACTCATATAGTTGTTAGGGGCAGGGAGGGGAGATCAGTGCTTTGTAATCCTTAAAGAAGTATAGAAAAGTGATCATTTGTAATTAAAGTGCTATAGAAATGTGATTTCTTAACTATCAATAGGAAAAGGAAGTCCATTTAGGGAAGCTGAGTTAATAGATGAGTATTAGAGTATAAAAGCGTATATGGTTTTTTCTTTGCTTACCAAAAAGAGTTGAAACTCCTCTTTTTGGCATTTGAGGCCCTCCAAAGTCAGGCCTCACCCTCTCTATATCTCAATGTCAATAGTGCTGGCTCTGGAGGCAGAGAACCTGGGTTCAAACCCTACCTCTGACCCTCTCTGTGTGACCCTTGTCAAATTGCTTAACCTTGCTGTGCCTCAGTTTCTCCATATGTAAAACAAAAGGGTTCGAGCAGATGGTCTCTATAGTCCCTGCCAGCTCTATAGATCCACAATACTCATACAGTCCCTCACTGTCTCTCAAATGGTGGTACCTTGTTTAATTTTTAAGTTGTTTGATATACATATGCACATACACACACATACACACACACACATACACACACACACACACACACACACACACACACACACACACACACACACACACACATAGGCTATCTTCCCAAATAGACCATGAGGGTGAGGAATTGGTCTTATTCCTCTTTGAAAATCAGTTTAGCCACATGCTAGCTGCTATGAAGAGCAGACTAAGCCAAGAATTTAACCTCTTTTTCAAAGGTATCCAGGAGATTTTCTCATTCCTTCATTTATTTAGGCATTCATTCATTCATTCATTCATTCATTCATTCATTCATCCTGGATCTAGTGCTTTCTAGTTGTGTGACCTTGGACAAGACAGTTCCCTTCATGTGATGATTGAGTATAGTGGAAAGAGTGCTAGATTTGGGGGCCTGAGGATCTAGGTTCCAGCCTTGCCTTTGCTACTTACTGGTTATATGACCTTGGGTCAATAGCTACCTCTCTGAGCCTTGGATTCTTCCTCTTGAAAAGGAAGGAGTTCATTCAGAGCCTCCCTAAGGTCCCTTACAGTTCTAAATCGATGATGCCATGTGTACATTTTGTAAACTTTGAAGCTCTCTTTAACTGCAATTTCTGATTTTATGTCAATTCAATTAAACAAGTATATATTTAGTGCCGTACAAGGCACCATGTTGGGTGATGGAGGGAGAAAAAAATGTCAGCTTTTTGCCCTTAAGAAGATTGCGCTCAGAGGCAGCTAGGTGGTGCAGTGGATAGAGCTCTGGCCTTGGAGGCAGGAGGACCAGAGTTCACATCCAACTTCTGACACATGATATTCACTAGCTGTGTGACCCTGGGCAAGTCACTTAACCCTGATTTGCCTCACCAAAAAGAAAGAAAAAAGAAGCTTGCGTTCTACCAGAGTTGATATAGCCTGTACTTAGAAAAAAATGTGGGGGGCAGCTAGATGGCACAGCGAATAGAGCACCAGCCCTAGATTCTGGAAGACCTGAGTTCAAATCTGAATTCAGACACTTGACACATAATAGCTGCGTGACCCTGGGCAAGTCACTTCACCCCATTGCCTCACCAAAAACAAATAATAATAATAATAATAGTAATAATAACAATAATCTGATAGGAGGAGAATGTATAAAAGACAAAAGAAATGTGCAAACACAATAATATTTGGGAAAATGTGAGGAGAGAGAGAACATTTTCAACTGAGAATGTCATAGAAGCCTTTGTAGAGGAAGCCATAACTTAGCAGAGCTTGAAGGAAGAAGATTCTGAAAGGGGAGGATGAGGAAGAGGGGCATTCCAAGCATGGGGGACAGCCCTGGTGGGTTCACAGAAGCAAGAGATTATTTTGTTCTTAAAGGGAAGTAGTGTGAGAGGAGGCTAGAAAGGTAGACTGAAGTCAGACCACAGATACCTTAAATTCCATGCTAAGGACTTTGCATTTCATTTTGTAATTACCAGGGAGTCACTGAAGGCTTCTGAGCAGGTGAACAACACGCTTAGTTCTGTGCTTAAGGGTGATTATTTCAGAAGCTCCAGACAGATTGGAGAAGGGAACTGATTGGAGCTAAGGGCAAGTCATGTAACTTCTCTGGCCTTAGCTCCTTCCTCTGCCAAATGAGGGGATTGAAGGAGATGATCTATAAGGTCTCGCTGAGCCCTAAATACAATATGTGCAGCGAAGACAAATCTAATATAAGGATGCTTTAGCATTTTTTACAGAAAAAGGAGAAATGTCTGATGGTGGTGCTTGTGTGTGTGTATGTGTGTGCGTGTATGTTAGAGGGAGAGAGAGAGAGAAGAGAGAGAGAGAGAGAGAGAGAGAGAGAGAGAGAGAGAGACAGAGACAGAGACAGAGACAGAGACAGAGACAGAGACAGAGAGAGGAGAGGTCAGAAAGAATGAGAAAGAGAAAAAGTGAGAGAAAAGAGCAAGGAGAGAATGGGAGGAGGGAGGATGGGAAGGAGAAAGAAAGAGAGATTATGTGAGGCAGTGTGTGTGTGTGTGTGTGTGTGCGTGTGTGTGTGTGTGTGTGTGTGTGTGTGTGTGTGTGTGTGTGTGTGTGTGTGTGTGTGTGTGTTGAGGTAAGCTCTTGAAGGATACTGGAGAGTTTTGTGTCAAGGACACAAGTGATCTTCCTTAGCAAGGAGAAGGCTCCCCTTATCCTCTGAATGCAGAACAAAGTAGGAGAGGATGGCTCATGTCTCTTCTGGCACTGACCAGTCCACGTACAAAGTTCAAAACCCCGTGGGATACTGGGAAGCTGTGATGTGGACTCTGCCAGAGTGTGGCAGCTCAGCACCGGGCTATTGATTAGGGCAGGTGGAGGTGGAAGGGAGAAGGCAGGGCTGGGAAAGGCTGGCCCTGGTCCACAGCATTTAGGCTGATGAGCTGCTTTGGTTTTTTTAAACTTTTCTTTGAAGCCTGTGCTTACCTCTCATCTTTGCACTGCTCAGATCAAACTTGCCACTCTCCCCAGAGTCTCTGGGCTTTAATCTTCTTAAGTTTCTTTCCCAGCTTGTCTGTACAAAGTTTTATCTCTGGCTCCCCAGCAAAAGAACCTTGGGAAGCAGCTAATGTCCTCTGAGACCATCATGGCTGGTGGATGGAAAGGAACATGGGCTCCAAAGGTGATAATGGTGTTGCTTTTAAAAAAAATGTTTTTCTTTTATTGACTCCAAGGCTGAAAGGGAATTTACTGGTTAATACCCAATTTATGTGCAGGTGCATCTTCTGACAAATACATGTTCCATGGGGAAAAGAAGGGAGGCCTTGAACATTGACCTATCTCTAAATGCAAGTGCCCCTTTGTACACAGCAAAGTCTTTTAAACTGGGACCTAAGAACCTGTTTTTTTTTTTCATGGTATTTCAATATAATTGCCTTCCTTTGTAATCATGTGTATTTTGTTTTTTGCATATAAAAACATTATTCTTAAAGGGCCCCATGTGCTTCTTCAGACTGCCAAAGGGGTCCATGACACAAAAATGTGAAGAACTCCTTGGGTAACATGATGTAGAGTGACAAGGCTTCTAGATTTGGAGGCAGTGGCCTAGGTTCAAATCCCAGCTCTGCTGTTGATTGTGTGACCTTGGGAAAGTTCCTTTTCTGGTCCTTAGTTTCCTAAGCTCTAACAAGAGGGGATTGATTTAGATGACCTCTAAAGTCCATTTGAGCCATCCCATTCTGCTTTCCAAGGTCATATATAGCTCCAAATCCTATGATCCCACTATCCTGCAGTGTAGACAGAGGGAAAGGCTGGGGTGTTGGAGAGTGAGCAGAAACTCAGCAGAGCAAAAAGGGAATGAAGGATTGGTGGAGCTGCATGTTCCTACTGCCTGATGCTTGGCATGTGTTTCCCAGGGGTAGAAAATTGGGATTCAGCCTTGTTAGTACCATTCAGGTAGGTTGCTCTAGGCTAGGCAGGCCTTGGCCTTTTCTTTTTCCAATTTTCCCTATTACTCACTTTTCTAGCTCTGGTATGAAGAGTGTGGAGGGTACTGGAGCACAGCAATCTATAACGCCAAATCAACAAAGATCCTGGTGAATACTCCCTCCGGCCCTCACAGGGAAACAAAAGGAGAAGGATCCTACATTGCAGCCACTGCCGCAGTCATAGTTCCCAATCTCAGCCAGCCGCCATTCAGAATTGTAGAAGCTCAGAGGGGAAGCAGTCAATCCATCAATAAGCAGTTATTAAGTTTCTCCTACACTCCAGGCACTGTGCTAGGCTCTGGGAGTACAAAGACAAAAAGAAATAGTCCTTGTTCTCCAAAAGCTTCCATTCTACTGGGGGATACAAACACATACACATGCATGTATATGCCTATACCTGTATCTATATCTATTTCCAGATGTGTATGTATATAGGTACATATATGTGTATTTGTGAAACATATGCAATGGAATTTGGGAGAATTAGCAGCTGGGGTGGTGGTAGTGGTAGGAAATGCCTCATATAGGATCTTACCTTGGAGCTAAACTTTGAAGAAGGCTTGGGTTTCAATGGCTGGGACTGCTCAGGGCATTCCAGGTCTGGGCACCATCATGGAGATGGGACATGGAATGTTCTGTGTGAAGAAGAGCAAGAAGACCACTTTGGCTGGGATGTAAAGTGCACAAAGGCTATTTGTATGGGTTTTGTTTTTTCCAGCTTTCTCAATCAATGGGTAAGGAGGAGGTGGGAGGAGGATTCAGAAGGGAAAATAAAATAAAAGTGAATTTAAAAAGAAAGTGCACAAAGGGAGTAATGTACAAGCTTAGAAAAGCAGATGGAATCAGCTTGTGAAAGACTTTAAATGGCAAATTAAAGGTATTAGAATTAAAGATATTAGATTAAATTAAAACAAAAGTATTAAAATTACCTGGAGGTAAAAGGAGGTCCTTACTGAGCTGAAGAGTGGCATAATTAGGAATTTCACTTTAGCAGAAGATTCACTAGAAAGTACTTTCAAGGTCCCCTCCCCCAAACAATGTTGGGAAGGAAGGAAGAAAGGAAAGAATGAAGAAAATAAACATTTATTAAGCACCTGCTATGTATTGGGTGTTTGGCATGCCCTCAATGTGCCTAATAATGACTACCCAGGTTCATTGGAATATCTCCAATGAAGGAGGACTTACCGTCTCAGGCAGTAGGGTCCAAAGTCTATTTAGGGCAACTTCATCTTCCATTGATCGTCACATCTAGTGTGCTTTGATATTAGAAACAGCAAGTCCCTTCTTGCTACCTGGATTCCTAAAACATCCCCACTGGGCATTCTGGGGGCCACTATTAACTTTTGCTATTTGCTGCAATTCCAGGAGGGCAAGAGCTTCCCAGAGGAATCATCTGTGGGCAGGGCTTGGTGTCATCTTCATCCTATTCTGCCTCCATGCCTCATGGTGGCCCTGTCAAACCCAGAATATGGAAAATAGCCATATTGAAGAAAATATGAGACAGGATGGGATCAAGTTCATAGACAGGATATTCCTTAGAAAAGAAAAGGAAGGGGTACCTTTTTATGAGCCTACGGGTCTGAATGAGGGGATGAGTTCATCCCTGAATGCTCTGTTTTGATAGGAGTCACAATAGGAATAGCATGACAGAGAAGTAAAAAGCAAAGGCAGCTGTCATTATCATTAATCATTATTTATTATTATTATATATAGAAGGGAAATGAAACCCAGAGAGAGTAGTTTACTTGCCCAAAGTAACCCAGGGAAGAAGTTGCAGAACCAGGACATGATCCCAGATCCTCTAACTTTAAGCCCACAGTGCTTCAGAAGATGTCACAGTGCTTGAGAGAACATGTTTTACATGTTTGTTCAGTGAATGCGTGCACAAATGACTCCATGACTCAATGAATGAATATAGTCCTTTGCTTTTCACACAGTCATAAATTATCTAGAAGAATTAAGGATGTTCTGCCCTTACCATCTTGTCCTAAGTTACTTTATCTGCTAATTGTGACCACCCATCCAGGCCCTAAAGGCCAGACCAGACAAAGCAGACCAGACCCCAAAAGTCCTTCAGAACCTTACAGTGAAGACACCATGAGTCTGTGCATTCAGGCCACAACAAAAATATCTGCTGAGAGGCCTGGTCTCCTTCCTGACTCTATGTGAGTCTGGGTGCTGATCCAATCCTTGGAACCAAGGCTTCCGGTGCAAACAATGTAGGAAGATAAGCCCTGCATGCTGGGCACCTCTTGGGCCTCTCTGGCCCTGGTTCTTTGTCCCAGCAGCAGAATGTACAGAATTCTGTCAGCACCACCCTTCCTTACAGACGTTTTATGGGGCTAGAGAGAAGGCTGTAGGGACTTCAAATGCCAGTAGATTTGAAGTTAGAGGACCTTGTATTATATTTTGGGATGCTGGCAAACCCAGCAACACTTGGTCTTTGGATGCTACAGAGTGGGCATGAGGGGCTAGTTGGCCAAGATCATGGGAAAGAAAAAGAAGACCAAGTTATGGTTACGCATGCACATATGTGTACATATATACACACAAGCATATGTGTGCATGCACACATGTACACACACACACACACACACACACACACACACACAAAGAGCTATCAGGATTCTGTTAAAGGAAAAAAGGCTAAGAGGCAGTTTGGTGGGGGTATAAGCCATATTCGATCTGAGATGGTGGAATTATAGGATAGGACCTCAAAATAGGAAGACCTTTTAATTCCAGGATCAGTGTTCTCTTTCCACTACATTGACCTAAGCTGGAAGACCTGGGTCTGAATCCTAGCCCTGCTAAGCAAAAAATTTGTTGTGTGTTTCAAGGCATTTTATTTCTCTGACCCTCAGTTGTCTCATACATAAAACAGGGGGGTGGGTTAGATGATTTCCAGTGTCCCTTATAATTCTAAACACTATCTATGATGCTACAAACTTATGACTTATTCTGCTTGGTCCTGGAGGACAGAACTAGGACAAATAGGAAAGTGATGAGGTCCATGGGGTACCATCTCCTCTCTCCTCAACCTACCCAAATCCCATCTAACTGCCAAGGCTTAAGGGAAGTTTCCTAAGTTTCAGGAAAACTTCCTTGACCATACTCAGCCCCATGATGATCTCTTCCCATCTGAACATCTATTACCCTTATGAGTGAGATCCCTTCCCCCATGCAAATATGGTATCCTGCTTTGGAATTTTAGATCCTTTTTATGTCTATATCCTTTGTATCTGAGGATCACCAATCACAGGTTCCAGAGGTCATAGAAATGACCTCAAAAGTCATCAAGGTCTCCCTATTTCACATATGAGGAAACCAAGGCCCAAAGAAGCAAATAAACTTAAGGTCGTAGATCTAGAGCTGGAAGAGAACTCAGAGGCCACCTCATTCAACCCCTTTATTTTGCAGATAAAGAAACTGAGGCCCAGAGAGGGTGTGACTTGCCTAAAGTCACACAGGTAGAGCCAGAATTCAATGCTAGGTCCTCAGACAAATCCAACAGTCTTTTTCTGGCACCACTATTCATGGCGCCTCTCCAGGACCACAAACTGACAGTAAGGGCCTTGAGGACAAAGCTTCTGCCTCAGAATTAAGCTAATGTTTCTGCTGTAGCTGCTGCTACTAAACAGATGCTTTGCTTGTTCTTATATTGCTTTCTAATAATTCCATGGATGTGAGGTTAATTTCTCCAACTAAACTGAGAACTCTCCAAAGGCAAGGACTGGGTCTCCTTCACTTGTCTCCCCCATAGGATAATAAACCATTGAAATGGGTATACAATAGGAGCTTAATAATTACTTTTTGAGTAGTAGACCCCAGAGTGAAAGAGCTAGAATGGGGAGGGGGACGGAGAAGAATTACTTCACAATTTTTCTTTCTTATGAAGGAAGGAAAAGACATTTATTAAGCACTTACCATATGCACTGTGCTTTAAAAATTTTCTTAGTCATGTTGTGGAATGTTTTCTTTCACCCTTCCTTCACTCCTTATTGTACCCAGTAACTAAAGTAGATCAACCAAAGGCTTTGCCCCTAGATGCCAGAATTTTTAGGTACTGACTGTTTATAGCTTTATAGCATTATAGAAATAACCAACTTTAACACTTTATTAGAAAGAATTGTTAAAACAGGAAGCTACCATAAAATACTGTCCTGGGTTCCCTACCCAATGATGTTCCAGAATCTCCATCTCCCCTCCCCACCCCTGGGATTAATGTCCCAGTATCTTTCAGTGTCTCCTACTTTTTACCTTCACAAAGTGCACTTATCTTAAAAGATTATTTGAGGAAGCATTTTGTGCCATTTGTCTTGGAATTAAATAATGATCTCTCATGATTCTGCTTAAAGGACCCTATAACACAGAATAGTTGGATATAGAATATAGGATATTAGAGCATGGCAGGCACTTAGGATATAGAAAAACAATAGAAATGGGGGAAAAAAACTCTAAAAAGATCATTTGGTCCAATACACTTATTTTACAGGTGGTTAACACCAATGATCAGAGAGAGGAAGTGACTTGTCCAAAGTCATACAGTTAACAAGGGATTAGAACCAGGTCTTCTGAATCCAAGTCCGATAGTCTTCACTGAAGTAGATCTGATACAGCACCGCACAGACAGGTGCTGAATAAGGTACGTGGATTGCACCCTTATTCAATTCTTTGTGTTATTACAGAGCTGAAAGGTTGGACCAGTAGGACTTTGCCCCAGATCACTGGCATCCCGGGGGGCACACTTACGTTGTGGGAGTGGAGAAGACTTCTTTCTCTTATTGTCTCTGATGTAGATGACCCTTGCATCCTTCTCCACTCCCAAAGTCCCTATTGCTCAGTGAAATTTTTCTCCCTCTTCAACTTCTAGCTCTGGAGGCCTGTCACCAAGGCACTTCTGTCCTGGGGACCTACCTTCTTCCTCCAGCCAGAGATCATGGACAGATCTATTAGGGGATTTCCCAGAATAATTGAACCTGTGCTTGGGCTATGTCTATATCACCACTGTCAATTTTCCCCTGATCCCAACACACACACACACATAGACACACACACACACACACACACACACACACACACACACACGAGTCAATCTCCTATGCTCTGCTAATCCCTCTATGTTGCTATTTCTCATTTTAATTATATTAGACTGCAATCACCAAGTAGATCCCTGATGGTAGGAATTGTATCTTATCCCCCATACTGCTGAGAACATGGCCCTGTACACAGTAGGGGTTAAATCAATGTTTCATCTCTGAATGAGTAAAAAGAGTAGTGTTTGACACCTAAAATGACCAAAGGTAGAAAGAGAATATCTCTCTTGAGTCTAGTATATCCCTTTATCATACTAGGAGCAGGGACTTTGTTCTTATCGAAAGCTGGCATCTCAGCAATTTTTTTTTTTTGAGTAAGCAGCTAGGTGCCTCAGTGGATAAGGGGCTGGGCCTGGAGTCAGGAAGAACTGGGCTCAAATCTGGCATCAGACACTTACTAGCTATATGACCCTGGGCAAGTCACTTAACCTCTGTTTGCCTTAATTCAACAGAGAAGGAAGTGGCAGACCACTCCAGTATCTTTGCCAAGAAAACCTCAAGGACAGTATGGTTGACAGGGTCACAAACAGTCAAGCATGACTGAAGAACAGCAATAAATGTTTGTTTAATTTAAGTCGTTGAATTGAGGAGCAGACCAACAGAAAATGAGAAAACAGTGTGAAATTCAGTTTAAGTGTTCAATGTTGTTTTTCAGTAATGTCCAACTCTTCGTGATCCCATTTATTTATTTATTTACTTTTTGGAGGCAATCGGGATTAAGTGACTTGCCTAGGGTCACATAGCTAATAAGTGTCTGAGTCCAGATCTGAATTCAGGCCCTCCTTATTCTAGGGCTGGTATTCTATCCACTGCCCCACCTAGCTGCCCCATTTGGGGTTTCCTTTGCAAAGACTGGAATGGCTTGCCGTCTCCTTCTCCAGCTGTTTTCACAGACAAGGAAACAGGATTAAGTGACTTGCCCAGGGTCACATAGCTCGTAAGTGTCTGAGGCCAGATTTGAACTTAGGAAGAAGAATCTTCCTGGCTCCAGGGCCTGTGCTCTATTCACTGCACCTTCCCCTCAGTACAGGTAGAGTGAAGCTCTTTAGAGATAGATGACCCTCTTCCCGCCTAGCCTACGTCATTTCTTCTCGTTGCCACCACATACTGTGCCCTTAGCACCCTTTTGCTACAGATGATAAGATTAAGATGGGTGGATGGAAGGTATAGGGAAGTGGATTTTGACTAAATAAAAGGAAATCTTTTAATGAAAAAATTTTCCCAATAATGGAATGAGCTCCTTCCTGAGAAAGTGAACTCCTGACCGGACATGTGCAAGCCAAAGTTGAATGAGCACTCGTTGAATATATTGTCCTTCCCTGGGCAGGAGGATCCTAGTTCAAATCTTAGTATTACCATAGTCTGAGAGATGAAGGCAATGAGGCCTCCAGAGTTTACTTCCTTAGTAGCACAATACATAACCAGCTCTCCGTGGGCCTCACTTCCTTTATCTCTAACATTAGGAAACTGAACTAAATGATTGTGAAGGCACTGTCTCTGGGGGTCTATGATGCTCACTAACTTCTGAAGCCACACAGTAAGAAAGCAGCAGAAGCAGGCTTCAAACTCCCACCTTTGGCCTCCGCAGTCACCGTTCCCCATCTACCACAGCACACTGCCCTGCCTTCTGAGGAATGAGATTTTATGACTCTGGTAAAGATGGGATTCCTCATCTGCAAAATGGCAGAAGATCCTTATTGCCCTACTTTCCAGGGTTGTTATGAAGAATGTACTTTCTAAGCCTGAAAGTGCTACAGAAACGGGGGCTGTTATGTTGTTATCACCTACAAGATAAGGAGGTTGGATGGATCATCTGAGACTGGTCTCTGCTCAGAGATTCTGTTCTGAGCTGTGTCAGCTGGCTGGCAACAAGCAAGGGCAGTCAGTGGCCATGTGTCTGCGTACAGAATCCTCACGTGGAGAAAACACGACTGATCTCTTCTGCTCCTGTGTGCCACGTCAAGAATGATAGAAGATGTTTTCACTGACAGTAGAGCGAGCAAAGTCTTGGTGTGCTCCTATATATCCCTCTGTTTTACAGGCCATCAATTCTGTGCCAGCCTCATGCAGATCCCATGCATTGTAACTCCAGTCAAGCCTATAAATGTGAATGTTCATACTGTCAAGCCTGAGACTTGGTGAATTGTTTATCATGACTCATTTTTTCTCCCTAGGCAATGCCTTGGCCTCCTCTCCCAGCATTTTGGGTACTTGTTTGTCTCATTCCCATTCCTGATTTCTTATTTATTTGGTTTGCTTTGGCTATCACTCTATTTGTGGTTTTTTTTTTATTATGTGTGAATCAAAAGAAATATGTTCCCAGAGGAACGTATCACACTCTTACATCCAAACAGGGACAAGTCTTTAGAGTTTCTTTTTCTCTGGGTACATATATGGCCCCCATTCTTTGTTTAACTGATTGTAGCCAGCATTTTTGTCCCTTCATCCTCAGAAAAAATTTTATTTATTTATTTTTTTCCATAGTTTCCTATAGGGACGAGCCTTTGGAATAATTGTAAAGTAAGGAAGTTTGTCTTTGGGATCCCTGGCATTTACTTTCTCTACCTGCTTCCTTTCTTGGAGGCAGTGTGGCATAGTGGAAAGAGTAATGGACTTGGAAATAACAAGATCTTGGGTTCAAATCCTGGCTCTCATTGTAAACTCTATAACTTTAGAAAGTCACTTAACCTCTATGCTTCAATTTCCTGGATTGTAAATGGGAATTGTGGTTGTGATTGTGGTTGTGGTAGTTTGTCCTTCATTCTCAAAGAGGACCACAACATCAGGGAGATGATGACATAACTTGCAATTGACTTTGATTTGAGTGAGGGAGGTCTGGGCAAGGTCATAAGCCTTACTTTCTCCTCCAGAGCCAACTGGGTCCAAGGGCCAGATATCAGTCAGGACCACTGGAGATGACTCAGGATGCAGTGGGAGACCTACACCCCTTTAAACTAAGTTCATTTCAAGTTCTCACTTTGAGTAGGGCAACACCCATTTAGTGAATAGGCCTCCTTAAGAAGTGAGTCAAGGGGGGCAGCTACATGGCATGGTGGATAGAGTACTAGCCCTGAAGTCAGGAGGACTTGCATTCAAATCTGGCCTCAGACCAAACACTTGACACTACACTTACTAGCTGTGTGACCCTGGGCAAGTCACTTAACCCCAATTGCCTAAAAAAAAAGAAGGAAATGAGTCAAGGGATGACTCCTTTAATAATAATAATAATAATAATAATAATAATAATAATAATAATAATAATAATAAAGTCAAACTAGGAGTGGAAGACCCTTAAGGTTGCTGGCCAAAAGTACTTTGTAAATCTGAAAAGAGTACTTCCAGGCCCAAATCTCTGATCCTATAGAAATGTTAATGAATGACAAGTTGTCAATCCCTTCTTCTCCTTGAGATTCTGTCCCTTAGGGAAGGAACTGTAGGCAACATTTCAGAGGATGAATGGGGAAGGAGGCGGAAAAGGGGTGTGAGAATAAGAAGTCTCCCCAGCTCCTTGGAATCAAAGCATGCTGGATATGTGCTTATACACTCTCAGAACTTGAAGGAACCTGTGGTGATCAGAACTGACTTAGCTATTGAGACAAGGGGTTTATGGTGATATTGTTCCATATGGCTTTCTTTTGTAGAGGGTCACAATAACATATCCTGTAGCATCCATCCTCATATGAAGCTGGCATTCAACATCCCAAGGTGATAAAGAGGTTAAATAAAGAAATACAGGCATTCTCTATTGCCATGTCTATCAGTTTGGCTTCGGCAGTAATGGATGTGTATGGGTAGACCCACAGAGGAACTCAAGGTCTAGAGGGTATGAAGGCCAAATCTAGAAGAGCCTGGTAGAGGTTCAAGGTATAGCTGAGCCATAATCTCACTGTATGACTTTGGGCCAGGAAAGTAACCTCTCTGGACCTCATGATTCCTCATCTATAATACGAGAAGGTTGGATCTAATCATCTCTAATGGTCCCTCCCAAACCTAACAGTCCAGTACTCCATGAGGGCATTGGACCACACTGAATAGGTGGAATACCTACCTGACCTTGGGGAAATTTACCAAGCTAGGAGGATTGACATTAGGTGAGCAGCCTGAAAAGAGACAATGGGATGAAGTGGAGAGAGCAGGCAACTACCATTTTAGTGACTTGCAAATGAGATATGGCGGCCCAGAGAACTAATAAAATCATAGTTTCCATTAAGAGAAGAATAGTGTTCACGATCAAGATGATAATCTATTCTGATCAGACATTGGGTCTGGGATGTTGTGTTCATATTGAGTCACCATTCTTTAAGGAAGACACTGATTAACTAGAGAGTGTCCAGAGGAAGACAACGAGGGTGAAAGGCCAGAAAGAAGTTCCCTACTGACGTTTCTCCACCTTTTGAAGAATGAAATTATAATTAAGTTAAGACAGTTATTAACTACTCTGCTTTGGACAGAGATAGTTCTGGCAAATGTCTAAGTAATCGAAGTCCCCTATCATTATTATATTATGTCTCTGTCTCTGGCTTGAGATCTGTTCCTGAATCCCTTATCTATTTCCCCCCTTCTTTCCAGGTGGTCTGAAGCATACTGTGATGATAATATCATTTCTGTTTAGGCTCCCTTGACCTGTACCCAAATGTTTCTAACTATGATTTCCCTCTCTCATGCTGGATTTTCTCACGCGAGTATATTTGCTCACTATACAATGCTCACTCAACCTCTTTTGTTTATTCAGTGAGCTATACCATTTCATATATATATTTTCATACACATATATTTCACATATATACACATTAATATATATACATATAAACATATGCGTGTATGTATATCAGCCATGGGATCCTCCAAGTCTAAGTGATATTTATGAGTATTTTAGGTTTCATGCAGGGTCACCATATCTCTTGAAAACAGGATGAACACAAGTATGGCAGTAGGAGGGAGGAGGAAATGATGACTTCATTTCATACAAGTGAAGCCTGCAAGGTACAGGCCAGTGACACTGAAGTTAATTCCTAGAAAAATTCCAAAATATATTATTAAAGGGAGGGTTAGTGAAAGTCCAGAAAAGGAAGCAGTGATCCCAGAGATCCATGATGGCTTGATCAAAACCAGATCATGCAAGACTAATTTGATTTTTGTTTTTGACAGGCTTATTGGATAGCTGCATCATGGAAACGCTCTCTATAGAACTTATTTAGATTCTAGTAAAGCATTTGACAAAGTTCCGGATGTTTTTCCTGTGAACAACATGGAAAGATGTGCAGTAGATTATGCTACAGTTAGGTGAATTTGGAACTGGTTGAATTTCTGAACTCAAGGAATGGTCATTAATGGTTTGATGTTACCTTGGAAGAAAGCCTCTAAGCTAGTAGGTCAGAGATTGATGCTTATTTTTGTGCTGTTTACCAGTTTTGTCCCTTACTTGGCTACAGGCATAGATTTTGTGTTAATCTGATTTACAGATTGCAGAAAACCGTGATGGATAGATGTCATATGGAATAACAGATTCATGATGAAAAAAAAGTCTTGGTAGACTAGAATATTATGCAGAATCAAGTAAGATGGGATTTTATAGAAAAAAGGTATAAAGTTCTATATCTGAGTTAAAATCAGTTTCACAAGTATAAGACAAAAACAGTATTAGTAGATAGAAATCCATTTGAAAAATGATCTGAGCCACGAACTCAGCATAGGTCAACAATCTGACAAGAGAGTCCCATTAATGACATCTTTGGCCTAGAGGGATAGTGTCCAAAATGAAGGCAGTGATACTTATGATGTATTCTGCATTGCCTGTTCTGCCCACATCTGGAGGGTTTGTGTTTAATTCTTTGTGCCACCTTTTAGGAATGACACATAAGCTCTAGAGCATCAGAGGGTTACAAGTAGGGTGGTGAAGGGCTTTGAGATCATGCCATAGGAGGATCGATTGAAATAATTAGAGCTCTTTAGCCTGGAGAAGAAAAGACATAACCCTCTTCAAGTTTTTTAAAGACTTTCATGAGAAAGTCTACTGGGCACATGCTTACTATAGTTACTAAGTTAACTGTCATAGACCTAATAAGAGAGAGCTAGAAGAGACCTCATGTCAAGCTCATCTAAAGCCCTCATTTTCCAGTGGAGGAAGCTGAAGCCCACAGAGGGGAAGGAACCTGCCCAAAATGGCAGACAAAATTATAAGTTGGTGGTGGAGCCAGGACTCAAAGCTTTTATTCCATCCATGTGAATATAATATGAGCTTCTCAGTCCAGATTCTCTTGTATTTTATTCTGACAGGTGAAGCTCCCTAAGCTGGGAGGTCAAAGTTCACAGGTTCATACGGGATCACAGATTTAGTGCCAGAAGGGACCTTTAGGGTCATTGAGTCCCCACACTCCCCTCTCATTTTACAGAAGGGGAAATTGAATCTCAAAGATGTCAAGTGAGTTAATTCAGACTCAGAACTTGATACCAATCCTGGTACTCCCTGGCAGAGATGGGGAGACCTAATCTTACATGTACACGTGCACACAAGTGGACACACACACACACTCCCAGTGTGGCAGAACCTGGACTAGAAATGAGTTTCTTTGACATCATGTTCAGGGATTTCTCCATCATGCTATGATGTATAAGGGCCCTGGGTGCCTGGGATTGGCGGGGCGGGAGGGGGGTGTGGAGGGCACCCAAAGAGAAAGAAAGAGCACTAAAAACTGAGAGATAAGGGACCGCATTTAAACTTCTCCTTCCTCATAACTCTGCCCAGGGTTGGGCCTACTGTTCTCTACATGTTTTGCTTTCTGGCTTAGTTTGGGTTCCTTCAGCAGGGCCAGATAAGGGAGAGCCCACACCCAGGCTGAACTGCATCCAACACCTTTGCGGGGCCTGAATCCTCTGGAGGAAGCCAAGCATGAATAGGAGGAAGCCCCACCTCCACCCCACCCTTCTGCTAAACCTGTTTTTTACCCTCATCATGACCCTCAGGCCCCTGACTATACCTCTTTTCTCAACCCATCCATCAGGCCTCTTCTGGCTTTACACACCTCCCTGCCTAGCCTCAACACGGTAGAAAGAGCACCAAACTGGGTTCCCCTCCCAACTCAGCTACTTAACTTACTGGGTAACCTTGGGCAAGTCATTCCCCTATCTGAGCCTCAGTTTTCTTCACCATAAAAATGACATTCAACTAGATGTTGTCTAAGGCCCCTTTTGACTCAGATATTCTATGTTCTAAGGTCCCTTCCCATTCTAACATTCTATGTTGTGTCTTCTATGTCCTAACTTAGCCCATCATTAAGCATTTATTAAGTACTTACTATGTGCCAAGCACTGTGTTAAACTCTAGGAATATAAAGAAATGGAAAAGACAGTCCCCGCTTTCAAGGAGCTCATAGCCCAATGGCAGAGCTAGTTTTCTATGAACTAAATTTATCTCTGAAAGTCCGTCTCCTTTATTTTAAGGCCCCTTCCAATTCTGCCATTTTATTTTCTAAAACGTGTGCTACTCAATGGAGACAGAGTTGTCATAACGTATTGAGAACTAGCCTTGGAACCAGGAAGACCCTTCGTCAAGGTCCATATTAGATATACACTGACTGACTTTGGGGTCATTGAGTTCAACCCTGTCATGTTATAGGTCATCAAACTGGAGAAATTAAGCAACTAACCCTAGGTCACAGAGCTGGGATTTGAACCCAACTCTTCCGACTCCAGCTTTTTCTACCTCCCTTTCCATTGTAACTAAATCGATCTCCTCGATGATGACTAACACTGGTAGTAGTTTACTTGGGGGGTCTCTTAGACCAGTGAAATCACAAGTTCAGTCCCTATTCCTCTCTCTTTGACATTCAAATGCTGCTCTTGTCAGCCCCTTTGGCACCCCCAAATATTTCTGTAGCTTTCTGTGTGCCAATCTCCAGCCCAGGATAACTACTCCATCCCTACTTTCCCTATTCCTGTTCTGATGCTGCTGAGCCCTGCTGGAGAAATCTGAAACAGGGGCTCTCTAACATCAGAGAGATTTTTACTATTTCACGATCATCCGTTTGTTCACCTCTGCCTGAGTCCTGATTATATTCCCCATGGTGGATCGTCCAAAGCTATTTTTTTCTTCTCAGGCCCCTCAATTTCACTCCTGCCCTTCTTCAATCTCAGTAGATGTGCTTTCTTCTTATTTTACATCAGCAAACATCAGCTTGCTTACCTCTCTGCCTAAAATCCTCTTTGTGCTTTCATCCATCAATCCCTTTATACTTTAGAACTTACAAGATGAGATGGATCATTTCCTTGTCTTGTTTTCCATGAGCCAGTTAAAAAAGAGTCACTCACTCTTCTGTTGTTTTCTTCTTTCTTTCTTTCTTTCTTTCTTTCTTTCTTTCTTTCTTTCTTTCTTTCTTTCTTTCTTTCTTTCTTTCTTTCTTTTTTTCTTTTTTCTTCTTCCTTCCCTTCTCTTTCTCTTCTTTCTCTCCTTCTTCCTCCTCCTCTCTCTCCTCCCTGACTCTCTCTCTCTCTCTCTGTATCTCTCTCTCTTTTTTTGTTTTTTAGTGAGGCAATTGGGATTAAATGACTTGCCCAGAGTCACACAGCTAGGAAGTATTATGTGTCTCAGGCCAGATATGAGCTCAGGTCCTCCTGACTTTAGGGCCGGTGCTCTATCCACGGTGTCACCTAACTGCCCCTCTCTGTATCTGTTTCCTTCATTCTTTCTCTTTCTTATTGTCTCTGTCTTTCTCGGTCTCTCTGTTTTGAGATTGAGTCTTCCTATCTCACCCAGCCTGGGACTGTATTGGCTAACTCATAGGCCTGATCCCACCACTGATTGGTATGGAAACTTAGGCTTGTTAAGTCTGACTTTCCTTAGTCAACCTGGTGGTCTCTACTGTCAAGGCCTCACCACACTGATGCCTAACTTAGTGCAGGCACCTGATCAGCTTTAGCCCAGCTCCAGCTCAGATCTCCTAAGCACAAGGGATCCACGGGCCTTGGCCTCCTAAGTAATAGGTATTATAGGTGTACACCAACATACAAGGGTCTCATTTTTCTTGTGACAAAATTAGACAAAATAAAACATTTTTTTTTTTGGCCTTATTGAGTCTGGACCTAGGCCTTCATTTTATTTCCTGAAGTTTCCTAGATAGGTGTTATGCTGGAGGAAGAAAGGGAGGGACTGAGAATTTAAGTACCTACTATGTATCAGGCACAATGCTAAACACTTTGAAAATATTATTTCATTTGATTCTCACCACAAACTTGGGATGTGGATACTATTTTACAGTTGAAGAAACTGAGGCTGACATAGGTTAAATGACTTACCCAAGGTCATACATCTAGTAACTGTCTGTTGCCAAATTTGAACTCAGTGCTTCCTAACTGCAGTTGCAATACTCTATCCACTGCACCAACTAATTGCGAGGACTCTTCCTCCCTCCTTTCTAGGACTCCTTTGTCTGTTGTCTTCTTTCATTAAAATGTAATTTCCTTAATGTTTAGAACAGTGATGTTTGCTTTTATATGCACCTCTAGAGCTTAGCATAGTGCTTGGCACATACTAAACATTTCGTAAATGCTTTAACTATCTACCTATTTCTCTGGGCCTCAATTCACTCATTTGCAAAGTAGGAATGATCATATCTGTGATTCTTAATTTATAAGATTGTTGGGAAGAAATTTAATTTATAAGATTGTTGACTTGAACGAAAAAAATGAAAAAGCGTCTATTAAGTTCTAGGTGCTGATGGGGTTGGGATCTGGGCCCCAGAAAGGAAAAACCCTGGATTTTCCCACATGGTCAAATCTCTGATGTTCACCTGAGGCTATAATCCCATCAACTGGCCTTTCCTTGTGACTACACCCAATCTCCCCTACCTCCTTATGGCCCCTTGCCATTTCCCACACTTAATCCTAGGTAGGCTCCATTGTCCAGGTTCCAGGAGTTCTGTTCACCCCAGTTTACTGGCCACTGCCATTCAGAGCCACTCCTAGATTCCTCCCACAGACTTTCTGTATCTTGTCTCCATTTAGATGCTTAGATTCTTAAAATCTAGCCACTGCTTACCCATGTTCAGACTCCTTAAGAGTCTGCCCGATATGATAACGTTCTAATAAACCTTGTCTTTGGTGGAAAGAAGGCTTGGGTCGAATTCTTTCGGACAGCACCCATATATTGTGATTTTGGGGTCCCAGCAACCCCTGAACCCCTAAACTGCATCAGTGCTACGCTAACTGTTATAGAAATGAAAGTTATTGTCACCATTATTATTCCTTCACTCCAGTTCTTTCCTAGGGTCTGAGTATGGTGTGGAGGTGTCTGTATTCTCAAAGATGATACAGAAACTATGGCAGGCTCATAGATCCTAGCTATGCAGCTTGAAGAAATCATAGAGGATGTGTAAGTCCAACTATCTCATTTTAGAGATGAAGAAACTGAGGCTTAGGACAATTAAATGAATTTTCCATAGTCCCACAGGCAGCAAGCATCAGACAGGGGATTCTAGGTCCTCTGACTTGAGAAGCAGGGCTTTTCCCACCTCATCACACTGCCTGCTATGCTTTGTTTATCACTCCTACTTGGAGTCAACTCCAAACTGAGTTCCTCAGTAGCTGCTGGATATCTTTACCTGAAATGCAGAATGTCAGAGGTGTAAGAGTCATTTTAACATAGACCATGGAACATTCTAGCTGGAACATTCTATTTTAGAACATAGAATATTTCAGTTTTGACATCTTATGAGTTTGTAATAATTTACTCATTGGTATGAACATCTTCAATTTAAGCTAAATAAGCAAAAATTTGCCTTGACAATGGAAGTATAGACAGAGCCCCAATTATTGGCTTTGCCACTTGCTGCATTTAGCTGTGACCCGTGAAAGTCTGGGAAGGCTATGAAACCATAGAAAAGAGGCCCAGCTGTTTACGAAAAAATCCTAGAAGAAAGGCTTTGTAATCACCCTCTATAATGATAAATTTATAAATTGCTCTTGACAAATTATGCAGTCTGACTTTTCTGTGGATTATAAAAGGGAGAAATAAGTGAAACATGTAAAATGCTGCTCCTTCTGCTAATTTAATTCCTGGATTCCTGAATGACAGACTCTTCTGTAGTTCATCTTTTAAAAGAACAAATACTTTGGAAATAAAATACAGATGCAGTTGGATATTTTCAGCTTTCTGTCTCATGTTGTCCCCCTACTGCCCCACTCCCCTACCCAATTCAGCTATCCCAGTGTGAGCAGTGTGACATAGCCAGCCTTGGGCTCAGACTCAGAGATCAACATTCAAGTTCTAGTTCGAATAGTTACTTGCTATGTGACCCTCCCAAGTCCCTTGGCTCTCTGGGCCTCAATGGTAATAATAAAGTTTGCAGCTCTAAGTTACAGATTAGTTGTTCTATGTCAGTGGAGTTTCCACATAAGGAATTCTCTACATTAGTGCATAAAAATGCCAGCCAGAACCCTGACTAGCACAGGGTGAATTTAGGCTAGCCCTTGGACACTGATATCTGGGAGTTTGCTTGTTCCTCATGGCAACTTCAGCTGCTACTACCATCCCTCCACCTCACTTTCTGGCTCTCCAGGACTATCTATTATCCTCCACCTCCTACTAGACCCTGTGGCCATGGTGCCCTGCTCCCAGGTCCCATACCGCATCCTCTCAGTGTGGGGCAGGATGGCCTCTGGATGGCCAGGCTCCCCTCCTCCCACCCCAACCAGATCACTCAGTCATAATTTTGATAATTATAGTTCTGAGACCTGCTTATCTTCCCTCTCAAGGTGGTTGTGAGAATCAAATATACACACAGAGAGCTTTGCAAGCATAAAGGAATGTATATGTTACCTTTCAATGGCATCATCATCATTAGCCTTTATCTCACATAGAATCATAGATTCATAGAATTGGAGAGGAGTAAAGAACCCCAGAACACATTTAATCCAACCAATACCTGATGCATGAATCATTTCTCCATAACAAACATCCTCATCAAGTGGTCATCCAGGCTCTGATTAAATACATCTAACGGCAGAAACCTGATTGTCTAATGAGGTAGCCGATTCCATTGTTGAGTGGCTCTAACAGTTCTTCTGTATTTTAAGCCAAAATTGGCTCCCCTATAACTTCTGCCCATTCATTCTCCTTCATGAAACTTTTCAAGGAAGTCTTCCCTACAAAGCCTTTATTTTTCTATTTCCCAAAGAGATTTGATCTCAGGTGTAGAGTTTTTGTTCTTTTTTTGGTTGTGTTTTTACAAATGAAGGTAATTATCAATATGGTTTTGTCTCTTTCCACGGTTATATAGCTATTGTAGGACCTTTGGGACCCATTTGGTTGTAATATTTGGGAGAGGAGAGCCTATTTTAAAGGGTCCTTTTTGGACACCTTGAATTGGGTGAATGCTTCTTCGCATTGATCATTTAGCTCATTAGATGTCTCCTCTCCATCCAGGTGGAATGTAAGAAAAAGTAGAAGCTACCTAGAGGCAAAATAATGTAGGGTTAGAAAAAGAGGATGGAGTCACTGACACCAGCTGTGTAACCCTGGACAAGTCATTTAGCATCTCCCAGTCTCAATGTTCTCATTTGTAAAATGAGTTGTTGGATTTGATAGACTCCAACACCCTTTCTAAAGCTCTAAATTAATGCTCCTTTCTCATGGAATCCTAAAATGTTAAAGCTAAAATGAGCCTTTGAACCTAGATGTTAGGAATGGAAGAAATATTAGAACATGGAACATCAAATGTTAGTGCTGGGGGATGGAGATTTAGAATATAGAATGTTAGAGTAAGAAGGTATAGTACATAAATAGTACATGAAAGACAAAATGTAAAAATTGAAAGGGTTGTCAGAGCATAAAACAGAAGATATTAGCTCTGAAATAGTCTTAGAACATAGGTAGAATTGCAAGTAAGCTTTTTACATAGAACATAAAATGTTAGACATCAGAATATAGAACATAGCATGTGGAAGTTGTATAGGACTTCAGAATGTATAATGTTTAGAGTTGGAAGGAACTTTGGAACACAAAATAGTATGGAGAAGTGTATAAAAAGTATAAAGTATAGAAAAGGAATGTTAAAGCTTAAAAAGGCTTAAAGTATAGAATATTGGAACTGGAATGGAACTTTAAAAAATAACCTGAATGTTATCTTTTATTTTTATATCATCTACATTTGACGGTCCTCCCAGAGACTCATTCCTTATAGCAAAGAATGAAAAAGTTCAGCAAAACTAACCAATATATTGAAAAAAAATATATGATGTTACATGCACTATTTCACACTTAGCGTCCCACTTCTACAGAGAAGTTGGAGGAAGTCCCTCCTCAAGTCTCTTCTTTAGGATCAAACTTTTCTCTTTTGAATTTTGGAGGATTCAGTTTCCATTGTTTTCTTGCTGTTGTTGTTTTTCATATTTATACTACATTGTTGTAGTCATTGTGTATATTTTTCCTTGCTTCTATTTATTCTGCTTTGCATCATTTCTTGTAAATCTTCCCTTCACTCAAAATTGCCTCTCTTTACTCAGAATTCACCACCCTCAACCACAGGCTATCTCAGCCACTCAAGAGTGCTCATACCTTAGATACGTCACCTCCACTCGTACTCAATTGAATTTGCTCCACGTACTGTACTTTCTAGCTATGGCTCTGTCTGTAACGTAGGTAGCACACATATTATCACTCCCATTTTATAGATGAATACGAAGTCACACAGAGGAACAAAGTGGCTCACCCATGGTCACAAAACTAAGAAGTCTAGAGCTGGCCTTTTCTGAATCTAATTCTCATGATTTCTTCACCAAGCTCCACTTCCTGTACAAGACTGAGGGCACTGAAGAACTAAGTCCATGTCAAATCGTGGCTTCCACGAGTTTGTAACGCCTTTGTTCCTAGCGCCCTTAGCACATCTTGGTATGTGAAAGGAAGAGTGAGGCAAAAACTAAACTTTTTAAACAGTGGTATAAGTTGACATGAATAACTCATCAACCTCCGCTCAATTGCAAGGTTGCTAAGAGCTCATCCTTCAATATAATTAAAGTGGGCTTAGAATAACTAAGACTTTATATCTCTAGCAAATGAATGTGTTTTTTTTTCTCTAGCCAAACTGCTACTAAGTGTCTACTGTTACTTATTTCACTGAAAGATAACATGGCTAAACAAAATCATAAAAGCCTATATGGTACAAATGGAACCTATCTATCCAATTCATTTATTCATTCATTCATAGATTACAAGTTCCTCAAGAGAGGAACTTTGTCTTATCTTAATTTTCATGCTTAATCAACATTTGTTTAATAATTTTATTTATCTATTCATTCACCATTTAGCTTGTTAGTCATTAATTCAGCCACTCAATTCATTGATTCATGCTTTCATAACATTTTCATTGATTCATCCATAGTTTTATTCACTTATTTGTCCATGCATCCATTCATTCACTTTTTTAAACAAAACAGCCATTGATCTATTCATATATTCATTTATTTCATGTACCATCTGCTTCAAACCTTCTCTTCTTCCCTCTCACCACTACACACCCCCTCACACATACCTATCACAGATGACCTACCTCCTACTTCGCTGAGGGAATTGAGGCCATCTGATGTGAGCTCATTCCTTCATTCTTCGGCGTTTCTCAGCATCACTGCCAGCTATATTTTTTATTTCCTTTGGTTGCAGAAGAAGAAACATCCCTGTTCTGCACTCAGACAAATTCTTCTACTTGTTCTCTTAATCCCATTCCTTCCCCACAATGAGTTTGCTCAAGCAGTCATCCCTTCTCTCTCATTCACCTTCAATCGCTTGTCAATGTTTTTCTCCCATCTACCCCCAGGGATAGATGTCACCATTACCCATAATTATGCCACCTATGTGATCTCTATAATTCAAATAGGGATCATAATCTACTATTCTTCCATCTCCAGTATCTATATCTCTCATTCTGTCACCTTGATCAACTTTCACTTTTTCGGTCTTAACTCCATGAAAAATCAATCAACTACACATTGTTATTTAGCCTGGTCGACTTTCCTCAGCTTGTCATATTGCTATCTATACCCTACCATATTAACCCTGAATCACCTCCACCATCCACATCCTGCTACAAAATGTTGTTGGCAGAGGTCATGAAACTGCGTAGACTAGACTAGGTATACTACAAGTTTATATTATTTAAATTCAACTGGGCCTTCACTCTTAGAGACTGTTCTTTTATTCTTCCCTGCTTGACTCTCTATTAATCTCCCTTCCTGCTCAACCTTCTCTTCTCTCCTGTATCACTCCTACTCTGACTCTGATCTTTCAGCAGATGACCTTATCTTCTACCTTATTGAGAAAATTGAGATTGTTCATGGAGAATGCCTTCGTTTTGCCTATTTCACACTTCCTGAAATTTTTCTACAACTTTGGCCGCTTTCTCAAACTTTACTCCAGTGTCTAAGGAAGCACTGCTCCTTATTTTCAAGGCCAATCACTATGCCCTCAATCCTAACCTCTCTCATTTTCCCTGGGAACCTTTCCCATAATTCCTTCTGTCTGTCTGTCCTTCCTTCCCTTCCACCTCCTCCCATCTACTGGTCAATTTCCTGTTGCCTAAAATTATATATTGTTCCTGCTCTGGGGCTCACTCTTCCAACCACCCCATTCACAAGTACTGGCTAGGTCCTTAGAGGTCAGCTAATCCTGGTTCCCTTAGGGATCTAGGAACAGCCCTGAGGGGATGGGGCATTGTCTTTCTAATGCTATAGCTTGAGTCCCACCAATTTCCTTTAGCAGTTGATTATCAGTAGATATCAATTTACCAGCTAGACTTAATTAGTTTTTAGAAAGGAGTTATTTACTAAGGTCCTATAGTAAGAATAATCAGCATAAACATTTTTACCACAATGCCTTCTGCTCCCCCCTAAAAAAAAAGTTGTGACACATTCTCCCATAAGTAGATATAGAGTCAGGAGAAAGTAGAGCTCAAATTTAGAACACTATGGCAAAGTTGGTGTGCCCAACTTCTGGAAGTTCTTTTGTTGGAATCCTCAAGATAAGATGTAGGGCAGCTAGGTGGCACAGTGGACAGAATACCTGGCCCGGAGTCAGAAAGATGTGAGTTCAAATATGGCCTTGGACACTTACTAGCTGTGTGACCCTGGCAAGTCACTTAACCCTGTTTGCCTCAGTTCCTTATCTGTAAAATGAGATGAAGAAAGGAATGATGAACCACTCCAGTATCTTTGCCAAGAAAATCCCAAAAGGGGTCAGAAAGAGTTAGACATTACTGAAAAATAACTAAATGACAACACCCCTACCTTACACATACTTAGGTCTGTGCCATCATTTGAAAGCTTTCATTTGATCATCAGTCATCTTGACTTTTGTCTTGCCACTGGACTCCCATGAATCTGAGGAGACAATGAGGCTGGTGACTTTGCAAAGCTCTACCTCACTTAAATCCAATTCACATACATGTCAAGACATCACCCTTGTGATGTCATTGGTCCTCTTTGAGAATGAAGGACAAATGACGATTTTATCCTCCTATCCTTCACCCTACAATCTGATATGTCACCCTCATTTTACTGCCAAACTCTCAGGAAAAAAAAGTCTATATTTATTGCCTCTATTTCCTTATCATGCATTCATTTCTCAATTTGAGTTCTCAATCCTGAGAGTGTCTCTGAGACTTGGTCTTCAGCCCTCTTCCTTCTTTCTCCTTGGTGATCTCATTATGTCCCAATGTGTTCAAGAATCATCTCTATATAAATGGGTCCAAATCCAAATATTTCAGCCTTGTTAGTTTTTCTGAGCTCCAATCCTACATTATCAACTGAATCACAGAAATAACCTGGATTTTCCATCAGCATCTCAAACTCAGTATGTCCTAATAAAAACTGATTATCTTTCTTCAAAGCCTACTCCCTCTCCAAATTTCCTTATTTCTACTGAAATAATAACTTCTATTCTGAATAGAATATTCACTGTAATAGTGAAGAGGAGGCACAGATTCCAACTAGGAGGAACTTCAATTGATTTATGACATATTCCTGATTAGATGGGAAGTAGTAGGCAGGATTTAGCAGGCATGAACAGTAGGCTCAGAACTCGCTCTGTTCTCCCTTCTTTTTGCCCCTCCCTTGCAAGTATAGCAGATAACTGTTAGCAGTGTTTCTCCTGCGAACAGAGGAGAACCTCCTTCTTCTCTCCTTCCTGTCCTTCTCTTCCTCTTCTCCTTTCTCCTTTTCTCTTATTTTTCCTTCTCCTCCTCCTCCTACCCCCTGCTTCTCTCACTCCTCCCCTTGCTCTTCCCCTTGCTCCTCCCCTTGCTCCTCCTCCCCTTCTCCCCCTCCTCTTCCTCTCCTCCTCCTCTTCCTTCTTCTTCTTCTTCTTCTTCTTCTTCTTCTTCTTCTTCTCCTTCTTCTCCTCCTTCTTTCTTTTTTTCTCTCTCTCCTTCTGTCTCTGTATCTCTGCGTCTCTCTTTCCCTCCCTCCTTGCCTCCCCTCACACCAATACACACACACTTTCTGTTTATGTTGGAGCCAGAAGACCTGAAGGTTCTAGTGTCATGGCAAGCCTAATTGGGACCTGAAGATATAATCTAATTCCATCCTCTTTGCAGGAAGGCCTGTGTGTTACATTATCTTCATGATTCCTGTTACAGATCACACTTTCTAATTAGAGAAGTCATATCTGATGGATTTGTATGTTTGTTACCGAGCCATAAATTTCTCCAGAGGCCCCTGTGCTTACAAGTCCTCATTAAATCTCAATCTTTCTTTCTTTAAGTTGTCTGTTTATTTAGCAGGGCTCAGCATGCCAAGAGTCTTATTGTCTATTGTTTTAAGAGGAGAGGTCAGAGCAGTGCTCAGAACATTTCTGGTAAAGAATATAGAGTGTTGCCGTAAATCATAAGAATGATTTTCCTTATGAAAAGATCTGGTCATAAAACTAAAAAATCCTCACTGGTTCCCTATTGACTTTCAATGTTAGAATTCTTTTACTCCAAATTCAAGGCTCTCTACACTTGGCATCACAATCTCTTTCCAGTCTTATATGTCACTCCCCTAGACAGACACATATATGCACATAGACACAGACATACAGACTCCCCCCCTTCCTCTTTCTCTCACTCTATCATACACACACACACACACACACACACCACACACACACACACACCCCTTACAATTCAGCTAATTTGACTTTTTGTCTCATTATCTACCTACCCATTCTCTCAAGTCTGTTTTTATGTTTTTGTATGCATGGATCCCCATGCATGGAATGCCCTTGCTCACTTCTTTCATCTACTGATTTTCTACTCACCCTTTGAAGCTCATCTAAAATAGATTATCCTCCACAGCTTCCTATATTGTCCCAGATAGTGATCACCTCTGCTCTTGAAACCCATATAGTGCATTTCTTAGGTCTCTCTAACGACCTATCAGTTATTCATGTTTGTGCCTGTAAGACAATGAACTCTATGAGGTCAGGGAATGTGTCTCATCTGACTTTTGTATCTATTCCAGCACCTGTCACAGAGATATGCACACATGGAACAATTAGATTTGCTTTTGTATGAATCCAATAACTCACTCATTCATTTAACCATTTGTTTACTCATCCACCCACCCTTCCCAATCCAACAAATGTTAATTAAATTTTTTTTTGTTTGTTTTTTGAGAGGCAATATGATTCTAGGTTTGGAAAACCAACTTGGAAACCAGGAAGACCTGAGTTCAAATTCTGCCTCTGTCACACTCTGGCTGTTTGATGCTGTACACATCATTTGTATTTCTAGTGCTCTAGGGTAGTGGTTTCCAAACTTTTTGGTCTGAGAACTCCTTCACACTCTTAAAAATTATTGAGGACCCCTCAAAGAATTTTCATTTATGTGGATTGTTATGTTTATCAGTATTTACCATATTAGAAATGAACGCATCTTAGTATTATTATGAAAAATTTTGATCTTGAAGACTCCCTGAAAGGGTCTTGGGGATCGCTAGGGATGCCTGGACCACACTGTGGGAACTGCTGCTCTAGGCAAATCTGAATTTTACTGTATCATAAAGTTTCAGTTCCTTTGTTCTTATATTACCTTCATTTCCAAAATACTTCTCCCTTTACCTCACACAGTGAACCATCCCTTATAATAGAAAATAAACAAGAAGAAAAGGCATTCAGTAAAACTAACCAATACATTAATGGAGCCTGACAACATATGCAATGTTCTGCACTCATGTCCCCCCCACCTTTGCAAAGAAGGAAAGGGGGGCATTTGTCTAAGCTCCTTTTTTCAGGTACAGATTTAATCAGTAAAATTACCCATAGTTCAGTTTTAGGTCTAACTTTGTACTTTCCTCTTACATGGTAGTAGTCATAGTTTGTTTGCTTATATCATATAAGATTTCCCATCCTGCTTTCAATTGTTCAGATTCATCATTTCTTATAATGTGACAATAAATATTCCATTACATTCATGTACCCAGTAAACATTTCTTAGGTATATTCTATGTTCAAGGCACTCTGTTAAGTATTGGAGACACAATGAAAAAAAATGAAAAACAGACTTTCCCGTCAAGGAGCTCATATTTTCCAGAAGAGACATAATTTGCAAATAAATAGCATATGAAGGATAATTTAAGGTGAAAAAGAACACCGACAACTAATCATAATAAAGTGTTCATGTTCAGCTGCTTCAGTCATATACGATTTTGTTTACTACCTGTGTGTTGTTGTTCAGCCATCTTTAGTTGTGTCTGACTCTTCATGACCCTTTTTCAGGTTTCCTTGGCAAAGATACTAGAGTGGTTTGCCATTTTCTTCTCCAGCTCATTTTACAGATGAGGAAAATGAGGCAAACAGAGTTAAGTGACTTGCCTAGGCTCACACAGTTAGTAAGTATCTGAGGCTACATTTAAACTCATGAAGATGAGTCTTCCTGACTTCATGCCCATCCCTCTATCTACTGTGCCACCTAGCTGCCCAATTATAATAATACCTAGCATTTAAGGTTTGCAGAGAATCTTCTTTATTTCTCTGTAATGGGAGACTGGCCCTTCTTCATCCTGAGCCAACATGAAGCTGAGAGCATATGCCAAGTGTAACAAAGGACTTGGCTGAAAAACCCAATCCTTAAGCACATGTTCTGAGTATCTCTAATATGATCCCTCATGTGAAAGAGGCAGGGGAGCCTGCTTCTAGAGAATCAAGTTGCTACATCATGGAAATATCTTGGAGGGACTTTGGAGCATGTACAAACATTCTGTAACTAGTCAAAAGCTGTTTATCATGTGATCAAGAGTCTCTGAGGAACAAGGTTCAACCTTCTAGATTCAGGCCAGTGGTAGCTGAGACAAGGGCTCATCTTCATTTGGATGTGAACTTGGTGGGGCCAATGCTATGGAGATACTGTGTTAAATATCTCTCCTCAGACTGAGGTGGTGTTGGAGGGGAGACTGTGCTCCAGGGGTATAGAAGGGAAATGTATGTACATCTCTTCTTGCAGTATCTTTGAAGTAAATATACCTTTGTGAAAGCTAATTGATATTTATTGGTTAAATGAATCAAAGGGCTAGTCACTAGGAGCTATGGGGAAGCTATACCAGAAGTGGGGTTTGAGCTGATGACATTAGAAAAAAGACACACCAATGCCTCAGGGGTACCCTTACAGGGGTGGGGAACCTGCGGCCTCTAGACCACATGTGGCCCTCTAGGTCTTCAAGTGTAGCCTCGAGGCTGAAGGTTCCCCATTCCTGCTAGGACCTGAGCAGAAGGTATAGCTAGCTTTGCTCTGTGAGAGTGAAGCTGCAGCACCCTACATCTCACTTGATACTCAAAAAGCCCTGTGAAATAAGTGTTATTATTATCCACATTTTATATATTGGGGAAACTAAAGCTTAGAAAGGTTAAATGACTTGCCTAGGATCACAGAGCTAGTAAGTATCTGAGCTAGGATTAGGACTCAGGTCTTCCAAAGTCTAAGGCCAACATCTTACCCTCTGAGCACCTCAGTTAAAAGGAACAGAAAAGGGTTCCTATGGAATGTGGTACATGTTGAATGTTGAATGAAATTAGGGATACTAAGAGGCAGAAATGAGTAAGGTGTACATCCTAGGCTTGGAGACAGCTCACGCAAAGACATAAAGGTGGGGGATGAAATGCTCAGTTTCCAAAACAGCAAATAAGCCATTTTGGCTGGAATGTAGACTGTGTAAAGAGTAATGTAAAGTTATCCTAAAAGTACAAGATGGAGGCAGATTGTAAAAGGCTTTGAACTGAAGAGCTTATGTTTAGCCCAGAGGAAACAGAGACACACTGAGGGATGTTTAGCAAGGGGTGACATAGTCAGGCTGGTGATGTAGAACAATGGGTAAGGCAATGATTTGGAAGATGGATTGCAGGTGTGAAACCAGGGACCAGGAGTCCAATAGGAAGACTGATTGCAATAGTCTAGGTAAGAGGTGATGCAAGCTGAATTTCAGTTGTGGTCACATGACTTAAGAGGAGACAGGTGTAAGAGATGTTCTGAAGGTAAAATTACAAAAAAAAAAAGAATTGGCAAATCCATGTGGTCAGTGTGGGAAAGGAAACAGGCAAGGATGACATGAAGATTGTCAACCTGGATGACTGGAAGGATGATAATTCCCTCAATTGGAATAGAGAAGCTTGGTGGGGGAAGACAATGAGTTCTGTTTTGGACATGCTGAGTATGAGATGCACGATAAGACACCCAGACTGGATGTGTCTAATATATGAGTGAACAGTAGAGAACTGGAGCTCAGAAGTGATACTAGAACCAGATACCTAGATTAGTAGTCATATGTCCCTAGAGTTGATCATTAAGTCTATGGAAGCTGATAAAAATCATCAAGAAATAGGATAGAGAGAGAAAGAAAAGAGGGCTGAGGATAGGGCACCTATAGTTAGAGAATGGGACACAGATAATGGTCCATGAGGGATGCCTGTTGACAAGCTACAGGGGAAGTAATTTCTAGTTCAGCTTTGCATGGTCCTTTGCAGCCAGTATTATTGAGCTGACACATCCCCTCCCACCACACACAATTCTCTGACCCTCAGGAGGTGGGAAGGATCCACCTTCCTTTGCTCAGCTCAGCTTAGCATCTGATGAAGGGTAGTATAAGGAGGACTGAGAAATGAGAGTATTGATGAGAAAATTCACTGGGGCATAATGCATTCCACCTCCTGGACCAAGACTTCAATGACCCCTGAAGCAATCAGAGTCGCAGTGGGAGCCTTTCAAGGTATACAGGAATGGGAACCCCATTATGTTGCCACATAACCCATCCCACTGTTAAGATTTGGGGAGAAGGGGAAGGAGAGAAGAGAAAGAGATGTAAAGCACAGACTTATTTGATCTGAGTTTTTGAATCCTAGCCTTCCCCACCCCAAATGCATTGTGGATAAAATGGGTTTTCACAGAAAATAAAGAATCATTGACTGAGAATACTAATAATGGCTACCATTTGAGGGTGTTAAAGGGTTCTGTGGATGAAATGCTGGACTTGGTGTCAGAAACAACCAAGTTGTGAGCCTGTTTCAGGCACTTACTAGCTGTGTGACTGAATAAATCAATTAGCTCTCTCAGGATCAGTTTCCTCATCTGCTAAATGGGGATAACAATAGTCCTTTCTTCACAGAGTTGTGAGATTCAAATGAGACATTATAAGTGAAATGCTTTGTCAACTTTTTTTCTATATTATTGTTCTTATTTTTAATTTCTCTTATAGTCTAAGCTTTTCTCAAAACAACCCTGTGAGGTGGTCATTTCATCTGTACCATAGTATCTTCATCCACAAAAGGAGAGGTTTGCCTAAATGATTTCTAATATTCTTTCTCATTCTAAACCTTATACTCTCCCAGTAATACAGGTTGTCATAATCTCTATTTTACAAAAGAAGAAATGAAAGCTCAGAAAAGTTAAGTGACTTGCTCAT